>NC_142838.1:35005000-36255000 GCF_061612785.1 Hesperophylax consimilis | reverse complement strand
TCCTCGAAACTATAAAAATAAACTTCAAACGAGAAATAATTTTCAAAGTTCCAACAATTCACTGGAGAAGGCGATAAGAAATGAGAAGTAATTCCAGCGAGTTGTAACAATACCGAGGAAATAAAGGTATTGTTATTTCAACATTCTTTGTTTGGAAATAAATAAAGAACAAACTATAAAAGTGCTTTTCTGTTTGTTTGAAATTCGCATGAAATGTGGCAATTTGAGATCGAAGGCAGAGGAAGAACAATACAAGTAGAGTATTCGAGTAGCTTTGTGAGTAAATCTGATCGCAGCGCAGATAGAAGCGAATGATAACCTCGTTACGGGGCCGATGAATACTTCGTAATAGCTTTAAACTCCGAGTTTTAAACTCTCATTGATAATTTACTTTCATAATTCATTTATTCCCGATGGAGCTAGGTTTAGCTTGACGGGGGAAACAGAAAAACCACGACTAATAATTGATCTTCAAGCGCAGTGAGATAACGCTAGTTTTTTTTATCGTGTTACGAATTTTTTTTTTTCATTGATGTCTATAAGTTTAAGTACAATCTATAAAGTAGTCCCAGACAGAGGTCGCACGTACGCATCAACGATCTTCCTCATTCTTAATAATAATAATAATATTTGGATGATTATGTAGCGCCATTTTTGTGCAAAAACGCCACAAGGGCGCTGTAAAAATATATAATACACTTCTAGAATGATATACTAACTATATATGGAGATAATATACAGTACCATACTTAACCTGGTAAGTCACTTGAGTTTAACACTTAATGAACATAACTAATTGTTTATTAGCGAAATTTAGATACAGGATTTAGGATATAATTGGACTTTCTCTCGGGAATGGTATATTTAATTAAAGGGTATGACAGCTTAAAAAAGTAAGTTTTTAGTTTAGACCTGAATTATGATGGTCTTGTTATGGATCTTAGTTGCGGAGGGAGTTTATTCCAAGCCTTCGGCCAAGATGCTCCGAAAGCGCGATCACCAAACTAAGTACTTGGTTATTATATATATTAAGATGAATATCTCTAAATAGTATAAAACGAAGTCGCTCTCCGCGTATGTCTGCTTGTGCGCAACAGATTGCGATAGAATTTTCACTATCGTTTAAATAATTAATTTTAGATAAAATTCGATGTTTTTTAATCAGATCGTAGAAAATATATTTTCGGGCGCTTACATTGATAACGCTAACTAAACATTATCAGATACATCACAATAATGTACTATGGGATTGTATATCTTAAAAAAGGCCTACCGACAAAAGTCCGCGATGGTATATGTCTATCTCCAAAGGATAACCCTCAACACAGCTGGGTACACGTCACCAAGTATTATTATAAAGTATAAAGTATAAAAATAAATATGTAAATAATAATTTATGGTCACCTGAAATTAAAAAAAATATATATCGAGTTAGGTATGTATTTATACCTTAGTTGTTGTTATTGACCTTTATTCTTTTTGATTCTGCTACTCATCGAGTATTCTTAAGATCAAGTTAAAAAATGTTTAAACATAAATGTTGTCCATATAATAAGTACGACAAAAATAATTTGTTTAAAAGAAATTTCAATGAATTTATATGTTGCTGCATTTGGAGTGAAACATGTTATTGATCGCCTACACGGAGGAAATTGAATCGGAAAATTTCCAGATTGACTCGGCTGATGCAGTTTCCGGGGTGTGATGGAGTTAGCTTCACGCTAAACTGGGTAGCGAATTTGTACCGAAAGCTTCGCCACAGACTTTAATGGAATCCTCAAATAGATAAATAATATATTATAAATATTAGTACAGCACTTATGCAACGCTAAAATAACTTTTGGTTCTAAACAATGTAAAACAAATTTGTCAAAGATTGAGAGTAAAGAAAGGATTGAGATAAAAAAACAAAATCTTTCATATAAATTGCTTTGTTGTGATGTCATGTGACAGACGACAGAAACATCCGACGAACTAAAATATGGAAAAAAATGTGCAAAATATTATTTCATATATCAGAATGTTTTCAGCAAACACAC
The DNA here is from genome assembly GCF_061612785.1 of Hesperophylax consimilis. NCBI lineage: Eukaryota > Metazoa > Arthropoda > Insecta > Trichoptera > Limnephilidae > Hesperophylax > Hesperophylax consimilis. The sequence continues at coordinate 36,252,961 of NC_142838.1, read as the reverse complement.
AAAGTGAGCAGTGTGACAAAAAAATGCCAAACGAAAACATCGTAACATTTTGTGGTAACAGCAAAATTTATAAGGTTTCGGAGTCAACAGAGTACACCTTAAAGTATGTTGAGGTCCCAAATCACAATGAAATGGTAAATTAACATGTGGGTACTTTGAGCCGAAACACTCCGGAAAAGAGTTACAAAAAAGAAAAATAAATAATTGGCTGGGTTGTTGGCGCGAGATAAACAAACCCCGAAAAGAGGAATAAATTTCTCTGCCGGAATAATACATTTTTTTCTCGTTGTTCTAAATTACATAAAAAGCGTTTTTTTTTCAGCGATAAATTTTGATTACGTCAATCGTGACATGGTTTTAACGATGTTGAATAATTGATACGCATCATTAAAATTCTTTTTTTAGGAGTATTTTCAACAATGTATGAGACATTAAATTGACGTCATAGCTAAATTTAAAGCCAGACCATTTTTTACATCCAACCGACCTCCAACTCTCCCAACGCTCAAACCAAAACTAATCCGGTCTACTCACTCCACTTATAGCGTTCTAATAGTGGAACAAGTCTCGACGAGATATGAGTATGCAGTAGCGCCTCTAATTGTAGCTCTATGAGCCCAACATGTTTTTTTAAGAAGTGACCATTATATTTAATGACACCATTTATAGAAAAGCGTAATAAGTGCTGGCACTTTGTTCAATCCTACAAATTATGGTAGCGTTAGTAATATAGTTTTAGTGATTTGTCTTATGTGTCGTATTGTCAATTGATAATAAGTCTAATACTTATACTAATACTTACTCTAGTACTAATACTTATACTTATACTAATACTTACTCTAATACTAATACTTTTGTCATTGAAAAAAAAATTAAATAAAAAAATTGTCTCTTACACTATTCTATACCTCATTAGTGGGCATATTAATTTATATAATACAATACAAGACAAAATATAACATTCTTCTGCAATACATACACGACCAACTATATATGACCAATAGGATGCATGATCTGGGCAACAATTATGGGGGTGCTATTGATTTATTTATTGACTCCATTTATAGAATTAAGCATAATCTATTCCAACACTTTGTCGAATCCTACAAATTAGAGTAGCGTTGGTTAATTAGTTTTAATGTTTTGTCTTATATGTAGTGATGTTGTAATTCCTTTTTTACTTTATATTATTCTTACGTTTTAGTAATATTGCTTCATATTTACTTTTTTTTCATTATTTCTTAATATTTCCTCACTATACTTGTAATCACAATTTTACAATTGTGCATTTTGTACCTCCTTTACAATGGATTACATCTATTTACTGTCAGTATCTCCTGTAAAATACAGATATTCTCCTATGTACACTGCATCATGTATCACTTTTATGTAAAAGCCTTTTTAGGCGTATATATAAATAAATATTATTATGATACGTTTAAAAATTTGTGCTCAATAGTGAATTTACATTAAAAAATTCTATATTTCTCAATTTATAATACAATTTTTTAGATAAAATTTTTCGGAGGGACATTAAAAAAAAATTAGAAATTACAGCCGTTTGAAATTTTTTTAAATCTAATTTTTGAGTTTAAAAATTTTAATCATGAAGAATGTGTGTTGTAAATTTTAACTAAATCTGTTAGGTAGATCTGGAGATATCTTGAAATTTCACAAGTTTGAAAAAGTAGTTTCGAATAAAACGCAAAATAAAAAAATAGTACAGCGTTAGCTCCTACGATTCCTGGACCGTACATGAGGTCATCCGTTATTTCCGTGATGCCCTCTGACTCCTTTTTTGCAGCTCTTCTCAATTTCCCGGTCTCTTTAGTCTCCTGTTGGGCTCTCATGTTGGCTATAGACATTCGTACGATCGCTGCCCGAGTGTCGGGTTGACTCTGCCGCGCTTCTAACTATAACTTCGGAAATAATTTGAATTTTGAAATAGTTAAACGTTTAAAATAATTTTAAAAGTATAGACAATTTACCTGAGCAAAAAATAATTCAGTTAATTAATTTTTTGAAAATCTCAAGGTGGCGTAACCCCTTAAACTAGCATTCCGCTTTACCTCCGCTTCCGCGGAGTTTTTGAAACGGAGAAATTCCATGTTTTGAAAGTTTTCTTTTTGACATTTTCTCGTCGGTATATATTTTGAAAACTTTAGCGATTCTTTTTGAAAATAACAGAGGGCGCCACTTCCGTCTAATACAATAAAAACTGTACAGCAATTCTGATAATAATACTATCAAATTAATCATTATTCTGACTAATTATCTCAATATAACATACTTTTTGTGTGGGCCGACTTTGGCTTCCATCCACAATACCACTATATTAATATGTAATTTTAAAACTAATTATTAATAAATCATAAAATTTTGTAAAAAAACCTCATGGTACGGAACGTGGTCAGTTCATCGTACGAAATGAACTTCGTTGACTATTTACATATTTTTTGAATTTTGGGATGATTTAACACAAATAAAGAACCCAAAAGTTCTGAAACAAAAGGGTTAACGGGTTAAATAAACATACACAGGTACGAAGAGTAAATTCAGCAGAAAATATAACTAAAAATTAATAATGTTTCATTACTTCCATGAAATTTTTTGTCTACTGTACATTTTAAGCTATTAATATAATTCTGTTCTGGTGTCTGCAGACAAATCGATTATGAAATAAGTAAACATGATAACAATTTCTTCTAATTCCAGGCGGTAAGAATTTCATTCAACGCCGTTTTGCGTGGATACAGCATAAGATTTAATAATTAAATGTTTTCACACAAGGAAAAATAATTCTATGTATACAAACCGTAACCGTAGGATTTCTCCAGTTCCAATAATGAAACTGTATTTCAGATAACCTTGAAAAATCGTAAAAATTTATAGATATCATTTAAGATTTAAATAAAACATACATGTAGATATCGCAGGTAAACCTTGATGAATTAATGATTTGGAAATAATCACGTAGGTACCGACATAATATATTATTAGTTTTTAATATTCTCCCGATGAAGGAAGAGTTCGTCCGAAACAGGTAGAGTGTTAATAAATTTATGTGTTTTTATTATTTTTATCATTCATAAAAAAATGTTGATTAATATTTAAATTCGATAAAGACTCCATGTACTGTAGAGCCGTTTGGTGTTCACTTTGTAGACGGACGCACATTCACAATAAAATAAAATATTTGTTGCCTTTCTTATGTTATTAAAACATTTAGAAATATTAAGCCAAAAAAACAACGCATGGAATGAATATTCTATCTTGGTAGGGTAGAAAGATAAAGTGTTCAATGGAATGAGAATAGATTATTAAATTCTAAGAATATTAGGGGAAGCGCTATTAATTGCCAAAAAGATTTATTTTGTAAGGATTGTGTGAAGCGAAAGGGACAAACCGCATGGGAAATGATCGGGAAAATTGTCATCCCTAAAGACAAAGTTGTTTCCACCCCGAAGGGGTGTGGAGTGGGGGAGAAAGGGAGGAGAAGGTAAACGAAGTGTAATCACAGAGCGGATGGCGACGGCTGGACCATAAAGTTAAGGTACTAGTAGATGATACTAGATGCTGGCAAAACAAGATGACATTACTTTTACCATAAGCATACGTGATTCAGCCTATCGCCGTCCAGGGAACCATTTATTGGATAACCAACACCTCTGCCATAGATCACCCTAAGTGGTTCGCTACGTTTGGTGATTAACAGGGGTTCCCGGGTTCATCGGGTGACGTGTATTCAGGATACGCCTGCCCACCAGGAGCGTTGATTGTCAGATCGCGAGAGGCTGGATTAGGGAGACCCTTTGACCTCTCCAACTGGTCTTTCGCCTTGTGAGAAATCACCTCAAGGGCGCTTATTTATTCACACATACGTCCTACCCACCCTTCATACCTTTTTCCTTCCCAGAATATCTAATCCTTCCTTTCCTTAAAAATATCCTCCACACAGCATCCCCAACGATGACACAGGACCTGAGGGAAATTTTATTCTGAGAGCCTTCTGTGTGGGGTAAAGTAAAAATAAAAATAGCCTCCGATATCGTTTGAAATATTGCATTTAAATTAACACTACGCGGGTCGATTTTGTAATGTAGTCTAATGGTACGTATACATTTGCGAACCGAAACACGAGCCGAGCCATGAATTACGAGAAAGGAACGAAGAAACTGCAAGCGGCGTTTCGCGCCATTTGCGGTTGCTTCTTTGCTTTCCTATTAGTTTAAGTTCAGCTCGGCAGTTCGGCTCGCGTATGTATACGTTGCATCAGGGTTAAACCAACTTGCGGATATTCCAGCTGATCAGGACAGTAAAATCGCTCTCATCACTCCTTCACAAAACGTTTTGGTATTGAATATTGATGATGGAAAAAATAAGTACACGGCTTATTGTGACTTTCCGAACTATCGGGATTTATACAGATTTGAGAGTATAAGGGTACGTATATATTTGCGAACCGAAACGCGAACCGTACCACGAATAACGGGAAAGGAACAAATCGACTGCAAGCGGCGTTTCGCGCTATTTGCGGTTGCTTCGTTTCTTTCCCATAAGTTGAGGTTCAGTTCGGCAGTTCGGCTCGCGGATGTATACGTAGCTTACATAAGATACACGTAAGCCAACTTACGTACGAACTAAACGTAAATCTATCATGTAGGTATCAATCAACGAAACAATTTTTTTATATATAAACATTCCGGAAGTTATATAGTAAAAAAGAACTAAGCGCACAAACAGACAGACGCGGATAGTGACTTTGTTTTATACTATTTAGAGATATCAATGTATTGTCACGATTACGAATTTACTAAAAGTTTTTGAGGAAACGGTTTGTAATCCCGTTTTTAGTTCATTATGATCTGGGATGTTCCGGGATGTTCCCGAACGTTCCAGACTATTCTCGAACATTCCAGAATGTTCCGGGATGTTGTGGAATGCTAGTGAATACTCTCGAATGTTCTGGACGGTTCAATAAATTTCTAGAGAGCGAAACTTCAGCCCTTTTATCTTCAAAAGCACGCCTTTCAGGTAAACCCGGGAACCTTCTTCATAGATGGGGGATAGAGGGCTACCACACCATATAACTCCCTTGATCGTACCGGAATTCGTTTCTGAGTTTTAGCGCCACGCATACTGTACACTGACTTTTATCGCGTATTTAAACCTAAATAGAATATTTAAACTTAAATTATAAATTAGTCATTTTATAAAAAAATTCTCCCAGGTAAGTACGTTTTCTGTATAATATGTATAATTTACACAAAAAAACGATACGATAAAAATGATTATATTATTATTATTTATAAGGTATATTTATTTATATGGCACTCAGGGTATTACTTATCCTCAGATCAATCACAAAGTAATAAAGGCAATAAAGATGACTAATTCCGCGGGGCCTTCGCAGGTGAGTCTGGATTCTATGTTTGTGCAAACCATCTTAGTAATCAATGAACGAACACAACACACACCTAAAGACGAGTACCGGTTTTGCTGACGAGATTTATATAAAATATTAATTAATATTAATTTCGTCAACTACCTATATTCGGAATGCAATTTTAATAAATATGTAGAATTAATCGTTACTACCCGGCTTCGCTGAGTTTCAACGCTGTTTAAGTCACTATAAATTTTATTCTAATTGAGCAATTGAAAAGATCACACTGTACAATTATAGAGTTTATTTTCTTACTTTTGAACACTTAAATGTATATATGAAATTATCAAAACAAGTTTTGTGATTGAAATAATTTTGCGGGCCAAAAATAGTTGCTACTACCTACACAAAAAATGGGCGAAGTTCATTAAACCAGATTACATCGATATAAGATTTTAGTGAGACACAGAAACATATTTTCTGCTTCGAACTTAAAATTGAAATAAAAATTTGCATTTACCACTAACAAACAGTTAAATTAGCAAAATTAACTTAGACTTTGGAAATTTGTAACAAACGAGAATGCGTAATGTATAAAATTCTTTAAACGGAGATTACACGAATTTTACACTAAAAAACACTTTTCTTTAAATTAAAACTTACCTCGTGAAATTAAAAAAATATTGACACTGGCCCTTTTAAAAGCAATCCATCGGTATTATTGACAATGTAATGACCCAGAGGGGAAAGGTAATCACAATCACAAACGGTAATGGCAATGGGAAATTCGCGCGGTCCGGTCTGTCAACACAAAGGTCATAAAGCGAGGCGACTTAATGACAACAATGTATTATACATTCGAAGCAAAACAACACAGGGGCGGGGTGGAGCGGGGGTCTTCCTAAACACTAATGGATGAAAATAATTGAATTTCCAGGGGTAGGTTATTCGCTTTCATTTCCCGAATTCCATTAATGTTCCTGGTTGGCAAGTCGCTTGTATTTATTATTCTGAAAAATTCCTAGCGCAAGATTTAACGACAGCCGAACTCCGGTAACTTCTCCTCGATACCATTGCCGGCCCCTACAAACTATTTATATTTTATTTTTAGATAATCCAATTTTAAGAATCAATTTCGAGATTGTAAAATTCCATTACTTGCTCCCGAGTTTCAGATCTTTAGCATAACTTCATTTGAGTTTTATCGAGGAACATCTTGATGGTAAACATTTTAAATAACAAAATATAAAATTCCTGAAACTGAATTACAATATCTCAAATGGCAATAGTACTAACTTAGGAACAAACCAGTGCGTTTGAATTTGTTATCACAGTTTTATGGGCGGAACATCTTAATTTTAATTAACATCAATTTTTTTCTTTTACTATAATATATCTATTTAATCTTCCCACCCAAAATATAAATGTCTTTTAAAACTTTATTTTGGTTGGACTGAGGATTGAAACTCCTCCCCCCCAGGGACTGGTCAAACCGCGCTAACAACTCTAACAGTCAAATCCCGATTAGGTAGGACAGACATTTATTTTGTGTATTAACTGCTTTAATGTTTTCCAATTTCAGAGAAACGCATATGTCCGCGTGTGTATGCGTGATGCATTTTCATCGACAACAAGTCTATCTGCCGAGTTTCAGCTCGGACGCATGTCGGGAAGTGGGTAAATTTCCATTTCCAAAATTTGCGTTCATTCATTCACGAAAACCGAAATTCAAATAAAAGTATTTAAAAATTATAATTTTTTGAATGGCAATAGTTCGAACTTTTACCAAACTGGTGTGTAAAACGCACAGTAATACAGGGTGGGACAGAAATAATGACCCGGTTTTTAGGAAGTACAAAAAAAAAACTAATAAACTTAGAGACTTAAAACTTGTTTATTATGATCTGTAGATAATCACATTTTTTATTATTTTTTTATCATTGAGTTTTGAATACCACTTCAGCAAGGTGGTGTGGCTTTCAGCAGCAATACAATAGAATTAATTTTGAAAGCAACAATAAACTCACTACTAATTACTCTATTATAATATTTTTGTGTACACATTACTTGTTCCGTAATCATTCTATTGTAAAATCCATCTTATGGCGTTTAAATAAATAAATACACTAATGTTGTCAAGTTTTGGGATGAAGTTTTATTTTATACCCCTTCAAAACCGGATCATTACTTCTGCCCTACCTGTATTATTATTTCTAAAAATATCAGGGAGTAATTAGTATAAATTCGTCTTAAATTTAACTCTGCATTCCATACAATATAAGATAACAATAAAAAATGAAAATATTTCGAGCGCGTATTCTCAGGTATATGAGATGGGTATGAAATGTCCAATCCTCAAAAGGTCAAGTAGCACTTTATTTGTAAAAAATACCAAAATAAGATGGCTTAAAAGGATATGATTGTATTGCCTACATATCTACAGTATACATGAAAGCACGACTGAGGAAAACCCGTAAATTCCCGGAAAGGTTCGATAATGATAATCGCATTGTAGGGGAGAGTACCTACAGCAGGTGAGCGATTGCTTTTTTGGGAGAATTTTTCACCAATCTGTGTAAATGAAATAAGGGTTGAGGAATCAAAGAAGGATAATATAACATAGTGAAAAATATTGCTTCAAATTTATCCTTTAATTTATTTTTTAGATGATTTTTTTTTTACATTACTCCACAAAGGAGGCCCTGAGAAAAATTATTTCCCTTAGTGCCTATGTCATCTTTGGGGATGATGTGTGGAGGGTATTTTTAAGGAAAGGAAGGAGAGGAATGAGTGGATATCTTTAGGAATCTTAAGGAAGCTTTTGACTGTTCAACTAGGAAGGTTTTCCATTTTAGGACGGTCAAATTAACAGGTTTCAAATTATCCTAGAGGAATACAGGATTTAAGAATAGAGAAAATAAGTATGTAAAAGCGAAGATACAACAAGGCGTTCGTGATAAATAATTATCAGATTATATTATTTAGTAATATTTCGGTATCAGTCCTGCCTAGATCTAATAACCATTTTGTTATTTTTGAACCGAAGGATGACAGTTCCTACAGTTTCAGCTGTGAGTTAATTTTTTTAATATAATTTAGGACCGAGCTATGAGAATAGTTTTTCATAAGCCGCTCTGTGACTTGTTGGAACGGAGAGGTCATTTCTTCCCTTACTTCTGGATTGATGTTTGTGCTAGGCTGTTTTCATTTTGTTTTTATTTTTATGAAAATGGATTACTATCATAGACATATGAATATTAGTAGACCTGCCCTAAGTGATTAAAAGCGTATTATCCCCACTCCCCATACCGGTTCCATTGGAGCCGGCTGGTCTCGCGTATGGCCTCAAGTGAAATTTGAAAACGTGACGTCATCATTCTTGTGCGAACTATGGTCGAGGCATCATCGGTTCATTTTACGAAATAACACGGCAAAATGTTGACTTGTGATATGAAAACTTGTAAAAATAGATGTGAAAAAGAGAATAAACCCAATTGTCGTATTACATTCCATAAGTAAGCATTATTTTACTTTATTTTAAGCTTATTCACACCGTATTATATGGATCAGTTTTAGAAACATATACTATCACATCACAATGTAGCGATTCTCAAGTGTGCTCATCGTTGTTTACTGGGGTAAGTAAATTATGAAACATTTGTAAAAGTGTCTTAACTAAATACTCTGAAACTAACTACGACTCTGCAAACAGAAGAAATTTACTTTGCCGAATTTGGACTTCGCAAATTAGTTCATAACGTGGCGAGTAATTTGCGCTCCCATGTAAAAATGTCTATTCATTCAAAAGCAGATTTTACTTTTAAGAACTAAATGGTGATATTATAATGCGAGATGCCTATTTACTGTCAGATTGATTTATTGACGAATCACAGTCAGCTTAACCCCCTTCGTTCTTCAACAGTTGATTTTACCCCTCGCCATTATCTTCTCGTCTATTAATTCCTATGTCTGTGATTACTATATTTTTTATTTAACACATCGGACAGGTCAGTCATAGGTCACACGTCGGACATCTGGTACATTAAATTCCTTGAAGAGAGCGTCGCTCGAATATCTGAAAGGTTTCTTCATAGAATAGATTTCTGTGCCTTCCCCACCCAATGCAACCGTAGGTTATGAGTTATGATTGAGTTACACAGCCCGTAGCATATGTTTGTATGAAATAAATATGTGAATTAGTGTGCGCACTCTTTTAGCCACATTTTCAATCCGGTTCTTCCATTTGAGGTCATTATCAATTATAACGCACGTGTGTTAATAAATTTAACACACTCGAGGGCTTCACACTTACATGGAGAGTTATTATTTCCAAAGTTACAGTTAATTTTATGTGTTGTAAGGTGGTGAGGTGTTTGGGGTTGTCATTTTTGGAATGAGTGACTTGTTTAAGATGTTGTAGGAGGGAGGAAACACGGTGGCTGGCAAATCGTTCCACAGCCGAGCTGTTGAACTCAAAACGATTCGTAGAAGCGACCCGCTATCATGTGACAAATGTCAACCGTGTAAATAAATATGTTGGGCGCGTGTTTGGCGTGTTTACCGAGTATGCACCGGTGTCAAAGGGATTCATGAACTGATTGGAATTTAGGCTCCACCATTAGGAAACAACTTGAAACTGGAGAAGACAGAGAAGGGGAAGTGGCCGGACATTTAGGTATAAAACATACAAAGGTTTTTGATCGTGGTTATTGTTCAATCTATATTACAATATGGTATTATTGGTTGGAGAGGAACATATGAAAATATTTCATATACAATTAAAATAATTCAAAGATTGATAATTAAGGTAATCTTGAAAAAAACATCTACATTTTCTACCGAAATTCTCTTTTCAATATTCAATGTGCCCACAATCTACTAAACGTACAAAAAATATTCAATACAACAATTTTTAAGGAAAAGTAATTTAATAACTTACAATTCAATATATCAGCAAGATATCAGAACACATTCAAAATACCTATCTCTATCTAGGTACAACCTACTTTAACAACCTTCCTTTCGAAAAATCTAAGAATTATCGAAAATATTAATGAATTTCAGCTAAAGTTGAAAAATATCTTAGACTACTATAAGAGTCCACATATCTATTTTTATTTAAAAAAAATAAATAAATTCAATATTGATAAACTTTGCGTCTTTCATATTATGCTTCCGATTTTGTTGTCCGGGTTAAATCTTCCCCATAGGAAAAACTAAACCCTTCCACTCACTTTTCCACAAATGATTAGCTAGTCAATCAACACTATGTAAGTGCATTATATAAGTAAAATAAATACAAAACAATACAAGAACAACAACACGTCAACTCACCAGATATCAAATGGGAAAAAAAATGTTATTAAATCTTTTTGTTATTATTTAGAATATTTTTTTAATTACTTATATGATTTTTAATAATTGAGCTAGAGTTCCCTCACCAAACACAAAAGCCTTGTCTATTTATGGTGAGGAAGAATAATTTTTGTTTTACATTATAATACTGTATGACATGTAAACATCGTTTATTTATTGTAAAAAATACAAATATTAAATATTTAAAAAATAAGAATAAAGAAATCTTCTTATGGTTATACTGACCGTATTCCAATCTGGGATGTTGTATAAATAATATAGTATGCATTATTTTATTTAAAATTTACGATTACCATTCCATTTATTTTTCAACATTGTTTGTCGATCCCGCGATCTCGGGGTCCACGAGAAACTTACAACTTTGCTATGGAGGTTATCAAAAACTAACACTTATTTACATATTTTTATATCGTTCGTATTTCACTGAATTCTTTGAACCAACATCCTCCTAAACTGCTAAAGTGATTATCAGAGAAATACTAACATCACACGACAATGTCTTCTCTAAATAGTATAAAACAAAGTCACTATCCGCGTCTGTCTGTTTGTGTGCTTAGTTCTTCTGAACTACACGACGGATTTTGATAAGGTTTTCACTATCATGTAGAGAATTTCTTCCGAAAGGTTTTATAGAAAGTAGAGAAAGGTCGACGTTTTGTAATCAAGCAATTAAAATCGGGCGCTTATATTGCTAACGCTGGCTAAACCTTATGTAATACATCAACATAATGAATTACGGAATTGTACATCTTATAAAGGCACACAGAAAAAAGTCCGGGATGGTACATATATGTCTATCTCCTAAGGATAACTTAAAGCAAAGCCGGGTACACGTCAGCCAGTTCAGAATAAATGTTGTGCAAAAATGAATACAGAAGAGCCCGACAAATTAAAATCTCGTTTGTTCTGAGAAATGCCGAAGCATAATGGACGGCATTCGAGAGAGCTTCGCTAACAATCATGACAAACAATGAAACGTGTTTAGAAACACAATGTTTCCAGCAAAACAATGAAGTAATGAGGAGCTTACGCGTAAATTATTTCGCATTGTCGTATGTTGTGTCTACGGTAGCGAGGCGAGGCGAGACGATATAAACCGATAGACACAAATACGTCGGAGAAGTGAATGCGATTTACAACGTTTACCAGCGGAGCGACGCTAAACCCAGCACGGCTATACACGTCTTGTACAATGAGCTGAGTGGGTATCGGTATGGAAAATAATCGAAGAATGGCCCCAGTCGAGCAGAAGTAATGCGGAAACTGGTGGAGAATTCTCATTACTCCAGTGGGCTTGGGAGGATACGCATAAATATATAACCATTTAATTCGTCAATCGATAGTTGTAAATACTACCATGGTTGGCTAGACATATGTATTTTTAAGACCGAACAATCATTGTGCATGTTTTATGTTCAAAATATAGACAAACATTTGTCATTATATTTAAATTAGTAATCTCTGCAGAGATAACAAAAAAACAAAGATAAACATAGCATGATGCAGTGTGATGAGATACGCAAAAATATTCACATTACATACACTCGGTTCGTATAAAGTTATCGAACACGCGACTCTTCTGTGCCGTTGAAAATTTAACTCATTAAGAGCGCTAATTTATTATTTCTTTTATTATCGGCTTCACCAGAGATTTAAAAAAAAAATAAAGCGAAAAATATGGCATCTCACAGCTAAATGGATATTTCAAATATAAATACTTTATGATGGAAATGATGCTGCGAGGTGAAAATAGTTGCGTTAAAATATAAATTTCAGTCAGAGCTCGCGGTTTAAGAGTATTTGCTGCTTTAGACAGAAGAAGAGATCTCTTACTTATGTAAATGAAAAAAATCGAATCTTCTGTAATACTTTTTACCCGAATAAATAATTCAACGTAAAATTACATCACAATACAAAAAAATGTAGACAACAAAATGGCTGTAGCAAAATTATATCTGTTCCGTACATAACAAAAAACACCTTTCTAGGATTATTATTAGTAAGATAAGCGCAGTGTTTATTGCTCTGTTAATTTTAGTTACTATTACCATCAGTCTAGAGTTAGAACTGTGCAACTGTTTAAATACTAGTGAGAACTGGAAAACTGTGGCTGACGTAGTGTATTATTTATAGTGCTGTTGTTTATGAATAGCAAACTAAAATGTTATATTATCCTAACGCACACATTTGCAATTAACCACGTAATCCGAATTAATTCAAAAGATAAAAAAAACTCTTGTCACAAATAAGCACGTCTTCTGCTTCAAATTGAAAGTCTTAAAGCTCTTTAAGTGTATATCAACACTATTATTATACATAAAAGAAATATTCTTCGCAAAGAGACAAATGTTTATAAAATACATGAATTTGAGGCCTCGGGGATAAGTGTTCAATCCCGAGAAAATCTTGTTGGCAAATAAAGGCCCTTTTTACGGTGTTGAAAATTGGAATTGGTATACAGAAGAAATGACATAAATAATAACATCGACAAATGAAAAAAAGGTCGTTCGGTGTTATTGTTATTCTTTAACAGGATTTGTCCTCTCTGATGGAAAATGTATTGCGGTGAAGGCACCCTGCTCGGGTTTCTTAAAGAAAATAGAAATAACAGCCACTGATTTTCTTTACTAGATTCATGAATAATATAACTACCAGTTCTCATACCTGGCTTTCGTGAAATATATTCTTGTACACGTATTAATACTATATTCATATTCAGCGTGTGGCTGAGTTGGCATCGCGTCTGGGTTCACATCCAGCGTCGTGAGTTCAATTCCTCGGCTGACTAAGTTCTCCATCACGACACGAACAACATTTTCCGCTTACTGAGGCCGTAGTAGGAGATTTTCTTATTATTGTCAGGTTATTCGTAACCGGGAATGTTTGTCTTTCTTTAAAAACAAATTTCATTGTAATCAAACAGTTAAAGAATATAATATGTAGGTACATGCGTAGTTTTTGATAGATATAACTGTACATGTATTAGTATTTTTTTTTACGTTATTAAAAGGTCACGATAAAGCTCCATACTTTAAGATAGAAATAACTTTCTGATTTAGGGATTCTATTCAGCTGGGGATTCTATTCTGCTAGGGATTCTATTCAGCAAGGGATTCGATTCAGCCAGGGGGCCCTAACAATATAGAAATAGTAGAGCACAAATTCCCTAGATTTATTAATTTTAAGCTGAATATTCAAATTCAAAGTATTAATTATATCATTCCGATGAAACAGCTAAATTTGATTAGACTGTCAGATAGGCGGATTATCTCTGGCCTTGATGGTATTGAAAGCCCTGAAATTCTGCCTAAAATCAAATTTTAGAAAAAATACAAGAAAAAATGCTACCCTTTTCGGTGACAATTTTAAAATAAACTATCAGATTCACCTACATACCACCCGACTGACTTTTGGTAATAGATTTGAAATATTTATAGATTCCGCATCAGCGATAAAACGAATTCTTTAATAAAATATAGATGTGGTTAATCGAATATATTTTTATTATAAAGAAGTGTGTTTTCTATGTAATAATATCCCATTGGTTTAACTCAATAATGTTATGGTGTGTGACGTATTTTATAAATCAATACCGTACACTGGCTCTACCATTGGTTGATACAACAGATAGTTAACACAGATGTAATATATTTATTTCACGTAAAAGCCCACTAGGGTGTAAACAAATAAATTGATTATTTTGAAAAAAAAATGTATGAAATATAATTAAGGGGCTCACTGTTTAGGCTGCTTTAACACAATGATTTTTTGATTTGTAAAAGAAAAGATATTTAAAATTATGAAAATAAATATTTTATGATCATATATAAAAATTCAGCCCGAGTATGTAAAACTCAAAAAGTAAAGGGTCTTCCAATAAGAGGTGTTATTTTGATATTCAATCGTAAAAGATCAATGGTTTCGTTGCTTGTGTGGCACGTAGTGCCTCGTATTGTTGAAAGTAAACGTTGTCCAGATCAATACCATCCAATTCCGGTCATAAAAAAATCATTAATCATCTCTCGATAGCGCAATCCATTCACCGTAACTGTTGCTCCAGCCTCATTTTCGAAAAAGTAAGGTCCAATGACTCCGCCGGACCATAAACCGCACCAAAAAGTCACACGTTGAGGATAGAGAGGCTTTTCAACAATAACTCTTGGGTTTTCCGAGCCCCAGATGTGACAATTTTGCTTGTTGACGAAGCCACCGAGATGGAAATGGGCCTCATCACTCAAGATGATTTGCATTTGATTCACTCAAGTGAATTTTAATAATTTCAATGCGTTGTTGAAGCGTGTATCGTTCCATTTTTATTAATGGCGTAGTTTTTACTTGTCAAATGTCAAAAAATGACAGCTTCAAAAGTAACATCTACCGAAATAGCGGGCTATTCAAAATAACACCTCTTATTGGAAAACCCTGTATTAGACCGTTATCGCTGAAAATGTCAAAGTTTATTCTTATTAGTGCCAGGAGTTTTTGGAGAGTGGTATGAATGGTAGAAGGGATGCCAGAGGAATATTTAACGCAGTAGTTTTTTAACAGTAACATTGTGGTATACAGTAGTGAATGGTGGAAGAAGTCAGAGACGCCCGAGAAAGACATTAGTAAAAGCGAAGCATCGCGGAATCCACTAGTAGAATATAATAATAATGCATATCGTTATTATGTAATTCATCCTTTTAGCATCATATCTCTCTAAAAACTTTTCAATGCATCTATTAGAAAAAACAATATAAATTAAAATCCATGTAGATAAATAATATGAAATGTTAAACAACACGTAATATCAAGACAAGATTACGACCGCGACGCAAGTCATTCTAACATTACGAGGCAGAAGAAAGCCATTCATTAAAAAAACAGGTGCGTCATTTCATTATCTACGTTCACGAGGCAACTTCACACGGATGAAATTCATAAATACCTCGAGTAATAAAAGGTTATGAAATGTTAATAAAAGCAATTACATGACTGTAAATGATGAACGCTATTCCCGCCGAACCCAACACCTGTTGGCAGAGTACCAGTTCACGAGGCAGAGCTGCTAGCGGGGCTGCTACCTGCTGCCTGCTACAAGCGCTGTGTGAAAGCATGCGCATTACGTCACGTAAGTTTTCCACGCTAATGAAAACACTTATGGCGATGCCTTACGTAGTAATGCAAAATCATGTGTTTTTGGTTTGAAAATTTGGTCGCCTAGAAATGTTTCAGATGATTTAATCAAATACTGCGAGTAAAATACATCTTGGCTAATAATCGAGTATTTTTAGATAAGCCTTTTTATAAGCTCAGAAAAAAATAATGTAAAGGCCTATGAAAACTGCTTTCAAGTTCAAAATCTCCTACTTACGAAACCATTTTCGGTTATGATTTTATTGTATAATGTGGAAAATTATTTGTAAAATGATCGAAAAAAAATTAAATATTTATGTCTGAACATCCACAAAATAAAATAAAAGGCACTTTTTGGCCATGTTTTTTTCTTGCATAAATCAAAACAGGCGGATGGTGTTAAGCGGGAATTTAAACCTTATCGCCATCTACGTAAGGGTAATTATTGATAGCGGCTCAATTTGAAATATTACACGACGTAGTGCATCGCCTTAATACGTACTTTTTACAGTGTTTTCCTACTAGTTTACGAGTCGATGGATATTGCTAGATTGGCTGGTTGGTTGGCTGGCTCCTCGGCCAGGGCGGCTAACAGGTTAGGCTCTGACGTCAGGGCGACCTCATTATCTTATCTATGCAATCCCACGGGGATATTTAAGTAGTGTTCTTAATTTACTAAATGGATATCGGCGAGTACTAAATTATATTATTATTTCTATTCAAGGCTTATATTTTTTATCCGATGTAACTAGGTCAGTTTGTGGACTACTACATTTCATTTATGATATTTAAGTGTGCTCCACGTGTACCTAAAGGGCAAGAGGGTATGATAATGAATAATACATAATTATCATTTTCACTTTGTCGCTTTAGTGAAAAATCACCTCTGGTGATTATAATAAATAGAATAAAATATTATTAATATCTTGTTTTTAACAATTAAAAACATATTTAACAAATAATAATAATACCAACAGATGAAACTACCAATCCGTATTTAAAATTGAATATTTGAAAAGGGGCAAGCTTTTTTTAAAGATTACATGAATTGAAAATTAAGCTTCACATATTTCATTTTTTATTTATAAAAATGTTATTACATTTTACTTTCCATTTATATTGGTCGGTATTTCTTGGGAGCCGTTCACCGCTCTATACAGTTGTAATGAGTTCTGTGATTTTGACTTCTTTCAAAAGGGAGATCTTATATTATGTATACTTTTGGGTGCATTTTAATATTATTTGAGTATATATATTTCTATTTTCATTGAAATGTATATTTCAATCATTCAATTTAATTTCAGTATGATTTTTATAATACTTTAAGTATGTTTTTTTTTTAAATATTGTTTAAAATTTCTACAGTTATATTTCTTGTTATTACATTGTAATATAGCCTATCTATATAAAACTGCCATGATACGGGCATGGGCTTAATACGGTGGTCGATGATGCGAATGAATTGTAATGTGAAATTTACATGAAATAATAAAAAAAACCATCAAGCAACAGTAAAAATAGTATCATACCATAAAATAGTTTCTTCAAATTATATATTCCCCTCACTCTATCATCTTTAAACGGTATATCTTTTTTAAGTAAACGTGAACAAACTATATTTACGAAAAAAAATACTAAATAAAAATATTTTAGGACAGTACAAAATCAAAAATTATCTGGAAAAAATATGCTAATGTCTATGCGTATAAACCTGATGTATAAAACACGCTATCCGGAAAATTTTATAACGATTTTTTTTTCATTATCATCCAAAAATAATATATACCAAAATACCCAACGAAACTAAAAGATTATGTTTTTAATCAAAAAGGGTGTTCAATATCTAACAAGGCCCATAATTTATAATTTAAAAGTGTTTTTAGTATAGGCCATAAAAGAATTAAATTTTTCAGGCAACTTTCGCAATTATTAAAAAAAAATATTTTGACTGTGATGAAATATAAAATAAAAATTACTCAAAAAGCGTCTTAATGGGTGTAATTTTAAATTACAAATGACTGATTTATGTTGGAACTCGAATTTGTTGTGTTAAAATTAATATTTTTACCAATAAAAGACCCTCTTTGGTATGTTTTATTTTATTTTTCATTATATTAACACAGTAGTTATGATAAGATTATTTATTTTTAAATATTGACAAAAAAATCCAAGTTTGCCTCTAAAATCATCAAAAATTGAATCATTTAATGGCCTATATGTATAAAAAAAATAAAACAGTAAATTAGAACAATTCGCATTAAAATTGCACCTCTATTCTCCATGACATGTCATGTTAATAATTTGCCTTTTTAAATAATATTAGAAACTGTTTGTATACAAGTCTACATAATCGCATTCTATAGTATTGTATAAAGGACACATCAGAGACAGTGGATTGAAGCAGGAAACATTGTTATTAAATAATTCAAGATGGATTTATCATTATGTTTGTAAACAAGTCTGCATAGTCACATACAATAGTATTGTATAAAGGACACATCCGATACAGTGGATTAAATCAGGCAATATTGTTATTAAATAATTCAAGATGGAGTTATCATTATGTTTGTAAACAAGTCTGCATAGTCACATACAATAGTATTGTATAAAGGACACATCCGAGACAGTGGATTAACTCAGGCAATATTGTTATTAAATAATTCAAGATGGAGTTATCATTATGTTTGTAAACAAGTCTGCATAGTCACATACAATAGTATTGTATAAAGCAGTGTTCCGCAAAGTGTGCTCCGCGGCACACTGGTGTGCCGTGGCCATTCGTAAGTGTGCCGCGAGTCCCGCGTCACTTCTCACAAAGTTCTCTGTAAATCGGTCTTTACTTTTCTGTGCGGCGCGGCGGCGGGAGGTGGCGTGGGTGGGACTCGATCGCTGCGAAGTGGCCGTGTGCTACGCCGCTACGCTACATTATCACGTGTGCTACACTACATAAGTGGGGTGCTATTGCTACATTATCACGTGATTGCGCACGAGCTATCGGGGTGCATGCGCGTGACAACATAACATTACGATTTCATGGAGCTTAAAACTGATCGGACACTAAAATTAAAATTTTCTGAAACAGAGTTAGCACATTTTGGCTCCACGTAAATAATGAGTATCCACTGCTGTCAAAGCGAGCTATTGCAATTCTATTACCATTTGCCACGACCTATTTATGCGAATTGGGGTTTTCAACTCTCACGATAAAGTAAAAAAAAAGAGAACGCCTGAGGACGATCGACGAAGAGATGCGAGCAGCGTTATCAACGATTGTTCCAAATTTTGATCGTCTGTGTTCAGTTAAACAGGCTCACATTTCGCATTAAACATCTTTTCGTGTTATATTGATTTTAATAATAAATATTAATAAAATATTCTTTTTGGTAAATTTTGGTTCGGAGTGGCCACGCGTATTACGAATAATTTTTAGAAAATAACTTTAAATATGCCGTAATTACTATAAAAGGAAACTTTTTGGCTTGGTGGCGGCGGAAAAATATGCATTTTAATTATCAATTGCGTAAAATTAAAATTCACTTCTCGAACCGATTCGGTGACAGTTCGCGGTCATTCTGTCACTGTTATGTGATAAATATCAATCATAATTACACAAACCCGGCTAGACAAACCCTGCTTTGCCAAACAAACCATTCAAAACCTGAGATGTTTTTTTAAATTATGATGTCATGCAGCTTTCGTAGTTTAACCTCAAAGTTCGCCGTTATTCGTAATAAGCCTAGCCAATCCTATCCAAAATTTACCTTGTTTTTTTTTCTTTGGTGTACCGTTAAAATTTCTTGATTAGTTAGGTGTACCGTGAACATAAAAAGTTTGCGGAACACTGGTATAAAGGACACATCCGAGACAGTGGATTAACTCAGGCAATATTGTTATTAAATAATTCAAGATGGAGTTATCATTATGTTTGTAAACAAGTCTGCATAGTCACATACAATGGTTTGTATAAACGACACATCCGAGACAGTGGATTAAATCAGGCAATATTGTTATTAAATAATTCAAGATGGAGTTATCATTATGTTTGTAAACAAGTCTGCATAGTCACATACAATGGTTTGTATAAAGGACACATCCGAGACAGTGGATTAAATCAGGCAATATTGTTATTAAATAATTCAAGATGGAGTTATCATTATGTTTGTAAACAAGTCTGCATAGTCACATACAATGGTTTGCATAAAGGACACATCCGAGACAGTGGATTGAAGTAGGCAATATTGTTATTAAATAATTCAAATAGAGTTATCATTATGACTGCTTAAACCACGTTTATTAGGAACTTACTGTAATTATTGCTTGGTTCCAAGCTAATCATGAATAATTTTATGTAAACATCTACAATTTGACTTCTTTTTTCCAAGTAATAAAAAAAGTATTTGAGTCATTCCTCATAAGATAGTGAGACATTTGGTCCAAGATTTAATGGAATATCGTTTTAAAAAATGTTTTGCCATTTAAAATATATATTGCAGAAAATACACTTAGGACGGGTTGTTTCGGAGAATTTGAACAATTCATCAAATTTCAACGTTCATTTACGGGTTCTGTGAAAGTCCTATTCAAATTCTGTTATTATATCATTATAGGCTAGTTGCTTGACAGAACTGAAATAAAAACAGAACTTAAAAATATCTTTCACAGAACTTGAAAATTAACTTTGAAATTTGAAGAATTGTTCAAGTTCTCCGAAACAACCCGTCCTTAATGCTTGAACTATTTGGAACTCGGTCAGCGATATTAATTGTTGAACCTATAACAAATAATGTAAGTCAAATTCAATAGTGTGATTTCATGAATTCCAATATTTCGGCAAATCCTAAAGTTTTTTCAATAAATTATAGGTTTGTGGTCTAATATTACATAAAAAGTGTTCAAAAGTAGTTGGCGTACAAAGTGGGGTACATAAAGGATATAGATCAATAGAAATTAATGTTTCGTATCGAAGACTGTTCAAGCTTATTTATCAACATCAAAAATAGTAATTTCGGATGGAGGTCTGTTTGTGATTGTAAATCTGGTTCGATGAACTCGTATTTGTTTTGAATTTAAGTGTCATTGATCATCTACCTATAAAACATATAAAAGTTTAGCGGAAAATTATTTGAATTATCATTTTCAAAATTGGAACTCGTGTCAATAATACAGAGAAGTTATAAAGTACCTACCAATAATATAATATATTTTAACATGCAATTATCAATCCTATAATCATAATTTAACTTAATTTTTCACTCTGTCTGCGTAGTTCATAATAATGATGAACAGATTACACTAGTTCATCTCTAAATATAAAACAAAATCGCCACACTCTTCTGTCTGTCTATGCGCTTAGTTCTTCCAAAACAGATTTTGATAAGGTTTTCACTATCATTTAGAGAATTTCTTCCGGAAGGTTTATATATATAATGCATGGGTATTATATTTATAGAAAGTAGAGAAAAGTCAGCTAGTTTCTATATAAAATTTTAATTGTAATTTGAGTCTTGTAATATAAGTTGAATTTAGAATATGAGGTCTGTGAACCAAGTTAAATCCCAACATTCAATCACGTTGCGGCGTCATTGTAATATAAGTAGTAAACTATTTAACGTTGGGCCCCAGTGTAAGGGTTACCAAGTTTTGAATAAGTCGATCGACATAGATTGCATTGGGGGTTCTACCCATGAGCACTTCAGGCTATTTCGATTAAAATCGCTACGTAACAGTCTAGTAATTTGTTTTTTTTAAATGTTCAGGTGTGGAGAGCATTCCTTATCATTTGGGCGCCGATTATGTTAGATGAATCCATTCATAAATTTAAAAAAATACATTTTACATAGGTATTTGAGCTAGTCGCAAGTGTAATAAAAAACAAAAATTTCAGAACAGCTTTGGCAGTTAATGGTTTGTCTTGATATTTAGTTTACATTTACAAGAAACATTATTACTGCGAGGAATTGGGAAAACCAGAAAAAATTTATGGATCGCACTTCAAAACAGCTTTACCAATAATGTATCGTCAAGTAAATTTCCCGAAAAAACTCAACTTACTGCGAACTAAAGTTGTTACGTTCGCGGAACGAGCGACCGAGGATCCCCTCACTGGCTAGACGGGTTTACGGCGCTAGACTGGATGTTATTGAGGCAAATGTGGGGGAAGTACTCACATGCTATAATTATTGGCGCAATGAAGATAATAGGTATATAAAGTCGCTGTCATGCGAGCTCCTCGCAGTACACTTGAAACGTACCGTTTTAAACCATCAATAAAACGTTTCATGTTTGCCCCCTCTCAACTTTAAAGGGACATTATAAGTTCAGCTATTTTCTATTGGTCGAACGATAAAATGAAACTCATTGTGAATGTACTTTTAAAAAATAGATATATATATCTAGTTGCTCCATAAGAAATGAAAAACATTCCCATACTCGTATCCAGATTCCTATTTAATTAACTATAATATGCCAGAATTCAATGACATTAACACGTAAAGCTTTTTATATAACACCAATAAAGAAAGTAGTGATAAAATAGAATTTACGTGAACATTATACATTTCGAATTGAAACACTGTGTTGAATATATTTTTTTTTACTTAAAAATTCTTATTATTTTTTTTTAATGATAAACTAATATTTATAAGACAAGCTTTTTATGCATGGCATAAAGAATAACAAATAATTATAAGTAGTAATTAGTCGCCTACAAAAGTTGGTTGTTTACAGGTGAAAAAAATATAATAAGCAGTAATTGTTGATTGAGGTACTAGTACATATTGAATTATTTGGCGGTTTGGAAATAAGCCGACATAGCTCAGTACTTCAGAGCACCTGACTGGACATCATAAGGTACGGGTTCAATTTCCGTTGGCGGCACTTAATTTTACTAGGGAGATATTTTCTGTATTGATATTTCAGGCTAATAATTATTGCTTATAATTATTTGTTATCCTTTATGCTGTGCATAAAAACCTTGTCTTATAAACATTAGTTTATCATTAAAAAAATAACAAGAATTTTTCAAGCAAAATGAAATATTTTTAACGCAATGTTTCAATTATTTGTTGAAAAACTTTCTCCACAGAGGGAGAAATTCTAACGCTGGGTATAGATGAAGAAAACGCGCGAACCGAGTCGAATGCTCGGCCGAATGCATCCTTACATTTGTACGTTTGTGACTGCGCTTCAATTAAGAAACAATCTATCCATAAAGTTCTACGCCGGCTTTTGAGTTCACTTGAATCTGTTTTACCTTTCTCATTATTTTCGCTGAAGCTATCTGTCTTCCAGGAAGTATGAAGGTACAGAGGAGAAGGTATAGAGGAAAAAGGAACACGAGGAATTTAAGATCACCTCACTGGTGTAATCATTTCTGACGTACAACCGGGAAAGAAATTTAATTACAAAATAAGTTTTCACGATTGCCAACGTTTCTTTGGAGATTTTCCTTTTCAATTCATAGAAGGAATGATAAATGAATAAACGCGCTACAAGACTACTTGATCTGATCTACGGAGAGAGCATATTAAATTTTAATGAAAAATTCTGAACAAATAAAACACTAAAATAAGTAAGTAATAAATCTTATTTCACTATTAGAAATGAAAACGATTTATTTAAAAACTCAGGTAGAAAGAAAAACCAACTCGTATTTAAAAACAAAAAGGTAACTATAAACAGTTCATACAAAAATATTAATAAATCTCAACATCTAAGAAAAGTCATTGATTATCAATATCAACGTTTAGCAGCATTTATTCTTGGAAGTTCTACATAAAATCTCTCAATATTCACATATCAAGCTACAAAAAACCTCTGGAAAAACACGAAAAAGGGTGTTGGTTGGTGTTTTCGAAAATGAAGCCAACTTCCTCCCCATAATGGCAAAAGTTAAAAGTCATTAAAAAAGTTATTATTGTAAAAAGATGTATATATTAATATATTATACTGAACGGGATAATATTCCTAGTGCCTAACTAAAGATATCAGTATAGTGTGTGTTTGTTTGCTCCTTATAAAACACAGCGACCTAAAAATAATTTAATATAGATTTATGGAAGCTTGCGGCGCGGCGCTTCGTAATATTAATTTACCTGGAAAAACAATATCTCATGAGAACGGAAAATTCTACGTTGAGAAATAGGAAATATACATTTAAAAAAACTTATTCTCCCGGTAAGCATTCTGCAATAACAGCAACACGGCAGGTTTTCATGATATGCTTATGACTTTTCACTTGGACGGGGCAAACGTTACAGCTGTTTTTCTTCAAATATTTTTTGCCAACTGTAACAAAGTATCAGAGGGGAGTTCAAAGTTTGCTCTATGATTATCAATCCTTGGTACAGCGGAGGATATGGAAATACAGCTGGATTCTCGCTTCGTAGAGAAACTTGTAATTATTACACTAAATACTGTCGTTTTTTCTACGTTTTTTACTGTATTAATAAATTAATCAAATAATATAATATGAAATAAAACAATAATTTCGTCTACCTGTGGGACAATAATAACTCTGGCAATACCTACGGATAAGACAGTATATAATGTAGTAACGTAGGTAGTTCAGTCTCTCTCATCTACCAACTGTCAATTATAACGACTCTGTATTCATTATAATAAATTTATAAGTATTAATAACGAGCATAATTGGAGTAATCATCCACACTAAATAACATATTTTACATGTTTTCGCTTTTACGTGGGCAGCTTTCAGGAAAGTGCATATTTTATCAATAATTAATGAAAATACAGATGTTGATCACAGATTATTAGATAGAAGGGATGATGTTTATGGGATGACGGAAAATACAGAACTGTAAGATTAGGTCAATAGGTTATTAATTACATTACAGGCTTTCTTTATATACAAACCCAACATGACCTACCTATACCACTTTTATGTAAGAATAGCGCAGGCCCGAGGAAAATCACGGGATATCATAATTTAGGATTCGTGAAGCTGAAAGTATTAATAAAAAAAAATGTTTGCCTCAGGCCTTTCAAAAACAAATAGTACATAGAAGATCAGGAATTTACCTTTCCATTGAACGCCTATAGTAAACTTGAAAAAAATATCTGCCATAATTTTTACGAAAAAAATACGCATTAATAATGAATTAAAATAAAATAATTTTGGTACGACTTCATCGCTTTTTTGAATTGTTGCCACGATCTGTCCCACTTTTGAAAATGAAACTTAAATTCAAAGTAAATCCATGTTCTTGAGTTCACTGAACGTGGTCATTAATTTATTTTATGAATTCTATTCTTAAATTACGACGACAAATACTACACTAAATTAGCGGCGTCATATTAAGTGCTGTTTAATTTTAATGTCAAACGATAAAGTAAAATTGCTCTTTATGAAAATAATATTTAATTTCGTAATTATGCTGGTTTAGGTGTATTTTGCGTAGCAACCGTTTCGCTCTTGGAGAACATTATACAATAATAAATTATAACTCTGCCACATACAGTCACATATTTACATTATTAAACCGATTGCCTACATTATTCGATAATATTTAGAGGTTTCATGTTTCATTAATAATTAGGAAATAAAAAAGCGTTTAAGTACCTAGATAAATTGTTAAATAAATAACTTGAATTTTTACACAATAACCAAAAAATACACGGTCAAACTTGGTTACAACGAGAACGAGGGGACCGACGAAATTTGTTCCTTATAACCATTACTCGTCATATCCAAAATAGGTTTTTTCAAAATCGTCTGTACCTAACTAGTCTAACCTCTACTATCGATATATTCGCAAATGCACAGGATATTATGAAAATACGAGTAAGTATGGTTACATGATATATCATCAAAATGAAAATTAAACAAACCTTTAAAAAGTGATGAAACAAAAACTATGTTTGATATTTACCCATGAAACCTATTTAACCTAGTTTTTTGTTTCATCATTTTTCGTTACTCACTTTTTGGAGGTGTGTTGAACTGTCATTTTGATGACATACCCGGTCATATACATATCTGCCCTGATGATGGACACTGCAATGCTGTCCGATACGTTGGCTAAAGAAGGAGGTAGCGCAACACGGCATAATACCCCAAAAACAAATCACTATAACGGTTATTAGTATTTACGAGTATTATGTTTTAGAGTTTAGTTTATAGGGTTGTTTTCTTCTATAGTTTCCCAGATACAGACATTCAGGAGAGTTCTTGTAGGGCGTCGCACAATTGTAATTATAAAGCGACGTTGAGGAGAATATTTACAAAAATAATGCCATTTTTTTATCATCGTTGAGATTAAATAAATATACTTCGTAAATAAATAGGGTTAGGAATCGTTTTTAAATATCTTCAATTACTAAAAAAATCATTAGGTTCATAATTAAAAAAAATATTTTTACTAATTAAATATTATATTAAATATAAAATCGATGAAAATTATTTGAATAGTCACGATCAACCAATTCTAAGGAAATACTTCTCTGATTATTTATGGTCTATAAAAATATTTCGAAAGAAATCTGTGCTTTATCACTCGCAATAAGCTTCGAATAAATAATAACCATAACTTGAAACCTTTTTGGATGAGAAAACTAATATAAAGGATCCATAAAAAACGAACGTTTGAAAAAGGCATTTCCTCTTCGTAATGGTTTTTTTTTTAGCGAAACAAAACCATTTTCGTATAGGGAAAATGTGAAAAAAATTCAATAGACCAATAAACCCAGCTCTGCCGATCCTCTATCACCATCAATCTCATCTCAAACATACTAATTTCGGTTGTGGGTAACTCTGGTTCAATGAACTCGGCTTTGTTTCGAATTTAAGTGTCATTTTCAAAATTTGAACTCATTGTGTCAAAAATTCAGACAAGCGATAAAGAACCCACCTACAATATAATGTTTTAACAGTCAATTATTTTAATTGTCATTTTCAAAATTGGAATTATAATATCCGGTGGTTTTCACGGGTAATGAATAAAATATGTTATGTAGTAATTAAGGGACACAGGGCGTTGCCAGCATAGAAGAGATTCAACAATTAGATTACGGGACCAGGCCGCGGAGAAAACATTTGGGTGTTTCGGCAGCTGGGATTTTTCACGGTGGGCGGTACCCGGAAAACATGGCGTTACGTGGGTGGAATAATGAGACGAATAGACCGCTCTCGACTTTAATCAACTTTGGGTAGGATGCGTGCGACACGGCCTTCTGGCGCGTAATCCATTTGTCACACGAGGAATTCGCACTGTTACGATTTGCGTAATGGAACGTCAGTGTACCAACGTGCGAATTATTTGAAGCGGTTCTTTATTATTTCAATCTGAATTAGAATTTCGTGTACGGAGTTCAGAATTGGAATGGAATTTATAATATCGTTGCTATAATAAATTTCAACAAATATCAATCAACTCAAATAATTACTCCTTTATGCATATAGAGTAGGTAGTGGTTTGCTATGTTTTATGACTTAACAAGGGTGCCCGGTTCATGGGGTGAGGTTTGAGACCCTTTGACCTCTCTCGATACATCGCCTTGCACCGAAGTGGGAGGGATGGATTCATGCGTCCATAACTCCTGGACATAATGACCCCCAGATTCTTATGCACTTTGTCTCCTTCATTTACTTAAAAATACCTTCACACAGCAAATATGACATAGGCCCTGCGGGAAATTATTTATTTAAATCATTTTTTCAGCCATATTTTTAAATGCATGTTAAATTTAAAGTTAGCAATTAAACTATATATTTAAGTAATTTTCTAGCTTTTTACAGCGCCCTTGAAGAAAATAGCGCCATAGGAATTAGTAAAGCTAGCGCAGACTCAAAATTTTGAAAAAAGACAACAAACATAATTTTCTGTTGAAATATTTTATTATAGGAAGGTACATACTTCGATTGTCTGAATTTGTTCAAAGGTTCCTTAAATTCAAAGCAAATCCAAGTTCTATCTAGAGTTCATTGACTTACCCTCTCCTTAAGAACCACATCATAAGTCTCGCGGAATCTTTTTATTCGGGCATTCCAACCCATACGAACTCTTCCATTAATTGTCTCGCCCAGTACGACGCAAATGCCAAAACACAGTATAAAAAACCTAAACAAATCCTACGTAAATTACCCCCCTAATTGCAGCCATGTTTAAAAAAAATTAAAATATCTTCCTACCACCAATTCTAAACTCATGATGTGAGAGAAAGGGGCCTTTTTGGCCCGGAGCTCTGTATGCCATTATTTCAAAAAATTAAAAAGTCAGAGTTCATTGAACCAGGGTTACAAACACACAACCGTAATCAGAATTTTTAATTTAATAATAATATTATGAAATTTATTCGCATTCCACGTAAAACAAATAATAAAGCTTTAAAAAAATTAAGCTCTGTGATTTGTATCAAAATAAGATTGTTCTGGAAACCATGGCTACATTTCGTGATGTTCATTCGTGAGCAACTTGCCTGAGGAAGAAAAGCCAGGAATTTCCATATTCACGGCGCGTGGCGCCACGTGTCTCTCTTCGCGAATTAAATAAACACTAAAACATCACGAATAATCACGTCTGAGAAATCAACATTGGCAGAACGACTATTGAAAACCACATGACAGGATACAGAGTACACAGAATACAGTATGTTTATGTAACTGTTTGTTCATAACAATAAAAATCCTGGCAAGACTTGCGAGGATATTACAGTGGACGGGTTGTTTCAGAGAATCAAAGCAATTTATCAAATTTCACAGTTAATTTCCAAGTTATGTTAGTATTTCAGTTCTGTGCAGTAACTGGCCCAAATGATACATATAAAAACAAATCGTGAATAGAATAGTCTATAAAGTGATAGTCCTATAAAGTTCTGTTATTATATCATTATGGGCCAGTTGCTTTACAGAACTGAAGTTATTTATTTATTTACTAACGGACCAAGTTCAATTAACACATTAGATATTACACAAAGTTAATACAAGGAGAAATGTCACAATAAAATATGCAATGACAATAATTGGACACAAAAACAATAGAGATAATGTCAAGTCAAGACAGGAAAAACGTTTTGATGGAGTTCACGACTTCTGCCGTATCAATAAAAAATATTACTTGCTTAATGACTGACAAAAATCATTAAGACTTACACCAAAAATTAAAACCCTCCAAGCAATTCCCATTAAGAAGCGATGCTGTACGGATTTGATATAATTAATATGAACATCATATCAGTTAATTAAGTCAAGTAGCTTAAGAGATTTATTTACCACATTGTTAATGTGTTCACAAAAAACTTGTAATGTAAAGTAACACCAAGGTCTTTAGACTGAACAGTAGAACAGTAGATAAACAAAGATCATTTAGTTTATATCTAATTGAAAAATAAAACAATCTTGGTAGGATTTAATTAATTTGAGGATCTTATTATCGTCTGCGAAAATTCAAAAACTTGTATGAGAATAAAACACCAGTAATATCATTAATAAATAAGTTAAAAAGAAGCGGAGCTATGTGAGCTCCTTGGGGCACGCCAGACGTTACAGCAATATTAATATTTAAGTATATAATATTTTAATTTTTAAGTAAGAATTCAAGAAGGATAATAATGGATATCTAATAACGATGGCATGTAGTTTGGCCATAAGGATCGAGTGGTAAACTTTATCAAGCCTTAAAGCCTGTGTAAAGTGAAAAGTCAGTGTGAAGAACATAGTGGTAATTAGTAAAGGAGAGTAAATTAGTTGTGTTAGATTTAGCAGAACTAAATCCATGCTGTTCTTCAATCAGTACATTTTTGAAAACAGGAGTGATTTTCTTCGTAACGAAACTCTTTTGAAAAAATTTTGGAAATATGAGATAATCGATATCGGTCTGTAGTTTCCAAATAATGATAATAATAACAAATTTTGAATAGAATTTTCGCAGAACTTTGAAATTTGATTAGATTTGATTATGTAAAGAAGACATCAAGAAAAAAATATTTAAAGCAGTAACTTTTTATAATAACTATTTTTTCTTGGTAAGTTTTCAAATTATGTCACTCGCTGTCGAATTACAGTATGTAATTCTTGATACATCACTTTACTATTTTTAAACTATGTGTATGTATATCTTTTAACTATGTTAAAATATTATATCATAGGCAGGTTCTTTATTGCTTCTTTGAATTCTTGCCACAATCAGTTCCGAATTTGAATGACACTTAAATAAATTCAAAACAATTCCGAGTTCATTGAATCAAAGTAAGCATCGATAACACGGGGCTAGTTTACAAGCTACAAGCCAGCGAGTTCGCTAGCAGCTTGTAAACTGGCCCCGTGTCATCGGCTTTTTTACAATTTGCTAGTTGATTATCCGATTGTAAAAAAGCAGCCAGTAAA
This sequence comes from Hesperophylax consimilis, assembly GCF_061612785.1. Taxonomy (NCBI): domain Eukaryota; kingdom Metazoa; phylum Arthropoda; class Insecta; order Trichoptera; family Limnephilidae; genus Hesperophylax; species Hesperophylax consimilis. Next base: position 36,222,740 of record NC_142838.1, on the reverse strand, counting down.
ATAAAAAGACGGGCTAATTTACTCGCCATTCGCTGGCGTGTTGTCTTATAAGCTAGTTAACTAGCCGTGTGTCATCATCGCTGCTGTGAACTACTTGCGAGTATCTTTGCGTTTTGGCAGTCAGCAAAAATGTCAACGGAAGTAGTACGCGCGGCAGTAGTTATCTTAGCCTGTGCTATCAAGAAGGATTTACAACGAAAACTAAAGAAAAACTTGAAGCAGAAAAGAAAATGGACAAGATCAAGGATAGAAAAACGCGATGAATATGGTGCTTCCAGCCGTTTATTGAGAGAGTTCAAGGACGAAGATCCTTTGGCTTTTAGCGAGTGGAAAGTTTTGTGTGTCATCGACACTCGCTGGCTTACAGACTCGTCAACTAGCAGCTCGTAAACTAGCCCCGTGTCATCGATGCTTTACAATCGCAGACAGACCCACAACCGAATTAGTATTTTTGATTATAAGATAGTTGGGATTTCGTGAGCCATATTCATGAATAAAATGTACTTTTGTTTGTTTGCCTATTCCTATTTGGTATTTTCAGTTTTCACCCGCCGTTGTACACAAACCACAAATCAGCGAGAAATGAATATGCGCCAGTTACCAGTTCCCATTACTCGTATATGGGTTATGTGAATAGTAAATGGTATATGGCTGGGAGCGGCTGTTTGTTTCTGGTCTGTGGACAAATGTACCAGTTTTAAACAGCGGGTTTTGAGCAAGCAGCTACGATGGCTATTAATCGATTCGAGACATAAATGGGTCACAAATAACAATCTAACGCGTTTACAGGAATATTAGAAATGAAAATGAAAAAAAAAACCATACAAATAACCATTCGATACTGGAACATAAGATTTGATAAATTATTACCTACTCTTATAAATTTAAATAAAAAATAATAATGTTATTATTAAGTTATGCAGTGTTTGTTTGGTCTCGAAATGAGAATATGCTTGTTTATGCTAAATGTTTATAAGACAAGGTTTTTTATGCATAGCACAAAGGATAACAAATTATTATAAGCAATAATTAGCCGCCTGAAATATCCATACAAATTGAAAATATCTCCCGAGTAAAAATAAATACCGCCGACGTGATTTGAACCCGCACCTTCTGATGTCCGGTTAGGTGCTCTGAACCACTGAGCTACGTCGGCTTATTTCCAACACGCCAAATAATTCAATATGTACTATTGATTGAAGTACTAGATACTAATACTAGTAAAGTAAAACGTAGTGAATATTTTTATTTACTAACGCAGACCCTTAAAAAATCACGTGATATTATAATTATAGGATTTATGAAGCTGAAAAAATAAATATTTGCATTTCAAAAGACTAAATTTATTCACAAAAAAATTTCAAGGATAGCGTAAAAATTTGGATCAAAAGTAATGATAGGGCCTTTACCGGTGCACTCATCCAAATTCGCAGTTATTGATGCAACCTAATTATTGTATGTATTTTCATATAATTGTAGGTATATTATTAGGACTATAAACGAACTTGGTAAATGATGTATTGATATTGATGCTACCTAACTATTGAGTGTTCGTATTTTTATATAATTGTAGGTACGTTATAGTACTATAAATGAACTTGGTGGATAGGTGCCTCAACACAGGCTAAGCCTAGTGAGGCGGGCTATGATAAACCTTAACACATAACTACATTAACATTTCTATTATTAACATTTCTATTATTAACATTTATTTTACCTACTGTTTATATATTATTTTCCGTTGATAAAATTATATACTCATCTAATTTATAAACCAATGTACACAAAACAGTCTTTCATGTATTTCTATAGTTATAGTTTGAAAATTTGTCACAACAAAGATATTGTATTATTATTATATTATATCGAATCCACTGACAGTGAACGGGCCGCTAAAGTATGTCCACTGGACCTAGTTCAGAGAAACTCCTGTCTCGGTAATGTATCTTCACTCTATTCATTCATATCAAGCATCTGTCAAGCTTTTGAACAGCAATAAATACGCATTTCGAATAAAGAATTATGAATTCGTAAAATAATTTTAGTATGTTTTTAAGTAGCTCTAATTTTTAATTAAAAGTTCATTGAACTTAAGGCGATGCACTACGTCGTTGAATATTTTAAATTGAGCCGCTATCAATAACAACCCTTACGTAGATGGCGATAAGGTTTAAATTCCGGTTTTGATTTATGCAAGAAAAAAACATGGCCAAAAAGTGCCTTTATTTTATTTTGTGGATGTTCAGGCATAAATATTCAATTTTTTTTCGATCATTTTATAAATAACTTAATTTTCCACATTATACAATAAAATCATAACCAAAAATGGGTTCGTAAGTAGGAGATTTTGAACTTCAAAGTAGTTTTCATAGGCCTTATACATAATTTATTTCTGGGCTTATAAAAAGACTTATCTAAAAAATACTCGATTATTTCAAAGTCCAAGATGTATTCTACTCGCAGTATTTAATTAGAGCATCTGAACCATTTCTAGGTGACCAAATTTTCAAAACCAAAAACACATGATTTTGCATTACTACGTATGGCATCGCCTTAAATAATGCTACGCATTTCGCAAGAATAGTTCAAATTACTAACCAACTTACCTATGCACAAACAACCTAAATTAGTATATTTAATGTTATAAAAAAATAAAGGAATTCATCTTAAATTTACTGTCGAAATTATTAACCAAATTAATAAATCCCAATTTTAAAAGGTTGTGTGGTGAATGAAGGCTGCTACGGACAGCGCTTGACGGTTTTCCTTTTACATAAAGTTTATAAAATAACGACCCAAGCGAGATATCTGCTGCGGTTGTAAAATAAGCCATTTTCTTATTACAACCGCCATTTAACAATGAAGGTCCTATTACATTTTGGGTTAACTTGGATAATAATATGGTAAAAATCCGATTGCCCTCCTATAATCCGAACTACGTTTCACATTATCAGTAGCTACCTACAATAATGTTTAGATTGTAATGAACCCATAGTTGACCCCCTCTACGAAAATTATCGTAACGCACAAAACACAAAAGGTCATTATAAAGATAATTTACGCAGGGGGGTAGAAAATGTACTTAAACATTTAACTAAGGGCAGATATTGAATAAACGAAATTTAAAAAAAAAATCTTATTGGACTTTAATACCCAAAATGATGATTGCAAAAAGAAATTCCGAGAATAAAAAATTTAAAAAACGACCTTCAACGATTTTGTAGGTAAAAGGGATTCAACCAAATTTCAATGCTGAAAAGCCAAGACGTGGAGTATTCTATTCACCAACGACAGGCTCACGGAGTTCATAGAATTCATATTCATTTTCTGGATTACTAAGCAGGTACTTGAGTACCCAGCCTACGTGTTGAGCAGAACTGATTTCATTCCTTGCTCTCAATTAAATTTCATTATCGCCGTAGACTATTAATTATAATTTAAATTGGATTCTGGCAATGGTTTTATCTCGGTGTTGATATTTGATTACCAAATGGTAATTCAGCCCAGCGGATAGGGAGGACGGTACTAACTAACGCGTCAGTAAACGTTTGATGATATTATTAACGTGGGTGAAATTTTTCAGTCAGCGCCAGAGCCTAGCAACAAACAGGGAGGTTAGCTGCGATATGATTTGGCGTTTTTAACATTATGCTGATAAAGACCCACACGGAGAAAAATGAGTATTGCTGATTTAATAAGAATCTCTCTAAATTATTCGTAATACGGTTAAAAACAGGATTGCAGGACCTCAACGAATGAATTGATGAGTTTCCTGATAAACTTAGGCTGGGTTGTTTCGGAGAACTTCAAATTTCAAAATTAATTTTCAAGTTCTGTGAAAGATATTTTTAAGTTCTGTTTTTATTTCAGTTCTGTCAAGAAACTAGCCTATAATTATATAATAACAGAATTTGAACAGGACTTTCACAGAACCCGTAAATGAACGTTGAAATTTGATGAATTGTTCAAATTCTCCGAAACAACCCTCCTTAGTCAAATCGAATGTATTATCACGATGTCGGAAAGCGTCGTGTCGATCATAAAAATCGTAATATTTTGGCATTTCGTCATTATACATATATTATCATATGCAGGTGGTGCATGAATATGTGTTCCGATTATAATAACTATAAACAAAAAAAAAACTTTTTCTACTTATATATATTATACTTAGGTACTTGAAATATAGTAATGGTTTTATATTACCCACACTCAGGCAGTGCCTTAGTGGGTTTTCATTTCTTGTGTATACAATTTTGGTAATATATATTATGTTATTATTTACTGTCTATTATTATGTATAATATATGTAAAGAAATGAAAATAAATACAGTAAAAAAAAAAGATATATTAGGAAATTACTAAAAGTTTATCAGGAAAAGACTTGGAATCCCGTTTTTACCCGGATTACCAATAGTTTTCTTAATAAATCAGCAATACTCATTTGTATCCGTGCAGCCAAGCGACACCTCTAAGCAGAGCTTTTCGTAAATGATAATCAGACAAGTTCAATGCTTTGTTTCTGGTTCCGAAAATGCGACAAAAAGTTAACATTTAAAAAAATAAAGTTTTAACTTATATATGGATATAGGTGGTTACCTAAAATGATTTGCGCTCCGTTCAAGCACGCAGGGTACCAATTCTTAGAATCGTTTTGATGGGAGAGCAAAGTTTCGAAAGACCAATTTGTCAGAAAACCAAAATACTTAAATTTTAAATTATGTATGAACTCCCAAGAAATGTTAAAGAAGTTACAAGCGTTTGCAGCTTTTCGTGGCTTACCAATTATTCCTAACCTGAGATTTGTGTAGGATATTGAAGTTGAAAAAACAAAATTTTCAAAATGGCGTAACGAACATTAATATTGAATATTCAAAACTATTAACTATCCCATTTTTCTCACACGGATAAAAGTTCAATTCAATTTAACTCCAATGTAGTTTTTCTGATAAAATCCGTTAACTTGTTAGAGTTAACATTTTAGTCAGAACTTCAGAAGAGAAGTTTCCCGGTTGCTATTGGAAATAGGTCGAAATTAGCATCAGCCGAGATGTTCCGCTGTTTGAATAATTAAATCAGCGTGCATACGTAATGTGATACACACAAGCACCCGCCATATTGTACGAAGCCACGATGCGTTACTTGCAGAATATTTACACAGTTCGTGTGAGCCAATACCACCCAAACTATTAAATAGTATAAGGTAGTTGTAATACAAAAAGTGGCTTTGCCTTAACTGCATTCATACCGCGTTTTAAATAAAATTTAGGTACATTTTTTATTTTTTTATTTAAAAATATACTTTTTTTATATAAAAACATAAATATGTTATACTTAAAAAACTAATTACAATAAAAATGTTTTCTTTTTAACGTAACTACCCAATTCAATAGAGAAAAACATTTCTCGTGTTTGAGTTGGGGAGTAGCGCCATTACAATATACATAGGGTAAAGAAAAGAAAGAAAGTTTTTATTTATAAAGTAAGAAATAAAAAAAAATGTATATAGCATGATAACAAAAGTATAGATAATGAAAATAGACTAAAATAGCAGTTACTAAATTAGATACAAGGTAAATGTAAATAAATTTAACAATACATTTTTTATTTTAGAATATATATTTTTACAATGTTTACTAATAGCAGCACATTGTTGCCCCCTGATCACAAACAATGGTTCACAAAAAAAAAAGCTCGCAGTGACTCCATTTCAGCCCCCAAAAAACCTCAAACCCTTTCTTTGACTAGAAAATACACCGATAGCCTTTTAATCCCCAAATTTAATAGAGTGTAATATAATCATTAGTTAGAAAATACACCTGGAGTTTTCACTCCAGATTTGAACGGGGCATAAATAGGAACAATGAGTGTCATTGGTTAGAAAAGACACCTGGAGCTTTCACTACAACATATGAACTAGGTATATTACAATAATTGGTTAGAAAAAGACGACTGGAGTTTTCACTCCAAATACGAACAGGGCAAATTACGGCAATAATTGGTTAGAAAAGAGGCCTGGAGTTTCACTACAAATATGAACAGGGCACATGACAACGATGCGTGTCATTGGTTAGAAAAAGACGTCGGGCTGTACGTGCCTTCTCATCCGAACAAGGCTTTATTAGCAAAAAAAAGCGCAAACGTTGGTATTTCAGATAAGAAACCAATGTTCGTCTTAAGAATCAGTGTCGTTCCAAAGAAAAACAATATTTACCTAATAATGGGTAAATAACCCAAATTTTGCGTTGATGAATCTGTAGAGCTACGGTCGTTATTCACAAAGCTGGAAGTTGTGATAACAATAATTTTTCTGATAAAAGATATCATTCTTGGGAGTTGTCAGCTTCACATTATTTTATCATAGTCTGCCTTCAAATTAATCTAGATATTAAACGTCGATGCGACTAGACAATTTGACACGTGCGTTAGAATGATGTCAAATTAAAGGAAATATTATTACAATATTAGGTGTCGGTGTTGTTGAAACAGATAATAGGTTTATAATAGTATTATGTTCGCAAGGCTTGAAACCTAATTGGCGTTTTGCACAGTGCCTAATCGTTAGAGAATATTGTACAAGCTTATTTGTAATTAACGTAATTGTATGCGAAATTTGACGTTAAATTAAAACGTTTTCCATATTTACAAACTTAATTATAATCGAATATATTCCCGTGAACCTGAAAATATTTCTGTTCAAGTCATTTATATATCAAATGGTATGTATTATTATAACACTAGCTGTACCCTGCCTCGCGTTGCTGTGGCTTAGTCTGTATGTGTGCAGATAGAGAAACAATAGCGCATGTTGCTTGTACGTCCAACAGATTGCGCTATTTAAAAAAAAAATGTTTGTCAAACAGATGGCGTTGTTTTTCAAAAAAAGCATGTTTTACCTGCTATAGGTGACATCTACACAATATATAAATATAAAAACACACGCGTATTTGAATGCAAAGTTGTATCAACATTTTACAGCAATCGATGAAGAACTTTCGTAGATTTAAGATTTTGAATAAAAGAACATTTACATTTTTATTTACATAGATAGAAGATAGATTATCTTTATTTTTTTCACAAACCGAGCGAGTGGTTCGAACGGATCCGTTTATTTAATTTATGTTGTGTGATTATTAATACTGCTTATTATTTGACAGATAATAGTGTTTTGATTTTTTAAATCAAGGTGTGCTGCGCAACAGAAAATAATTTAGACTAAATAAAATACAAAGATATTACGTATTTTTTTTTGCGAACAAATAGTGATTGTATGTACATTATTATTTTTTTGGTAAACTAATGTTTAAGACAAGATTTTTTATGCATAGCACAAAGGGTAACAATTATTTTGCAAGCAATAATTATTCGCCTGAAACACTCATCCACATTTAAAAATCATCTGATAAAAGACTTTATCGATAGTGCAATAGACTAAAAAACTTTTATCAGGAGAATTTTCAATGTGGATGAGTGTTTCAGGCGAATAATTATTGCTTGCAAAATTTGTGCTATGCATAAAAAATCTTGTCTTAAACATTAGTTTACCAAAAAAATAAAAATTAATATTTGACAAGTTCTAGTATTTCACCTAAAAATGTAGACAATTTGTCTCGACGCCATCTAGTGAGAGAGTTAGCACTTACAATGCCTTTCTCATATAAAATAAAGTTGGTTGTTTTCAGGTGAAAAAATGTAACAAGCAGTAATTGTTGAATTAAACACTAGTATATATTGAATTATTTCGCGGATAAGAGATAAGCCGCCATAGCTCAGTGGTCAGAGCTGTCGACCGGAAATCGAAGGGACACGGGTTCGAGTCCCGTTGGCGTCATGTATCTTTTATCGGGAGATTTTTCAATGTGGAATGTGGATGAGTGTTTCAGGCGAATAATTATTGCTTGTAAAATAATTGTATGTACACTTCGCTTGCGGGTTAATAAACACAATGACCCGGATTCTTTATATGGTATATATTACAGTTAAGGAAGACATTTCGAACGTTCTTATTTCGTTAGATGTTCTATTCAAGATGAGAAAATCGTTACAGGATTACGTGTGACGAAGGAAGGTAGGGGAGAGCAGGCACTCCGGGCAGTGACTCGGGAGGGAGGGGAGCGCGGGGGATAACAGACAACTGGGTCATCTCACCAACCAACCCAACCATTTAAACTTTTACATTACGAAACTTGTAAAACAATTAAGCCCTGTAATATTGCATTTGCCTTTCAAGAGCTTTTTAAAAGAACTCTAAAGGAGTATTACACCTGAAAAAAGCCAACGCATCAAAGTAATTTCAATAATTATTTAGGATCTTTGTAATGTACAATTTATTGGAATAACTTTCGAAGGTTGTACAATGTACACATCGATGAAATATGTAATCATTGAATAAGAAGATCGTAATATTAACAAATCTAAAAGATCATACTGATTTTATTTCATCTGGCATTTTCATAATATTGCGTAAAAAAAACCTAGTTAACAACCACTCTGTAAATTACCATCTCAACACAGGCGTTACACACCTAGTGAGATGGGCAATACGTCATTATTGTAATCAAATGTAATATTACATATAATAAATAAATAAATTTACTGATCATTACCTTTTTATTTTCTGTGTTTTTTTTAGATTATAATATCTTCTTCTTCAATAGTTATTTAAAGTGTTAATTTGTCAAAAAATAAGACTGGATGCCGAATTATGTTTTACATGTTGTTAAATAAAGTAATACATAAATTTATTTAATTTAATTTAATTAATTAATTTAAATAAATTTTTGGTGGCAATTTAAATTACTTATTCCCTATTATGCTGTCTCAGTAGAGGTAAAGTCACAAGGAGGGAATCCATAATTGGTTTTATTTTGACAATATATAAGATAATAAGAAAAAAGTTGTATTAACTCGGGCGTAACTTGTAGCCTGCAACTAGTTACCGATAAAATATAACCGTATCATTTAACCACTTAATACTCGTTTTGTTTTAACAAAAATGAAACTAAAAACATCAGGTTATTTTATTTTTTATAAAGTGTAACATACTTTAAAATTGACCAGTTCAAAAAAAAACAGAAGCAATAAAAATGTAAAAAAAAACTTAAACATATTAAAAAAATAAAACAAGACTAACTACAATAAAAAATAAAAAAACAATAAAAAAATCTGACGAGAGCAGTTCGTTTGTTTATACAAGTCAAAATACGCGAGCAGTGTTCGGGTTGTCGCGGTACGATACACGCGCTGTTCGCGAACACCGCTCATTCAAAAGCATTGGTTAACGAAAATAAATCACCTATTTATAAAACTCCGAAACATAAGCCTACTTCCATATATATTTATATACCTGCCCAACATAAGCCTACTCCCATGTATATTTATATACCTCGCAAAAATAAGCCTACTTCCATATATATTTGATTAAATATTGATCAATAATGTATACATACACTTCATGCTCAAATGACGTTAGTAGGTAGCGTACATTATGCAGGGACTGTATGGTTTAGTTTCAAAAGCAGCAAGCATCATCCGTGAAATTATCGTGGTTAATTAATAGTTCCGGTTTACGAAACTTTCCAATCCGAAACGAGAAAAGGGGTTCAAGGTTCGTAACAATTGGAGATAACTGTGTGAAGGAAACTGTCTCAACATTTATAATACAGCTTAATATTCCTACCAAGCAGATGGGAAGCAAATGGTTTCGCAATTTGAAACGGGCCATAACCTAATAAAGGGAAACACAAGATCGATACAATTTAGGTTGAGTAAGAAAATGCTCGGCTTTAAGGTAAAATTTAATTAGCCATCATCGGCAACCGCCACAAACCCGAACAAAATTTTCCTATTACAAGCCAATGTAACCTTTTTCAAGTAATTAAATTATCTTTCGGGAGGAATTGCTAGAAACGTAAAACAAATGACGGACAATTTGAATTTAAATACACACAACTTTCAGATTTTATCCTTTGAAGTATCGAGCACAAACGGTGGCGGTGAAATTGTAGGAAATGTGCTTACTACATAAGTAACCAAAAATAACAACCTGCAAATACTGATACAAAACAAATATCTTGGGATGTGCATTGATAAGCACTTAACATTTAAACAGCTTATTCAAGATATTAAAGATAAAACCACCCCCTTAATTAGCGTTTTAAGCCGGTTATCATATCTGTTACCAAATAAAATGAAAAAAAGGTATATATTATAGCCTTGTACATTCACATATAAACATTACATCAATGCATTTAAACTACTCTATTGAAATCTGGGGGAAAAATGCACATGAAACATACATTAATGAACTACAGGTAACTCAAAACAAAGTTATCCAAAAGCTTTTTCACTTCAAACCCAAAACATCCACATAAAAATTATGTATGGAAACAAAACTGTTAACGAAGAAAACTGTATGAATATAATACATATCTCCTCATATACAAAATAAATAATAAACTCATACATACAAATACAGAATTCATTAAAACGTCCCACGTACACACACACTTAACAAGGCAACACAATAACATACATTTAAACACCATACATACTATGGGCAAGCAATCCATTGGTTACGAGGGGGGCAACATATATAATTGCCTTCCAGACAACATTAAAAATGAAAAAAGTGTAGGTACATTTAAAAAAAGAGTTTTATGCTCGATCAGCAAAACACTGAAAGTGAATAATATTGTTGTGTTATGAATTTATGTTAGTTATTTCTAGTAAAAAAAGAGAAAATGTAATTTCCTTTTATCTGGAATAAAAACTTAGAAAAAAAAACAATTTCATCAAATTTAAGAAAAAAATAGAAAATGGTAAGTTTTTAGATTCTCACGGCCAAAAGCATTTTTGTTGTTTGTTTTTGGGGTGTTATGCCGTGTTGCGCTAACTCCTTCTTTACACATCTTCGGATCTACCGGATCTGCCCTGATGATGGACACTGCAACGCTGTCCGAAACGTCGGCTAAAGAAGGAGTTAGCGCAACACGGCATAACACCCCAAAAACAAACAACAAAAATAGAAAATGGCTTAAAAAAGTGACGGAAAGATGTTATAAAATTGATTGAAGAGGAAATCAATAAGCTGTTTCATTGAAATATAAATAACAACAAAAAACGTATATTTTTTTATACACGAGTTGTAGCGTATTATTTACATCGTTATCTATTAGCGAACGAGGCCGAATAATAATTATTCAACACACATTTAAAATAAAATGCAGACACCACAAAATGCTAACCTTGGAAGGTCATAGAAGTTGTTTATCATTCGTAACATAATATAGTAATCTGGTTAGTATCGCAAATGTTTTCTACCACATAGCACTTCCGGGTGTTGGGAAAAGGGTTCCATGATAACTCAACACAGTGATAATTCAACACACTTTTAAAAAGTGATATAAAGTTTATGAACATAAATATTCAAAGTTTATAAATATTTTTATATCACTTTTAAAAAGTGATATAATTTTTTTTAACCTAACCTAACCTACTTAACCCAGTTAATAAAGTTTTTGTTTCATCGCTTTCCATGACTTTATATAACTTTTTAAAGATGTGATGAATTATCATTGTGATGATTTATCCGGTCACCTAGGAAAATAATCAATCAGGACGCTAAAGAAAGTATGAACGGTATCTTGTCACGTGGACACAGGAAACAAGTTCTTTGTGAAAGCTCAGTAAACTGCAACAAACGGATAGAAAACTTAGCGGTGAGATTCAACAAATTTATTTAACTGTGTGCGTCATTATGGTAGGTGAAAGGTACCTGTTCTAATGATATGGAAAATATATTCAAATAAACTGCGCCTTCTATTTATACATTCGCAAACAAACTGCAGCAATTTGCAAACACTCATTTTGGAATATTAGTGTGAAACACGCATGCTTCTTATTATTAACTTTAATTTAAATAATAGCCGCCTCACGCGCAGCACTGTCAAAGTTAATTATTTAGTAACGCCCTCAACCCTGAAGTTATTAATCTAGGTTAACGTGTACTGCACGTACCAGCATCAGTGTAAAAGTACATAAATTAAACAGCAGCGAATCTCGGTTCAGACCGTGTCAGCGTGAGTTGTGAGTAAAGTGCCGCATTCCGTGTCACATGCAACGTGTCTCGCTAGCAGCGAGTTGTCCCCAGTCATTTGGTTATTAGGGGCGCACACGAAAAGCTAATTGGTATTTCTCGCGTACGCCTACTACGCATCTCCTCCCATAGGAGCTTTCGCGGCGAGACGCAGTGTTTCCATTTCATGTATTATTCAACCTTAGACGTTTATATTGGAGTCGGCCATCAGCCATGACGAGGGCCGTTACGTTGTGACATAGCGGCCGGTTGGTTGCATGGTTGGGCGCAGTTGGGGGATGGATAAATCACCGCACGAGGGTGGAGATCGGCAATCCGCGATTCCACGCCGGCAAAACTTCAAGGCCTTTCGTGCATGGAGATACTTACAAGCCACTCGACTCTAGTGCGCGTAGCATACTTGTAGCTCGTGAGTAGCCATTATACTATTTTGCTAGTGTTCGTACACGACGCTACGCGTCATGCTGGTAGTTCGCTATGCGAGTTGCGTTCGTATGTACTACTCGTTTGACAGAAATGACGTCCGAACATGATTTAAATGTTAAATTTGTTCTGGAGGTGGGAAATATCCATGTTTATATAAATTTACCAAAATACGTAAGAAAGGATTTATTAGAGTTGGAAAGAAAATTAGAGTTGGAAAGAAAAGTTCATTTGACATCATTCTCATGTAGAGTTCTTGGCGGCGACGAATGTCCTGCAATTAAAATTTATTTCGTTGCATGGGTGAAGCCAAAATCTTCTTTCAGATCGATTTTTATGCATGTAAATATAAAGAAGAATATTATTATTGTATTCATCGCTACAGTCACTTGACATCGTATTACCTCGACGACTTCACATTTCGGTCAACGGCTGCACGTTCAAATGTAAATGAGAACTATATTATTATATTCGTCGCTAGTCACTTGACATCGAATTAACTCGACGACTTCACATTTCGGTCAACGGCTGCACGTTCAAATGTAAATGAGAACTATATTATTATATTCGTCGCTAGAGTCACTTGACATCGTATTAACTCGACGACTTCATATTTCAGTCAACGGCTGCACGTTCAGTATATTTCGGGTAGCGCCATGTACGGAAACCACCATTAAAGAGTAGCATATTGGTAGGCTCCATATGGTTGTGTCACAGTCACGTAGCTTGTAAGTATCTCCATGTACGAAGGGCCTTATTCATGCGATAAAACAGTGCTCCGCAACTGATGTGCCACAACCAATGAACGAGACTGCCGCGGAACATTGCTTCCAAGAGGAGAATAAACTCAAACTGAATTGTATACCTATAATACAGGGTGTATCGGCACTAACCCGACAAACTTTAACCAGCTATTCCTAAGCACATTTGGAGTAAAAAATGTTATGGGCACTTTGCTGTCCGGTAGCATTTTTTTTTCAATTAAAAACAAAAAAAATTAAAATTTCCACACTACATCACTGTCATTGGCATTGCGTTTCGTGTTCAACAGCTGTTATAAGCAAGTATGTCGAAAAGCGTCTTCTCTCTTTCGCACACACTAAATAATAATAGTTAAAAATGAGACGAATGGTGCCGTGCCATTTCGTTGTGATTGTAAAAGCGCGCCAACGTGAATAGTAAATTTTTTATTAAAAAAAAAAGTTACCGGACAGCAAAGTGCCCATAACATTTTTTACTCCAAATGTGCTAAGGAATAGCTGGTTAAAGTTTGTCGGGTACGTGCCGATACACCCTGTATACAATACTTAACTCGGCTTATTCTCTTACTTATTAACTCAATTATTATCAGTATTATTTACCACCCTAGCAATATTAAAAAAAAAAAAAACAAACAAACAGTTCTCGAATAATTGATTTTGTTTTGATATTTAGCTACCGCGTAAAGGCGCATATTTATAATCCAGCATTTAGGACAGCAAGCTTTCGAACTATTTAAATAAATGTAATATATGTGATTTACTTCTTCAGACAAATTTATTTTTTATTTATGGTGTTCGATAAATTTGGTGCGTTGTGGGTGAAAAAAACGGTTGCGTAGCACTGCAAAAGGCAATGAAGCATTTAAAATAAAATAAAAACCTCCTCCGTAGACACCGTACAGCTGAACAAGCAACAATTTCAGATAAAACTAACTCTGGGCTCTTATCTCCCTTATCGGCAGAAAGTGTGCCGCTTGACGCGAACAGGGTACTTCAACCAACACGCTCCAGACAAGAATGCGAGGGTAAGATCGATGAAAAAGTTCACAAGTTTGTTTGCTGAGAGTTACAAAGGGATAACCTTTCTAGGTATCGGATTTTTTCCAATGGAGTACTTTAATATACGTATTTATGAAGACTCGTGTTTACAGCATAAATCTTCAACTCTTTCTTACTCGACGAAAGCAGTTCTGTAAGTCTCGAGAATTAAAAGCATTGTATTGACAACGGAAGCTGAAAACAATAATAACCAAGGTTACGTGATTAACTTACCAAATGTGTGGACCGATTCTTCGCAAGTTGAGATAACCGTGCGCCAAATCTGAAACAATGAAATGAAGGATGTAATGAAGATAAATATAAAATAAAAACGACAAATATTCAAGCCCAGACATTCGTATTCCGAGTGCATAGGACTGCGGACTCGAAAAACGTAGAATTTGAACATTTATAACTAGTAAGTAAGAGAATGTCAAGGAAATTTACGTTTATGATGACTACATTCGCAACAAAGGGTAGATCTCTTGAATTGACGACTCAACCTAATGAAGTAAACATGATTCATTTACAAGGCAACATTGTGGAATAGAGGGCGTACAATTCAAAGGGAAGCGAATATGCCGGAACAATCAAAAGCGCTTCAACATACCTATTTTAAAAGGAAAGTTTACTTTTTAAGACAATTTGGCTCTTATTGAATAATTCTATTCGACACAGTATTGAATCTGCAAAAATTGAAGCATTGATATTTTTTATGTTTAATTCATACAAATATATTTAATTAAAAAAATTATATAAATCAATGTATATTATAAAAGTAAGTGTACAATGTGCGTGCCACTAAAACTCAGTACGGTACGAGAGTCCTGGAACGATCAAGGGAGTTATATGGTGTGGTAGCGAAACGAGTCCTGGTACGATCAAGGGAGTTATATGGTGTGGTAGCTCTCTATCCCCCATCCTTGAAGAAGGTTCCTGTTTGTAACTGAAGGGCGTGCTTTTGAAGATACAAGGGCGGAAAATTTCGCCCTCTAGAAATTTCTAGAACCGTCCACAACATTCGAGAACATCCCGGAACATCCTTTAATGTTGTGGAATGTTTGGGAATAGTCTGGAACGTTCGGGAACATCCCAGATCATAATGAACTAAAAACGGGAGTACAGGCCGTTTCCTGATAAACTTTTAGTAAATTCGTAATCGTAACAATACATTGGTATCTCCAAATACTATAAAATAAAGTCACTATCCGCGTCTGTCTGTCTGTCTGAAAAAATAAAATACTTGCAGAACTAAATAATAACATAATTAAATTTAATATACATAAAATTTGTTTTTTTTTTACATTAACCCTACACAGGAATCCCCGAGGAAAATAATTTCATCAGGGCTTATGTCATCTTTGGGGATGCTGTGTGGAGTCTTTTTTAAGGAAATGAAGGAGAGGAAGTTCTGGAAAGGTAGAAAGGTGTAAGAACTGGGTAGAACCTAGGGATCAGTGTATCCAGGAGTGACGAATGTTTGAATATATCCCTTCCACTGCAGCGCAAGGCGATGACAATGACTCGGGGTTTGACAATGCGAAGCTTACGGAAGAATACGGGCTTTTAAAGAAACATAAGCTTTGAAAATTGAAATTATATTTATCAGTGTCACCTATAACACTTTTATGACTTATTCGTTATTGCTATGCAGTAAATCCTCAGACTCGCCATCCGGGGTTTGAAGCTGTCTTTTTTCATAAGCTTTTGAGACGAACGTAATGGGGGGGTTTGACCGGAGATAATGCTATGTAAAGCCCTAAATCATCCCAGATCTCCTTTTTCCGAGATGGGTTCGCATCCACGCGATCTCTCGCAGCTTCCCGAGCGAGACGGATTATTAGTTGAGTCAATCAATCAGTGGAGCAAATCCAGCTCTGGACGAGGACGGAAACCGCAAAAGTAAAACACCGTCGAATTTCTTCCGACCTTTAACCGATGTCGACTGAGCGAGGATTAGGGAACACGAAACGGGGCTCCAATATATTTCCTCGTGACTACGACGACGTTTAGAGCTCAAGGAAGCCAATATACGATATGGCTAATGCGTCGACAGTTGGAACAACAAAGTTCTATACGAAACTGATATATTGAGGTTCAAGTATGAATCCCGAATAAAATACTAATACTAAAATACAGAAATTTAAGAAAAAATGAAATAGTAATAGAAGGTATTGTGAGTGAATTATCTTTATGTTTAACAAATTTCTAAACAAACAGAATACGGGGCAATAGCCAAACAACTAACAACAAACATTAATAGACCGTTGTTGCTTTTAAAATATGCTCAATTCCAGGGCACGGGGTTCTATTTGATTATTTTAAATAATTTTTTCGGCTAAATACCAAGTTTTTTCGCATAGCATGTCCAAGTGTCTGCTCAGAAAATTCTCATTTCTGAGCACAAACTGCCTCCTGTTTTATATTATGTTTTAGTTTTAATATTCGTGTTTTGTCCTGTCCTGCTGTTATTGTTATTCTAAGTTTTGTCATCACTTGGTATAAACAGTGCGTTTAGTGTTATAATATTAGATCTGCATTGGGTAAGGCACACTGTAGGAATAATTTTAATAACCACTAATACTGAATTACGATTTTTTTAAAGTTTGTTAAACGAGTAGTTAAGCGCACTTGAAGTGAAATGACACTAAACTGCGCTATATAAATGCCATGTTATTATTATTATTAAAACTTTAGTGAATTCAATTACAATACGTTCTGCATATTCACTGCTACATAAATGTCAACGAATTTATTTCCTCAATTCAAGAAATCGGCAGATGGAACCTTGTTGTCCCAAGCGAATGAGCAGAAACACAATGCAAATTGAACCATGTTGCTCCAAACATATTTTATCTATGGCAAATATGTAGAACTAAGTTGCCCGTGAACTATGTTGTTCTAAATATTATATAACTATATATAGTTAGTAACAATGACATTGTTGAAAGAATAACGTTAGTAGTTTCTAATAGAAGAAAAAGTAAATATGTATGCAAGAGTGTTATATCGAAATGGCATAATATTATACCATATTTTAAGTTGTGCATAACCTGCATCACTACGCAAACCTGTATTGAGGTAGAATTTTTAGTTAATTATTTCTCGCATTTTGTCTATGGTTTACTTATAAATGTTTAATATAGGTTCCCATACAGCTTACTGTCATAGTTAGAAATATGAACTACACGGTGTTAGAAAGAGAATAATCCTAAAGTACACCCCTATGAAACCAAAGTTTCCGACCGGCAATTTGAGAGAAAATTATGAAGCTGTAAATTTTTAAGTAATTATTTTTATATGAAACGACACAAAGTGTGGTGGCAGTAATGTTTACAATACACTTGTATAGTAAAATGTGGGTTTTATTTTCGTAATCAGTGATTCGAGTTCAGTGTTTAGACGAAAAAATGTAAGGTGAGCCATTTTTAAAACTTTTAAAAATTTTATTTAAAAATGTTAATATTTCAATTTTTATTTATAATAACAAAACTTGAAAGCGTATTTGATCACATTTCAATAATAGTTTTTAGTTTTAGGATACGTTCAGAAATAATGCATTTATTTGGATTTCACTGAGAAACGGAAATACACACGAATTCTCCGACTTTCTGACATATTTGGGAAATATAAAGGTCAAAATACGCCAGAGGCCTGAAGGGTTAAATAGAACTTAAGTTGCAAATGGAACCATGTGATAATAAAGAAAATATGAGAATTTTAAAAATTTAATGTGATCCTAAAGAAAATAAAAGAATTTTAAAAATTTAATGAGATACTAAAGAAAATAAAACAGAATATTTTTTTTAAATATTAGTTAGTCGCATAATTATCTGCGAACTTTCATAGAAGTTGGACTTAATAATGTTTACAAGTGATCTCACTGTACGCTTATAGGCGTACTTAAGTTAAGTTGGAAACTTGATTAATCTAAATTAAGCCAATTTAAACTGTTCCCTTGAGTATGGAGTCCACCTACGTAATAACTGGCATCTCATGTAATAATCAACTCGGCGAGTAATTATTATATTATATGCATTGATGTATATATGTAGATAGAGGCAACATTGTCGTTCGAAGTATAGGTCGCTTACATCAGTTCATTGTCCGCTAATTGGAGGGTCTAGAGTCGTTCAAAAATGTGGCTTCGTCAAATAAAAAAAATAGAGTCTTGACGTCTGCGGTGAAGGAGGAAACCATGTTTCCTTATAACGCCGTTGGGAAAATGGTTGGGTCCCCTCCAATGTCCGATGTGAGATACCATGGGCTTCAGTTGGTTACAATCAAAGATATTAGAAGAACGAGATGTGCTATGAGCAGTTCATACTGTGTGGAATTGTTTTGCCCAGTGTCGCAGGTTTTGTTCACCAATACTACTGCACACCTTCGCTTACGCTAAGGTAGCCGCACTAATACATAGAACAGATTTCTGTGCGTACACGTCCCGATAGTATTCAAAGTACCCTAATTAGGTAATACTCCGCTTACGGTCCAGCGGCCAACATAGCATATCTCGATCTTCTAATATCTTTGGTTACAATGGTTACAAACGCTCGCCGGGCACAGGTCTTCAGCAACAACTTCCGTTTACTTATTGTTTATAGTGTCAATAAAATATTGTAAACTAGACAAAGCATACTCATATGTAAAGCATTTAAGCATTAAAATGAATCATCAACATAAACAAGTTTTTTTCAACTTTGAGGATTTAAAAAAAAAATCGCATGTTACGCCACAATACGAAGTATGTCAAAAAATCACAGGTCTCCGGCAACAACTTCCGTTTACTTATTGTTTATAGTGTCAATAAAATATTGTAAACTAGACAAAGCATACTCATATGTAAAGCATTTAAGCATTAAAATGAATCATCAACATAAAAAAGTTTTTTTCAACTTTGAGGATTTAAAAAAAAAAATCGCATGTTACGCCACAATACGAAGTATGTCAAAAAAATACAAATAAATAGTAGTATATCTGTGTGTAAGGATATAATGGCCAACCTAATGATTCCAGAGATAGCCTCATTTTTAATGTTAGTGCCATACAATTTTTTCTTAAAAAAATTATAACTCGTTCATTTGTACACGCAATTGCTTCATACGAAATTTTATAGCATAGTGATGATCAGCACAATCCATTTCTAGCCAAAAAAAATACCTTTGAAAATTCAAGTCTCTTTGTCTATGGAAGGTGATTTTCAGCCCACTGTGCGCCTTTTAAACCAAATGTTCTGTGCAGTGGCGCCGCGGAAGGTCACTCTTTTAGTTGAGTTCGTTTGCGGTCGGAAGGATTCGGGCGACATCTACAGCCGCCACACCCCTCTTCCTACTTCCCGCACGGGAACAATACTTTACACTGATTTTGCAAGGAATATAGGCTCTATCTATATACCTCAATGATTATATCGTTGCAACGTCAATTCTATTATTAAGTGATTTATCTTTCCGTTGTTTTATCACTTCACGACGAATTTTACACCTGTGGATGGTGAAAATTCCAAAGGTTCCGACCGGAATTGGAGAAAAAAATTGTGAAATATTTATTTATGTAAAATGACAATAAAAGGAGGTGGCTATAATTTGTATGTTAAAATAATTGTTTTTTTTTGTTATCGGTAATTTTAGTTCAGTGTTTAGACCAGGGCTGTCCAAACCACGGCCCGCGGGCCGCATGCGGCCCGCGGTTTAGATTATTGCGGCCCATTGAACCTTTTTTTAACCGACTTCAAAAAAAAGTCCGGAAACAGGAATTGATTTTTTTAAGCTCCTCGCTGAACGTTTCCCGAAACTGACGAATTTCGGGCAAAAAATGGGCTCGATGATGGGCAGTACCTACCTTTGTGAAAGTGCATATTCAACAATGAAGTTTATTAAATCGAAATACAGGTCTTCATTGACAGATACTTCACTTAAACATGCACTGCGCCTAGCTACCACTAGTATTGAGGTTGATGTTGACAAAATTGTAAAAGACACATTAATGAAAAAGTAGATAATAAAATAACGATATTACGTATTATTACCAGTATTTTATTTTTATAAATATTTTGCGGCCCACCAATGTATTTAGTCTTTTTTATTGGCCCTGGGTCCCATCTAGTTTGGACACCCCTGGTTTAGACGATAAAAAGTAACACGAGCCATTTAAAAAAAAGTGTTTACATTTAATATTTTGATATTCCAAAAAATACATTTTTTTTTTTTTTTTTTTTTTACAGTATTACCGCACAAGAGTCCCAACTGCTCCCGTCTGGAGCCAGTGAGACTATGGCATCCCCAATTGGGGTATGTTGTGAGGCTGAGGGTATTGGGGAGGGGAGGGAGATGGGGAAGAGGAAGGTGGGGAAGTACCTGGCTATTCAGATCTGGTCACCAAACACGGCTAAAGCCATTTCAAGCAACGTTTCAATTCTGAATGGTGGTCTTACACCAGGGCGATACTGGTAGTATCTTCCACTCTGGAACGTGCCGCAAATATACTATATATTATTTTAATTAATTAATTGTGAAATAACACAAATCAATCAAATAAAATTTATTTGCGCACGCCGGGTTCGAACCCGCGACCTTCGGATCTGTAGTCAAAAGCGTATACCACTAGACCACGCCGGCCGTCTCATACATGTTTATTTCTAAGAAATGAACTGCTTGTGGCCTCAAAGGTTTAATATCTGGGACATATCCTTACAGAAGACATGAAGAATATAGAAGATATGGAACGACAAAGGAGAGCAATCAGTATAAAGGCCGGAATGCTCTCGAGGCGATTCTACCACTGTAGCGAAGAAAATTGCTCTTTAAGACGTACTGTACTGCCCTATACACGTCAGAACTGAGGACACAATATCAAGCAGCGCAATGGGACAAGCTGAGGGTGTGCTACAATAACGCATACAGGCAACTTATGCATCTACCAAGGTTCTGGTTCTGCAGTGCCTCCACGATGATCACAGAACGGAGCACTCATTCCCCGCCTGACTTCGCCAACGACTAGCCATGTTCTGGGGCAGGACACGAAAATCAACAAACGTCATCGTCGTGGCTGCTTCCGAGCTCTCAACTTTTTGAGCAATGGATGCAGAACATTCGGCGACCTCCCCGATGGATGATCATTTAAATTCATTTAATTTATCTTATCCATGATATGTTATCAGTAGACATCGGATTATATGCACTAACAAAGTGCCAAAATATGCATGCAAATATGCACTAAAAAAGGCCGAAATATGCACTAAAAACTCTTGATTTGCCCAAAATATGCACAATGCAAAATCAAAAAACCATTTATATTTTAATTAAAGACCGTACAAAAACAGCGAAATATTCTTAAAATTATGCATAGTTTTTGTGACAATATACAACTAAGTATTTTTCCAAATTTTCGAGCTTAAATTTGTGACGTTTGTCACCCAGTATTAATTTTTACGTCGAAAACGACCTCTCTACGTCAACTGACGTCATTGGACAAAATTTAAAATTTGGCGCCATTTCTGAAGATATCTGTTTAAGCAGGGTATGTATGACCTGTACCGTTGATGTAGGCATTAATGTTCTTCATCTTCAAGACTCGGGTTTTTAAGCAAAATAGAGTCTAACTTTTTACGAATCTTTTCTGATATTGAATTAGTAAGGGCGTTGGCGAGTTCGATCATTGTTTCCAGTATTTCTATTGCTTTAATTAGAGGAAGGTTTTTTGTTTCCATTTTTTTTATGGTAACTTGTGGAAATGTGTTGAGATGAGGGCGATATTCTGTTTAATGGATGCGTCTTCAAATGCTAGCTTGCTTGAATGAATTTCAATGGCCTCAGAACTGTCAAATTGCCCAACTACTTGTTTTACGGCCTCAAAATTTTCAGCATAGAATAATACTGCCTTTAGCCAAGTACCCCATCGAGTAATTATGGGTTCTGGCGGCAATGCTAGATTTGGCAATTGCTCTTTATAAGACTGCACACGCGACGGAGAGGAAATCAATTTATTAACATTCCCATACTCTTGCCGTATCTCTTCTGCAAGGCGATGAAACCCGTGAGCTAAGCAGGTAATGTGTAGTAAATTTGGATAAAAAGGCTTGGCCAGCTTTCACCATGTATGGCGCAGCATCAGAAACAAACATGCAGATTTTTTCATCAGATGATACCTCCCGCTATTAAACGAAATATGCACGATTTGGGAAAAAAGGCTGAAATATGCATTAACGTCGTAATTAGAGAGTTATATGCATTTGCATATGCAAATATGCAAATGCATATAATCCGATGTCTAGTTATCAGTTATCATTAGGTACCTACCAATTATGTTCTTATTTCTCACTTCTTATCTCTACCCTCCTAGTTCAGCTGGATTAAAAACTTAAATAAATAAAATGAATGTTCATTTCGTCCGTCCGTAAAGTTGTTTGTATGTTCCGTTTTCGATTCAAGATGGTGGCCGTTTTAATGGTTCAGTATATATTTTTTTCAAATGTGAAATTGTCGTTTTATTTTGACATTCTACTGAAGAAATGTTGAAAAAGAATTGGCGTTGCTATGGTAACGCTTCTTGGACGAATTGTATAATACCTTAGTTGAAAAGAAAAAAAAATGTTACGCAAAATAATGGTTTATAATTAACTAGGTAGGTTTTTTAGTAACTAGTTGCAAAACTTATGATTTCAGGGGAAATTTTGGTTTACTAAATAAGAGAAAATTAGAAAAATACTTTTTTCGATGCGACGTCTGCTAACTGTTCACAGAATTACTAGTATTACATTTTTACAAGGAGATATTTATAAAAAATACAATTGCGAAGAACAATAATTATCATTATAATATCATTGGCCCATATTTTGTTATTGTTAAATTTACTAGAGCAGACCCGGGAAAAATCACGGGACAGTCTAAATTCTTGACAACTCAGTTCCAATTTTGAGAAATACATTAAAAAAATATATTTCTGTTAAAACATTCTATCATGGGTGGGTACTGTATAGCTTCTCTGGATTCTTCACATCATCAGAAACAATTTTGAAAATTACAGTTAAATTTAAAGCAAATTCGAGTTCATCGAACCAGAGTTATGAAGGACGAAATTGGTATTTTTGATTGAACTCACTACAAAATAGGAACAGTACATAAAAGCAATCACGATCATGCTGTGCTGTGACCGCGCACCGCATCGAACGTGCACCCCGCCCCGTGGCGGTTTAATTACTCGGAAAGCTCAACATCCACTAATGAATAGGCTGTGTCAAACGTTCACTTCGGAGCGGCGGTAACACGCGCCGCTCCAGGCCGCCGCGCAGAAAAGTCTCACAATGGACTACGATGTAAACCGTATACTTTTAGGCGCGAGGCTCGTACCGCCGCTCCGAAGTGTACGTGTGGCAGAGCCTAATGTTATGTATACATACGCGAGCTGAACTGCCGAATCGAACCTCAACTTATGGGAAAGGAACGAAGTAATCGCAAATGACGCGAAACGCCACTTGCAGTTGCTTCGTTCCTTTCCCGTAATTTGTGGCTCGGTTCGCAAATGTATACGTACATGTTACAATGTCAACACTCATTACACAGAGGATCCATTATGGAAATTACTATCCACCAAAACAGAATAATATAATTATACACAATTGTAAATAATAACCTGTAATTTATTACTTAGCATTATAAGTTGGTTTGGTAGGTACTATTGGTATGATCGATCACACCCGCTGGGAACTCGCCCTTTCCCCGTTTATAATATATATAATTTTATTAAATAATTAATCAATTTACAGTATAATAGTATTACTCAGAACAGACTTTGTCTAGTGAGGAGGGTAAGGAGAAAAATCATGTATGTACATAACTAATAATAAATAAACGCCCGGGTTGCCGGCACTGAAATTGAATTGAGAGTATAATATAATAATCAATGGTAAATAAAATAATTTATACAATTAGTTTTCACTGCTTTTGATTTTTTAATGTTCCTCTTCTATAGAAGCTGGCGCTTGTGTCTAGAAGAGTGGTGAGAAGTTTTTAACTCGCAAATTAACGTTGAAATTTGATGAATTGTTCAGATTCTCCGAAACAACCCGTCCTTAGTGTTTGTAATTATGAATATTAAAATTTAATTATATTAATTAAAAAGATAGTTTAATGTTCCTCTTCTATAGAAGCTGGCGCTTGTTGTCTAGAAGAGTGGTGAGCATCAAGATTAAGAATATTTAGTGTTTGTAATTATGAATATTAAAATTTAATTAAATTAATTAAAAAGATAGTTTCATCATTATATTATAAAATTCCCGCCTGTCTGGGAGAAGTCATGAAGTGGGATTCTATTATAGACGAAGAAAAGGTTGCTCAAAACTTGTAGCAAATAAATAACTTATACAATTTTTATTGGAAAAACTTTTTTTTAACTTTTGAAGGTTAAACCCATCAATGTAATATTTCACTGAAGAAGAAGATAATACTAACAAATCAGTAAAGATACTAACTACACAGACAATATTTAGGTTACACACAATCAGAACTTTGTGATCATTAGAAAAGATAGCTGCCAAAAACATGGGGAAAATTAGTTGCTAGATAATGTTGTTAGTTCAGAATTTGAAATAAGAGATCGATAAAAATGATGATTAGGTTCCAATGGCCGAGTGGATAAAAACGTTGTCCCGTCAAGACAGAGATCCTGGGTTCGATTCTCAGTTGAGACCGTTATCTTTTTATTTTCTGTGTCTTGTTCTGATTCATGTTTCGTTTAGATTTGTTGGTATTATCTTCTTCCTCTTCAATAAAATAACACATAACTTATGTAAATATATTGAAAGGGCTCTTAAGCTGGGTCCAGACATGTTCTTTTGTCCGTACCGTACCTCCGTTTCGTACCAGCGTCGCGATCCAAAAACTCTGGACGCATCATCTTTTGTCCGTACCGTACCTCCGTTTCGTATCCGCGTCGCGATCAAGAGCCCGTATCTCCGTAACGTCGCTGCGATCATCGCTTGTCATTTCCTCCCACCATGTCGTCGACTGCGGAAGTGTTTGAGAATTTGACGATTGCTTGCGCGTCCTTCATTGTTATTCACAATAATATAACGAAAAAAAAAAACAAAAAAGGCGACGTTGGTGGGAGTTATAATTGTTCAAAAACAGAGAAAGATGTAAGACGCCGCGAACACGTCCAGACTGGCGCAGACCCGTACCGTATCGCCTTTGAACGGGTCGAAAAACCGACTCGCGATGGATCGGAGCGTACCTCTATCTGTATCGAGACGCCGTACCACCGTACCGTACCGAACGGGCGTCCAAACTAGCGTTCTTGATCGCGACGCTGATACGAAACGGAGGTACGGTACGGAGAAAAGAACATGTCTGGACCCAGCTTTTCAGACCATCTTAAGCTGGGTCCAGACATGTTCTTTTGTCCGTCCCGTACCTCCGTTTCGTACCAGCGTCGCGATCCAAAAACTCTGGACGCATCATCTTTTGTCCGTACCGTACCTCCGTTTCGTATCCGCGTCGCGATCAAAAGCCCGTATCTCCGTAACGTCGCTGCGATCATAGCGTGTTCATTTCCTCACACCATGTCGTCGACTGCGGAAGTGTTTGAGAATTTGACGATTGTTTGCGCGTCCTTCATTGTTATTCACAATAATATAACGAAAAAAAAACAAAAAAGGCGACGTTGGTGGGAGTTAGAATTGTTCAAAAACAGAGAAAGATGTCGCACGCCGCGAACACGTCCAGACTGGCGCAGACCCGTACCGTATCGCCTTTGAACGGGCCGAAAAACCGACTCGCGATGGATCGGAGCGTACCTCTATCCGTATCGAGATGCCGTACCACCGTACCGTACCGAACGGGCGTCCAAACTAGCGTTCTTGATCGCGACGCTGGTACGAAACGGAGGTACGGTACGGACAAAAGAACGTGTCTGGACCGAGCTTTACCCTTCTCTCGAAGCTTCCATGTCTATTTATTTAACTTAGAACTCGTAAATTGACTAAGTCGGATTAACCACTCCCATCTGACTTCTCATCCCCGAGCACATACGTATTACGTTATTTACCTACACTTTTTAAATATATCGGATATATACAATAAAATTTGGTTAACTGCTGCAAGCCATTGTTACTATTTTAATAATCAAATGGAATATGTAATGAACCACTTTATCGAATTAATTTTTTTGAATAAATATTAGTCGGATATATTTCTTCTTAATTTTTTTTTCATTAAGTAACTGTAGTTTATGCTTTAAATGGGAATACCTAGTTTTAAGAGTAGGAATTTGTGTTGAATTTCTTCGATTGAATCTGAATGTATTTTAAAATGGAGGGACCAGATCGAGGAGTAATATACAACTTAACTTCGAAATAAAGATGTATACAAAATTTTCAAGGTTGAAATAAATAATATTCCTAAAGTCTCTATAGTTTCCAAGAATGAAGTCAAGCATTTTCATTCCCTTATTATTAATTGCGTTTATGTGAGATATAAAGTTTAAGGCGATGCACTACGTCGTGTAATATTTTGAATTGAGCCGCCATCAATAACACTCCTTACGTAGATGGCGATTAGGCTTAAATTCCCGCTTAACACCATCCAGATGTTTTGATTTATGGAAGAAAAAAACATGGCCAAAAAGTGCCTTTTATTTTATTTTGTGGATGTTCAGGCATAAGTATTTAAATTTTTTCCGATCATTTTATAAATAACTTAATTTGCCACATTATACAATAAAACCATAACCGAAAATGGGTTCTTAGTAGAATTTTGAACTTTAAAGCAGTTTTCATAGGCCTTATAAATTAATTTTTTTCTGGGCTTATAAAAAGACTTATGAAAAAAATACTCGATTATTTCAAAGGCCAAGGTGTATTATTATACTCGCGTTATTTATTTAAAGCATCTGAAACATTTCTAGGCGACCAAATTTAAAAAAAAAACACATTATTTTGCATTACTACGTAGTGCATCGCCTTAATTTAGAGTCGAAAATGATGCCTAGGTCATTAATTTCTTCGACAGAGGTAATAGAGGCTGACTAATTTTGTAAAATATTTACGAATATACAATATGGTTAAATGCAGTCCGCCAGTGTGATTATTTAATTAAATCAAACCCATTTTGAATTTACATTCGATATATTTTTTTAATTTAAATGATTAAAAAAATCTGCAATGAACTGTCCATGGACTTAATCAAAATTATGCAATAAAAGAACTTTTGGCATTAAGAAAAGTTCAAGAATTTTTTTAGAACTTTTGTTTAGTTTTAGATAGTTGGTTACCTACGACGAGAGTGATTGATTTGAGCTTATTTAGAAAACATTAATCCGGAAATTCGCTGGACCAAAGTTATTTTTTAAAGAAAAGTAAACATTTCGGTCCGACGTTTGTTTGAGATCTCACATCCATCTCACCTCATTAGAATACCCAAATAATACGATAATCAATGAATATTACTAGCATATTATAAATCTCAGTTCGCGGGTTGTTCCAAAACGTCTTGGAGATCTAGGAGGTTTTGGTTGTTCCCGCTGGAGTGGGTATTCCATCCATCTGCGGACTGCGCAATATCCACCATATTGATTCCCTAATTTTCGTTCCCAATTCTCTGCTAATCGCATTTTTTCAACATCCAGACGAAAGTAAATTTCCACACTCTCCGGGGATCAGATCCCAAACTGCCAGCTTTGTTACCGTCGGTAATGGAAAAAAATATTGTATTTGAATAAATAAAGAAAGATATTTTCGGATGGTCTAGTCTAGTTTATATCAGGGAAGTATAAAATCGAATGTTGTGAAAATGTTAGTGCCATAGGTCACAGAACAATCGTACGAGTTCATACCATTTTAACAGGTTTGCGATCTCAATCATCAAGCTGCGCCCTTGTTGACCTTTGTAATGAAACTAAAATATCCCATACTAATTTATAAGACATTTATAGCACTTACAAGTTGACTTATGATACTACATTCAAACACTTTGAGACTAAATACAGAGAAATACGTCAACATACATTATGTACATACTAATGTGTGTGTATATAATATATGTGTGTTCGTGCTATTCTTAATTCCTACACACTTCTAGCTGTGTCATCTTATGTAAAACCTACAACTGTACAGACTTGGAGTGGTGTTTTTTCCATAAATATTTGCAAAGCAAAGTCAGCGTGTGGCAAGTGGCAAGGAATAGTTCTAATAAATATATCATTTTAAAACGTCCATGGACGGACATAGGTGAAAGATATAGTGGTAGATACTTTCGGTATCGCCCTGGCGAAGGACCACCATTCAG
The DNA here is from genome assembly GCF_061612785.1 of Hesperophylax consimilis. Lineage (NCBI taxonomy): Eukaryota > Metazoa > Arthropoda > Insecta > Trichoptera > Limnephilidae > Hesperophylax > Hesperophylax consimilis. Next base: position 36,194,145 of record NC_142838.1, on the reverse strand, counting down.
AATTGAAACATTGCTTGAATTGGCTTTTCCGTGTTTGGTGATCAGATCTGAATAGCCAGGTACTTCCCAACTTTCCTCTTCCAATCTCCTTCCCCTCACCACTAGCTTTAGCATCACAACATATGCCAATTGGGGATGCCAGAGTCTCACTGGCTCCAGATGTTACAGATGATAAAAAAGATACTGTCTTATAAAACATATTGTAATGGGCGTGTATACACTTACTGTCACATGAATGTGTTAAGAAGTCACCTTCAACAGCCAAAATGTCAAGCATTTCAGTAATTTTCCCGACGTCAAACCTGATAATCAAGATCAAACTTCAATTTCTATTTCATTTTCGAGCAATGATTTACACTCAAAATTATTGATTTTCTTGGCCGTAAAATTGCTTAGAAGACGGCACTTCCAAGAAACAGCGTGGTCCAATGAAAGCGGCGAATGTTTGAAAATCTTTCGATTTATTTATCTTCGACAGGCTGATGTCAGGCGGCAGGCTGATGTGCGCCGAGGCCTTCGCAGACATCGCGAGTTGCCTTCAATCAGCGCTGAATATAAATAAGAGTCACCCCATTGAAGGCAAGTGGATGGATGTTGTCGTAACCCAAACCAATGCCGAAAGTTCAACAGCTTTGACAATATGATAACGCGTGGCCAAGTATAAAAAAATACCAAACGACTATTCTAAGATGGTGCTTAGAAACCACGAGCAAAAAGCTCCTTTGAGAAAAGTCAGTTGTGTTATGAAAGGTTTAGCTTGGCCTATATCCAAAGACAAACATGCCGAGTGTTTACTGGTCGGTTGATTGACGTTTCTCGAAATTTGCGAATCTATTAAACCCAATATGTTGATATTATCGCCTATTTGCGGTGGATTGTTTTCCCTTGAGAAATTCGAAACGACAATTGAATGGAAACGGAGTGTAATATATTTCGCGAATTCCCAACCTGTTGGAATACTTCTATGGATGTGCAATATTGTAATGATAACTATCGCTAAGCGGTACCCACAATAATTTATATTAATTCAATCCACCAACAATAAGGTAATATTAACAAATCCCAATAAGAAACAGAAAAAGACACAGAAAATAAAAAGGTAACGGTCACAACTGGGAATGGTATTTTTTTTAGTGCAGAAAATCTGTTACTTCTACCACCATATGTACCTACTCCTCATTGCCCAGAATACTAATGGAAAGTAAAAAAATGTGGATTCGTCAGCTGACATTTTCAATTTATCACTTAAAAAACACAAAAGATTGTTGTTGGGGCATTTCAGTTATGCATTAAAATAAATAAATAAAACTGTTTGATAGTAATCTACATAATTTTATAAACTATTTCATTGTAAAATCGCTTGAAAGGGGCGTTAAGGCGAAGCTTAATGCTAAATCACTATTTTGATTAATCTTTATAACGTATTGGTGTACATTATGAATACCGAAAAATATGCTTTAGATAAATTGAAGGTTTTTCTATGGTTTCGCTTGAGTAGAATACAGATAAAAAAATAAATTACTCAATAAAAAATACAAAATAAATGTTAACTACTAAAATTTTTTTTCTATAGAAATGTGTGAACGCGTAAAGCTAACAACTTTATAAAAATACAGTATTATAGCTAAGATTATCTGTGACAGTTTCACTTGTTGAACTTTTTTGCTTTCTTATAAAATTATTTACAAAATAAATAAAAACCAGTTTTGTGCTTGAAGTCGAACGTTTCTAGACTCCGTTTGTCAAGTGTTTTTAATGCCTATTACCTACGATATAAAGTATACCAAGAATACACACATTTTTGGCTTGTAGCTTCCTCTTAAAAATAAATAAATGTAGCCATGGAATGGAACTAACGGGATTTTTTCAGTTTTCAACTTGTAATTTGTTTTTTTTTCAGTTAAACTTGATGTCGACCCAAATGTTATGTAAAAACGACATATTTAAAAAATAGATATAATGTGGGCTATTTAAGACACCACTAAATTAATCTTGAATTCTTAAAATTAAATACAAATCACACTTTGTTTAATAATGAAAAAATGGGGCATGGAAAACACACAACTCCTTTGGATCTAAATAATGCATTAACAATATTTTTTTATACAGATTCGAAATGTATAACTTTCCAATATTCTACAAAAGTAACTATAAAAAACCAATCGAAATCGTGGGATGCAAACAATTCAATGTACAAACTTTGGCGAAAATGTCCTTATACGGTAATGGGGAATTCATGAAACACGAATAAAATAAAATGATATCGGTTGAAATCCAAAAGTTCCATTTACAAGTAATGAGTTAACTTAATCCAATTATTCAGATGGCCATTCAAGGGAGTAAAATTAAATTAATAAGGGGTAGAACAATGCGTACAACTCGCGATATAATTACGCATTAAGTTAGTTGTTATAAATAGAGTTTAGTCGAGAGTGCTGCAAGATTATCCCATGAATAATACGTCCACACATTGAATACCATCATCTCCATAAACCTGGTTGAATGCCTATCCAATTATTTACATCCGGGCAAAGCACCATTAAAGATGCAAACGGTTAGTATTGGATGAAGGTGTAGGTACGCTGAACTAGGGTTATCACTCCCAGAATAATGTATTACAATGGAATTCAGTCACAAACCTAGACTTAACCCTCCGATAATCGACAAGGTCTGGACATAGTTTCTCGATTTTAAAAGTTGCATAATTTTTTTTCCTGCTTGTTAGAACGAAACGATTTCATTACATCCTCAATGGCGGTGCGACGAACGCAACCGATATCGTATGTGTATTTTGTAGCGGATTTTTTTTTCAAAACCGATATCGTATAGAAAAACTAGAAGGTCTGTGCAGACCTATCAACTATTTTGCATGTAGTTGTTGCGTGTTCTGGTGATGGGGTGCTTGTTAGAAAGTGTGTTCGAGTATGTTGTTTTGTTGCGTATAAAATTGAATTGATTTTAGTTTGGCAGTTCCGAGCGGAAGACTGACAAGAAACGTTGGATTTTAGTCGCGCTGACCCGAAAGTTGGTAATTCCACAAATCCAAAGGCACGCGCATACCCGCATATCAAACAAGCTATGGCTGTTTTCAATGTTCTGGTAGGTAATTTTTCGAAATAAACACACATATTTCAGAAGTATCCAATACTAATCAAATTCTTAATACTAATTATATTGTATATAAGGTCTGCACAGACCTTCTTACACCACTAACGGCCTGACGGATGTCGCTCATCGGAGGATTAACTCGGCGTTAGTGAAATAAGGGTGTGACAAACCACAAGGAAATGTTTTTGCAAATATCTCTGAATATTTTATGTGCGATTTCATTCGACCAACAAGACGGGCCCGTGGATGTAAAAAATGACACCGAAACCAAAATAATTCGTTACGAAAATTGGACCATTGTGAAAACATTTAACAAAAAGAAAGTGCATTATTTCATAACCAAAAATCGCAAGAAGCGTTGTTTTTACCTGTTTGTTGGTCCGCAGGGAGCACATTTGTCTCCCAAGACATAACGCATTCGAAGCGAGGCGACGGAATCGGATAGTTATGAAAATACTTATACCGAATTATTTGACCGAATTTGTAAGACACGCCGTTACTAGAGTTGATATATCAATGGCAAAGTAATTATTTTTCTTTATCTTTCATCATAAGATGTAATTTTTTTGGAATACATAAAAATATTAAATTGATTAAAAGTTATCAAAGTACCCTTTCAAGTAGAAATATTAGGGTTTCTTGAACCACACCTTACTTATATAAATTGATGAAAAGTTTTCAAATTTCCTTATCAAGTAGAATGTCGGGTTGAACAGGGTGTTTTGATATGTTGATGATTAATTCTGTACTGTATTATGTGCCTAACTGTAATGAACGAAAGTCGGAGATTATAAAATAAATTGGAACGTATGTCTCTGATTAATGGAAGGATGTAAAGGCGGGTAATAAAAAGGGTGTAGGCGTGTTCTAGAGCCCTCTTGTACTATAATCACTGTCAAGTTGTACTTTAACCTTTGGATCGCCGAGGTTTCGCGACCTTATACTTCAGTCGTGTTTCTTATCGCGCGGCCGCCGTGAGTCAGCTGACTCTATTTTCGTAATAACTTAATTGTTTTTTTTTTTTTTTTTAATAAAATTATAATTACAAGATAATGTTTAAATACTGAAGACAATATTAGTGATTTTTTCAAACGAAAATCTGAAACAGAAAAATCAGAAAAGGAAACGGTCACATCTGGGACTCGAACCCAGGACCCTTGTCTTTCCGGGACAATTTTTCTGTTTCAGATTTTCGTTTGAAAAAATCACTAATATTGTCTTCAGTATTTAAATATTATAATTTGAGGTTTTACTCAATAAGTTATTCCGAAAAATAATAACAAGATAATGTGTTTATATTTATAACAGTATATAATCTAGCATTAGTAGTTTCCCCAGAATAGCTACGCTTATTCAGATTTTTTTTCTCCTTCTTATATTTTATCGATAATATTTGAAAGAAAAACGAAAATAAGAGTTTTATTATTTTTCCCATAAAGTTAAATAAGTATTTTTAACAATAAATTTAAAAAAAAAACGTAACAAACTACACAAAGCGCGTTAGACAGGCTCGTTGAAGATGACGTAGTAGTAACATTGTTGTTATTTTTAAATGGCTGCTTTTTACGAAACGAAAATAAACTACTTTTATCTCACTATTCATTTTGTTGTCAATCGAAAAAGATTAATTTTAGCAACGAACAGTTGTTTCTTTTGAATATGTCTATCGTCCACGACCGCGTTCACAGGTCACAAACTTCTTGTGACCGATAGCCACTTCCGGCACACAGAGAGTTAAATATATTACACTGGAAAAAAAATTCCGTTTCTACACGAATACGTTTCTGTGAATTGTGTTTTTCGATATTTTAAAGCACACTAACTTATTGTACGTCTACTTTTAGGCAAATTTGAGTTATATATGTAGTTTAAACTTTAAAGTGTTCACCTCTGTGTGTATTTGTTACTGTACAGAAACCGTATATCTTAAACCGCATGCATGCATAATTATTGCAATTTCAAAACCTGAACAAAACACACGACACAATGAGTCAAATATTCAAACGCCTTTTCTCAAAACTAACAATTGACATAAGTATGTTTTATTCCATCGATCTAATATAAAAAAAGTAGGTAAAGATTACGACACACAATTAAAAACTTTAATCCCGCAAAAGCTCGAACGGAATACCTAATTATTAACTAGAGCACTATGAAGCTCAAAATCTACATAAAAACTCTCGAACGGTGAATTCTAATTATGTCTGGAGTGGCATAGCAACTAACTAACTATTTGTAGCTGGAGTTCTTTTCAGTCAATGCATTGGTTATAACTAACATTCTGATTCTCATAACAAAGTTATTACAAGGCAAGTGCAGTTACTCAGGTTTCCTGCCAACTGTTAGATAATAATTCGAGAGATGGTAAAAGTTTCCACGTAGTTACTGACAATTACAAGAGATATATAATATGACATAAAGCCGACAACACGAAACAATGAACAAAAGGGTAAAATTTTCATCGGTCCCCGGAGCAATCTTATTGGACACGTGAGGATAAAGCTTCCCTTGTTGGGGATTAACACAAAAGGGACAAACGACAAGTTCGCGAAGTACCATACCTACTTAACTTGTATTGTTTTTGCCACATTTTGTGTTTCCGATGACAGAGAGATTTAATCACATTCCACATTGTATTGGACTTGTATGTGAAATTTCTTGCCAATTCCGAAAATCCTTGACCCCTATAAAGTCAATGTAACTAAAGCTGCAAATTGATGGATTCAATGTCAAGAAATTTAAGGACGGGTTGTTTCGGAGAATTTGAACAATTCTTCAAATTTCAAAGGTAATTTTCATGTTCTGTGAAAGATTTTTTCAAGTTCTGTTTTTATTTCAGTTCTGTCAAGCAACTACCCTATGCTGATATAATAACAGAACTTGAATAGGACTTTCACAGAACCCGGAAATCAACTTTGAAATTTGATGAATTGTTCAAATCCTCCGAAACAACCCGTCCTAAGTGTTCTTTCTTTCTTTCCATTTAATTTATTTGAGGTAATAGTTTGACAGTTATTTAAGAAACAGGAAAATTGGTGGCTTAACTTCATATAAAATCATCGCAACCAGCGCAAGCGGTGTTCCAAAAGGGTCACATTTCGGAGAAATTTCATTTTTGCTATTTGTGTATGATATTACTAGACATCGGATTATATGCACTAACAAAGTGCCAAAATATGCATGCAAATATGCACTAAAAAAGGCCGAAATATGCACTAAAAACACTTGATTTTCCCAAAATATGCACAATGCAAAATCAAAAAACCATTTATATTTTTATATATTTTAATTAAAGACCGTACAGAAACAGCGAAATATTCTTAAAATTATGCATAGTTTTCGTGACAATATACAACTAAGTATTTTTCCAAATTTTCGAGCTCAAATCTGTGACGTTTGCCACCCAGTATTAATTTGTACGCCGAAAACGACCTCTCTACGTCAACTGACGTCATTGGACAAAATTTGGCGCCATTTCTGGAGATATCTGTTTAGGCAGGGTATGACCTGTGCAGTTGATGTAGGCATTAATGTTCTTCATATCTTCAAGACTCGGGTTTTTAAGCAAAATAGATTCTAACTTTTTACGAATCTTTTCTGATATTGAATTAGGAAGGGCGTTGGCGAGTTCGATCATTGTTTCCAGTATTTCTATTGCTTTAATTAGAGGAAGGTTTTTTTGTTTCAAATTTTTTAATGGTATCTGGTAACTTGTGGAAATGTGTTGAGATGAGGGAGATATTCTATTTAATGGATGCGTCTTCAAATGCTAGCTTGTTTGAATGAATTGCAATGGCCTCAGAACTGTCAAATTGCCCAACTACTCAAAAATTTCAGCATAGAATAATACTGCATTTAGCCAAGTACCCCATCGAGTAATTATGGGTTCTGGCGGCAACGCTAGATTTGGCAATTGCTCTTTATAAGACTGCACACGCGACGGTGCTTTTAAAAACACTTTTTTTTTGTCGAGGAAATCAATTTATTAACATTCCCATACTCTTGCCGTATCTCTTCTGCAAAGCGATGAAACCCGTGAGCTAAGCAGGTAATGTGTAGTAAATTTGGATAAAAAGTTTGCAAGGCTTGGCCAGCTTTCACCATGTATGGCGCAGCATCAGAAACAAACATGCAGATTTTTTCATCCACAGAACAATCGGGAAACAAAGATCTTATGGAATCATTTATGAAACGAGCAACAGTTGAATGATTTGTTTTTTCTAGGATTTTACAGGCAACCAAGTCACCTAGCTATACGTAGATGATAGCTCCCGCTATTAAACGAAATATGCACGATTTGGGAAAAAAAGCTGAAATATGCATTAACGTCGTAATTAGAGAGTTATATGCATTTGGATATGCAAATATGCAAATGCATATGATCCGATGTCTAGATATTACTATCTTCACCTGCGTCCAAGTTTTAACGTTTGCGGATGATATTAAAATACACAAAGCTATAAGACATACCAATGACAACATTTTGTACCCTATATTTTATAAAAACAAGTTGTTTGTTATTCAGAAAATTGATATTCCCAGAGGGAAGATGTCCAGTGAGCCGTCCAGACACAGTTGGGAGATGAAACTCCATTCCAGGAGAGGCTGTGCGAAGAGACTGGCTTGCTTTGAGCGGAGGCTGCTTAAGTAGTGCGGCTCGGGGATGCCTGGAGGCGCATTGTCGATACAAAGGGTCCCCGACCCGACTATATGACAAGTAAAAGAAGATGTATGTATATATGTTTTAGTTATTATCTACAGAGGAAAGAGCCCGAAAACAAACCTCCCTCCCGCTTTTGCCATAAATTATTCTCACCCTTTCCCTCCCTCTCCGTACCCCACACAGAATTAAAACGTGCCACAGTTTGGAAACTCCTGCCATTAATCACGGACCATATTCTGCGACTTGTTTATAATGACAAATATTTCACAGCAAAACGTTCATAATGTCAGACGCCATACCACTGTGGTGAGGGCAAGCTCTACTTTACGAAGACAACAACAATAATAAGGTAATAACCTAATAACCAATAAGAAGCAAACAGAGACTCAAACGACATCTAATAGATCTCTATTGAGTAATAGATATTCATTTTAAAGCATAAATTACTTAAAACTTAAAAACTATAGAAGTGGACTGAGAATTGCTAAGAAATTTCTCATTAAAACATCCCTTTTCCCTCATCCGGTTTACAACAGGGTAAAAGTTAAATTGATTTTGTCACATGTGAAAAAATATATAATTTTCATTATTAAAAGCTGTCACAAAAACTGGGTTGCGATAATCTTTTTCAATTATTTTTCCTCTCCACTACTCCTTGGTTCCCCGAAGGCCACAGAAAGGAAGAGTTTACAGAGGTGGAATCATCTCTCCTCTACACTCCTCCTTGGATCCACGAAGGCCCCACGACGGTAGAGTCCACTTTACCTTGGTTCCCTGAAGGCCCCACAAGAAAAGAGTCCACGGAGGTGACCTCAGCTATCCTCTCCACTCCTCCTTATTTCCACGAAGGCCCTCTGCCCTACGAGATCCATACGAGGGCAGAGGACCTCATCTCTCCTCTCCACCCCCTGTTGGTTCCCTGAAGGCCCCACAAGGAAAGAGTACACGGAGGAGGCCTTAGCTCACCTCTCCAATCCTCCTTGGTTCCCCGAAGGCCCACGAGGTAAGAGAGCTTCGTCTCTCCACTCTACTCCTCCTCAGATCCCTGAAGGCCCTACTAGGGAAGAGGATTTCATCTCTCCTCTCCCCTTTCCTTGATTCACTGAAGGCCCCACGACGGAGGAAACCACTCCTCCTTGGTCCCCTGAAGGCCTCACGAGTGAAGAGGGAGTTTTAGAATGGTTCAATTTTCTTCCCACGAGTATCTAGGGAAATAGAAGATCCACTCCAGCAGTGCCCCGAGTGCTGGGGTGAGGTCTAAATACGCCGAGATGCGACCCTGTTTCTCGGAGGTACCGTTCGTGCCACAGTTCCCCAGGTCCTTCAGCCTGAGCACGGTAGTTGATTGGCTTGGGATGGCTACTGCAGGTCGTGTTTCCACTCCCTAAGCGATGGGTTCGCCACACACCCTACGCTGAAAAAATGAATAATTATCTAAGTATGTTGTGTTCCTTTGAATGTGTGCATGCCTAAGAGTATGTTGAATGTGTTGTATCTATCTGTCTATGTATTTTATGTCTTTGTATTGATAAAGTTATTCTTCTGTATCGTGGCTTCTCTTTATATGTATGCTTTAGTTTTATAATTAATATCGTGAAATGACAAACTGCTTTGGCAGTTCAGCAAAAATGATGCTTAAAATGAAAAAAAACTAAACTGGAAAAATTACACTCGACAGGATCAATGTACCTATTTTAACAGAAAAATTCATTTGTTTTTGTATAAATTCTTACAACCCTTCAGAATACCTTTGTACCGTGGCGAGGACGCTGCTAATAGGACTTAACTAAACCTGTTAATTTTCACTTGTCAAATACGTATTAAGCTCAGAAAATCTGTCGTTATTAATGCACAACGGGCGAGACAATAGATGCGTTGTTATTCCAACATCAAAGCATTATTCCACGTGAAAGCTTTGACGACTAAACAAGCGGATATACGATGCACGTACATCGCGAGACGACGGGATGGTGCATGTGCATGTAGTATGTAGAATGCCCGTGTAGCGTGTTCGGTGAAATGAGCTAAAATGCATCACGGAGATCGGCGCGGTGTATGTTCGGTTCACGGAGCACGCGGGGAACATTCTTGGCGTAATTCTCCACCAAGCGTTGAATTTTTTTTAACGTACATAGTTAAGTTTTTAATAAGAACTTCCTCTTCGGCAGGCGTTTTTCGTTGCTGGTCAACGAAGCAAGATGGAAGCAACTGCTATCAGGGGACGCCCTTATGGCATTAATGGAATACGATTACATCGGGATTAAGTGCGTCCCGCGGTGTAACACTTTATGTTGAAAGTGTACTTAGATGCTTTCCATTTTCTTGACTCCTTGTCGGAACTAAGTGCTTCTTCTTAGTATAATGTTGATAGTTACCACGTCCGTATAATATGTAATATTGTTGCCGGTTCAAGGTTCCGCGTCATGGTTGCGTTCCTACTAGACAATAACGCTTCAAAATATTATATATAACTAGCTGTACCCCGGCACGGGTTGCAGTGGCGCAGTATGTCTGTGCAGAAAGAGAAACTATTGATATATAAACTGTCTCTCAAAAAAGCATATTTTTACCTGTCACAGATGACATTTATAATCATTTCAAAGCAATCAGTGAAGAACTTTCTGAGATTTAGATTTTGAGTAAACGAACATTTACTATTATATTTATAAAGATAATTATAAGAATGTTAATATCTACTGAACAAAAAGGAATAGTATTTTATTAAAATATAAAGTAACGTGTATTATTACGAATGGGATACTAGCAATATGTACTGACATTAAGAAAACCATTATGTTTCGTAGATTAAACTGTCAACTTACCTATCCACATTGGAAAAGTATTCAGGGGAAGTCAAATATCTGAATAAAAATTGTTTGAATTTCGTATTTAAAATTTTCATATTGTGCAGAGGGCGATTTTTGAAATTGCGAACTTTTCGTTGATGGGGAAAAACATTTCCTACAAAATGGAAATTGAGTTATTTGTCACACGTGGTGTAGGTACGCAGTTTGATGGTTAAACTGGCGATATTTATGAGTAGTTATAACAAGTTACCTGTTAGTTTGCTGATTCAACTAACAACACGTCTTACACCGGGCACGTCCGATAAAGTAACGTCGATGGTCTCTGAATTTCAGAGTTCAAAGTAACTAACGGAAACCGCTCCGCCTCATTCATGTTGGTCATTGTCCAGTGTGTCCACAATTCGACATGCAGGTGGATGTTTGAAGGGACATAGCCAGGTTATTTGTGAACACGGGGGCCGGATAATGTTGGCTAAATCGGATAATAAAAGCACGGCTTGGAGATAGACAACCCAGACTTTGGGAACTGTGTGCGACGGAATTCACGCTGGGGTTTTTAGGATCAGCCAGTTTTAATGAAATGATATAAAATAACACAAAATAAATCCATGGAGTTAATAGTTACTAAGCACATACATACGAATCAGTATAGTTAGATTACTAGCTGTACAAAGCCGTTCGAAGCGCACTAAGTTAAATCATAAAATATCGAAACATGACAACGATCGACAGAGTTGTAAAATAAATTTTATTTGGAAATAAATTATGTTCAGATGGGTATTGATAAAACAATGAAAGCTCAGAGGTAAATATAAGCAGCTTTATAACATATTCCATGAATAGAAATGAACTTTTACTTATATTAGGATATCATTCTAACTAGGACAGAAACAACCCAACTTTCTATTGGAAGTTGGAAATTCTTCCTTGGACGTCATCCCATAGGATATATTATTTATTTGTGACACTGGGAAAGGGCGGCCTTTGAATATTTTCGAATCGTTCAAATAATTTTAATTGAGAATAAGCTTTTATAACGGTAATGAAAAAAGTTCCTGCATAGCCTATATTTATGGCTTCGGCTTTCGCTCTAGAAATAAAGAGGATTATACTGTTTTATTCATTTCGGTAGGTACCTGGCTCTATAGTGGATGGACCAACAATAACAAGGTATAGGTACTTTGGTACTGGACGTCCGCTAACGAGACACGGAAAGAGAAAAAAAGTCAAATTTAACCCAGTTTATCTTCTGTTCGCGATGTAACTGAATGTATTATAATAATGACGCGTAGAAAAAACGTTTAACAGAAAGGTAGAGACGCTTTTCCAAAAGAGGGAATGTTTATTAATGCGCATCACTTTAAGTTCCAACTTTGGTTATTTATTTATTTATATATATACGCCTAAAAAGGCTTTTACATAGAAGTGATACATGATGCAGTACAATAAGAGAATATGTATTATACAGGAGATATTGACAGTAAATAGATGTAATCCATTTTAAGGAAGGAAAAAAAATTACATAAAGTAAAAAAGAAATTACAACAACATTACATATAAAACAAATCATTAAAACTAATTTACCAAAGCTACTCTAATTTGTAGGATTCAACAAAGTGTTGATGTAGATTATGCTTAATTCTATATATGGAGTCAATAAATAAATCAATAACACCCCCATACTTGTTGCCCAGATCATGCATTCTATTGGTCAGTGAGTGTGTCTGATAGTTGGTCGAGTATGTATTACAGAAGAATGTTATATTTTGCCTTGTATTCCTAGTCGGCACATGTAGTTTAATAGTGGCAAGGATGGCAGGACTATCAATTAAGTTGTTAATGACTCTGTGTAACACAACCAAGTCTGAAATAATTCTCCTGTCAGACAGTGTTATTAGATGCAATTGATTCATCAAACTGACATAATTAATGTAATCAATAGGAATTCCGAGCTTAAAATTTACGTACTTAAGAAATTTGTGCCGAACTCTTTCTATATTATTGGAGTGAACTTTATGTAAAGGGGACCAAATAGGTGAATTATACTCCAATTGACTTCTGACTAAAGTTATGACGGAACTTTAAAAGTAATACCGAAGCACAAAGATCGTAAGAAGGTTTTTGCTTTGCAGATCGAGCTAAATGATTTCTAGATACTTTACGGTGCTTACCCTATCTTTAGAGAAGTCTTGTGTGTCAGACTGAGATTGATAAGATATAATCAAATTAAGTTTAACAATACCTTCTTTTACAGCTTCCGCAAACCTAAATCTGTACTAACAAAAGAATTCCATGTTCATTCGGAGTAAAAAATGTTACAATGTGACTTCATGAACTGAAAAAAATTATCTACAAAGGTAAATTGCAGTGGGACCATTATGTTACTAGTTACACCTGCTTATGTCGATCGCATCCATTCATCGTAGGGTTCTTATTTACTGTATGTAGTCCACGGACCGCGATATTGGGTTAAAATAGTTTCCCTATAGTTTTTGGCACATCGCCCCCTTTAAAAAAATATTTTCCTTCTGAACTTCCTTTTGACTTCAGGAAAACTATTGTAGTTCCGATGTCAGAACCGAAATGAAGTAAAAAAAAAGTGTAAATATTTTGTACAATCAAATGCTCATTTGTTCTTCAGACCAACGGTCTTGAAAATCAAAGGATTTTATTGTAATATGCATGTTGTTACTTTTGGTTGGAAAACAGAGCCCATTATGTAAACAATAAATTCAATGTAGAATGATTTTACCCGCCAAATTTTTCGGCGTTTTTTAATGCCTTTGCCGCCTCCAAGACCCCCTATTGCCTCTGAAGCCACCACGATATTTGGCGATATCGCTCAGTTCGGGGACCACAAGGCCACAACTTACAACTCGCCGCTACACTACGGACTACGTCGTCCTCCGATGAGGATGCGTATCGCTGTTGTCACTTCCCACAGTGGTCAATCAAGTCGGGGAGCGCTGTGACAGAGCTGGCCGCGGTGATTATGCGGGCCGGTCCAGCCAGCAGCGAGCACCCAGCAGCCAGCCACCAGCTATCAACAGATAATACAGATTTATCTCTGCGGGGTCGCCGCTCTTACCATGTCATCATAAACTCTGCGATGATAATTCCGCCGCTTCCGTTCATCACGTATTTCGATTAAATTTTCTCGTCCAGTTGAATAGTGATATTAAATTGATGAGTGTACAAAAAAATGACACTGTAAACTGTAAGTGGATTTAGGATGAGTGCTTATAGTGAACGTTGAGAAAGCATATCGAAAAGATTTTAATTTGACTTATTTCTATTCATGGCATGTCTTTATTAATCTGTATGATGGTAGAAACGCATTACTTGCACGCATAACTATGGAAGATTTGATGTAAAAAAGCAGACAAACAACATCATTAAACTTTTTGAAGTTATAACAAATCTCTCCTTATTTGATAGTGACATCAATTCGAAATTCAGTAATTCACGAATATTCTGCGCATGGGCGCTTTAGGTACTAGAATTTTGGATAGTGGCCAGATTACAGTGGTATATATGGAGAGCCAACGAAACAATTAAAAAAAACCCTTATCTAAATAAAAGGTGCTAAACAAAACCCAAAGTAATTAAATCTATAGTGTAGCACATTTAAAAGACACCCCCTTTCGTATTATATTCCACACAAATCGACATTAATCAGCATTTTAATTGCGAAGAATTAACAATGTGGGCGGAAAAGGAGGGTGCGAAGGTGCGAAGAGTACATCCTAGAAACAAGCTGGCGGATAACGATTTTATTAAATCTTAGAGCCAACCGTAATATTAAATCCGCTTACATTATAATATTGAGAATTGTTCATAATATAAGCGGATTTACGGAGTGATTTGCGGACTGGACAGATACGGTGTGAAAATATTTGTACGACTGATTTCGATATAATAATTATATCATTATTGATCGGAGCTACATTCCTTCGACCAGTGGTCGGCAAACTTATTGGCCAAAGAGCCAAATATGTACATTACAACGATTATAAAAAATCTGAGAGCCAATTCTGTTTTTTAATTTAGTAAAATTTTATTATAATTTTAGACCTTCATTAAATTAAGGGTACACTGAATAAAACTTGATTTCACACTCAAAAAAGATTTATTCATTGATAAAGAATAATATGAAAGTAAGGTATTCATAAATTTAAATCCTGACAATGACTGACAAACACTTAATGGAAACAATGTCCTTGCATCTCCCTGGAAAATTTCACTAAGTCAGGTTTGTAAAGTGTGTTGTTGTTTTTGATGTTAGGCATAATTCCAGGTTCTCATCGATAAGACGACTTCTCAGTTTACTCTTGATAAACTTCATGCTTGAAAAAGATTGTTCGCATAAATATGTAGAACCAAAAGGGAAAAAACAGCAAACGCGAGTTTTTTCTTTCTGTTTTTTTGTTTTTTAAATCATGCAATTGTTTTTCAAAGTTACCAATGTCAATGCAAAAAGGAGAAAATTTCAACTCGTAGTTGTCGTAGCATTAAGAGGATTTGAGGAATGCTAAGGTCCTCCTGAAACTCCTGAAACCTGTTGATTACTGATGCCCGTGGATGTTTGTGCCAGAGCCGCACTCAAGGGGCCAAAGAGCTGCATGCGGCTCCGGAGCCGCACTTTGCCGACCACTGCCTTAGACAGTACTGATTTCCTATGACACATCTCCTCACTCCTGCCGGCTTCCTGCTATCTTTCTACAGTTCCTTGTGCACAAGAGTGTGATGTTTGTCTCCACACCGTCCAGTCGTGTAACTGGACAGGGCTACGTGCCTCATGCAACGGATCTTTCTCGGATTTTAAAAAATTAATCAAAATATAAAATCTAATTGGAAAAAATATTAATTACTTCAGAAGTTCCATTCTTTATCGAGTTTCCCATTTCTGCTTAGGAGATCGATTCGGCGTTAAAACTTTTAATGCGTAAAAAATCAAATAAAAACCATTAGCTAAACAAGACTTGTCTATAAAAAGTTTTATAAATATAAAATAAAACTTTTTTTCAATTACAACGATCAGGTTACACACTATCAAATTACGCAGAAGCGCCTAATATCTACCTCCGAAGCTAAATTTTCAACATAAAATATTTTTATAGAGAGAAAAAAGATAACTTTACTAAGTGCCCTTAATAAATTATTTATACTCGTAATTCCTTGTGAAAATGCTACATTAAATCTAGTTTATACTTAAAAGTCTCCAGGGCAAGATTATTATCATTAATGATCCAAAAAGGCGAATGAAATGTCAATTTTCAAGTAAGAACCTTTTTTTTCTTTATTCAGTGTTTTTATTAGTTTTTATGTGTGTTAAAACCACCAGCTAGGCACAGGGCGTGTCAGGACTTACCCGAGAGACTTGAGCGATATCTGAGCTTATTTGGAGTAAAAATGTAGATGTCATTTTGCTGTCCGATGATACATTTTTTCAATAATAAATAAAAATAAATATTTTTGCCGCATGTTGCTACTGGATACGACATAAAGCCACCCCCTTAAATTACCGCTCACCCTTACTATTCAATGCCGAGATAACGGGACGGGAATGGCAACATTTAAAAGGAAAACAATTTTTTTGCTTTTCATTTGAAAAAAAACAATGTGACCGGGAAATTTTGTTTTTTTTTTTTAAATTTATGTAGTTAAAAGCAATTTTAATGTAGGTACACATTATTTCACATTCTTTACTTAAATAAGTACATAGTACAACTTCAATTATTAGGATTATCTTACGTACCCAAATTATTTATTTATTTATTTTTATTTTTTTATTTCTATATAATATTTACAGTATTTACATAATTATTTATATTTGTACATGATATATTTCAAACTTATAACTATAATATGTTGTGTGTAAGGTAGGTTTGAGAAGGTGAAACTGTATGTGAGTAATATTGTATGTTTCGTGAACACCTTACTAGGAGAACCTGTGCTGAGGTGTTTACGTGGTTATGTATAGGTGTGACAAGTATTTATGTGTTGTAGAAGAAAGTTTTTTTTTATAAGTTTTAATTTTGAAATTCTGCTGACTTATCGTGAGATACAACAATTAAAAAATTTTTTTTTCGATTGTCGGTTTTCAGGCTATCGGCAAGGAGATTGTATATCGACTATTTTTTGTTTTTTAAAACCCTTCAAACCACAAAATGAAAACTTTAAAGTAGACGATTAAAACTAATATTTACGGATTTGTAAAACAAATTTATACACCATGGAACTATGATTGTGTACACCCTCAAGGCCTGTATGCTTCTAAAAATATATAGTCTGTCTGTATGATATTAAGAGTAACTTGTATAATAGGCCAACGCCTGGAAACTAGCATAAAAAGAGTGAATAAAGCTATTGAGTCATTTCTTGTGAAGGTTTTATTTTTATTGTTAAGCAGAACTTTGCCTGAAATATTATGCTAAATAACCCATTAGGATGTGGATTCTGGAATACAATAAAAATAATTTTACATTTCACAGCAATTTTGAAATGTTTGCCGACCCGCAAAAACTGGACTCGTGTCAAGGCAAAATAATGAGGGCACGTGTAACCAAAACGAGCAACGCTTCAAAAAACCTATGCATCACGTTCTCAGCAAGTATGTAAATTGCGACATCTGTTGAATGATTACAATAAAATGACTTATAAACGAATCAGCAACCGATTACGACATTAGCGCGGTTCATTCGTATTCAATGCGCAAAGTTGTGACATCAATGGATACGTTTATTGATTGCAATGTACCGAACAAGTTTAATTGAATAAGAGGGCCGTAAAACTTTACACGTGTTGTAGTTTTGTTATAGAGACTTATTTGGAACTCAGTGCGTGTTACAACCACTTTACTACTCGACAGTAGTAATCGGCATAATCGGAACACGCCTATATCTAATCGAATGATGTTCCGAAATCTCTTTATGTTCACTAAACATAATTAAAGCGAAAAAATTGTGTAGGTACATATCACTTTATTTATCAGAAGACGCCAACCAGTTTCAGCAGAAACCGTGCTTTACTAGTTAAGATATAAACTGCTCCCTGACAAAGACAAGTGGGTTATTTTTTAATGATGTTATGAAGTTAATATATATATTACCTATACCCATAGCTACTTTAGATCCATTAAAAAAAATATTAATGAAATTCGATTATGTAATGTGATAGATACTTAGGCATTTTCGCCAAATTTGGTACAATTCGTTTCGATTTGGATTGGATATTTCATAGTTATTTACTACATTTAGTCAATTAAATACAACAATCGAACCTGAATATATTTTTAATGAATTATTTAGATCTGAATGTAGTGTGTTTATACCATGCCCCATTTCTACATCCAATGATCAGAATGTAGTGTGATTATACCATGTCCCATTTCTATATTCAATGATCAGAATGTAGTGAGTTTATACCATGCCCCATTTCTACATCCAATGATCAGAATGTAGTGTGTTTATACCATGACCCATTTCTACATCCAATGATCATAATGTAGTGTATTTATACCTTGTCCCATTTCCACATTTAATGATCTGAATGTTGTGTTTTATACCATGCCCCATTTCTACACCCAAGATCAGAATGTAGTGTGTTTATACCATGCCCCATTTCTACATCCAATGATCAGAATGTAGTGTGTTTATACCTTGTCCCATTTCCACATTTAATGGTCTGAATGTAGTGTGTTTATACCTTGTCCCATTTCTACATTTAATGATCAGAATGTAGTGTGATTATACCATGTCCCATTTCTATATTCAATGATCAGAATGTAGTGTGATTATACCATGTCCCATTTCTATATTCAATGATCAGAATGTAGTGTGATTATACCATGTCCCATTTCTATATTCAATGATCAGAATGTAGTGAGTTTATGCAATGCCCCATTTCAACATCCAATGATCAGTATGTAGTGTGTTTATACCTTGTCCCATTTCTACATTTAATGATCTGAATGTAGTGTGTTTATATCATGCCTCATGCCCCATTTCTACATCCAATGATCAGAATGTAGTGTGTTTATACCTTGTCCCATTTCCATATTTAATGATCTGAATGTAGTTAGTTTATACCATGTCCCATTTCTACATGCAATGATCAGAATATAGTGTGTTAATATCATGTCACAATTTATGTATTTTTGGAAAATTTAGGTATATTTGGGACAAAATTGAAAAAAAATCATGTTTAACATTTCTGCTTCGGAATTTCCCTTAGTTCTATTCCGTGACCACGTAGGTATAAATTTTTTAATGCCATTTTTATGGGCTTTTCATTTTATTTAAGGAGACGAAGTTCTGGGAAGGATAAAGGTATGAGAGGTGGGTAGGAATCTAGGGATCAATGTGTCCAGGAGTAGCGTATATATATATCCCCCCCCGGTTCAACCAGTTGGAGAGGTCAAAGGGTCTCCCTCTACCAGCCTCTCTCGATCCGGCACGCCACGCAACTGGTGGGCAGCAGCATCCTCAATACCCCTTCCCCGATGAACCCTGGCACCCCTGCTAAATCACCAAACATAGCGAACCACTTGGGGTGACCTATAGCAGAGGTGTAGGTTATCCAATAAATGGTTCCCGGGGTTCAAAATGAATTTTTGTACGTAACTGAACTGCCCAGCAACAATCTTTCAAAGGGGCTGCCGTACCCAAAACTACCTACCCCAATTGGGGATGCCATAGTCTCACTGATTTGTGACGGTTGGAACTCTTGTGCGGTATTCATTAGTAACAAACTAACAGACACGCAGTTTTCGCGCAGGGGCAGGCAGAGATGACAGATCACCACTTGGCACACACATCTTGCTTTATTCACATTCATACAACGTCTCATAATAATATTATTATTTCCTATAAGCGAACTCATGATAGGTACCTACAATACTATTTACTACGTATTGTGAGATAAGTACACCGGATTGAGCACATTTTTAATAATAAATAGTATATTTGCAAATTTTCGAGGAATTTTTTCGTTTCAAGTGCCAATTGGCAAAACAAGCTCCAAAACGGTAGGCAAATGGTGATTTTAACTAGTTAAGGCGAAGCTTAATGCCAAATCACTATTTTGATTAATCTTTATAACGAATTGGTGTACATTATGAATACCAAAAAATATGATTTAGATAAATCGAAGGTTTTCCTAACGTTTCGCTTGAGTAGAATACAAATAAAAAAATAAATTATCAATAAAAAATATAAATGTAAATTACTAATTTTTTTTTTCAATAGAAATGTATGAACGCATAAAGGAAACAACTTTAAAAAAATACAGTATTATATTATGTAGCTAAGATTATCTGTGACAGTTTCACTTGATTAACTATTTTACTTTCTTATAAAATTATTTACAAAATAAATTAAAACCAGTTTTGTGTTGGAAATCGAACATTTCTAGACTCCGTTTGTTAAGCGGTTTTAATGCATATTAGCTACAATATAAGCTATACTAAGAATATACACATTTTTGGCTGGTAGCTTCCTCTTAAAAGGTTTCACATTTACACGATGGATGGCAGATCTAGGGAGTCCTCGGAGTAAGCATAAAATCGCGTCTCAATTTACGCAAATTTTAGAAAAATTCAAATAAAAAAACGCTGAGACGAGCTCAAACTAGTTTAGCACCTGTCTAAGTCGCCAATCACCTGCGTTTTCACGTGAATCTTATTATGCAAGTTATTATAAGTATGTAGGTTCACCGGTTCTCCATTCGCAACACTATACACATGGAGTTATTTGCTTTGCCGAATAATACGCGAGATTCTTGACGTCAATTCTCATGCGGCGAATGTTTTGAATTGATATCAAGGAGGAAAAAACTACTGTTTGCGGAAAACATTATAATTTTTATGAGGTCAGTCGTGTACAGTGAGTTCAAGGAAATATTGTCGCACTTTGTAATGCGACACGAATTTAAAAGTATTGAGTGATATCATTCATTGATCGGTGCATAAAGTTCGATTCGATGAACCAATCTAATATATAGACCAAGTTAAATAAATATAATCGCAAGTTTATGAAAAGGACGAGAAGATGGTTTGGGCCATGTAGAGCGAATGGACGAAGAGGAGAGTGTAAGGAGAATATATGACGCGAATTTTAATTGTAGAAGTCGGGAAGGCCGAGGAAAGCATGGCACGATCAAGTGAACTAAATTGATGGACGAAAATGACACATTGTATGAAATGAAGCAAGTCAAGTGTAAGTCGAGACCGAGTTGTTTGGCAGATCATCCTCTCTGCCTACCCCTGCGGTAAAACGGCAAGATGATTAGTTAGTTTAGAACAAATAAATGTCATGTTGGGAGGAACAGAACGGGTAAATGAAATCTTCGAATAAACAAGATTAAATACACATATATTTTAATACAATTAATATAATATGTACTTTAAATACATTGTTAAATTCGGCGTAACAGTTTTTTTTAATAAAATTAGAAAATATACAAAAAAATGTCGTTGAATTTTTATTAGATTTAAAACAAAATATAAATATTTCGCTTTCTAACTATATAATTCAAATCTATATAATATTAATATTCCAATAAAAGTTTTACATAATATAACAATAATAAATAATATCTTACATCAAAGGTATTCCACAAGCATATTATATATATATTTAATTTTGTTCACTTATCTGAAGATTGAACAGTTAAAAACAAAAATTCAATTCCCTGTTTTCATGTTATCGGGAAGGAGTATGTAAATGTGTATACCCCCATGGCCTATGCTAACTTTAACCACTTTAAGTCTTTAATTATTTGTGACTTTATATAATCAATATACAGGGTTTATCGGCACGTGCCTGAAAAACTTTAACCAGCTATTTCTTAGCACATTTGGAGTAAAAAATGTTATGGGCACTTTGCTGTCCGGTGACATTTTTTTTCAATAAAAAAATAAATTTAAAAAAATCACATTCCGTCACTGTCATTGGCATTATTTCTAATGTTCAACAGCTGTCATTAGCAAATGTGTCAAAAGCGTCCTCGCTCTTTCATACACACTAAATAATAATAGTTAAAAATTAGACGAATAGTGCCATGCCATTTCGTTGTGATTGTAAAAGCGCGCCAATGAAGGTACGTACGTAAATTATTCAACGAAATTCGAATAAAATATTACCAGATGGGTTTTCAAACTTTGACAAAGGATAAAACATTGGGAACATGTGGTGAAAATATGAATGGTAAATTAATAAATTTAAAAGTAAGTGTACAATGTGCGTCCCGGTACGATCAAGGGAGTTATATGGTGTGGTAGCCCTCTATCCCCCATCCAAGAAGAAGGTTCCCGTTCCTCCAAAGTTTTGCCCTCTAGAAATTTCTAGAACAGTCCATGATATTCGAGAGTATTCAAGAGCATTCCACAACATTCCAGAATATCCCGGAACATTCTGGAGTGTTCCAGATCATAATGAAGTAAAAACGGGATTACAGGCCGATTCCTGATAAACTTTTAGTAAATTCGTAATTGTGACAATACATTGTTATCAATAAATAGTATAAAAAAGACACCATCCGCGTCTGTCTGATTGTACGCTTACTTCCTCTAAACCAGAGGTTCCCAAACTTTTATGCCCCGTAGACCATTGCCAAATTTTTTTTTCCGTAGACCCCCTGCCTGCCGAATATTGAATTTTCCTAAAACTATTAACGTCGCATGTGATAATCATTTATTTTTTTACTAAAAATATTCCCTTCCCTTGCCTGCCCGACAACCGGGTGGCGGTATAGTTGCTCTGTCTTTACATTGTGCAGACAGGGGCACCCTTGTGAGGTATTACACCAAATCAAAATGAAGCAGGACAAGCAGCGGGAATTTCTTTCTGTATCTAGCCCTACAGAACTGCCCCTTAAGTTCTTTGTCAGTGCTTATTCCGGTCAGTTCTTCTTGTCACATGATATCCGATTCTTCAACGTTGCATTTCCATAATCAAAATGTCCTCAAACTTAGTTTTGAAGTCTGTGTGAAGTGCATTTAAATGTTGAACGTCATTATTACCCCGGATGTTTTTCAAAAACAAGTTGGGGAACTAGGAAAATTTGCGGCTTCCAATGTGCAATGTTTTGCTTGAATATATTAATTCTGACGAGAAAAGGAGCGTAGATTCTATTTATATACATCAATTAACAACTTTACGGTTAGGTGTATTTTGTAATTTACGGAACTCCTAAATGTTGAGTTGAGGTAAATGGGGGTCCTCTCGTATGTACCCCCATTTGAATCTCGTGGACCCCAAAATTTTTTTCTCGCCGACATAGACCCCCAGCATGCCGATATCGACCCCTGGGGGTCCATATAGACCACTTTGGGAACCTCTGCTCTAAACTATGCAACAGAGTTTGATAGGGTTTTCATTATCATTTAGAGAATTTCTTCCGGAAGGTTTATATACATACCTATAATACCTGGATATTATATTTATTGAAAGTAGAGAAAAGTAGTGCAACGCCGAGTACACAGACAGCTAGTTACATATTAAATAAAAATGCTGACTTCATTTATTAATCTTTTCCCCGCGGCGGCTGACTTTAGTCATTTCTTCAAATCGTTCGCACCACGCGGCGGCTGACTTTAGTCATTTTCAAGTTTCGACTTCGTTTTCCAAGCACATGTATACCGTATTCGTTCGAAATTTATTTTAAAAATAAGAATATTCATTTGTGTTGCGACATCTCTGAGAATTTGTATATACTACTTCATTGTTTATCTTATAAAATTAATAAAACCGAGAGCCCGGCGATTGCCGTCAGTCACAGTTTTGAAACACGCGCGAAAAGAAGCTAGTGTCTCTGGCGTGAACCCCGTACCAATCGTAATAAGACTTGTGCGTCGATATCCACTTTGAATTTTTTTATTTTGTTGTGTACATAATTATTTTAAAGTGACTAATTCGATTTAAAAATATTTTGTTTTGTGTTTGTGTTTTGTATTACGTTCCTGTTGCGTATGAATTTAAAAAAAACTTTTTTTAACAACCCTCAAAATGTCGAAACGTGGCCTATCTGATATTGAAATATATGAAACAATGTTAGATGCGGATAGTGATTTTGAAATAAATGATGACGACACAGATATTGTTATTGATGAGCAATATGAAAGTGATACCTCAATGCCGTCAGTTCAGCCATCAACTTCTTCTGCTGAACCTTTGACTTTGCCATCTCACCCCAGTACTTCATCAGAACAGACATCAAATGTTATTCCTGAAGAAATAGTTAACAATTGGAGTACAGGTCCTTTTATACCACGTGTTTATGAATTTGATGACTTCTTGTCTGGAGTTAATCCGTCTACATTACTTTCAGATAATTCAGAAGAAGTTGCATATTTTGAATATTTTTTAAATAATGAGATAATGGAGAAAATTGTTGAAGAGACTAATAAATTTTATCTGGCTGTTCTTGAAAAGGGACCACCATCCAAACATTCTCGCCTCAACAGATGGGTGGAGACATCGGTTAAATAAATGTACATTTACTTTGCTTTGACTATGTTAATGACCAGAAATCGTCATCTGACGATAGAAGAGCATTGGTCTACCGATCCTTTGATGTCAAATAACATATTTGGAAAAACCATGCCAAGGGATCGGTACGAGATTTTACATAGAATGTTACACTTCTGCGATTCTAGAACACAAATCCCTGGTGACAAATTGCATAAAATTAAAATGTTAGTTGATCACACCAGAAAAATCTTCAAAGAGACATTGGTACCCGAAGAAAACTTGTGCATCGACGAAAGCATGATTCTTTTTAAGGGTAGGTTAGCTTTTAAACAATATTTACCTTCTAAACGTCACCGTTTCGGAATAAAAATGTTTGTCATGTGCGATTGTAAGACTGGTTTTGTTTTAGACTTTATTATTTACGTTGGTGAAGGTACGGACATAACAGACAATCAGTGCCTTGGCGTTTTGGGAGCTGTCGTAACGACATTGCTCGAAAATTATTTAGGTAAAGGACATAATCTTTGGGTCGACAACTGGTATAGCAGCCCAAAACTATTTGATTTTCTTCATAGCAAGAAAACTAATGCTTGTGGAACAGTGCGCAAAAATAGAAAGACCATGCCAAGTTTCGAAAAATTAAAAAAGGGGGAAATAGAGGCAAAACACCGTGGACCACTGTTAGCTTTAAAATGGCAAGATAAGCGTGAAATTCATATGATCACAACTATACACGACAGCTCTTCATCTCCAATAGGAAGAGTTAACAGGGAAACAAATGAACCAATATTTAAACCAAAATGTATCTTGGATTACAATTTACATATGGGCGCAGTCGACAAAACCGACATGATGTTGAGCAGTTTGAAATGCATGAGGAAGTCAATAAAATGGTACAAAAAGGTGGTTTTCCATATAATAGATCTTTATTTATTAAATTCGCACACGCTCTTCAACAAGGTTACCGGAAAAAATACTACATTAGCAGATTTTCAATTGAAAGTTATAAGACAATTAATAGAAAAATACAGTGAACCATCTCAATTTACGTCACGTTTTTCTGATGATCCACTCCGTTTGTCAGCCAAAGGATTAGCAAAACACATGCCAGACATAATACCCTCAACGGCAAAACGTGCAAACCCATGTCGGCTGTGTCGTGTATGTACCAACTCCAAACTGAAAACTAAAGTAAAAAAATATTCAAGATACATGTGCTCAGAGTGTAATGTGACATTATGTGTTTACCCATGTTTCCGTATTTACCACGAAAAAAAAACTACTAACCTTTTTAAAAATTATAAGTGTATTTTTGGATATATTTTTTACTATTGTCGTGAGTGTACCTTCATATTATTGCAAATTTATCGCAGTGAAAACAATATATAATAATTTCACAGCATAAACGTCAGTAAAATGTCAAATAAAGAAAAACTAAGTGAAGTCAGTGAAAAAAGAAATATAAACTAAAAGCAGAGCGTCGGCGCAGTGGCCATCCTAAGGACTCATATTTCTCTACACAAGTAGGTAGGTACCTATATGTTACATCGTACGTCGCTACAGTCGGCCATGAGAGGGATTCTTTGTTTCGGTTGAAATCACTTAGTGTGTTTATATTAACACAATTATGGCATTATCTTTATTTCAGTTTATCTCAAGTGAATGTTTATTGATACTTCGATGTTGGAGGAAGATTTTATGATAGTTAATAATTCAGATTATGATTTTGTTTACATAAAATGGTCGATATGAAAATAACATTCGACAAAAAATTCATAAACAAAAAATGTGCCGCGTGGGGGCAACCGCTTAGGTATAATTTTTTAGCGGGTAAAAGGTTAAATTACAAAGCATTCAATGATTAAGTAAAAAAATAAGTCACAGACCACATATCTACGTAGTATATATTATTATTGTAGGTCTCACCCTGGCTTAGAAGATATTTACAATCAAACGGCGTCGTATAAAATTAATCAATATTTCTAATAAATAAATGATGATATCTCTAAATAGTAAATACCCTAATTATACATGCCCAATAAAACATCATATTATTTACATGTGAAACTAATCTGTCGAACTTTGTCTCCCGCTATCTGCCTGATTATTGCCATAAGAAAAATAAAACTGTCGAAAAAGAGCGCCGATTGATATAACTCCAACCATTCGTTTAAGCTCATCATGATACCAATTTAGCAAGCTGTCAAAATAGTCCCGAACAATATCAACAGGTAGGTAGCTACCGCGTACTGTAAAATAAAGGGGATTCCCGGTGACTTATGGAAGCGATAAGCATGGTTGTCTTTTCACGATTATCATTTTATTTACAGTCTACTTCCACAGCTACTACAGCCTCTGTTATGCTGCGAATACATGCGCGAGCCGAGCCTCGAATTTTGGGAAAGGAACGAAGAAACCGCGTTTCGCGCTATAAGATGTATGGACACAGTTACAGGAGCCAAGGGCTCACATATTTCCCAAATCTCATAAATAAACAAACGAAAAAATGTTATTTGTTTATTACGGCCTTCAATTCTTCTAAAACTTATTTTTGCCTTTGTGAAAATATGTTTTGAGCTAGAAACAATTGGAAGCCTAACCTGAGCATTATGATAAATTTCTAAATTGGGTTGGGCATCTACTTATTACAGTATACAAAATAATATTAGATACGCATTAGAATCCCAGCACGGGAAATCCCAGTGGGGAAAACATTATGAAATAAAATTGGCAATACAAATTATAGTAATTAAATAAAGAGGAAAACAAATAATTATCTTCAATAATGAAATGAAATTATTAATATTCAGTATGATCTTGAGACAAAAAAATGCAAATGCAAGTAAATACAAGCAAAAAATTACAAGACGAAATATGTAAGCCTCGGTGGAAAAAAACTAAATATTGGAGGAATGAATAATGCTAATAATTCTAAACGAAACATGAACTAAAACAAAACAGAAAAAACGGTTTCAACTGGGGATCGAACCCAGGTTCTTTGTCTTTCCGGGACAACGTATTTAACCACTCGACCATTGGAACCTAATTATTAAACGTCCTTTTGTCGATCTCATATTTCAAATTCAGAATTAACAACATTATTTGCAACTATATTTTTGGCAGCTATCTTTTTAGTTTTTTATCACAAAGTTTTAGAGAATTGGTTTGTAACCTAGATGGTGTCTCGGATAAACATAACCATTTTTTATTTTCGGTGTCTTGTTCTGTTTCAGATTTATTAGTACTATCTCCTTCAATGATATATTACATTGATGGGTATAACATTCAAAAGTTATTAAAAGAAAAGTTGTTATAAAAATAGAATAAAATAAAAAAAAATATATCATTAATGATTCGTCAAAAAATAAGTAGGGCATTACGCCCGAGTACCTTTGTCGATAACCGAATAAAATAATAAACAAAACATATGTTTATTGTTTCGTCACATAATTTTTATGTTTGTTTTATAATTCAACTATTAACCTTAAACTAAACAAAATACAGACAAATGAAAAAATTATGTAGGTACTCTTTTGGCTTTGGTCAAATGAATCTTACTGACACAGAGGAAGAATATGCGTGAATGGTGAAGAATTATTGTCGTTTATACCGCGCAGTGGTCGTGTTTCGATTTTCAATGAAACGCCTTCCGCCCTAAGTATGACTCATTCTACTACTGAGAAAAATATCACATTGCACTGTGTAGCACTCAATAAAGGAGTGCTTTGATGTCAATATGCTAAACATAGCAGTAAATATCATAAACATGTTTCAATAATGAATAGATATATAAAAACAATTCAACTAAATTAATTATGTAAAAAAGGGTAAAGCTTTGAGGTAGTTAGTTAGAGTGCTATCATCAATGCCGAAGCTTTAGCTTGCGATATACTGACAGTTAATATTATGCACACTGAGTAATATTGAATAAATTAATGACCACTTAATGCAGTAACTAAAACGAATATTCACGATTAAGGTAATTAATCAGCGCAGGAAGTATAACAGGGCCACGGGAAAACCGCAAACCAGGAAAATCAGGATCAGAGTGCGAAATGAAAATGAGTATTAATTATACACTAATAACAAATATCCGTTAAATCAAGCGATTGTAGTCGATTTAATATGTTGTAGTGTTGGCGCACCTGGAAAATTAGACAGAAGCAAATTAATGAAAAAGAATAAGAAGAAACGTTAGCAAATGTTCGTTTCACAATAGAGGAATATTTTGAAGTGCAGTTGGCGAGCAACATTGCAACATGTAATGTTTGGTGTTTATATTCATATTTCGAGTGAGTTTTCCTTGACGAGAGGCACGCGTCGGCCTTACCACTAGAGCGGGAACTACAGGGTTTTCCAATAAGAGGTGTTATTTTGAATAGCCCGCTATTTCGGTAGATGTTACTTCTGAAGCTGTCATTTTTTGACATTTGACAAGTAGAAACTACGCCATTAATAAAAATGGAACGATACACGCTTCAACAACGCATTGAAATTATTAAAATTCACTTGATTGAATCAAATGCAAATCATCTTGATTGATGAGGCCCATTTCCACCTCGGTGTCTTCGTCAACAAGAAAAATTGTCGCATCTGGGGCTCGGAAAACCCAAGAGTTATTGTTGAAAAGCCTCTCTATCCTCAACGTGTGACTGTTTGGTGCGGTTTATGGTCCGGCGGAGTCATTGGACCTTACTTTTTCGAAAATGAGGCTGTAGCAACTGTTACGGTGAATGGATCGCTATCGAGAGATGATTAATGATTTTTTATGGCCGGAATAGGATGGTATTGATCTGGACAACGTTTACTTTCAACAAGACGGCGCTACGTGTCACACAAGCAACGAAACCATTGATCTTTTACGATTGAATATCAAAATAACACCTCTTATTGGAAAATCCTGTACATTCCCAAGTGTTGAGCATTCGATCGCGCCCGTAGGTCAATATTTTATTGTTTTCATTTAGAAAATCATAAAAGCCGAATTTAATCATTGTTGGCAGGGAACTTCAATCGCAAGAGAAAATACTGCGATAAACTTGTTAACGAACTGAAGTATTATCTAATACCGAAAAGATGGAAAGTAAACAAGTTTGCTCGTTAGTGTGACCGCAGAGTGACATAGAAGCATACATAAAGTACAATCACCGTCCAGAAAAATTTAAACCGCAAGCTTTTATAGTTCAAATGAACTACCCTCGTCGTATTACAAAATGGTTCAAAATTGTCCCGGTCGGTGGCTGAGTTAACATCGCGCTTGGGTCCCAACCAGGAGTAGTGCGTTCAATTTCTCGGCTGGCTAAGTCCTCCATCACAACACAAGCAACATTTTCCGCTTACTGTGGTGGTAGTAGTGAATTTTCAAATATTGTCAGGTTATTCGTAACCCGGGAATGTTTGTCTTTCTTTAAAAAAAATAATAATTTATCACTTGATTGGTGATTTGTTCACATTTTATTATTTAGGAATTTAGTGAAATTTTATTATTATTTTCAGTGAATTGAAGGTAAATAAACAATATATCTTAATTATTTAATAGAGAAACATGAGATAACTTAAAATACATTTGTCAAGAATGAAACATCACATACTTGGAAAAAAATATTAGCACCAACATAATAATATACTGTAGACGATAAAAAAAACTCGTTTGATAATATAATTGGTTTCCTAGAATTAATTATTGCCTTTAGCTCCGAGCTCCAGAGGGATTTGTAAAATAATGTTCAAAAGAAGCAAGATGGTAATTGAAATAAGCTCGACCGTCTCGTCACTCAGAAAATTTAACAACGTTACAATCTGCTTCCGCCGGCTTTCTTCGCAAATTCTGGATAGTTTTCGAGGATCAATAAAAAAAACTGTCAAATAGAGACGACTTCAAGAAGGAGAGTCTTATTGATAATTCGGAAAAAGGAATTAAAAATTCAGCAACAGTTCGAACCCCATACACAAAGTTCAAATTTGAAGGTGTTTGTTATTCAAGAAGTGTGGGCAGAGCGGATGGGCGGATGTGCGGGTGGCTAGGGCGGGAATGTACTATTGAGATAATAAACCCTTAGAGTTAATGTCGGATGTCAGCTGGCAGAGGGAAAACAGATCTCCATACAGAATAAAAAAGATTACGGAGAAATGGCGAATTATATATTTTTATTGTAATGTCATTAGCATTCCTTGAGGAAAGTCGCTCGTTGCGGGTGCTTTTCTCATCGTGTTGTTAATCTAAAAATAAGTATTCAATAAACAAAAGGCTGATTGTACCTGTACTTTAATGCTATGTAAATATTGGCTTGCCTGACATTAATGGGTGTATCAGCGGTTGCCCTATTGCGGAAATGTTGACCATTCTACACGGCCACTCCCACCGTCCCAGGGACAAAAACACAACAAGTGACGTAAATGCAGGTACTGACTCAATCAACGATACTTGCGCAATTACATGTAGATACTGCAAACTAAGTAAATAAGGCACGCATAAACATGATAACACACACAGAAACATATACAGATTTTAGTACGAATCGCTCTATTGCGTAATTCTGAAATTATTTTGTCACCGTAGATGTGAATATATGTCCCACACACTGCTATTATGCATCGGGAATTTTATTGCTAGAAATTAAAAATCTGGGAGGTTTTCAGGAACTTTTGTACAACGTGTATGTACGTACCTTCCTAGCGCAAGCACGTGTAAGGGAACCGCCCCAGAATCGCAGAGTGACGCCTATCAGCGCTACAATGTTCTAGATATTGAGAAATTAATCTAGGAGGGTATACAATATCGATATACGATAAAATATTGAAGGCGTATAGGAGAACGCTCCAGCTAGTATCCATACTCTTTGGCTCCAGATTTGTATTATTGGCGTCTCTTAAGTCTACGGCAATAAATGAATACAAATAGGAATCACCCATTTGAATGTATGTGTAAAAACACAAGAGTTTCACTGCCCTAAGACAGTGGGACTACTACAACCTCGATTAATTCCTATGCGCATAATGATAACATTGTGAATTTCTTTGAAAATCGAGGCTGTCATTTTTTGCCGATTTGTGTTTGGCAAATTTGTTTCATCGTCTGGATGTAAATATTTAATCACTGCGATCACTAGTACACACGCACAAACGGACTCCAGAGAATCTATTCTGAATTGACGAATCAGCGATTTTTTCGCAGAGCGCGCCCATCATTGCATTTATAAAACAGCAATAATTTTCAGATCAGTTAACTAGTTTTAATAAAAAAATGGAGAATAATTCTATCAACACACTATGAGCGGGAATGGTATTTTTATCCGCGCGGCCGACTGGTGCTTATCGGCGGGACGGGTAAAAATACCCTTTACGCCGGCTCCACTTCAAAGGCGAGGAAGGAAAATTATTATTATTATTTCCCGTGACTATTTGATCTAAACGCTTGAAGACATTACAAACTACACACACATATAACGAAAAAAGATAAGCCGTTGTTTCTTTTATGTACACACATACTCTTGCAATAATTAGGCAATTTTATCGTGTTAAATTTCAAAGATTGTTTGTTAGTTGTACTGGGAATATGAGTACCTATTATATTTTTATGACGTGTTATAAATTCATTGGACCTTTACTTTTATGAGATAATCCCGAGGATGTTATTACAATAATCATTTCCTGAATGAGAGATGACACAAAAATTGTTTAGCAATTGGATGTATTCCCGACACTCGTTACTTGTGAAGATAGAGTGGCGCTAATATACACGTGCTTTAGTTATGATATACAGAGTTACAAAACAGACGTGTTTTTTTAGTGGAATTTATTTAATTGATATTTTCTTTTACCCTTCAAAAATATCTTATAATTTGTCTGCCCATTCTGGTGAAGATTTAGCTGAAGCGATATATTTTTGCGCTAATCGCGAAAAACACCCGCTATAGGCTAGAGTCTATTGTTTGAAGCTCCCGACTACAATGTGTTAACTGCCCCACTATACAATGCCTGTTTTTATGCGGAAAAAAATACAGATGGAAATATTGTATAAAATTGAGGTTTGTAATCGCGCGAAATTGCTAGTGCATGGGCCGCATCCAGAACCTAAAAAAAATTGGTGGTATTTACAATAAAGAAAACACGTGATATCACGTTGTACTGATACGCCTTCTTCATTTCATTATTTATAATATGTTTCTGTAACACGTTTTCCGTTACTACTTGCATTCGTAAAAAAATAAAGTTTCAATTTTCTTCTTGGAATGCCAGCGAGTCCGTAGCGGATTTGCTAGGAACTCTCCGTTCTTGCCTCCATTTTGTGTTATTTTTATTTAATTATTGAACATAATATTAGCAATTTTTACAAGAAAATTTGAAACAAAAAGATACAGTCGCATTTAGGACTTGGGCCAAGGACCTTCGCCTTGCCTGGGCAAGAGCAACATTTCGTTTAAAAATTGCTAATATTATCTTCAATGATTAAATATTACAATTTGAGGTTTTACTCCAAAAAAAAATTTAATTATTATTTTTTTTTAAATTTAATTTATGGTTTTTAAATAGCCACCTAATTACTGTGTCCTAATACAATCCTTATAACTTTAAAAAAAATCTT
Source organism: Hesperophylax consimilis (assembly GCF_061612785.1). Lineage (NCBI taxonomy): Eukaryota > Metazoa > Arthropoda > Insecta > Trichoptera > Limnephilidae > Hesperophylax > Hesperophylax consimilis. The sequence goes on along the minus strand of NC_142838.1, from coordinate 36,161,511 downwards.
TGAATTTGTTTACATTTTCTCCAAATTTAATTTACTCTGGTAATTCGCTAAATACCTTCATAGAGTGCTAGTGCTGCTAAACATTGATTTTTTTATCTGTGAAAAGGGCAATGCAAATTCTTTGTCAAATGTCATAATTTTTATTCAGAAGTCAAAGTAGCGTATTTATTTACCGGAAAGTCTCAAAAGACTTATTATTTATTGTGAAGAGGGCTTATTTGAGTTGAATTAACTATTTAAGAAATATATTTGTGCAGCGCCCTTGAGGTAATTTCTCACGAAAACGGCGCTATATAAATTAGCCAAATATTATTATTATTATTAAAATATAATAAACTCAAGAATATTTTCGTATTTATTAATTATATAGTATTTTTTTTAAATAATTAGAAAAAAAATTCTCTGGAAAAAAGTAGCTATCACGGGAAACTACAAAGGACCATTGAGTTATACAGGTTTTCCAATAATAGGTGTTATTTTGATATTCAATCGTAAAAGATCAATGGTTTCGTTGCTTGTGTGGCACGTAGCGCCGTTTTGTTGAAAGCAAACGTTGTCCAGATCAATGCCATCCAATTCCGGCCATACAAAATCATTAATCATCTCTCGATAGCGCAATCCATTCATCGTAACTGTTGCTCCAGCCTCATTTTCGAAAAAGTAAGGTCCAATGACTCCGCCGGACCATAAACCGCACCAAACAGTCACACGTTGAGGATAGAGAGGCTTTTCAACAATAACTCTTGGGTTTTCCGAGCCCCAGATGCGACAATTTTGCTTGTTGACGAAGCCACCGAGGTGAAAATGGGCCTCATCAATCAAGATGATTTGCATTTGATTCAATCAAGTGAATTTTAATAATTTCAATGCGTTGTTGAAGCGTGTATCGTTCCATTTTTATTAATGGCGTAGTTCCTACTTGTCAAATGTCAAAAAATGACAGCTTCAAAAGTAACATCTACCGAAATAGCGGGCTATTCAAAATAACACCTCTTATTGGAAATGCGTAGTACAGAAATATACGATTTTTATAAATATATAAACTCATTACTTGGTAAGATGGTAAAATTTACAAAAACATAATTTTGCAATAAGCAAGCAAGTTATTACGAAAATAGTGTGAGCCGGTGCATGGCGGGCCGCTCGGCAAATATTTTAAAACAGCCTTAAACGTGATTTTTTTTAATATTGCTTTAATTTCGTGTCAATTTTAATGAACGTTAGATTACGATAGACGGGTAAACAAAAGGTGGTATTTACTATAAAGAAAGCACCTGGTAGTTATTACCAATACGCCTTCTCAACTTAACTTATAATTTATAACACATCTCATTATTCTATTACTTTCTAGCTTTTCGTTCTGCATTGATAAAATGATATTTTAATGTTGCTCCATTCCATTCGTACCCATTTCCAGGAACACACGATTATGTACGAAAGTCGAGGACTGCCCATATTAAAATCATAACATGTGTACCTACTACAAAGAAATTTAATTACAACAACAGAACCTGCGTCATAAGTTAGAACTTCTTGGATTATCGTGCCACTGTTTACCTGACGCCGAATCACCGGCTAATGTATGCAGATGGGGCAATCAGTTAGCAGATTAAACGTTTACACAACTATACAAATAAGCTTCCAAATGTATAATATTTCCTGGCTCTTTTGCGGATAAGACGCGTTCGCAGACAATGTCTGGCCTAGTTGCTAATACGAGCGGCACAATTAATAGCGCCATGATTATTAATTAACCCACATCCAGGCCGGCTGTTTATTCAACAGAAGCGGCTTAAAGCAAATATTATGTACGTTTTTTTAAATTTGAATATTACAAAGCAAACGCCGAGTGGAAATTGTGGGATTGTTCAGTTTACACAATTCTGCGAGTTTAAGTTATTCCGGAGGAATTGCGATTATTCGAATGTCAAGAGCTGGAGCAGTAAACGCGATGCGCTGTGCCGAATGACTAGAATAATATAACATACATTCTGATTTTCAAAATATTTAGGTAAAGGACAACTTTAGATCTCTTTGCAGCTATTATTAACGTTCATTTTCTATTAGGATCTAGTTCGTATTAAAAAATAACAAGTAGCTGAAGCACCCAAAGGCCTTCTAAAAAATTCTGCCTCTATTCTGCTTTAAGATGTGGGGAAAAGGGGATGGGGGTGACCTACTTCTTGTTTTAAAGGTGTAAATTTTCATCAATCTCGGAATAAAACTATAGATTTGTATAAACAACAAAGCGCCGCCCGGGACACTTTTTTTATATGTACTCGTATAACGCAAGATAGTTCTTATGCTGCGTATACTCATGACAACATTTCCGCAAGCCGAGTCACAAATTATGGGAAATGAACGAGCGGTGTTTCGCGCTTGTGGTTGCTTTGTTCCTTTCCTGTAAATTGTGTCTCGGCTTGCGGAAATGTTGTCATGTTTATACACACCCTTAGACAGCGTCTTCATAGATTATTATATCTTCCTTCCTAAAGGACCAACCAGCCAATAGTTCTTCCGGCGGGGAGGAGTACATTGCTCCTGGACCAAATCTCTTCCGATATTGACGTATTTTGCGTCAGCTAGAAGATATTCAAAAGAAAAATACTGTTGATTCTTGAAAGAGTCTCTCCTCATTGACGCGATCTTCATCGCACCCTGAAATTTATTGAAATATAATATATTTTTTTTATATTAGTAAATCTTTTTTTTTACATGTATAGGAAATTTTATTATATAATATAGATTGGTTACTGGTATTCGTGTGCTATATACAGCTCGCCTAGCTATAATACTGAGAATTCAGGGGAACTACATCGCTATTAGATTGTACCATATTGTGAGGCAGGTTAATGAGAGGGCTGTAGAAAGAGGCAGGGATAAACGGAGAGTAAAAAAAACGAATACCGGTAGCTTGTTCTACATTCGTGCCATTTTACAAAAGACGAGTCTGAAACACCACCTGGGGACCATTCAATCCGAAGCCAAAGAGCTAACCACTCTAACATGTAGGTCGTCAAAAACATATTTCAAGAATCAAGTCAAATATTCATGTTGCGAAAATTGCAAAAACTAAAGTGCGGTCCATGAAATAATTAGTGATATTAATACAGGGGTAAGTACTAGCCGTTACATATAATATAATCCAAATACACGAGTATTCCATTAAAATCACACTGAATGTATAATGTATGTATCTCCGCCCATTGTTCAAACCAAACCCTTTTTTAATATTCATCCCGAAATGTAGGCGGGAGGAAAGCGAACATCCATCACTCGTTGCATTTCAGAACAGAGTTCAAAACTGGGTGAAAGACCGGAAACAATGGGTTTTGTTTTTTTTTAAATTGTAACTTTGTGATGGAATGGAACATGATAACATTGAATCACCGTAACTTTGTGTACATCACAGTGATGTAGACAAAGTTACAGCGTTTAAAATGGTAACTTTGTGATGGAATGGAACATGATTAAATTGAATCACCGTAACTTTGTGTACATCACAGTGATGTAGGCAAAGTTACAGCGTTTAAAATGGTAACTTTGTGATGGAATGGAACATGATTAAATTGAATCACTGTAACTTTATGTACATCACGGTGATGTAGGAAAAGTTACAGCGTTTAAAATGGTAACTTCGTGATGGAATGGAACACGATTAAATTGAATCACCGTAACTTTGTGTACATCACAGTGATGTAGGAAAAGTTACAGCGTTTAAAATGGTAACTTTGTGATGGAATGGAACATGATTGAATCACCGTAACTTTGTGTACATCACGGTGATGTAGGCAAAGTTACAGCGATTAAAATGAAAATTATTATTATTCGCATTATAAAACCGGAAAAGAAATTGTATTTTCATAAATTTATCTTCACAAAATATTCACATATTTAAATTAAACATCTAACCACAAAACCGAACTGTTCACAATGGAATCGGGCTATGTGCTTAGAGTTCGATAAAAATCTAAAAATAGTTTTTTTTCCACATTCAGCCGCCGCCAAGTGATAATAAAGTAATATTTTATCCAAGTCGAAATACAAGTAAATTATTATGTTTGCACACCAAATCTGGATATGTACCTACTTATGATAATTTCATTAATTTACGTTAAGAATATAATTTTAATGCATTTTTAACTGCTTTATTTAACCTTCACCGATCAAGGTCACTATAAATGTTTCATTTGGATCAAAATAAGTAAATAATTAGAACTAGCATTGTTAAGTGCTTAAATTATAATTTAACATCACATCAAAGATCAAGCTACAATCTGCCATCACACAATGTCAGCTAATCTGGGAGATATTCCTGAGAGATTTGGTTACACAAACAACAAACATTTTGACATTACAAAGACATTGCAAAGACGCAAAGTTTAGCGATAAAGATCTTATATTATTTAGTCCTTCAGAACACTTGACGTGTTCTGAGGATTCGCAGAAAGTATTCACGAATACAAAAATAGCTTAATTGCTCCTAGTTTAGACAGACATTGTATTACATACATTATTATTATTTTCAGGCACGTGGCTATTAAGGTTTTCAATTTAATTACAAAAAGTTCAAAGCGTTTAGAGCGTGGTTACGAACCGTGTCCGACTTGGTTCGATATGCATCACGGAAACGCCTCGTAGTGATGATGCGGATAATCGAAATAACCGATTCTGAAACATTTTAATAAGAGAATGATGTTCGAATTAATCGGTCTGACGTGGAAGATATTTGGATCACTGAACGACGACGGAAATATTTTGTTCCATAAAAAGAAATGGATAATACAACTGAAAACCTTATTTAAGAGGTCGCCCGTAGTAACTAATTATTATAACGCTGTTGTGCAAATTTGGACGGTCTGTATTTTATTTTTTTGTTAGCAATATTTTTTTTAACTTTATATTTTCATTTCTTTACATATATTATACATATTAATAGACAGTAAATAATAACATAATATATATTACCAAATTGTATACACAAGAAATGAAAACCCACTAAGGCACTGCCATAAAACCATTTCTATATTTCAAGTACCTAAGTATAATATATATAAGTAGAAAAAGTTTGTTTTTGTTTGTTTATAGTTATTATAAAAGTAAAGAGAAAACAGTATGTACAATAGTTTATAAAGTTTCAGCAAGTGAGTTGTAGAAAGGATCAATAAATTTATATAAAAAGCGTTTCAATATCTGCGTCATTCAGCCATAATTTTACCTCCTTAACATATTCTATTGTTTTATTTATCATTTGAGTTTGTAGTGGTAGAAGGTTAAATGTACGAGGACCAATGAAACTGCTATGTGTCTGCATTAATTTAGTATTTGTTTGGGGGGTGTAAAATATATTATTTGTTCTTTTGGAAATAAATGTTCCAAATTCCCATTGTTTAAGACGCCATAGCATGTTTCACCTGATTAAATTTAAAAGTGTGTAGACTATATAATAAGATAGAGTGTGCTGAAGTAGACATTTTGGTTGATAATTTATACGGATTAAAAAAAAAATTGCTCCGCTGTTGCAAAAAAAAAATGTTGCGCTGAATATATTATATATTCTTTGCGTGTTACCATTTTTGTACTATTTTTAATTTGAGTAAGCTTTCATGTAATTTTATAATTTTGTAGTTGTCAGGTGAAATTTCTCGAAAATTAATGTATCGTATTATTGTATTAATATTTAAGAAATTGTTGCCCTTTTGTTTTGCTAGCTCTCCACAAATACCTGGCATCCATCGAGCGAAAATGAAACGAACATTATTCGCTGTGTTTGATTGTGTTCGCTGAAATTACGTCACAAAACTCACTCGATTTAATTTGAATCGAATAATTATATTAATTATGCTACATCGAAATATTTACCTCTATTGTGCCCATCACTACTATGTACTTGAAGGGTTAAACTTGTGAAGGAGAATTAAGATATGGTTGGTTTACAACGGTGCCGTGTACCGTACCGTCTCCACTTCTCCAGCGACACGCATCGTGTGAGATACTGAGTGTGACGTGGTATATTATAGGGAAGGATCGAGGATTTAATATGTGAGTCACACTGTTCAGACACGGTGTGGGCGGCGGAGGTTAACACGGCTGCGGATGACTGGTTCCTCATCATCGGTTACAGCCAACAAAACAAGGCCCGCTGCAAGACGGGTGACAACAAACAAACATATTATGGCAAAGGATTAGGGCTGGATTTAAGGATTCGGGAGATGGCAATCCAACTTAATTAGGTTGGGGCTCGGTGGATTCAAGTACCGCCACTGCCGACACGGACTTTTAATGGGTGACATGTAGCCAATTATTCAATGAGAACGAGCGAAGTAGATCAAATTAAATGGGCCTTTTTTTTAATAAATTTGTAAAAAAACATTACAGTATAACACTGAAAGCGGGAAAAAAGCATATTGTTTAAATCGCTGTTTTATAAAACAGTAATGTTTTAGTCTTTCTTAACACATCAGGCTAATATGTTGGCATCGGGAACTACTCCCATGGTATCATAGAAATCGTTCTCTCCCTTACTGTCAATAATGTCTGTATGTAATGGTGAGAAATATGATCTAAACGGTGTTAGAAAGAAAAAATACTACGCTTTATATTCAAATCTAGATATTTACTACAGAAAAAAATCAATGTGCACTTTTATGAAACCAAAAGTTCCGAAAACAAATTTCAAAAAAATAAAATGAAAATGTGAAAATTTAATTAATTATTTTTGTATGAAACGACAAAAAAGTGAGATGACAATAATGTTAGTATTACATTTTTCTAATAGAATATAGAATGCACATGTTTTTATATATGTTTTAGTTACAAAAACGTAATGTGAGGCATTTTTTAAACTTTTTAAGTTTGCATTCAAAAATTTTATATTTCAAAAACCGTATGTATGTATCTAATAACACAATTTGAAAGCGTATTTTATCACCTTTTTTAAACAGTTTTCCGATACGTTCAGAAATATTCCACTTAGTTAGATTTTATTGCAAAGCGGACATACTCCGACCTAAAAATATGTTTGAGGGTTGAGTTAAATTGCAATATTAAATCAACTCAAAATGTAATATTTTTCATGTTTGCTTTAAAAAATAAAACAATTAGAAATGTTCAAAAAGGTTAACAATAATATTGAAGTCAAAATACACGCACATTCGAATTAATCAAATTATACTCGCACCAATTGAAACCTTAAAAAAATACCACCGTCGAAAAAACAAAATTCTTTGAAATTTTATTAATTACGTTTCAGGGTAGGTACTGATTATCTCATACAAACATATTTTGACTTGTTTTGGTAAGTTCTTGAGGTGACTTTGCACAAAAACGGCGCTATACAAATCATACAAATATTATTATTATTGGGCGGTCGGCTAGATAGATTCCCCAATCTTAACAAATGTGTTGCAATCTTTAGATCATAAAGCTGGGTCCAGACATGTTCTTTTCTCCGTACCGTACCTCCGTTTCGTATCAGCGTCGCGATCAAGAACGCTAGTTTGGACGCCCGTTCGGTACGGTACGGTGGTACGGCGTCTCGATACGGATAGAGGTACGCTCCGATCCATCGCGAGTCGGTTTTTCGACCCGTTCAAAGGCGATACGGTACGGGTGTGCGCCAGTCTGGACGTGTTCGCGGCGTCTTACATCTTTCTCTGTTTTTGAACAATTCTAACTCCAACCAACGTCGCCTTTTTTGTTTTTTTTTCGTTATATTATTGTGAATAACAATGAAGGACGCGCAAGCAATCGTCAAATTCTTAAACACTTCCGCAGTCGACGACATGGTGGGAGGAAATGAACACGCGATGATCGCAGCGACGTTACGGAGACACGGGCTCTTGATCGCGACGCGGATACGAAACGGAGATACGGTACGGACAAAAGATGATGCGTCCAGAGTTTTTGGATCGCGACGCTGGTACGAAACGGAGGTACGGTACGGACAAAAGAACATGTCTGGACCCAGCTATAGGCGTCGGGGGGAAGTGGGAATGCTGTCCTTGTTCTACCGGTATTTTAATGGAAGATGTTCCGATGAATTAGCGTTATTGATCCTTTCGGCACCGGCACATTGTCGGGAAACACGCCAAAAGCGCACACAGCATTTTGAACGGGTTGTTTCTACGACTTGTTCTTGAGTTCAACAGATCGGCTATGGAACGATTTGCCGGCCTCTGTTTTTCCTCCCTTCGAGACCCCTCTCCTCAAAAAGACCGTCCACACACCATCGCTAAAGATGACATAGGACCTGAGAGAAATTATATTTTCCTCTGGAGTGTGAACGACATTATTCGACAAAATTTTCAGCGGATTTGTGGTGCAGAATAATCTAGGAGTTAAAAACAGGAGCATTATTGTCACAACAATACAGCATCAGGATAATGTATTATAATTTGTTTTGCCTCCAGGGCCGGGGCTTGCATCGCACATGGCAGCGACAACAGCAAACTTTCATAATTTTCCGCGCAGAGCCACCACGGTGACGCGTGCCAGCTTTTGTTTATCCGACAATACCTACATAGAGGTAGTCAAAAGCCAGGCACAGGCAGTTTCCCACCACATCGTAATATTAGTAAAAAAAAAATTAGACATGCATGACCACAAAACACGATTTCGAACAAAATACACTTGTTCGTAATATATTAACTCAAATAAATATGAAAAAAACTCATTATTATACATCGCACATACCTACCAAGCACAATCAATATTATAACCATTAATAGAATTTGAAGAATATGAGAAAAATTATTACTTCAAAGATTTCGAGATCATGCTAGAAATGACGTTTAAAAGTTATATAAAGTCATGGAAAGTGATGAAACAAAAACTTTATTTTTTTCGTAGAAAGCAATCACTTTGTGGTTTAACATTTTAATGAAATAAAACAATATTTTTTGTTTAAAACCACGAATTTTTATTAATTTTAAGACCGACCGGTTTCGCTTCACTCGAGCATCGTCAGGGTACAAAATTAAACTAATCAATAATACAAAATGTGTCTTATTATATACATACAGAGGGAGAGAGAAAGTAAAACCTTTATTAACTGGGTTAAGTAGGTTAGGTTAGGTTTAATTTTTTTTTCTTCGTTTACAATGACTTTATAGGACTTTTTAAAAGTGTGTTGAATTGTCATTGTGTTGAGTTATCATGGAACCGGCGTTTACAGCTGAAAGTAGATGCGTTACGTTGCGACCTACAAATTTAAGTACAAAAAAAGCTGAGCACGCTCATCTTTCCAAAGTTCTTTTTTAATATCGCCCATGTAATGCAAAAGAAATGTTTCTACGTTTCTCGTGTTTTTGAGAAAACGGTGTCTATAGATTCAAATATTTGTCAAAAATCAAACAACTGCAATATACAGACGTTTTTTTGTAATCAGTTTAAAATAGTTGGTTATTTTTATTAAAAAAATACAATTTGTTATGATTGCAAAGGAACATATCGAACAATAGCGGTGAATTCACGGATATTCCAGCATTTTGAACAGTAAATCGCGATTTTCACACAAGGAACATGTTGTGGTTATTTCGAATTACATGTGCGATACATCACCTAAGATGCGAGGAAATGAGTGTTATGTTTATAAAGTTGCACGCTAAAACTATAAATTTGATATAATGCCCGCACAAGATTATTCGCTCTTAACAAATAAAGGTAAACAATGATTTGATGAGGTTATAAAAATTCTTCAGGCATCAAGGCGACAAGGTAGGTACGTAAAAATGCGAGGAAAATGCTTTACTTAGGACGCTAGAATGTGAAATGAAATCAAATCCGCATTAATCTCAGAGTCGGAGTGTCGAGGTCCCGGCTCGAGTACGGAGCATGCTCAGAATACAAAAGTAACCAAATAACGAGCCGTCTCGTGTAATTTGGGTGCCGCATTTTACATTCCCCGAATGCGATCATATTAAAATCGCCCGAATTTCCCCGCAAGTCGTTCCCGAATGTAAAACGAATTCCTGGCAATAACGATATGGTTGTTATTATTTAACAAATTCAAATGCAATCATTATTCCAATCTCACGGTGTTGATGATGACATCACCCGCAAACTGGATGCAAGATAATATTATAACATAGATTAAATATACTGGCAGCAAACGCGAACACTATACTTCCCACGACAAACATTCATGTTCATATAAATAAGCAGACTTGAATGCACACACATGGAGATGCCATTTATGGGTAAGTATCGTGTGAAACGCATTCTTTTGTGCAAGACTTAATAGAGGACAAGGACTGGACTACATTATATGGATTCAAATTTCCGTAGCACGTTGAAAAACCGTATAATTTATTATCAATTCTTCTTATTCTGTTGCCTTATCCTATCGTAGCTTGTCCATTCCTGAAAACTTGTCGGGAACGACCTAGTGTCTTCCATCCATTTTCTCCAAATCAATAGTTAGGTAATCTTGCATTTGTCGCTAGTGGTATAATATATTTAGATTTTTGGTAATTTTATTTGTTTAGTTACCCTATGAATCCAGAGTTATTTAGGAAGTAGGTACCTATGTAAAGCCACACTGCTGACAGATTCATTGAAACTGGGGTTTGCAAAATCCGCACCTGTTTTAAATCCCGCGGGATTGCGGGTTAGAATTCAAAATAGTCACCGAGAGGACTCTCCAGTCATTTAAGTTCAATCTTCTTTGGTACTAGTAATATTATAAAAAATTGAAAACGTTACGTAATAAGTATTAAGAAGACATTGATAAAAACAAAGTAAGGCACTGCCGAAAATCCCACAAATTGTAAACCCTAGTTTGTCTAACTAACCTAACATATTCGGTACCGCCGCCCCTGGAACCATACATTGGAACCAACACCTTCACCATTCCAAGTAGTTCGCAACGTTTGGTGACTAGCAGGGTTGCCCGGGTTCACGGGTGAGGTTCGGTCCAGGCGGCGGATGCGCTCACCCAAAACGGTTTATGTAATAAGTGTGTAATTATTACTACTACTACTATGCGTGACAGCTGTTTCGCCTTTTGAAGGCATTAGCAAACCGCATTAATTATATAATCAGCATTATCAAACTGTGTAAACAACCATTATCGATGGCAGTTAGATAACGGCTTTAGAAGACGAAATAGCTGTCCCGCGAAATATTAATTACATGGCAGAACTTGTTTATAAGCACACTGTTCTTTTAATAATTATAATAAAATAACTTGGAAGTTGAATACAACTTATTTTTACTATTGAGTAAAATCTAACGGTTACGATCAAATTCAAATAAAAAAAAACATTTATTGCACAAAAAGAGTACAAAGGGTATAGCTTATAGGTTACATCCTATTTCTTCCAGATCAGACCTAAACCGATTTTAATTAGAGATACAGTGTACAGGTAACATAGAACAGGAAGAGAGGACATCTGCACTTATGAGGAGGGGGTGGAAGAAAGAGGGGTTAGAAGTGGGTGTAGGGGAGTTTTTTTACAAATTGAACATATTAAAAGGACTTCCACAAATTAAACTTGATAACGATAAATAAAAAAAAACGGCTTATATCTTCCCTGTTTCAACAGAATGGCAGGCAATGTAATATATAGGCAATGTTTCGTGCTTGTTCGGCTACCTGTAGACATAAAGTGTTTGTTCGGCTACCTGTAAACATAAAGCTATGACTATTTTCTCATGGCGGTAAACTAGTTCCCACGGGATAGGTTGTGGTACCTGCCGTCTGTCTGTCTCTCCCCGATCTATCCATCTCTCCCGTCAATCGCGAGGGAGACAGTCCCTATAATACGTTCAGAACCTTATTGACATATTTCCATCATGTGTTGGTATTCCTGATTTTTTCATATAATAGATTCACATTCCCGACTTAAATCAGTAATCTCCGTACAGACAGTGGAATTTATCCACCCACTTTCCCTTTATCACAGCGTAACAGAATTTTTCGTTAATGCTTAAAATGAAATTATCGGACGTAATCGACACCGCAATTTGTATTATCTCCCATTCATTATTTGCGCACAGTCGTTTTTTTTAAAATTATGATTATATTTCCAAAATTTTTCGTTATATGGAAAAGCATAAACATTTTAGACCGGCACGACAATGTACATTTGTCGTTACCTGAGTATTTCACCTTCGAATTCATTAACAATTTTACAAAAAAAACTTTACTTTTGAATGCAATAATCAGTACCTAATGAAAATCTGATGCCAAGACAAGGCAATGATCCTAGTATGGTGGTCGAGATAACGTAAATTAATTATAATGTGAAATTTATATGAAATAATAAAAAAATAAAGTTTTTATTATTTACTTTTGTACCTTTCAGGTACTGAATTTACAAAGCAGTCCAATGACTAACTAAAAACCCTCTGCAGACATATCAATTTGTTTGGTTCAACCGTTGACCACGCGATGGTCGGTTCAATTTCGTCGGTTGATACTCAAAAAAAAAATGCGATCGTTACCTATTGACACGAAAATAAAAGGACAAACGAAAGCAAAAAATGGCTCTTGGAACGAAATAAATACAGACATAAGATGCTACTAAACTAATAAAAATTAAGCTTTTTAAGGTTATATTCATTGCATCCATTTCAATACATTTAACTGCTCTAACAGGATCACAAGAGTTTCGTTTCTGGCTTCTCTATCAGAGTACATCTTGCTTGTAGTGTAAGCAAGTTAAATCGTTAAAAAATGTCGAAAAATCCGACAAAACGTCACCTTCATTAGTAATGCATGGCATTTTATTCATTTTTATTCGTTGAATGTACGCTCACAAACAACTACACACGACTGCTCTCTAGGAAGAGTGAGTAAAGTTGGTTCAACTAAAGTTGGTTGGTTCTTGAAAGCCACGCCCACGTACCGCATACAACACATATGTACACGGTTCAACTTTACGTACAACAACCGCCATCTTTCATAAATACATACCGTGCTGTAGAAAATGAGCTGACAGTAAAAGATACCTGTTTTAGGACTTTTGCACTCGGTTTTTGGTTGGGTTTTGCAGTATTTTCAAATCAATTCAATTAATTTATACATTTTAAAAACATAACAATCAATACATTTTCTACAGCACCGCCTATATTAATTAATAAAGGTCGTGTCAATCGTCAACCAGGTTGACGATTGACACGACCGCTCCACCAAATTGGATGGTCTGTAGGGTCCATTACCACTACCACTACTCACACTACTGGTATCTGTAGAGCACGTGAGTGTTCTTTACATGTATAATTTTAATAAGTTAAAAACGTCAATTTGTTGTTCACGAAATAAAGTATTTATGTAGATTGTAGATAATAATATGTTAACATTTTTTGCTAAATATTATTCTGTATTTTTTTGTAGAAAACGTAGCACCAAGATAAAGAAACAGGTGTTAACATTTGAATAAATTCCTCAAGAGTTCAGGCAGAAAACCACCCATCCCTGCAGAAGTAAGATGAAATGAAAAAAAAAGTATCTAGGTACATTCTTTTACCCTTTTACCTAGATCCACTCTTTTTAGAAGATCATTTTTTAAGTAATGTTAATGTTTTCCCGAAATAATCACTCCCCGCCAACGTGTTTTGATAATGATATCTGTTGTATGTTATAGATAGGATGTCGGGCAAAATGAATACCAGATTACCCGCTGCTTGAAGCCGATAAGACTCGCCGTTTTATTTTTTAATCTAATCTTTGGTTGTAATCATCAAATATGAATCACAATCTAACACAATCATTGAGATTAACTCATTACTCATTACTATGCAAGTTAACGGAGAGTTATATATCATATGCGCTGAAAATTAATGACAAAACATGGAACTCGCTGTCCAAAAATATCATTTCCGATTTGGATTTTTGGTCCCTTGTAAAAAAAACAAGGTTTTCAGATTCATACAAATGGAATGAATACACATACATTTGATTTGAGATAAGCAGGGGTCGCTACATTGATTTATTCCAGTCTTTCACAAAGTGGGCGATAATTCCCCGTTGTGGGCGCTGGAAATTGAGTAAAACACTAATAATGGAATTATATCTTTTCTATAACGGCTCCTCAATGTTTGCACGGAAAACTGTATCGGACTATCCACCTTAAGTTTTCAGTTTATCGTAGTATTTGTGTGAATTGGATTTAGTGCTGTAGCAACTAAAAAGACAAATTGGCTGCAAGTTACTTAGAGTCAATTAGAGCCTGATTAATAAAAATACTTCTAAATATGATTGATACATTCTTTGATTTCAGAAATGGGATATGGGTAACACCCTATTCTATCCTATCCATATAATAATGCATGTTTAAAAATTATATTTGCAATAACACATTTTAAGATACGCAACAGATGGTAATGTAAAAAGGGCACTAGATTTGTTTTTAAATTCAAAGTGGGCGGTGGTCGAAATAAGTTTGAGAACCTGTGATTTATACAGCATGAATGAAGTCATTGATTGCTATAAAAATATTTCATAGCAGGTAGAGGTAGGTGGGTGTGTATCTACTTTTATTTTCCATTCTCCAATGATATCTTATAATATGACCATTTCTTGGAATAAACCTATCGTACTGGAATGTGTGCAAAAACACTACCAAGTACCTATTGTCATTATTTCGTAAACAGCTTCAGGCTAGGTTAGGTTATGTCGCCGATAAGCGAAATTTATCATTATAATTACATTGATATAATCAATCTTTAGTGCGTTAGCCAAAACAGGGACATTATTATCGGAATACTCAGAAGTACAGAGCTTCTTCGCAAAACTGTTTAATCCTGGCGAATCATAACATTAATTTAACAAAATACATTAGAAAAATCAGTGGCGTTACGATTAATCAGTGCTCGGGCATTAGGGATCCATAGGCTCTAGGACAATATTAATGTATTTCTAATCGAATGATTCCAAAGGCATACATATATAAGGCAGACCGGTCGGTGGCCGAGTTGACATCGCGCTTGGGTCCCACTCAGGCGTAGTGTATTAAATTCCTCGGCTGGCTAAGTCCTCCATCACAACACAAGCAACATTTTCAGCTTACTGTGGTGGTAGTATGAGATTTTCAAATATTGTCAGGTTATTCGCAACCCGGGAATGTTTGTCTTTATTTACAAAAAAAAATCTGCGTTAAATTCGTCTCCAATAATAATGTGCTAAAACATTCGCCTGAGGCGATTATATTGTGCAGACCGATAGCAATATTTTGTTACACAAATTGCGACCTTTTAAATGTTAAGTAATTATTTGTAATTGAAATATATAACGCGATAAACTAACATGTACCCAGATCTAATCGTGGCTTACACCCCTAAAATACAAATAGATATTTTATTTAAATTACATTATTTGAGGGTCGTAGAACGGGCACCGCCTCTAGGGAACAGCAAAATTTTCGCTACGACACTGAAACTAACACCTGTGCACAAATAAAACACAAGTTCAGTTCGATTCAATAATAAATTAAAAATTAGAAACCTGTTGGGCATGTTTGGCAAAATGTTCTGTTTATACTTCACTTTTCTATCCGGTCGAAGAAATATGCAATTTGTGCAAACATGATTAGCAGTCTACGCAAACAGAAAAAAACAAAGTCTCAACAGTAAAGTAACGAAAGTTTATTTTAAATAATGGCATAACTTTTAAATTTAGTTACAAATTTACCTACTTTAAAAACGCGTACCAAATAATCACGGTAGATTTTACGATGTCATAGTATGCATGAGTAAAATAGTCCCATTACCGGACAAATTATCTGAGTGATTAATTATACAAGTATAAGTAATAATATTTCAAAGAACTTACCTATTAAATAGGGACGGTTTTCAGAGACAGATAAATTCGGAAGTAGTAGAACAGAACTTACAATTTGCAAAACATATTCACTGACACAATCACTACACCCAAAATAATCGTAAGTTCCTAAGAAATTTACGAGTTTGCAAATAAGATTAGGATTGTATCCCCAAAACGGTGTAACCGGGCGGCTACACTAAAATATTAATAGTAATTTCTGAGCGCGTTGGCAATTTCCCGACGTCGAAGAAATACTACAAATTATTGACAGTGAACCGCACGGAATCAACACCTCGCCATAGAAAAAAAACCTAAACTTCTACAATTTCCACAAGCTCACAATTCTCAATAGTGCTGCCATCAATAAATGTTTATTTCCGCATCTTAACCAGGGCTGGTTGTTGTAAAATATCAAAACAATAATGAAACCACACACGGTAAAAAAAATCTTCATAAGAACTTTGTCAATCTTGATAGAACTTTGTCAAGAAATTCCCAGAATTTCTGATTCTGAAACACAATTCTTCAAAAAAAATCTAAGAAATTGCCCGCAATTCGGGGAATTCTCCACAAATTAGTACCCCTGAGGTGGATATTGTAGACCATATATATATTTTATTCACGTAGATTGATTTTGATAAATTAGCAGATCCAGTCGTACCCACCAAAAGGTGTATTTTAATGTGATGGTGTTTTATTCATTTTTAAATGACGATTTATAAATTCCACATATAATATAACCTACATATTCAGAATGAGCATGAATATATATTTTGTAAAACATAATATTTTTCACCGGATTTACTTATGTATATTTATAAATTACATCGTTTTAGAGATTCAACAAGTAAAATTAAATTACGTTTCGTTTTATAGCGATTTCACCGTGTAAAAAAATGTTAGTTATATATTTGTTTTGATTAACTAAAAAAAAAAAAAAACAATGTAACAAATATCATTTTTTTTTAATGGCGTAGAATTAATATTTTAAGAATCTTAGACTGTTTTCCAAATCGTCAAATGTCATAAAAAAATTCTTCGTTGTTCGAGAAAACCTAATTTTGTTTTTGTAATGGGCCATGGAAATGCAAATGAAGGGTTCTCGAAATGCATATGAACGGGCCATTTTATGTACAATGGCAAAGTCATAGATTATTCCTCTGTTTACCAACTCGTTTGTTGTCAAGTTGTCCATAGTTTTGTCAATTTATTTATTGTCGATAGCAGCTGTCAAAAACGTCAAATGTATATTATCAGAAAATTCTTGGATTCCTGATTTCACGATAACATTATTCGAAAAAAAATAGTAGTTCTGCAAAAAATATCATTTATATTATTTAAAATATCATTTACTTCAGCAGTTATTTTTGTTGATATTATTGTATTACTATAACACTGAATCTGAGTTTAACAATTTTGTAAAAATGAATCCACCGCCGGAAAACGTTAACATAAACATGACTGAAAAAGAAAGATATTTTTCTTCACTTCGAGTTTGGTTAATGCAAGCTCAGGTTTTTCAGGAACTGATCTCTTCTTTTCCTTATTATTTCTTAGCTTGCCAAACACAAAATGGTCAAACTGTGAATCCAATTTTTTTCAATAATAATTACCAACCCACCGAAGATGTGATATACACACCCGTTTTTGACAATGCCAACTTGCGCCAGAATCTTGTGAACCGCCATAACGGAGATCGCCCAGGGAGGGAACGGAGAGACTCAGAAGGTGATAAATTAATTGTTTTGTTGCCTACTAGCAGTATTGAATATTATTTACTATCGTGCCGAGAGGCATAAGTCAATGTCCGGTTGGTAAACCAAATGATTCACTACATCTTCTATAGAATACCTGTTCTATTAGTCTTTTAATTTAAGTTGCGTGATACAATAATACAATGATAAAACAGTTTTGAAATTCTTTCAGATTTTGTAGAATTAGAAGGTTTCGAGTATGTCATTCCACCTCTCTGGAAGCGCTTCCTTGCCGAGCAACTGGACTTTGTTTTCCTTTTCTTCCTGAAGCTCGCCCTCACATATATTGCTGTTGACTACTTCGATTACATGTAAGGGTTATGATTACTTTTAACTATTTGGAATATCTAAAACATCAACAACGTTCAATGGTTAATTGAACCTCTATCGTGGACCAGTTTAAATATTCAATTCACGAAAATCCTTTTAAATATCACATTTTGGGATGTAATATGTATTTTATTAAAAGTATTATTATTTTAACTCCTAGGGGCCGGACCCCTGCAATTGCAGTGTCGAAGAATCGTGCACATGCATGGTATGAAGCACTGCAATTGCAGTGTCGATCTTAGTTGAAGACATGAACAAATATGTCACTTTATCGAGTATAGTATATACATACATTATTGTCAACGTACTGGCGCAATTTATTGAAGTTACTTGTCGACCCCGCGGGTTTTAACAGAAATTCTGCAGTTTATCAACTGAATGTTCAATAAAAATGGAATTACAAATATACAGATTATTATTGTTGAATGAAATTAGTCTCTCTTTGAAATTAAGATAATTATTTTAATAAAAATTACTTTTAATTTTTTTTTTATAAGACAACTGTCAAGTAGTGATATATTGGTTTGCCTTGTTTAATTTAGTGCTTGGCTTTATTTCAGCGACATGAGCAAGTACGACCTGAACACCATCACCAAGAAACTCCAGGAAGATTACGTGATTGCCCTCGAAGTCACTTCAGACATCCTCATGCTGGAACTACTGTATCGTATACTGGTCTGCTTATTTGAGGTTAGTGCAAAATTTAAAAAAAAAGTTACATGCAATAGTATTTCACATGTGTCTAACAAACACAGAATTATTTTATTCAAACCTTTACCATCTCAAACTATTGAGTCCACCTGCAGAAAAACAGCAAGAATCTATTTTGAAAACTTCACAAAAGGACGGATTCATAGATAATCTGTGAACAAGTAACAAGAATCTATTTTAGTACTTCACTAAAGGATGGATTCATAGATAATCTGTGAACAAGTAACAAGAATCTATTTTAGTACTTCACAAAAGGATGAATTCATAGATAATCTATGTACAAGTAAAGGGCCGTTTATAATAGAAATAGTCTGTAATCCGTATTCGATAAGCCCTAGGCCGTATAAGTTGGAAGATAGGAAACCTGTGTATCCGTTTATAATAGATGGCAATAATCTGTTATTTTTTTCCATAACCGAAAAGATGGTCCAACTTCTTCTTTTACGGTTACGGATTGCAGAAAGCTAAGATATATACTGAGATTTATGTATTTTCTATCGATACTCTACGGTTTCTACTATTTGACAATATAGGCTCACGTTTGCTCCGCTTTACTAATTTGTGTTGTAGAAGTCCTAACAATTTATAGAAATTGGTCTGCGACATTCTTGTATATTTCTTGAATTGATCGTTGTCTTTGAATTTCCACCATGTCTTTAAACAAATTATGGAAATGTCCTATTTTCTTCCTTTTATGATTAATTGGACGCACACTCCAAGGTCGTTTTTTTCTTATTTTTTTCGTCAACTGTGCGTCTCCTATTGCAGTTTATGCTAGCCCCAGAATTGACAAAAACATTCTACATGCAACAATGTCCGATGAATCTATCGTTTCAATATTTATTTATATAAAACAATATGACTTTCATAAGATGGAGGAAGAATATACTCGCGGTTGACAGTTGACATAGACAAGTGACAGTGGCATAGTCACTTCCGTGGGCGTATTTTATTCTATTCCTATTCCAATTATAAACGACGATCTAAAATATTACAGATTACAGATTATGGCACCGGCCTATTCTTACCGCTTATTCCTATTATAAACGGGCCTTAACAAAAATGTATTTTGGTACTTTACCAAAGGATGGATTCATAGATAAACTATGTGAAAGTAACAAGAACCTAATTTAGTACTTCACAAAAGGATTTTTTTTTTTAGTACTTCACAGGTGGGCTAAATTGATGTTCCTCAATTTCCTCATCATATTTTAAATTTATCACCGCACTTTATCCTGGGAAGGGATTTGGCATATATTATATACATACCCTCTCACGCATGACTGGAGCACAACTATAACTTCTAGTTGTGCTCCAGTTTTCTTCCATGCAGTCAGTCCACAACATCATCAGACTTCCCCGAGGATGTTTCTGGGATGTTAAAAAACATTTGAACCATATTTTGAGCTCATTTTTTAATTTATTATTGTGCTTCAAATTGATTTTTACTTCATATTTGCACACACATCCTAAATACTGCCATGTTAAAGGTTGAGTTACTTTATTTGTAGTATTGCAAAACCCACATGTTTTGATTATTGACTATTTTCCATTACAGGCAGTTTGCTTGAGTGCTGATCTGGGAGGGAGACCGGGAGGCGCTACCCCAGGCAAGGCCATCCTCGGTTTAAGAGTAGTTTCAGCTACGGCCGTGGCTGTCATCGATGAGCGCTACAAGGATGTTGTCATCGTCTGCCCGGGAGGCGGCTTAAACTTCACCACTTCCTTATTGAGGGCTGCCACCAAGAATGCCATCATCGCTTTCATGTTACCCGTTTTTATCATGACCATATTCATCCAGCACAACCGCTCTGCGTATGATCTTTTGTGCAATGTAATCGTTGTTGAAGATAATGCCAATCCTCCTCGTAGAAGAATTTAACCATGTTATCATCATTATCGCATCTTACCTGATGATAGGCACTGCGAGGCTGTCTAAAATATTGCCTAATATTTGAATATGTTTATCATGGCCTCCCACCATACATAAAAAGTATAATCATTATTTTGCAATAGATAGCATAATATCGTCGATGTAAGTCCTATACTGTGGAAAAACCATTTATAAAAATATTCAGGAGGGACAAAAAACTATCTATGTATATATGCACTCTTGCTTGCTTATGTACTGGGGATGATTGATTAGTGGTATTGACTTTAACCAAATACAAGCAGTCTATTAGTCGATTTCCAAATTTAAAAGCACCAATCAATGCGGCTCGTACTGTTTCACTGAAAGCGCCAAAAAGAAGTATTTTTAAATTATTGCCTCCTACTTATTGAACTTACGGAGATGATATATTAATTTTAAAATTTTATAACTCGCAAAATGTTTATACAGAAACATAAGCCTGTGACAGACCACGCTATAAGCACACATTGGTGGTGTATGGTGAGCGATATGCTGCAACAGGCTAAGCCATGCTGCGCATAGCGTAATGTGTCACCTACCTTAATCTTCGAGCAATGTCTTCCTGGATTGAATCTCCAGACTTCACAATACAGGTGTAAGAGTATGTAACCTGTTATATCGTTTTATTTAACGTTTCTTTGCATATTTATTATATTTCCAACATGTCAGAAGTAGTTATAGCTGTGTTACATTCCTATGTACCTTTAACTATTTAATTCTTTTTTTTTAGCTATTTCGGTTTTTTTAATTAGTGCACATTGTATTTTGCTAATACTCTTTTAATAATTTATTACAATGACCTTAAAATTTATAAAAAGGTTTTGCAATGCAAGTACAAAATGTTTACGGTGAATTGCGATTTTTGCTTAGTAATATTAATCAGCAAAATTAAAGAATTTTTAAGTATCCATCACTTTCTAAAATTGTGAAAAAATCATGCTTTATAGCAAAAAAGTTACCTGTATTTAAAAAAATCTGTGCATGTTATTTTTTCACAAAGTTATACCAAATTATAATTATGTTTAAAACATTTAAGGACGGGTTGTTTCGGAGAACTTGAACAATTTCAACGTTAATTTGCAAGTTCTGTGAAAGATATTTTCAAGTTCTGTTATTATTTCAGTTCTGTCAAGCAACTAGCCTATAATGATATAATATCAGAACTTGAATAGGACTTTCACAGATCTCGCAAATTAACATTGAAATTTGATGAATTGTTCAAATTCTCCGAAAAAAATCAGTCCTAACTCTTCAGTAATGAGGATTCCTAACATAAAATTGCATTCTTGAGGATATTAGAAAAAAATATGGCAGCAGCCCCATTTTTTTTTGCATCGAGTTTTATTTTTAAATGAGTGTTTCGGCTTCGATTTGTAATACATTATTACGACAAGAAATATTCATATTTTATGAACCAAAACAGGTTTTTTCATGTAATTATAAATGTGATAGGCACTGCCATGTTTGTTTCTATAAGGTATCTTAATTTGTCTACTAATTTATGAATGTATGTACCTATGTATAATCATAAATACCTATATTTTTAATTAAAATACCTATATTTTTAATTAAAATATTATTGGATTTATCCAAGATAATATTATTTACCAGTTTTAAAATGATTATACCATGTGATTCTGTATTTTTATTTAATTGTGTTAGCTTTGTTTGGTGTAGTTGTAATTATTTCCAATTACTCATTGTAAATAAATAGTTTAAAATAAACAGAATTAATTGTGTTTCATTCATTTTTGTACGTAAATTATTTAGAGACTGTGCAGTTCTGTCTTTACGTCTTTCTGTCCAGAGGGGGCCAGAGAACTGTGTTTTGTTGTTTTCCTGTATGTTTTTGGCTTTCGAAAAGGGCCCCCAAACTAAATATCTCTCTTAGCGAGCATGAAGAGCAACTGATATACCGGCCCTTGTGAGGCTGAAGGAAATGGAGGGGGGAGGGGAAAGGTTGTGAAGTTCCTGGTTATTTGGATCAGGTTATTAAACATAGCTAAAGCTTGGGACTAATAATGTGTTACATGATGATTCACTTTTTTAAAACTGCTGGGCATATTTTTTAAAGTCGATAGTCAAGTGAAAGCCTTATTCAAAATAGCTCTGCATTTATTATTTCTTTATATGAGTACCGCACAAGAGTACCAACAGCTCGTGTCTGGAGTCAGTGAGACTACGACATCCCCAAATGTGTATTTTTTTACGGCTGTACATATTGGTGAGGGGAAGGAGATGAGAGGAGGAAGGTGTAAAAATACTATTCAGATCTGGTCACCAAACACGGCTAGATCCATTTCAACCAAAGTTGTGATTCCGAATGGTGGTCTTTCACCTGGGCGATACTGAAAGTATCACTCTGGAACATACCACAAATATACTATTTATTATTTTAAATGAATAGTGCAAATAATGATAAAATAATGCAAATTTATCCTACACTTTACATGTGCATGAAGGGATTTGTACGCACAACCTATGGATTCGTAGAGAGGAACATAAGCACTCAACCACGGAGGCCAACAGGTTTTCAGCAACATGAAAGAATTACGAATTGATGATGGATTTACTTAGTGATGTGATGTCTAGGGAGATTACATCTGTTGTTTCTAAAAAAGAGGGAGATGTACACCATTCCTAAATAAATTTATCAATAATAACAGATTGTTGTGAAATTCGATGTTAAAAATTGATGGAAGGGGTCCTTCACCTCCACCTCCAATCCTACTCCACCAAATTTTTCATTCATATTTTTAATTTGTTCGCGGTCGGTCCCAGTCGGGTCAGTTGTTGAAAGTTGTGGTACAATAACATTGTTTTATATGTTGAAATAATTATATTTAAATTATAATACATTATATACGATTTCAGTGAATTAAAAAGAGTGATTCTTTTAATTTCTCTTCAGGTTTTCGTTGCTTTTGCCCCTAGAGTTTTATATTCGTGTGTTCTGCAACAAATGCTATTGTATCAAATCAGCATAGTTTATTTTACTTTAAAATACTCACTTTCTTACACAAAATTTTGCAATATTAAAGAGAGTGGTTTATTTATAATTAAACATGTGTGCGTGTTAAACGAAGAGATGTGCAAAATGGTTACCCAAAACCATTTGAAATGCAAAATGGAAATGGGTCAAAACTTTTCCATTTGAAAATGCAAAATGCAAAATGGTTTTTAGAAAAGCATTTCAAATGCAAAATGCAAAATACCTATTTTCAAAATGCATTGAAAATGCAAAATGGTTTCTCAGGTTAAACAATTAAAATAATTATATATTTTTTAAACAATTTTGTCATTTAATAATGGACATCAATGTACAACAAACATATTACATGATGGTAAATCCAAAAACACCCCGACTACAGATTATGAAAACACAAAAAATTTTCGCGGGACTAATGTTGCCAACGTAAAAACATAGAAACTGCTATCTAACATTTAATATTACAGCTTCATGACTCCATGGTCAGTATTTTTTGTAATGGTATCACTCAATTGCCAGGGCTCCTACCAGGGTGCAACTTGACAAATGTAAATTATCTCTCATAGCGAGGTTTAGGACCGACTGATATTTGGGGCTTATGAAAAAAGATGAGTGGAGATAGTACGAAGAATGTTGCAAAAAAGCATTTAAAATGGAAAATGCATTGAGAAAAGCATTTAAAATGCAAAATGGTTTTTAGAAAAGCATTTAAAATGGATTTATTTGAAATAAATCACATCTCTGGTTAAACGTAAGCGGTTTGATAATTATTTAATTTCGGAGTTAGTGGAACTATGGAGTCCCTTATTGTGGCATTTGAGCCTAAATCATAAATAAACCACTCCCGGCTGTATGCTGAAGTGGTCATCTCAATATTATGTGAATTGGTTTAATGATTATATTATACAGGTACCTACGTAATTTGTTATTTTGATTTTATGGTGTTGCGCAACAGTTTATTGTGATATCAAGTACCTTATTTAAAGTGTTTTGCAAAAAACATACTTAGATTAATAAGTGTCATTGGTGAGAAATTGAGATTTTCAGGGTTCTCTGCCTAAAATTGCAAACCATCTTACCTAATAAAAATTCCGTCGAATTATACATTTTTAATATTTCAGAGATTTTTTTTTTCTGCTAAGAGTTACATAATATAACCCGAAACCTATGGACTACAAATCTAATATTAAATACCTTCAGCAAAATGTTTTTTTCCATTGGCAAACTACGAAATACGTTTTATCTTCACTTAATTTTTTTATACATTTTTTTTCCTGTTCCTCAGCTGACCTCCCGCAGAGAACTTGTCGATATCGACTGCGAGTATTCCTAGCCTGGGAAAAGATGATTCAATATTGGACAGCACTTTTGTGAAAAAAAATGTGAAAATTATAAGCAAGTTAGGGGGACTGAGTTACCTGACCTTAACAACTGTTCTCGTCCTTGCTTCTTCAATCCGCCAACTCCACACGTTGTCACAAACCCCTACTTTCTCCACAACTTTTGCCCCCACCCTCGGCCTTCCCACCACTCTTGCACACGCCCTTTTACCTATCCCTACCATGGCCTTCCCCATCACCCCCCTCCCTATCCCACCATCCTACCCCTTAGCCAACCAACCTTGCACCTCGCTCTTGCACCTCGCCACCACTCGTGCACCTCTCCACCACCCTTGCACCTCGCCACCACTCTTCGCCCTCCCCACCACCCTTGCCTACCCTTCCCCCACTTGTCTCTTTCGCCCTTTCCATCCCCCACGCCCTGTCCCTCCCCCCAACCCACGATGACCCTCCCCCCATGTCCACCCTGCCCTGTACTTCCCTATACCACCGCCTTATCACCACCTGTCTCCCCCGCCCGGTCCCCCCCGCCCTGTTCCCACCTCCCTGTCTTCCCCACTCTTCTCCCACCACCCTCTGGAATTTCTCCATACAACCCTTCATCTCCTACAACATTTTAAGTTATTTATTTACACACGCAACATATTAATTTGAGCACACAGATTTTTTGGAAAATTCGTTGACAATTCAGCACCCGGGTGGACTACTCCAATTGCACCTACACAGGACCGGCCCTGGTGTTCGTCAGTAAAATACAATTGCATATATTTTAGTAAAGTTTACTTTGAAAAAAAAATTATTTAGTAAATTATAAAAATAAATGGTAGATTATGTTAAAAAAATACAGGTTATGTTAAAAAGAGGTAATCCAGCAAAGGTGCCACATGACGGCTGCTTTTCTGCCGGTTCTACCTCAACATTTGGTCATAATTAATACGGATAAGGAGAAGTGTACATATTACATTCACATAGAGGTGAAAATTTTTATTTGTACTGTGTCGACATTATAAAATCAATATCTGCGGAGTGAAAGTTATGGACTAATGTTTTAGACTGTATTATGAAAAAAATAAAAGCTCTCAATTTCCTCATTTAGTCAGGAAAAATTCATCTTAAAATTAATTGCACTGTCATTAATTTAAATATGAAACCTTTCAAAATAAATAAAAAAATAGGAGACGACCTCATTTATGTTTGTTTCAGGTAGGTTTCGAGCAACCATTTTCTCATGGCTTACACATTGAAAAATGTCACGTTTCTAAGTATTTAATCACAAATATTCAAATTCTTTTGGTAGCTGAAGTAAAATTTTGAGGTATTATTATGCGAAAACAATAAAAGTGCCATCACTCATTGACCTTGTAAATCGGAATCAGCTGATTGTTGATTGGTCCATGATTGGTCCGCAGAGGGAACACCAGAGCATAGATATTGCATGAAATGACATTTGGGGCGTTTTTGACGTTCGTTTGTTGTTTTCTGTCAAAAAAGGCAATCACAATCGTTAAAAACTTGTTAACTACGGAAAATACTGAAAACCAATATAAAGAAACATGATAATGCAGTATTTATTAGCTAACGTACCAAGAGTTCACATTTATTTTAATACATTAATACGTTTTCCCGCAATGCAGAGATGTTCTACTTGTGAAAAATACTGTTGATAAGAAAAGAAAATGGAAAACGATGACGACTCTGACCAGGAATGCGACCCAAGAGAGCTGCTGCTGTATGCAGCTCGTAACGGGGACGTATCGGTCGTGAAGAAATTACTTGAGGATCGCCGTAGTGGCACCATTGACTTGGATATCAGTTGCAAAGGTTCATACTTTTCAATATTGATCTAAATCTATTTATTCGCGGGGGCGTAGAACTTGAGTAGGAAGTTTTCCAAGAAAAAAACGGCTTCTCAGTTAATAAATAATTCTAGAAGCATACATTCATATTCGATGATCAGAAAATCTGGGAAAAAAGGGATGTGTTCTTGAAACTTGATATTTTTTCATTACAAATTACATTGCTTTTCTCTCCTTATTTTGCTATTTGGGAGGCGGGTTTGGGTAGCGCCGCCCAGGGAACCATTTATTAGATAACCAACACCCCTGCCACAGGTCACCCCAAGTGGTTCGCAACGTTTGGTGAACTAGCAGGGGTGCCCAGGTTCATCGGGTGAGGTGTGTTCAGGTGTCTGCCTGCCCACCAGCTGCGTGGTGTGCCAGATCGGGAGAGGCTGGATTTGGGTGACCTTTTGGCGTCTCCAAATAGTATCTTGACCGTCACTCCTGGACACACTGATCCCTAGATTCCTACCCATCCCTTATACCTTTTTCCTTCCTAGAACTTCCTCTCCTTCCTTTCCTTAATAAGATCCTATACACAGCATCCCCAAAGATTACATAGGACTTGAGGGAAATTATTTTCCTCAGGGCCTCCCGTGTGGGGTTAATATTTAAAAAAAAACTTTATTCTTAGGTTCCATATGTGCCTATTTCACTTGCAGACATAACCGTGATAGATTCATTTTAATCTCTCATAAGCCATGTATTCAATTCAATTAATTTTTTTATTATTTTAAAAACATTACAAAATGTCCACGTTAAGGCGTTTTTAAATAATATATTATAATTCATAAATATAAATTATATAAAGAGAAGTATATTAAAAGCTTCAAAATGTACTGTGCTAACAGCAGTAAGACTTGCCATTTAAAAAAAGTCTCATTGATGCTAAATATGTCAATATCCGATTTGATTTTGTTCATCAGCAAATTGGCCTCCCCACCGTCATACCCATTGGCATGTTAGTCCTGCAGTTTGGGCAATAAAACAGTCTACGCTGTCTGTGACGGAGATAACCACCGGCAACATAGATCTTAACTCTATCCATCATGAGGGAATACTTTCTGACCTACTCTCAAGTATACTCCTTACTAAGGAATTGAATCAAACTTTAAGAACCTGTGTGGGTAAATCTAAAATTCTCTGCAGTGCGTAGAATAAAGCCCAGTATGCTCAATGATGTGTTAAAAGTTCTGTTCTAAGTGTTAAAAGCTATCTCAATATGAGAATGAAAGGTCAGCTTACTATCAAACATGGTTCTTTAAGTACGTTTGAAAACTTTAAGCGTCCATGGGCTTAATAATGTACTAGTGTATTGTTAATTGTCTTCTTAAGAGGAAACCGGGTGGTGTTTTTTCCATACAAACGTATTCCTCATTTCCCTCTCTGGATTTTGACACTAGCGAAAATATTTTTTTTACATAATATGAATATTGACCGCAAGCGTGTCGGTACGTTTTGATTTTTTTGATAAGTTACTTTTTATAGGAGTTATAACCCTTCAAAAATTGTTAAAATTGCCTTTTTTTAACGCCATCAACAAACGTTCAGTATACAAATAAAACGATGTATTTTTAAAAAAAGCAAAACGTACAGACATAGAATGTTTTCTTCCAATACATTTGGTAAAAAAAATCTTGAAAATCGGTTCAGTTTTGGAGTAGAAAAATGAGGACTACAAAACCTCGATTTTGACAATTTTATTTAGGTATTATCAGGCTGAGGTGCATGTGTCCCTTTCTCTCAGTATTCGGGGGTGAGGGGGGGCGGAGAGGGTTTTGTTGAATACGTATACAGTCAACGAAGTGATGTGACATTCTCAATAATTATATCGATACACTAGTCCACTAGTGTTGTCATGTCCCGAGTTATCGATGTTTTTTTAAAATTATTTTTCTGTTTGGTGACTTATCTTGAGTGTGCCAATACTTACCGAGCTTATTTACTAAAGTTATTGTGACAAATTTTATTTGTTTACGTCAAATAAATTAATGGAAAAAAATTGAAAAAAAAACACCTGTTACAGACAGACCCCGAGATGATTCCGTTCCGTATTGCCGAGTTGGATATGGAACACAAAAATTAATTAAAATATTTTTTGATAACTTTTGAAGGTTGTACTCAACATAATATTATCCCTTTATAGGACACTTTTTTAAGATACAACTACCGAACCAAAAAAAAACTTTTATATTTGACTATATATATTGTTCTAGATTTAAAAAAATTATATTTTACAAGAAAATGTGTGATGGTAAGTACATACACCACTGATCGTTTGATGGAATGCTGGTACAGCGTATGTTCAGTGGTACATGCATCTACCACATGTTGTTGAATCGATTATGTTATTATAATATCATATTATACAAATGAATATTGAAATCTATGTATAAGAGGCACCATATTGTTTATTGTGCTACATATTAGGTACATACACATAACTAGTTTAGTTTTTATTTAACTTTTTTAATACGTTATATTATTACAGAAAAATGCACTTTTGGGAATACCTCCTACATCACTTGACATTTTCAATCTTCTTCAATGATCTAATATTTTTTGTTTTTAAACGCTTTATTGTAAAAAAAAATACTGTTTAACATCTACACAATGAAATTAAAACAATTTATGGTCCAGACCTTTCCCTCGCCGGTAAATTTCTTGGTATGCGACCGTCAATTATTTCTGGTAAAAGGCATTGGTGGTAGAAATTTTCTAACAGTGGAACGATTTTTTGCCAGATTTCATCGTCCCTCTCAATTTTTTCATACAGCAAACCTTTTGGACTCCACACAACAAAATAACAATAATTACGACGAGTAATATGTAACTGGCCTTGTACTTGGTAGAAGTAATTATGATTCCGTTTTAATGTTAAAGAATGGTCTTCCAATTTACAGTAATCAATTATCTTTTGTGCAATTCCCTCTTCTTGTGACATAGTTGCTATACTATAAGGGCATTTAATTTCAATTATAGAATCCTCACCGATAAGGCCATCCGGACTTGCCGCTAAAAAGTTTTTGGTTTTATCGATAAATAGCCCACAAGCGGATACCTGCAAACTTGTTTTTTTTGAAAATTGCTCTATTGATAGGCTTTCATTTTCTTTTCCATAATTTGTGGCCATAGTTCCTTTGAATTGTGAGTACAGTAAAGAGTTTAATACTCCCGTAACTGAAGTTTTTTGCCGAAGCTTATATATTTTTCCAAAGTTAGACGCCGTTATCCGCTTACGTCTTTCAATTGCCCACAGATTGTTATTGCTTTGGCCTACCGTATTCCGTTCGAGCTCTTCCTTATTCGTTGAAGATAATTCTTTGAGAAATTCCTCTTTTTTCGTTTCAAATATTTCAGATGGCATATCTGGTTCTAATTCCAATTGACCATAATTTTCATCGGGCCCTGTAACTTTTTTTCTTTTTTCTGTCGTATTTTCATTATACTTTAGTTTTTTTTTTCGACACATTTGTGTATTCTCCTTCGAACGTCGTTTTCTCTCTATAAAGTGCTTCGTGTATTTGCCGGGACTGTGGCCTTGGATTTTCTTTTGTATTCTTGAATGGGTTGCCAATTCACTATTCCACGAAGCTACTGCTCCAAAACATCTTTCTTGGTAAGATCCTCTTGTAGTAAAATTTACCCTTTTTCCACCTATAAATTTGGCGATAACGTTGTTGAATTGCTCCACAGTGTTATTTGTCACGTCAATAATAAGACTTTCTGCATTTGCTATTAGAGACAATAAGAATTGTTGGATATCAGTCCATATTCCACAATCTCGAAGATCGCTTACTAAATTTGGATCATCAGTATACTTCTCCGGCTTGCAATAGTACGATGCACAATTTTTATGATCACCAAACACATGATTTGCGGTATTTTTTATGTCCATTTTCAATTTTTTTATTTATCACTTTGTACTGTGTTTTCTTGCTCTTTCCTGTAATTTACTGCTCCAACTACAGCTCTTCTCATGCGTAAAACGTTTGCTTCAACCTTTTTCCTTATATGAACTGGTACAAAGCCTTTAGCGTTGTTGGTTTTTTTTCCAAGTGCTTTCATTTTGTTGCAAAAATTGCGGAGTAAGTGATTTTTGCACTCTATTTTATGTACAATAAGGTTAGGACCATATGGCATTTGTTGCATTATTTTTTTCATGATGCTGGAGTCGCCATCACCAACTAGTTTGTTAAATTTCAATCCATGCATTTCCATGCTTCTCGAGAACCCTTCTGCTATAATGTGGGCTTCCATGGCATGAGCTCGGAGCAGGCAGTCACATGTATATACCTACGCACAAGTTGCGATGTGACTGAGATGATGAGTCAACAGCAGGCGCTCTAGTTGCGAGTTGCGAGTTGCGACATGACTTTTTTATGTGTGCAGCAACCTGTATACACGCACCCACAAGTCTCATTTACTTGTGCGTGTGCAGAAGATGAGCTCGGAGCAGGCAGTCACATGTATATAACTACGCACAAGTCGCGATGTGACTGAGGTGATGAGCGAACAGCAGGCGCTCTAGTTGCGAGTTGCGACGTGACTTTTTGTATGTGAATACCGCACAAGAGTCCAAACTGCTCCCGTCTGGAGCCAGTGAGACTGTGGATTCCCCAATTGGCGACTTAATTGGACTAGTATTACAAAACCCTGCAAGCTGATAGCTGATTTGGCCGTAACTAAGTCGCCGCGTGTATCATTATTTCTCCAGACAATTATTTTATATTATATTTAATTATTATTCTTTTTAATGAATATTATTTTTAATATTGTGAAACAACATAAATTAATTAAAATCAATTTACTTGCGCACGCCGTGATTTGAATCCGAGACCTCCGGACTCGAAGTCGAGAGCCTTACCCCTCAACCACGGAGGCAAAATAAATGTATCTACGTACATATTTGTAGTAAGTAATAATAATAATAAAGTTAAGTACAATACAATATTAAATAATGTAGACCTCGCTATTTTATTACGAATATGTACCTAGGCACCTACTTAATTTTTGGAATAAATGAATAACAGTAAATGAAATAATAAGAACTGATCGCGATAATTTGACGCGAAGTCGCTATCCGGCGCGGCGCGACGTTTCGTGCTTCGAACACCTGCAGCCACGCACACACACGCATTGGGGTTCACCAATACACCGATAGCGCTTTTGCTGTGTCCGCTGAGATGAACGAAATAGAAATAATTTTTACAAATACCTATCGTTAAAATTTCTCGGCGCTCCTGCGCGCTCTTAAATAGGAATACACTTTAAGATAGTAAGTTTTTAATAAATACTTCGGTCCGTCAAAGATTAAGTGTTACTTAATTATCGTGCGATAATTACAATGAATATCTTGCAGGACATAAATCCATCCTATAGCAGACTCTGAATTATTCTGGCGAGGGGAGTAATTAGAACTGATCTGCCGGCCTGGGGAGAATAGCAATAACAATCTACATACTCTACCGACATTTGTTGGGCGGTATTTAAACTGCAACTAATTATCAAAACTATATTTGACACGCCCTGGGGAATGACAAAATGAAACATTTAGATATATTGACTCAATCCGATTCCCTTTACTCTAGTCAATAGTTATATCTGTATCTGACTGGAGTTGATTGCGTTCTTTTAAAGTTTGTATTTCTGAGAACAATTTTAAGTCATCAGCGAAGAGAAGAGTGCAGAATAACTTCTTAAATATTGTTAATGGATATGGAAAGAAGTGGGCTTGAATTAGAGCCTGATCGTACAAAAATAGAATAGATAGGAACGATCCATGTGATACAAACTGTGTCCTGTCTGTAAGATAGCAAGCAAATGAATGTAACAAGAAGAAATATTACAACCGAGCTCTCAGAGGTAGATTAGATATTAATTGGTTATATGTCCAGGTAAAGCGAAGAGTAACCTGGGATGGACCCCTCTGCACCTGGCCACCTACTTTGGCCATCTGGACGTTGCCAACCTGCTTCTCACGCATGGGGCTGACGGAAATATCCCTAACGACGCAGGAGACACCCCGCTACACAAAGCGGCCTTCATAGGACATGAAGTAAACTATTGTGCTTATAATTTTAACTGACACACCTATCCTCAGTTTTTGTGTTCATAAAAATAAAACAACACAACATATGATTCTTGAAGTTTTTTTTTCAATGTGTATGGCTTTCTCCATTCAAGGGTCTTTTCGACCAACTTACTGCAGTAGTGTAGTCTATTAATTTTTTGATTAATACACACAAGAAGCTCTGTGGAAAATTATTTCCAAATGAATAATTGAGGGTCCCAATCTTTTACATCATTTGTTTTTTTTTAAAGTTTTTTAAAATAAATTTTAATTATTGCAGAATATTTTTGGATTTTTCTCTTTCAAATTTTCGTTAAAGAATCGCTTATATTGTCTTCAAATTAAATATTACAAGGTTTTACTCATTAAGTTATTCCAAAAATAAATATTCATAATTTAATTTTTTTTTAATGTGACGTCTCTCAAGAGTCTGTATAGTGTAAATTATATCGCTACCCTGTTGGGCAGCGACGTGAGGTGGGTTAAAGTAGAGGCTGTAGGAAGGATTTTTTAGGATTTGAAAAAACAGACTGCGGTAGTTCGTTTCACAAACGAGCTGACTTACACATAAACTAATCAAAAAAACGACCTCTCATGAAGATCACATCAATGTGCACCAGTGCAGAAGGGATCAATGCCGGTAGCTACTTTGAGCAGCCTCCATTGAAATACCTGTAAGATAGACTCAGCTTACCTACATTGCATCTGTGTATTAGGGATGGCAATCGGTCTTTTAAAAACTGATTGTGGATCAGACTGACGGCCCTCCTTTGCACAGAATCAAGTAGGTTTATCAGATATTTTGGGGCTCCAGCCCAGAGGAATATTAAATAAGTAATTCTTTTATATAATTCAATCTTATGAGAAAAAATAACAATGCTTTTATGTTTGTTTATTCATTACATAATGTTTTTGTAGTCTAATTCTTTGTATGAGCATTTGATACTACCTGCATATCTTCTTGAACACACTTTTATTTGAAATGTTGAATAATTTTTCTTTAGTCTTCTTCATTGATTTGCCCAGGAGCTGTTGATCCTGCTGCTTCGCCATGGAGTGCAGGTGTCAGTGATGAATGGCGAAGGGAAGGTTCCCAGAGACTTGTCCAAGACGCAGGACATCCACAAGTTGCTCCTCGCCGCTGAGAACAATGAGCAAAGAGAGAGGGAACTCAGACTTCTAGCGGCTGCCAGAGAGGGGGATGTGGAGAATATCAATAAACTGGTAATTTATGTTGAAAATATATAGTATTAGTCAACATATTGAATGAGATACCAACATAGTCGAAATAATTTCATGCTTGCCTGATTATTCTTTGTAGATTAACTTTGACCTTCTGATAACCCAAGGTGCAGTTATGAATTCAAATTGGAATACGTGCATAATTTTTATTGCTCCTTTGTTTGGTGATAATTTGTAATATTGAACGACTTTGGAATCATCTTTTATTAGTCTAATTAGGAGTTAATTAGGAATTAATCACCAACTTTTAGGTAAATTGTTTGCTTTTCGTAAGACATCAATTTGCATGTAATAATAATTTAATAGAAATAATATGTAATTTGAAATGCTCAGGGCCGAGAGAGTGAGCTTTATATGCATGAATTAGAACTGGATTGATCAATCACTTTATACGACCCTAGTCACTCACGACCCACTACCTAGTGATCAGGTCTAGAATACTCGCTCTTCGATCAGCTACTTTTGCACAAACAGGAAACAATTCCATAGATTAGAGAAGAGAGATCAATGCGTGTGCCACTCTCCGCCGGCTGCAGTAAGTCGAAACTACCCAACCGAGACCCGAGTACCCATCACCCGATCTTTGATTGGATACTTTCAATTGACGTAAATAGGGTCTAGGAAAATGCCTATTTTTTGTTCATACACTGGCACTCATCTCGAGACAAGGGTGCTTACGATTGTATATTTTTTGAAAAAGTAACTCAATCGCTCATTGGTATTTCATGAGCGGGTAACAATGATCGGGTAGTTCACGATCGACCCAGAACTAGTATCAACATGTATTATTTTCCCAACCTTTTCGGCCGGAGCATTAACATTTTTTGAGAAATTGAAAGTTCCTCCAATTAATATACATAGAGATGTTACCCTATAAAGCGGTAAAAACATTAATGAAGGTTTCTTCTATTTTAGTTGCGAGTCTCCCAGCCTCCCAACATAAACTGCGTGGACACCCAGGGGAACAGCTGCCTGCATTGCGCCTCTTACCGAGGGCACACCCAGCTCGCTGTCATACTGCTGCAGAATGGGATTGACTCCACCATTCGAAACATCAATGGTGGACTTTCAAATATTATACATTCTGATTTATTTATTAATTTCTCAGGGACACAAACAAGACATTTATGAAACATGCTCATATTACATAAATAATTAGTATAAATGCACCTGCAGCATTCATATTAGATAATACACAAAAACATATAGTATAAGGGAACCAAGGAGGAGTGGAGAGGAGAGATGAGGCTCTCTTCCCTTTTGGGGCCTTCAGGGAACCAAGGGGGATTGGAGAGGAGAAATTAGACCTGGGAATACACATTGTGGAACCAGAAGACATAGCCACATAACCGTGGCATAAGAAAAACAACCGTGGTGAACTTTACAAAAGGGACCGGATGACTGTTAAAGGAATGAGGTATAATGGAAGATAGCTCAATGGGCCTATGGCCCAAGTGCTCACGGGAACTATGTGTAAACCATCTCTGCTCTATATAAAAAAATATAGTATAAAGTTAACGAAACCAAATATTGCCATGGTATCCTATCAAAGTTTTTTTTTATTTTTTTATTTTTATTTATTCACATTTAAACCCGCTAAACTACTTATGTAGTTTGTCAGCAGGGACATAGAGACAACATTTATAAAATCATAAGATACAATTTGAACGGTACATAATTACATAAATTGGTTACATTGCAGAAAAGTTTAAATAGCAGCATAAAAGCCTTATATAATAAGCAAGTAAAAATAAATGTATGAACAAATTATAGTCCAGTCAGTGGGGAGTTTTACCTTGCAAAAGGTTAGGTAGTAGCGATTTTGATATATGTTGTTAAGATTGGGACTCTAAAGAAAAAAAAAAGTTTTCGACCTTGGGAGGGTCGAGCTCGATCCGCCATCTTGGATTGAAGGTGCCAAAATTTGTTTTTTTCAAAATAATTGTGAAGTGGTCGTTTTTACAACCAAATTGTTGAGGGCAAACTTAAAGACAACTAAATTACCTACATTTTTTGTAAAATGTTTTTTTTTGTAAGTCTAATAGGTAACGAGTTACAGCGGTTGAAAGAAGAAAATTTTTCAAAAAAGTGATGAAATTCCCAACTTTGTAATTTTTGCGGGTTATTCATTACATAATTATAATAATTTTGTTAACTCATTTCCACACCACCATGAGGTAGAGAACATTGCGCATTTTTTTTATTGTGGTATCCCCAGTAGGTCAACTCCACAGATATACTAGCGTTATGCTACAGTAAATTATGTTACATTACTGTGAATTATGTTACTATAAATTATGTTACTTAATAACAGTCTTCGTCATCAATGTCATCATCTAACTCATTGCCTGTGATATTTGGGCTTCCATTGACAAAATCTCTTCTTCTTCGTCCTCAACATCGATGTGAACCTCTGGCGAATTTCGGCATGTTTGACCATTACAGCACCCACATACAATAGAACACTTCAATCCAGCTTTCCTGCAGCCACATGCAACGCCGCATCCTTTTTTACAATTGCATGAAATAAATTTTAATAAAGTCTCGGGTGCTGGTTTCTTTGTCATTCTTACTGGAACAAGCCCGTTGATGTCACGTTTCCAGGCCCAGTTTTCTAGATTTTTTTGGATTCCATACCATTTTTGGACTTGATGGTACGTTCTAAATGCATGGTACCGTGTAGCGTCGTTCGTTAGTGGCAAAGAGGCAAGATTGAATTTGCTTTTTGTTGTCGACTTTGCGAAACGTTTGTAGAGGACTTCTTCCAAGGTTTCCTTATCCATGTCACCCCCGTATAAAGCAACAAGAAAGCGTGTTCCTGCAACTGCTATGTCTTCTGGTGTTGCATCATGTTGTTTGAAGATTCTTATCATGGCATTGAGTCTTGTGTCGTTTTGCACAAGCGAACAAAATTTATTTTTTCCTTGGTTGAAGAAGGACGATGTTGTATCGCAGCCGCTAAAGGCATGAAGAAACAGAATATTCTCAGCCGCCTCTTTGTATTTCACACTATTCGCGGAATACAATCTTTCAAAAGTTTTGCCTCTACCGGGTTTGCGAAGATATATACTATTTTTTGTGGTGCTAATGCTGTCATGCTGTCAGCAGAACTAGGAGATCAACGTCTTCGCCAATAATGAAAACAGCGTCATATGATGAACACAAGGAAATCGCAGTATTGACAATCAACTCATCAGCATCTTCTTCAGCCTGCTTAACTGTAAAATCATCCTGTATAAATTGCTTTGTAAGCATCGAAATTAGACGGACTTTGTTTTTTTCATTGGCTAAAAATCGTTCTTGTGAAACTTGAACTGGTATTGTTTCATCGAAAAGAACATCTGCAGACATGTGCTTCTTCGATCGGCGAAGTCTTTCTGCGGTTTTCGTATTTTTTTCACCATCATCAAGCGGATATCCATCGAAAACAATGACTGCATATGATCCATAGTGATTTCTTACATAATGAACGTACTTCTCGCAAATTGACCCAAAATAATCATTCCGATTCCATACAACTTTATGTAAAAGATATCCTCCATCTACAACATTAATTTTGCTACCTTCAAGTTGCACGCCTTCTGGAAGTTGTTCGAAAACACCATAAAATGATGATTTCGTACCTTTGCGCACGAGCACACTGAGTGACCGAGCATCCAGGCAACGTCCTGTAACCACCCCGACTCAATCAGTGTTGCCAAGTCAGCTGTAGACTAGGATCCCACTATAACAAATCAACGTCATCGAGCACACGGATGATGCTATATAAGTATATTGTAACGTAGAAATACGTTAAAATGATATTGTGTAATATGTTCGTACAAAATTTATCAAGAAAACTGGAGTTTTACAATTTTTTGTCAAAATTTTCTTCTTTCAACCGCTGTAACTCGTTACCTATTAGACTTACAAAAAAAAACATTTTACAAAAAATGTAGGTAATTTAGTTGTCTTTAAGTTTGCCCTCAACAATTTGGTTGTAAAAACGACCACTTCACAATTATTTTGAAAAAAACAAATTTTGGCACCTTCAATCCAAGATGGCGGATCGAGCTCGACCCTCCCAAGGTCGAAAACTTTTTTTTTTCTTTAGAGTCCCAATCTTAACAACATATGTGAAAACCGCTACTACCTAACCTTTTGCAAGGTGGAGCCCTTTTTTATCCCCCACTGACTGGACTATTAGTATTATCAACAAGTACATCAATAGTTTCATAAATAGAGGTAGGTAGTCAGGTATTACAAAATAATTGTTTTTCCATTTTCTAACAATATGAATTCCATTTCAGGGGCATCAGTATAAATCATTATTATCCAATAACCATTTCCTTAGATTATATTTAACATTAGCAGTATACATGTTTTTATTTTTAATTGTCATTGGTAATAGGTTAAAAAATTTGGGTACTATATAGTTTAAAGTTCTTTCACCATATTTATTAGTACATTTCGGAACTACCAGTCCTTCATTTTGAGTGAATCTTGTGTTATGTTTATGGCAAACTCTTTCCCTATACAATGAATCAGACAATATAACATGTTGACTTACAATATTATAAAACAATAATCCTCTGACAGGTAAAATATTCAGACACTTGTATATTAATTTAATGTTACTTCTGTGTTGATTGTCATATTTATGGATTAACAATTTTATAATGGAGTTTTGTAATGTTTGTATATAGCTTATATTAGTTTTACAAGAATGTCCCCAAGAAGTAATTCCATAACGTATAGTGGATTCAGCCAGAGATAAGTAGATTAACTTTAAAGTACTTATAGGCACGAAATATTTTATTTTATAAATCCTACCCACAATAGCTCGTAGACGTTTACAAACATTAGCAATGTGTATATCCCATTTCATGTAGCAGTCAATAGTAACACCCAAATATACATAACTTTTGACAAAATCAATGGTTTCACATGAACAGGGCTGTGCAAAATTTTTATGTATGCAGTCAAGTGTGTGTGTATATAATGAAGGAATTACATTACATCTGGCGTGTGGAGATCTGATGTGCATAATTTTAGTTTTTTTGGCGTTTATAAAGAGGCCTGCATCATGCGACCATTTCAGTAGGGCAATAAAATCATGTTGCATAAGGTTCATTGCAGTAACCAGATCTTCGTGCGATATTACGAGCGCCGTATCGTCTGCATATACAAAATGTTTAACAAATGAAAACAATTTTCTCATAATAAGGAAGTTGAGTGAAAAATATTTTGACTTATAAAAAATATGTTCATGTAGATAAAAAAATATCGATTCTAAAAATATAAATATATTTCTATATTATTATTCTTAGAATTAGTTAAACGTTCTTGAAAAAGCATTCAATAGCAATAGACTGTAGACGCTCCACGATTGGTCGAAAGAATTCTGACGTCACATGTGTCGTGACTTGTACGTTCAACGGATCACCTATGGTGCATCTCTTTCTATTACATGAGAGATGGTCGGTTTAGATGAGAGAGGTGTATAGGCCAAAGGTTTATTTGGGTTTGTCAAATGTATGTACGTATTTGTTGTTATTATTATATGAAATGGATTTCTAAAGATACATATTCGTATAGTGCTTTATAATAATATGTTGTTTATTGCATAACTTAGAAGTTTTTATTATTATACATGTCACATAGCATGTGATACACTTCAGGCCGCCGGCCGCCCAGAAAGGTCTCACAGTGAACTGGGCTGTAAACCGTTATTTTACTTTTGGTCTTTACTTTTCTGCGCGGTGGTCCTGAATTAGCGCGTGGAACGTCAACAAGTAGCGACGGCAATACTGTACAGTACCGTACCGGGCGGGAAAAGCAAATATTCTAACTTAAAATATTAATTTAACTATGAAATCTTAATCAATTTTCTTTTTTTTAATAACATCAATTCTAATAGACGGTTAACATTGGTAAAAAAATTACTGGAATTCCTTGTTGAAGAATTAAAATTTTTTCCATACAAAATGCTTGAGCGTCGTGGTTTTCACAGTTCTAATGACGTCACACCACACCCCGCCTCTTACCGCTCGGATTCCGCTCGTTTTGGCGGGCTTAATAAAATTTAAACTTTGAGAATTAATTTAATTATGAAAACAAACTTTAAAAAAAAAAAAAAAAATACCAGTATTTAAGTTTGAATGCGAACATTGATAAAAAAAAATAAAAAAAATGGACTCAACTTCCTTATTGAGACATAAATAATATAAAGGGTTGGCCCTAGAATTGACCCCTGTGCAACACCTGTTTTTTCTTTTGCTAAATTTTTTAAGAATTTTTACTCTTATTTGTCGATCAGTTAGTAAATTTTTTAATAAAACTAGCAGCTTTCCTCTAATTCCTATTGCCTCCAGTGTTTCTAATAGTTTATTTGTATCAATGGTATCAAATGCCTTAGAGTTATCTATGAATAAAACCAACACTTGTTTTTTTAGATTTAATTCATAATTTATGTGATTTGAAAATTCCTGAAGCAGCATTTCCGTACTTTTTTTCTTTTGAAATCCATATTGGTTGGGATTCAACAAAGAGAAAGATTCTAGATATTTATTAAGTTTTATGGAAATGTATTTTTCAAGTATTTTTTCTAGGGCTGGCAATATGCTTATTGGCCTATAATTTTGAATATCTGTATGTTTGCCCCCTTTGTAAATTGGCCTAGTGATGCTACTTTTTAGTTCATCTGGTATTACTGCTTGCGATAAAATTAAATTGATAAAGTGTGTTATAACAGGCCCTAAAATATTAATATGTGTCTTAATGTCAAACATTCGAATGTTGTCAATCCCTGGTGACTTTGAATTGTTTAATTTGCTAACAATAATATTGATTTCTTGGCAGGTAGCTCTGGGTAGGTACATACTATGTTGCACTTCATTCGGCCTGACGGTCGATGCTAAATAATCACATTTATGTATCATAGAGCTAACACTATTTGTAAAATATTCAACAAACTTATCTGCTACGGTTTCTTCATTATTCGTATTTAACATATATTTCGAGATTATTTCGTCACAACTACTTTTGGACTTGCGTCCTAATAATTTATTTATTTCATCCCAAGTTTTTTTTGTATTTCCAAAATAATTTTTGAATTTATTGTTAAAAAAGGTAGACTTACATTTAATAATTTCTTTTGTCACCTTATTTCTGAAAGTTTTATATTCCAATTCAAAGAATTGATTGCTAGGAAAATTCTTCCATCTTCTGTACAATGAATTTTTTTTTTAATGTTTTCTAAGATATTAGAAGTTATCCAAGGTTTTATTGACAGAGGTCTTTTTTTGGGTTTATAATTCATAACGATTTTACTCTGTTCATACAAATTCTTAAAGTTGTTTTTAATTTTACTATATAGTATATTGCAGTCTTGTTCCTCAAGCAAGGAGTGCCACTTAAAATTATGAATGTTTTTGTCGATTTTGTTTTGCGATAAAAACGAAATTCTTTCCCCGTGTTCTGGGGCTTCTTTCCTTGCACTATATTTAATATTAACTGCAGTTAAAAAGTGATCTGCTATAGTAATATTATTACATACACATGAGGAAAGAGAATCGCTTTGTTTACATCCACTGTTAAATCGGACAAATATGTGGTCTAAACAAGTACGAGTAACTTTTCCTGCTAAAACTGCTTCTCTAGTTACGTCACAAATACATTTGATTAAATAATTATCCGAAATTATATTTTCATATGCCATAATAATAGGGTTTTGACAATTTAACAAGTCTAGATTAATATCTCCTATAAGTAAAACATTTTCTTTGGGGCTTATAGTATGCAGAATGTCAGATATTTCATTAAGAAATTGTGGTTGGCTACAGTTGGGGGGGCGGTATATTGCTATGATGTTTAAAATACTCTTGTTTGGAAGTGTCATAGAGCCAAGAACACATTCAAAATGATTTGTTTCTATTGTTTTCTGTTGAAATGTGAATTCATTTCGAACATATAGCAATATACCTCTTCCAGATTTTTTAGTTCGGCAATAGTTGTAACAATTAAATCCAGGAATATTATACAGACAGACAAGATTCGGTGTTATAGCTGTTTCACATAACATTAACACATGAATATGCTTCCAACAAGTATTTAAGTAGACATTCAAAGTATCCCAGTATTTATAAATTGATCTAACATTCAACTGAACAATATTAATATTTTCCATATTGTAGTTGCTATGAAACTTTAGCCAATCACAGAAATTATGAGTATTTTCGTAATCTACCTCGTCATCTTCTTCAATGTAATTAGACGCCATAATCAATAGTTGCAAAGTCCTTGGCAAGGGCAGCCTTGTAGGCCGGGCAGTATGTAAATATTTTTTTTGTTTATTGTAATTTTATTTTGATTATTTCTTCCTCATGTACTAAATTATTCATCATGTCACATGTAGTTATGTAAAAGCCCTATGGTCGTAAAATGAACAAAAAAAAATAAATTATTAAGGCTTAGCTAGCTGTGAGGCGGTTTGCCACTTCAAAATATTACTGCTTTTAAGAGGTTAGTGTAGATATTATCTGAATATGATCTGTTTTGAGTTT
Source organism: Hesperophylax consimilis (assembly GCF_061612785.1). Taxonomy (NCBI): domain Eukaryota; kingdom Metazoa; phylum Arthropoda; class Insecta; order Trichoptera; family Limnephilidae; genus Hesperophylax; species Hesperophylax consimilis. The sequence continues at coordinate 36,119,013 of NC_142838.1, read as the reverse complement.
TGAATCGGTTATGTTTATTTTGTACATCACAAATCTGCATAACATAATAAAATTGGATTTCAGCTGTTTCGCAGAAGATACAAAATTATTGGCCAATCCACATATACATCACGATCAATTGCAAAACAACTTAAAGAAGAAGTATATCAATGGACAAAAGATTGGCTTCTAAAACCCAATGTTGAAAAATGCACTGTCCTACATGTTGGAAAAACTAACCCTAAGCTTGCATACTAACTTAATGGAACACTCCTGAAATCAATGACGTTACAACAAGACCCAGGGAGTTACCATATACCATATCAAGAGACTTGAAATGGGAACCGCAAATCTCTGGGATTGTCAAAAGAGCGAACTCAATAACATATTTAATCAGGAAAGGCTTCCTTTAACTAACACCGGACTTGGTGTTAAAAATATATAAATCTTTGTACGACCTCTCCGGGAATATGCTTTCCAAATATATTTACAAAAATACCAAGAACTTTAAAAGACCGGCAATAGACTCAAGGAACTAAGATTACCAATGTTAAAAAAAAAGAAGAAAAAGCAGTGATTGATTGAAACTTTCAAAATTTTATCTGGACATTATAGTTGCCCTGGCATCCAAGAGATTTTCACCTCCAAGAAATATATAAATCATGGACACTAAAAAAATTTAATAAATCTTAGTTTCTTCTCCAGTAATTTTTATATTGAAATACCGGCCTTAAGAGGATTAACGCGTGTAACACGGTATCACTTCTACATGCATAAACATACACTTCAGCACAATCTACACATCTATCCTAACGATGGACACTGTAATGCTGTCCGAAACGTTGGCTAAAGACGGAGGCAGCGCAACAGGGCATAATAAACCGAAACTTAATCACAATAATAACGAAAAGCATATATGGACATGTTTATAATACATTTTGTTGTTTGTAACAGGTCAGATGGCAGTGGACCTGGCTAGAGACAGCCAGATGAGGCAGGTGCTGAGTGTGCGGCCCGTGCAACAAATACAGAGAACAGCCACCAGGTTCGAAGGCCAGTTACTCAAGAGGTCGAGGTTTCTAGGATGGAAAACAGTTTGGGTAAGGTACAATTATTCAAAACTATATTTCTTAAAATCACTGGCGGTTTTCTTTAAAGAACGTTTGTGCAGTGAAATTTATTTATTTAAGACAAACTTGCGTTATAATAATATTGGCACATTATAAACAGTATGCCACTAAAATTCCGCCTTTAAAATCAACACGACTGAAAAATCCGGTCGAAAAGCAACCCGATATTCCCATTTTGTGCCTTATAGAATCAGCACAAAATGCTTCATACAAAAAATCAAAACAACACAATCGCCCTGACGGTGTTATCGCAAACTTATGCTACAGTAAGTCTATAGTTGTGCGACGCGAAACATAATGTTTTTTTAATTTAAAATTCAACCCTCTTTTAGATGAGATCCTATATTCCTTAATTACTTTTACGGAATTTTCGGCAAATACCGTATTGCAGGGGTTCTCAAACTTTTCCAAATCGTGACACACTTAGAAAATATGAAGTTTCTCACGGCACCCTAGTCATATAATATCTATCTGTGGTAGCTATATTTCATATTTGTACGACTATGAAACTATGAAACCAGGTAAGAAACTAATACAACTCATATTTAAAATGAACAAGTACATTTATTGGTAGGAAAACATAGGTAAAAATACAAAGAAAATGAAAACATAATTACAAAAACCTTCCACATACTCTTGAGGTGTGTGTGTGTTTAGTGCGACGGGTGAGCCTGCTGCTCACTGCACAATTTTTCGAATTGGGGAATAAAGCTTGATACAGCTACTCTTATTTCTTTTTCTACATTTATTTTCGAGCGATATTTACTCTTTATAACAGAAACCGTTGAAAATCCAGCTTCGCACAGATATGAAGTCGCAAAGAGAATGAGGACCCTTACAGCTTTTGCACTTAGAAACGGATACTCATTTTTGACTGCTCCCAAAACTCCATCAAATCTGAACAAGCGTATCTTGTTTTTAGGCTGTTGTCGCTCGAGAGGTCAATTAGATTTTCTTCTTCTTGCGTATTACCTCTATGCCTCCCACCCAATCCGTACCAAGAGCGCGGACCGACCACATGGGTGATTTTCCATTCCATAAAATGTTTGTATTAGTGTCAATTTTTTTTAGTAGAGACATCAGGGTCGCCTCGCGGCACCCCTGATCTCTCTCCGTGGCACCCAAGGGGCCGCGGCACCTACTTTGGGAACCTCTGCCGTATTGTCTAAGTTGCCATTTATGCAGTATTGTGTGAGCTTTCTCAAATATACAGCGAAAACAACAGTAAATACACATTGATTAAATATATCTTCTTTTGAATTCCTGAACCCCCAGTTGTAAAGACCAAGAACCGCCTCTGCTTACAATCATTGCCCAATTGCAATAACTGCTACCCTCAAAAAACATTTAACTTTCTTCTTTACAGGCTTTTGCGGCGGAAATGAATTTTCTGCATTTATTGATATACATAATGATTGCATTAATGATGAATTAGGAACAATTGGGATCTTATATTATCAATTCATTAATTAATTTATCGGAGTTATTTCTAACACTCATAATCTAAAATTTCAATGTGTCTGAAAAGGTAGGATTCTGTTATAATAAAATATGTTTTGTACTCACTTGCTTTTATTGAACACAAAACAATTAACTGAGTAAGTAGCGATAAATAATAATGTAATGTTAACCGGTGCTACATGTTAGCTGCCCAAAAGCATTGTTTAATATCAGCTATAGGAGAGAGGCTCCTCCGATTACCTGTCACCCCAGAAAATAGGTGGAAACTAAATAATTGCCTGTTTTCCCTTTATTTATATTTAATATCAGTCTATTATATTCATCTCCACTGTATTTAGATGTTCCTAATTATTCTCTTAATTGCTCAATAATTAGTATGTAACAGAATCCTATATATCGTCGCATTAATTCGTAGAATGCGTAACTCCCAAATGTAAAATTTTACAGGAGGCACAAAAAACCTCGTGGTGAAAAAAAATGAAAGACGGCTTATTCTTTTTATTTATGTTTCGAACATATAATATATTTGGAAATTTATTTTCAATCATTAAACTTTTGTAAGTTAAGGCTTTCTATTTCAAATCGGAGTTACGAAGTTTACGTAAAAACCGAGAATGGAGATACGCATTTTACAAAAGATACATACTTTTCTGCGAACAGTTTTATGAACAACCTAGCGGAAAATTTGGGAGATAGGAATTTTACATTTACAAAATAAAACACAACAATGTATGTGTATGTCGAGGCAGTCTATTTAGATGCATTTTAATGATTTTAATGATGCGGAAGGTTATCGTTAAAGGAGTGGTAATCCTTTTCTAATGTCTGTTTTAAGTCTTGAAAATGCTGGTGCTTTTCCTTCCTTAAGGGATTAAATCTGACTCTCAAGTGAAATCTTCAAACTCTGGAGATCATTACAACAACAACAAGTGAATTGTACGTGAAGGACGTGTTCTTATCAGTGCTCTGAATATTAACTGTATAACAGTGTTGATATGGCGACAAGATCGACCCAAGCCTGGGAAACGGTCACCGCTGCCATTAAGGACCTCACGGACCAGATTAGTGGCCTAAAAAACATCATAACAGAGCTACATAACAAGGTTAGTGATCAATCGAACCTTATTGTTGCACAAAATACTACCGTCGCCAAACTGTCGGCGAAGATAGTTGCACTGGAAGCCGCCAGCACCTACGGCACGAGGGAGCACGCAACCAGTGGGCCGTCTACCTCGGGTAATTCTACGGAAGGATCAATCCCGATCAAGTCTTCATCTAGCGGGCCATCGGCCTTGGACGAATCGGCGGAAGGTACAAACTCATCAGCATCTCCGACAAATGAGGAATATCTCGGGAAATCTAACCCGGACGAAAAAATAAAGAAAAGGAAACCAAGAAAAAATAAAGCTAAGCCACTGAATGAACCAATCAATTCTAAACACGTTGATGATCAGAGTGAGTGGCAGGTGCAAGCACGAAAGCCGCGACATCGTACATCCCTCATAATAACGGGCACTAAAAAAGAAACGGCGTTGCGAGCAATAGAGCGAAAGCATTATATCCACGCTTGGCGCTTTAGCCTAGATACCGATAGCACACACGTGCACGCATTTCTCAAAACCATTGAACCGGACTCCGAATTTGATATTGTCTCATTGAAGGCAAAAGGGAACTACACCTCCTTCAAAATAGGTGTCCCGGAAGAAAAGAAAGATACATTCCTAGATGCCGCCAACTGGCCGGCAGGTATCGCTGTGTCTAAATTTAAATTCTTATCACCATCAAATAAAGAAGGTGGCACACAATCAGGTAAATCTTTACCTACCTAAAAATGGCAAAACTAGCGTTGAAATACCAAAATGTGCGTGGTCTAAATACGAAAATAGGTGAATTTTCGAACAACGTTATTTCACAAAATTCTGAAGTTATTGCTCTAACTGAAACATGGTTGCAAACCTCTGTATTCGACGCAGAACTGTTGTCCACCAGCCAGTACACAGTACATCGCCGGGACCGAGAGGGGCAACGAGGGGGAGGGGTACTGCTCGCAGTACGTAAACCGTTAAATTCAATAAGAGTAAGGGAGCTAGAAACAGATGGCGAACACCTCTGGGTAAAAGTGTGTAAAGATAACTTTACTGTGTTTATATGTGTAGTGTACTTCTACTGCACAGATGACAGCGAAAATAGACGTATTTTCTATGAACATTTAGACAATAAAGCCAATATATTATTAAATAAGAACATAATAATTTTGGGTGATTTTAACTTAAATAATAAACCCGAAGACGTCTTAACTGATTTTTCGTATTTCACAAACTCGAATGGACTGACGCAGTACAATAAAGTGAAGAACAGTAGCGATAACATTCTCGATCTTATCCTTAGCAATATAAATGTGTGTGACGTGATGAGAAGCGAGGAACCACTGGTGAATGAAGACCAGCATCACCCGACGCTGGACATTTCCGCGCGCCTATCAAGAGCGGTTCGGTGCAGACGAAGACCCCGCCAAAACGATCGCCGCGCCCCCCGCGGGCCCCCGCCTTCGCTCCACAATTATAATTTCCACCAATTTAATTATAAGCGAGCAAACATAGAACTGTGCAATAATATTCTTTCGCATTTTGATTGGACATTTTTGTACACCATAAAATCTGTAGACGAAGCAGTGAAATATTTAAACAATGTACTGTTTAGTATTTTTGAATTATGTATACCAAATAACAAACCCAACATCACAAACGATGTATATCCGATATGGTTCAATAAGAGCATTATAGATAAACTGAAAAGAAAGGAATCGCTCAGAAAAAGATATCTATTGCACAAAAAGCAATCCGATTATCTGATATTTTCAGCGAGTAGATCCGAGCTAAAATCTGAAATAAAATTTGCTAAAAAACAATACATGGAAAATGTTCAGAATGGGATCAAAGACGACATAAAGTTTTTCTGGAACTATATTAGGTCACAAAAAGTTAACCCAACCTCACCAACATGCTTGATTGAGGAAGGCGTAACTTTTACTAACCCTAACACAATTGTAAATAAGTTTGCTGACTATTTTCATTCCGTCTATAGTCAAGTAACCCCTAAACTTGAAACCAATTTCCCAACAGCATCACCCTGGAACGTTGGAGATATCTCACTCGGATTGACCAACATCCAGGAAATAGAAACTTGTATCCGGAATCTCCGACCTGATAAGGCTACTGGTCCGGACGGTATTCCTCCTTCAATAATTATAAAAATCTCTCCAAATATCTGTGTTCCCCTTGCGTACATATTTAATCTCTGCATCATGTCTTCCACATTTCCACAGTGTTGGAAACTAACGAGGGTCAGCCCCATTCACAAAGCTGATGAAAAGACTGACGTCAGAAATTATAGACCAGTTGCAGTACTGTCAACAATTCCAAAAATTTTTGAAATGATTATCTGTGATAAAATCAGTCCACAAATCACGCCTTTCTTAAGAGGTAATCAACATGGCTTCTTACCGAAGAAATCAACGGTAACCAACTTACTCTCTTTCTCTCGACGGGTAGCACAAGGCCTAGACTGTAGGCATCAGACGGACGTAATTTACACGGACTTCGCAAAGGCATTTGACCGAGTAGATCACGATATTCTAATAAAAAAGATGCATAAAATAGGTTTTAATCAACCCTTACTGACATTTTTTGCGTCATATTTAAAAGATAGAAGTCAGTATGTAAATATAAATGGATACGACTCCCATAAGTTCGCAGCTCTGTCAGGAATTCCTCAAGGATCGAATCTCGGTCCCATGTTATTCCTCATTCTGATTGATGACATTCAGGATTGTATACGTCACAGCTCATGTCTACTATTCGCAGATGACATGAAACTGATGAAGGAAATCGAATCAGATTATGATTATTCGAAACTGCAGGCCGACCTCGATTCAATCATGATATGGTCGGTAGAAAATAAACTTAACTTCAATATTAAAAAATGCGTTGTTATGACTTATAGTCGTTCACAAAATCCGGTATTCTGCCAGTATAGAATGAATGGTGAAGTACTTACACGCGTAAACATCATCAAGGACCTTGGGGTGATCTTTGATCCCAAGCTGACATTTTCAAACCACATAGTCCAGCTTACCTCGGCTTGCTCCAAAACTCTTGGTTTTGTAATTAGAACTTGCAAACAATTCAATAACAAAGAAGCAATGACCTCCATGTTCAACGGAGTGGTCAGAAGCAAGCTGGAGTACGCCAGTACTGTCTGGATACCTTATCAACTTAAATACATAAATATGATTGAACAAATTCAAAAAAAATTCCTAAGGTATGTTTACATGCGATCATACGGAATATATCCGAAATTCATGCATCACGTGGAACTGCTAAAGGAGACAAATTACCAAAGCCTGGAGACTAGGCGTAATGCCGGACTCATGGTATTTGAATTAAAGTTACTAAAAAACCTTATCGATTGCCCATATCTCCTGTCATGCTGTGGATTATTCGTTCCTGATAAATACTGTCGAAATCGTAGCCACGACCTATTCTGTATACCGCAGGGTCGGACAGATGTCATTGCCCGACATAGCATGACAAGAGGTATGACCTTACTAAATGCCCTACCAGCGGATATAGATGTGTTTAATATCACTATACCATGTTTTAAAAAATATATGTACATGTATTGTTAGTTTTAATAAAATTGTACCATAATTGGACTTACCTGTCTGTCGTACAATAATAATAAAAAAAAAAAAAAAAAAAAAAAAAAAAAAAGATTCGGCGACGGTTTTGTGCTGGGTGAGATCTACACTGACCGGGAGTAGTCGTGTCAGAGATGATCGTTAAGTGACGCTTGGAGTTGATGAAGGAGATTGTAGAAGAATTTGATCTGACATTGTCGATGACCCTTGTTGTCCTTTAGAAATAAAACTGATGTACTTACTAGGGTTTGCAAGACCCGGGCAAAGAGTAGCCATGACAGGAAACGTTGTGAAAGAGACTCCTCAGAGTGTGAAGATAGGTGGGAGAGACTTGAAAGTGGAATTGGTGAGCAAACATGTGCTTTAACCTTTTGAACGCGTTAATTTGCTCCGTTTTATCTATACCCGTACGCGGTACATATTTTCAAATACCTATGCACGCAATTAAATGTCAAATTATAGCATTCTGGCATTATTTATTGGACTATATAGACAGAACAGATTATTCTCCACAATATGAAAACAAATCCTCGTGTTTCAACACTCTTAGATGTTTATAAAAACAAAAACATAAAATTTCATACAAAGACGTACCGTATCTTTTGAATGTGGTCCCGCCATTCACTCGCCGTGTGTGTACTTAGGCCACTGCGTTGATAGACATAAGTGGGACACCATGATCACTTATCATTTTTAGTTCTGAAAACTTTTTCTCAAACTCTTTTCTAAACTCAACACTTAAAAATAACACATAAATTTTATATCACTTAATAAATATTGTTTTTTAAGCACTTTAGAGGAATCTCTGTCTGTCACATTTTTTTGGAACTATGGTAAACTTTAAAACAGGGTTCGATACATAAAGACACACCACATTCTTTACATACGTATCTCGTTAACTGCATTTTTTTATTTTTCAATCGGCATACACGACATCGTCTACGCGGTTTTTTTATTTTGCCAGTTGATGGAATCAATTCGGCCATATGCTTAGCGGCATATTTAGGCAAAACCCGAAACGGGTTGAGGTGGGCTGATGTATTAGGCTCTGGTATTTGAGAAATCTCTGGTTTATATTTCTCAACTAGTTGCATAATAACCGCCAATTGAAAATCTGCTAGAGATTTTTTTATACCTGTCACTTGGGTGTACAAAATAAATGAATTCAATAAATATAGGTCAAGTATGTGAAAAAATACTTTTTTATACCATTTTATGGTCTTCCTCATACAGGATAAACTGCTCAGCATCATGTCGCTTTTGTCAACAGCTCCCATAGATTTATTGTAATCAATGACACAGGCAGGCTTGCGAATGGGTTGTTTAGTTTGGTGATTTATTTTACTGGTTTCCTTAAATGAGTTATCGTGCAAGGTAGTTAGCATATGTACATCCCTTTTATCACACCATTTTAATGCTAAAAGGGGACCGCGGCTTTTTGACTCAAATTCGCCTTTTTTCAGTTTAATAAATTTTGGCATTTCCTTCCGGTTCTTTTTTACCGTCCCACAGGCATTTGTTTTTTTCGAATGCAAAAAATTGAATAAATTTGGACTTGAGTACCAATTGTCACACCATAAATTGTGCCCTTTGCCAAAATAATCAGTTAGGAGTGTAGTAACAACAGCCCCGGTTATTCCCAAGTTTTGTTCATCTGTAATTTCCGTGCCTTCTCCGCAGTAAATTATGAAATCTAGAATGTATCCAGTTTTCACATCACACAAAACAAACATTTTGATTCCAAAGCGATGTCGTTTTGATGGAATATATTGCTTAAAAATTAGCCTACCCTTGAAAACAATGATACTTTCATCTATACATAGGTCTTCATAAGGTATCACAGACTCCTTAAATAGTGTTCGGGTGTGATTTAAAACTAACCTTATTTTATAAAGACGATCTATAGGAAGCGAATTTGAGTCACAGAAATGTAAATTTTGCAACAACAATTGATATCGGTCTCTACTCATGATCTGGCCAAAAATAGGGGAACTTAGAAATATATTTGTACTCCAATACTCTTCAATAGTCAAATGTTCGTTTCTTGTCATAAGCATGGTTATTGCAAAAAATAGATACATTTCTTCAATACTTGTGTCCTTCCACTTATGAATTCGTGACTTCGCACCAAATTCCTTTGAAATGAGAAGAAAAGTATGGTAGTCGTTTGTTTCTCGAACAATTTCATTCATAATCGAGCGATTTAAAAAATGTTCAAAAAAATCACTTTCTGTTGAATTTTCGTTAAATTGTACAGAAACGCCGGATTGAAAATCATCAAATTCGTGTACTATTGGAATATGAGGTCCAGACACCCAGGAGTGTAGCACTTCTTCACTTACAGACTCATTCGCTTGAGTTTCTGTATCTGAAAGTTCCGAAGGTTCAAATTCATCTTCGGACATTTCATAATCAGAATCCAAAACGTTCAATATATTTTCAATTTCATCATCTTCCAAACTATGGGCCATTTTTTATCCGAAAAATCAAATGAATTAAAAAACTAAAAACTTGTGAACGTTTCCTAATAAATTTTGAAATAGTATATAAAACACGAAAATAACACGCACTTTAGTAATATATAACTAATACATATATATAACAAAATATATTTAAATTAATAAAGTATATAGTAAAGTCAATAACTCAGTTTTGTAACACAGTAAAATGTTAAAAAATACGCGCAATCGGCACAATATGGTCACTCGTGGATACAGTAAAATTGAATTTGCTAGACGAAACACAAGAAATCAAAAAAAAAAAGATTTCTGAAGTGAACAAATTAATTTGAATTTTTCGTAATAATTCAATATTACAGCAGAACACAGAATGTTATCGGCGCAGATTCCACAGATCAACTCGGCGCGCGCAAGCGCAGATAACATACTAGTACTAACGCCATCCGTTGACAAAATTGTGAACTAAAGCACTCAAAGGCGCGAAGAGGCGCACTTGATTATGGATCTTTTTTTATGAAATACAATTTTATTTTTGAGAAATACTTGTAGATGTCAGCATCGTGATAGTTCTACGAATGTCCAAGCGAGCAAGAAATACATTAATGACGAAAGAGCGCTGTAATATCGGCCGTCAAAGTTTCCGTATCAACTGTTGATACGGCCGCGTGTGAGTATAGACTTTTTGCCGTAACAACAGTTGATACGGCCGCGTGCAAAAGATTAAGCGTAGAAACTCTTCATGCTCAGCATCACTTTGGAGTAAAGTGAACGCTTCATCTTGCCCGGCTGGTCGATCCCGAGGCGAGAAGAAAGGACGTCGATAGATGCGTGCGTTCCTGTACAATGCAGGACAATTGACCCTCCACCATCATCCCATGAAGCGGGTAATCTTAATGTTGTGACAACCTGGAGTCGCTTGGCAGTTGATGTTACTCATTTCGGTAGGAAATGTTTAGTCACATTTATCGATTGCGGTCCAAGTAGATTTGCCGTGTGGCGGGAAATCGAGTCAGATAATGCAGCTTCGATTATCAGACATTTGGAAGAAGTGTTTCGGGAAAGAGGCCCGCCCAAAGTAGTTCTCATGGACAATGGTACTGCATTTTGTTCCTACAGTGTTACAGATAAGTGAAAGAGATGGAATGTTCGTCAATGATTTTGCGCGGCATACCGACCAGCTGGAAACGGTATAGTTGAACGACATCATCAAACAATAAAGAGAACTGCAGCCAGAAGTGGAAGCGATCCCCTGCAGGCAGTGTTTCGGTACAATCTTTGGCTGCAAAAAGTCAGGATGATCGAGGTATTGCGCTGTCTAGTATAGTTCACACTTCACACTCGTGGAGACACCCTTCTGCGCAAGTGAATATAGAAGAGGAAGTATTGACTGAGCTCTAAGTGGGCGATCTTCTTGCAGTTAAACCAGTAGATGGGAGATGCACATCGTGCATGGAAGGGTGACAGGACTTACTTCAGTCAACAATATCGAAGTAGATGGCATACCAAGACATGTGCTTGACCCGCGGAAGATGCCTGACAGAGAACGGACTGTGTCTGAGGAGAGACGAGATGGAATTGCCGCACGTTCCACCGTAAATATTTTGGGTTTGTTTGAAGAGGACAGTGAAGAACCGGATCCGGATATGCATCAGGAGGAGATCCACTTGCAAAGAGATGGTGACCTTGAAGAAGAGATAATCACAGAACAAGGACCTATTAGGTATTTACGAAACCGCAGAGGCACATAAAACAAGAGAGCTACGGCAGAGCGTCACACGGTGCAGAAGACGTCAGTTTAGACTACAGATACAAAACACTATTCGTGACTTCACAATTAAAATTAAGGTTATAAAATGTTCAAAATTGATTAATCAACTTATCTCAGTTAATTTCACGGTAAAACTATTACACCGTAAATAAATTTCCTCAGTCAAAAACACAACAAGCGTGCACGGCTCACCGGCCAATACTGAATTAAGGAGTTACGAAGTATTCGCGAGTAAAAATGGCACCATAATTTTACGCAGTTTTCTAATTTGTGTTTATCTAAAAGGTTAATTTTTTTTTAAATTTTCGAGTTTTACTAGTCGATGCGGGTCTAATTTTAACACCAGATGGCATTAAAAACGTATTTTCGAAAAATTTGGAGTTACGCAGTCTACGAATTAATGCGACGATATGTACAACTACACATATAGATAATCCAGAAGTTTCAATTGTTCCTATTATACATATATATACTTACCTATTGCATAATGTTATTCTATTTTCCTTATAATTAGTGTAACTCGCTCACCAAGCACAAGAACTAGTTTCTTCTTTGGTGAGATTGCGATTATAAATATATTTTGTAACCATATGTACTTGTATAACATCACTGTACCCACTTATATATATTAAATAAAATAAAAAAAATAAAAGTGGCAATCTGCCAATGTGGGAAATGCCCATCTCATACAGGACCCCACCGAGAGACAGCCTGGGTTCTCATTGCCTCGCAAAACCTGGTCCGCCAACAATAGGTTAAGGTGCTTACATAGCCGCTGTGCCCCCATGATGCACAGATGGGGCCTTAAAGAGCCGGCGATGTGTGAATGTTGTTCGGTGCAGACCACCAAACATGTGGTCAACGAATGCCCGCTCCATTCATTCCCCGGCGGGATTGATGAGGTTCACATGGCGACACCAGGGGCTCTGGAAGGGCTCGCAGACCCAGATGTCCCCCTCTGACCCCCCCACCATACGAAAGAATAATAACAGCGATGCCTCGAAGGAGAAATGGAATTTGATGCCGAATAACATACATCTCGCGGGGAGACCGCGTTTACACTCGGTGGATTAATGTATTGTAATATTGTTTTATTTGCAGGCTGTACTCCAGCGGGGCGTGCTGTCCTACTATGGTAGCCGGGGGGAGGCCAGCAGCGGAGCGAGCGGCAGTCGTGGCGAGTGGAAATACCTGGACAGCGCGCGCCTCACTTCCAGCCCCACTGACCCCTCCATGCTGCTGCTGCACTTCTCTGACGGCACGGCACAAAGGCTGAGGGTGCCCCCTAATGCCGCCCCCTCTGCGCTGGTTGTCAGGCAGGTAAAGAGGGATTGGATACAAAGTTAATCATTTAAAAGTACTTTTGTATAACAACAAAAAAACAGCTTTTTATATAAACAAGACAAGTTACAAATTTAAAAAAATATATTTCTCGGCAAAGCCTTCGCTCAGGGATTGAAAACACTACCTGCAATAGCCATCCCAAGCCAAGGTGTGAGCTACCTTGTTCAGACCATGAATGACACTGGGGAACATTGTCACGAAAGGTGCCTCCAAGAAACAGGGCCGTATCTTGGTGTATTTAGACTTAACACAGTATTCGGGGCTCTGCTGGGGCTTTTGGGGAATCTAGGAGGAGTGGAGAGGAGAGTTGAGGCCACCTCGGTGGACTTTTCCCTCTTGGGGCCTTCGGGGAATCTAGAGGGAAGGGAGAGGAAAGCTGGTGCCACCTTGGTGGACTCTTCCCTCTTGGGGCATTTAAGGAACCAAAGGGGGGTGGAAAGGAGAGCTGAGACCACCTCGGCGGACACTTTTCTCATGGGACCTTCCGGGAACCCAAACAAAGAGGGACTTTTAATGGAAAACCGCTATAAGATCCTCAACAGGATCCATTAGCAGAATACAAGGACCCTCTCGGGACCTGGAAAGAAACTCAAAGCAATGAATTTTTAATCTCTAAAATATAATGCTACAAGAAATATGTTGGCCGAAGAATGACTTTGTTGTTTAGCAGCTTTTAATTGTGCATAGTAAAGATAGCGCCAAACTTCTGGTAGGAGAGCTGGTAAGTTGTATAGATTTTTTGATTGATTGTTTTTACTCGACTTTTGCATTTCCAACTGAAGTAATTATTATTACAGTATGAATTTTTGACAAATCAGTTCCAAATTTGAAAATAAGTCATTTACAATATTATAACAAAAATTACAATTATTTTCTGTTTTAAATACATATTTTTTATTTCATGCCAAAAAATTTGTACAGTAAATACTTTTTTTTTTTGTATTATTTCACCCGCCATGGGATGTTCCTGTGTTAGGGCGGGTGAAGTTTACAGATTGAATTTATTCACAATAAAACTACACATATACCTTACAAATACTATTGGTTGATTTATAAATATTTTATATAATAAGTAAATTAAATAGGGAATGTGAGACATGACTGAAGGGTGTTTAAGTGGTTAGAGTGTAGAATGAATGTTGTTTATTGTTTATTTACATTGTATCTTTTTTTAGAATTTGAATTTTTAACCTCACTAGGACAAGCGTGTGTTGAGGTTAATAATTTTATATAATAATAAAAATAACACAAAGATTATGTATTAACCTCTCAGACAAAGACTTTAATTTACTGTGTGTTCCTTTGAGAACTGTCAAAACGTGAAAATTTTTGTGTTATTTACGAGTTTTGCTAAAAGCTTCATAACTCACGTTTTGGGAAACGTAGCCTCATTCTAAAAAATGTTTTGGAAAGATTATGAAATTCACTATCGTATTGTGTTGTTATACGTAAATATTTGCGTTTCTAATTATACATTTTACGAAAACGTCAAAAATATGTAAAAATCGCTGACCATTATTTCAAAGCCGTGAAAAACGTACTTTTTTCTGAGTATCATAAAGAAATAACACTTTATATATTGAAGAAATATAATTAAAAACTATTAATCACCTCAAAATATTAACCGTCCAAACTAAAATATTTTTAATAAATTATTTAGAAAAGCAATAAATTATGAACGAACAAGATGACAGATCCAATCGGCTTAGATAATGCACCTCTACGTTCCATAGATATTCTTGAATACAGACGCGTAGCGTTATTCATTATCGATACTCTGTTTTTTAAATCATGGCAATCCGTATTACTAGTGATGGATATAAATCGATTTTTGTAAAATCTAAAGACGTTCTAATGTCTTGACCGCTATTATCATATTTATGTCTTTTGACGTTCTAATGTTCTGAGTGGTTAAGAGAACAATATTGTTACATTAATAATACCTACATAAAATAGTACATACCTACATATAATAAAATAGTAGAATGCTTACAAAATCTACAACCATGGTACCCATGGATGTACCCATGGATGTAGATAGGTACTTTATCGCATGTCTGAATTCTTCTCAATCAGTTTCAATTTTGACAATTATACTTTAATTCATAGCAAATTTGAGTTCATTGAACCAAATTTCATGCAGGACTAATGCAGAGACAATCGAAATTAGTATGTTTTATGAATATATACCTTATATTTATTTGATTTATAATAATTGTTATCCCCTTTAATAGGAATGGATCACAGCTTTCAAGGAGCATATAGCCTACTCCGCATACTATCTGTGGGGCTGTGAGCGCAACGGGGATACGGGTGGCGGCGCAGAGAAGGGCGGCGAGGAGGAGGAGGGAGCGGGGGGCTCTGTGGGTGCCGGAGGGTCCGAGGGACAGGGCCGGCCGCTGGGCAGCATGCAGGATGCCCTGACCGATGCCACAAACCACCTGGCACTGCTGGAGACACAGCTGGGGGAGTGCTCCGCGCTGGTCACGGCGCTGGAGAAGAGTATTCACATGGGGACCACACTGCACCAGTCTACTTATATGGTGAGCCAGCGCTGATCTCTTGCAGGGATGGTCGCTGCTTTAATTATTATGACTTTGAGATTGGGTACGGTTCAACCTCACAAGGTTCTGTTTAGAAGACATGTCTATAAAATGTTTTTGGATAATTGGGTACTCACCTGATCCATGAAACAGCACATGAAGTGTTGAGCCCAGACCAACACTTTAACCCCTCAGCAACGTAAGCAGATATATGCGTTAAAAATACGACAGCAGTCAAGTACAATAAGCGTGTTTACACGTCAACGCGTGTCTCTCCATAGAAATCGTTCTTACTCCGTTATTATTTTAGTTACATCCCTCAAACAAAAACTAAAAGGTCGATTATAGATCAAGCTACACATCACTACCAAGTTGTCTATGGAAATACAAAACAGGAATCTGCTGACAGTCGCATAATTGACACAAAATTTTTATCCGCGCAAAATGTCTGCCGGTAGCGCCGCGCGCTTCACATATTAAATTTTTATAAAATATTTTTATATGAAATGATAAAAAAATGAGGTGATAAAAGTGTTTATTACACATATATACAATAGAATAAATATTTTTGTTTACATAATCTGTGATTTTAGTACCATTTTCACCTAAAAACATGACGTGAGTCATTTTTAACCTATTTTTCATGTTTCCATTCTAAATTTAAATATTTACAAATGTTAATATTTATTTATGATACAACAATTTGAAAGCCTATTTTGTAACCTTTCTAAAACAGTTTTTACTATTCGGCTCCGTTCAGTAATGTTTCATTTATAGAGCTTTGATTGTGAGGCGGTAATAAGACAACGTTTTCGTGAAATTGACATTTCGGTTAAGACATCTTAGCTTCAAGTTCGCGAAATGTCGGAGGGGTTAATAACATAGGTTAAAATCATGTTGGCTTAGAGTCTTTAAAGATCTGTAGGAATCTTATCTGAACCTGGACAAGGAGAATCGAATTGTTATATGTGGAGTAACACATTTCTAGGAGACAACAGTAACATTGCGAGCAAATAAAAAATACTGTAACTGGAATAAGAAAACTAATTTACATTTTCATTAGATAGAGAAAAATAATATATTTTTGTCTTACCCAATCTATACTATAATATGGTATAATTGGTTGGGGAGGGACTTTTAAAACTAACCTTTCGCCTTTAGAAAAGATTCAGAGGTTAATTTTGAAATCGTCCTAAGAAAACCATCAATATTCCCAACCACGCAGCTGTTTAACTCTTTTAGGGTTCTTAGCTTAACCCTTTCACACCCGCATTATTGTTTCCACATATATGAGTCGTATAGTTCCTATCTACGATAAGTCCACTTTCGTGAAATGTTGGCAAATTGATATTTTTTAATTACAAGGTTTTTTAAATAAAAACTAGAAAATTATTTATTAGGTGGGCTTTGTTATCAAACTACGGATGTAAATAATAAGATAAAACCATGAATTTCTTAATAGTTTAGGAGTAATTACGTAAATAATGATGGACTTATCGGCATTTGAAAGTAACTGTCAAATTAATCGTATATAGGAACTCACCAGCCTGTGACTTGTCGGTGTTTGTTTCTCAACACCGTTCACATGTGAATGACAAGTATAGGGCCAACAAAAAAATTGATTTAAAGGAAACGAAAATATTTAATAATTTTTTTTTTTTTTTAATAAAAGTTAGTTGAAAAGTGCATAGAAGAAAAATAAAATAAAATACAAATGTACTTACGTAATTTTTGTTTTTTCATAATTTTTTACAAAAAAATACGATGGATTAGAATATGTGTTTACAAAAAGAAAACCTAAAAATATTTTTTTATTGTTTTCCTAAAAAAATAAACAAAATATTTTTTGTACTCTAAACAAAAGTAAACAATCATTGCAATATTTAAGAACTAAACAAAACCAATTTATAGAACGAAACATAATATTATTATTAAAAAGTAAATGCAGATATTTTATGATTACAATTTTTCTGTATTTATCACAAAATATTCAAAAACTATTGTGCTAATCAACTAAATTGTAGAACAAAACACAACAATATTATAAAAAAGGAAATGCAAAGATTTTGTGATTACAATTTTTCTGTATTTATCACAATAAATTCAAAAGCTTTGTGCGAATTAACTAAATTATAGAACAATATATATTAATGATTAAAGAAATGTAGCAATTTTATGATGATAATATTTTTTTCTTGTATTCATCTCGATAAATTCAAAAACAGATATTTTTAACACAAAAATCGAGGATTTTCAATTATTAATTCTTAATAAAAACTCGTGGTTTTAAACAAAACAAGTGTATTATTTTTATTAAAAAAATTGTTAATTTGCCAATAATATTATGTACCTTACTTATTACAAGAAATAAACAAATAAAATAAAAACTTTTGTTAATTTGTTAATAGTATTGTGTACCTTATTATTAGAAATAATAATAAAAGAACTGTAATAAAAATTAAACTTGAAAACAATAAATACAAACTTTAAAATTACCTATTAAAAACAACTGAGCAAAGTTTTGGGATCACCCAGTAATGACCGACTCTCAATGAATGATTCCACTCAAAATAGGAGATTTTTAACTCTATGCACGCGGCCGTATCAACTGTTGTTACGGCAAAAAGTCCATACTCATACGCGGCCGTGGCACATTTACAATGTAGTGATAATCTCTAAGGTACAAACAAATAACATTTTTACTAAAATTCATTCAGAAATAACAAAATAATCTAGGATAATAAATAATAATAAAAAAATCGCCATACTAGTCGAAAACATGTCCGTCACTACCAGTGTTAATTTGAATGGACATTGAAATTCATTTACAATATTCTGCAAATGACTGTGAACAGTGAATTGAACTGATTTTATTATTATAGAACACATCTAAATTGGTTAAAATATTTGTAATTCGAGTACAACATATTGATATCTCACCTTAAATTAAGTAATCAATGACGGCAGAAATTCGATGAAACTCACAATCAGCAGATGTCAAAATATTCATCGTTGTTGTGGCAGGAATAAGGATTACAACAGGACGGAAAAAATAGACGCCACAGAAAAGATTACAAGCTATAAGAAAACAAAAAACATGGCTTTTCTAAATCACTACCGTTACAGTAAAAAAACTCACAAAGTTCATGTTAATTTGTTTTTCATGCACATGTTGATCGTTTTATCCAGAAAAGTAATGTTTCTGCCTGAGGTATGTATGTATAAAAAAAGAACATCTGCATACTGAAGTATTTTAGAGTAAGGATGCATAATCTGAGGCAGGTCAAAACAATAAACATATATTAAAGAGAAAAGTACCGAGGATGGAGCCCTGAGGCAAACCGTGGATTACCATTCTTTTTGTATGCTAATTAAAAAAAAAAATTCTTTGTCCATCAGCGCTTCCAGCACGTGGCATCCACAGGCCAACGCCTGCTGAGTACGCTACGGCACTGCGCTGCGCTGGTGCGGCAAGCGGAGGAGGGACGCGGTGCACGACTTCGGGCCGAGAAGGAGCGCTGCCGCGTTCTGGAAGAGGCGCTCGCAGTGCTGGCCGCAGAGCACCACGACCTGGAGCAGTCCTTCCAAGAACAAATATCTGAGAATAAGGTGGAGTTATTTAATTTTGAGGTTTTAATTACATTTCTTATTGGTACCACCGTAAATATTTACCTACGACTACCGTTTTTACTACTACAAAAATTGCCCCTTTAATAACGCTTGCTCGCGTCCCCTTTAGAGTTATATCCCAGTTTTCAAGTAGTTTGTGGGCTACGCTAGGTTTGTATAGACTGGTTTGTGATTTAATTCTACCTAATCCAACCTAACCTAACATGTACGGAATATTTTCTCAAACGGTAGTCGTAGGTAAATAATTACCGGTACCACTATATCAAGTCAGAAAGATAAGATATATTAAGACCAAATTTTAAATTTTTTATTAAACATTGTTTACATCACTTTATTTCGATAGGAGCACAAGTATACTGATGAAGTGAACTTGGTTCATGAAACATGTTGAGATTTTGTATCGAAATAAAGTGATGTAAACAATGTTATTTGTGTTTTAATAAAAAATAAATAATGCCATCACAAAGTGAAAAGCAGTTAGAAGAAGTTTTCTTCGAAAAATTAAATTTTAAATGTTCAAATATTTTCTTTTGTGGAAATGAATTATTTTTTATCAATTCTGAATATTTTTCCAGACTTCAAGCAAGAAAAAGCGGCCTTCACGATTTTATGATAACTCCGATGATGAGTTCTATGATACTTTTGAGCAAGGTTAGTTTGTTTAATCATCAATGTAATAATTATTAAAGCATTACTTACGGTTGGGTATTTTAAATTCCGTTACTTACATTTGGTGATCAGCACCACTTGGTATTTTTGTCATTTAAACAGTGGCGGCCGGTGGTCAAAATATGTGGGGGTTCACCGGATTACAACATTAAGTCAGAAAATAAATTAAATAAAGGTACCTATTTAGAAAGAAGTTCTATTCCCCGCTCCTTTTGTTTAGCGAAGACCTTTATGGCTCTCGTGTTGAAATCAGGCATAATCTGAATAAACCTTTTTTCAATGCTTAACATTGATAATGCGTTCTGTCTGTCTTAGCTCAACGTGTTTCTTAAAAAGGATTTTATTTTTTAACGTTGAGAAACATCTTTCGCTTTCAACTGAATTTTTCGCAATCGAGTATTGTTGCTGCAGAAAGATGTTTACTGAATTCAAAGCGTTGTTTCATTTCGGACAGAATTGTATCGCAAACCTCTTTACAAATAATTGATTTGGTGGTTTTTATTCGTTTAGTAGGTGGCTCAGGAAAATTGTCTGTGAAATTGCATTCATTTTGAACAGATTTTTCAAACTTATTTAGGTTATTTCGGATTACAACGGGATCTAAGTTTTTTAACTGCAATTGTCGGAATATAATGTCACAATGCGGGATAATTTTTTTAGAAAAAAATCAACCAGTAAATAAATGTTTCATCTTTGAGGTGGCGTGAGAGCATATCAGCTTGATTGATATGTCAAAATCGTCTCCATGCACTCAATTAGGGATTCGCGATTAGTACCAACGGTTTTAATTGTCCTTATATTAAAACTCCACCTCGTCTGAGAAACTGAGGGAATTTTGCATTTCACTATTTCATTTAATATATCTGTTCGTTTCGACATCAGAAAAAAATTTGGGGAATGTGTGCAAATTCGAAAAAAACATTTTCACTTCTTTACTTTGGGACACATTTTTTTCTACAATTAAATTTAGTTGGTGGACATAGCAGTGGATGTAATGCGCATAAGGAAACATATTTTGAATTTTAGCCTTAACCTCGCTAATTTTCCCACTCATTACTGAAGCACCGTCGTAGCATTGAGCAATGAATTGCTTCGGAGGTATATTTAAAAAGTTAAGTTCTTGAAACAGCGAATCTGATAATCCAACGGCACAGTGGGATTTTGGTGTTAACTTCCAAAACCGTTCGCAGATTCATTACCATTTGCCTAACTGTGGATACATCAGTCGTTTCATCCGCTTGAATCGCTACAAAATCACACTTTGAAATTGGTCATTTTACTTCGCTGTGATACACTTCCAAAAGTGCATCTAATATTTCATTTTATATTGTCTTTGAAGTACCCTTGAATATAGAGTCTGATTCCATATGCTGCTTCATTGCCATATCAAGTTCGACCACAAAATCAATTAAACCACTATACACTCCGGGATTAACCGAGTCACTTTTTTCGTTATGTCCACGCATAGCTAATTAAAATGCACCACAAAATTTTACGCAATTAATAATTTTGGACAGGTTGTATCGATTTTTATTAACCAGCTCATTATGGTGTTAAACAAGGGCACGGTAGCCTGAATCCAATTTTTTTTTTTTTTTTTAAATTTGCCGGTAACCCGGGCGTTTATTGACATCAATATTTGTTTACAAATTATGTGCGCTACCCGACTCACTAGACAATATCTGTTCTGAGCCGGGTAGCCGTATCTACCATTACATATATCAATAATAATAAAAGTGAATAAAAATACAAAGTAAATAAATAAAAATACAAAATACAGGAAAAAGAAACGCAATTAAAAAATAAAAGATTACCTAGATAAAATAATCTAAATATAAATTATTACATACATATGTAACAGTAATTGAACATTTTTTTTGTGTGAATCAAATAATAAAATAATTGAACATTTTTTGGTGTGAAAGTTCTTTTTTTTTTTTTTTTTTTTTTTTTTTTTTTTTTTTTTTAATAATAATAATAATAATAATAATTGCATTCTGACAATTTTTTTCTAAAACCTTTAAGCTCAAAACTTTTTGTAAATGTAAATGACAAGAATTATGTTTTTTGAAGTGAAACTTCTTTACCCGCGTCATGCAATTTCGAGGACCGGAGTAAAACGAACTCATGACCGAAACGAAAATGCGGGACCGATTAAAGTTCATTTGATCTAGTCAAAGTTTTGAAGTAAAATATAAATGCTTCTTAGCTCATCTCGACAACTGGCGTTGGTGGTGTAATGGTCAGCGTAGTTGCTTTCCAAGCAGTTGATCCGAGTTCGATTCTCGGCCATCGCACATTATTTTTTTGTTTTTAACGCCTTTTTTTTTTTCAATGGTTGACCATAATATCAATCCACTAAGTAATATTTTAGGCCTGTAGCATACTTGAAAAGTTAAAGAATGATATAAGATTGTTTATGATGTTAACGATAAAAAAATAATCAATCCACTAAGTAATATTTTAGGCCTGTAGCATACTTGAAAAGTTAAAGAATTTTATGATATTATTAATGATAGTAACGATAAAAAAATAAAAAAAAACATAAAATTACCATAAAAAATGGGCCAACGGCACGCGGTGTTCCCAAGCGGTCACCCATCCAAGTACTGACCGCGCCCAATGTTGCTTAACTTCGGTGATCGGACGAGAACCGGTGTGTTCAACATGGTATGGTCGTTGGCAAACGCTAAACAATATTAATTTCTATTCTACCTGCCAATAAATATATGAAAATTAGTATAAAAAAGCCCTAATAATACTGAAAACATTAGCAAGGTGTGTGCGACGTTGATAAAAATAATCATTACATACGCGCTTGAAAAAGATCGTAATTACATCCATAACTTTGCAGGAATTTTTTTTTTCAATGGTTGACCATAATATCAATCCACTAAGTAATATTTTAGGCCTGTAGCATACTTGAAAAGTTAAAGAATTTTATGATATTATTAATGATAGTAACGATAAAAAAATAAAAAAAACATGAAATTACCATAAAAAATGGGCCAACGGCACGCGGTGTTCCCAAGCGGTCACCCATCCAAGTACTGACCGCGCCCAATGTTGCTTAACTTCGGTGATCGGACGAGAACCGGTGTGTTCAACATGGTATGGTCGTTGGCAAACGCTAAACAATATTAATTTCTATTCTACCTGCCAATAAATATATGAAAATTAGTATAAAAAAGCCCTAATAATACTGAAAACATTAGCAAGGTGTGTGCGACGTTGATAAAAATAATCATTACATACGCGCTTGAAAAAGATCGTAATTACATCCATAACTTTGCAGGAATTTTTTTTTTCAATGGTTGACCATAATATCAATCCACTAAGTAATATTTTAGGCCTGTAGCATACTTGAAAAGTTAAAGAATTTTATGATATTATTAATGATAGTAACGATAAAAAAATAAAAAAAAACATGAAATTACCATAAAAAATGGGCCAACGGCACGCGGTGTTCCCAAGCGGTCACCCATCCAAGTACTGACCGCGCCCAATGTTGCTTAACTTCGGTGATCGGACGAGAACCGGTGTGTTCAACATGGTATGGTCGTTGGCAAACGCTAAACAATATTAATTTCTACTCTACCTGCCAATAAATATATGAAAATTAGTATAAAAAAGCCCTAATAATACTGAAAACATTAGCAAGGTGTATGCGACGTTGATAAAAATAATCATTACATACGCGCTTGAAAAAGATCGTAATTACATCCATAACTTTGCAGGAATTTTTTGAAGTGAAACTTCTTTACGCGCGTCATGCAATTTCGAGGACCGGAGTAAAACCGACTCATGACCGTGACGAAAAAACGGGATCATTTCGCTATAGGAGCCTAGCTAATATTATATACCTAGTTTAACTCACTCTCCTAACTCATCTTCGCTGTCTACAGGCAGAGCGCACGACTGTGGTCGTGAAGAACCGAGGTTCGATCCCCGCTTTAACTAATTTTTTTTTTCTTTTTTTATAACTTTTAATTTTTTTTATCACATGCTACTTATAAATATGTCAATAGACAGAAAAAAAGAGAGAATGAAATGAAAAGAGAGAGAGAGAAGAATACTAGAAGTTTCACTTCTGTCTTGCGTAGGCTTGACACACCCATTTTTGATTTTTTCAAAAAGGTGAGTTAAATCAGTAACACCGCTGATTGTCCAAACTGATCAACATCGTAAATTAAACACGGAAAACAAAATAAACTATTTAGTTGATCACATCCACAGAGCCACGAACCTTTGTTATACATTGTTTTGTTAAATGATCGAGTAAACTTTTTCTATCCAGATTTGCACTCTTGTCTTATTATCAGTTCAGGTTTAGGTGGACCGGCGTTTTTTATTATCACTTTGTTTTCAAAACTCGACCTATTGTTCTGAATATATTCCACATTCAAACTCATTCTTAATTTATACGATGAACAAACAGAAAAGTAATCATAAGTTGGTATAACCTGCAATTCTTCTTCTTCTTCCTAGCACTATCCCAACTCATTGCCTAGGTAGGCTGTTGGGGTCGGCTCTTCTCGTTCTCAGGTTATAACTTCTTCGGTTCTGAGTGTCGCTTTCATCTAGGCCGTTTCTTTGTAGGATTTTGGAGCATTGGGTCATCCAGGAGTTCTTTGGTCTACCTCTGGATGACTGTCTTTGAAGCTCTATAGACATTGCCTGCTTCACTGTGTGGTCTGGTGGTCTCCGTCTTATGTGCCCATACCATCTTAACTGTCGTTCCTCTAGCTTACTGTTTATGTCAGTGACACCCAGGCTACCACGAATGCGTGAGCTTTTAATTTTATCTTTTAATGATACTCCTGCGGTCCATCTAAGCATTCGCATTTCTGCTGATTCGAGTTGCCTAGAGTAGGAGTTGTACATAGTCCAGCATTCGGAGCCATACATTATCGCGGGTCTAACAATAGTCTGGTATGTCTTTCCTTTAAGTTTTATTGGCATTTTCGTGTCGCACAAAATTCCTGTTACGGATCTAAATTTGAATAATAATTAATAATAATAATTTGTTATACTTCGGTATAACCTGCAATTGATATACCTAATTAATAATTGATATATAAGATCGATGATATAACCTGCAATTAAATTTCAAAACTTTCGCAGAGCAAGACAAGTTTTAAATTCAACAGACAATGCCCGGCAACGGCGAAAACTGACTGAACTGATAATAACTAATCTGACCATCACTCATCTCTTAATGACAAATTTTATCTTGTATGCTCGTACCTTAGCAGATGGTAAATTGAAGACATGATGTCGACAATAATATCACACATACGCGTTTTAGTTTAACTTTCTACTGAACAAACTGTTCCTTCTGATGTGGTGGTAAAGCTCCGGACGGCGTCCTTGATATGGTATTATTTGCAAAGAATAGTATGTACCCATGCTTTCGGCTGTTCCACAGAATATGCAAACAGAGCGGTCAAATTTTGGATCGCAATCGAAAATGAACTGCTACGAACATAGGCATAAGTCACAGTCGGTCTGTAAGTTAAGCGCGCTTAATAAGTAGGTACCTTTTGTATGAGATATTATAACCGAACCGAGTTTCGTATTGTGATTAGCCATGTCGGAAATCTTGTTGGTTGTTCGGTGCTCGGGAGCACATATTAGCTGGCTCCCATTGCATTTAAATGGCATGAAATTTAACAGCATGGGGGTGGTTCAAAATGGTGCTGATCATCGATTTGGTCATCAACCAAATATGAGGGGGTTTGAAACATCCCAAGTGATTCAAAAGGTTTTTTTAATGACTCTGTGTTCAACTCCATTTAGATTCCGGCAGTGACACCATCGTATCAGGCGGCAACCTCAGTCCCTTGGGGGCGCTCAGCTCACTAGAAAACACTCCGCGCGTCTCCCGAGACAACTCCCCCAACCAATCCCCCTCCCACAGCATCTCGGGACTCTCCCAGCACACTCCACTGGCCCCCGCGCGCTCCCTCAATTCACTGGCCTCCCCTAATTCCCCGATCTCCCAGCACTCCCTGAACTCCGCCGAGGAGGCCATGGAGGCCTTGAACTCCTCTCTGGCTGCCCTAAGCCCCGCCAGCTCTTGCGGGACCATCATGACATGTGACGGACACGTCTATAAGAATGCGAGAGATGATATGGAGAAGGCCATGTTCATGCTGTACAAAGCGAGGTAAGAGATTTTAATTCATTTCTATTTCATTCCCCACCTTCCTCTTTCCCATCTCCTTCCCCTCCCCATACCCTTCAGTCTCACAACATCCCTCAATTAGAGGGCTTAATGTCAAGGAACATTATCTAAATAGACATATCAATAATTAGTATTGGTAGGTGTTTTGCAGATAATGTTGTTTGACTTTAACCCCTGAATAGGGATGCCATAGTATCCCTAGCTCTGGTTAGCGGGGTTGCAGATGAGACTTTTGTGCAGCATGTTTTTGGTATAAAAGTATTGCTACAAGATTGACATTGTATCAGCCG
Organism: Hesperophylax consimilis; assembly: GCF_061612785.1. Taxonomy (NCBI): domain Eukaryota; kingdom Metazoa; phylum Arthropoda; class Insecta; order Trichoptera; family Limnephilidae; genus Hesperophylax; species Hesperophylax consimilis. The sequence goes on along the minus strand of NC_142838.1, from coordinate 36,092,854 downwards.
ATAACATACTTTATTTATTTATTTATGTCTATTCTTGAATACACATTTTACAAATGATTACAGTCGTTTATATTGTAGTATAGAGAAAAAAGTACAGAAAAAAGGTATAAAAAATAAAGAACATAGGTTGTAAAACTGTGTGTGGGTGATATTGGATGTTACGTGAACACCTCAGTAGGAGAACCTGTGCTGAGGTGTTAACGTGTTTGTGATTAAGTGTGACAGGTATTTATGTGTTGTGGTAGAAAGTTATTATTTTTTTTTTTTCACAGACATATATTGAAACATGAAAACACACATTTCTATGTGAGTGTATGTATTCTTGGATAATTCTTGAAGAATGTGTATAATATTTAAGTTTACTAATTACATTTTGGTTATGTTTGGTTTGGAATTATAATAATACTAAGAAACTGTAAATAATACTAATACTGTAAATAATACTAAGAAACTGTATTGATTTTTTCTCTTTCGTTAAATCTGAAAGAAAAAAACATTGTTTGGACCCTCACAAACGCTATAAACGGTTAAATTTGGCTTTAGAAGAAAGAAGAAACGGTATTCGGTAACAGTTGACTAATTGGAATATTTGTGATAAAAGCTTTTATTCTACAGGAAAGCCTGTGGAAAAAGTGAAAGTCTTCTAGGCAGTGGCGACTGGTCCTTAAAAAATTGGTGGCGCGCTAAAAATCTTGTCAGGCGGTCTCCAATGCCAGGCACGATAAAGCATACTAGCAAGTTTGAAGCTTGGACCTACCCACTGGAATTATCCTTAAATGAACTGTGAACGAAAGTGGCTATTCGGCGAAATGAATAAATGTTGTTGTGGTTCGGGTGTTTTCGCCTCGCCCAAGAGTTCCGATGAGCGCCCCTCATGTTTAGACAAATTTGAATACAATGCTCTATGTACATTCACACTCTGCGGAACTACGCAATTGATGTTCCCAGTTGACTTTTCTTGGGGAGCATTATGGAATCAGCTTGCACCACATGACTTTTGACACGTGATAAAAAGAACACAAATTCGACCCGATTGAATTTAACTTAATATTATAATGGTATTACTTTTATTATTGTTATATGCTATAATTTTTAGTTTTTGGTGATATTATTATTGGTTGATAACTATTTTATTTATTTATTGCATCTCACTATACATAAAACACATTTTTTTCTCATAAAAATCAACCTCACTAGGACTGAGCCTGTATCGAGGTTAACAATTTACATTATAGTGAAGCAAACATAAGAGTAATCACAAACATAAATTAATTCTTCATACAAACACAAAATATTTCAAAATTAAAGAAAAAAATAAGTATTAGATGTGTTACCAGATGGGTAATTTGACAGTATATTGTAACAATATTTGAACCATAACTAATCATTCATCATTATTCAAAAGAAGAAGCAAAGTAGATAATAAAGACAGATAGGGTGACATTCAGTTTTTAGTAAATGGGACTTATATAAAATCTTATTATTTAAGAAAGGACAAGGATGAAAAAATATTAAGACAATTGTCTGTCAATACAAAAATCTTAATAAATTTTTTAAATTTAACTAAGGAATTGGTAGACTTAATATGATTTGGAAGAATATTAAACATAAGTGGTGCCTGATATAAATAATTTCTTTGACCAAAAGAAGTTTTAGTATGTACAGCCACAAAGTTCAATGTAGAGCTAATTCTAGTTGTCCGCATTTGTTGTGTTCTTTCAGCAAATTTAATATTGATAAAAAATCGACAAAATATTTGAGTGATATATAGCTGTTTTATACACATAACATTACATTCCTTATAAAGTAGGTTGGATGGATAACAGAATTTTTTTTGTACATTACTTTAAGGATCAATTTTTGAGTAATATTTAGTGGTTCAACATTGGACTTTAGACATGATCCCCAGCATACTATGTTATAAGAAAGTCGAGATTGGACTAAGGCAAAATAGACAGTTTTTAATTTCTCTTTGTCCAATATGTGTCGCAGTTCTTTAAAAATAAATGTAAGTCTCCTGATATTTTTTGTTAACATATCGATATGGTGATTCCATCTTAAAAATTTATCAATCTTTACACCTAGATACATGATACAATCTACACTTTCCAAGGGGTGGCAATTACAATTTAGCAGACAATTATGTACTCGTATAATTAGATTATGAGTGTCAGAAGGCTGACTTTTTGATGATATACTAAATGTCTCATATTTAGTTTTTATTGTATTCAAAGTTAAGATGTTATTATTCAGCCAACTCTTTACTGCTCTTAATCCTAAGTCACATTTTTTTAAAAGCATCTCTCCAGGTTTTACCCTCAAATATTAAAGCAGTATCGTCTGCGAAACTAACAATGTTACCTGGTATATCTAAATTACACAAATCATTAATGTAGATTAAAAACAATATTGGTCCAAGCACTACCTTGCGGAACCCCAAAAGAGATCGATTTGCTATTGCTTAAATGATTATTTATCTCTACTTGTTGCGTTCTATCACTTAGATAGGATGTGAACCAGCCTAGTGCTGTACTATGAATGCCAAGAGAAGATATTTTTTTGAGGAGTAATCCATGGGACACCGTATCAAATGCCTTTGATAGATCTAAGAACACAGCCAAAGCTTTGTTTCCATAGTCTAACGCACTAATGACTTTGGACAATACCCTCAACACTGCATCACTTGTTCCTATATTCTCTCTGAAACCAAACTGATTGCTAGAGAGTATATTATATGTTTCTAAGAATGATACCAATCTCGACTTAGCCAATCTCTCTGTTACTTTTACTAGTATTTTTCATCTGATCGAAATATAGGGAGTGCGTTGCTCCTTTGCTCCTTATGAATTATTTAGGTCTCACAGTATTAATATGTTTTGTTTATGCCTGCAGGCTTATATGTATAAAGAAGCCTCTTTGGTGATATCTATCTTCCATACTTGCAACATGCCCTGCGTGTCAAAGTCATTCCAATTTTATAAATGCTTTATTGACTGCTCTTTTATAAACCTGATTTAGTTTGTGGTTGTTCTTTGTCTGCCGGACATACTAAGATACTTGTTAGGATTTACCTCTCAAAAATATTTAAAACCCTTTCAATATGTCGTCGTAGTTTAGCAGTAGTCTGATGAGAGTTTTTCAGAGATTGGATTTGCTTCCCGAAAGGAGCATCGATTTTAGATATATTATATTTCTATTTATGTACACAGTGTCCAGAAACTCGTCGTCTCTGCTGTAATCTGGTAAAACTGCATCACATTTTTGGAGTCGATTTATTAGTACAACTTTTTCCGATTTGAGCTTTGGTTTTCGAGTAAATCAAGTCTAAAGTCAGATTTTTTTTGGTCTAATTTGAAAAGTAGACCCGGCTCCAATAACTTGATGATGCCGAGATTTTTTGTTGTTGTTGTTATCGTTGTAAAAATGGTCATATCGAAAAATCGTATTTTTTATTTTGGTTCACTTGCTGCTTGTGAGGTATCGCATAAAATAATAAAAAAGATAGTGAATTTTTTGTGATTTACCGCGAGCGTGGTTTGGTGTAGGTATCAACAAAAACATATTTCCTACAATTAGAAAGTAAGGAACATTGTAATACAAGTCTTCCTTTAAAAGCATGATTGCGTAAGATCTGTGTTTTGGTTGGGTATGAAAGCAAACAAGGACGTACCTACATACCTAATATTTTAGAGCAGGGGTCTCCAAACTTTTCAGCCGGAGGGCCACATTGACTACTCCAGTGAGTTCGGAGGGCCAAAACCGTTTTAATTTCTAGACACCCATATTTTCTGTCCTAGGGAGGGGGGGGGGGTAGACAAAAGAATTTTCAGGGATGAAAATATAGCTTTGGATAACGTAGCTTTGAAGATAATTTTTGGTACTCGTTTCTCAGACCTTGATATCATTGGGAATCAAATAAAGATTATTCAAAAAAATCCTCTTGATATATTTGCGCGATACTTGTGGACGCAATGTATTGGTGCCAAGTACCTCGCCAACGAGCATATTTATTTATTCGGTCGAAAAAATTCGCGGAGTTTTCGCCCCTTCTGAGCAAGGTCTTAGCCATTAGCTGTCGCGGGTCCTTGATGACACTGGTCATAAGATGTCGCGGGCCGGATGGAAGACACTGGCGGGCCGGATACGGCCCGCGGGCCGTAGTTTGGAGACCCCTGTTTTAGAGGAATGTGTATTGTACCTAAGTCCTGTGTACCTATTTCATTTGGAGGTTGCGAACAGATCAATAAAACAATATTTACATTTTTCAAACTTCAACTTCAGGCATTAAGTCCATTAAAAAGCGTACGAGATGGTCTGAAAGACGTTTAAATCTACCTATCATCTGGGCCGTATTTTCCTTGGCAGAAATTATAATTATTTTTGCTAAGGCGCGTCTTTCTTTTATACGTCCGGCAGATGCGCATGCGCCCCATTGGAAAACTGTGACGTCGTATTTCAGTCGGAACTCCGCCCACTTCTCCTTACCCTCGATCGCACCATCTTGCTGCTACCCCTTTCCATTCAGCGTGGGAACGGCCGCTCAACCTCACCCAAACCGGGACTTTCAAAATAATGTATCTGAGTAAAAAGGCACGTGGTTACACTATGCAATAGGGTTGTGTAATATTGATGAATTAAAAAGGTTTTTCGTCTCGGGAGCGGATCACTACCTGTCGCCACTTTCTTGTTGTAGATCAGCCATATAACATTTCCTTCGCTCCAGTATATTCCCGAGAGTTTCCCGATCAGGAGCGCGTTCGCAGTTCGGCGCGGTCTAAACTGGAATTCGAATTTTGAAATTGACATTTCGGTCGAGTCCGCGTTCGATTTCCGAATTTCACGCCTCCCCAGAGCTGCTTGTGGTAAAATTATAAAATAAACCAAGATGGTTGACTGACAAAACGCAATATTTTTTTCCCTCCCGCTACTTTGAAAATCTATTGATGTTTCTACTACACTGTAAATACGGTAAATTGCACAATTTATTCGTAGGTGTTGAATGCGGCCATGCCTTTATTTTAGTTAGCTGTACTTTCTTTTTAATATTTTACACCTTTTTTGCTTTTTATTTACGCTTAAATTTTATATGCCACTTAACGCTTTTCTATCAAACAGGTCAGGAATTTGAGGAATGAAAATTATCAGGAAATTTTGTTGTAATATATGGTAGAGGGTTTTATATTCGGCCTTGATGAATTACAACTTACAAAAATATGTTTGAAATGTAACTCTTGTAATGTCGGCATGTTTTTGATTGAACCGAAGCGTTATGTTGTTACATAGCAATTTACGTAATTCGTATTTCACAGCCAATTGGCACTTCACTTCAATGAAACAGTTTTCATTCAAATTTTCCTCCAAAGAAAACATTAAGGCGAAGCTTAATGCTAAATCAGTATTTTGATTAATCTTTATAACGAATTGGAGTACCTACATTATGAATACCAAAAATATGCTTTAGATAAATTGAAGGTTTTTCTATCGTTTCGCTTGAGTAGAATACAAATAAAAAATAAATTATTCATCATAAATGTAAACTACTATTTTTTTTTCAATAGAAATGTATGAACGCGTAAAGGAAAAAAATACATTATTATGGCTAAGATTATCTGTGACAGTTTCACTTGATTAAATTTTTTGCTTTCTTATAAAATTATTTACAAAATAAATAAAAACCAGTTTTGTGCTTGAAATCGAACGTTTCTAGACTCCATTTATCAAGCGATTTTAATGCCTATTACCTACAATATAAAGTATACCAAGAATATACACATTTTTGGCTTGTAGCTTGCTCACACAAAACTGTTTTTTTTAAAAGAATGTCATCTAAATAAAATCTATGTTTCATTCAGAACTATAATCAATTTACATATTTTTTAAAGATATTATATGTTGAAAGTGATCTATATCACTAATATTGCGTTAACGCGTTAATTAGCGTTTCCCTTTTCAACTTGCTTATGAATAAAGTGTTAAGCATAAATCTGGGTTCGCTTGCAAAGAATATAATTTTAATAAATTCTATGATATTTTCGAAACCTAATGGTCACACATATAACAATTTATTTATATTTCGATGAAAATTTTCATAAATTCACTCTAGTTTAATGTAGTTTGCATAGCTTGTACAATTTGTACAGAACTTTTATTAAATTATTATATTATTAACTGTCACGCCGTTTCCAAAAAGTCGGTCTTGGCACACACTGCTTGCTTTATTCACATTCATACATCGTTTCATACATACCGTTCTGTTAGTCAGACTCTTGACATGGCTGACTCATGTATTTGGTTCACTTGTTCGTGCCATGTCGTCCTCGGGCATCCCCGACTTCTACCATTCACATTCGAGTCATATATTTTTCTTAACCTCCATTTATAATAATTTGGTATATTGACATTTTAAGTCCTCCAATTCATAAAAAATAACGTTAATATTATACACATAACTGAAATTCACGCTTTTCCCTTTATATATGTGCATTTATCAAAATACAAATTTCCACCAATACTTTTTGCGGTCACAGTTTTGAAATTTCCTAAAAAAAATATGAACAATTAATATTTTGTGACACGCAAACGAAAACACCGAGGTATTCAGTCATTCAGTACCTACCCGAGTAGTTCCAGTTAAAACCCCGTTTCAGGCTAAACGTCGACAAAATTACGAATAACACACACGGATTCGCAATGCTATTTTTCCAGATTAACGATGATATAATGGCGATATGAGCCTTGTTTGCGAGTAATCCGGATATCTCGACATACCCCCGGGAGCCCGTTTATCCTAAAACAGTCATTTGTAACCAGGAAAGTCGTGTTAAATTGCCCATGAAATGGCAGTCAACGTTTATCCGCTACCCCGACGCGAGGTGCCTGTGGCCGCCTAACCTAATAACTTCGTATTTTGATACGTAATATGGTAATAAGTGCCGAAAGTTTTCGGGTGTGGTTGGAGCTTTATCTGACGAATGACATTTATTATTTTTCCCTTTGATGTCGTATAAAACAGATTTTAACGTTTTTACGAGATTTTGTTTGAATGTTTTTCCGAAACAGTTACGAAAAATGAAAACGAGGATCGTGTTTGTATCTGTTTCTCCATTCTATAGAAATAAAAAATGAATATTTTGTACTGTTAACCTTCACCGAAAAGTTAATTTTGGCCATTGCGAAAGGTCTAAAAATTATTTATATACTAGCACATAGCGGTGAAAAATCACAGAATAGTCCGAATGAGTGGGTACTTTATCGCTGGCCTGAATGTTTCAAACAATCAGTTCCAATTTTGAAAATGACACTTTATTCTAAACAAGTTTGACTTCATTGAAGCGTAGTTACGCAGGACGCACAGACAACCGAAATTAGTGTTTTTGATGAAATATGTTGCTTTAAAATTTGGAATAAATATCGCATCTTACTTTTTATTATATAAAATGGGATATTTTCAGACAAATCAAGTATGAAAAGCACACCGATTCACCGATAACAGATTGATCAAAATGGCAAATTAATTGTTCAATATAACCAAAATTGCCACTTCGAGTTTGTTCAAATAACCAAAAACACATTCAACTTAACTTTTTTGTACACTACATTTTTTAATTTTTTATTTCCGATTAAATACGGGTTAAATCTTCTCCACAGGAAAAACTAAACCCTTCCACACACTTTTGCACAAATGATCATCTAGTCAATAGGTTTTAAATTAAGCTTTATTAATTCTACGTGTAATTATAAATAATAAAACTTTTATATTCAGAATCAGTATTCGTTGATCTATTTACATGAATGCATGTTTTTTTATGATATAATATGTTTCACTCAGTTCCTTATTGGGGTGTTTTAAAATAATGTCATCGTCAGAAATATAAACGGCGCAATAAATCCTAAGGAGACCAACGATTTGTTCTTTCGCACGCCCACACACTTAGAATAAAGAGCACCCGATCATCAGTTATATCCTGAATGTTATGTATTATGAATGTTTAGGATGAATCGGCTAAAAGATCGAACGACCAAACATGTCTTATTCAATCAATGACCAATATCTTCTGCTTAATTAAATGTCAACTTTTATTTTATATATTTTTTTTTAAAGAAAGACCCGGGTTACGAATAACCTGACAATATTTGAAAATCTCCTACTACCACCACAGTAAGCTGAAAATGTTGCTTGTGTTGTGATGGAGGACTTAGCCAGCCGAGGAATTAAACACACTACGCCTGGGTGGGACCCCGATGTCAACTCGGCCACCGACCGGTCGGTATTATATCGGCATGTCGTTTACTAAAATTATTTATTTATTGTAGATCTGCATATATGACTGTGATAGTGGGGAATTTTGCTACCTGAATTTTTCATGGTTAATACCATGTTATTTATTTTTAATTAGATCACATGATTGGTATCATGATTCTGATACCAACCATTTGAACTTATGTTTATTTGTTTTAATTACGTATTTTCTTATTTTTAAAATGATATTTACTGAACTAATTTCTAATGGAATATGATTATTAAGTTGCGTGGCCCCCGGTACATGCGTAGGTGAGTACTCTTGCTGTAGAATCAAAAACTTTAACTTCTAAAAACAAATTTGTCGAACCCAAAGTAATCTCTATTTTAAAGGATTTAAGATTTTAAGGATTAAAGTTTTAGATGTATTGAAAAGTGTCCTTAATGTAATAGAAATAAGTTGTTTAAAGGTTTATACTACATATAAAAATGTTATTTTTTTATAACTAAATAAAAACATACAAAAAAGATAATCTCATGACGTATTTTGCAGTTCGTCCATATAGAGGGTGTAACAGCACGTACCCGAAAGATTTTTCCGGCAATTGCTGAGCATATTTGGAGTGAAAATGTAGGTGTAAATTTGCTGTTCGATGACATTTTTTTCAATTAAAAAGAAAAAAAAATCATCACAAGTCGAAACTGAGTAGTTGGGTTCAGCCTTGCGGGGAACGTGATAAGCACTCCGTCTCGTTCCAGCAGCACGGTAACAGAGGAGAGAGAATGCGTGACACGTGATCTGTCGCGACGCGTATCAGCGTTATCATTAGCGACGTGTGATAGAAACATATTTTTTTGTTGTTTTAATTGATAAAAATATCAACGTATAGCAACATTACGTATGCATCTTTTACTCCAAATTCGCTCAGGAATTGCTGTTTGAAATCTTCGGGTACGTGCTGGTATGTTTAGTAATATTTGTAAATAAATTATTTTATACATCTCAGTAAGTAAGTGTTATGTAATTTAGTGCGCTTGAAATATTTCTTATATTCATGTGTATGTAGTTCCGCTTTGGTATTGTTCTCAGTATCGGGAAATGAGGTAAAGTCGATCGGGTGGGGTGGAGTTGTAATTTACCCTTTATTACCCATATCAAACAGTATGATACATTCAAAGTAGAAAATGAATGATAAAAAAACATTCGCTTATAATATACTACACCAAAAAGGTTGGTTGATTTGGCTTATTTAGAGTTATGCTGCAACTGCAACAAACTAGTGCACAGGTCAATTTAATAAATATAGAATCTATATATATCCACTATTGAAGATAAATGCAAATTTATGCATTTTGCGAGGTGAAGTCGATCATGCTGCCAATATACCTAAATAAAACAGCTGTGTTTTACAGGGAAATGCAACTGCAGATTGGTATTCCAATAAAGTATTACATGAAGTGCGAGCAGGAAAATAATGTGTTATAAAAGTCAAAAATAAAGAATAACAAATGTTTTTAAATTAATTATATAGGTACTCAGTTTGTACAACAAAAATACAACTTAAGGGTAACCAAATTACCTCGCCCACGGGGGTTATGTCATTCAATCTTTGACATTTGATATTTCAGTGATAATTAGTTGTTAACAATGAGAACAAAATATAGGCGCCTATTTCAAAAGATGTTGAGATGAATTTATAAAAAAGTTTAATCTTTTTTATGAAGGTAAACGAAAAATTGTATTTTCACTTCACCCCGGATTATGGTACTCACAGACATAGGAATTAATAGACGAGAAGATAATGGCGAGGGGTAAAATCAACTGTTGAAGAACGAAGGGAGTGAAGCTGACAGTGATTCGTCAATAAATCAATCTGACAGTAAATAGGCATCTGGCATTATAATATCACCATTTACTTCTTAAAAGTAAAATCTGCTTTTGAATGAATAGACATTTTTACATGGGAGCGCAAATTACTCGCCACGTTATGAAAAAATTTGCGAAGTCCAAATTCGGCAAAAAAATTCGGTTCTATTTTCAGAGTCGAATATTTCGTTTAAGTATTTAGTTAAGACACTTTTATAAATGTTCATAATTTACTTCCCAGCAACCAACCAGCTTTGTGTTTCGCGTCCAGACGTTTCTCGATGTGATAGTAACAACTGATTCATATTATACGATGTGAATATGCTTAAAATAATGCTTATATATGGAATGTAATACGACAGTTGGGTTTATTCTCTTTTTCACATCTATTTTTACAAGTTTTCATAGTACAAGTCAACATTTTGCCGTGTTATTTCGTAAAATGAACCGATGATGCCTCGACCATAGTTCGCACAAGAATGATGACGTCACGTTTTAAAATTTCACTTGAGGCCATACGCGAGCACAGCCGGCTCCAATGGAACCGGTATGGGGAGTGGGGATAATACGCTTTTAATCACTTAGGGCAGGTCTACTAATATTCATATGTCTATGATGGTACTCTATTTTATAGTACGCACTTGCAATATTGTCGGTTGAAGCCAAATGATTTCAGACACCTCCGTGTCTTATCTTGTTTTAGTCTATTCGTAGTTGTTTGTTTGTACCTTTATGCCCCGAAGAAAGCATGTTTTGTTGGTTTTTTATTATATCTAAATAATATAAAACGATGTCACTATCCGCGTCTCTCTGTTTGTGCGCTTAGTTCTTCTAAATTTTGCAACGGAGTTTGATAGGGTTTTCACTATCATTTAGAGAATGTCTTCCGGAGGTTTTTTTAAATATTTAAACGTGCATATTATATTTATAGAAAGTAGAGAAATGTCGAGTCACGCCGGGTACACGTCAGCTAGTAGTTTTATAAAATTCCACTTCATAGTTTCCACTATTTATGTAAATATGTGTTGCAATTAGTAGTTTTTTGTAAAATCTTTTAAAATATCTTGATGGAACAGATAATGTAAGATATCTGTTGGGGACGGAAAAGCACCGTCGCACCGCGGAAATGCAATGGGAGTGGAAAGTTCGGATATGCCGACTTACCTTTTCTATTCTTCCACGGTTTTCTATCCTTCTTTGCGCTGGTTCATAAACAAATCACAAATTTCACCACAATGCGCGAGCTCACGATGGCTTTAATTTTCGACAGGGTCGATAAAGGGGGCTCCGTAATCAAACGATGTTAACAGGACGATTATTTCAACTCAAGTTACTAAAGTTCAACTAAGTCGGCATAGGAGGTAGGAGTTGGGTCGATGGGCAACAATCATTTTACAAAGGAGATCAAAAGGAAAGGTGTAGGTAGCACGATGCTAGGTGCCAACAATATCTTTTTATGTGCATATCAATTATTACGTTCACTGAAGTAATATTTCAGCGTACTACTCTTTCATTATCCCTGCGTTAGTTTATTTTTTCTAGCATTCACAACTTGAAGGCCCCCTAATAGTGTAATTCTGGTCTTTAATTAATGTTTCCGCGCGCTCAGTACCTAGTAAAGAGCCCCTGACTAACTAAAATTAATTGAAAATGAGTTCCAGCAATATACCCTTATTTCTTGAACAGTGGCGGTTTTCTCTAAAGTGCGTTTGTGCGGCGAACCCCCATTAAAAATAAGAGAAAATAAAACATCCTTGTTTTATAATAATATAAGCACATTATAGATAGCACGCTATTAAAATTTCGCCTTCAAAACCCGCGCCACCGAAAAATACGATGCCTATTCCAAATTTGTGCGAGTTAAAATCCGCGCCAAACTCTCCATACAAAATAATCTTAGCCGGTACAGACCCTATGACGGTGATATATACAAAATTTGGTCTTTCTTTGCAAAAATAAGACAAATTGTGTGCGCCGAACACGCGTTGTGATATCACGTGACCTCCGAACATTGACGAATGTAACCGAAGAAACCCGAGAACTTCGCGGCCGACGTTTAACCTTTGAACCATAGGGATGCAAGTTAAGTGTTATTTTTTTATGTTATATTATGGTATTTAACTTTGTAGTCATTTTTGTACATATTTTTGTTTTCTTGTTTCTGCATTTCTCCAACCGTTTGCTTATGGCATTTGTAAATCTACTACCTATTTTTAAATTTATTTCGTGCCACCTTTATTTGTTTTTTTGATGTTTTAAAATATCTATTATATATTCTACGAAATTATTCTTCTCTAAAAAACAATAATAATTAGCAACGTACCTACATTGAGTGCTATAAAAACATTAGACAATTTAATTCCTATAAAACTTTTCTCATTATCTAATAATTGTGTCTAGGTAAAGTGATTTAAAAACAATAATATGTCGGTACCCCTCCCACTAACTTTATTTAAGTTGTGTGACTGCTGCCGTATTCGACTATTTGACGTAGGACAACAGTAAGTAAATTTTAATTAGATATGTTTATCTTCTCTTGAATTTCTGAACCCCCTGTTAAAAAAACCACGAACCGCCACTGTTCTTGAAACATCTCTTTTACAACACACTTCGCAATGATAACATTTTCATTAGCTTGTGCCGTGTTCAGAATATTATTAATACTCCCTGTCTACTCTCCACGCTGTTATTTTCAGCCTGGAATTAAATTCGTTCAAACATCTTCGTTAGGCTCTGGAAATATAACACTTCTGGCAAACCAATCAGTGGAATTTTGTCAGGAAACGAAAAGGCCCTTTGGGACAATTTCTTTTGTAAGTTTCCCCCCACCAGATGGCTAACTTGATATTTCTTTTCATCGGGATACGAAAATATTCTTTACATTGAACCTTTTTTAAACAGAGATTTATCACCAAAATGCTCAGTCTTTTTGTATTTGCTAGTATCGATTATTGTAAAGAATATTTTCGCTTTGTTCGGGTAGTCATAAGTGAATATACTATATTAAGTTTTGTTTGCTTTTCTGATATCCTGGACTAGGCGATATTAAACTGTTAATCTGTTTGAACTAGCTTCTGCTCAGACAGAATCGGATGAAAATCAACAGAGCTTTGAGATCATCAAACATTCATAGAGAAGCCCTAACTAAGGTCAACATGATCTGCCATTCCTGAATCGAAAATGAACGTTAAGGATTGCATTAGGTTTATTATGTATTTAATTAACCCGCACGTTTTCTTACTAATACAATGTATTTAAGAATTTTAACATTTTTCGATTATAAGATGCCAATTGAAATAAACAAAATCAATTCAATGAAACCGCTTTATGTATGAACCTAGGTAAATACTAATTATTTAATTATTAACGTCACTTTTAGGGGCTTTTATATAGGAATGGTAAAAATTATGCTGTTTTTTAAAAACATATATTTGAATTTCGATCTTGTTTACGCGAATGAATTAATAAAATGAATTAATTTATTATTAGTTAAAAGGAAATTAACCCACTTCACGACATCCGATCAAGCTGAAACTCGGCAGATATACTCGTTTTCCATTACAATGCATTCTATCAACTTTTGGTGGCACTCGCGTGTACACAACCGGAAATATAAGCATTTCTCTGAAATTGGATGATATTAAAGCAGTTAATACTTGTTACTACAGGATTTAGCTCAGTTGTCAGCGCGGCTGACTTAAATCCCTGGGAGGAAGGTTCAATCCTCAGTCAAACCGAAATACAGTATATTTTTTAATATACTCTTTATTAATAAAATATATGTATTATAATTTCAAAAAACTTTTTTTTTCATTGTTGATTTCTTTCTTCTTTTTTATGTAACTGAAATGTCCCGGTAACAAACTTTTGGGTTTATTTAGTGATAAATTGAAGATTATTTATTGTTATTAAGTTTAATTTGTAGAACTCCATTTTATTTTTTATATATTCAATAATATTGTTATTGGGTTTATAAAAACAGTTTATTTTTAAACAAGTTCTGCTATGTAATTATTATTACGGGTGACAGCTATTTCGCCCTCTGAAGGCATTATCAATCTGTGGGTAGCCCAGTTACAGACGATACATTTATATTATTTCTAGGTAGGTATTTTAATTTCAATTACTGATTTCTTAATTGATTTCTGAGTAAAATATTAGAATTTATTAATGGTTATTACCCCAGCAAAGATTCCCCAATTAGTTTGCTGGGGTAATAACCATTAATAATTTCTAATATTTTACTCAGAAATCAATTAAGAAATCAGTAATTGAAATTAAAATACCTACCTAGAAATAATATAAATGTATCGTCTGTAAGTGGGCTACCCACAGTTTGATAATGCCTTCAGAGGGCGAAACAGCTGTCACGCGTAATAATAATTACATAGCAGAACTTGTTTAAAAATAAACTGTTTTTATAAACCCAATAACAATATTATTGAATATATAAAAAATAAAAAAATAAATTGAAGACGTCCACTGACTCGACATAATTATTTTCACAGAATTTGAACAATTCATCAATTTTCGAAGTTGATTTCTGTGAAGGTTTTATTCAAGTTCAGTTTTGTGAAGAAACTGCCCAATTATGATATAATAACACAACTTGAATAGAACCTTCACAGAACTCGAAAATCAACTTTGAAATTTGATGAATTGTTTAAATTCTGTGAAACAACAAACAACCCGTCCGAAGTCATCAAGATTAGTCTAGTTGTCTAGTAGTTTTCTCGTAAATATTAGTTTGATTCAACTCTCCAAAATTTTCATAAATTTCATCTTGAAAATAATCTCCTTGAAAATGTATAAATATTATTCATGCTTGTTTCAATTATTTCTCAAAGATAAATGGTATTAATGAAGTTTTTGAATTGACTAAGCTTGATTTATAGTGAACAAAATAAATCAGACTCGCCCGCATAAATTCCTTCTTCACTTCCATAAATTAAAAAGTTCCGTATCGTCCTTGGAATTTGATAAGACTTGTGCCTGTCAGTTACTCTATACTCGGTCCAACATTAGAACAACCCGTGGACGCGCATGTCTCCGCCCCTTCGCCCCACTCCTAAAAGGACGAGCGTTAACACATTTAGACCCACTTTTTTAACAAATTAATTATTTAATTTATTTTCCTACCGATAAATAAAATAAAAAATTAAAACATTTTAATACATTCAAATAATGATGATGATAGTATTACAATACATATTGTACTTTATTAGGTATCAGATTTATCAAATCGGCTAAGAAATCAATCCAAAGTTGAAAATATCATCATTGCCATTAAAAAAAATAATAATTTTCCTCAGATGATTCATTTGAAATTTCAAAAGCTAACGAATTATCATTATTGTCCTCTAGTTCATCAACAATGTGATCGATATTCCGAAATTTTTTTTCGATACATATTTATTATCATTGTCCGTTGAGGTTTGTGCACCACCTATAAACATAAAAAAAACCGATCAACACCAACATTCACAAATTTTATACATATAATACCTATCTATATCCTTGAATTATAAAAATGCATTGTTGTAAATCGAATAGTCATACAAATAACACATAAATAATGTTTACCTGTCCTTTTTTGTTTTTCGTAATTGGTGATAATGAATTCGGACATATCGGCTGAACATCCATTTTATAGCAGGGTCTGAATGGGTTAATTTCTCTAAGCGCGGGCACTAACGACTAACGAATTGTCAGCGAAGATTGCCGGAGATAGCCGAGCGATGTCGAAGGAAAGGAGCGGGGGGGTGGTATGCGCAGAACGAACCTAATTTGGTACTCCAACAGGTCGTTCTTATCGTGGACAGAGAATAGACTCTAGGTGACAAATTATTCCGAAGTCAAAGTTAAGTAGCTGAAATATTAATATAGTATAATCTATTTTCTTGTTAAATAGGTATAATTATAATTAATTGAATTCCCCCGTGTCCGCTGTGATTAACTGTTAAATTCTGATTATAATAAAAATCACATTTATTAATCGTAATAAATGCCAGTGTTTTATAAATAACTAGCGAAGACCCGTGACTAACACAGGAAATTATGATTGTAAGATTTGTGAAGGTGAACGTATTCACAATTGCCTTTCAAAACAAATATTGTCTATTTCTGAGGTGAAAAAAAATTTAAACAAAAGAAATTCATTATAGTGATTTATTTTTGGGTTATTATGCCATGTTGCGCTATCTCATTCTTTAGCCAACGTTTTGGACGGCATTACAGTGTTACATTTTCACTTCTTAGTTTTCAAATCACTTTTTTATTTTTTTTTTATTTAACAATTTTCTAGTTTTCTACTTCATTTTATGGTATCACTGTATTTATTTCATTATTTTATCCTTCGACATCTTTCCTTGAAATCATATTTTTTTCATATCTTGATCAAAATGCGTTCATATTCCTAACCATGTCAATATCTCCATTTGGAGTAGTAATATAGAGTCACCCGCTGCGAGCTTCTTGGATCCTGGAAGACCATGTGGGAGTTAATATGGCGCTTGAAGGCCGGGGATTTATTTGGGAGAATGTAAAGGGTTGAAAAGGGCGGGGACGAGTGGGCTGGGATATCACACACCCTCGTATGGTTCCCCCCAAGGCCGAGTCTTCCATAAATTGGGGTTATACGCCATTTAAATGGGAATTTATTTAAACAAGATGGCAATACAATTAGTTAGCCAAGCACTTTTACGGTCTTGTTATACCGAGAAACTACATCAACCCGTGTTAATACCGGATAATCCTGCTTATATTATTTTTATGTACTTGGTTATTTTATTTCTTTGTATTGTTATGTTTATACAAATATATTTACTTCTCCTAGAGTAAATGTATTAAATGTAAATATAAGCAGTCTCGCATTCGAAGTATCTGGATACTTACAATTTAATGCAATTGCTTTCAATTTTTATTTACACCCATGTAAAGAGTAAAGATTATATATGATTTAAAAGCTTCGAAACTGGAGAGAGCTGGCGCGGGACCGAGATGAGTGGAGGAAGACTCTTGAGGAGGTCAAGACCCACCAGGGGTTGTAGAGCCAAAAGTGATGATGATGATGATGATTTATAATAATTAATATATTCTAATCAGTGAGATTTATTATATATTATAATGAGTGTTATTTTTGTTGGAAATATATTAAATGTAGAATGTTGTCCCAGTGTGGGTTTGTTTTATAAACAAGTCTACATTTTTTTTCCGCGATAGTCTTGCACGTTTGACCTTCAAAACAGGAGGAAGGCCTATGTCTATATGAGATTTCTAAAAACCACCCCTTCCCCTTATCTCACCCCTTAAAGTAGAGTTTTGATAATTGATGAAATTTTGCGCGCTTGATGTTCAAAATAATAGGAAAATTACTGTCTATTTCTGATTTAGAAAACTCTGTTTAAAGCCCGGGCAAAGTCCGGGACTTGAGCTAGTTCGACATAAATTTCCATAATTGATGTGATTATCGAACTCGTTTCATTCTGGAAGTAGGAATTGTCTTTCTCAATCAGTGGCAAATAATGACATCCATTCCGACTTGGAATGTCACCGGGAGATATGCGGGCGGCACGGTACTTCATCGCTGTCAGACGATATAGCACTCCCTCGTCCCACAACTAGTCTCGTCTCGTGTGGTTCTCACGTATTCAGATATTATAAATCATTGCACCCGCTGTAATAAGACTATACGCTGTGGAATACCTATCTGTCTACTTGAATTGCTTTTCTACATACACATTTCTGATTCACAATTTAGGTACTGTAGCAAGTAGCAATCAAACGACTGGATTGAGAAAAAAGAACACAAAAGTAAACCAACAATTTGCGATTTTTTTAAGTGAACATAGAGATCATAGAGATAGTTAATGATTTATATTGCCAGATAATAGTGTTGTTGGAAGAAAACAAAAACGGTGAAGTAAATAGATCGCTGCATAAAACTAGAGTGGGCTGGCTATGTCAAAATAAAGACTTTGGTGGGATGAAGCTAAAACAAAACAAAGGGCCCGATTTTGAGAGCAGTAAACAACCGAAAATTTTGAGTTTCCCTGAAAATCTCAAAATGTGTCTCGAAGAGATTTATGGTAGATACCTACTGATAAATCTCTTAGACCTAGAGCATACAAATAATCGCTCATTCTTACGTCGCAGACATTACTTAAATAATGGCCAATTTCACCGCGAAAAGGTAGGACACTAAAATGACGTAGAAGTAGGTACTTCACTGGAGACAGAGTGAAAAATTATTCACCGAGAAGTAGTGACTTACCCTTTCGATTTCAGCCAGTTTCGGCCAATAGACAAGTTTCGGCCGCGGTTTTGGTTTCGGCCAAAAATTAGCTGAAACTTCGGCTCTGTCGAAAACCTGCGTTTGTGATGCGTCGGATCACGTTCGGCTTTACTCGGACACCTGTGTATGCCTCCAGAATAACTTAAATATTACTTTAAAAGAAGTACGATACAAAAATTGTCTTTGAGTTCAAAGAGTTTGTATTAAAAAAATACAATGTTTTACGTTTAAATTCTTTGTACTGCTATTAAAAACAAAACAAAAAACCTATAATACTGAGTAATAGAATATTATTGTACCTACTAGTTTTAGAAAAGTACTAAATATAAAATGTGAAATTTTATAACTAAATAAAATATAGTATAAAAAAATTAAACATAGTAAACCAATTCACTTATTAAATTGATGATTTCATTATACATTTTATTTAAAACTAGTTTTAATGAACCTTTTCAATTTTTTAATCATTGAAGAAGAAGAAATTCATCAATCCAAACGAAATCTGAAACAGAACAAGATACAGAAAAAATGTAACGGTCGCAACTGAGAATCTAACCCAGGATATCTGTCTTAACCGGGACAACAACTTTTACAATTACAACGCTTGATTTCGGGGTATAGAATATTAAAAGTTTCTTTATTCGTTCGGTCGACGCTAGAACAGAAGCCGAAATTCGGTTTTGGTTTCGGCTGAAAATCTATTTTCGGTCGGTCACTGTCAAGAAGACCATTGGGTAGAAAGAGCGATGATCGCAGGTCTTTCGGTGGACTTATGTGGGAGGTCCTGGCCCGAAATCGATACTTTATAAGGCGGAGGTTAACCCAGCAGTTTATAGAAAAACTGTAAAAGTTTTGACCGTAAATGTAGATATATGTATGAATTTACAATATTTAGTCAATTTGCTTGTCTAATACCGTATTTCACATCGAACATAAAAGCGTGATTTAAAGGGTAGTTGAACAATGTCCATACATTTTGGAGTTAACCAGCCGGATTTATACTGTCGCAGCTAAAAACATATTAGACCCTGGATTTATTTTAGGAGATTCCTCTTCCCGAGAGCCTCAGACTAGCTTCAAGTATTAGATCTTTCGGTTGAAACATTCAAGAAACAATGTGGATTTTGAAGTTGATCCATGTCTTTGTGACTTAGTTCCCAAGACATAACTGAAACAATATGTACCCAGGGCTAGGCACGAACCACACAGTAAATACTAGGTCCGGAGAAGCAACTAAGTGTGAATTAGGGTGAGGGGTTGGGATAACACGAAAAGGACCTCGGACGTTTTATGTCGATAATTAAGGGAACATGCTACACAGCCTGAAGGTACTTTTATTTATTGTAATGATTTCATGAAATATTACTTTTTTTCGTTATAAATTCCAACCTATCTTGAACCAGCAATAAAACTCGTATTAATAAAGTATAATAAACCGATTTACCAAACTTTATTGCAGACCTATATCCTAGACCTTATATTCTAGACCGGACCGGTTTCAGGCAGTTAGGTACGTCCACATTCAGACTGGTACACTAGCATTGGTTTTGCTAGAGTACCAGATTAGTTATTAAATTTAGTTTTATTAAAATCTATTTACAATGGAGTGCCGCCGAATATTAACAGTTGAAAAAATACACTCGTTGTATTAAAAAGCTCATATAATATTAATATATTTTATCAATTTTTTGATTTATTATTTTAAAGAAACCTACTACTACTTTTACCTTCCTAAGCAACATGAATTCCCCCGTCGTTATTGATGTTCTTTATTCTACTTCTAATAAATTGAATTTCTATATCGTCATTTACTGTGAAATAACAAATGCGCTTTACGAACCACAAAAATTCCTTTACAACTACGATACAAACATCTTTATTATGCTGAGGACGATTAAAGGAGACTTTATGGAATAAACGAAAACTGTGGTGGCCTGTGAAAGGGTTCATATTATTTGTGGGATTATCTGTTAAGAATGAAACAATTAAAACGCGCAATGGAGATCTAAATTATACTATATTTGTAATTAGGATACAATCCTTGATGATCCGCACGAAAATACTGATTAAATTATTATTCATGAACGTTATTAGTTTGTGTTTCGGAGTCGGAGCAAACAATACTCGTGCTATCAAGCTTCACTAGTAATTGATAGGTGGTAACTAGCAACTAAGTTGGAAAACGCCGCAACGTAATGTTACCCCTATCATGTCTCTTGTCTCTAGTCTCTACCCCCGTCTCCTGGCCCACGCACTACACCTATTATTCAACCCCTATGAAAAGATCGATGATTATCAAAAACTCTCATTCTACTCTAACACGTTCCCGTAAATTGGAATTCCTTTATCCGTTGATATGGATAATGCAGATTGGCTTAATCCTATCATTGAAAAAAGTATCGTGTTGCGATGGTGTAACGTTGCTTCTTGGCTTGGGGCCCAATATGATTGATTTTATGGGTGACAAATGATAACCATTTTCATATTATTTGGCGATCCACTTCGGCGTGTATCGTTCGGAATCACGCAGTCTTACTCAGGTAGCGATAAGGTTGAAATTCCCACCTGTTTTTAATTTATTCCAAACAAAAAAAAAACCATCACCAAAATGCATGTTTTATTTTATTTTGTGAATTTCAGGCACAAATATTAAATGTTTTCCGATTATAGTCTAGGAACTTAATTTACTTTCCTCATTGTACAATAAAACCATACCGATAAGAGGTTAGCAAGTAGATGATTTTGCACTTCAAAGCATTAATTACCTACAGGTCTGATATTGATTTTTTAGGCTTATTAAAAAACTCTTGTTAAAAAAGATGTGTTCTAATCGCAGTATTTAATTAAAACATGTTTAAAATATTACTTCGCGTAGAAAATGGTCATCCTCATGAAGATTCTCTCAGCTCAGATTCTCCTGCATGGTGTGTACTTCATACAGAAGTCAATCAACGTGACTTTTCAATTAGTACCTATATTTAGTGGCTAAAAATGTTTCAATAACATTGTTGATCGAATTTACCCACTGGTTCCGGCAGTGGATATCTTAAACCTTCAGGCTAATTTATTCCCTTTTGGGAAAAACTCATATGGTCTCATAGGAATCGTTGTACCTCCCTTATTTTCATAGTGAGAAATATGATCTAATTGGTGTTAGAAAGAGAATATAACATGCTTTATATTCAAATATAGATATTAAACGCCGAATGTTTAAAATGTGCACATTTTGGAAACCAAAGGTTCCAACATTATTTTTTATATAAAACGACAAAAAAGTGAAGTGCAACGTCTGTAAAACATTTTTTCGTTATCAGTAATTTTAGTTACAAAAAACGTAAAGTGAGCCATTTTTACATTTTTTTATGTTCGCATTCAAAATTTTAATATGTCAAATACCTATAGTGTTTTTATTTATAATAATATAATTTTAAAGCGTAATTTATCACCTTTCAAAATCACTTTTTAGTGTTCGGATTGTTTTCATTGAAATGCGGAAATACTCCGACTTCCTGTCAAAATATGGCAGAGGCTTTTTTTCTAGCTTAGGGGTTATCTACGTTGTTCCGTCTCACTGTCCTTATTGATTCGTATTTTTGTTGAATACGTCTAGGACACGTAAAATAAAATATTCCAAGAACGGAAAGTTTACAACTTATCTCAGACCGCTCTCAATTTTCTATTCTACGATATATGTATGACTGTGTAGAACGAAGAGTCGTATCGTAAATGAAAATGGATACGTGACGTTATACGTTATTGGTTTGGAAAACTTTATTTTCTCTTTATGTAAATAATACATATCCATAAAGATCAACGAATGGTTAAAAGTTTTAATGTTCCAAGGGAAAAGTCAAACGGGCTGTATGGAGTCTTCTCAGTTCCGCTCGTAATGCGTGAGACGTTGTATGAGATGTTGTATGAGACGTAACCTGGAAACTTACTCAAGAGTACATATAATAAAGGTAACCACTTTGACGTGCTGGGAAATATACGGCACCTATTCAGAATAAATGTGTCTTATTCGCTCAGGTAAATCTCAAAACGGGGCGTCCTCTAATTAACTTCCCCCGAATTACAAACGAAGCTTCCCATTCTGTCGAAATGAAATTAATCGTTTCTACGTTGTTGAGTTTGTTCCGAATAAAACCGTTTTAGTTGGGTATGCGCCGGAGATTATACTGTTTTAAACCCTTTCCAATTGCCTTGGGGATCTGTCCCTACAATTTATCGTACAAAAATAGTCCCAGATTCAAAAAGAATATATTTTCTAGCGAATTTAACAATAATATATTCGAGCGAGGCTCTGAAGAAATGGGTTTATGAGATCTACTTTGAATATAAATACGAATAGTCCGTTATTCGCAAGCCCCTTTCCCCTTCATTGCGTTTCCGACGTGTTAGAATTTCTTTATGAAAGCGGAGGCATTTCTGTTGATGTCGGGATTATTTATACATGGAATATATTTAATTCTTAGTACATGTTTATCCAATTATGATGATATGGGTATAATAATAACAATACTTTTTGCTCTTGTGAATGAAATAAAAATCTGATAAAGATCATCTAGGTCCTGGATGCGACTGTATCTTTTTTTCTGATCAGTTCTGTTTCAAATTTTCGTTTAAGAGGAAACCGGGTGGTGTTTTTTTCCATACAAACGTATTCCTCATTTCCCTCTCTAGATTTTGACACTAGAGAAAATATTTTTTTACATAATATGAATATTGACCGCAAGCGTGTCGGTACGTTTTGATTTTTTTGATAAGTTACTTTTTATAGGAGTTATAACCCTTCAAAAATTGTTAAAATTGCCTTTTTTTAACGCCATCAACAAACGTTCAGTATACAAATAAGACGATGTATTTTTAAAAAAAGCAAAACGTACAGACATAGAATGTTTTCTTCCAATACATTTGGTAAAAAAAATCTTGGAAATCGGTTCAGTTTTGGAGTAGAAAAATGAGGACTACAAAACCTCGATTTTGACAATTTTATTTAGGTATTATCAGGCTGAGGTGCATGTGTCCCTTTCTCTCAGTATTCGGGGGTGAGGGGGGGCGGAGAGGGTTTTGTTGAATACGTATACAGTCAACGAAGTGATGTGACATTCTCAATAATTATATCGATACACTAGTCCACTAGTGTTGTCATGTCCCGAGTTATCGATGTTTTTTTAAAATTATTTTTTGTTTGGTGACTTATCTTGAGTGTGCCAATACTTACCGAGCTTATTTACTAAAGTTATTGTGACAAATTTAATTTGTTTACGTCAAATAAATTAATGGAAAAAAATTGAAAAAAAAACACCTGTTTCAGACAGACCCCGAGATGATTCCGTTCCGTATTGCCGAGTTGGATATGGAACACAAAAATTAATTAAAATATTTTTTGATAACTTTTGAAGGTTGTACTCAACATAATATTATCCCTTTATAGGACACTTTTTTTAAGATACAACTACCGAACCAAAAAAAACTTTTATATTTGACTAAATATATTGTTCTAGATTTTTTTTTTAAATTATATTTTACAAGAAAATGTGTGATGGTAAGTACATACACCACTGATCGTTTGATGGAATGCTGGTACAGCGTATGTTCAGTGGTACATGCATCTACCACATGTTGTTGAATCGATTATGTTATTATAATATCATATTATACAAATGAATATTGAAATCTATGTATAAGAGGCACCATATTGTTTATTGTGCTACATATTAGGTACATACACATAACTAGTTTAGTGTTTTATTTAACTTTTTTAATACGTTATATTATTACAGAAAAATGCACTTTTGG
This sequence comes from Hesperophylax consimilis, assembly GCF_061612785.1. Lineage (NCBI taxonomy): Eukaryota > Metazoa > Arthropoda > Insecta > Trichoptera > Limnephilidae > Hesperophylax > Hesperophylax consimilis. The sequence goes on along the minus strand of NC_142838.1, from coordinate 36,068,653 downwards.
GAATACCTCCTACATCACTTGACATTTTCAATCTTCTTCAATGATCTAATATTTTTTGTTTTTAAACGCTTTATTGTAAAAAAAATTACTGTTTAACATCTACACAATGAAATTGAAACAATTTATGGTCCATACCTTTCCCTCGCCGGTAAATTTCTTGGTATGCGACCGTCAATTATTTCTGGTAAAAGGCATTGGTGGTAGAAATTTTCTAACAGTGGAACGATTTTTTGCCAGATTTCATCGTCCCTCTCAATTTTTTCATACAGCAAACCTTTTGGACTCCACACAACAAAATAACAATAATTACGACGAGTAGTATGTAACTGGCCTTGTACTTGGTAGAAGTAATTATGATTCCGTTTTAATGTTAAAGAATGGTCTTCCAATTTACAGTAATCAATTATCTTTTGTGCAATTCCCTCTTCTGGTGACATATTTGCTATACTATAAGGGCATTTAATTTCAATTATAGAATCCTCACCGATAAGGCCATCCGGACTTGCCGCTAAAAAGTTTTTGGTTTTATCGATAAATAGCCCACAAGCGGATACCTGCAAACTTGTTTTTTTTGAAAATTGCTCTATTGCTAGGCTTTCATTTTCTTTTCCATAATTTGTGGCCATAGTTCCTTTGAATTGTGAGCACAGTAAAGAGTTTAATACTCCCGTAACTGAAGTTTTTTGCCGAAGCTTATATATTTTTCCAAAGTTAGACGCCGTTATCCGCTTACGTCTTTCAATTGCCCACAGATTGTTATTGCTTTGGCCTACCGTATTCCGTTCGAGCTCTTCCTTATTCGTTGAAGATAATTCTTTGAGAAATTCCTCTTTTTTTCGTTTCAAATATTTCAGGTGGCATATCTGGTTCTAATTCCAATTGACCATAATTTTCATTGGGCCCTGTAACTTTTTTTTCTTTTTTCTGTCGTATTTTCATTATACTTAATTTTTTTTTTCGACACATTTGTGTATTCTCCTTCGAACGTCGTTTGCTCTCTATAAAGTGCTTCGTGTATTTGCCGGGACTGTGGCCTTGGATTTTCTTTTGTATTCTTGAATGGGTTGCCAATTCACTATTCCACGAAGCTACTGCTCCAAAACATCTTGCTTGGTAAGATCCTCTTGTAGTAAAATTTACCCTTTTTCCACCTATAAATTTGGCGATAACGTTGTTGAATTGCTCCACAGTGTTATTTGTCATGTCAATAATAAGACTTTCTGCATTTGCTATTAGAGACAATAAGAATTGTTGGATATCAGTCCATATTCCACAATCTCGAAGATCGCTTACTAAATTTGGATCATCAGTATACTTCTCCGGCTTGCAATAGTACGATGCACAATTTTTATGATCACCAAACACATGATTTGCGGTATTTTTTATGTCCATTTTCAAATTTTTTATTTTATCACTTTGTACTGTGTTTTCTTGCTCTTTCCTGTAATTTACTGCTCCAACTACAGCTCTTCTCATGCGTAAAACGTTTGCTTCAACCATAGACATATGAATATTAGTAGACCTGCCCTAAGTGATTAAAAGCGTATTATCCCCACTCCCCATACCGGTTCCATTGGAGCCGGCTGTGCTCGCGTATGGCCTCAAGTGAAATTTGAAAACGTGACGTCATCATTCTTGTGCGAACTATGGTCGAGGCATCATCGGTTCATTTTACGAAATAACACGGCAAAATGTTGACTTGTACTATGAAAACTTGTAAAAATAGATGTGAAAAAGAGAATCAACCCAATTGTCGTATTACATTCCATATATAAGCATTATTTTACTTTATTTTAAGCATATTCACATCGTATAATATGAATCAGTTGTTACTATCACATCGAGAAACGTCTGGACGCGAAACACAAAGCTGGTTGGTTGCTGGGAAGTAAATTATGAACATTTATAAAAGTGTCTTAACTAAATACTTAAACGAAATATTCGACTCTGAAAATAGAACCGAATTTTTTTGCCGAATTTGGACTTCGCAAATTTGTTCATAACGTGGCGAGTAATTTGCGCTCCCATGTAAAAATGTCTATTCATTCAAAAGCAGATTTTACTTTTAAGAAGTAAATGGTCATATTATAATGCGAGATGCCTATTTACTGTCAGATTGATTTATTGACGAATCACAGTCAGCTTCACTCCCTTCGTTCTTCAACAGTTGATTTTACCCCTCGCCATTATCTTCTCGTCTATTAATTCCTGTGTGTGGCTTCAACCTTTTTCCTTATATGAACTGGTACAAAGCCTTTGGCGTTGTTGGTTTTTTTTTCCAAGTGCTTTCATTTTGTTGCAAAAATTGCGGAGTAAGTGATTTTTGCACTCTATTTTTTGTACTATAAGGTTAGGACCATATAGCATTTGTTGCATTATTTTTTTCATGATGCTGGAGTCGCCATCACCAACTAGTTTGTTAAATTTCAATCCATGCATTTCCATGCTTCTCGAGAACCCTTCTGCTATAATGTGGGCTTCCATGGCATTAGCACTGTCACGCCAGTTTATGAAGCACCTGTGCTCAGAAGCAACTATGTGTAGTTTAGTAGCTCTAGCACATATGCAGCAGTATGAGTTTCGCACTCCCAGAAATAAAACCTTTTTAGTTCGTAGTCCAACTATGCACCCTGCGCCAGATGAGGAGCTAAATCCACTTTTGTACGACCTCTTTGCCCAGGAGCCATCTGCAACCACCGTTACCAAAGGATAGCCACCCTCGTCTACGTCACCGTTTAAAATGGCTAGCCTTTTTTCTTCTTCACCAGCTGCGATCATTTCTTCTAAGGCACATTCTTCAATTGTTGGCGCTAAACATTGTTCTATGTTCGTGTAAGTCTTACAATCCATATTTGGCATATTTAAAACCCCACAAATTTCATTCCATTGTGAATACCCATTTCCTGTACACATCACTCCTTCGACGACAGCAGTATTTATAGACATTTTCCGTTTCGGGTCGTCGGAGTGTACGTATTCTATTTTCTTGCACATTTTGCACTCGAAAACATACTGGCTTAGAAGACCATTTCGTCGTTCCTTCACAAATTTTAAATCGGAAAATGTGCAGTTGGTGTGTTCGTGCTTTATATTTGATATCTCCGAAAACAAATATTTTATATCCACAATTCTGCGACCTTCGAAATTATGGGTTTCATCAATATGGTCTGGTTCTATCACCAAATCATCAAGCGTTGTTGATGATGATGAACTTGCGTTTTCGTCTATATTTGGAGCAAATGATTCATCCATGGAAGTTTCATGCATTAGTGAAGATGTAGTTAAGTTTCCAAAAGTAGTATCGATGACATCCATATCCATGTAAATGCAAATGATTTATTTATTTAAATTTGTCCATCCCATTTTCCCGTTATACATGCTACATAATACACGGCTCTCATAGCATAAATCTTTAGGTTTTTCTCGTAAGTCGCTCACGTAAGAGAGTTATGGCAAAATTATCAATGTAAACGATACCCATTGGTAATTTTGCCATAACTCTCTTATGTGAGCAACTTACGGGAAAAAAAACTTTACGTACGTAAAGGTAACCTTAGGAAGGTTCAGTAGTAAGAGTAACAGGAAAGCGATATTTCGACTTACCTAGATGTCGAACGTGGTGCAACATGAATCTGTCGTTTGATACTAATAATCGGTTTTTTTCGTCTAGTAGATAAAAACAAACGCGCTTTGTTTCCATTTCTTTTACCCATTATTTATCTGTAAGAAAAACATTTTTGAGTTGAATGTAGGTAATATAGTAGTCGATTTTATGTAACTCAATTTCTAAATACACATATATTATGCTACGTATATATTTGCGAATAGTGGCGTGCACAGAATTTGAAAATTGATATTTCGGAAAAAAAATAATTTTCAGCTACGACAACATCATTAATGTCGTATTTTCAATCTTAGGATTCTAGCCCACTGAAAAATCAGTGCACGCCACTCTTTGCGGACAGAGACGCGAGCCGAACCACGAATTATGGTAAAGGTACGAAGCAACCGCAAGCGGCGCAGCGTTTAGGGCAGTTTGCTTTTGCTTCGTTCCTTTCCCATAATCCGTTGTTCGGCTGGCGTGTGTATACGCAGCCTAAGACGTAGAATAATATTTATTATAGGTTACTAGATATGTTAACAAATGTACCGACTTGCACTAATGCACTTTATGCATACAGTCAAAACTGATGAATTTACGTTATTCAGGGAGAGCCAAAAAACAACAACATTTTTAGCGATATTTATATGTTTAATTAAAAAAGGACCTACTGCGCCTATGCTGCCGTTTTATAAAAAAAGATGGTATGAATCTCCCGATATTACTAAACCAAAACAGCGTGCATCTTACTTTACTAATAGTAACAAGATGAATGAACTATGAGCGCAGAAGATATCTATTATATAGGAATACGCACGCTCAAGTCGCGACGCGTATTGACTTATCTGTTGCAGCAGGCAGCAACCTGTATACACGCACGCACAAGTCTCATTGATTTGTGCGTGTGCAGAAGATGAGCTCGGAGCAGGCAGTCACATGTATATACCTACGCACAAGTTGCAATGTGACCGAGATGATGAGTCAACAACAGGCACACACACGCATTGGGGTTCACCAATACACCGATAGCGCTTTTGCTGTCCCCGCTGAGATGAACGAAATAGAAATAATTTTTACAAATACCTATCGTTAAAATTTCTCGGCGCTCCTGCGCGCCCTTAAGAATCGCTAATATTGTCTTCAATAATTAAATATTACAATTTGAGGTTTTACTCGATCAGTTATTCCAAAAATAAAAACACACTAAACAGTAGTTTAGTTGAACTTTTCAGTTTTGTTATTGATTTCTTTCTTATTGTATTATATTTTATTCTTTTTAAATAATCAAAAAATAGCATTCCCGTCGTGTATTAGTGAAATTATTTACCGTGTCATTTATATATTTTATTTTATTTATTCTTTCTTTACATGCGGTAGCACATTTTAATTACTAACCTCACCGAGACTAGCCTGTGTCGAGGTTAATAATTTTACAAAATAATAAAATTAACACAAAGTAATATGTATATTGAATGGATAGTATTGTTGCATAAATAATGGTTACCTACTGAGCTGAAGGAACTGATTTCAATACAGTAGTAAACATGTATTTAGGGTGACCATGTGAAATAACATATTTTGGTAATAATTTAAAATTACCAAGAAGAAATGTAGAAGAAAAAAAATAATACTTTAAAGTATTTGATTTTTATTTTCTCTAGTTTTAAATCTACTTAAGACGCAAATTTTAAAAAAAACGTCTTCTTCTGGTTTAATGTCTTCAAGTGCAGTATTCATTTTGTTTTTGGACCTTGTAATTGTGTTTAGATTATCTTGATGTTGAGAGCCGGTTTATTTACTCTAACTCATGGTGACACTGGCAGTAGATTGCTTATACAGCAGGAACAATACCTTTGAGCAAGCGCAATATCTTATGGCAATATCCATTCTACTTAATTGAGTATTTAGACTGTGTTTCTTGAAAATTTCACATGCAGACATGTATTTGAACTGCTGTGTTTTTCTTAACATAGAAAAATAGCATCTTAATAATAGAACAAAAAAAACGGATTCGACCTAATTATTATTTTCTTTAAAGCTTGGTATATTTATTTGTAGGTACACTATTTGCTATTAAACTGTTAATATTGGTTAGTACCTATATAATGAAACCTATAACGAAAATCGATTATAATCAGAGATGTGCAAAATGGGTACCCAAAACCATTTGAAATGCAAAATGGAAATGGGTCAAAACTTTTCCATTTGAAAATGCAAAATGCAAAATGGTTTTTAGAAAAGCATTTCAAATGCAAAATGCAAAATACCTATTTTAAAAATGCATTGAAAATGCAAAATGGTTTCTCAGGTCAAACAATTAAAATAATTATAGAATTTTTAAACATATTTGTCATTTAATAATGGAAATCAATGTAGAACAAACATATTACATGGTGTTAAATCCAAAAACACCACGACTACAGATTGTGAAACCACAAAAAATTTCCGCGGGACTAATGTTGCCAACGTAACTACATAGAAATCTAACATTTAATATTACAGCGTTATTGCCCGTCATGTGGTCATGTCATGTTCCGTCGTGGTCATGTTCAGTATTTGAATCAGTATTTTTTGTAATGGTATCACTCAATTGCCAGGGCTCCTACCAGGGAGCAACTTGACAAATATAAATTATCTCTCATAGCGAGGTTGAGGACCGACTGATATTTGGGGCTTATGAAAAAAAGATGAGTGGAGATAGTAGGAAGAATGTTGCAAAAAAGCATTTAAAATGGAAAATGCATTGAGAAAAGCATTTAAAATGCAAAATGGTTTTTAGAAAAGCATTTAAAATGCAAAATGGAAAATACCCATTTTGCATTTCCATTTGAAATGGATTTATTTGAAATAAAGCACATCTCTGATTATAATACACTAACGAGAATGAGCTTCTCACAACATTAATTTATTACTTCCGAAAAGAAGAGTAGTTTTGTATTTGAACTCTGTTTTCTAATTAGTACATAATGATTGTGAAATTAATGATTTAAATATTGTCTTGTTTGTATTAGTTGTATTTAATATATGCCTAAAAATTAAACGTAACGATTTTGTTTGGAAGATAGGTGATGAAAGACGAGACATTATTAATGACTGCTTCGTGATTTGCATTTTTTTCTTCGGGAAAGTTTTAATTGGAACGTTTTCTGCGAAAGATCCAAGCGATCAATTAAAAATGGAGCTGTTTAATTGATTCCTTGAAAGTTTTTAATTAGAGTGGGAGCGCTTCTCGAACACGCAGACCTTGTGGGATAGTTCGGTTCATTTCTAAAGATTAAAATAAGTGTTAAGTTTTCTTTTGAAATTAGAAACTTTGTTATGAAACGCTTTTTTAATGAAACACTATAACTTTGTGTGTTCCTGGCGTTGTAACCTTTCTGTATTTTATATATATATCGTTTAAGTTAAAGAGGGACAGGTTACAACGGAGTTGACAGCGGTGCATCTTTACGTTACTTAGTTTATATTATATGTTCTAACCAAGACACAGTTGAAGCAAACCGGTTAGTTGGTCGTGTAAATAAACTCACGTTTACGAAGGTTTAATTGTCTCACGATAATATTGAAAATGTTTTTTTTTTTGCTTTTCTCTTGCAACATTCTGTGTCCCTTACAGAGACGAAGTATTCCGCTAACGAAATCACTTTCACGTTTTCCTCGAAGCTGGATAATTGTGGAAACCCAATGGTATTTTTTTTCTGTTTTAATACTCGTAAAAGGGTAAAATAACAGGAGAGAGTCATGCAGCGCGCTCCGCGTGTCGTCTGTCTATTGTATTTTTATTACTTCATTTTAATTGTGATTTTATTTTTATTATCAAATACACTTTCTACTTTCTAGTTTTGTATGCCATAATGGAATATGGCCGTAGAGAGTTTTCCACCATGTTCGTCAGAAATAATATCATTTATTTTTTGGTGAAGTTGTAATCGACGAAAACCTATTCCAGTTGTATTTCATTGTTAATCCAAAAGTTTTGACCGTAGAAACGAAATTTATCATTCATAATTCATAATAATAAGCTTTTAATTATTTTGTGGCTTCCTCTTCATACTCATGTTACTCGAATGAAATGTAATTTTGGATTATAACATTTTAAAGTTGTGTGAATAGTATCTAATCACCATACTACTTTTTCCTCAATATAAAGCTATTAATTATTTGATTGCCATTCCTCAATACAAACCCATTAAATATTAGATTTCCTTACTTAAATTTCCTTACTCTGAGAAGCTTTTTGACAGAAACTGAAAATCCACAAACATCCTAGGAAAGGGGAAACAACCTTAATTATTACTTATTCTGCGGGTGCATGGAAAGACGCGCTAGCTTCTGAAATTGCTAAACACCCGAATTATCAAACATTTGGATGGGACTACGTGTGGCTTATAATTTTTCCCAAAGGGTTGATAAAATAGGGTCTAGGCTAGAATAATAAGCAGACATTATCTAACCAGAATTGTCTACTTTAATGTGGTTAAATCTAAATTTAATCTAAATCTAAACCTGCTCGCATGCATCGGTTTTTTTATATTCAGCATTTGATGAAACGGACTGTGATACTTTCTTGTTTGTGAATCCTTTGTACCACGTTAATTGAAGCTTCGTGATCAATAATTCTGAACACAATAGAGTTACAGCTATCCAATGGATGTGCTTTAGTTTGTACCCACATCATTATATATATTGTTCAAAATTAAACTAGAATTAAAATAAAATCGCCGTGATTTTTTTTTGTTTCCTCAGCAAAAGAGAGTGGTTTAGGAAATTTAAAACAATATTTAAAAGACAATAGCAAAGTCTTGTTGTTTGTTTATTTATTTATTAAGGATCTGCTGGGATTTTATATAAAGATCAAAAAATAAATTTAAAACAACAGTATAACGTAAATAAAATTTAAAAAAAATAAAGCATAAAATACAATAAACTTGTCAAGTTATCAACAACTTTAAAAAAAATCTTAAAATTTATGTAAGCATAATAAATATAACAACAAAATTATAAAAGATATTGTGAATAATTAAGCATATTATGCCTAAATTATGATTACCTACTCGTTATTTACATTAATTAAAAACTGCTGAACTAATTTGTCTTTGAATGTGTCTAGATCTCTGAATGTAAAGTTATTATTGTGAAAAAATATATTACATCTAGAAGCGTCAGGGCAGTCAAACCTTGAATTAACAATTTTATACAATAAAAGGAAACTATTTTTCGCCTCTCAGATAATTTCGATGTGTTTAGTAATTAACACTCGTGAAACTTCTTCTTACGTTTTTATAAAAAAAAAACTGAATCTGCGGACGACAACAACCTATTCGTTTATCTTTTAACACATTCGCTGCCAGGATCTTTTGTTACCATTAAAATGACAGATGATTGGTCCGCCCATGGGCCCGATTGTGCTGAACCGGTTAAGTGACAGAATGCTGGGGTAAATAATAAATAATAAATGTAATAATTTTTACGTAGGTAGGAATAATATTTTTTAATCAAATAAATTCGCGTGATAAAATCGATTATCATGCTAATGTGAAAGTTCTTTGGTCGCTTGATGTCTTTTTTGTTTAATTTTATGGAAGGGCATTATGTTTGACAGATCCCAAAAAGTATAGATATTTACTGTTAAACGCGTCACGTGTCAAATTAATATTTTTGAAAGAAAGACAAACATTCCGGGGTTACGATTAACCTGATAATATTTGAAAATATCCTACTACCACAACAGTAAGCGGAAAATATTGCTTGTGTTGATGGAGGACTTAGCCAGCCGAGGAATTGAACACACTTCCTGGGTGGAACCCAAATGCGATGTCAACTCACCCACTGACCGGTCAAATGACGATATCAAAAACCCGATTTCTCACGTAAATGTCAAATGAATGGGAACTTTCTCCCTCGACAACATGATTTCAACGAAACTCTAGTTATGAATAAATCCGTAACTTTCACGTCAGTACAATTAAAACGCTAAAGTTTGATTATTTTCCTAGAATATTTTGTGCGTCCGTTATATTTTTTGGTCGATAAAGTTATCTCACTTCACAACCTAGAACAGCATACGTATTAAGTTACGGGTACATTTGGGAACCGAAACGCGAGCCGAGCCTCGAATTATGGGAAAGGGACGAAGCAACAGCAAATGGCGCGAAACGCAGCTTGGGGTTGCTTCGTTCCATACCCATAATTCGAAGTTCGGCTCGCGTTTCGGTTCGCAAATGTATACACAGCATTATATTTGAAATATGAAGGACTACGTATAAACAGTATATATATATTATGGACACATGCCTCATATTTCACGATTAAGACGAACTTTAGAATTCTCCTTTCGCTCAGCAAACATCATTTATCACACTGACACGACATGTTATATGTTCACACATCGTAAATAATGTTTATAAGCTTTCACCAACAGATACCTTATTTTTTTTCCTTTATCCCTTTATTTAGATTTTATTTAGAAAAATGAGGTATCACGGTATTTTATGCAAGCCATTTACGCTGCCTGAACAAAATTATCATATCTTTATTTATAACTTATAACCATAAAAAAAAATATTTTTTGCACAGTAGGTTTGAAAATTGATAATATTTCTATTTTTACTGACAATTCGTGGTGGAATTCCATTAAAATCGTTTCAATATATCATGATAGTTGATAGATAGGTACTTACTTTTGTCAAAAGAAAGGCTCTGTACGACCTTGGTATGTATATAGTGCGGTATTATTTTAGTTTATCTAATTAAAGTGTAGTGATGTAGCGGACCTCTGCTTCTGTTTCCGCAAACGGGCAAGTTCTGCACACTTTTCACTTCCGCTTCTTCTTCTGCAAAATGATTACACAATTTTAGCGGAACCTTGAGATGAGATCCTTAGTAACAGTGGTGGGGCGCGTTCGCCTTGGGTGTGTGGGCGAGGAGCGGGCCGAAGGGGAACCGGCACGCGCCAAGCGCCTTGCGTGATGTATTTTGTTTTCGGATTAGTAATTGTTCCCGAGTGTATGTCGTATATATAAAGAAGAGTGTCTGTGACTCCTCTATGAAAAACTCTGCTCAAAATCCATGCAACGCTGGGGACTTCGGCTACTTCTACATAAAAAAGCCTGATACTCTTTTATTTTTTCCAGAATTTTTTTTTTTTTAATTTTTATCGTATAAAAAATATCTGCACCCTCTGGGCGAGGTTTACTAGTTGCAAACATGGAAAAGGAGAAGGTGTAATTTATTATAAAATAATCTAAATAAAATAAATTTTGTGAGAAAAACATACTTTAATGTTAGGTTCCAATTATTTTTATTTTTTTTTTTATTTTTTTTTTTATTTTTTTTTTTTTTTTTTTTTTTTTTTTTTTTTTTTTTATTTTTTTTTTTTTTATATATACAATAATATTATTATTGGGTTTATAAAAACAGTTTATTTTTAAACAAGTTCTGCTGTGTAATTATTATTACGCGTGACAGCTGTTTCGCCCTCTGAAGGCATTATCAAACTGTGGGTAGCCCACTTACAGACGATACATTTATATTATTTCTAGGTAGGTATTTTAATTTCATTTACTGATTTCTTAATTGATTTCTAAGTAAAATATTAAAAATTATTAATGGTTATTACCCCAGCAAAGTTTCCCCAATTAGTGTAATGTTTAAATTTGACTGAATATCTTTATGTTAGTTATTCCCAAACGATGACTCATAGGGTTATTTTAATAGCATAATTAAGTACTTCATAGTGCACTCATATTTGCATTAGGTTTGAAGATATCTAGTAGGGGTGAACGAATTATATTTGTTTGTTCATTAATTAGAATAGCTTTCGGATTATTAGAGTTTTTGTTAATTTCTAATTGCTCTAAAAGATTCAGTTTACGGCCTTTATTTAGTACGTGTAACGGAGTTGGTTTATTATTATCATTAAGTGAGTGATTTTCATCTAGGAGATGTTTGGCAAATTGAGATTGTATTTTATTATTATTTTTAAAAGATCTTATATGTTCTTTAAACCTAGTGTTAAAGGACCGGCCCGTTTGTCCAACATAAACAGCGTTGCATTCGTCACACTGGAGTTTATAAATGCCACTATTTTGTAATTTGAGTACCTTACTTTTTGAGTTTTTAAGAGATGATCCTAAGTTGTTATTTGTGCGGAAGGCAATATCTAAACCACACTTTTTGAGGACTTTGGCAATTTTATTAGATGTCTGTCCGATGAATTCTAAACACCCGAATTTATTATTCGTCTTATTATTAGTCGTTGGATAAATTAATTTAAGGTTATTTTTGTGTTTGTTATTATTAATTATTTTTTCAATGTCTCTACCCTTGAAGCCATTATTTTTAGCAATAGTTAGGATTGTATTTTTTTCCTTCTCGTATGCTTTCTTGTCGAGTGGGATATTAGTAAGCCTATGTACCATTGAGTGGTAGGCAGATAATTTATGTGACCATGGGTGTAAAGATTTATAATTAATGGTCGTATCTGTAAACGTAGGCTTACGGAAAATTTCAAACGTATGTTTATTATTTTCTCTACCGATAGTTAGGTCTAAAAAATTAATTTTATTATTACACTCTCTTTCAACCGTAAAGCAGATTTTACGGTTGATGGAGTTAGCAAATGTGACAAAAAGATCTAATTGTCTGTTGGTACCTTTCCAACAGACCAAAATGTCGTCAACATAACGAACATAGTATATTATGTGTTTGCTAAAGATTGAATTTAAAATTTGTTTTTCAATGTAATCCATGAATATTTCTGCAAGAAGTGGACTGAGGGGAGATCCCATTGGTAATCCGTCGTTTTGTTGATAGAATTTATCATTAAACTCAAAGTAGTTAGTTTCAACACAAATTTTAAATAGATCGAATAAGTCTTTTTTAGTAACTGGGTTTATATTAGATTCGTCTAAAATATCTTCAATGATTTTAAGGCATTCTTGAATAGGGATATTGCTAAAGAGACTGACCACGTCTAAAGATATGAACTGGCAATTGTGCGGTAGATTAATGTTTTTTATTTTATTTACAAGTTCGAGAGAATTTTTAACGCTATGTTTTGGGTAGAATTTAGTATGTTGTTTGAAAAGTTTTAGTATGTTGTTTACTCGCCAAAAAACTTAACTTTCTTTTCAAACAACATACTAAATTCTACCCAAAACATAGCGTTAAAAATTCTCTCGAACTTGTAAATAAAATAAAAAACATTAATCTACCGCACAATTGCCAGTTCATATCTTTAGACGTGGTCAGTCTCTTTAGCAATATCCCTATTCAAGAATGCCTTAAAATCATTGAAGATATTTTAGACGAATCTAATATAAACCCAGTTACTAAAAAAGACTTATTCGATCTATTTAAAATTTGTGTTGAAACTAACTACTTTGAGTTTAATGATAAATTCTATCAACAAAACGACGGATTACCAATGGGATCTCCCCTCAGTCCACTTCTTGCAGAAATATTCATGGATTACATTGAAAAACAAATTTTAAATTCAATCTTTAGCAAACACATAATATACTATGTTCGTTATGTTGACGACATTTTGGTCTGTTGGAAAGGTACCAACAGACAATTAGATCTTTTTGTCACATTTGCTAACTCCATCAACCGTAAAATCTGCTTTACGGTTGAAAGAGAGTGTAATAATAAAATTAATTTTTTAGACCTAACTATCGGTAGAGAAAATAATAAACATACGTTTGAAATTTTCCGTAAGCCTACGTTTACAGATACGACCATTAATTATAAATCTTTACACCCATGGTCACATAAATTATCTGCCTACCACTCAATGGTACATAGGCTTACTAATATCCCACTCGACAAGAAAGCATACGAGAAGGAAAAAAAATACAATCCTAACTATTGCTAAAAATAATGGCTTCAAGGGTAGAGACATTGAAAAAATAATTAATAATAACAAACACAAAAATAACCTTAAATTAATTTATCCAACGACTAATAATAAGACGAATAATAAATTCGGGTGTTTAGAATTCATCGGACAGACATCTAATAAAATTGCCAAAGTCCTCAAAAAGTGTGGTTTAGATATTGCCTTCCGCACAAATAACAACTTAGGATCATCTCTTAAAAACTCAAAAAGTAAGGTACTCAAATTACAAAATAGTGGCATTTATAAACTCCAGTGTGACGAATGCAACGCTGTTTATGTTGGACAAACGGGCCGGTCCTTTAACACTAGGTTTAAAGAACATATAAGATCTTTTAAAAATAATAATAAAATACAATCTCAATTTGCCAAACATCTCCTAGATGAAAATCACTCACTTAATGATAATAATAAACCAACTCCGTTACACGTACTAAATAAAGGCCGTAAACTGAATCTTTTAGAGCAATTAGAAATTAACAAAAACTCTAATAATCCGAAAGCTATTCTAATTAATGAACAAACAAATATAATTCGTTCACCCCTACTAGATATCTTCAAACCTAATGCAAATATGAGTGCACTATGAAGTACTTAATTATGCTATTAAAATAACCCTATGAGTCATCGTTTGGGAATAACTAACATAAAGACATTCAGTCAAATTTAAACATTACACTAATTGGGGAAACTTTGCTGGGGTAATAACCATTAATAATTTTTAATATTTTACTTAGAAATCAATTAAGAAATCAGTAAATGAAATTAAAATACCTACCTAGAAATAATATAAATGTATCGTCTGTAAGTGGGCTACCCACAGTTTGATAATGCCTTCAGAGGGCGAAACAGCTGTCACGCGTAATAATAATTACACAGCAGAACTTGTTTAAAAATAAACTGTTTTTATAAACCCAATAATAATATTATTGTATATATAAAAAATAAAAAAATAAAATGGAGTTCTACAAATTAAACTTAATAACAATAAATAAAAAAATTAGGTTCCAATAATTTAGGAGGCAATTTCTGCTAACACAATGCAGATATTATATTATATGGGCTTATTTAATTACATTTTGTAGAAGTAATACAATCTACACATTAATTTCGGTTATCTGCGCTGTGCTTAAGTTTATAACATTTGAAACAATTTTATTTATTTAATTATATATCAAAAAGTCTTTTCCATAATATATGAAATACATTACCTTGATAAATGAATCACAAGTATACAGTGTACGCAGGAGGCTATCCATCTGTATAATTTAAGAAATATTAATAATGAATGTAGGTGAAATTACAAAGTGCGAACCAAAAAAAGTATAATGAATTTGCAAAAAGTAATATATCTGACCTATATGTACGTATGTATACAATTGGTATTACAAGTATAAAAGTAATATAGCTGACGTCTATGTACGTATGTATATAATTGATAGTACAAAAAGTAATATAGCTCACGTACATGCACGTATATATACAATTGATATTACAAAAAGTAATATAGCCGAAGTATATGTACATTTTTAATATTTTTTTTTTAAATTATGCCTTGCCCGTGCTGAGGCCTATATTTTTTTAAATTTTTTTTTATTATTTATACCCGCTAAACTCCCAAAGCAGTTTGTCAGCAGGTATATATATTATACAATATTACAAGTATAAAGTAATATAGTTGACTTATATGTAGGTCCGAGTATGTTTACAATTGATATTACGAGTATAAAGAAAAATAATAAAATAAATATACAATAGAAATACTCATGTAATAGTAAAATGATGGACTAGGTTAGTAAGATTAAATTAATTTTATCTCTGATTTCAGTAATCTTGATTTAAAAAATAAAAGTTAATTGATTTTATCTTTATATTTCAGTAATCTTGATTTTAAAATATCCTCAATTTGGGAGGCGGGTTTAAGTACCGCCTCCCCGGGAACCATTTATTGGATAACACCTCATACCTTTTTTCTTCACAGAACTTCCTCTCCTTAAAAAGACCCTCCACACAGCTTCACCAAAGATGACATAGGTCCCGAGGGAAATGTTGTACTCACTTAGTTTTATCTCTTTTGAAACAAACACATTTACTTTTCAAAGCAAATTTTAGTTCATTGAACCAGATATCATTCATGACTAACTAATGTATGACGTAGACAACTGAAACGAGTATGTTTTATGATCTCCTGAGAACTAAATCGGAATATACTTTTTAAATTTAGCGAATAAAGCAAGTCGCACAATTTCACGTTATCAATAAAAACGAAAAAGTATGACTTTCGGTTCTCTTTTTGCTCTACTAATGAGAGAAACTCATCTCTTTATATCATTTACATTTTCCTTTACGGGGTGCCCTCTAATGTACGGGTTACCCTCTCAAACGCCACCTTTAAAGCGAAATTTCCGCTACTACCACCTCACTTCACACCCTTTATTTTCCATCCCATCCTTTTCCTCTTCACTCTTGACAATTTACATTTATGTATAAAACATTCCGACTCGGCGGAAAAAGAGGTATATTATTTTTTGCCACTGTAAATCTCGGTTGGTTGGCTGGAACACATTGCCGACAGGCAATAAGCCCACCTTTATCCACACACGGTGTCCGGAAACTCTAGTTCAAACGGGAAACTACACGGAGAAAACTTACTGATATGGAATATTGTTAATTTATTAACAATCTGGTCAAATTATTTGTTTTCCTGTCAAAAACGGCACTAGAGGCCTATAACGAATGATTTGATAAATTTCTTAAAAAACTATCAATTTAGCACGAATATGTTATGAGGAAGTCGGAACACGTGTACTTCAAAATAATTATATTTTCGCTTCTCTTCCATTATATTTATTCGGACAAGCCACTTGCGTTAAACACGTGTTCAGATATATTCTGAATGACTAATATTTTATTGGGAAATGGTCATGCAGTCACATTTTTAACATTATCTTGATAAAAGCCGTACTCATTTTTCCCCGTGTACATCACATTGTGTAGTTTTTGAGTCGATTTTGTAGTAGGTATTGAGATAATTTTTCTGTTTTCAAGAAAAATTAGTCCGAAGTTGGAATTTTTAAAGTCAAATTTAAAAAAAAAAACTGTTGCGTTGAAGCGTAGGCCCGGCTCCAAAAGTTTTTTTTAAATTCTAGTTGCCGAGCAAAATATAAAAAGGTTTTAAAATATCGAAATGCTAAACTCGAAAAAAAAACCATCACTCAAAACTTTATTTTGCAAAAAATAGATGTAGGTACACTATTAAGTACCACAGTTAAACACTCAATTAAAGAAGAAAAAAAAATAATGCTTTATTTTGGTATTTTGTTGTACGTGTAGGTATCACTATATTTATTTCCTTTATTTCGAACAACGTATATATATAAAGAAGAGTATTCCAGGATGGGTTTGTTTTTTATGCAAATCTACAGTTTTTTTTTCCGGGATCGATAACATTTTGCACACTTGACCTTCAAAACAAGAGGAAGGTCACGCGCTACATTAGATTTCTCTCAAGAGATTACTCCCTAGACGAGTACATGTTCTTCTCTCACATACTAGTACTCAGTCTCGGTACTGTTACGTACGTTACTATATAATTCAGTACTTTCTCTCGGTCATTCCCATTCTGGTTCTCGCTTCACCGCGCCGCTACGATGCTACGATGCTACGATGCTACGCCGCGCGCTCAGCGTCTTACTTTCGTGCAGCCTGCCATGTGTTTACTTACGGCTTATTTGTGTTTACTGAGGAGACCACTGAAGGAAAAGATCTTTGCAAATATTTACCCACCTTTCACCCCTTGTTATATATCCTCTTCATTGAAACTCCAATAATGAATGATTAAAATCGTGAAAATAAGACAACGTTTTTCAAAGTTTTCATTAACAGTTCACTTTTTTTGTTGAAGTAAATTATTTTCGGTTGAATTTGAAAACACATTCACACACAACTAATAATAATTTGTTTCGTTTTATTTTTTACATGAACTCCACATATGAGGCCCAGAATTTTTTTTCCTTAGGGCCTATGTAATCTTTGGGGATGCTGAGGGACTTTTTAAGGAAAAGAAGTTCTTGGAAGGAAAAAAATGTGTGAGTCATCCAGGAGTGACGGATGTATGAACCCATCTCTCCCTATGCGAAGTAAGACGATGGGTCGAGAAAGTCCCGTTGGAGAGGACAAAGGGTCTCCTTCAACCGGCCTCTCTTGATCAGACCTGTCACGCAGTTGGTTGGCAGGCGCATCCCTTGCCGAGACATGGACAAATCTCACCCCAATATACCCTGCTAAGTCACCAAACGTAGTTAATCACTTGGGATGACCTACAACGGAGGTGTTGGTTATCCAATAAATGAATCCCGGGAGATTTCCATTCCCGCCTCCCAAATCGAGTTTTGCTTCCTATTGTTTACGATTTTTCAAACGTTAACTGAATTGTAAATACAATAAGTTTAAGCTACCTAAAGAAACCTTGCCTCAATGGAATTTAACATTCCAAACTAAAATTCTAAGTAGGTAAAATATCTTGAGCGTCCGTTTTAAAGTCTCTAACTTTAGAACAATCTCCTTTGTATCTCGACTTTGCCCTCCTAACGAAGTACTCTAACAAAACATTCCCTTTGTTCTTCACGGAGATGTTCTTTGCCCTTCTTGTGGTTCTTAGGGTAAACCCGCTTGATATTAGTTATCCTTATATAGGTATGTTGTTATCAGTGGCGGCTTGTTACTTTTGAGTCTGATAGGGTGCTAAGTTTGACAAATTCGACATTATTGGTGTTGTTTAGTCCAAACATTTTTTTTTCGAAAATTCGATTTTTCGTATGAAGATTTTCAGGAAATTTGAGTTTTGCCGTGCGCCGCAGGGATTTCCTGAAAATCTCCATACAAAAAACCAAAATTCGAAAAAAAAATCGTTTTCGGGTAACAACATCAATAGTGCTATTTTTCGTAATATTAGCACTCTAGTACACCTAAAAGTCACGAGCCGACGAACAAAAAAAATATTTTTTTTCCACTTAAGTATTTAAAAAAAAAAAATCGCACCTTGCGCCACAATATGAAGTATGTCAAAAAAATACAAATAAATAGTAGTATTACCTGTGTGTAAGGATAGAACGGCCAACTTTATGATTCCAGAGATAGCCTCATTTTTAATGTCAGCGCCATACAATTTTTTCTTAAAAAAATTATAACTCCTTCATTTGTACACGCAATTGCTTCGTACGACATTTTATAGCATAGTAATGATCAGCAGAATCCATTTCTAGCCAAAAAAAATACCCTTGAAAATTCAAGTCTCTATGTCTATGAAAGGCGATTTTCAGCCCACTGTGCGCCGCCCGCAGCCAGGTACAGGCTGACCAAGATTTCACCCCTCTTTTCAATAAATAATCATCTTGTAAATTAAAATTTCAAATCGATGTGATGCGAAAGTAGATATCCTTTGCTCGATGAAGGTCTTCTGAAGTTTTGTTCATTAGTCAAGCTCATTGGTCTTTTCATATTACAAATTCACTGTTCAGTTAGTTTTTTAAGGGTAACAAATAACAAGCCCGAAATCTATACATTGTCTTTAAATCTCTAGTCTCAGCTTTAATCAATTAAGAACAGAGTATAATGTTTAAATTATTATGTGTAGTGTTAGATTTCTAATAATTGACTATACCGCGAAACTCTAATAAAATATCTCGAAAAATGTAGGTAAGTAAAGTTGTTGTGAATATCTTGTATAATAACGCTGGAATCGCTTGTTGTCAGATAAGGAAACCTAAATAAATAAATAAAACCCGGAGCTGGAAGTAAATTTGCGTGTTTCTGACTTGTCTCGCGAATATAATTTCCAATAAATCTTCATTTTCAATCAAGCTTGAAGATTTAGGTTTATATTTAACAAGCTTTAAAATTACAACAAAACAGCCCTCTGTAAAATATACTACTGTGTCATAATCTGTAAGAATGTTTAACAATGATAACTTTTTATAATAATTGTAATACGGTGACAGTTTGACCTTTTTAGATTGCAAAATATATGTTTTTGGGTGTTACTTGTTGCACGTGGTAATGGAAGAATTAACAGGATTTGTCTGGTGTTAGTGTCTGTATTTAAAAAAATAAAATTGTGTGCTTTTTGTTAAAGAAGTAGAATTAATCGGCTGTTTTTTGTTGTTGTTGAAAAATGCCTGTACTAAGTAGTTCAGTTTAAAGCTTTTAGTTTGATCCTACTTCATTTACTGCTTTTGTTCATGTTCCATCGATGCTTGTATATATGTATTATGTAGTTACTCCTTGGCAGTTGCATATTTCAGATAACCAATAACTCTAAGGACTATAAACTGTGAACCAGCACCGCATTAAAATCTGAATGGTAAATAGCACAGATACACCCGATACTGTTCCATTGCAATTTGTTGCGATGTTTTAAAGTCTTCCTATTAGTAGAATTGTTTATACTATGTACGTAATTGTTCAGCGAAGTAGCAATCCTTAAACCTTACACAAGGCTTTTTTTCCATTCGATCGCTAAAGTAGAACTTTTTAATTATTATTTAACGTTTATGTAGAACTATAGAATGTATCTTAGATGCTAAATCCTCGCTAGAAAATAAAATCCGGCACTTTTGCCTTTCTAAACCTCCATGTTTCGAGTGGACTTGCAGAAGTGTGTGGTGATTAAACTGCCGTGACCACTGTGATCAGTGTTGTTGTTGTTGGGAATCGGGAAGTGATAGCGGTGGTGTTGGTGTTCTGTAGCATGGTGAACTAGAGGCAGTGTCTGGACCACATCCCGCGAGCGCGGGAACATGGATTCTAAGCCACATGACAAGAATGACCTCGACAATGACCACGAATTCAGGTATGTGTTGTAGTCACGTCTTTCATTTATATTTTAGTGTAACAGAGAATGATTTCAAAATCAAACAGCGCATGATGCTGATATTGCGTATTTAGAGATGTGGAGATCTCATAGCTGGCTGCATGGAACATAGAACAATAACACTTCATCCATAAAATAACACATTGCGTCAGTTTTTGATCAAAAGGCACAAATTATAACCTCATATCAATTTGCAAATTCACAGAAGTTTAAGAACGAACTAGACTTTTTAGATCAAAGATTTTGAAAATATAAATTGTAAAATAATTTTTTATTAAAAATTGTAATTACGAAAGAGATTTTAGTTATTTCTAAAATTCTTTATACTTACCCACTTTTTTGTATGAAATAAACCATAATATTTTTGTAATTATGTTAAATAAATGCATATTTATCTTATCTTATACACTGTGGAGAATCCAAAGATTGATTATCGTGGATTACTTATGTAATGTTTTTGTACTTGCTACAGGTTCATCAATTAATCGACATTATACAACTACAAGAGCTGTATCACGGGTATCAATGTGGTTTCTTTATACATTGTGCCCTTTAAATATATAAGGGTATTACAATATTCTGGATAATTCCAAAACTAGTTTATTTTTTGCTGGAACATGTCCAATTACATTATTCAACTTTTTGCGGTGGAAGCCAAAATGCTGACGCTTGTCACTTTTATTATAATGTTAGCCGTTGACATAAGTGGAATATAATATAATGTAATTAAATTGAAATATTAAAACTTGGAATGCGAACATTTATTTTAATAGCTCACCTTACCAAAAAACAAAAATATACAAAAACACCAGCATTTTATTAGATACGTATTACAAACGTTATTGTCACCTCACTTTATTATCGTTTCATATAAAAATAATTCATTATAAAAATCGCTATTTTTATTAATGCAATACAAGTCTCATTTTTTGTTCCAAAATGCGGTCTTTGGTTTGGTAGATAGTTTCATAAAGTTAGAAATTTAAAAAAAAATCTGTGTTTAATTTTTAGATTCGAATACGAAGCGTGGTGTATTCTCTTTCTAACGCAGCTTACATAACATTTCTCACCATGGAAGTAAGTGAGACTATATGAGTTGTTCCCAAATGCGAACAAATTAGCATGAGGGGTTTGTGTTCTGTCTAATGACCAGTGGAAGTGCGTTGTTTAGCTTTGTTGCAAAGTATCTAAAATCTAGCCCTTTTCATAAAAAACTTAATTGTGGATTTGAGGCCATCGACATAATGAGTTTGGGGGGCATGTTTTGAAAGACCTTAAATATTTATAAACTGGTTTCGGTTGAGATGCATAATGAGTACATCATACTGTGACTTGAAATTGAATTCCTCTATAATACGTTAAATTATACATAAATAAAAGTTCAATTTTCAAAATTGGAACTGATAGGTGTATATCATATCAGACAATATAAAAGAGGTACCAACATTATTGAATTAATTAATAATTCTTTACTTGCAATGTGCTTTGGTTTTTTTTTTCAGTTTTACCAGATTTACATTGCGGGTCATTCCATAAAAACATAGTTTTGTTTAAAAATTTACGCTTGGAGAAAATACAACTTTGCACGCAGAGGACACTATATTAAAAACACTCCATGTTTCATCATTTACAGAAGCTATTTTATCTTCCATTACTATATACATTGTTACATTTATTAGATCTCTGCACACACAAAGACAGAGGATTTCTCTAATCATGTTAAAAAATATATATTATTTTGTTTTAAAGAAAATTGAAAAATATATATTAATGCATTTGTTTTTAAAAGCAAGATTCACAAATCGTACAATTATCAGTACCTAGAGAAATATTAGTAGTAAGCATAAAAAATATTAATTAATCTTATTAACCTTAACACAGGCTTGTCCTTGTGAGTTTAAAAATTCTAACGTAAAAAAAGATACAATGTAAAGAAACAATAAATAAATAAATCTTTTGTCGGTGACAATTATTTACGATATGTTGTTGCATTTAACCTTTCATCTTCTTTTTACAACCATTCAAACGAGCTGTACCTAAAAAGAGGTGACTTATTTTGACAACAGAATTTCGCAAAAAAGCTAATCAAAGAATTTGATTATTTCTTCTCGTATAGATCAGTACTTGTGTATTTAAATGATTGTGAAATGTAAACCATAAATCTTTGTTTAAATCGAATTTCCACTGCTTCCGTTCAAATAATATAACATAGTCACCGCCAGTGGCGTGCAATGAGCGAGTGGTGGCGGCGGCTGTATCCTGTGGGTGGCTGTGTAGGGGTGGCACATTATCCCGCTACCACTCCACACTCCAGAGTGAAGTGGGGGTGGCGGATGTAGATGACATCGATCGAGGCAAGCCATCCTCCCAAACCATCAAGCGGATCTGCTCGAGTGTTCGCTTCAACAGGGCACGTGAATATTATTTACACTTGTACTGAAATATCAGAAATTCTACTAAAAGTACGTCTGTTTGCAGTTCTGAAAACTTTTCATTCACATGCTTAATTCCATTGATCAGAACGTAAGAACATTTGTTTTTATTTGTCTAAAACCCATACTATAGGATAGATAAGTTATTAACCTATTAAACGGTAGTTAATAATGTAGGTAGGTATCGAAACACTAAACACTATCAGAAAAAAGTTCAACTTTCAATCTGCCGTATTGTTTATTTACGTTATCAACTAATAACCACCATTATTCCCCGGCACCGCCAGAGCTTCATATGGCGTCTTATTTTATTTTTGAAATGTAAATTTTACCTTAACTTTAACAGATAGCTGTGCCAATTTTATATTTATGAGTGAATGTATGAAAGCTTTGGTTATTTACGCGAATTTTGTTCGATATGACCAGGCTATATTTTGAATTTTTCTAATTTACTTAAAAAGTGGATAATGTTGAATTTCCCTGCTCTCTTTCCTGAACCTGCACGCTACTGAATACTTGACAGGCCGCAGTAGCACCAGTCACCGTAGCACCTACCCGGCTACAACCCAGCTGGCCTTGGACTATGCTACGGGCGCGGGTGGCGCACGGCGCGTGGCGCGACCCTCTCCCACTCTAACACAACCTTCCTCACTGTCCATCTTCTACGTTCTACTCTGTGAATTTTTCTACTATTCAATTTTATTTGAAAGCGACCTACCCTCTGATGCAAAGCATGGTTCTTTACTATAATATGTTTGTACATTCACATAAACTCATACACATCATTTCATCGTGGACTTATTGCCTGATAGAATTTTCTTCAATGACACTCATTTACAGCGAAATTAAAATTATGTCGCGTCATCTTCAGCAGAGTTTCCACCATTCCGATGTGAATCGTTGCTTTAAATGGCTTTACAACATACCCAAATACAAATTAAGGGTGTCATAGTCTTACTGACTCCAGATGGTTGGGAGCATTTGGAACTCTTGTGCGGTATTTACATAAAAATGGTGTATAAAATAAAGTTAATAAAATAAATATAAACTTAATTTAAAAGGAAATCAATAGCGGTAGGTGGAAGTGAAGCATCAAGCTGATGGAATCCGAAGGGGATTATTTAATTTTGTTTTGAAGGTGGCGCGGGCGTTTAGAGGGCTTCCAATATTTTTACGAGATGCGTGACTCTTGCAGTGTGGAGAAAGGCACGAATGTTTGTGAGTGGAAGGTCGGACGCAGTGTGAAGCCAGGCTGTGAAATATTGTGAGTAGACCGTTAAGTTTTTAAAAATTAAATACGTATAACTATTTTAAGGAGTTAAATAAATGTTGTCAACTTTTTATGTTCTAATATCCGTCTTATTAAAATATCTAGGTACCCTATTTGAATGTTCATACCACCAATTCACACGCTCCACAAAACACACTAGTTAAAACTTTTTTTAGATAAGACAAAAGAGAATGCTTTAACAATTTACTCATGATACCTCCCATTAGCGCTTTAATAAACTTTTATTTTTACTTTAAAGTAAACCTTATCTTGCGCTAACCCGCCTCACCCCTTCGACCCCTGGATCTCGCAACCAACCCTGCTTAGAGCGCTCAGGGCTCACGTTCACGTGTTGCACCCACCCCGCTCTCCTCTTAGCGCTGCGGGGGGAGGGCGAGGGTTGCCCAACCACCAACCACCCACCTCGTGCCCGCATACATGAAAAACATGATTGTGCTCATAAAAGGGTACCCGCCAGGAATACAATATCTCTGATTTTTATAGCCGTCTCCGATTCGGGCCACTGATATAAATTTAACGTCGGTACATTCTCCATTAGTCACATTCCTAGTCATCATCCTTAGCTTTAACGTATACCATTATTATTATTATTATTATTGTAGTTTCTCATACTGGTGCCAAAATGGTGTGATTACTAGCATAATGGTTTTGTTCGAAATTTCTACCAATTTTTTGCTGCGTTAGCAAATAATTTTTGCGATTATATGCAATAATACTGCATTCTCGTAGTATCCCAGACGAACTGCAGTATTATTGTCGCGAGTAGATACTTGAAACAGGTAGGTTGCTTTGTTTACGATTTGAACTGCAGGTACATGATTCGGGAGTGGGTCGACCGGTTTATTATTAATTATTTAATCTGGATTATTATCGACGCCACATAAATAAAAAAGGAATAATGTTCGTTTGTTCAAAATCTTAAATCTCAGAAAGTTCTTCACCGATTGCTTTGAAATTTTGACACAACTTTGTACTTGTGACAGGTAAATTTTGACACAACTTTGTACTTGTGACAGGTAAATTTTGACACAACTTTGTACTTGTGACAGGTAAATTTTGACAAAACTTTGTACTTGTGACAGGTAAATTTTGACACAACTTTGTACTTGTGACAGGTAAATTTTGACACAACTTTGTACTTGTGACAGGTAAATTTTGACACAACTTTGTACTTGTGACAGGTAAATTTTGACACAACTTTGTACTTGTGACAGGTAAATTTTGACACAACTTTGTACTTGTGACAGGTAAATTTTGACACAACTTTGTACTTGTGACAGGTAAATTTTGACACAACTTTGTACTTGTGACAGGTAAATTTTGACACAACTTTGTACTTGTGACAGGTAAATTTTGACACAACTTTGTACTTATGACAGGTAAATTTTGACACAACTTTGTACTTGTGACAGGTAAATTTTGACACAACTTTGTACTTGTGACAGGTAAATTTTGACACAACTTTGTACTTGTGACAGGTAAATTTTGACACAACTTTGTACTTGTGACAGGTAGGTTTTTTTTTAAAACAATGTCAAAGACAAATAAAAAAAGTGGATAAAAGATTTTAAATTGTTTTAACAAACCACGGTTGAAGTTTTTCTTTTAATAAATTCATCTTTATTAATTACTTTAATACTGCCTCTAATTATTTATTTGTGCCTCCTGTTCATCAAACCGATACCAATCTTCTCAGGGAATTGAAACTGAACCATTATTTTATGTGTTTAGTCCTATGTCTATAATTTCTTCCTTAGATGTTACAAGAACGCTTTATCTATGTATTTAAGTAAGGTTTATTAATAGACTTCTGGCATGTGCTGGGCTGTGGTCAGCCAGGGTTGTGGCGTGGCTTTTACCCCGTAATTCGATTTCGTTAATATTGTATGGTATTTTCTGACCGGAGTGGGAAGACACACAGTTTAACACTGAAGGCAATTAATTATCAAGGGTCTATAAGTCGATAGCCAAGGGCCAAAGACGTTAGAATTTTTTTTTTTAAGCACCCTTTAGGATCCATTGAGGTCGATAGCTATAGTCTATATTCCCTGTAAAATCAGTGCAATATGTTGTTCCCATGCGGGAAGTAGAAAGAGGAGTGTGGCGGTTATCGATGTCGCCCGAATGCTTCCTATCGCACACAAATTCGACGAACAGAGTGAATGCCCGCCGCGCTACCCCACGGAACATTTGGGTTACCGGTGCGCCAACTTAAATTGCTCCTTGAGTTTATTAACTGATTCTACTGATTATTGTATTTACCTATGAAAGGTTATACCATTGCTTTTCCTATAGTTTCCAGTACGAATTGTACAGTATCTCGGCGTGCTTGTTGGCATTTTGAAGTTATCGCCGGAGACGTATGCCTGTCGAGCGCTGTAACCGACTGATGCCCGTTGTATCTCTCAAAGGAGAATGGACCGATGTAAGCAGGCTATACTTCGAACGCCAATGATGGCTTTATCTATATACCTCAATGTTCGGATCAGGGACCAACTACAACATTTTATGCCAGTCCACACGATTGTCTAATCACCCCCAAATGATGGTGACACATTTTTATTTATTAAACATTCTAATTTCGGTTGTTGGTGCATGGGAAGAAATGTGAAATTTTCCTGTGTAATCCATGACATTCTTCAAGTTCAATAAACTTTTAATTGTCAAAATCGGAACTACTTATTATATATCAGATAAGCGGTAAATTAGGTACCAACATTATTTTATGACTTCATTTTTATTTATTCGAAATGCGTACTCACTTTGTTAAAATATTTGACAGATGCTTAAATGAATTAATATAGTTAAGATGCGTTACTGATACAATGCGGTTAGTTTTACTGAACTAGGTCCAGTGGACATACTTTAGCGACCCTCTTTACACATACCTATTTGAATTGCTGTACTTTTTGTAAGCGGTTTTACATTTTTTGTTTGATTATTATTAATGCAACGGGTCTTGTATTTTTATAATGTCATTGTATAGATGTCGTAATTTAAAACTTAAATACTTTCAGCTTCACAAATCCTAAAATAATATTCCATTATTTTTCATGGGTCCGCGCTATTAAAAAAATAATGCTTTGTTGCTTTCTGTAAAAAATCAAGCTATGTAACTTGACTTTCCAAGATTACCACATAGAAATTTGGTTTTCTCGGAATCAAAAAAATATTAAATATTGCGAATATAAAACAAAAAAAATGTCACTTTCAGGATGAATAAAGATTGTATTGTTTTGTTAAAAAATAGGAAAATTAAAGGGCTGATCGATTTTGCTACGGTAGTGGAAAGATAGACTTGAAACGCAACATAAAACTTAATTCCCTCGGAATATCCTCTTCCTGATCTAATGGTCCCTTTTTGGCTTTTGAATAAGGTGAAATTTTAATTATTCCAATCTCGTGTTATGAATTAAGAAAATTTTACACGGTATCTTGGTAGGCGACAAAGGAGAACCTAATGAACTTTTGTTTGTCTCCACAAAATCTACACTAGTGATCCCACCGATTACAATCGTGTCAAGTAATATCTCACACCAAAATGAAATGATTTGTAACAGAAGTTCGTGGCAAGCATTTTGGCAACCGTCAGAAATTAATAGAATGAATGAATATTACACATTTCTTGGTATTCGATTCTTCAATGAGTCTTTTTGCGTTTTATTGATTATTTGGTGGTACCTGGTTTCCTTTTGCCACGTTTCATTTGAATTGGTTCTGCCATTTTTACTAATATTAGCTTTATTTAATACTACCGATAATGATGTAGCATAAAAAGCTACCCATTCAGAAAAATGTTTTTGAAATTAATGAATGGTCCACATTAAGAATTAATGGGGAAAACCACACGGAGAAAAATGACTATGGCTGATTTATTAACATCCTTTTAAAAACGTGTTGGCAAGCCATTTTCTAATAAAATATTAGCACATTCAGAATATATCGAAACACGTATTCATGCAGCTGCGCTTATTCTGATAAACATAATGACGAAAAGCAACGATATTAGATTTTTTATGAACACGTTTTCCGACATCCTCATTACACATTTGTGTTTTACCGATAGTTTGTTAGGAAATCTGTCAATTCATTCGTTAAAGGCATTTTAACAGGAATACGAGTAATTTGACCAGATTTTTAATAAATTGGCAATATTTTATATAAGTAAGCTTTCTACGTGCACCACCGCAAAAATAGCAACACATAGTAGGTACAGGAGGAACTTGGTTTCCAATAATTTACCGATAAGTAGGTACATATTTTAAATAAACAATTTTTTTCACCGAAAAACACCGTAGATTTCCGTAAGAAAATCTGTTTTCTCGGATTGAAAAAAAATTGTAATATTTGTTTCGCATTTCTCTTTACGTTAGAAGATTCTGTATTTTTTATTATTTTATTCTCGAAGGCTTTTTTACGCGATATGCCCGGGGGACATGAACATGATTGACATAATATCTATATATATATATATATATATATATATGTGTAGGAATATCTAATAAGGTTTCGGCTTAACCGTACCGTATTTCTAGAAGTATTTACTCTCTTTCCTGTATTTAGGCGTAAATCCAATTTAATTTTTGTGTTTGTTTTCTTGCCACCGTGAAAATACTTTCAGTTTTATTGGAAGAAATACTCCGTTTTTTTTCAATCGGACAAGGTAGGGTGTTACCAGTAAAAATGCCATTGTTTACAATTATTTTATGAATCTACTATGAGCTTTTGAGTCTGGTACCTGATCGAATCACTTTGATTCCGCGAAAAACCGAAATCTTTCTTTGGTTCGTAAAATAATTACCGCAATGAATAAGTTATTTAAATCCTTTTCTATACATAAACACTTTTCTGTCGTTGTACTTATATGTTTATTTGAAGTCAATTGTCTGCTGGATTTTATAGATACTGAGTATTGTTTTCACAATTGAAGTAAAAATCATGTATTGTTTCATAGTGCTTTCACACAAAGAAGTATTGAA
The DNA here is from genome assembly GCF_061612785.1 of Hesperophylax consimilis. Classification (NCBI taxonomy): domain Eukaryota; kingdom Metazoa; phylum Arthropoda; class Insecta; order Trichoptera; family Limnephilidae; genus Hesperophylax; species Hesperophylax consimilis. The sequence continues at coordinate 36,039,581 of NC_142838.1, read as the reverse complement.
TTCCGTAAGTCTAAACTTAAACTTTAGGGTGCACAGAAATATTTATTGTAATTGATACTTTCAATATCGCTATTCAGAATCGAAACGTTGCTTGTTGCGCGTTTAGTGACCACATCTGAATAACCAGGTACTACTTAACCTTCTTCCTTACTATCCCTGGCCTCTGGCTCAGGGCAAATGTGACTAACAATTGTGCGGTAATAAAAACTTAACAAAAAATATATTTTGATGATATATCGTATTTTAATTTTATATTTGAATTTTTGAACATAAAATCATCTGATTCTGTCGTTATTTTCATAAAAAAGACATTCAAATGTAGAACCTTCATAAACGCGTGTACTGTGAAAATAATGTCACAACCCAAAACTTTTCTTATCACGGAAACCATTATTTTACACGTGGGACGCCAGTTGTCGTTCATGCCAGTTTTTCCCTTGTTATTTCCTAACAACATGTTGGTTTTTTCTACTATAATGTAAACGATAGTAATAATGTTTCACCTGTTATTTGAAATCCAAACTTCCCCTCTTCACCGTAAATTATTTACGAAAGTTTCCAACGGTATAAATAAGTTTTTATTAACAAACTTGATATTCGTTTTGGCGTTTGAAGGAAAGTCGGAGAGCCAAAGCTTTCTGGCATTTACTTGCCATAACCAAGTATCTGTATGTATTTACAGTCTTTACAAGTAAGGCTCCAAAGAATTTTTAGGCGGCTTTTGAAAAATCTTGAATATTATGAACGGGCCCCTTTTCAAAACCAGTAAATGCCTGGGTAGGTGATCACTGTACCCAATAATATTTTGTGAAAAATAATCTCAAGGCGATGCGTTATGCTACGTATACATACGCGAGCCGAACTGCTGAACTGAACCTCAACTTATGGGAAAAGAACAAAGCAACTGCAAATGGCGCGAAACGCAGCTAGCAGTTGCTTCGTTCCTAATTCGTGGTACGGTTCGCGTTTCGGTTCGCAAATGTATACGTACCCTTAGGACTGTTAGATGTTAGGTATTATCGGCGTCTTGGCGCCTTGACAATACGGCGCTTGGAGCTAAATTACGCCGGCCCTGAGGACGGGTTGTTTCACAGAATTTGAAAATTTCATCAAATTTCAAAGTTAACCCTTTAGGCTAATTTGTTCGCTTTTGGGAACAACTCGTATGGTCTCTCAGGAATCGTTGTAACTTCCTTTCTGTTGTGGTGAGAAATTCGATCTAAATGGTGTTAGAAAAAGAAAACACCACGCTTTATATTCAATTCTAGAAATTAACAGCAGAATAATTAAAAGCGGAAGAAAAACAGCAAGTTCTGTGAAAGTCCTATTCATGTCCTTTTGTTATCCAAGTACTGTGAAGCAACCGACCCATGCTGAAATATCAACAGAACTTGAATAGAACTTTCACAAAACTTGAATTTTAATTTTGAAATTTGGTGAATTGTTCAAATTTCTTTCAGGGTTGGTTTTTTTTTGTGACCGTTAATGTGTTTAGAACTTTTTAAAGCGGAGAACCGCTTTTACGTAAGGGGGCAGCTACCCTCGGTTCAAAAGTTCACGTCCCGGTAAAAATGGCAGCTGTCAAGTTGCCATTATTTCATTCGCAACCTTTATCTGAAGTGGTCGCTAGGAGAGAAAGGTGCTCGTGGGAGTCCACTGAAAATTTTCAGCGTTCCGTTTTGTGAATAATATTTTCCACTTAAAAACTCATTATTTTAGATTGTTGTGTTTTTTGTGCCAACATAATTATCAGAATGATAATGTCCCGCCTCGCAATCTTCTTAATGTACCCCGCACAGATGCCAGGATGATCTCTTTTCACCCTAAAGGCACGCCAAACAAAACACTATTCATCTCACTCTTTATTTTTTTTAAAACAAATGAAAGGCACTGCTTTTGCTGATAAAAATGTTCTTTCAGTTTTCTGAGAAGGATTGTTTCAAGAATAGGGGAAAAATTTTATCACTATTCTTAGTATTTGCTTGCGGATTTAAAAAATATATTTTATCTTGTAACTAGAGCAGACCCGTCAAAAACCACGGGATACTCTATCGCTTGTCTGAATTATTCACACAATCAGATCCAATTTTGAAAATGACACTTAAATTCAAATCGTATTTGATTTAATTGAGCTATATTTCACGGGGAGGCACAAACAACTGAAATTAGAATGTTTGATGATTTGTTTTTATTATGAAAACTTTAAAATCAAACTCTTAGGACGGGTTGTTTCGAAGAATTTGAACAATTCATCAAATTTCAACGCTAATTTTCCAGTTATGCGAAAGATTTTTCAAGTTCTGTTTTTATTTCAGTTCTGTCAAGCAAATAACCTATAATGATATATTAACAGAACTTGAATAGGACTTTCACAGAACCCGGAAATGAACGTTGAAATTTGACAAATTGTTCAAATTCTCTGAAACAACCCGTCCTTAATAATTATTAAATTAGCACTTAAATTACGTCGATAGCATAAATAATCCAAATTTTGTTATTGGTGCGTGGGACAATAAATTTTGCTATGGAGTTTTCGTTCAATTTCAACACCGTTCGGAAATTTGAAATATGCCACCCCCTCCCCCCACCTCCCTTACCATACACTCTGCGAGGTAAACAGATCATGATCACATTAAAGCTCTGTGGATTTTCGACAATTTCATAGCGAATTTTCCGCGGAACCTTTAATATCATAATATCAACATCTGGGTGATTCCATCGGGACATAAAAATACCTGCCTACATATTATAATATAAATGAATATAAACAGGGGGATATAGGGAGTGGTTGTGGGGCGGAATCACAGGCGAGTGACCCATTCAGGCTGTTTCGGAGGAAGAAGGGGGTGGGGCGGGGTGGTGAGGCGCCGCTCGATATTCCCTAGGACCAGGAGAAAGAGAATACCCCAGTTACAGTCAGCTGGTTCACGTTATATGCTTAACCCTTTCATCGCCGCCCTTTTACCACACGGAGAAAACTTACTGATAAAAAATTGTCCTTACCCGGTTAAAAACTGGTTTGCAGGCCCTTAACGAATGAATTGGTGACCAGATAACTCATCAAAATGACAATTAAACACACCTATTAAAAGTGTTATAAAGTTACGAAAAGTCATGAAACAAAAACTTTATATCACCTTTTAAAGGTGTGTTGAATTGTCATTTTGAGGAGTTATCATGGAACCTAAAGTATTAGTAAAATACCAATGAATTGTCACGATGTCGGAACAAGTGTTTATAAAAATCCTAACATTTTCTCAATTCGTCATTATATATTTTTAAGACAAACTCAGGTGCATTAACACGATGTTATTATGAATTTACTAAAAAAATATCAGTAAGCGTCCTGCAGTCCCCTTTTTAACCGGATTACCAATAATTTGAAGAAATTTAAAATAAATCAGCAACTCTTATTTTTTCCGTGCAAAGTTTTGAGTATGGAGGAAATGGAACGGACAGTGATTGGGAAAATATCGAAGATGGTTGTTTGTTTATTTTTATAAATATTTTCTATCGTTTCCAGTGTAACATGAATAAATTTAAAGATAAAAAATTATTATTCAAAAACTTAAAATAATTCTGGTTACCAGTCCAAACAAGACCGCCGAAACGTAAACTGTTATTATATTTGCGGTACCTATTTGTCGCGGGAATAAGGATTGCAATCTAGCAAAAAAGGGCGCCATGGGGAATATCCTTCATGAACGATAAGCTAAATACTGGGCTATTTGCTACACAAATTTTTATCTTCATGTTCCTACGGAAGAACACTGGTATAGGAAGGGTTAAAGCCAACATTTCGTCAACGAGATAATGAACAACGGTTACCCAACTTGAACACTCAGGCGATATTCTAAAATAAGATTTGAATAATAATAAAGCCATGGAGAGGCAGGAGTAACATTTTATCCTCATTATATTAGGTTTATTTCACAATTTCACGAAAAACTGACGATTCTCTAAAGGTTGAATGGTATTTATATTCGCACAAGTCAAATTTTAAGCGGCCTCATTCAACTCGTGGCATAGAAATGGCACGCTTTCGTGAATCTGGCATCAAATTGGCCAAATTCCAGACTTTTCCGTCGCTTCTCTTCAGTTTCACTTTCCCTCCCCCACCCTAAGAACTTGAGCCTGAAACCCCTGCTCTTGTGTAGGTAGCTACTGTGTAGTTAGGTACCTAGCACCCAGTAAGTAGGTACCTGCCTATTGTGTGAAAAATTTGTATGGCTCCTTATAATAGTTTCGTAACAACGTTATAATATTTTCGTCCGGACTTAAATATTGTTATTTAATTATCTTTCATGGACAGCACTTACAACAGAAATCATATAAGACTTTGGTTTGATATTTTTTAAAAGGAAATGTGTAGTAGATATCTCATTGTTAGTATTTGAATCCATTTCTGAATGAAAATCTGAGGAAAACCTTTTTTTTTCAAAGAAATCAAAGATTCATTGCAATGAAAGCTTTATTTCATAATTACGTTGTGCTTCACGGACTTAACTATTATTTATGATTTTGACAGCCTTATGTGGTTTAATACAATTTGCTTGGATTTTGTGGTATTGAGCCCTGTTGCGGCTTCCTTCTACCACTTGAGCCAAATATTTCGGACAGCTATGACTTGTAGTGTCTATAATTTGTCATGTGCATATAACACTACTCAATACTTCAACAGTTAAACAAAATAAAAATGTCATAAATAATTATTATGAACTTCTGGATCACATTTTTATTGCTCTTTAGCGGTAGCTACTAGAAGGTTCGGGAAAGTTCATACATGTAACCCGCATCGCCTTAGAAGATACTAGTGCAACATCGTATCATAAACTATCTTCTAACGACTTACGAGTAGGTAGATGTGCCGTCAAGGTGCCTAAGTCAGTCAGTCAAGTCAGTACCATACGTGCGGCAAGCGACAACTGAGACGGACGCCGCGTCCCGCTCCTACGCCACGCACCCGCTACGCCGTGCTTTGCACGACCTTAAACGAGAGGCTAAACATTATCACCGACTCTGCAGGATTACAACAGCGCCTTGGCCTTGTGATATCTTCCCTGGCCTGCGCCCCCACGCGCCTTGGCTCTGCGACATCTTCGCGGGCCTATATCTCCCGCGCAGCGAGCTCATCTGCCGACCAGGTCAATCTACCTTTGGCTCTCTTACTTTACACTGGAGTACCAGGAAGACTCAACGTCTTCCCCAGTGGTGGAAATCTACAAGTCCGGTCTCCGGTAACGTGGTGTCGAGCAACCGACTTCATCGCTTCGACCACTCCACCACCATCATCTCCGCTTACATCTGGTGTCGATCTTCGACATAGGGAATTCGCCGCTGACTACATCTACCGACGAGGTTGTCGATCTTCGACCACCAACTGCGTGAGCTCGGTCCGGAGTCATCTCAACACTACGCTGACTCAATAAACGCTGTAACCTCACAACCACTTTCATTCGTCTCCTTACCACATTCCCAAAGCTCCATTGGCCTCAATTAATAATACCTATATTTAAGGTAAAACGTTCCCGATGGCGGTGTCCCATCGACATTAGTTGCATATTAGTTAATACCAGTAGTTTTGTGAACAATAGAACTCGAGTCCAAAAAAGTATCTTTCTAATTTTCTCTTATTTTAAATCAAAACAAAAATTTCTCCTAAAGTCATAAGTAGGTATTTAAATACCTACCTACTTAGTTATAAACCATATGTAAATATTTATAACTAGGAGTTTTTCTAAAGAAACAACACATCTCAATGACAATCTTTTTTCAAACTTTCTTTAGGCCCGTAGGTATTTGCCCTTAGGCATCAAAATATACACTTAGGGCGTGAGCACACAGAGAGCGGTCAGAGTTCTGCGTTCTAGTGACCGTTGACCGCTCAAGAGTTCCAACGCACACAAGCGGCGTTCAAATTCTCGCGTTCTAGTTTCGTTTGGGTCTTTGCATATGCAACATGTCACTAGAAAGTTCATCATCCGTGAAAATATATTGCTCTTGTGGAGCTTAACAGCTTCTAAAAAGAAAATAAAGTATTGTGTGCACCCAATCAACACAACGCGAGAAGAACAAGGCGAATTTACTAATAATAAAATTTACTTAAAATTTAAATTTACTAGTAGCAATTTCAAACCAAGCTTCGACTTTTTTTTCGCGTTTTTTATAATTTACATCACTTAAATCGTATAACAAACTCCTTCCCCTAACCAATTCAATTAACTTTTCTGTGTTTGTAACCTCAAACATCGCGGCGTTCTGGCGTTCTCTGCCTCGGCGGCAAAAGAACTCTTAGAACGCGGCGTTCCGTTTTGACCGCCGCGGTCTGAGTGCCCGCTGTGTGCGTTGTTGTTATAGTATCAGTACATTCTAATGAACGCCGAACGCGGAACTCGGAACTCCTGACCGCTCTCTGTGTGCTCACGCCCTAACAGATAAAAACCCGGTTTCTTGCTGCTAGGCCCTGCAAGCGGCTTTTTGATGGGCATCGCCCGATTTAGTCATCTTCCCTGATAGTAGAGTTTTGCCCCTTTGTATGTACAGCAGCAATTATTATAATGTGTGCAAAAACTTTCTTGTCACATAGTAACCTATTCAATTTTCCATCCAAATAAAAACATTTGTGAATGTAGACCTCAAATTTTCGATTTTTATAAAAACCGAAAGGAACCGATTCCAAAAATAGCCGGTTCCTTGGAAAAATAATATCACACTTAATAGCACACCTACTGCGTGGCGGGTCGGATCGAGAAAGACTAATTGAGGGAGAACTTTTGACCTCTCCAGCCGGACTCTCTCTCTCTCGACCCATCGCCTTACACCGCAGTGGTAGGGATGGATTCATATGTCCGTCACTCCTGGACACATGGACTCCCAGATTCCTACCCACCCCTCATAACTTTTCCTTCCCAGAACTTTCTCTCCTTCCTTTCCCTAAATATGACATAGGCCCTGAGGGAATTTTTTCCTTAGGGCCTTCTGTACGGAGTTAATGAAAAAAATTACGTGCCGATAAAATGCCAAGCGGTCGAGTTAAAACAGGACTTCGCATAGCTGGGCACCCCATATATGCACCCCATTTTAAGCGTGTGCTCGTGTTGATATCGTTTTTGTTTTGAAAATTTGATCGCTTAAAAATATTTTAGATGCTTTAAATCGGAGGTTCCCAAACTTTTTTGCCCCGTAGACCTTGCCAATTTTTTTTCCGTAGCCCCCCTGGCTGCCGAATATTGAATTTTCCTAAAACTATTAACGTCCCATGTGATAATCTACATAAACTACATAATAATATGTAGTTTATGGTATATTTATACCGTTGATATTAAATAAATAATCGTTTATTTTTTCGTAAAAAGATTCCCTTCCTTTACCTGTCCAACAACCGGGTGGCGATATAGTATTATAGCGTCCTCTGTCTTTGCATTATGCAGACAGGGGCGCTCTTGTGAAGTATTACACCAAATGAAAATGAAGCAGGATAAGCAACGGGAATTTCTTTCTGTAGCTAGCCCTACAGAACTGCCCCTTAAGTTCTTTGTCAGTGCTTATTCCGGTCATGTCACATGATTTCCGATTCTCCGACGTTCCATTTTCATAGTCAAAATGTCCTCAAACTTAGTTTTGAAGTCTGTGTGAAGTACATTTAAATGTTGAACGTCAGTATTACCCTGGACGTTTTTCAAAAACAAGTTGGGGATCTAGGAAAATTCGCGGCTTCCGATGTGCAATGTTTTGCTTCAATATATTAATTCTGACGAGATGAACGTATAACTCTGTTTATATACCTCAATAAACAACTTTACGAAATATAAAAATACAAATATCAAATAAGTAATTTCTCAGTCTATTATTTGTATTACGTAAACTGTGTTATTTGTGTTAGGTGTATTGTGTCATTTACGGAACTCCTAAATGTTGACTTGAGGTAAATGGGGGTCGGCTCGTATGTACCCCCATTTGAATCTTGTGGACCCCTAAATTATTTTCTCGCTGACATGGACTCCCAGCAAGCCGATATCGACCCCTGGGGGTCCATATAGACCACTTTGGGAACCTCTGCTTTTGATACATTCGAATAGAACACATCTTGGCCTTCAAAATAATGGAGCTTTTGTTCTACAGTCTTTTTGTAAGCCCAGAAAAGTATTAAGAAGTATCAGGCTTCTAAAAACTTCTTTAATGTTCAAAATCTCCTACTTACGAAACCCTTTTCCTTTATGATTTTATTGTATAATGTGGCTATTAAGTTCTTTAGAAAATATTCGTAAAAAATTTAAATATTTGTACCTGAACTTCGCAAAATAAAATAAGAGACACTTTTTTACGGTGTTTTTTTCATGCATAAATCAAAACAGGCGGCTGGTGTTAAGCGGGAATTCAAACCTTATCGCCATCACCGTTTCCAGTACTTTGAACGATATTGACGGCATTGCCGAAATTAATTTATTTATTTTGAAAAGATACATTACATTATATGGAAGGAAGCTTTTGACTGTCCAACTAGGAAGGTTTCCCGTGCAACAAAGTGTATGTCGAGTGTCCGCCCTGAAAAGTACCCACACTTCTTGAAATACTTATACGGCTCGAAACCCAGTTCAGCAATTTTACGGCCATTCTTGTAAATGTCGGATTTTCTTAGAGATAATACAATTTGGTTTTGAAACAACATTTGCTACGTAATCCTATTTGTCTATTGTTTTCTATTCTCTATATCAAGATTTATTTATATCAGCAAACTACCAAACACTCAACCCTTTTGGGGTTTATACGTATTGTGCACGAATGTGTATATTTTTACTTTTCCGTCAGTGCGAGTATCGTGTAGGTTTTGTACAGGTAATATTACCCCGCAAGATAATGTTTGCACACGCAACGGGGATGCTGACTGTTGCGTGTGTGGTTGTTGGTAACTACCTATTACTACCCACTAGTGGCAGAAAGCGGGAAGCCAGGTAGAGGTAAGAGAACGCATTTAAAATCGAATCGTAAATTCGCGAAAACATCTTTAATGTAATCCAATTTTACGTAAAACCGCCCCCAGAGGGCTAAGGTGGGAGGGGCTGTGTTTCATAACACCCCTACATTTGGCATTTACGCCACTTGAATTCCAGTTTCCTCGCATTTCTTTGCCCCAGTCGCACGCTTACAACTGTTTATCCATAGACGTAATTCCAAAACTGATTCATATTCTGAATACTTTGAATTTGGCGTGTTTTTCGTAAATTTGGCTATAGATTTCTCGTCAAACTGCGCGTTCTATCAGTTCTATTCAAATCACTTTTATTTATTTTTAACGGTACCATTTTCATTTGATCTAATTTCCTCTGCGTCCTTGTTCTTGAAACTGGTTTAATTCTTATGTAAAGTAACTTCTTCGTCTCTTGCTGCAACTTGAAAGTTCATGCGACAGCTTTGAATTTCAGTTTTCTATTGAATCATGAATCATGACCCATTGAACCATACACCGAATTTATGACTCTTAATTATTATTTTTAATTAATGTTTGGAATCTTTTAGTATTCACTATAAAATAATAATGACGCCACGGAAAACTGTGTCACGTCAGGTAAGATTTAAAAGTTCCCAATTTTTGTAATAACTGCTGGCTAATTTTGCTTGGTACTTTTGGTTAGCGAGAGTTATATTATTATGCATTAGGTATAACCTGAAACAAAACAGCCTTTCTCAATTTTTGTCGTGTTTCGAATTTGAAATGTGTTGTTAGAGCGGGTTGTTTTTCTTTTCGTTATGTTATTTCGGGGAATTTCGCAGTTTTCATCGCGTGATTCTAATTCTTTTAGCGTGTTGCCAACCTTTTGAACGTGTATAATATTCATTATTATACCCATGGTTAGTTGCGTATTCGGTTCTTCATAATACTTAATACAACATTATAAAACACACTTTAGTAATATGTTTAGTTTGTTTCAATTAGCCCGGAAACTTATGATATTATTCTGAAAATGCCTCGACAGTAACGTCTTGAAAATATTGAAATTTCTCATTAGCGTTAATTATGAATATTCGTATGATGGTGTATCTACCTACAACCTAAATACGCTTACTCGAAATGTGGACGTACGCCCACACATTTACCACGTACGAGTATTAATTACATAAGAATATGCTCTGTCTAATTACGGCAAATTTATGATATTCCCTTGCAAACTTTTTAGTGAGGTTAGGTTAGTTCTTCTATAATAATAATTTTAAGCTTGAGAATAATGAAAATGCTATTTGAAGGCTTTCATTAATTGGGAGTAGTGGGATTAGCTAACACGAATGAGAGAACATTCAAGGTGAATAATAAATACTGCTAAAGCGATATTCGGCGAATTTCCCTTTTTATGGATTTCAATAGAAAATTAATTTTCACTCACATATTCAGTCTATTGTTTTCATTTGATATACTAACTCCCAGCATCAAATAAGCTACCGTATTCAAGGATGCCCGCTCCTTGTTACTAATTATTTATTCAGCATAAACATCTGATTTGTGGTTACTTTGTTGGTAAAACCAACAAAATACTTGTAAATTCGAGGAATCTATTTGTTGTTGTCTATGATTTCAATTTATTCCAATATTATTCTAAAATACCATAATATAGCTATTTTTTATACGAAGAGGTTCTCCTCGTTTCCGTTAGTAAACTTCATATACCTACTTTCTTACGTTTAAAATAAATAAAAAAAAATATGATTCAAATTTAATGTTTGCGATTGGAGAATACATCTTTCCGCTCAGTTCAACTTTAGATATAAAGATCTAAAGTATATTATCTCACTAAACGCCAAATGATTTAGTTCTTGAAAAATTCTCTGTGAGATTGTGATCAGTCGCAACTTCGTTTTTGATCAACGGATTCAAATTTCTTCAGAATTATTGTTTTTTTAAGGTCGAATAATACAGGTCCTCTCAAATTTTCGAATGCATAATAAATTATTTTTTATGCGAAATGATAAATAATGGCATTGAAACAACAAATCCAGACTATATTTAACTAACATTTATTTGGTTGTTCACAGCTTGGATATCTCGAGGAAATGGGTCTTAAATAATTGGCAACCATGAAAGTATTTTTACCTACTTTTTCTCAATAATCTTTTTTCATCTTCTTGTGGAGATAGGCCATGACCATTTTAGGGGTGTCACGTTATTATATAACATAAATGAGAGAAAGGACTTTAATTTCGATCCAGTCTCAAGTTCCTCATTTTCCTATAATCCTGCCTTTCTTAATAAAACAAGTCGAGGGAAGTGACATTTTTCATCTTTGAGAGTGTGGTTAGGATGAACTGTAAAAATGATCAAAAGCACGATGAGTGATTTAATTGTTTAGGCATTATTTGACTTATCTATGTAACAGCGGTATAAATAATAAAAGTGTCGAATCATTGTAATAATCGATTGATTCTTCTAATTATACGCTCATATTTATTATGTGGACGATGTCAATATACTTATGTCCTATATTCTTGATGTATTGTGGTTGTTAACATTGTTTGTGTTCTGGAATAACACGATTGATCGGTTTGAAGGTGAATATTCAAAATAGGTCTCTATGTTAGGCTTAGGTACTTCCCTCGGCATATTGAACCTTGACACAGTTGAGAAAGGGGCTGAATGTATAGAAGACCTCGTGTGTTCGTGTCAATGCATGATATTGTTATCGTACATGTTTTGCTCATCTTTTTATTTATAATTTAGGCCAAATTCGTACATGATATGGAACATCCTGGCTCGTATGGAAAGTCCACCACATTTACTACAGGGAAAGGTCTCTTTTAAGTAATAAGTCCGCCATTCAACGGGGAAAGGCCTCTACTAGGTAATAAGTCCGCCATAACACAATAAAACGTATATGCTAAATAATAAGTTCGCACTACCACAGGGAAAGGTTTCTGCTTGGTGATAAGTCCGTCATGCAACAGGGAGAAGTCTATTTATGTATGTAATAAGTCCGCCATACCATAGAAAAAGGCCTCTGCTAATAAGTCATCCATACTACACGGAAACATTTCTGCTAGGTAATGAGTCCGCTATACCACGGGAGAGGTCTCTGCTAGGTAATAAGTTCGCAATACCAATCGGAAAGGTCTCTGCTAGGTAATGAGTCCGCCATACCACTACCACAAGAAAAGCCTCTCATGGAGGAAGAAAATTACACCAAAAGTTCACAACAATCACAACACATCTGCCAAGTGTTATTAATGTTATCTATGAATACGGTCTAATAATGTAGTATGATAACCGTCCATTTAGTAAATATGTAAAATGATGACGATGGTTTTATGTAGGTACTTATGTATGTTGTTCTGTTTGCCCCCAGGAGCTCGCTGCCCGTGCCCATGTTCAGCCGAAATGACTTCTCGCTGTGGTCCGTGCTGAAGAACTGTATAGGCAAGGAGCTGAGCAAGATCACGATGCCGGTGGTGTTCAACGAGCCACTCTCCTTCCTGCAGCGCATGCTCGAGTACCTGGAGTACGCCAAGCTGCTGCGTCTGGCTGCCGAGCAGGAGGACCCCGTCATGCGCATGCGCTACATTGCAGGTAGGTTCACGCTCATCATCTCATCACCCCATCAGCTAAACCTCGATCTCGGAACCCCTGAAAAAACCCACACAGATATTTCACAGGTTATTTTTGAGTACGTAATTCATATTATACAATCCCCACGAACATCCCCATTACCTAGTTCCTGAACTTGCAGTGATCACAATATAAAAATGACTGGGATAGTAAATTTGCGAAATCGTAATTTTTATTATGTAAATAGCGCACTAGAGTCCCGACTATTACCTGGTAATTGGAGCCAGTGAGTTTGTGGCATCCCCAAGTCAGGCTGTTAGACTGGAGGGTATGGGGGAGAAACGAGATTGGGAAGAGGAAGGTGGGGAAGTACCTACCTGGCTCTTCAGATCTGTTAACCAAACACGGCTAAAGCCATTTCAAGAATGGTGATCTTTCACCAGGGCGATATTTAGGATGGATTGTTTCACGGAATTTTAACGATTCTTCAAATTTCAAAGTTAAAAATCAAGTTCTGTGAAAGTTTTAATTTTTTATTTTATTTAATAATTAAACAGTTTACAATGTATAATAATATTTGCTAACAATGATATATAAAAATTAGTTTTCACATTTTTTTTTTGAATTTTTTGATGTTACTCTTTTATGGAAGCAGATGCTTGTGTTTAAAAGAGATGCTGAGATAAAATAAAAATAATAAAAACATATCCTCAAAATTCGCAGAACATCTCTTGGTGAATAATCATACCCCACTTAACAACAAGGGTCCTAAACCATTGCATATAGAAAAAAAGGGCATTAGATTAAATTTACTTGAACAATTAGAAATCAATAAACGAACGAATAACCCAAATTTAACACTAATTAATAAAGTACGGAAAATAATTTACTCACCACTTCTCAGTATTTTCACAAAACCCAAGCAGTATAATGCACCCAAATAATTCATAGCAATAAAGTCATTAGTAAATAATTAAGAACTCATTACCATTTACTGAGGGGAAAACATAGATTGGTTTAACCAACAATAGATCATGTCATCGGTGTAACCAGTAATAAATCAATGTATGCACCTTCAAAATTTACATTTGAAATAGTATAAATACGTCGTCTCAATGTGGACTAACCACAGTTTGAAAATGGCCTTGTAAGCCGAAACAGCTGTCACAATAATAAAAAACTAAAACACTTGCAGAACTTAATAATAATATTATCAAATTTAATCTAAATTAAATTTATAAAAAAAATTAAATGGAGTTCTACGAATTAAACACAAAAACAATAAATAAGTTGAGTTGGATAATCTCTCGGTTTTTCAATATTATTTTAACAATCAGACGTTGTACAATCAAGTTCTGTTATTATTTAAATATAGACCGGTTGTGTCACAGTACTTAGATAACAACAGAACTTGAATAGGACTATCATAGAATTTGAATATTGACGAATTGTTCAAATTCTATGAATTAACCAGTCCTTAGTACACAAGTACATTAGCTATACATTATTTTATGCTATTATTGAAATGTGGGATAGCACATTTAATTAAATAATATTTACTTGCGCATGCCAGGATTCGAACCCTGAACTCCGGATTCGTAGTCGAGGACCTTACCAAGCCTTGACCTTCCTTGAGAATCTGGGTAGTTTTGTTCTGACAACATGGACAAAGAGCTGCACAATGAAACTTGCAAAAATTGTGTAAATTCCCATTTCTCTAACACCAATTTTGACCAGAAAACATTGGAATATTAATGATGTTTTAATTTGTATAATTTTATTGAACCATAATATAATTACTTGTATAACAAACGATAGCACCGCGCAAACAAATAGCGTGTAGATCGTAGAATTTTAAGTACCTAAATAAAATATTTTTTAAATTACAAAAAATGTAAGGTTTGTCAATTTCTATAAACTTTGCTGATGTCAACCGAATTTTTGTATATCAAAGAGTCAACTTTTCCGCACCCTAGTATGGCTGTTCGAAACTAAAATCTTTACCTTTTTCGACCCAGTCTAATGTTCAAAGCTTTCAAATGGATAGCCGCTTACAGATATTAGCAACACAACATGCAATGCAACAATGGTCGCAACCATCGATATACACGGTGTCCGGAAACTCGTAGTACAAGCGGGAAACTGGAGAATCTACACCACATGGGGAACCCAAAAAAACATAAAGTTTTTTGATTTGAGCATTTTCAAAAAAAAAAAAAAAACCAAAAAAAAATATTTTTCGGCTATTTTAGGGTTAAAGTTTTTTCTGGTGTTAAGAGTTGAATAACAGATGTTTTAACCCTGCAGAGCAGAAATATTTTATGATTACACCGGGTTAAATGAAGGGTGATTTCAAAATAATGCTTCAAATCCGAGTTTCTTCATTTGTTTTACTTTCAAATAGTTTTAATTAGTTGGGTACTTTGATCTTCAGTAATAATTTATAAGAATTTGATTAAAAAAAAAAAAAAAAAAAAAAAAAATCAACTTCAAACTCGATTTACTCGATAACGAAAGCTCAAATAAAAAAAAAGTGGGTGTGTCAAGCCTACGCAAGACAGAAGTGAAACTTCTAGTTTCAGCTGATGCTTGGCGTGGCGCAGTTCGCTGGTGTCTGAGAGAGAGGAAAGAAGAGAAGAGAGAGAACGTTCGTGAGCGGCTCCCCCACCTCAACAAGGTTTCACTTCAAAAATGCCACAGCCGAGAATCGAACCTCGCTTAACTGATTGAAAGCCAACCACGCTGAGCACCAACTGTAAGCAAAGCCGCATAAATTGATTATATTATGTAGGTTCTGAAAATATGAGAGCTTGTTATGTTTTATAATGTTACCTACATCACACCCAAAATATAATATATTTTTAAAAATAATGTACAATGTACAGAAATAGAATCCCACACAAGATCGCGTAGTGCGCTCTAGCGAACGGATATTTTATCAGAGGGAGATAGTTTTAATTTTTTTTTCTGTAAATTATTACATATTATCAAAATAAATAAATTAATTAAATAAATGTAATACAATTATCATAATATACGGATTAGATAATAATTTTAATCCAACACAATAACGCAAAGCGCGCTCTAGCGGAGTAATGTTTTATCACAGTGAGATAAGTGTTTTTATTATTTTGCAATATTATTTTCTTTTAAAAAATGTTCTGACCTACTAAAAAATAAGATATTGAATGAAAAAGGCGTTAAAAACAAAAAAATAATGTGCGATGGCCGAGAATCGAACTCGGATCAACTGCTTGGAAGGCAACTATGCTGACCATTACACCACCAACGCCAGTTGTCGGGATGAGCTAAGAAGCATTTATATGTTACTTCAAAACTTTGACTAGATCAAATGAACTTTAATCGGTGGTCCCGCATTTTCGTTTCGGTCATGAGTCGGTTTTACTCCGGTCCTCGAAATTGCATGACGCGCGTAAAGAAGTTTCACTTCAAAAAAATATATACTACAAAATCGACTCCAAATGTGATGTAGATTCACCAGTTTCCCGCTTGTACTACGAGTTTCCGGACACCCTGTATATATTAACGATAGATTAGCCCTCTCATACCTAATTTAAATCTAAAAATAGCACGTAATTTAACAGTAAAAGTAATTTCGTAATAAAACTTCCCATCGAATTCCGATGCCTCGCTTCGAAAGGCTAGATATAAATGCAAGTTCCCAAAAATATAAAACATAGCACGAAGTTTTCGCTCAAATCTCATGTTGTAATTTTATCCGCCAATAGCAAGCCTGAAAGGTATCGCGTCAAAAGATATAGAGATGAAGTGTAAAAACATACGCGAAACCAACGAAGATCGTTTATTTTGTGGCAAAAGTGTTGTCGTAATTTGTTGCGTGACCAAGTTGTCTTGCTAGAAAGAAATGTAGGTTTTTTCAATTGTTACTTTAATCGATATGCCGCGGCCGCCTCGAAGCTATTTAAAGGTTTTTTTTAATATTCATATAATTGATTAAATTGTCAATGATAAAGTACGCCAGAGTCCCTACTTAAAATATTGCTAACCGCCTCAAATTCATGTTGGAAAAATGATCTTCACAAAGTTAATCTATTGAGCGTTGGGACGAACATGCTGGAAGACAAATTTTCTCCGTGCAGTGGTCTGCACAAAAGGTAAAAAGCAATGATTTTTCCGACCTTTCGACTGGGAGATATTGCACTTTTTTATAAATGTTTTTTTTTAAACCAAGATTTTTGGTTTCGTTCTTAATTTTAAGGTTAATAAATACTTGGTCGATGGTTGCAAGAAATTACCATAGGATGTAGGGTGTATATTGCTGTGCGCACGAATACCGCACCGAACAGGCATGAACACTATGCTAATTTGTTGCATTACATGTTGTGTATATCTACGCGGCTCAAAGCTTTTCACTGATTTATTTATTTACTGGAAATTGCAGAAAATTATTGGCTTAAAACACCTTTATTGGCCTTATTTATGATTGCCTCAATAGTCGTTGCCTCCATATTACTATTATTACCGTCTACACGGCTAGACATAGTAAACCGAATTATTTATTCTTTGAAGAATCAGAAACAATAAATTGAGTGGCCAAAGAATAACCAGAAATTAGAGATTTCTTTGTCAGTGCCTAATTTTAGACCATCAGAAAATTATACCCCCTTACAAAGTAGTCAGTTGGGGAGATTGGCTAATAATACATGAGCTTGTTTACAATACGGTTTGATTACCGAGCTTTTTGACATTCTTGCCTAATGAAGTCTGAGCTTAATTAGACGTCTGTATAATTAGTGTCGTTTTATCTCCGATGTTGTCAGGTTTACTGATTGAGTCAGGAGTAGATTGAACCATTTGGTGAGCCAACTCGCATTACCGATAAGGTCGTCTCCTATTTTTTTATGAAAATGTATTATATTTTAAATGTATTGTATCATATAAAAAAGGAAGAAAGGAGAACTCTTAATTTTAAAAAAATAATATCAAATACAAATAACAAAAAAAACAAACCACACAAAAACAAAACACAAATAAAAACAAAAACATAACAAACAAACAAACAAAAAAAACAAAACAAAAAGACAAAAAAAATACAGTTTCCCCTATGTTTTAATTTATTGCACGTTTTAATCCTTTAGTAAATGTATCTCCCTATTATTTTCATAAGTATGGTGAACAAAAGGCAGTTAACTTTATTATCTAATTAATTATGTTATTATATTCTTTCACTTCTCTCCCCTTTTTTGTACATAATAAATAACAAAAAAAAAAAAAAAAACAGAACTTCAAATTTTGATGTCAAATATTCTTCCTCTTTCAATATCTGCTTCTACTAAATATGTAAATAATATGCAATGCAACCAACAGTTACCAACCTTTATGTGTTAACCCTTTATTATTAAGTACATGTATCTCTTATTTTATTACTATTATTATTTTAATAAGTTTGATTATCAAACATCAACTCTTATTATAAAGGTTATAATCTATTTTTTATTTTTTATTATTTCTTTCCCTTTCTTTTCTTCTCTTATTTGCTACTTGTATCTTATGTTGTACAAAATAGGTATGTTCAAATTATCTCTGTCCTTAAACGGGATTTTCTCCTAGGTGGACAGACTAACATTTTTAAATGAATAACAGTACTAAATAAAAAAATAAAAATATTATCTGCCATACTCACAGGGTGTTTATTGTCAGGTTTCGCAGTGAGCGCTCTGGCCTCCAACCGTGAGCGCCTTGGCAAGCCCTTCAACCCGCTGCTGGGAGAGACGTACGAGCTTCAGCGGCCTGAGTTCCGCGCCGTGGCTGAGCAGGTGTCGCACCACCCGCCCGTGTCCGCCTTCCACGCCGACAGCCCGCACTTCATCTTCCACGGTTACGTTCACCCCAAGCTGCGCTTCTGGGGCAAGAGCGTGGAGATACAGCCCAAGGGGCAGGTCACTGTGGAACTGCCCAGGTGAGAAATTCCTCTGCTCATGCCGTGCCTCCAGGGGCATCGCGATAATTACTACTGCCTGTGTGCGAAAATAGAAATAAACTGCCTAGCTGTTTCGCAGAAATACATATATGACAAACTTATCAGATGGCCATTCTGCGCAATTTTATTTTTTTGACATTTGAAAGGACCATAATACTTTATGAGGATAATGTTGAGCGTAAATGATTTTGTAGCGGGTATCAAAAACATAATAATCTTACTTCTTGCTACTGTGCGTTCTTCTCATTTTAGCTTCCTAATAGTGTGGAATTAAATTAGAAGTTCATATCCCACGAACAATTAATAATCAGGACAATATCCAATCATATTTTGGTTACATTTCTTCCATTTTATCTTCTTGTTTAATATGGCGATTTTTATTGTGACATTAACTAGCGCAGATCCGTGAAAAATCACAATAATCGAATAATTCGAGTCTGATTTGAGTGATGAACATTAAGGCCCAGTTTTTTTGCAGAAATTCATGACAAAGTCATCAAATCGCCATTCAGCACCATTTTCCTTTTTGACAGTTGAAAGATTCCCATTGCAATGAGGTGTATAATAGATTATATTCCTTTCAAAATCAGTGTAAAATGTTGTACCCATGTGGGAAGTAGAAAGAGGGTTGTGGCGGCTGTCGATATCGCCCGAATCCTTTCGTCCGCGAACGAAATTAACGACTCATTCGCCGGTGTCCGCCCGTCATGCTACTACCCGGAATATTTGGGTTATTTACGCGCCAACTTTAAGCGCTCCTTGAGTTTTTTTATATTCAGAATTTAATTTATTTTCGGCCTTTAATGGGAGCCTTTCAAACGTCAAAAACACAAAATGGCGCGGAATGGTCATTTGATGACAATGTTACATTTTAATTTCTGCTAAACAACTGATCCTAATTCCTGTCTAAGTATGTGACTAATGGTTAGATGCATTGCAGATGGGGGGAGGCATACACATGGAGCAACGTGAACTGCTGTGTGCACAACATCATTGTGGGCCGGCTGTGGATGGAGCAGTACGGCAGCATGGAGGTGGTGTGTCACTCGCGGGGCTCCCCGGGTTTGCGCGCGCAGCTCTGCTTTAAGCCCGCCGGCTGGGCCTCTAAGGACCTGCACCGCGTCGAGGGGTTCATCTTTGATCACAAGTAAGTCATCCATTCTTCTGTCTCTTACGCCGAGAAAATTTTATAGTATAATTGCAGAATTCAGCTTCAGCCATGCTTAATATGCAATTTTTTTTAAATAACATTTGGTTTCGGGATTTGGTCGGGGGAGATGGTAAAAGATGAATTAATATTTTTTTTTTTAAGTTCTAAATTTCACATTTATTACTTCTCGCAGATTTTTTAATTACTTTTTACAAGCAATTTATTTGTACAAAAATATTTTATAACAGTTAGGAAATACACATTCATTATTAAAATAACCCAAACTAACAACCTATTTTGTGCATGTTTTTTCATTCCCCAATGTGAATAGTTATTTCTCATGGTAATTAAGTTGAAACGAAGTGTTATTTAAAAAAAGGGTATCTTTATAATTTTTTTGTAATATTATTATTTATCACGCAAAATATTTTTACTTTAAATTTATTGTGTATTATTTACATACTCACATACGCAAATACTTCGTTTTGCGACTCTGCCAAAATACTAAATAACATCACAACTGCCATTCTACAAATAATTCAATACTCCTCGTACACCAACACTAAACCAGCAAAATCAAATACACTTATCGTCATCTACTTACAAAACTAAATTTTAAATTAACTGCATACAATTTTTTTTTTCTTTCTTTATTTTAATAATAGAAGATACAATATAATAAAATAATACATAACAATCTTAATTAACTAATTACAATTCCCGGTTAGTGGAGAATTATTCTCGAGTCTAAGTGGGTAGTTAGTCAATTTACTAATTTTTTTATTATTATTATTATTTTTAATATTCTCCCATAATTAGCAATTGCTTGTGGTGTATGGGATGAGGTATTATTTGTAGTTTTTTAGATTGCATATTCAACTTATTACCTAGCAACCTAAAACTTCCAGTAACACACAAAAAAAATATTGGCAAAAGTTCGTAAAGGATAATATTTTCTCAGCAGCTTTACCAGTGACACAATCGATCTTTAGAACCCTCTAACTTCTGTATATCTTTATGTATGAAATATTTATATTATATATTCCCATTTAAATTGTATTTTTAGAAAAATATTTTTCTTTCAATTGCATAATGTTGTCTTTCCCGAATTGAGTTTTATTCATCTCATTGGAATAATTTGTTATAAATATTGTTTTTATTTTGTAATATATTATCACTTAAATAAATAAAATTAAGTGTCATTTTAATAGAGAGACATGAATTTAGAATAGAAGTGTTCGCAGTAACTTTTTAACCTTCTCCTTTCTTAAACATAGATTTCCTTCTGCCTCATAACACTACTTTAACTTTGAGCAGTGGTGGGTATCACATAAAAAATTGTATATTATTTGATGATGTGAAATTATGAAATTATTTAATATAACCCTTTCAGCAAGAAGAAGATAAACTTCCTGTATGGCAAGTGGACGGAATTTATAAAGTGCTGCGACATGCCCTCGTACGAGGAGTGGTGCCGCGAGCAGAAGCGCTCGGAGGAGGGTGCGGGCGGCAGTGGCGAGGGCGGAGCGCGCGGCGGCCAGGGCGACTCGCCCGCGCACACTCCGCGCCGTGTCCTCGCCAAGCTCAACAGCCTCAAGGTGGGCGCCTTCAAGAGCGTCTCACTGCAGGAGGTAAGGGACTCTTACCATAATGCTTTATTCAGAATGTCTTAACAAAAATCTGATGCTAAATTTATGTGAACATTTTAGTTATTGGATTATTATTTTAAAAGCATGTTATGTTACATGTAACAGTCAGATGAACCTCCCATCCCAGAGCCGGCAGACGGTGAGATTCCCAAGTCTGACAGCACCTACTCGCTGGACATCCCAAATTCCACCACGCTGTGGGAGGCAACACCGCGCCCTGACAATAGCAGTGAGGTGAGCATCTACCCACAAATCAAATGCACTTTCATTCATAAGTCGTAGCAAAACATGATCAGAGTCAAGAAAGCATATCCGACCTTCTTGCAACAATCACACAATGATTTACTTTGAAATAGGAGACCAAGGAAAGCTTTTCCAATTAAAAACACATTAATTGATTTAATTAATGTCTCTTTAATTGAAGTCTCCCAAAGTTAAAATTTAAGACACATCATAAAAATATTAACATACTGCGGCTGGGAAAGGTAGTTCTACCTCATTTCAATGGCAGAAAAGACGGAATTATTCAATGTTTTCATATGAATATTATACACCAATCTCTTTGTAAAGGTCCCAACTATATCTACATAACTATTGAATCGTAATGCAAGTCTTCTTTTATATTTATCTTCGTGTCTTTCGTTTACATTGGTATTTTAACAAAAGGATCGTATGCTATTTGTTATTGTAATAATTCAATTCCTGGAATGAGGGTTTTTATGATCGTGAAACTATTATTATACTCTTTCTGTTCCGCACCCATTGTGGTTAATTGAGTTGCATTTCAAATAATATTCGATTTACTTTTATAGCTTGGGTATGCTGAGTTACTACGTACAATTTTTTATTAAAATAAATTATTTTCGAAGATATAGCGATCTAAAACAAATTGAAGAAATTCATCCTGGACTTTTCTTTTCGCCCGGAGACAGCGTAGCGCCAACGCAAAAAATACCCGTCAAAAATGTGTTAAGAGCTTTAACTCTTTGCACGCGGCCGTGTCAAGTGTTGTTACGGCAAAAAGTCCATACTCATACGCGGCTGTATCAACAGTTGATACGGAAACTTTGAATGCCGATATTCCAGCGGTCTTTCGACATAAATTTATTTCCCGCTCGCTTGAACATTCGTAGAACTATCACGATGCTGACATCTACAAGAATTTCTCGAAAATAAAATTGTATTTCATTAAAAAACATCGATAATCAAGTGAGCCTCTTTGCGCCTTCGAGTGCTATAGTTTACAATTTTGTCAACGGATGGCGTTAGTCCAATTTTGTTATTATATTATGTGACATAAAATTTAACCACTCAGAACATTAGAACGTCAAAAGACGTAAATATGATAATAGCGGTCAAGACATTAGAACGTCTTTTCACGTAAACGCGCGAGATTTTACAAAAATCGATTTATTTCCATCACTAGTATACGGATTGCCATGATTTAAAAAACAGAGTATCGATAACAAATAACGCTACGCGTGTCTGTATTCGAGAATATCTATGGAACGTAGAGGTGCATTATCTAAGTCGATTGGATCTGTCATCTTGTTCGTTCATAATTTATTGCGTTTCTAAATAATTTATTAAAAATATTTTAGTTTGGACGGTTAATATTTTGAGGTGACTAATAGTTTTTAATTATATTTCTTCAATATATAAAGTGTTATTTCTTTATGATACTCAGAAAAAAGTACATTTTTCACAGCTTTGAAATAATGGTCAGCGATTTTTACATATTTTTGACGTTTTCAGAAAATGTATATTTAGAAACGCAAATATTTACGTATAACAATACAATACGATAGTGAATTTCATAATCTTTCCAAAACATTTTTTAGAATGAGGCTACGTTTCCCAAAACGTGAGTTATGAGGCTATTAACAAAACTCGTAAATATCACAAAAATTTTCACGTTTTGACAGTTCGCAAAGGAACACAAAGTAAATAATAGTCTTTGTCCGAGAGGTTAAGTGTTCAGTTTTAGAAAAAGTTTTCATAACTAAAAATGATAAGTGCTCATGGTGTCCCACTTGTGTCTATCAACGCAGTGGCCTAAGTACACACACGCCGAGTGAATGGCGGGACCACATTCAAAAGATACGGTACGTCTTTTATATTTTTGTTTTTATAAACATCTAAGAGAGTTGACACGCGAGGATTTGTTATCATATTGTGGAAAATAATCTGTTCTGTCTATATAGTCCAATAAATCATGCCAGAATGCTTTAATTTGACATTTAATTGCGTGCATAGGTATTTGAAAATATGTACTGCGTACGGGTAAAGATAAAACGGAGCAAATTAACGCGGTTAAAAAGGAACTAAAATTACCAAGATTAAAAGAAAGAAGAGACATGGGTAATTTGATTAAAACTTTCTATCTGGTGATTATAGTTGCCCTGGTATTCAATAAATCTTCATCACCAAAACAAACGTAAATCTCTAAAACCCAATATTTTTTTAAATACACATTTTGCATTCAAGATAACACTTACTAAGAAAATAATAAAAAAATTACAAAACACCTTTTGCATCCGATTCTAGAAGACACTTCCTTGCAAATAGAGTAGCGGAAGCATGAGACCAACTTCCATATGTCTATGATGCTACTACATACAAATATAAATCAATTTAAAGCTCGATTGGATTCTCATTTAGAGAGAAGAAAGGATAAACCTATTTTTTAATTTAAAATAACATATATGAGCGCAGTAGCAGAATGCTGCCTGCTCATTGTTAGTAATAACAAGGAACAAAAATTTTTTTTTTTTTTCAACTTCTCTTCTCGCTTGTGCAAATTATGGATTTAACGATGAATTAAAGTTATTATATATAACTGTTGCAGTACTATCAGTTCACTTCGTTTGCCATGGCGCTTAACGAGCTGGAGGCGAGCCACGGGCGCGATGGCGCGCGGTTGTGCCCCACGGACTCGCGCCTGCGCCCCGACGTGCGCTTCCTGGAACGCGGCGACGTTGATGGTGCGGCCCGCGAGAAGACGCGTCTGGAGGACAAGCAGCGCGCCTGTCGCAAGCACGCTAAAAAACATCCGCAAGGAAGCGCCCCCAGGTTGGTCACATGTTTCACAACACAACAATTACTTGAATTTTTTGGCTATACAAATATTTCTATTAACAAGGACTATTGTGTCCATTTGTTTTGCTTATTTAGAATGAGGCAATTGAAGTGAGCGTAAACTTAAAAAAGAAAAAAAATTCTGTACGCCATTTTTTTTTTTTTTTTTTTTATATTTACTCCACACAGGAGGCCCTGAAGAAAATAATTTCCCTCGGGGCCTATGTCATCTTTGGGGATGCTGTGTGGAGGGTCTTTTTTTGGAGAGGAAGGAGTGAACATGGGTCTTGAAGAGTCCCATGTTGTAGGAGGGAGGAAACACAGAGGCCGGCAGTTCGTTCCACAGCCGAGCTGTTGAACTTAAGAACGAATCGTAGAAGCGACCCGTTCTCATGTGACAAGTGTCAACTGTGTACAAATGTTGGGCGCGCGTTTGGCGTGTATCCCGACTACGCACCGGTGCCGAAGGGATCAATGACGCTAGTTCCTCAGAGCATCTTCCATTGTAATACCGATAGAACAAGGACAGCATACCTACTTGACGCCTGTGCTCTAAAGATTGCAGTCCGTTTGTTAAGATTGGGGAATCTATCAAACGGACCGCCCGTTTCTGCACAGAGTCAAGGGTTTTTTTCAGGTATTTTGGGGCTCCAGACCAGAGATGGCTGCCAAATTCGACAGTAGGGCGCACTTGCGATTTGTACAGGGTGAGCAGTTGTGTACTATTAAAGTATCTGCGGGCCCTGTACAGTACGCCCAGCTTCTGAGAGGCCAACTTTACTCTGGCTTCGATGGAGCCCCCGTACCTGAGCTGGTCACTTATAGTTACACCAAGCATATCAATGGAAGGCCTGTTCGGAAGATTGCTTCCGTTGAAGGAGACTAGATTATCATTTGGATCCCTTTTAGACGTAATCAGACAGGATTGGGTCTTTGAAACATTAAATTCGACGAGATTATTTTTACCCCAGGAGGAAATACTCTCGAGATAACCGTCCATTCTCTGCTTCAAAGCCCTCCGAGCCGTTGGAGTTTGTGTGCCCTTTGGGGGCTTGTCAAACAAAAAGCTATCATGAACTGTACTGTCATCCGCGTAACAATGAATCGGTGCACATGTCAAAAGGTCATTGATGTGCAACAAAAACAAAGTCGGAGACAGAACCGATCCCTGTGGGACGCCAGCATTTATGGAGTGCGAGGAAGAGGTGAAACCGTCAGCAACCGCCTGAATCGACCTATCCCTTAAAAAGTCAGCAATCCACGTACACAGGGATGCGGGAAGTCCGTAAGAATGCAATTTGTTGACAAGTCCTCGGTGCCAGACCCGGTCAAAGGCCTTGGATATGTCTAGTGCGACCGTTTGGGTCTCACCGTGACGTTCCAGGCACCGCCCCCAAACATGCGTCACATACGCGAGAAGATCACCGCACGAGCGGTTCCGCCGGAATCCGTATTGACGGTCGTTGATAATTTTGTTCTTCTCGAGGTATGTGAGCAGTTTGTCGTTTATCACACGTTCCATCACTTTGGACAGAACTGATGTGATCGCTATGGGGCGGTAGTTGGCCGGGTTGGAGCGGTCACCTTTCTTGGGAATAGGGTGAATGACCGCTTTTTTCCAACCAGATGGCACAGTGCCACACTTCAGGGACATTTTGAAGAGCTTTGTCAAAACTGGAACTATTTCCGCAGCACACCTCTGCAATACCAGGGCAGGTATTCCATCAGGTCCACTAGCTTTGTTAACATCGAGCCCCCGTATGACGTGGAGTACATCCCGATGCCGGATCCTCAGCTTTTTCATATAGAAGCCGCAGTGAGGAACCGACGGCGGAACAGCACCCCCGTCGTCGAGGGTCGAGTTTTCCGCAAACATTTTCCCTAATAAGTTAGCCTTTTCGGTGGCGGTGTTTGCTAGTGAGCCGTCAGGTCTGGTAAGAGGTGGCAAACTGGGTTTGCAAAAATTTCGACCTATTGAGCCCGCAAGCGACCAGAATGCTCTGCTGCCATGCGGGCAGGCAGCCAGCTTTTTGCTGATCTGCAGGTCGTGTTCGAATTTTGACCTATTGATGATTCTCTTGCATTCCTTTGCCGATTTGTTGTATGCTGATCTGCTTTCGGGCGTTCGAGATGTGTTGTAGGCTCGGTAAGCCGCGTTTTTTCGTCGGACTGCTTCGGAGCATTGTCGACTGAACCACGGCTTTGAGCCCACACCAGTTTCTTTAGTAGTCGATTGTATGAAGCCATCCATCGCCGATTTGATGACTTCACCAATCTCCTGGGCACATCTTGAAGGGTCCGAAGTCCGAAAACAAACAGCTGACCACGGAAAAGCGTTGAAATGGGCCCGCATACCGAACCAATCTGCTGACCTATAGTGCCACACTTTTCTCCTCAGCCTCTCATTGGTTGGTCTGAGGCTAACGGGGATTGATGTCGTCACTAGGCAGTGGTCAGATGATCCCAGAGGCGCTGTGACGTCAATCTTATAACCGTGTGGCACAGTAGTTAAGAATAGGTCTAACAGATTGGAGCGGTGAGTCTGGACATCAGGAACCCTTGTAGGCTCCTGAACCAATTGCTCTAATCCGTAGCAAATGGCAAAGGATTCCGCCTGTCGGCCAGCCGAGTCCGTTGGGCCTGAGAACTTCAACCATGGTTCGTTATGAACGTTGAAGTCCCCCAGAACAATAAACTCGGCCGAAGGGTAGCGGGGCAAGAGATCATCAATAGTATCGCTCAAATGTTTGAAGAGCTCGGAAGTGTCTGATTCGCTATGGTTCGGTGAGCGGTATAGACATGCGTAGAATCTTGCCGTACTGGCAAGATTGACGCGCACCCACATTACGTCGAATCTGGAGTTTTCCAGACTCAATAGTCGCACACAGTTGACGTCAGCTCGACTATAGAGGCAGACTCCTCCTTTCAGTCGGAATTTGCTTGCGAGGGTAAAGCCCGGGCAGTCCAGATAGGAGGAGTCTGGCGGCTCGGCTATCTGAGTTTCGGATAGGAAAAGAAGGTTGGGACGTTGGGACAAAAGATGGTGATGGACGGAATTTAAATTTGTGTGCAGGCCGCGAATGTTGGCAAAATTTACCAGCAGTTTTGGCCCGCACCGGGGACGCCTGCTACTCGCCGCTGTAACGATGTTAAAATTGTTGTGTTGTATGTTCATGAATTTTTTTTTTTTTTTTTTTTATAAGGGTAGGAGGTGAAAGGAAAGGTCTGGAAAGGAAAGGTATGAGGGGTGGGTAGGAATCTGGGGTTCAGGCTGTCCAGGAGTGATGAGCGTTTGGTTCCAGCCCACCCACTGCGGTGCTAGGCGATAGGCTGGGAGAGTCCGGCTGGAGAGGGCATCCAATGCGCCCCAAACGCTGCTGCTGGGTCCCCTCCGGTCACGAACCGGCACAACAGCAGTGGCGGGGTTTTTTCACTCGCTGATGGGGCAGCCCACCCTTAGTCGTGAGCCTGAGGGTCGGGCCCCTGTACTATCGAGCGGCCCGGACAGCGGTAACCGGTTGTAAAGGGTCTCCCTCAACCAGCATCTCCCAACCGGCCCGCCACGCAGAAGGTGGGCCGACGCACCCGCCACCAAGACCCGGGCAAACCTTAACCCATGAACCCGGGCACCCCTGCTAAGTCACCAAACGTAGCGAACCATAATCTAAATCATCAAAAATATTGATTTCGGTTGTGTGACTGTCCTGTGTAACTCTAATTCAGACGAACGATATCTTAATATAATATTTTAATTATCATTTTAAAAATTGGAACTGATGTGTCGAAAATTCAGACACAATTTGATAATTGCTCAAGAAAAAAATGCACACGAAAATTGTTGTTATTAAAAAGTTGCTGCTGTAAATATTTATTATTGTCCTTATTTATTTTATTTTTTATTTTTTATTCAATATAAAGTTTTTTTGCAGGTGTTTTTCGATGTCTGTCTCACTAGGATATACCTGTGTCGAGACAGACGTATTGGATACATAAATTAGTGTTTACATATTATTTGATACATATAATATTTCATTATATTAAATGACAAAAATAATAAATAATAATAATAAATGATAAATTGGTTAATCAGCATCTAGTTGGAGTACATACTTATAAAGAGGTTTTTATAATTTTTTTGATCTTGGATCTGTCTTGGCTGATGATCCAAGACTTGGTGGCTGATTTATATTTCAAAAAAAAATTGTTCAGTCTAATGGCTAGTGGGAGAGCATTATATAGCCTATTTGTTCTGATGTGTTTTTTACATAAAGCTTTCAGCTTCACAAATCCTACAATTATAATATCCCGTGTTTTTCCCAGGCCAGCACCAATGTTGTATAATTTTTTCACTGTGTGTGCGGTATATCAAATTATCTGTGCAAACTATTAAAGGAAGAAAGAGGCGAGCGCGTAAATACGCGAATTCACGAGTAGTTAAAATGAAGTAATCAAATCAATATACCAGTTACAGTTTTTAAATATGTAGATTATAAAAAAGTCCTTCAAATTGGAGTTCAGTAGGTTAATAATTGATTAACGATTATTTGTGTAGATATTGATGTATAATTTATTTATTCCGGTTTATGTGGATTCCTTATGGACCCATAAGGGAGCGGGGTAAAGCTAACAAACTAAAGACTGACAGTTTTTAAATTATGTATCGCCTCGAAAGGTCATGCATTATTTCTCAGATTCACATTAAAAATAGACGTACCTCTGCGTATACTTCTCACATATATACAAGCTAATAAATTAAATCACAAGTAAAAGACCTGCAAATAAGGGATTATTCATAAAGTTTTAGTTCAAAATACTTAACATGAGCGAACCCTTAGACCCTATCATAAAATATTGGTTATTTTTGTGTTCCTTTCCTTGGAGATGTGTGCGGTAGATGAAAACATTTGTGCGGACAATTTTTAACAGATGTTAAATTGCACACCTAACAGGGAACATTGGTTTATAAAGCTATATAGTTCACAAAGCATGCTTCCGTAGTAATATTCAGAGATTCCAAGATTGATGACTTTGTGTATGTAATATCCAGAGATTCTAAGATTGATGACTTAATGTGTATGTAATATTCAGAGATTCCAAGATTGATGACTTTCGGCCGTTGTTCCCAACATTTCGAACGATCAATCTCAGGGTCCGATCAGCCAAGTGATTTATTCAGTAACGTTCGATTCGCCTGTTTCCAAACATCTTTACTGTTGATTGCCTTAAGTGGCCATGCCCACTTTCATAGACAATAAAATGACATCAAAGTTAAAACTTTCAATGCTAAGTTAACATTGACAAATTAATTATTGTATTTATTATTAATGCATATATTTTTTTAAGTACTGTAATACGTAAACCGATATTAAATATTTAAGCGTATGAAATATGTTAAAAATAAAGTATTAGCTTGACTTTAATGCCACCGTGCCTTGGCCTCGCAAATATGTTTCACTCTGTAGACACTTTTTATAAGTAGTCATTTACTGAGGCAAGCTTAATCCAGTAGTTTGGCTTCCTTAAATTGGTTGATCACTCAGTTTTCATTTTTCCGTTGGAAAGAGCATAGTTGTGCGTTTGAGCAGTGTTGAGCCAAAATTTCGGCTCAGTAGTTGATCAGTAGGATTGGGAAGAACGGCCGTTAGTGTATGTAATATTTAGAGATTCTAAGATTGATGACTTAATGTGTATGTAATATTCAGAGATTCCAAGATTGATGACTTTGTGTATGTAATATTTAGAGATTCTAAGATTGATGACTTAATGTGTATGTAATATTCAGAGATTCCAAGTTTGATTGACTTAATGTGTATGTAATATTTAGTTTGTTTGTTATTTTGCAGGTGGTTCAGCCAAGGCAGCAATCCGTACACTAAGCAGGAAGACTGGCTGTACAACGGGGGCTACTGGGACAGAAATTACGAGCATCTCGCCAACATTCAAATCTTCTAAGCAACAGACAAATCTTTAATTTAAAGAAATCACCTTTAAAATTTTATAAATCTTCATTTTTAAATTTCGGGGATAAAGAATACCTGTGATTAAAGTGGTTCGTTTTAATTCACTGCCGATATTGAATATAATTGATATTTTTGCAAACATAATGAAGCTCAAATATGTACTACTTCTTATATTTTGATAAGCATATAATTTTTATCTTTACATTTTTTTTGTATACATCTGTTAAAATTGATATTATTAGCTCTATTTTGTGTATTTAACCAACCTAATCCTATTTTCATTAAATGCAAAAAAAAAACTATTGGAATCCCAGATTCGTATTTGGTTGGACCACTCTGGGTTTGAAGTGGTCAAGTGGAACGCTTTTTCCTTAACGCTGGTTGTGGCCATGTGCATTTTGAAGTTTGTGTACTTTCGCGTTGAATAACTTAGTGAAACAGTGTGCGCCTGTGTCCTCAAGATGTGTGCCAAATCATTAAATATCCATGTTATGAAGTAAAATTGAGATTACGTAATTAAACAAAGGTAAATAGGAAATCTAAATCTAAATTATTGTAATGTCCATGTCGATAAACGGGCACAAATAATGAAAAAAGTGTAACCGAATTTCAAAACATACTCATTCATTCCAGAATAATCTCTTGATACGTCTATCATCCATGAATGTGTAAAATTAATAGAGGTTTTAAAATAGGGATTGTTGTGTTGCAAAGTAACTAAAAATAAATAAAGTGTTATAATATATGTCATCTAACAATAATGGGTAACAAATAAAAAACAAGTGGAGTTAGGACGGGTTGTTTCATAGAATTTGAAATATTCATCAAATTTCAATGTCAATTTGCAAGTTCTGCGAATGTCCTATTCAATTTCTATTATTATATCATTATAGGCCAGTTATTTGACAAAACTGAAATAATAACAGGGCTTGAAAAGAACTTTCACAGAACTTGAAAATTAACTTTGAAATTTGAACAATTGTTCAAATTCTCCGAAACAACCAACCCGTCCTTAATATTTTCAATAAAAAGCTATGAAGAGTGGAAAGCAAACAGGATTTAAAAATGTTTACATTACATACTGAATTTTTTTGTCCAATTAATAATCTCAATTCCCCTATGATTTCAGTTGCTTGATTCCTGTAAATTGTGACGCATGATACTTTAAAAATTACTTTCCGAAAAAGTTTTAAAAGCATTCCATGAAGCATTTCTGTGATATGAATTTTTAGCCAAAAAATTATTGCTTCTCTAATCAAAATAACTATCTAAGGAGCAACAATAAAAAAGTTATACGCATTTTATATACACTGAATCGATGTGTACAATAATGTGGTCTCTTATTTTATTTTTTATTTTACAGTAAAATTAGTATTTATATCGATATCTCCAAAAATATCAAAGTGATGAGCTTTCAAAGTGTTACTTCGTAAAAATGTATGAAATAGTGTCCCAAGAGGTCACACGCAATAAATTCATAATTCGAATGGCAGTGTTGCATTACCGCTGCGCATGATCGATGATATCAAACGCTTTTTGTACGGACGCAAAAATCGACATTTTGACAGCTTACATCTTCGGTATTTAACAAAAATTTTAAAGGTTCTGTCATCAGCAAGCCCTAATTAATATGATACTTTCTAAAAAATTCTGAAATTTCATTATGGGAGATGACCTCTATTGGAATGATTAAATTATAATATTAACGTCATATATTAACCCATTGGCACATCAGAATGCTCCGCCTACCCTCTTAGAGAATTATTTACTTTAAATAATCAATTTAGCCAAACAGAGAACTGGGGAGAGTTCCGGTATGGTGGGTGATTCCAATGCATAAAGCAAAGTACATAACAGTGTCCGCCCATTCCATAATAACCAAGGTGACCAGAGTGGGGGGGGCGCAGAGAGGTCTTTTAAATTGCATTTTGCATGCCCTATTATAACACTATCAATTATTACTATTGAGGTTTTCAAAGGCATAACAGGAATGGTAATGTAAACATTCATTTCAGTTCCAGAGTGGACCAGTCATTTAGTACAATGATAATATTATTATGAAAATACCTCCTTTTCCAAGGGCGTATTTTTATCTCAAATGAATCATCTTAGCATTTTCCCATGAAAACATTCATTTAGCATTCCTTAATTAATTTCCAAGCGTGTAAAATAAATAAAATCTATATATATATATATATATATGTGAATTGTTGATAAACTGTTTCTTGTTTGCTTTGGACGACTCCTGCGAGACGATGCTTATTTACAAATAAATCAATATTCTAGTCTTAATTTAGCTTAAATTTTGCTGTCTAAAAGACAGATGTATTGAGAAGTATGTCAATTATGGGAATACATATACTCTAGCTTAAACTATTAAATAAATGTGATACGTCTGTTTTGAAGAATTTTCCCTGACAACCTCTTTATTTTATTTACTCATGTATATGTGTTTTGTTGAGAAATTATAAACCAAAATATTTTACTAAAATAAACCGATATTATATTATTTTATTTAAATAATCGATTCGTTAAGTTTTTTTAATACTATTTACTAAGAAAGCCTATTTATTATGAATTAAATATTAAAAATCTTTAAGAAATCATCTAGCGGTGTGAAATTTAAGCGGTGTTTTTTAAGAGTATGCACTATGTATGTAAGTACATAATATAAATATTATATTACATATTATTATGATCAAATGCTTGAGCAAGAAAAATCTCACAAATAATCTGCCGGGCCAAATTTGAAAAAAATTCTGGTTGACTTGATTGCCATTTCTAGATTAAATCCTAGCACAATGTTTGTTAAGACAATATTAGTTTCAAGATTTCTAATTGATGTATAGAAATAAAATATGTCTCAAATTACACAACTAGAGAGAATTAAATTCCATATAATTGTGTATAAAATCAAAGCTTGAAAAGCTTTTTTCATGGTACATTTTAAATTACATATTACAAATGTACCATCTATCGAATAGATGTACATTTGTACAAAAAGTAGTGCGGTAGAGTGGTAGATTGGAAAATATTTATTGTGTCATAATCATAGTTTGTATGCGATGAAATATTACTCAGAATAGTATAGTCAACTAAATGAGTGAAATTCCTAAAGTGCAAACTTTTCTTCAATACATAGCTGCACATACTGAAACTATTTTTTTTACCAAAAATTTAAATATCCACGTGTTGCTCATTTTTATTAAGAATATAAATACTGTATGTACTTACAAAGCTTATTTAAAGAATGTAGCGCGCTGCTACGTTCAACCTGATACAATAATCTCCTCTCTGGGCAACCATTACAAATAGACTACATATTAATGAAAACATATGTATAATTTCAGAATTTTTAAAATCAAAAATTAGATTTGAATATATTCATAGAAAGTATTCAAGTCCTCAATAATTTTGTTTCACAATAATTTTATTATCATTATTATTTAATAAGCAGGCAGCATTCTGCTGATGTGTCATTTCTGCTTTCACAATAAGTTTAACAGTAATTGAGATTATCGTATCAAAATATCTGTGGCTAGCTTCTAATGCTATATGTATGTATTGCTTCTAATGTATGGCGAGCGCCACACGCGATGCCCACTACATTATGAAAGTATTGCTCTCATGTGAGACCAGCTATAAAGGACCAATACAGTTTTCAATATATTTTTTTGCAATTTCGCTTCAAAATCGGAATAACTTCCAAATTCCAAAAGAACCTTTCGATTTCGAAAAAGGATTTTTCCATTTTCGGGGGCCAATGTTACGTTATAAAATCGCTTTTAAAAAAATCTAAACTTGCTATAAAGAACAATTCTACATAGGCCTCTTGAAATTTAAAAACTGACATTGACCCTTTTAGAAGGAAGTCACAGATATATTTTATTAGTCATATCTCGTAGAATCATTTTGGATGTACACTGGTTTTTTTTTTTAATAAAAAAACGATATGCATATTTTTATTCATAATGTATCTAATGTTAGATAATTTTCAAATGGATGCCAATAATTTTTAAGTATAATTTGCAATCCTGTTAATATGTCGCAAAATCAAAGATTTAAAGAACTAGTCATCAAATTTAAGGTATCATTAATAAAGCATTATGTGAATATAAATGGTTTTATTTCCTGAAATTGTGTTCTTTTCATCGGTTTCAGGTAGACTTGAAATGGATAATCAGTTCAATACAGCGGTACTCTTTGTCCGCAGTAGTGAGTGGCCACCACGGATCCTATAGGCAGGAGGCTCCCAGGGATATCCATCAGATCAACAGTATGAGTGGACCGTAGAAGATTCCAATTAAGCATCAATTCTTGTTCAATCTAAAAATAGTTATGACAACATTTTGTTTCGCAAACCATGTGGGTAAATAATTTATTTAAAAATGTATATTGTGCAATAAATGCTACATTACCACTCGATCCTTGGAGACGGGTAATATGGAGACTTCTATCCACACATATTTATCATGACCGCGACACAGTTTGGCGGGAAACTCCAAGTTGTCGGCCAACACCTTGAATAAAACAGCTCTCTCAAAATGTCCTCCCACGCGGACCAGCCCCATGGGCAAAATATCGCTCCCTATGTTTACCTGAGAAAAAATCATTTGGTTTAAATAAACAGATGATTATTCACTCTACAATCTAATTAAATTATCTTAATCAGGATTTCACCTTATAAGCAGATGATACAAAATTCTTTGCCAACCCACATATACATCACAACCAACTGCAAAATGATTTAAATGAAGTATATCAATGGACAAAGGATTGGCTTCTAAAACTCAATGTCAAAAATGCACTGCCCTACATGTAGGATAAACTAACCCTACGCTTGCATACTAACTTAATGGAACACCTCTGAAATCAGTGACGTTACAATAAGACCTAGGAGTTACAATATCAGAAAACTTGAAATGGGAACCGCATATCTTTGGGATTGTCAAAAGAGCTAACTCGATAAAATATTTGATATTAAAAATGTATAAAACGTATGTGCCACCACTCCTGGAATATGCTTTCAAATATGGAGTTCATATTTTGCGAAAGATCTTATAGAGTGAGAACAGAGACGATTTACAAAAATACCAAGAACTTTAAAAGACCGGCAATATGAAGATAGACTCAACGAACTAAGTTTACCAACGTTAAAATAATAAAAAAAAGGGATGAATTGATTGAGAATTTAAATTTTTTATCTGGACATTATAGCTGCCTTGGCATCCAAGTAATCTTCACCACCAACAAAAATATAAATCTCTGGGGACACTAAAAAAAAAATCATAAAACACTGGAGAAACTAAAAATTAATTCAGTCGTATTATTTATGCGATCGCCGTGGCTAGTAGCTTAAGCATCGATGACACGGAGCTAGTTTACGAGCTGCTAGTCGACGAGTCTATAAGCTAGCGAGTAAGCGAGTTAGCGAGTGTCGATGACACACAAAACTTTCCACTCGCTCAGTAGCGAACTAGCTAGCGAGTTGGAATCACGTGTTATTTTGCGTGACGTGTTGTTTGCGTTCTATCGTTTATTTTTTTAAGCTGAAAAATGAAGTGGAACCCGCGTGATATATTCTCTATCTTCCCATAAGTATATATTAACATAAAAACAGACACACACACACCACAAAATGCAGGACATCATATACCGATGTTACTGAAGGCCGCATTTGTTTCAAGTTGACTATCGGCCACTCCTTCCTGGGTAAGGTTTTCTGCGGTTTCCCTTACTCCATCAGGCAAATGCGGAAGGATTCCTACAAAAGAACGCAGCCGAATTTCCCCCCCCGATCCCAACACAACACAAACAGACACGTATGTAGTATATGGCCGTCGTTGGTCGCTGGTGATGTTGATGCTGGATAATACATGCAATTTTAGTAGGGTTTTTTGGTAACAAATTTTTTCCCTACCGAGAAAATACAAGGCCTCTAAGTCTATAAAAGCCAGGTAATATTTGAATAAACCCATATGAGGTAAAAATTGTGAGGCGCATATGACGCCGTTCTATTTGTATAAAGAACATTAACTTTAAATTCAGTAAATTTAAATGATTCACCACTTCATGGAATATAAGAATCTAGAAAATAAAAGATAGATGACTGCCAAAACGCAAAGATACTCGCAACTAGTTCCTAGCAGCGATGATGACACACGGCTACTTAACTAGCTTATAAGCCAACACGCCAGCGAATGGCGAGTAAATTAGCCCGTCTTTTTATTTTACTCGCTGCTTTTTACAATCGGATAGTCAACTAGCAGATTGTAAAAAAGCCGATGACACGGGGCCAGTTTACAAGCTGCTAGTGAACTCGCTGGCTTGTAGCTTGTAAACTAGCCCCGTGTCATCGATGCTTTAGTGTAATCTCGCACTATGGCAAACCAAATGAGGGAACTAAATAATGAGCAAACTGGTTTTAAAATCCATAAATTTTTTGTGTCTACAAAATCTATAATAGCGATAAAGTAAAGTATGTCGATCTGTACTTATCATAATCATAGAATTTTACATGATAAAGTTTACGCTCTTTAAATAAACAAAAGTATTATTTAGTGACTTACTCTGAGCTCGTTTTGATGAAGGTCAATCAAGTGATTGTTACAAATTAAAGTATCATCAGGTCCACACATCTGTTCTCCCACAAACTTGCCTAGGATTCCCACCTTATCTCTCATGCTGAGAGTCAGCACCTCATTGTTCAGGCAATGTTGAACCATACTAAAATATTTTCTGTACGGTAAATTCAACAAACTAACTTCAAATGTGAACAAATTAAAACACTAAATATGAAATCATTTTACGTACATGTTTTTTTATTTTTTTCAAATAAATCGTTAGACGGTAATCATTAAGAATAACATTTAGTTTTGAAAAACTGGGAACAGAATCCTGCGATTTATTCGGAAGAGTTACGTTTGAAGCTTCTGGAAAAATTTATTGAAAAGTAAAGGTTATTTTTCAGTCAAGCATAGTATAAATCTAATTACCCGACTCTAAGAAAATAATATTGACCGTTAAACATTATTGTAGATCCCACATCTGATTCATCGACAAAATGGCAGAAGTAAACAGGATGCTTCATTGAAGTATGTTCTTCTAGGATTTGTTCAAATTCAGGAAATTTATGAGGCGAATTTTTCATGGCATAAAAATCTCGTTTGGTGACATCATCGTAGCCCAGTTCTTTAGTATAGTGAAACTTGGCGGGCAGGTGATAATTGAGCAGAGTGTCAATAGCCATACGCCAGATGGGACAAGTTGCACACAGTTTCCAGTTCTCAGTTAATCTAAATTTAATACATATGTATGACAATATTTCATCACTAATCAAACAAAAAAGATATAGGTGAAGAAGTGCTGATTTTTAACAGAATTTAGCCTACGTACAAATGTAAAATACCCCCCTTGATATACTCCGGGGTGGTCACTTCATCAGCTGACATGGTGATGAGCCTACAGCAGGCCTCTTTGCAGCCATCGCTGGATTCTGCCAGTACCTTGCCAACCAGCAGAACTCCTCTGTTGGATAGGAAGTACTCCTTGCCTTGGTTGTCCATCATCAGACCACACAGCACTTCACAGAGCAACTTGTTTAGCGGGGAGTCTTCATCCTGATGGTTATTCAAACATCGATTACAATAATATCCAACTACACATTACTGCGCATATGATATTGTATGCCTACCTCCAATATTCTCATTATTTCTTTGAAAAAATCCTCATTCATTAAAACTTGTCTAGAATCTTGGAAAGCTTCCATATTAATGAAACATTGAATAACATGTTGTTGTCCTATCTGTGTTGTATCGGTACCTGCAGATCATCATTCAAACTCTCAACATACATTTTCAGATTTACATCAGTGGATGATATTTAGTTTAACAGGTTCACTGCCTGCTTCGAACAGTAGAGGCTTGGAAAACTCTGATATGTAAACTTTGAATGCTTCATACTTGCTATAACTTTGCAACTAGAGTAGGTAGTCAAAAACCAAAAATACATGGGCAGTGTAAAAACAATAGGTCGCGAAAGTTGCCAGATTTTTACTGAGCATTGAAAGTTATATTGACACACAGGCCAGTTGGAGTTTCTCAAAAGTTTTGAACTCCACTAAATGGCGGAATTGGCAGTGAACCTGTTAAAATACAGTGCATAAATGTGTATTTACGGAAATCTGGTTCCAAGTATCTTCTCAATAGCACATGACCATTCAATTCAATAAATGCATTAGATGCTTTCTTTTCAACTCTGAATAACTCTGCCAGCAATAGAACAGCGTCTTCTTTTACATGTTCCCACGCTAGGAAATCATTTTGTACAATCGCTAAAAACATTAAAGAATTAAAATTGCATCTGAACATATAAATATTTCTTAGAAAACAATGTTTTAGTTGACTGCATTCCCATTACTAACACATGACACTCTGGATAATGTTTTTTTCCACCATGACACCGGCGGAGCGGCAGTGGCGACACATGAGGATGGCGGCTTGGCACGCCACTCCCCACAGGGACATCTCCGTGTCCGCCAGGACATCACAGATCACCTGCTCTATGTTACACATGTGGAGCATCTGCCAACACAAATACCGTGCAATCAGCTGTTTCGCCAACAAGAGATTCAGGTATGATTTGAGATTTTCACGACCAAAAGTATCATAGTGATTTGTTTTTGGGGTATTATATCGTTTTGCGTTACCTCCTTCTTTAGCCAACGTTTTGGACAGCATTGCAGTGTCCATCATCAGGGCAGATGTGTAATCACTCTACAAAGGAGGTAGTGCAACACGGAATAATACCCCAAAAACAAATCACTATAGCGAGTGAGTCGTCGACTTGCAAAAACCGCTCTGGAAATATCTGCTGGTTTTGATACATTCACAAAAAGTGTTTAAAGGAAATTGAAAATAAATAAATTATCAATATTTTTCACTAAGTATCAAAAGAATAATGCATAATTATATTGATAACTCTAAATAGGATAAAACAATGTCGCTATCCGCGTCTGTCTGTTTGTGCGCTAAGTTCTTCTAAACTACGCAAAGGATTTTGATAGGGTTTTCGCTAACGCTGGCTAAATCTTACGAGATACATCAAAATAATGTACTGTGGAATTGTAAATCTTAAAAAGGCCTCTCCTAAGGATAAACCTCAGCAACGCAGGATTAATATCAGCTAATGTATCATAAAAGGAATATTCTTTTTCAAACAGTTTTTTGTGACATCTACAGATTTCTGAAAAATTCTAAAGCAGGTTTTGCAAGATTCACCACTCTACAATTAGCTATGTATTTGAATGATTTGTGCAACATAATATTGAGACGGAGTATTGAGTTTGAAGAAATGAATACTTTATGTAGTTTATATCTGTGATGACAGGTGTATTTTTTTCATAGGCGGGAGAGATGATTTACAACTTTTGGCTTTGGCTGGTGGTTGATACAGAAACACGGGTGAAATGAATATTTATACATAATCATAATAAATATTTAAGAAAAGGTATCCAAACCTCTCTGCCTTTCTTGTTCATGGCTATCTTTAAAAATACAGCTAGGCAAAGTGGCTTTTCATCCAGAGGGGCTAGCTCTATATACTCAATAAACCTGGTGAGACAGCCACTCTCGTAAAAGTTTGTAATACTTGCATCAGTCTGGCTGTAATCCTTCAACACTCCCAGGACTAGGGGGTGGAGGTGTTTCAATGCGTATGTCTGAAATTAATAGTAACTACATAATATAGAACTATAAATCAGATAAAATAATGTTTTTAAAGTACAGCTAGAGGTTTGACAGCCTCACTTCTAAAACGTTTAGCAATGCCGTTAGTCCATTTGTAGTTTTGAAGGATTCTTGCAAAAAGAAGTCTTTTTGTCTACATAAAAGTTTGTTTGCAACTCCGAGGGATAATTCTTGTATATCAACATAGCGATCTTTAATTAGTTGATATATCGGCTCCCACTTAACGCGTTCAGCTACAATATCAGCTCCAACTGGGTCCTTCAAGACATTCAGTATTATCTACAAATAATAAAATAAAATTGCCAAAACTTTCATAAATGTACATTAATATTTTATTTTGTTCTTTATTTAAAAACTTTGTTACCTGCAAATAATTTTTTCTAACATCAGGATCTGCAGATATTAAATTATCAAAAGATAAATTGATCAATTCTGTATGAATGACTTTGTTACAACCTTCCAAAGAATGCGTCAATTTTGCAAATATTAAGGCGGAGAACTCTTGAATGAATTTATCAGGTTGATTCTATAAGAAAACAATAACATTTCAAACCTTGGAACTTGTACATACCTAGAAATTTTACATTGCTCTCACTAGATGGCATTGATAAAAATGATTGAAATTTTAATCCTACGACTGCCACGAAACGTATAAGTTTGATTAGTCTGAGCTGAGTATTCCACGTGTCAGATGTGATTTTTTCTTTTTTCATTGAAGGGGCAAACCTTTCAGCTCTTTTTATATAACTTACAAAGTTGATGAACATTTAAGATTGTCATACCTTTTCTAATATGTCCAGTAGTAATGCAATGCTATCATCGTCCTTAAGTAGTATTTGCAAGGCTCCGGGAGCGCTGTGGAGTTGAGCCAGCAGCTTGAGGGAGTAGCGCCGCACCCCTAGTTCGGGATGGTCCACAATCCGCCATACAACTTTTATCACGTTGAGGTTGTACAATGTTATTACATTTTCAATCGACAATCCGGCATATTTGCAAAGTGACCGAAGCACCTTTAATAAATTTATGTTACAGGAGAACGAAAATCAATTTGATTGGAAGGAGTACAATTTAGATGCTGTACGAGAAATTCTAGTAAATTGTGGTTAACAACCATTGTTTTTTTTAATTTGTCATGAGCATGTCAAGCAAAACTTACAGGCAAAGCATAAAAACACTTATTTTATGCATAAATTAAAAGTTTACCATATCATTGTACTAAAAAAAAACACACCACCATTTCTATGAAGTATATTGTTGTATAATCTATTATTTATACACAGGGTGTTTTTAGCCACTCGTTATGCTGGGTTCCTACCTTACCTATTCTACGGTCTATTTCATAGAACGAAAGTTGAAGTCCTTTCAACTTTATTTATTTATTTAGTGATAGTACATTACAAAATAATGACAATGATGGAGTTTTACCTACCATTAAAACTCTTATTATGTTGTCTTGCTTATCCAGAATATATAATGTGAGATATCGCGCTTATTTCTCGCCAGCGCCGTCGCATCTGCTGCCGTAATCTTGAATTTCCCGCCTTTCTTTTTGTAACACCCTTCAGTTGTCTATTGTCACCTTAGCAGTTGGCGTCCTGAGACGCCATCTTGATTCAATTTGGACTCACCAAGCAGAGCTTAAGTATATTCTGGATAAGCAAGACAACATAATAAGAGTTTTAATGGTAGGTAAAACTCCATCATTATGTGTGTCGTTGCTTATCCAGAATATATAATGTGAGAAGTGTTTGTTATCGCTTGGTGACAATTCTAAAGCCAAAATTGTGACTATTACTGTATTGCTTGAAATAACTTAGTCAAAGACTGAGAGTGAATGGGGGGATTCAGCACCTCAACATTGAGAACTCTGATTTGCTTTTTATAATATTTCTTGAAAGTGTTTTCTGAACGCCAGTTTCCTCTTTCCAAAATGGTGTCTATAGGGCAGTCTTCCAGCCAACTCCTTGAGGCTACTGCTGATCTCAAACTCCCAGGGGAGGCGTCAATCCCAGCGTCCTTCAAAATAGTTTTAATCCATCCACCAATAACAGTTCTTGAGGCTGGTCTTGCAGGCCCCAGTGTGGAAATAAACAGACATTCAACACCAGCTTCCTGTCTCCTGTTCTCACTCAAGAACATAAGTTTTCTCAACCAAAATATAGGATCTATATTACGATCCTCTGCTTTGCAAAGCTTCCAACCAGACTGTCTATGTGTAGAGGTGTCCGTCTTAGAACCAAAAATTGGCCATAATATAATGTGATCATCATTGTCAACAAGATTATCAGGAGATGTATGTAGCAAGGTCAGATCATGTACTCGTCTTCCTGACGCCAGTAGTAAAATAACAGCACATCTACGAGATGCTTCGAAAAGAGTCAGGTCCTTTGGAGGATTTTTACAAAGCCAAGACACCAAGAGTCCTGGATCCCAAGTAAATGCTCTAGGTCTCTCATTTACAGAATTCCTTATACCTCTCATCACTCGCTTGACCAAGGGATGATTACTAGTCCTCAAATCGCCATTGGGGTCACACAAAACCGACACTGCAGACTTGTGAAGCGCTATGGTACTAGGAGCCAAGCCTTTTTTCACTCTTAGGTATGCTAAAAACCGTGCCAGCTGAGATCCCGAAGGGTTATTAGGACAGGTATTGTTAATGGAGCACCATTCCTTCCAGCTCTTCCATGCCATGTGATAAGTTGAAAGCGTAGATTTGCGCCAACCCGCATTCAATAGAGCTTTCTCTTGCTGTGACCAATCGTTCAATGCTTCACTCCACCCCCAATCTTCCACACCTGTAGTTGGAGCTTCTGGACCTGTTGAGGATGAAGTCCTGTCGATAAGTCTATCAAGTTGTCGACCAACATGGGTATTATGTGAGGTTGGTCTAGGGCTCTTTTCTTTAGGTCTGGTAACCAAAACACTTTTGGCCAATCTGGGGCTACAACCAGATACACCCCTGACGACTTGTTCAGGTGTGCCAGCACTCGTGGCATTAAGCAGGGGGGAGGAAAGATCCATGCCAAGGGGAAATGCCAACTCCTGCTGAACGCATTGTGAAACATCGCTCTCTTGTCGTGGGGATCTATCGAGACATACTGATCCACGACGTGAGCTCTCGAAGAAGCGAATAGATCCACTACTGGACTGCCCCACTTGTGAAAGACAGCTCCTACCGCTGGGGGTAGGAGGTGCCATTCTGGTAATGTCATCCCTCGGGATAGATGATCCGCGAGACCATTGTAGCGTCCCGGCAAATACTGCACTTGTAAAGAGATTCTGTGCTCGTCCAAAAGCGCGAGAATCTGAAATGTCAGATGAAGGAGACCCATTGACTTGGTGCCTCCCTCGTTCCTCAAGTAGGCTACAACTGTCCTGTTGTCTGATTGAATGAGTAACGAAGAACTTCTCAAATTCTGAGTCAGAGATGTTAAGGCATTTAAGATTGCTGTCATCTCCTTCATGTTGCAATGTCCCCCCCTCTGACTGTCTGTCCAACAACCCGACAGAGGTACATCGTCGATCAGGGCTCCCCAGCCGTGATCCGCCGCATCTGTGGTCAGAAAATGTGTTGGGCTGGGAACATGAAGAGTTGAAACATGATCTAAGTTGTTCATCCACCATTTCATTTCCGACAAGACTTCCTTCTTTATCGGAGATTTCTGCTGAGGGGTCAGCTTCAGCATTAACTGCAACTGTAATTGTATCAGTCGAGTATGGAGTCGACCTCTGGGGACCACAAAGGTAGCAAAATTCAACTTTCCTAAAATACTCTGAGCTTCTTTCAGAGTCCATCTTCCCTTTGTCACGAGGCTCTGAAGTGAGTTCCAAAGACCTTGTCGTCTGTATTCGGTTAAGGTCTTCTGATTCAGATGGGGGTTCCAAACAATTCCTAGATATTCCACTGACTGTGCTGGCTGACGGACACACTTTTGGAAATTTACCGACCAACCTAACCGCTCCAATAATTGAAGAGCTTCTTAAGAGCTTTTGCGACCGGTATGTGGAAGTAGGCCTGTGAGAGGTCTATTTTTGTCATCCAATCGTTGGCTTGAAGAAAGTGTGGGACCTTGTGGTGATATCAGAGAAAACTTTTTCCAAGCTACATCTAAATTGAGAGCTTTTAAATTGAAGATTGGTCTTCTTGAGCCGTCGCTCTTTTGAACCAGAAAAAGTGTTGATAGGAAGGAGGCATTGTCGCCAGCTCTTTCCAATGTACCATCTCTCATCATCTTTCTTATTTCGAGTGTCATTTCCGGGGTTACTTTTGTTTTGAATCTCCTTGCGAGAGCTTGGCTTGGACTTATCAACAAGGGCTTTCGGATGAATGGTATGCGGTATCCCCTTATCATACGTAAGATGGTCTCTGGGGCATCTAGGGTCCGCCATTCTATCCAATAATCCTGTAGTTGACCGGCCCGAAATGGTTGATAGTCATCTGTTGAAGCGGCCACGAGAGGTCTGCCCCCTCGCGCCACGCTTCTGTTCC
Source organism: Hesperophylax consimilis (assembly GCF_061612785.1). NCBI lineage: Eukaryota > Metazoa > Arthropoda > Insecta > Trichoptera > Limnephilidae > Hesperophylax > Hesperophylax consimilis. The sequence goes on along the minus strand of NC_142838.1, from coordinate 35,995,015 downwards.
CTACCCCTACCCCTCGCTCGGGAGGAATACTGGGGGTCTCGCCCGTGGTCTGCCCGCCGGGGAAACGAGGGAAATGCCATCTTTTCCTTTGATGTCTGCTTGGGGGGAAAGGCAACAACCTCCTTAGATGTTGAAGGGCGGTTGTGCGCCGAGTGGCTACCCTGAGGTAGGCGCACTTGACTAAAGCACTTTGTTATACCACCCAGTTTCTGCAACTGTGCGGACAGTGCTTCTTCCCCAAAAAGATGAGTGGAAGAAGGAGGAATTCTGCTGAATAGCTTCCGTTCCACTCCAGTCTTACAGCTGCTCAAAATCTTATCCCTTCTGTGCTGAATGATTTCAGCTCGCTTTCCGCAGGTTATCTGCAAGATATCGTCAGAGCATTTTATAAAGTCGGAGTCCTCTCCTAACAGGCTGTCCAGTTGTTCCTCTAAAGCCTCGCCTGACAGAGAACTTTCTGAACTGCTTCCCCATTTTATGAGTTTTTGGAGAGCCTGTTGAAGGCACTCTCTCTGCTTCAATGAGGCATGCGTTACCGCAGCCAGCATCTTTTCCATAGCCGGAAATATTGGCGAGGCGGAGTCAAATGCCAGCACCTCGCAGTTCACCTCCAGCTCCTTGAAGCCTGGATCAGCTACATATTCTTTTAAAGTGGATGCGTAACGGACATTGGCCCACTCGCTCGAGTTGAAGCGTTGGAGATTCTCCACCAAACCCAGATGTGTTGCAGAAGGTTTTGGCGCTGCAGACTCCTTCAGAACAGTAGAGGGACCCGGCATCTGATACTGCCTTTCAGGCGACAACGAGCAAACGCTCCCAGATGCATGCGAGGGTGCCACTATACTTGGCGTGCTGACAGTGGCTTCCTGCGTTGACCTGTCCATGACAAAATCTTGCAGGGTCTTGACTTGACATGCTAATCTTTTGAGCAGATGTCTGTCATTCCGCTTACGTCTCTTCGTGCGCCTGCGTCGCCTACTATTTTGCGACGCCGAACCGCTAGATTGCGAGCTCGACGAACTTGTTGATATTGAACGGCGTCGCCTCTTTCGATCACGTCGTTTAGAGGTTACGTCATCTTCTACATGGTCCTTGTCTGAGGCCATTTTAACCCCGTGCACAAAATGAAGACGCTAATAACTGTCAAAAATGTTCGCATTATCACTTAGCACTAATTTTCATAAAAATTTACGACAATTTGCGGGTAGCAACAGATATTCTTTTCGTTAAAACAATCCCAAACGAAAATTACACGACCGGCGTGGGTGAAAAAACGCCAAAATTGAATCAAGATGGCGTCTCAGGACGCCAACTGCTAAGGTGACAATAGACAACTGAAGGGTGTTACAAAAAGAAAGGCGGGAAATTCAAGATTACGGCAGCAGATGCGACGGCGCTGGCGAGAAATAAGCGCGATATCTCACATTATATATTCTGGATAAGCAACGACACACATAATAATATATTATTTCCAGGGAGTTTACAAAAAAAATAATTTATTTAGGTTTCTATTACACAGAAAGCTTGTTCTCACTGATCTATTTGATAGATTCTATGAAATAGATCGGGTGGGTTCCCAGCTTAAAATGTCACCATCTTTTTTCATACATTGCGTGCATGCACTTGTGCTTCTCAGCCAACTCAGCAGGGGTGTGTCGTTCCACTCATTTTATGGACGCTGGATTCACCGAATCCGGTGGAATCAAACTCAATGTGTCGTTCCGCTAGACTCATCGAATCCAGTGGAATCAAACTCATTGTGTCGCTAAGCCGGACTCATCAAATCAGCTGGAAAGAAACTCATTGAATTCGGGTATACCTGATTTGCCCTGATGATGGACACTGCAACGCTGTCCGAAACGTCGGCTAAAGAAGGAGTTAGCGCAACACGGCATAACACCCCAAAAACAAACAACAAAAAAAAACTCATTGAATTCGTTCCGACGTATTCCCTGGACCCAGTGGAGTTGGGGAACGATAGGAGTTATAGGAGTTACAAGAGTGAACTAACTTATCATCAAATTTGCTCCATGTAGATCAACTAAAGGAAAACAGCAATGCTTCTCGCTATTTTTTGAATATGAGATAATGCACATTCTTTTTGAAAAATGTTTTCGTCATCGAACATGTTTTGTTTCGGCGTCAATTTCAGATCCACCACAGTTCGGAACGAGTTCTCACCACGAGTTCACATCTTTCTAGAGTTAATACATAATATGTAAATAGTTAAAAGAGTCTTTTTTTTACTGTTTACATTGTTTATATAATGAATGTTAAATTACTAATACCTGAATCAAAATTTCATTTTCAGCTGTCTCCAATAATAAGACGACAGTCTCCACATTGTTGGCTGATATTTCAAGTGGAAAGCAGCTGACTTCTTCCTTTTTCACAGCAGTATCTACTCTGTCTTTTTTCAATGGCTTCTCTATCTTTTTACTCATTTTTGGCGGTTTGATGTGTATATTCACAAATGGAAAATACAATACATGACACACTACACAAAAGATTTCTTTCTTCAAAACAGATATTTTGAAATTGGAACCGTTTCAATCTATGTTCTTACAGTAGGCAACCACAGACTAGATAAGGTACCTACTTACTTATAAAAATTTATTCAAATAATAAAACATTTATAATTTTTATCTTACAAATTTATTTCAAGGGACACATGAAAATAATAACGTGTAAAAATCTTAACAAACGATTTTAAAACTACAGAACGGTAAAGTAATTTCAAAAGATTTAAGACACTTATGGTTAAAAAAAATAACAAAACTATCTAGACATAAAATGGACGGTTATTACACAGTACTTTATCACACCGACGAAACAAATTATTTTAATAATTCTATTTATACAAAAAATATATAGCTACATAGTATGATTGTATCTTTTGGCTAAATATTATAAACCAATATAATATGTTATTTATTGAAAAATAAGGCAAAAATATTTAGATATTATTTTGAGTAGTGTTGTTGTTGTTGTTGATCGCTATAAATATAATATGAATAATACTTACTCACTTTTTATAATAAAATTACTTCAGGAATGACAAAATAATATTATATTATTTTAGAAATATGTAAAATAGTCTTGATGAAATTTATTGATTGACTTAATAAAAATAGCAATATTAAAATACCTATTTAGATGTGAAAGAAATGGTTCACTAGAAATCATGAAATATCACATACTATGTATTTATTTTGTACATTTTTATCACTTAAAATACTAATACATAAATAAACCTGAAAAACATGTAACTTTGTAAAATTGTTAAAGCAAAGTGATTCATTGTGTCAGAACTTAAAGAAAAGTTTTAGAAACATAAAATGTATCCAATGACAATCAATTATTACAATAGTACGGTTGTGATTTTGAAACTTATGAAGTAATTGCTTCTAAAATTGGCATTAAATTTTTTTTTAAATTGCACTTCGGTTCGATTATCTCCAAATATAATAAACTATGAATTAATTTTCTAAATTACATAACATCATCTTGTGCTTAGCATTCAACCTCAGTACGTAACATTTTCATAATGTCAATATCGGTCACTCGAACCATTTACATATTTGTGAATGTATTAAAAGTGTTATATTATAATACATATTATTATGTATGTATATATTAAATAATTATTAAAATATTGTAATACTCATAAGGCCATGACACGGAGTGATTAAATTATTATCCAGCCTTATTGTTAAAAAGGCACAGATATCATGTGTATACATTTTTACATACTGGAGATCTATTTGATAAGCTTAGTAATCCATATACTCATAGGTTCCTACTTATAATCACGTTGGGTACACGGTGGTGAAGTGATGTGCAAATATTATGTATGCATAGTGAAATAATCATATGCACACAACGATAAAAAAAAACCAGTAAGTCTATATTATAATGTACATACAAATATTTGTAAAAAAACACAAAGATTTTGCCTTTCAAATGCAAATTAGCAAGGCAAAATATTATATTTTGACATAAGCAGAATTTTGTGTTACAACTCTCATTGTTATAAGGAAAACAGTTGAGCCTCTTGAGAGTGTAAACATTGTTTAATAATATGTGTTAGCTCTCCTCAGAGGCTTAATTAACTTTAAATACTCGTCTGTCGCATTTGTGATCCATCGCCGGCTAATCCCTAAACACGGATGTCGCATATATGTAATCCATGAAGTTCCATTAAAATGTAAAAATGCCGCATGATGGAATAGATTGCACTGAAACGTCCAGCTTTATAAAGGTTAACAATTACACATTCTAACTTTAGTGCTTGGAAGCTCATACTCTATAGACTTCTTGCAACAACAAACATGCAGACTTAATGCAGAAGTAAAATATTGTCAGGCTTGATCAGTCAGGGGTCTTCTCAGACCTGCGTCTGTGGCACACCTTGCACCAGCTGCGTCTTGATGGACTGGCGCACGCGGGGTTTGGGGGGCGGGGTGTTGTGGTGGGGGTTGGGGCTGGAGGACACGTAGTTGCCCTCTTTGAGGGACATGGCGGACCCCGAGGAGGCCTGTGAGCTGGGTCGGGACAGGGACAGCTGGTTGGGTCGCGTTGGCTTGTCCCGGTACTCGTACACATTGTCCCGGGAGCGATGCGTGTTCTCAATGCCGCCATCCTCGCCCAACTCCGGCACCATGAAGATGTCGCCATTGTAGTAGCGGTCTGCCTCTCTGTGGATAAAACGTTGCTGATGAAATCTAACTGTCTTCATTCAGAAACTACGATTTTAATGTTTGACGAAAGAGAGGAAGAAATATTGCTCCCAAAAAGTTCTACAATTTTATATACGTATCTAGTCATGTAGTGTGTTTAGTTGCATTATCGTTTCGAGGGCACCTTACAGAGATGCTATTAATTATTTTATTTATACATAGAACTTAACTTGTTCAAATATTTATAGCTGATTTCACCAACCAAAATGTAAGTAAGAATTTACGCTTACTGAAAGACTAGATGAATAATTACACCAAAGTAAAAGTTTTAACTTTGATATTAATTTGATAACTTTTTATTTTTTTTAGTTTGAGTTTCAGTTAGCTTTAGGTGACCAAAAATTGTGATGTGTCACATTGATGAGAACAAGATTGCGCATTTGAGCTATTTTTTAAAATAGCAATTCCTCAGTTTGATTTGCAAAAGTTTTTATTTTCTGTTTTCTCTAATCATACAATACTTTTTTAATTCAGTTTCTAATTCTGACAAATGTAGTAATTCACCTGCAATAAAATGTTTTTCTACCTTTACCCAAAATGTACCCGGTTAAAAATTCAAAAAGCAGAAATTTGTGGTAGGAACTGGCTTCAGAGAGGCTTTCACTGAACAAAAGTCATTGGACATTTCAATTAAAATTTACTAAAGACAAAAATATAATATTTTCCTGGACAGTCTCTTTAGTAATTTAAAATTTCAATGTACCGTAATGACAAGAGTCAATCTGAAGCCAGTCAGCTTTAGAGTTTGTGATATTATCGTGCAATGGTGGCTCGTGACTTTTGGGTGCTAATATTACAAATAATGGCATTTTTGAGGTTGTTGTAAATGAAAACGATTTTTTTTTTTTCAAAATTCGATTTTTTGTATGATTTTGAGATTTTCAGGAAATTTAATCATAAATCTTTATACAAAAAAATCGAACTATCGAAAAAAAAATAAAAATCGTTTTCAACTACAACATCAAATTATTTCGCCATTATTTGTAATATTTACACTCTAGTACACCCAAAAGTCACGAGCCACCACTGTTATTGTGTGCATAGAAAATGTTGATACTTTACTTTCTGATAATGAGGGGTTTCCTGGGAATAGCCCTGCATGCAAAATACAACAACAATATTTGAATCATTTCACATTATAAGACCTAACTTTTAAAGATAATTTCTCCTGGGATATTTCTTATCTGGAAATTCTGTGCGGAGGTAAGGAATGAGCCAGGGTCTTGAAGAGACCCATGTTATAGGAGCGAAAAATATTTTTTAAAACTGGCAATTAGTTCCGGAGGCGAGCTGTTGAGCATAAGAATGAATTTTCACTACAAAAAATGGCAAATGTTTACAGGTGTTGTTCATAAATTTGACTTAATAGAATGTACAAAATTTCATGCAAACCAAACCAATATTATTCATATTCTACAAAGCAGAAGGATATTTCTTTAATATTTATTCATCAAGCCCACCATTTTTTATTATCAAAATCATAATGTACTTGTGTAGATATACATATGTAATGAATTGGTGAATGTAATAATGTTTAGTATGTTTTTCTTTATTGTAGTCACATAATAAAGAAAAACATACTTTGAATTCAATGTGCATAATTAGAGAGCCTTTAAAAATAATACCACTAGAGCTGAGGTTTGACCAGGTATCACCTGAAGATATTGGAAAATAATTTATTGGATACGGAAGCAAACAAAAATAATTGACATAATTGGACACGTCTCAAACATTGCTTGAAGAATGAACAAATCTAGTCATTTAGAGCAAGGGCGCATATAAGGGGGGGGGTTTAGGCGGTTCAAAACCCCCCGGAGGCGTCAGTGTTGCGTAGGAAAAATAAGAGAATAGTTGGAAAATACAACAACGTTATTTGCACCATCTCTTTTTATCAATGTGATGTAAATAATAAGTTGTGATAAATAGATTTCCCATAAAAATTTCTAAAATAATTCCCCCTTCTACTTTACCCCCCTCCACGTGAATGCTATAGCTATGCCACTGATCCAGAGGAGCCCAAGGGTATTCAAGGGGAGTCTTCAAACCGCTGGATCCAAAATATAATCGAGTTTGGTGAAATTAACACTTTTCCTAGTAGTGCAAAGTGAAAGCTGCTTGGAAAGGCATTCATCCAACAAGCAATACAGATAACCTAAAGTTGTATAATTTACAGTTGGTGTTTTGAAAGGTCCCTGAAATAATACAGTAAAAGAAAAATGTGAAAGAAACAGTTGGATAGATCCTTGCCCAGCTACTGCCCAATGAGTGTGGAGAGTAGAGGCACTGACCTGCGCTGAACCGACGCGACCTACCTCTTGGCGTTCCTCCACAACAAGCAGCACACCACCAGGAACACCACCAGTAGCAGGCACGCGCCCGACATGCTCCAGAAGGCGATCTGCAGCGGCTCCTTCGGCTCCCACCAGAACTGCACAGAATACAACATGTTTTATTGAATTATATATACATATTAAAAAATTACACAAAAAATATGAACTCTGGGATCTTCCAATAAGCCGGGAAACTCTCAAAACCATTGAGCTTTCGAAACTACTTTTTAAATTACTAGTTCTGTGAACAGTAGATCTTGCTTCCAAAGAAGGACTAGAGAAGCAGATTTCAGGGTCGGCTGTTAACCAATATGATGTCTCTGGATTTGCCTACCAACACAGAGGCACCCGAATCAGTCAACCACCAATAAATGGACAGCTGCCCAAATAATGGAAAGAATCAAATAATTATTATTTTTAATTTTACGTTATTTAAGAAGTATGTTTACGAGAGATGGGAAGGCTGACAGAGATATTGAAAGAAGGATAAATACAGGTAACTCCATTAATGGAGAACTGAAGGCAGTTGGCGCTAACTAAAAAGTTGCCCAAAGAAGAGAAGTTAGCAGTCCACAATGGATTGCTGGTACCTATGCCGATGCATGGAACTGGCAGAGAAAGGATAACCATGTATGATCGTGTGAGAAATGTGGATATCCGCAAAGAGTGCAAGGCTGATTTAAGTGTAATGAGTAAGATTAAGAAAGGGACGCTTACATGGTTTGGGCATGTAGAGCAAATGAGCAAAGAAAGGAGTGTAAGGAGAATATATAACGCAAATGCGAATGGTAGCAGAAGTCAGGGACGTCCGAGGAAGACATGGCACGATCAAGTGAATCAGATACTTGAGTCGAGCCATGTCAAGAGACAGAATAATAGAAGAGTATGTATGAATGTGAATGAAGCAAGAAGTGTGTGCCAAGACAGAGTTGTTTAGCGGTCCGATCTCTCTGCCTACCCCTGCGTAAAACAGCGTGATGGTTAGTTAGTTACGTTGTTACTTTTACTACATATGTCATTGTATTATTGTTATTATTATATATTTGTATTATGTCACCACCATAATACGAGAATTAAAATAATTTAATTTTAATTATTAATTTAATTTACTGTAACGAGTATTTTAATAATAAATAGTAATATTATAAGTGTGTTTCTAATTCTTTCATATTTAATAAATCAAAACCAAGATTAGATCTGAAATCATAAAATTTGCAAGCAGGTACATAAATACCTACCTACTTAATTCTAAAACATATATGTTATGTAATATTTTTCATTATACAATTTGTCTGAAGAAACATGACTAGCTCAAAGAAAATTATTTTTTCAAATATGAAAAAAAAATGCAAATAAGAAAGTCAATAAATAAACACAATGATTTCATATTTGAAAAAAGATTCTTTACTGAACCATTACAATGACCACCATCTTGAAATGGAACACACAAACCAATTTATAGACAAACGAAACACAAAAGGTTTTAGTTAAAACGAGAGTTCCACTTTATAATAAACATTTCAGAATGTAGCACAATTTAGTGTAATTTTCAAGAATTCAGCAAAATAATAAAATAATGGATATTTATATTTGTAATGGGATTGCTGTTAACTTCCTCAGCCTACCTCTGTGACCGGAGGGTAGGTTGGCACGAGGTGTCCGATGACCGTGGGCAGATAGTTGGTCCAGAAGGCGCACTCGGTTTGGCGGAAGTTGAGCAGGATGCTGGAGTTGTAGGTAGTATTGATGTTCAGATACTTAAGCTCCCCGGCCTTGGCCACCTCAAAGTGGAGGCCCAGGATCTGCTCCCGAGACGGGTTTCTGCAAATCAAAATACATTATTTTAACAATTGCTAATTTCGCAAAAACAGCGTTTTGTGAAAAAGTCTGTTCTGAGATTAGTAAACATTTCATTTAATTGTAGTGGGTATATAACACATTGAAAGTGTAGTATAATATGTACGTTCGGAAGAGTGAGATAGGTGATGCAAGAATGAGAATGCGAATGTTTGCGCGCAGGGTTTTAATAAATGGCCTCATTGCTATTCTGGAGTTACGAGTGACAGGCCGAGTTTGTGTTTAAGATAGAAAATAAAAAAGGTGATAGAAAATATTATAACTTACCCATATCGTGCAAAATCAGAGTAAGCCTTCATGAAGAAGTGGCTCATATTCCTGTCGTTGTTGGTCCACATCTGTCTGTCTAGTTTCCACTTCTTGGGAAAGAACTCGGTGTCCATGAAGGGTGCCCCCGTGAGGAAGTACTGCTCCGTGTTGTGGGGCACCTTCCTCCACTCGGGGTAGTTGAAGGCTTCCACCGTGGTGTTGAGCACGTAGCTGTACACCGGCACACTGTGTTCCAGGAGCAGTTTCACCATGCTGTCGGAAGGGGCGCGGAAGAAGAAGTCGGAAAGTAGCTGCAAGTAAAAGATAAAGCTCATTTTTTAGTTGAATTTACATACGCTTTCACAGGCAACGATAGTAACAATGCATATTCAGGACATATGGCATATACAAGTGATATTGTATTTTAACATGATATACATATTTAGTTTTCCTCTATAACATATGACAAAACATATTAAATTGGTTGCAGTTCTTTGCAAAATTTAAAAGAAGAAATGAACATTTATTACAGCAACATAAATGGTCCAGATATCCTCATGGGGTCCATGCTAGTTATCTTTCCATAGTGTAGAAGGAGCAGATATTTTACTTTTGAAGCAGAGTTGCGGCGAAGAATTAAAAAATCCCTCATTTGAACAGTAGTTAATTAATCTTTGTAACAAATAAGTATATTCGTATGTACTGTGAATTCCCTTAAGGAGTTTGCACTTTTTCATGCTCAACCTATACATATATTACCCAAAGGGGTTCACTATGGTACTCCGTATATTGCAGAGCGAGATGGTGTCTCTTAATATTCCTTTACCCTTTCCAGGACACTTAGATATTAGTTACTGTTTTAACTGGGCATTGTCCATCTTCGTCCAGCAGTCAATCGTTAAGTAATGTGAAACGGGAACACAGATATTATAAAATCGAGTGTAAATCAAATACATAATCGGGGGGGGGGGGGGGGAGGTTTAATATCTTAAAAAATAGTAATGGGATAATTTTTTTTTAAATGTAAAAAACAACTTAAATATCGCACAAAGCTCTTGTTTGGGGGAAGTGTATTACCCCCCTTGCGCTGTAGGTCTCTTGAAGACTGAAGAAGAAAATGGTCCAATTAATTCCACATAAGAAGTTTTTCCGATCCCTTGAAAAAGCATTAGAGAGTTTCACTATATTATGTAAGAATGAAGATAGGTATGTTACATGTATGTACTGGTCCCTGATGTGCGTGGTGTTGTGTGGGTTGGGCCAGTAGGTGTACATGTAGCGGATGGCCTCGTACACGCCCACCGGGTTGAGGGTGTAGTTGTAGCGCAGCACCAACTCCTTCAGCTTCTGATCAAAGAACTTCTCGTTCACCTCGTAATACGGTGCCAGGGTCTCGTTTTCAACTGAAATTTATGGTTTACATATTTTATTTAAATCCATCATGTTAATTAAATAAATAATTAGCAGAACATCATTATCTTTAATATAAAAGATGCCATTATGTATCAACTCTTGCAATGCGATACGATTTACGATTTTAACTGTGACATGTTATCATTGTTTATGGTATATTTATACCGTTGATATTAAATAAATAAATAAATGCTATAGCTTACTTATTCAAGATAACACACGGCAGAACAGATGTTATAGCACAGAGGATAGCATGACAAGACATGGCGCTATTGAATGAGATTTTGAAAAAAGTAAATATATTTTGATTACTCTTTGAATAACCATAAAACTTTTCAGTACACCTGTTTGACCAAAAGATTTTTAAAACAGCTGTACAAATGAGAAATCTTTTAGTGTAAATTGAAAAAAAAATGGGAAGGAATTTAAACAATAATTACATGACTCATTAGCATTTGCTCATTAATGTCTGGCCCAATTCCTGACTCTGGCTCTGACAAATGAGAAGACAAACATCCTGTTGTTACAGAAGTTGAAAATTAGTTTAGCCTCTGAGGTTGTGTGACTCACATATGACATAGGAGGCCTCTTGCAGCGTGACACCCGCCATGTAGGAGAGCCCCCGGTTGAAGTGCCCCCGCCGCACCAGCTGCTCCGGCGTCTCCTTCAGGAAGACCCAGTCACGCTCCCGCCACCCCTCGTACCAGTCATCGTTGGGGTATGTGAAGTTCACGTCCAGCACGGGGCCCCAGGGGAACAGCCCTACGTGCGGCTGGAATGGATAATCAATTCATTTAGTTCATCAAAAAGCTTTACCAAATCATAATATTATGACACTTTTCCAATTAAAAATAAAAGACCCTTTCAACCAGGTGGGTAATAATCATTCAGAATGAAAAATACAGCAATAAATGGACTTAAAATAGACACTCTCCCGAACAACCCCAAATTTTGTTAAAGGTAGGCAAGGTTCAATATTTACAAAATATATTTTTTTAAATGTTCAGAATAGTACAAGGAATGGAGGCAGAATAATAAACAAGGTCATTTTTAAATATTTTTGATTTTATTGACCAAAAACCAAAAATAAGTGTCCACCACAGTGAACAGAAATATATACATACCCATAGATATGACAAGCTGTAGATAACAAGGTAATCAATTAATAGAGACGTCCTACCTGGAACTCAGCGTTCCCGAGCTCGTAGAAGTTCCTACCCTGCTTGAGGCAGTTGACCAGCTTCCAGGAAGACTCGATGGAGCAGCCCAGCAGTTGGCCAAACACTCGGCTTGTGTTCTGCGCTCGGTACTTGTCTATGATCAGCGCCCAGTCGGCCAGAGCAGAGCCACTCTGGAAACCAATAACAATCAGTCAATAGGGATTCAATCCAAGTGGCCACTGCAAATTGGTAAACTGATTGATTGGTTCTTAATTTCAAGGAAAAAGCACATATTATTGTTTATTTTGATTTTATGATGAAACAATGTCTGTAAGAGCCTATTGTCGATTGGTAATACATAATTGTGAAAAGATCGGTAAAGTTTGTGTTTGAACAAACTAGATTACCAAACAATTCTGTGAATTTTCACAAGTTCTATAGCAGAGCAATAAGAGCTATAACGTTTTTTTGGTATAAAAAAAAACGAATACATAATCTATGCATACATGGACGCATTTAAAAAGACACTAAACGACTGATATTAACCCCCTAGCGATAAATTTCTTTCATACTTAACCTAAAAAATGTAACTTGACGATGATGCAACGGACTCGATTTACTTGAAAACGAAAGCTCCAATCAAAAAACGATATGACGATTCACCAGTTTCCCGCTTATAGGAAGTACTCTCGGTATCACACTGGTAAATACATAAACAGAAATGGCTTTTAATTTAGGAACTAGATCTGAGTAACAAGAAATTTATTTCCAAAATTATTCTCAACTCTTTTCATTATTTCCTTTCTTCTACAGAGAGGTACAAGTGACAAAAAAGGAGCAAATATCCACTGTTTAGTAAGTAGTTATTTCATTGTACCTGTGCGATGACCTTGTTAACAATATCCTTTGTCTGTGGCGCCACCATGAGCAGTCCTGCCGATGCGGCACCTGCCCCTGGCCCGAAGAGCGTAATAGAGTTGCGGTCCCCGTTGAAGAACTCCACATTGTCGTGTACCCAGCGCAGGGCCAGCGCCTGGTCCAGCAGCCCGTAGTTGCCCGGGGAGTTGGAGTCTGCCGTGCTCAGGAAGCCTAGAAGAAGACATTATTTGTACTTCAGTCAAACTATTGATTAATAACATTTCAAACGGTCAATGCTTGCTAATTCACATTGATAAGAGTTGTGATAATTGGGTGGTATTTCGCCAACTCTGAGTAAACTGTCAGCTAGCACTACGAGTAGCCTGTATTATCTATTTCTTCGTCCCTCAGTAACACTAAGCATCTAGTACCTACGTTTTAATGACCATGTTCATTCTAAGTTACTTGACGGCCTCCGTGGTAAGGGGTAAGGCTTTCGACAAGCAATTCGAAGGTCGCGGGTTAAAATCACGGCGCTCGGCAATTAAATTTCATTAGATGGATTTGTGTTTATTCACAATTTATTAATTTAATATATTATACAGTATACTTGCTGGTGGTTCCAGACCACCATTGAGAATTGAAACGTTGCTTGAAATGGGCTTTAGCCAGTGGCGGCTCTTCTATGAAGGTCATTTGGTCAATGACCTTCCAAAAATATTCCGCAATAGTATTAACACATTTCTGGCGGGTATTTTTAGCGCTGGCGCTACGCTGTCTCTGGGCGGTAATAAAGGTCCCGCGCAAATTTCTTTAATTTGTTTTAAATCGCTATATCTTCGAAAATAATTAAAATATTTTAGTAAAAATTTCTACGTAGTAACTCGGCATACCCAAGCTATAATAATAATAATAATTTTTATTCCAGGATGTGGGGAGGTTAGTGCAATCCCACACTTCCCATATATGTATACATATTTTTTGTACAGTAGGTATTTGAAATTGAAAAAATATATGACGTAGAATAAATTAACAACAAAGTAATTAACAACTATGCAGGGCGTGGTCTTGAGTGAGCTTGGGCCCAGCGCTCACTCAGTAGTGACGTTTGGTGCTGGTAGGCTGCAGTCACCAACGTGTTGGCGGAGGCCATTAGCCGCATCCTGGCTTCAGTGACCCGGTGTCTCATCAGGCCGGCAAATCCATTTAGTCCTAATTCTGTGAACATTGTCGATGCGCTGTTGTATCTTCGGTATCCAAATATGACTCTACAGGCGTCATTATATTGACGTTCCATCGAGTAAGTTCGGTAGTGACACCATGTCTCACACGTATACAGGCCAGTACAGAATGCGTTGAACAGTATTTTTTTAACGGTATGCTGCATTTGCAGAATCTGCGGGCAATCATATTAGACACTATGCTTAGGCTTCTCCTTTGTCGTTCGATATAGCCATCGTCCGATAGGTTTTGATTAATAATGTGTCCCAAGTATTTTACGTTCGAACATGTATTTATTCTTGCCTAGTTAAGGTATACGGGGAGCATCTTACTTGTATCTGGATTTTTTCCGTGGTGGAACGCAATCAATTCCGTCTTCTTCGGGTTATGCATCATATTATGCTGTTTTCCATATTCTTCACAAATGTTTAGAAGTAATCTTAATCCCTTGATCGACGGAGCTAGGAGGATATAGCTATAAATATAGTATATAAATATATTTTATATAGCTATAAAAGTAATAAACGAAAATCGAATATTATTTGAAATGCAACTCAATTAACCTTGTACATAATATGTTTTTTACGGTCAGCCTATCGGTATTTGCCTATACCTGCTTTCTTTAAATACGACAAATGCATTCAAACAAAGTGACAATTAGTTTATGTTACAAGAGAGAAAAATAAAGAGGTTAAAAATGAAAATGTTTTACCTTACAATAAAACTTATATTATGTACTTAGCTTTATTTAAAACCTATAAAGCGAGATAAACATTACCATTTTGCAGCCAAATCGACGTTTCTTACCAATTTCGTGTGTAATTCTTAGTTTAAATCTCCCGAAAATGTCACCTGCTAGTCGATATTTTAAATGAAATGTCACAACTTGATTTTGCGAGTGCAGTAAAATGGTACTTTTGCTTTCATCATTTACTTTTTAAATATACTTATAAACAATGGATTGAGGTTGGAATTAGTGATTTAAAAACTTTTAATATGATAAGATCTGTTGTACAATGTTGTACTACCGGCTTCAGAATATGTGGTTACTGGCAAATTAATTACATACATTGGCGTTTTTATAGTATTCACTACGCATTAGCAATATGTTTTATCATTTCATATTCATTTTTTTTCGATTGACCTTCTACTTCTGGACTCCCAGAGCCGCCTCTGGCTTTAGCCATGTTTGGTGACAAGATCTGAATAGCCAGGTACTCGCCAACCTTCCTCTTCCAAATCTCCTTCCCCTCCCCACTCCTTTCAGCCTCACAACATACCCCAATTGGGGATGCCACAGTCTAACTGGTTCCAGACGTTGGGAGCAGTTGAGACTCTTGTGAGGTATTCACAAAAACAAATAAAATAAATAATAATAGATATTCTACATAGAGGTGGTGAAATACTAAATTTACTAAATTTATATACATTACTCGCTCAGTAATCCACTGCTAGATTATACGACAATTGCCATAATCTGATGTTATTTTTTCTATTTTTTTAAGGCACAAAATTAAGCTTACGAAAATAATAATTTACCAGTATTCATATGTCAAATTCAGTAGTTCGCCGCGTGTCTAGACTCGGAACGCCAAGCGTTGTACACCATACAAATTAGTATGGGTTATCTTACTTACGGTGACAGGATAACTCGTCAAAATGACAATTCAACACACCTACAACAAGTGTTATAAAGTTATGAAAAATGATGAAACAAAAACTGGGTTAAATATCAGTCACCAGGGTTCATTATTTTTGTTTTAGGACATCTCGGTTAGTCCTGGATATTCTAGCAATTGCCAAATTTTTCTGTTCATTTCCGTTTTGTCATTTTTTTAATAAGTTTACAAAATGGGGTCTTCTGTCAAAATTTTTAGCAAATTTTGTAGGTATGCACTATAATCTGCCGCTTTCATTTTCATCCAGAAGTCGATATAAATTGAGAAAGTAGCAACTATTATAAACTACGGAGTACTTAGTAGGTAGCAGGTAATTTGGACAGTACAAAGTTGTTGATGGTTACCTAGAGCGCCGAGGCGATAGTTGATGGAGACCACCACCACCTTATAGAAGGCGGCCAGGATGTGCGCAGGGAAGGAGTTGGAAGCCCCTCGAATGAAGTCGCCGCCGTGGATGTACACCATCACTGGGTACTTCTGCGCCACTCCCGCCGCCGTCTGCAAGCAAGCCATACAAGAGTCATTATCATTCATTTATTTATTGTGAAAACAGTGCATCCAATTACATGTTACAAAATTTACAACTAATAATATTACACTTGAAAAGTGTCTACCTCAGAAAAAGGTGGTTTAAGAGTGTAGTCATTCTCCCCAACGACGTGATTATTGGTAGGTTGGTCCTACCTCTTGGAAAAATAGAAAGCCAATTCCGGTGAAGTAATCGGGGACATAAAGCGTAATACGTTCCAGAACATTAAGATTGCAAATGTACCCATTGAGCAGCTTATGTGCTACAAACCCCATTAATAACAACATCTAGACGATCTAGTCCTACCATACCAACGATAAAACCGGAGGAATACAACCATAGACATCCAAATTAATAGACTTCCCCAGACATGAAATCTGGGTATTATATCGACGAGCTGGAGGCAAACCACGTGATCATGGCACCAGGAAGGTTTGAGAATGCTTTCAATAAACTATGACACCAGTCGTGCATTGACCACCAAAGAGCGCATATTGAAATAACCAGGCCATGCGCAGAAAAGTAAAATACGCTTAAGTAAGGCAAAGGTTTGCAGCGATGTCCATGGGACTTTTCTGCGCAGGACCTGAATGTTCATTCTTAAACCAACCGCCTGGCATTGCAAAGCTGAAACTGAGAGAGGTACCTAAATTATAACACATTTGTACAAGTGTCTAAACTAAATAGTGTAACAAAATATTAAATTTTGGAAACAACCCCGATATTTTCGTTTACATGATTTGGGATATGTAGTTAAGTTTTTTACGCAGGCAGCAATCTGCGCGCCATTGTACACAGGACTAGTAATTCATAAGCAGATTTTATTTTTGAGCACCGAATGGTGATATTACAATGCAAGTTGCCTGTATAATCTAATATTAACTAATCACCAAGAATGGGACGGTCACTTTGCCTCCCGTGCAGTAGGTTAGTTCCCCTTTCCCTGATTGGCTTGTCTATTAATTCTATTCTCTATGGATAATACAACAGTAAGAGTATATTAATCTTTACTTCATAATAATACTTTTGAATCAATTGAGCCCGGACCCTTGCTAGTCATAAGAGAAATGTTATGAACATAATGCTATACAGTACATAAATATTATAGTCAATGAAAACATTCGGAACAGTCTATCTATCTATATAAATAAAAATGTAAATGTTCATTTGTTCAAAATCTTAAATCACCGAAAGTTCTTCACCAATTGCTTCGAAATTTTGACACAACTTTGCATTCAATACGCATGTGTTTTTATATACCTATATTATATAGATGTAGCCTGTGACAGGTAAGAACAAGCTTTTTTTGAAAAACAGTGCCATCTGTTGGACGTAAAATCAAAACAGGTTATTGTTTCTCTATCTGCACATACAGACTAAGCTACAGCCAGGCGTGGCGGGGTACAGCTAGCGCATAATAAAGGCAACTACATTATGTTGCAGCCAAAATATGATTTGCCACATATGTATTCAGCGCCCACTGTCTTGAGTCAGCTGAGAGTTGACTCGGGGGATTAATTTGAACTGTTCAACCAATTAAGATGTTAACAGATTAAGTGAGACTGTTAATTGGGTCTTTCCGTTGCACTGCCCTTTCTTAGTCCTAAATCAGTCTAGGTAATTATTATTGACAAATCCAATTTGGAAGAGTGCCATATTCAAAGATTCTAAAACCATATTGGTTTAAAATTTTGGTATGGTTTCCTTACTTCGTTTAGCGCTAAATACGCCAAAATTATTGGAGTAACACTTTAGTTTCAACTTAATAGTGCAAGAAACAACTATTTACATGGGGAGAGATGGAAATAATGCATAGAATAGGTTATTAGGTTCTTGGTTTGGGTATAGTTTTTTTTAAATTACACACAGGAAGGAAATTATTTTCCTCAGGGCCAATGTCATCTTTGGGATTGCTGTGTGGGGTCTTTTTTAAGGAAAGGAAGGAGAAGAAGTTACGGGAAGGAAAAGGTATGAGTGGTGGGTAGGAATCTAGGGATCAGTGTGTCTAGGAGTGACGGATGTATGAATTAGTCCCTCCCGCTGCAGCGCAAGGCGATGGGTCGAGAGACCAGTTCGATAGGGCGAAGGGTCGCCCCAAACCAGCCACTCCCGATCTGCCATGGTGTGCAGTCTCATCCTGAAAACACCTAACCTGATGAACCCGGGCATCCCAGCGAAATCACCAAACGTAGCAAACCACTTGGAGTGACCTATGGCAGAGGTGTTAGTTATCCAATAAATGGTTCCCAGCGGTACCCAAACCCGCCTCCCAAATTGGTTATATTTAGGTTGAAGCGGAATACTAAAAAAATCCAACATGGCAGCAAAAGTTCTTCTGAAAAGGGAAATTATCAATTTTGATAAAAAAAATGGAACTTTAATGCATCTTTTAAATTATATTATTATTTTTTATGCTACATAATCTGCAATTTAAAAAATACATGTTGTTTTTTGCTTTCTATTTAGTTTTCAGTTTCATGCACTAAATAGGGTAGAAAAAAACCTATCTCGGTGTTGATAATTAATAAATAAATTGAATTTTTAAAATCTATCCCGACGTAAATAGTTATTTCTCATAGTATTTAAATAATTTGTGTGTATTAAGAAATAAGCAGAGTAAGGCTTTCCGAAATATGTTTGCACTGTATTTATGTACTTACATTGGGGGAGTAGACATTGAGGTAGAGACAGTCTTCGTCCATGTCCCGCACGCCTTTTGTGGCCCCCGTGAAGCGCACTGGCTGCGGACAAGCCGGCCCAAAGTCCACGGCCTGCAGCAGTTGCCAGCCGCGGTGGGGGCGAGGGGGCTGCAAACATAACCAAGTTATCATAAGTTTAATTAGTGTTTTTTTTAACAAATTTACTCACTTTAAAATTCTTTATCATAACCAGGTGAAAGCAAATGGCTAGTTTAAATAATATTCACATCATTATAAAACAATTAAGATAAAACCGCAATCACTAAAGGGGTAAAATATAAAATATTAATGGTAAGTGCCTTGTATTTGTTAGCTTGTCCAATTGCCATCTATTTAAGGCTTGTAGACCCTGTAGGAGTATCCCTGTATCTATCTAGGAAACAAATCAAGTGACAAAGTCTGATTTTAGCGGTGTTTAATTTCTAAACATAAACGGTATTATTGGAAATATGCGAGAATATTGCTTATGTTCGCTGGTCTTTATTAACCTTTCCCTTACTGTGCTAAAACAAATCCACGCATTCCGGTGCTGTGTAGTCAATACACATCTCAAAATAAGTGATTTAATATCGGAAAAATATGAATATTCATAGCTAATCGCTGATGTTTATTATATTTCATGTCAGAAGTGATAATAATTGAAATTTAATTGCTGAAAACATGAAAAAACCATCGGCAGATGCTAAAAAAACGTGCGTGGGGTCCACGTCTAACGACGGTTCGCGATCAACTGGCCGGCGGTTAGCAGTGCTAGCACACACACACTATGCGGTCGTAGGTATCGATGGTCTAAATAAAAATACAACTGCGGACGTGTGGATTTCTCATGTTCCCGCATAGCGAGTTAAAGCGGGACATCAATAGCGTGTCATTTCCTCGCACACTCTTTGCGTAGCATTGTCACACGGTTGATTGTATTGGTGTACCGATTTTTAATTGAATTTGAAAACTATGTATAAAATCTGAACCCAGAATTTAATATATTTATAGAGTTATTAAAGTTATTAGAAGCAATGTGTAGTAATAGTTTTGCACAACACTATTACACGTACACTGGAGTGGTGTGGTTTAATCAACTAACGACAGAGATGAGATTAGAACCGGACTATAATAAATTTAAAAATAAAATAAACTTCACTACCTTAAATAATTTAACGAATTAGAATGACGATGATATCTCACTATATTATTTTATAAATTATTGTATAAAAAACTAAAATCTCTTCACTTTATATGTTTTCATGATTCTTTTTTTCTTCTATTTACATAATAATTATGTATGTTAAGTTATTTTTTTTCCCTTTACACACGAGTTTTAGACTCTTGTAAAGGTAAACATGTTAATTTTTATTGAAATATGTTCTTACTATGTAAATTTAAATAATTATACTGTATTTTATAAAATAAATAAAATATAAAAAAAAAAAAAATTAAAAAAAATACACACCACAGATAAGGAAAGGTTAAAAGAGGGATAATGATGTATTACTGACCAGAGTAGTTTTTCTTACCTTGAACCTGCCTTCAAGCACGGGAGGAATGGCATAAGGGATCCCAAGGAAGGTGCTGACCTCTCCGTGGATCCTCTCCACCGGTGTGGCCCAGGGCCGGTAGCCGGAGTCAGGGTCTGGATTATCATACATGTACACCTGAATATTGATAAACAAAACACATTTTTTAAGTAATCAATTATATCATAATACTTCATCTCAATTATCTGCTTATCTGTATTAAAGTTAATCTTATTATTATCTTTAAAGTTTTTGTTGTGAATGGATTCTTGAAATAATAACTCATTTTTCACAATAAAACACTATCAGCCTTACTAAAAAGTGTGGGGTAAATATTACGCGGCGTGTCAGACGAGTGGAAAACTTTACTTATTACCATGGCGTTTTTTTGGTTAAAACTGTCTTAAACCAGGTTCGATGCCCGCTTTACCACACCAACGTTAAATGGGCATGTATGAATCTAATTAGTGAGACGGTATGTCTTTATTTATAATATAGACTCTTATAATCAGGAACAGTGTATAGGATGGCCTGGACCTGGAAACTAACGTCCTTACTATTATGCTCTCAAAATCTCTCTGAAAGTTTCTCAAAACCTCACAGCTCCCTGTATGTTGGTACCCATCATAGATGGACGATCCTATATATTACTGACCTCTATTGGATAAGAATATATATTTATATAACCTTTAAGATCTATCTACACAAGAGTTATCTTGTAGCTGAACTAACAGTTTAAAAAAATGTATATTTAGTTGTTCTTTTCAAACCACAAACTAAAGCCACATCCAGCTCAAAAATAATTAAACAGACCACAATCAGGTTATATGACAGTAACGAGGAAGTCAGTAGAGATAACTGGGAAATTTTTACATATCTACGATCTGAGGGACAAAATGGTAAGAGATTTCCTTTTGGCCTACAGTTGCGGGTTAAAAATTAAAATAATATGATTTTATACCCAGGTTAGTATTAAGGTGAAACAGATGTGACAATTCCCATACAATCTATTTTTCAGCCACATTTGAAAACTATAGATAATATTTTATTTATTTTAGTACCGAAAAATAATACTCGTAATGAGTTTATCGCGAACGAAAATTTCACTGTTCTATCACTTATAATAACCAAGTAATTAAATTAACAAAAGTAATTATTTTATGCGGGCACCGCCAGCCGAAATGCCCGAATCCGTGTTAGAAGGAGACAAACATATGTGCGAGCCATATGTTTCACGTGCACGCTATTAGCCCATTCCTACGGTGTTAAAGTGGTCAGTAAATTTGTAGTAAAAATGTCAATTTGCGCGGCTTGATTTGTTATTCTGATAGAATGTTCGTTTTGCTTTTTTACGAATGTTCCAGTATTACTCGTCGCAAGGAACATTTGCGGTTTTGGCACGCAGTAAAAAAGGCAAAATTAACTGTATAATAATTATAGTGAGAGCGGTTGTAATTATTTAGAACTTTCTTAAATCTGTAACTATCACTAGCTAGACGCCCGCCAATTCACATTCTCTCATTCATTTGAGCGGCCGCTACACTACTCGCTTCGGCGCTTCGACGAAGTCCTCGACGAAGTTAGCCGAAGTCCGAAGTGCGTGCCCACACACTCGTGCAACTTCGCGAGTAGCTCAGTCTCTCGGAGTCCGTGCACTAGGCAATATGGACGTTCAAGTGGCAAATAAAGGATGAAAGTAGATTAAATGCTGTTGAAATGAGATCCCTGAGGCGTATAATAATAATAATAATAATAATTGGATAATTTGTAAAGCGCCGTTTTTGTGAAAAATCACCTCAAGGGCGTATGTGTGGTAAAACCATGTTTGATCGTGTGAGGAATGTGGAGATCCGCAAAGAGGGCAAGGCTGATGTAAGCGTAATGAGTAAGATTAAGAAAGGGACGCTTAGATGGTTTGGGCATGTAGAGCGAATGAGCGAAGATAGGAGTGTAAGGAGGATATATGATGCAAATGTGAATGGTAGCAGAAGTCGGGGACGCCCGAGGAAGACATGGCACGATCAAGTGAATCAGATACTCGAGTCGGGCCATGTCAGAATAATAGAAGAGTATGTATGAGACGATGTATGAATGTGAATGAGGCAAGGAGTGTGTGCCAAGACCGAGTTGTTTGGCGGTCCGTCCTCTCTGCCTACCCCTGCGGGGAAACGGCGTGATGGTTATTTTTTTTTATTTTTTTTTTTATAGTGAATACCTCACAAGAGTCCCAACTGCTCCCGTCTGGAGCCAGTGAGACTATGGCATCCCCAATTGGGGGATGTTGTGAGGCTGAAGGTAAGTGGGGAAGGGAAAGAGGAAGGTGGGGAAGTACCTGGCTATTCAGATCTAGTCACTAAACACGGCTTAAGCCATTTGGAGCAACGTTTCAATTCTGAATGGTGGTCTTACACCAGGGCGATACTGGTAGTATCTTCCACTCTGGAACGTGCCGCAAATATACTATATATTATTTTAATTAATTAATTGTGAAATAACACAAATCAATCAAATAAAATTTATTTGCGCACGCCGGGTTCGAACCCGCGACCTTCGGAATGGCAGTCCAATGCGTTACCACTGGACTATGCCGGCCGTCAAGTTTATTCAAGGTTAGTTAGTTAGTTAGTTATCTTTATGGTCCCTTTCAATTGGGTCCCAAATAACCGCCTCGGATTGGAGTGTTTCTAGGAACAAAAAAATTAGGTCCTGTGACCACAGTGTAGAAGCCATATTTTATTACGTATAGTCACTATGACTCTGCGCACGCACAACCACCAAACACGACGTCTCGAAGCGAACTGAAGTGAACTAGTGAACCGAGTAGTGTGGGCAGACACTTCGTGTTCGAACTTCGAGTCCTTTGACTCGGGCGCATTTACCGACAACAATCGGAAGTCGGGCGAAGCGAAGCGAAGCGAAGCGAAGATGACCGAAGCAAAGCGAAGTTCGTGCCCACACTATCGTATTCGGTCAACTTCGATCAACTTCGCGAGTAGTGTAGCTGGGCTACAACAGTCATTGTCTGCCGCGGTTTGAAGTGACTTTTTTCGATTTTGTACAGCATTGTTATTCCATAAAAATGAGGCGTGCCCTTTATAAGAATCATCAGTATTCCGGGAAAAGAGTGAATCCAAGACTAAAGCTGCTGCCACACGCAAAGCTCACATCAAAAGTTAATGTACAGCGCATCATCTTTTCTACCGACACACGACGCTATCAAATATTTCTTCCTATGGTAGGAGAGGGGGTCAGTTGAATTCGAGAGCGGCCGAGGAACATAATTTCATTTGTCAAAGTGACAACTTTACTTACTGACAGCTTGAGCACGTTTTCGAAATGGATGATACTTGTCGCCTATTGCTGGATCTGTTGGACAGCTCATCCTCAGATGAAGATGCCGCCAACTATATAGTTATAAATGCTATTTAAAAAACTTTTTAGATTTTAAACAATCTGCGCGTAAATAGCGCATTTTCACATAACCTGACATAACCTCTCCGTCGAATCAGGAAATTCGCAGTTCGCACGCCGATCGACGAAAGCGACATATAATAAATTATTGTAAAATAAGCTCAACTTTCGTCCAAGCCGTCCAACTTTATCAAAAAACCGAATGATATTACCATATAAACATACTGAGATTAAAAATATGATTAATTTTGAAAGGGCGAAAATTTGTTTACTTCAAATTCAAATATTGATTATATTTATATTTTAAATATATGTTAAGTATGTTTTCCAAATAAAGTTTTTTTTATGTTCCTAAATTTACTAGCACACATGACGATATGAGCTAACATAATAAATAAGAAATGCATTATTAGGCTCCTTATGTCATGGCTGTCAAAGGGAACACGGAACTTAGTTGGTAGCTCCGTAATTTAAAATGACCCCCTCTCCTTTTTACGGCGGAGAGGGGGACGCATAACTTTTCAAATATCGCGTCGGGAGCGGTTACGTAAAATAAATTCGGTTAGCGAAGTTCAGAACCACACTTATAGCGCGTTATATTTTTACGTGTGTCGGGTCTGTATGGGATTGTATGGCGAGCGCTATTGTGCTTTATATTATCTGTTGATGTGAGCTTTGCGTGTGGCAGCAGCTTAAGTGCGAACGGGATGAAACGTCAGCACGGCGAATCGGAATACAGGTAAGTATTATGAAATTATTTCAAAATATTTTATTATTTTTTAAATATTTTCTCGGTACCTACCTAACTAACTAACCATCACGCTTGTTATTTTATGACCCATGTCGCTCGTTTGGTATAGGGTGATTCATATTTAATGTTGCTCAAAAATTATACTCCTTTAATGCCTTTATATTATATCTTTTAGTTCCCACAAACACTGGCGCGGAAATAAAGAAAACAAGTGTTCGAATGACGAGACCCCTAAAATTAATTTTTGTGGAGAAATCCAGGACTGCTTCTCTGTGAGAAAGATGATGAATTAATTGGACAAAGTAGACCAATTCAAGCTATCGGACAAAATATTAAAACAAACATTGAAAGAAAAAGGATCTTACAAAAAAAAGAAATATGGACAGAATATGTGAAAAGAATAAAAAATAAATAAATAAGTAAATAAAAAATCTTTTACTATCGTCGTTCCCGCCAGGCATCGTGAGTTCAATTCCACAGCTGGCTAATTCCTCCATCACGACCCAGGCAACGCTTTCCGCTTACTGTGATGGCAGTTTTACAACTAG
The DNA here is from genome assembly GCF_061612785.1 of Hesperophylax consimilis. Lineage (NCBI taxonomy): Eukaryota > Metazoa > Arthropoda > Insecta > Trichoptera > Limnephilidae > Hesperophylax > Hesperophylax consimilis. Next base: position 35,970,060 of record NC_142838.1, on the reverse strand, counting down.
TTTATGGACACCGTGTATAAGATATTTGTACAAAAAGTTTTTTTTTTCAATCACCTTTCTGCCCTATAAAGGATTTACTATTATTTACATGACATGTTTGTCATTTGTGAAAATAAAATATACCCATTTACAAAATACAAAAAGTTTTTTAATGTGAAAAGGCGACTTCATATGCACACTGTAGGCATCGTCTTTGTGGACACTCATATATTACGACGCACGTGGCGAGCTGATTTCAAAACAATGCCTATATTATTTAGATGCTTGATATTACGAGAGCCCTTTCTGACTTATGCATATGACAAATTTGTTTCTCCGTCTGGCAATTCTAACCACTTCGTTGGTTTGATGAATGCGCCCCATAGAAATGTAAGAAAAAGTGTAACCTTTTGACTTATTCGCGAAATATTTGTGAGCAAGCAAAAGCGCGAATACATGGTTACTATGTAGGTATATACCTACATCGCTTGGTATGATTATGTTCATTTAGCAAAAGCGGCCTTTAAAAAAAAGGTCCAGTTAACGCCAGCTCCCGGCACACATACCGTTGTTCCTAGCCGGCTCCTTTTATAAATTATTTAATCTTCCCAGGCATTGATTTAGTTTAGTGAATTGAACAAACCTCTATCTCGTGTCTCTTTCATACTCATGCGAAACATCGTAAATTTTTTGAAATGGAGTCTTTTTCGCAAATGGTTTTGGTTGGGTAAATAAAAATTTCCTGTACCAACGCGCGCGGAGCTGCGTGAAATGTCTTTTGTACGTATTTTTTGCAATGAAATTGTGTATTTTTCAGCCGTTTTCTACGATTATGTAATTATAGGTACCATAAAAAATTTATACAGATTAATATTACTTATATACGTTCGCAAACCAATAATTCATCTCAATATTATAAAGCATAACGTGTTAAAAGTGTTTTATTAGACGATATTGAAAATAACACCATCTATCGGCGTAAAGTTTCGAAAAATGTTTTGAGATGGCCCTTAAATAAGTAGTACACATTCAGAAAGAAAAAAAATGCTTTTTTGTGTATGTTTTTTCTCCTTCCTTTCTTTATTTTCCTTCAATCTTACAAGAACCCCTAACTGAACTCAGAAAGTAGGTTTTTACTGCTAATATTCGGTCGATTATGCTAAAACCAGGTGAGGTTAGTTTTGTGCTAGCTTGAAAATCATCACTGTGATGGCTGCCTGTTTACTGTCACTCAAACCCCGATCAGCAGTTATATAATATAGCATTTAACCTGTAGTCAGGCATGATTGACATGAAATTAATAAGTACCAAAAGTAGTGGCGTACCAGTGATAGCTCCATTACGCCATAGCTCTCAGTGGCAGAACCATGGACATAATCGCGGCCCCCGATGACCACTCGGAGGAGTCAATAAATAAGGTAAAATGAGGGTTGTATAGTAAAATGGTAGGGGACTCACCTTGAAGCCCTGCACCTGTCCGTAGTTGGTTGTGACGAAGACGTCCCTGGGCAGCTGGCGAGAATCCCTGCGCTCCTTGCCCTGCAGGTCCTCACGCCAGCCCGCCAGAACTCCAGGGAATACGGCGTCTGGGTTATTGGGGTCCACAGGGGGCTGAAATCATACAATTCATATTCATTACAATTAACAGCTTTGCCACATGTGTGATTCGAAACGATTTGCGAATAAAACAAATAATTAAACGAGGTCGTTCAGTTCACAATTCAATTGTAAAGCGAATTGACCAAATGATTATTCGCAGGGTTTCAGCAGACACCTATAAAAAGTCGACAGGATCGTCTGTCTTCCTTTTTTTTGTTGTCTGTGTGTGAGTGAAGAATAGTATCATTCTATTGGAGATTACGATGACAGCCCATCACAAATTTTAAACACAACATTACTTGCCCATTGCCCGTACAATTATTATCAACTTGTACAAAACTTTACGTGAAAAAATGATGTGAAACTGCAGAAGAGTCCCAACTGCTCCCAACCGTCTGGAGCCAGTGACTATGGCTTCCCCAATTGGGGTATTGACGATGATGGCAGCGGGGAGGGGAAGGAGATGGAGGAGGAAGGGGGGAGGGGGGGTGGAGAACCTGTCTATTCAGATCTGGTCAGTAAACATGACCAAAGACATTCATGCAACATTTTAATTACGAATGGTGGTCTTACACCAGGACGACACTCAGAGTATCTTCCACTCTAGAACGTGCCATAAATGTACTATATATTATTTTTAATGAGTAAATTGAAAAATAACATAAATTAATCAAATAAAATTTACTTGCGCACGCCGGGAATTGAACACGCGATCTCCGCTCCTTACTAGTCGAGAGCCTTACCCCACGACCGCGGAGGCCATCATAGACTGCTACAAGACTCCAAGGTTTAATTAATTCGATCTCACTGTTGTCCATGGCATGTCGATACAAAACGGCGCGTATGTCTAGTTATCTAATAATTAATGGAATATTTTTTTATCTTGTATTAATGTTCCAATATTCTATTAAAATGACATGAATTGATAGGTACGCCCAAACATAGAGCATAATAAATACGACCATTAAATGTCCATAACACATTGTGATTGCGCCACCACACTGACACATCGCAGTCATGGCACTCATATAGCACTCATGGCTCGACATCTCGTCATTTCCGCTTTCGTTTTCTACCGAACTCGTTATAGCTCGCGGTTAAAAAAAGTCTGTACGGAGTACAGACCACCATACATCATTATTATCGAAATATTATATCGTTGATAATTATACGGGTCAGACAAGTCTAGTAAGTAATAATTGTCAAGAAATCGTCCTCCGACGGGAGCTCTTCCGAACCACTAACAAAGCAAACAAAAAGTGTGTCAATTCCCACTAACACAATCATTATTAATTTCGTTTCCTTTCCATTCCCTATTTCCAATTTGAAGATATTTTACTGTTTATTTTTTAAGAGAAAATAGAGGAACTGTACGCACGAAAAAGGTAGAGGACATTTTCTACCCTTTAGATGGGATGTACTTTCGGACAGCAGTTGCGTCACACTTTACGCGTACCTTGTGTTTTTACCCATATCCTGATTATTTTCTGCGATGGATGATGATGGGATTCGGCGTGAATCTACATCTAAACCGGCCATTACATTGCAATTGTTCCCAAAGATCTGGGAAGACACAAAACACATCGAGCACGCCTAATTACTGAGACAATTGAAACTTGAAACCTGTAAATTTGATAATCAATATTATAAAAAATAATAAATTGAAATCCACAAACACCCATTAATATTAATAGAGATGATAGGGCTAAGCTTAATAGTTCTTGGTGTCCTTACCAAAAGTAAACGCCGAAAAACTCATTAATTTAAATAATTATTATACTAAAATACTGGCCCTAAGAGGATTAACGCGCTGCACGGTTATTTACACATCTGCCCTGATGCTGTCCGAAACGTTGGCAAAATAAGAAAGAAGTGTAACACGGCATAGTAACCCAAAAAATTAATCACTATGCAATTATCTGTATTTTTTATCTACAGGTAAGTAGGTATGTACTGTATACATATGGGATCATTTTTTTCGACAAGGTATTTAGATAAATATGGAAATATTATATTTTTATGTAAATAGATAAGATTTATTTGATGATTTGCATTGAACATAATTCTGTACTTATCAAGGACTGACAGGACTTTATTTGCACGAATTAGTTAGATGTACGTACACGATAGTCAAGTAATGTCTTAAATTCTAGTATCTTTCCAAAATTATCACGGTGTGCATAATAAATCAGTGATTACAGGTCACAGGGCAAAATTCGCTGAAATTTCGTACCGAGGTCCAAAATTATCACGGCATATATATCGACAACGGTGATTACAGGAGGGTAAAATTCGCTGAAATTTCGTACCGAGGTCCAAAATTATCACGGCACACATATCGACAACGTTGATTACAGGAGGGTAAAATTCGCTGAAATTTCGTACCGAGGTCCAAAATTATCACGGCATACCTAGGTCATATTAATAATATTATCAACAAGGCCCTAAAGACTCTTGGCTTTGTTTTGAGAGCTGCAAAAGATTTCAATAATTTAGGAACATTTATTATGTTATATAAAACCCTTGTCAGATGCCAACTTGAGTATAACTCTACGTTATGGTCTCCATTTTTCAATATTCATTCAGATAACATTGAAAAGATTCAACGGAAGTTTCTAAGGTTTATAAATTATAAATTGCATATTCCTATACAAAACATAAATTACAATTACCTCTTGGATAAAATGTCTCTATTGAAACTTTCAGAAAGAAGAATAAGCACAGATTTAATACTGTTACAAAGAATACTACATTTTAAAATTGACTGTCCAGAATTACTTCAATGTATCAATATCCATGTTCCTAAAAAATAAAGCCGACATTTCTTACCTTTTTACTTCAATAACACCAGGACACTAGCTTACCAAAATTCTCCGATTCCAAGACTTCACAATCTCGGAAACAAATATTCTGATCTGGGTGATATATTTAATTTGAAAACTAATCAGTATAAATGTTGTATATTCTATCACTTTTATTCTTCTAGACACAAATAGACCTATGTACCCATATAACTTCTCCGCTTCTACTATTTTGTTTTGTTGAATCTTTTAAATTCAATTATATGCGTGAGGATTCATTTTTGCCATTATGTTTACATTCTTCTTTATTGTATTAATTTTTAAGTGTTTACTCTAATACAAAATGCTTGTATTTTTTTTAAAGAAAAGCCCACTAGGGCGTGTAATAAATAAATAAATATCGACAACGATGATTATAGGAGGTTAAAATTCGCTGAAATTTCGTACCGAGGTCCAAAATTATCACGGTATACATAATAAATCAGTGATTACAGGTCACAGGGCAAAATTCGCTGAAATTTCGTACAGAGGTTCAAAATTATCACAGCGTACATATCGACAAATCGATTAATATGGTTTACAGGGAAAAATCTGCCGAAGGCTCAAAAATATCACGACTTACATAAATATTGACAAATCGGAGACTACAGGTTACAGTGCAAAATCCGCTGACATTTCATACAGAGGTCCAAAATTATCTAATCACGACATACTTATCGACAAATCAGTGATTACAGGTTACAAGGAAAAATCCATTGAAATTTCGCACAGAGATTGGTGTCTAGGGAATATAGTGACGCACGATGTGTGAGTATATTTCTATGTCACACACAGGGGGTTCAAAATTATCACGGCATACATATCGACAAATCGGTGACTACAGGTTACAGGGAAAAATCCATTGAAATTTCGCACAGAGATTGGTGTCTAGGGAATATAGTGATGCACAATGTGTGAGTATATTTCTATGTCACACACAGGGGGTTCAAAATTATCACGGCATACATATAGACAAATCGGTGACTACAGGTTACAGGGAAAAATCCATTGAAATTTCGCACAGAGATTGGTGTCTAGGGAATATAGTGATGCACAATGTGTGAGTATATTTCTATGTCACACACAGGGGGTTCAAAATTATCACGGCATACATATCGACAAATCGGTGACTACAGGTTACAGGGAAAAATCCATTGAAATTTCGCACAGAGATTGGTGTCTAGGGAATATAGTGATGCACAATGTGTGAGTATATTTCTATGTCACACACAGGGGGTTCAAAATTATCACGGCATACATATCGACAAATCGGTGACTTTTTTGTTATAAATATATATTTTTTTTTATATTAACTCCACACAGGAGGCCCTGAAGAAAATAATTTCCCTCAGGGCCTATGTCATCTTTGGGGATGCTGTGTGGAGGGTCTTTTTGTGGAGAGGAAGGAGTGAACATGGGTCTTGAAGAGTCCCATGTTGTAGGAGGGAGGAAACACAGAGGCCGGCAGTTCGTTCCACAGCCGAGCTGTTGAACTTAAGAACGAATCGTAGAAGCGACCCGTTCTCATGTGATAAATGTCAACCGTGTACAAATGTTGGGCGCGCGTTTGGCGTGTGTCCCGACTACGCACCGGTGCCGAAGGGATCAATGACGCTAGTTCCTCAGAGCATCTTTCATTGTAATACCGATAGAACAAGGACAGCATACCTACCTGACGCCTGTGCTCTAAAGATTGCAGTCCGTTTGTTAAGATTGGGGAATCTATCAAACGGACCGCCCGTTTTTGCACAGAGTCAAGGGTTTTTTCAGGTATTTAGGGGCTCCGGACCAGAGATGGCTGCCAAATTCGACAGGTTACAGGGCGAAATCCGTTGAAATTTCGTAGAAGCTGGTGTCTACTGTTTAGGGATTATGGAATCTGCTGATGTACGATGTATGAGTATATTTCTGTTTCATACACATAGGTTCAAAATGATCACGGTATATATATATCGATAGGTACATATCGCCAAATAGATGATTAGAGGTTACAGGGTAAAATCCGCTGAAATTTCGTACAGAGGTTGGTGTCTAGGGATTAGGAAATCTAGTGATGTACGATGAATGATTACATTTATTTTTAAAACAATTTGTTTTTTTGCGGTTGCGAAAACCAAATTAGTAATCTGAGTTAAAAAGTACTTGCATTGCATGCTGAATAATCACATAATAATTTCTCAGCAAAATGTTGTTTATTTGTGGTCAAGCGAGTTTTCGCGGTGAGTTCGTCAGGCTGTGACGCCCAAGGAAATCCGTCGTATCTCACCATAAAGGAGTTAATTCAATTACCGAGTTTATTACATTCTCATCCAACCCGTTAGTAGTTGTGATTCACCATGACACTAGCAAATTGTGGCCTATGGCGTGCAATCAATGGCAGATGAATAAAGCAACTTATGAATGTATCTACTGATAAAATTACAGTCTTCCCGGAATTGATCAGCGGATAGCCTCGTATTATCAGAATGGAAATAATTACAAATGCAGCTAGTCAATAGTGATGTACGATTGCTTCTAATGCTACGTATACACACGCGAGCCGAACTGCCGAGCTGAACCTCAACTTATGGGAAAGGAACGCAGCAACCGCAAATGCCGCGAAACGCCACTTGCAGTTGCTTCGTTCCTTTTTCGGATCACAAATGTATACGCACCATAATGTTGGTATATATCAGATGTATGTTTACTAAATAATACTAACTACAAAAATGTCAATTATCATTGTTCTGTTATTATTTGTTGTTAGAAGGAAGCTATTAACGCGATGAAATAATTTAGCGACTTTTCCTCCGGTTTTTCCTGTGGCTGCAAAAAATGTATGAATCAATCGACTATCGTTGTCAAAATGTGTTAAAACCATAGACATATGAATATTAGTAGACCTGCCCTAAGTGATTAAAAGCGTATTATCCCCACTCCCCATACCGGTTCCATTGGAGCCGGCTGTGCTCGCGTATGGCCTCAAATGAAATTTGAAAACGTGACGTCATCATTCTTGTGCGAACTATGGTCGAGGCATCATCGGTTCATTTTACGAAATAACACGGCAAAATGTTGACTTGTACTATGAAAACTTGTAAAAATAGATTTGAAAAAGAGAATAAACCCAATTGTCGTATTACATTCCATATATAAGCATTATTTTACTTTATTTTAAGCATATTCACATCGTATAATATAGATCAGTTTTAGAAACATATACTATCACATCGAGAAACGTCTGGACGCGAAACACAAAGCTGGTTGGTTGCTGGGAAGTAAATTATGAACATTTATAAAAGTGTCTTAACTAAATACTTAAACGAAATATTCGACTCTGAAAATAGAACCGAATTTTTTTGCCGAATTTGGACTTCGCAAATTTGTTCATAACGTGGCGAGTAATTTGCGCTCCCATGTAAAAATGTCTATTCATTCAAAAGCAGATTTTACTTTTAAGAAGTAAATGGTGATATTATAATGCGAGATGCCTATTTACTGTCAGATTGATTTATTGACGAATCACAGTCAGCCTTACTCCCTTCGTTCTTCAACAGTTGATTTTACCCCTCGCCATTATCTTCTCGTCTATTAATTCCTATGATGTTCCTATGTCTGTGCTGTTGACAAAAGGCATCACTTTGCGACAACAATGCTGAATTTTTGTGGCTTTCATTCTATAGAAAAAGATACCGAGCTGTACTTTTCACCAATCTAGACAAATGAATAGGGTAAAGAAGTAATTAGAAAGTCAGCAGATATTGTGTACAGCTTGACTTAATATTCTAGAAATTTATTTAACTGGTACAATTTTTCTTTCATTACTTCGGCAACACCAAGCTACTCACTTTGTCTCAGAAATTCGTTCTTCGCATTCAAATTTCTTTACATTCGAGTTTTAAAGAAGCAAGCGAAAAACCATCAGATTTATAAAATTAAAATTTTTGATCGGTGAATTAGTTTTTTTAAATTTTAATTTAAAGTCTAACAAGTGGCTATTTTGATACACAAATTTCAGAAATACAAAAAATCGACTTTTCATGTAATTTATCTTCCTTGAAAAAAAAAATAGAATGTAGAATGAAATTGTAGAATGTAGAATTATCTCTTTTAGGAAAGTATCTACATCATCATCATCCCCTTTATTATCAACATCATCTTTAGGTAATGTGTATCATCTTTAATGTGGTCTGGAGCCAATGAGACAATGGCATCCCCTATTGGGGTATGTTGTAAGGCTGAAGGTAATGGGGATGGAAAGGAGATGCAAAGAGGAAGGTGGGGAAGTACCTAGCTATTCAGATCTGGTCACCAAATACCGCCAAAGCCATTTCAAACGACGTTTCAATTCAGAGTGGTGATTGTGGCCGAAACGTACCACAAATATACTATATATTATTTCAAATGAGTAAAACGGGAAATAACATAAATTAATCAAAAATAAAAATTTCTTGCTTTCGCCGGGATTTGAACCTGTGACCTCTGGCTTGCTAGTCGAGAACCTTACCCCTCGACCGCGGAGGTCGTCAAACCGTTTGACAAACCACACTATAAGCGCGCTATATTATTGTGACTTGACATATTTCAGCGTATTGCATCGCCATACATTCCATCATTATAGCGTAAGCTGTCACATTAATAAAATAAAATATTCAGAGACTATTTATTTATTTATTCATTTTTTTGGGAAATCAACAGTTTACATTTTTACAGATTGTACATAAGTGAAATAGCCAAAATAAAACCAATTACGGATTTCCTCCTTGTGACTTTACGTAAGACAGCATTAGAAGAAATAATTAAATTTATGAGAAATGTGAAGTTATAATTATATAAAATAAAAGAATTGTATAAAATAATAGAACAAAATAATACAACAAAAATAAAGGGGAAAAAAAAAACTAAAATTTATATAAAATAAAGGATTATCGATACATTGGTAACCATAAGAATACAAACAATATTGTGCATATAAATCATACCATAACAGGATTATAAATATATAAATACTAGAAACATAAACATCAGAAACATCAATTCAAGAAACATCAGTGAAATACTCTTTTAAGGTCATTTTATATTTAGTAAATTCGCAATTGAAGATGTCGATATTGAATAATATGTTATTGTAATTATTACATATTCTCTTCAGGCAAGAATTTTGTCTACAGTTCGTTTTGCTTTGATCGATTTTAAACAGGATAGAAGACCGTGTTAAACGTGCAGGCACATTAAATTTAATATTATTTAGCAACTCTGGGCATTGAATATTATTATTAATTAATTTATATAGGAATATGCTAGAATTATGCTTTTTAAACTTACATTATTTTTCCTATGAGTCATATTGTGGTTGCCATTTAAAACATTTTAAAAGATCACAGCGCCATTAATGTCAAACTGTACCTTCCTTCCTAGGTTTTTAAATGAGAGTAAACCGATATTCGAAACTATACCGAAACGGCCCGTTGATGGTAGGTAGGTAGGTATTGAAATATTTTTTGTGGTAAATAATCGAGATAGGAAGGCAAGCGAGGTTTATATTATTTGCAGCCGTCGGGAATTGGACCGTGACCCCCAGATCTCTAGACGGTTGGCCTGCCACTCCCACTATTGAGGTCAATAAACTTCTAGCACTTTTATTAGGAAAACGGCTGTTAACTTCGATTAATTTAATTACTTTTATATGAGGTAAAATAATAAGAATGCCTACCTTTGCGTTTTCATAAAAAATGTGGTACGTTTGTATCTTAGAATACCCACACTCTTATTTTCCCTCCAAATAATACCATTTTTGTGAAAATAACATTTTTTTAATATACTCGTTTTACTTATCGAACATACTAATTTCGGTTCTGGGCCTGTCTTTGAGTGATTTTGACTCTAGTTGAATTAACTCCGATTTGTTTTGAATTCAATTGTCATTTTCAAAATTGGAGCTGACTGTATAAATAATTCAGGCAAGCGATAAAGTAGGTATCCATAATGTAATATTTTTCATTTTAACAGAAAAATTACAGAAAATTATTTTACTTCTAATTTTTAAAAGTGGGACGGATGTGTCAAGAATTCAGAAAAGCAGTAAAGTACCTACCGACCTAAAAAACGTATACATTTTCGTGGTCATTCTGCAGCAAATGCCCTTGTTCTGATGTGTTCTTTATACAAACTTTCAGCTTCACAAATCCTACAATCACGCTAGTGTACCTATACTAATATTTAATATTTACAAACAATTATAAATATTCTAACAAAGTTGTTCGCTTACGTGTAAATCACAGACAGACTATAATGTAAATTGCTTGGGTTCATTAGACCTAATAAATAAGACATTTGTTTTATCTCTCAGGAATCTAAGCAGAATCATGCCCGATTCCCATATGAAGAGAACAATGCTATTTTATTTATGTTAAGCCAGTTTAGTGGCATCAACGCTGATTTAATTCTATCTCACGCTTTGGGAGAATTACTTTACAACAGTTTAAGTCATTCAATTACAGTTTTCAGGTTAAAATTTGTCTACCAACTTGAAACGGTGTTCGGAAATTAGTGGTACTTCCGAAAGGAGACGATTGTACATCGTATTCTAAGACAATATTATTATAATTATACGCTTTGTTTACTATTTAATGCTTTGCAAAGGATGTTAACTACTTAGAAATAAGGGTATTTACAGACTACTAGCTGTACCCCGCCAAGCTCACTTCAGAACTTTCAAGAGCATTCTCGAACTTTCCGGAACCTCCTAGTTACCTGTCTAGAACCACTCAGTTTGGAACCTTCCAGAACCTTCTAAAGCATTCGAGAATCTTCATGAACTTTCTAGAACCTTCCAGATTCACCGACACAGTCGACGGGCCCATTCTGAAATAATCTGAAGCATTCGCGGCCTTCCCATAACAAAGCACATTTTCGTCACGCTCAGCCACCCCCAACAAACTCTCTTACTTTCGATGTGTCACCAAGGGCTATCTACCACCAAAACCACTGGTGGGTGGCAGTGGCTGATTTTGAAGAAAATTATGAGGGTAGAGAAACACGGGTTTCTTTTTATAATATATATATTAGATAGATTAGGTTTACATATTAAATTAGAATTATCAATTTTATTTATGAAGTTATTATTAAATTTATTATTAGACGTTAAATCAAAATGAAACAAAATCTAATTTGCAGCAGGCATCATCGGCGCCCCTTGTCAAAACCAGGAGACACCTAGGTAGGTGATCTGATCACTGTAGTCAATAATATTGGTAAGATTTGTAGTTTTATATAGCGCGGTTTTTATGAAAAATAGTGTTTAGGGCGACGTGTTAGGTTATTACCAGCGCCTTGGGAATTCGGCGCCCGGAGCGGAATGCTCCAATTGCGCCCGCATAGTCCGGCCCTGATTGGCAGATGAAAATTAAAAACATTTAAAAACCGTCAAAAATCGAGTTATTATTTCCCTTGTATATTTAATATGACCTTTTTTACATTAGCTCCACACAGGAGGCTCTGAGGAAAATAATTCTCCTCGTCTTTTTAGGAAAGGAAGGGGATGAAGTTCTGGGAAGCAAAACAGGTATGAGAGGTGGGTATGTATCTGAGGATCAGTATATCCAGAAGTGACGAACGTATGAATCCATCCCTCCCACTGCGGTGCAAGGCTGAGAGAGTCATGCTGGAGAGGTCATATAGGGCTCCCTCATGCAGTTGGTGCGCAGACGCATCCGTCGTCAAGACCCGGACAAACTTATACCCATGAACTGAGGCACCCCTACTAAGTCACCAAACATAGCGAGCCACTTGGGGTGACCTATGGCAGAGGTGTTGGTTATCTAATAAATGGTTTCCGCGGCAGCGGTACCCATACCCGCCTCCCAAATTGAACTGTCATAATGTACTCGAATATGAAGAACAAATTTTAATTCAAATACCTAGCGCGTAGCTCTTGGTGTTGCCATAGTAATGAAAAAAAATTATACCAATTAATAAATTTCTAGAATATTACGCCAAGCCGAGCCAAGTACCTAATTATGGCTAGAGTGCATTATTTCACCGTGGTTTTGAACAGGGCCGGCCCTATGCGGGCCCAATTGGAGCAGTCCGCTCTGGGAGCAGAATTGCCAAGGCGTCAAGGCGCTGGTAATACCACAGTACTAACACATCGCCCTTGAGAATATTTTTCATAAAAATGGCGCTACACAAAAATACAAATCATCCGAATATTATTGATTACCTACAGTGATCACCTACTATTTTACTCGCGCCAGGCGCCGTTTGGCTCAGGGTTTGGTTTTGAATTTGAGTAAAACACAGTAATAGCGGGTGTCGTTTTGGTTCACGATTTTTCAGAACAAAGAGTTTTTTTTTGGTATTTTGATTGCCGAACTCTTTAAAAGAAAACAGTGTATTTATTTTAATGAAACTTAAAAAAAACAGGGGAAAGCGAAGTAACCAAACAACCAAGAATTACATTGTTTGTGTAAAGTTAGCACATGGAATAAATAATTAAAATTTAATAGGATATCGATTCACACATAATAAGCCCCGATTGATAAAAAATAACATAGGTTCATATTCCTGGGTATCTCTTATTTGCCTACATAAATTAATATTACGTGTAGGTACCTACATTGATGCAAGATAACATGATAACGTGCTTAGGTTAGGTTATGTACCTAACCCTAGGTAGGTACGAGTGAGATTTAAAAAAAAAATGTGTAATGAGCAACATGTTATTATTTTAATTTGATAATAAATATATAATAGAAGTATGTATTATTGAAAAACATTTCGTATCACCTTTCTTTCAAAGGAAATTACTTTCCAGTACCTACTCATTGACGGTTCCATGATAACTCAACACAGTGACAATTCAACACACCTTTAAAAAGTGATATAAAGTCATTGTCATTAGAAACGATGAAAAAAATTAAAATTAAAATTAAATTTAAACCTAACCTAACCTACATAACCCAGTTAATATTTTTTTTTGTTTCGTCACCTTCCATGACTTTATATAACTTTTTAAAGATGTGATGAATTATCATTTTGATGATTTATCCGGTCACCCTCATTAACATATTCATCTAAGTACCTTCTCAATTAATTCTGACAGTAATTTTTTTGCGAGTACCGCACAAAAGACTCAATTGTTCCCAACCGTATGGTGCCATAGGTGAAGGTACTAGGGAGGGGAAGGATTTGGGGAAGAGGAAGGTGGGGAACCTGCTATTCAGATCTGGCTAAATACATTTCAATGATGGTATCTCACCAGGGCGACAATGAAATTATCTACCACTCTATAAATTAATAACATCAATATTACAAAACCTTAAGCAAAGTCACAACAGAACATCCTAATAATAATATTAACATGGCATTTATATAGCGCAGTTTAGTGTCATTACTAATTATTTAAAAAAATGTTCACCTGGTTATACCTGAAGCGTTCATCTAGTGGGACATTCTGACTGTAAGGGTAGCCTCCCTGAGGGTTATATTGAGGCTGGTGAGGATTGTACTGCTGTCCAGGGGGAATGTACTGGCCATATCTTCTGTTATTGTACGTGTACGTCTTGTAATCACTGTCACCTGGGTTAGGAGGGACATAGATCCCATCCTTATTATACACTCTGTCACTGGAGCCAGGATTCGACTGGCCCGACACACAACACAGGTAACATAAACACAATAACAAAAAACCTGATACGGCGGCCATTGTCCTCGTACGGCTCGCCCCCAAACAAAACATTAAACTACAAATTTCACCTGTCCCAAACCTCAAAATCACAACAATCACCTTTGCACGAATAAAAACACAAAATTCCTCCGCAATTTTGAGTCGATCAACATAACCATATTTTCTGTTATAACACTGGGAAAGTGAAACACGAGTTTCACTGACAAATGCAAGCGAGGAACTTGAGGTAGACAGAAAACAGGTAGGTTCGGGAACTAACGAAACATACGCAACTACTCCGGAGGTGTTATGAAAACTTCTTCAGGTATATTTGAGCGGGTGCCACATCACTAACGGTCAACTGCACAATGCCATTCATGTCTGATTCACATCGCTGAAGCAGGTGGGTGAGGGATGACTAATAGATAGACGTTATCTCCGTCCGACAACGCCCATGTGGAGAGGGATCAGAATTACGTATCGCCCACCTTAATCAACAAAACACTGACGGCCGTTGCTTGGTGACGGTGGTAAACGAATCAACATTCCACGATTGCAACTTAACCACACGTAAAACATGAGTAATTTTCTGAGTAAAACCGAAAAATTAATTAAATCCCTTGCATGTGTCATCTAAATTATCGTTAAAAATAGTGCCTATAATTTTCCTAAAATTTCATTGATAAATATTTGATCCTATAGTGTTAAAATTAGTTTTTAATAATATATTTTTGTATTACGAGTGTTCTAAATTCGTGATCGCCATCTATCCACAACTTTTGGTATTACCATTCATCTTGTTCGGAATAAACAATAATATTATTTATTTATGAATAATAATATTATGTGAACTGTGATTATGCAGGTTGATGTAATGAGATATTACTAGGTACTCTCTAATACCCGTGGGTAACGGGATAACCCAATAATAAAGTATTATTCCGAATGTTTTCAAACATTCCGTTTAATATTACTATCTGATGCCCGAGAATAGGTAACCAGATAGGTTACGCAATTCTTCTCAAATAGGTCACCCAGTTTCTAGACTCACATGATAACACTCAAATAAAATGCACCTCATGTTGCAATTAGTTTTAGTTTTTTTTTAATAAAACCATAACACGGTATTTATTATATTTTCAAAAAGTGGTGTTATTATACAAAGTTGTTGTTTTTATTAAAATTATAATGTCAGATCACAAATTATCTGCTTCAAATGAACAAAAATGTTTTTTTTTTAAAGTTAAAATTTTATTTTATTCATATATAAAATCGTAATTTTTTTCATAAATTTACACAACCACGGAAAAAAGGCGGTTAAAAAATAGTTTCTACCTTCGAAATCAATGCGTTTTTCCATGCATAACATAAAAATTTAAAAAAAGAGAAAACTATTAACATATTGAGGTTATGTGTTGGATAAATTCGTGTACTTCTTTTTGTAAATTACTTGTATTCACTTGTAAATTACGTATTATCAACCTTTTTTATTAATTTATATTATGTTTGTACCATCTGCACTTTTAAAACTGGTTTATTTATTTTTTGTCTTTTTTAAAATTATGTACATTTAAATTTAAAATCATACCATGTATTATGTTAATTTTTAAAGTTTTTGGTTACTTATTTTTTGTTATTTTAAAAATAAAAACCTTCCGTTGTCACACTATTATGGAGTAAATCATATAAAATGTGTATCATGTAAAAGCCCATCAGGGCGTTTAAATTAAAACATAAATAAATTATTTGCGAATAAATAATAAGCGAAAACTTGAAAGATATGTCAAACTTTTTAAACGCTTCTAATATCCCGCCACTCGCGCGGAAAGCTGATATAAAACGATACTAGCGACATCTTGTGTTGCACAAGTACACATTGGGAATGGAGCACAATAGTACAAAAATAACTTCTACTAGATTTCAGGAGGGGCTTGTACAAATCAGTTAATTGAAAAAGAAAGTAGAAATAATAACTAAATCATCTTTATAACTAAGTCTTCTACTACATAAATTAGCGATTTTTGCACGAAAAACAACAAAGAACTGGCTTACTTTTCAAACCGTTTAATAGATGGCGGTAATATGAAATATAATCGGCCCCTACATAGCAGGTGTTGAACAGACAGCACTTCTCTCGTACAACTTGTCTGTCGGTAGTGGGTGTGATAAGGACGGGCTACGAGGGTGAACAAGTGATTTCATTTCACATTATGGCGGGAGTCGCTGCTCCTTTTCTCGTTTCGGGTTTAGTTAGGGTTGGAATATAGCATCCGGAGGTCACGTCGGTTACTGTCAGAAGGCGCGAAATCAACATGTTTTCGTAATTCGAATATTACGAACTAACTTTGTTGCAATTTAATCTTGTAAACAGTTGTTGTTATATTGTGTGTTAATAAGTTTTTTAAACGTTAAGTAGTAACTACAATAGAACTTTTAAAACAATTTAGAGAGAAAGAGTGTTCATATACTTTGATAAGATTTTAAAAATCGTATTATTTGTTGCCAAAGAAGAGTGTCAAATTATAAGCGTGTGCAATAAATAAATAACAAATAATATTATAAAAGTGCACTACTATTTTTGTTTATTTCAAAGAAATTGTTAGTGGCAAAATATAAAATCGAAATAATAATAATAAAATTTGTAAACTAAAAACAACAGTAAATAAAGTATTTTTGAAGCAGCGTGTAAAATAAGCGGCCTGAAAATTGAGAGACCTCAAAGAGTGACCCTTCAAAACAAAATAGGGGTTAGAAGTAACAAGACCGTGGCGATGGCGGACGAGACGTTCCACATCCCCGAGGCGAC
This sequence comes from Hesperophylax consimilis, assembly GCF_061612785.1. NCBI lineage: Eukaryota > Metazoa > Arthropoda > Insecta > Trichoptera > Limnephilidae > Hesperophylax > Hesperophylax consimilis. The sequence continues at coordinate 35,953,190 of NC_142838.1, read as the reverse complement.
CCTGGAGGCTCAGTTGGCGCGGCTGGTGGAGCGTCTGGAGGGACTGCGCGCTGTGGACGGGGGGCCCCCGGCGCGCGCCCTTGAGCCGCGCGTCGAGCTGCGCGCGCTCGAGCTGTGGCGCGCCGTTATCTCCGAGTGTCTGGCCACCTTCTTCTATGTGGTGCTGGTGACTGGAGCCGCGGGGGGCACGGGCGGGGGCGCGGGGGCTCCGCCGGCGCTGATCGTCATGGCCGCAGCCCTGGCGGCGGGACTGTCGGCAGCCACGCTTACCCACTGCTTCAGACATATCTCGGGTATGATAAAGAAATATGATTTTTTTCTTACATGATGTATAATATTACGAAGATTGTATAAACAAACAAAAAAACACATGTTTATTTTAATTGAGCTGTAGATAATTTTAGTATTGCCCTGTTGATAAGATAGTAAAAATATCTATCTGATTTGTATAGCGCTGTTTTTCAGAAAAAAACTCATTAATTTATGCATACGATATAAATATTTATAAAAAATAATATTATAGCTGGCTTACAACTAAGATTTATTAGGTAAGTTGTTTCCTTAGGTAACCACACAAAACAGAACTATCTAAAAAGTGATATAAATTCATGAAAAGTAAAGGAAAAAAATTAGATTAAGTAGGTTAGGTTCGATTAGTTTTTTGTTCATCACGTTTGATGACTTTATATCACAACCAGCGTGAATCGAAACTTTACATGAAATGGCATAAGTGAGGTTAAGTGGCCAAATGTGAACAGCCAATACATCACAACTTTCAACTGCTATCTCCTTTCTTATCTTCAACTTCCCCATCTTCTTCCTCCTCCACTTTCTTCATCCTCACTAAATTTTCCCAAAATAGAAGATACGATGGACCATTTATGTCCACCACTGTCAACGGGCAGTTGACACTCTTGCGCGGTAATCAAATAAGTAAAATAATCTTCATGTCCAATAAATAAATGAAAATATAAAATTTCTGATATTGACTGTATTTTTATAAAAGGTAAGAAATAGCAAATCCAAAATACTACTCCGGGATTCCAGCATCGAACAAAGGAGCGCATTTCTACGTCCTTTTGTCAGGCCCATGACATTATTGTGATTGAATAATCAAGATTAAACATTTCCTCTTCAATGTTCATTCCTTCCAATTCTTTGTAAACTTGAACGTGCTGGAACACCGAGTTCCAAGATAATTGATTTCTTTTGTAAATATTATTCTTGAATTATTAAAATACGGATCATCTTTATTTTGATAGTCAAGAAAGGCGGTAAAAGCAACAGGAAACGAATTGAAACAAATTTCATTTTCTCGTCTTTCGTTCTGCAAAAGAAGATAATATAACATCTATCTCTACATTTCCATTGATCTTAAAAGCAAATGGCTTATCGGTTCAATCTCAGGATGAAGTTGTAGGTTCAGCATTCAGTTCCGAATAACTTAAATTAAAAGATGCTTGCTCATATTTGCAATAAAACAGTTCGGATTGCTCTTGGGATTCTGATAAACTTATGTTTTTGAAATTTTATTTTCACCATAGTAAATTAATTTGATATTCAGATTGTAAGTTACACAAATCAGCTTAATTTTTTAATTAAATGCTGCATTTGTTTTGCATGATTTAATTTAATTATTCGACTGATTTGGGTAAAACGGTTAATTCTACTAATATATTTAGACAGTTCTACTAAGTACATTTTTACCAAGATGTTGGTTTCATGAAGACTAAAGACTGTGTTTGATTAAATGAAAAAAAAACTGCGAAAATCCAGTTTTAATTACGTTCCCATCACTTTTCTCCGTTCGTATTTTTGTAAATGGAGTATCATGTTTACCGAACGAGAAATGAATGTATATACTTATGTTTTTCGAAGGCTTCTATGAATAACCCTATGGAGTGTAGAAAGACGATGTCGAACAAGGTAAAGGATGTGAGGACAAAGAGGTTTTATGGTCCTCCCAGCCTCTTAGGACATCCGCGTTCCTTTCAGCAACCCTCTCAATTTACACATCCCTCCGATCTCTTTCTCTCCCGATGGCCGATGGATTCTTCCCTTCCCATGACTTCCGGTTAATGGTTCCGAGCAGGTTACCCATTTCCGGCGCTTTTCTTCCTTTGACCATTATACTTAACCGTTAAACTTTATATTCGCGCGTTTAATAATTTATCACGAAACCATATTTTCCCACAATTTTTATAGAGTAGGTACGTACTAATTATCATTCACGGCTATTTTGGAATTGTAATGGTAGTTTTAATTTTATCGGAAGAAGTGGAAATGAGAAATTAAATTGAAAACATTAAAGCTTGTATTATACGGAAGGTTATAATAATATTTTATGTAATTATTCACTCGCGTAACACAACTAACAGTTGAGTTTAAAATTAATGTACTTCTTCGAAAAGTGCCTTCCGAGTACTGTTTGAAACTTTTTCTGTTTTTTTCGGTAACTAAAGGGTTAAAAAAACTTTTGGATCAGGGTCTACGCTTCGACGCATTTTTAAATAAATTAAAAAGCTAATATCAACCCTCTAGCGACCGAGTTTTTACAAATTGAACCAAAAAAATGTACAACTTTGGACTCGGTTCACTCGAAAACGAAAGCTTAACCCTCAACTGCATAGTGTAACACATCTGATATAATTTGCTTTTTTTTATTTCTTATTAATTTTGACATCTGTTGGTGGGTTTTGGTATTACAGTATTGTTTTTACATTATTTCTGCATAATAATGTTGTCTAAAAATTAGAATAGATGGCACACAACAATTTGAAATTTTGATTTTAAACTTGACAGTTGGAAGTTACAGATTGTGTGCATTTTGATGTCCAGTATTATATCAAAATATAGTGTTTTTTCTACGTGTTGGATCGTAATTATATTATTTCACAAATAAAAAGGTAGGTTTATGTGTTTTAAATATAAATTTAATGTGTATTATGTATTTTGACATTCTAAATTTGACAAAACGTTATTATATCATATATGTAACACTATGCACTGAGACCATATTTTGACATTTGTATTTAGTCATTACTAATTATAGCATAATGTTGTTTGAGAATGGCAAAGAGGGGTTTATCCGAAAAGGAGTTGGACGAAATAATTAATCGCTTATCTGACAGTGAAGATGGAATGGATTTTACGGATGATGACAGTATAGCTGATGAAAATTATTGCGCCATAGAAAATTACGATTCAGATGATTCCTATTTGGCTTGCTCAGGCATTCAATGTTTTGGGACAAATAGGAGGAATAGAATTCCTGGATGTAAGCTACCAGATGAAAAAATAATGAAAAATGCTCCACGAGGAACAAGCTCGGAATTTAATGGATCGTATCAAGGCGTTGAATTGTCTAATGTTGTTTGGAAGAATAACAAGGTGGTCACATTAATATCGTATTTTGCAGGGGAACTTCCAATGAAAACTGTTGAACGTTATGACAAAAAAAAAGGAAACTAAGGTCACAGTTAACTGCCCATTTGCTATAATAGAGTACAACAGACATATGGGAGGATTTGACTTACTAGACAGTGTCAAGGGAAGATATAAAATTGCGATGAGAAGCAATAGATGGTATATGAGGGTGCTATACCACTTAGTTGATATGACTATAGTAAATTATTGGTTTCTATATAGAAGAGTACAAGATCAAAAAAATGCCAATACAAAAAATATTATGCGCCTCGCCCAATTTAAAACCCTAATTGCTCGATCTTTATGCACCGTTGACTCTAAGTGTATCAACAAACGAACTGGTCGGCCAAGTGGACGTTTAGAGCCCGTTTTACAAAAGAAAAAAAAGGCCCAAAAGTAAATGTCCCACCAAAAGACATAAGAAGAGATGGGGTATCCAACATGGCACGAAAAGAGGCAGAGGTGTTGACTGCAATGGTCTGACGTACTGCCACTGCCAAAAGTACAAAGTCCCTCTATGTTTTAATAAGAACAAAATCTGTTTTACGGCATGTCATTTAAATTTAAATTAATACTTTCCCCTGTTTTTATTTGTCTTCATTTTTTACGTATAAGTCATAAATTAGTTAGTTTTATTCACTGATAATTATTGTTGTAACATTAGGTAAGAACATTTTTTAAGGCATGGATGCATAGTGTTTCACATATGATATAATAACGTTTTTCTCAAAATAAACAAAATTTATGGATAAATATTTTTTTATTATTTTTCCCTATTTTTAATTTATAAAAGATTGCAAAAATATATATATTTTTTTTAAATTAAAAAAGTCATGCATTTAAGGGTTAAATAAAAAAAAAGTTATGCCACAAAATCAACTTGAAATGTGACGTAGATTGATTACGAGTGTACGCTTGTACTACGAGTTTCGGGACACCGTGTGTAAAATATTGCCTGCAGCGCTAAGCACCTGATTTCACAGCCCGTGAATTCATGATGATCGGAGTTGTTTTTCAAACGTTACGATAAAGCAAACATAATATATAAACACATGTAAATTATTAATATTCAATTGAATAATTAAAAGGAAAAGAGTTGATTATAAAGACATTGTAAAAATACAAGACACGCTTATGAAAATGATAGCTATTAAAAGAATATGTGTGTACGAAATAAATAGCTGCATGAACGGCCCGCTAAAGTGTGTCTTTATTTCAGCGAAACCACGCGCATGGTCTCAGTAGGTAAAGTTAATTCACCTAAGGCCATCACGTGCTATCCATATCGCCCTTTACAGCGAAATTAAATAATCTCTCATACATGGTACAAGTACGTACACTGATTCTAGATTTGTTTAGTAATAATAATTGGATAACTTATATAGCGCTGTTTTTGTGAAAATTTACCCAATTTAATTTGAATACGTCGACTATTTTGAACCGGGTATAGTTATTGTAAATATATATATTACAATATATTCTGGTCTAGTAATGTGTAATTTCTATAACCAAAGAAATTCTAAAAATATAGTACTATAGGATTCATATGTCTTATACTGATTTATAAATGTGGAAATTCTAACTATACAATTGTAAATGTTCTCCAAAATGCCCTGGAAAGAATCACAGACTTGTGATGTCCCGAAAGAAACTATTTATCTGTTCTGAATGCAATTACTAATGTTATCCAAATTGACCCTGGTAATAAATTACATCTTTGCGATTCTTTCAAGGATAATGAAACCATCATGTTACTTCGAATGCAATCAAAAATTTTCTCAATTTTTTTTTTTTACAGCATCGCCATCCCATTTTAAGAATATTATGTACTAAATACACAATTTGGCTGTACTGAAACGGGAATCCTTCCCAGTTGGACAGACAAAGGTTCATTTTGTTTTGTATTGTTTGTAATTTATATATATAAATAAATAAAATATATATAAAATTAGGTGATTCATGTCTTCCTAAAATGTGGTTTAAGGTCGGGGTCCCAACCATCCCACGACCCACATAAGAGCGGAATAATACCGCCATATTATTTGACCTTCTTATCCTTTGAAGCGAAACATTTTGCATTTCAGCCAGTCATATTCGCGCCATGTTTAGTAGACGCCAATCTTGAACTTTGTTCGGACTTAGCACGGAAAGGAAAATAGCAGGTAGCTGCGGTGATAAGCCGCCAAATCCCAGAATAATCCTCAAGTAATTCGTCGGGAATCCGGTGTTGTGGAAACGCATAAATAAGCAGGTTTCATATCCGCGCCCGACTGCGAATGTCGGATCTATTGTCGCTACGTTTTAATTTGATGCATCGACCCGAGAAAATTATTGCGAAGCTCGACGGTCTTTGAAGGGAGAGCATCTTCATAAATTTAATATGCAACTGATTTGTAAGAGATTAGGAAATATTATTTATGATTCACGTTTAGAAATATTACTATTTAATGTTTTTGATAAATTAATAATTAACCCAATATTTTATTAATTGCTCGTAACGTGAATTGTTTTTAATTACTTAATTATTACTTGATTTTAAAATAAACATCTAAAAAGAGGTAAAAGATACAAGAATAGGCAGGAAGAGGCAAGATAGGCCACGACGAGGCATGCAAAGACAATATGAAGCAAGAGTGCTAGATATTTTCAGCATCGCCCTGGGAAAAGACCATTGTTCAGAATCCAAATGTTCTTTGAACTAGCTTTAGCCGTGTTTGGTGACCAGATCTTAATAGCCGATTACTTCCTGAGAAGAGGCAAGAAAAGCTACGACGAGGTAAGAAGGGGTAAGATGAAGCAAGAAGAGACTAGAAGAGCAAAGAAAATGCAAGAATAAACTATAAGAAGCAAAAAGAAGCAAGAAGACACAGAACGAGACCAGAAAATCCAATAAAGGCCACAACGAGGTAAAAAAAGTCAAGATAACGCAAGAAGATGTAAGAAGAAACTAAATTGTCTAGAAAAAGCCAAGACGAAGCAAGAATCTGAAAAGGCACCAGGATACAAAAATGGCAAGAAAATTTAAAAAAAGCAAGGAGCTGGAAGCTAGAAGAAGCGGGAAGCAAAAAGAAGCTGGAACGAGAGACGAAACCCTAACCTCAATCAACTACTTTATTCTTGCCCATCCCATTCCAATATTGACTTATTAGGTTACCACCTCCTTCCCGTCCACAAAGCACGTGTTCAAAGTCCTAACAAAACAGTGGCCCATGATGGAGTGGTACATTCGTACCGTATCGTATCTTATCGTACTCATTTTTCTTTATAGTACCAACTTCTTTCATTTACAGCTATTCTAGTGTTTTCATGAAAATGTGTAGATCTTGCCATTGACTAGCAAACTCAGCCGGAAGCTTTTTCACTCCGAATATGAACAGGATACAAGAAAATAAAATTTATTTGGTAGATATAAAATAAATAATACATTTTAACTTTTTTACGTAACTATCCTTATCAGTTATTCAAGTGTCCGATGGAATGTTCGAGAAAATCTTGGATACGTTTATATTTTATAAGACTTTTGGTAATCGTAAAGCAAGTACGCATGGGCGATTCTTCAGTAAAAAACATAATATCGATTTTATTGAGATATATGAGTGCTTTAAATGCTTTTAAGTGCTTTTGACATCAAAGGATTTGTTTCAGATTTCAAGATATCCCATTCTTTTGTGATAGCAATGTACTGGGATATATGTGGGATTTTCAACTGTATTTTCTTATAATCTTTTTAATAACTTATCGTATATTTAATTAAAAGCATATTTTTTATAGTATTTACCTTGAGGAGTTCGTACTGCTGCTAATTATTGGTACAATTAATAGTGAATTAATCGGCTTCTATAACCTATGCATAATGCATATAACCTATTGTCTATTTTCTTCTATTTATACAGGATGTCCGAGGGTAAAGTGCGATAACTTCGGGGGGTGATTCTACACGATTGTGCAAGTGAAAAAGATGAATTACTTTTTTAGAAATTCCATCGTTTTAAGGAAGTTTTTAAGTAACATTGAACATGAACTGTTTGTACAGGAAAATAAATATTCTTCTATTGAAAAAATATTTTTGTATGGGAAAAAAAGTTTTAGCGGAGACCGGGCAGTCGGCGCGGATTTGATTTTTATACATATCTACAATTTTATTGCAAGATTTATGAAATTTTGCACACTTGACTTTCAAAGCAAGAGAAAGGTCACTGACTATGTGAGATTTCTAAAAATTATCCCCATCCCATTTTACCACACCTTAAAGACTTAAAGCAGAATTTACATTCTTGAAGAAGTTTTACACGTTTGACGTTCAAATTGCTGTCTACATCTGATTTTGAAAGCCTCTGCACAAACCTCGGGCAACTCCGGGGAATTCAACTAATGATTAAATAAGAGAAAGATTTTTCTCAATTTTTTACATGACTTATAAGTTGTGCCTTGAAATAAATTAAATTAGTTTTAAGTAAATTTGCAGCGAATCAGCAGTATTCGTCTGATGATATCAAGCATGAAACAAAACAACAATTTAATTTACAGAAACAGGTGATGCTGTGGTACCAACTGAGTTTCTGAGCAGAAGTTGAATGCCTGGATCAGTATTTGAATGATTTACTTGAAGGCACGGCTGGGAGATGACCACCTGCCTCTTAATTGGTTTTATTATCGCCGCGTCTCGTCTCTGGACCATAATCTCAATTGCTCACTCCGCAAAGCACCGCTCACCGCTCCAATCAGCGACCGTAGCCCGCAGAGACACAGAGTACACCACTTGATCCAATTGATTTGAGATCTCCCTCAATTAATTTAATGTTGTATGTTAGTTATAGTTTAACATAATATAATAATAACGGTTTATTTCGGTATATGAAGTGAATTCATAACTACATTTTATGCTAATCTCACACGAGAACTATACTCTCATAATAATATGAACGGAATTTTTTTTTAATTGCTGATTTAATAAGAATCTCTTATTTAATTATTGCTTAAAAACGGGATTGCAGGCCGTTTTCTGATAAACTTTAAGTAAATTCCTACCACATAGGAACCCGTGTTCGTACACCTGCATTTGCCTTGATAATATATAGTGACGAAATGCGAAAATATTACGATTTTATGAAAACGTGATCCATAACACGTGTGATAATATATTCATACTGTACTAAAAGTTTATCAGGACACCTATTAATTCATTCGTTAAGGACTTGCAATCTCATTTTTAACCGGATTACAAATAATTTGAAGCGATGAAGTTTAATATTGACCATTAAGGACGTTACCGTTGAGACCCGAGATAATAATGAAAGCAATAGAACCTTATACGATAACGCAAACCATGAGCTATTCATTATTAACACATTTTTTAAACACACGATGCACAAGAATTATTTAGATTTTAACGCTAATAATTCACATGAATAGCATTCATTGTACAAAGCTCATACATTATCGGGCAACGCGTTGAGAATTATTTGTACATTGCAATGTGCAAAGTAACATTTCTTACATTTTTTCCATACCACATTGTTGTCAAAGAAGGCCCAAAGAACAGTTAGCCAATCTAAGAACCAACTTTAAAAATCGTTATAAATTTAACAAAACGTGTTTTTTTTTCGATTTTTTAAATTCTTATTTGCTATGAAGTAGTGAATCATTTAAATTTACTGTATTAATAGACTTATCTTTATACAAATAGAACGGCATCATTGCGCCTCACAATTTTTACCTCTTATGGGTGTTTAAAATTTTACCTGGCTATTATAAACTTAGAGGCCTTGTATTTTCTACGTAGGGAACAAATTGTTACCTAAAAACCCTATCAAACAAAAAGTGCTGTAATTATGTAAAAAGGTTCTGATTTTTGGGCTAATTATGTACGTAAATATTAGTGATGCAACAGAGCTCTGATTCCGCTTCCGCTTCTGCAGAAGTTCCGCAAGTTTTTCACTTCTGTTTCCGTTTCTGGTTCCGCAAACTTTATAACAGAACTCTAAACGGAGAACACAGCGTGGAGCGCGGAGGCGGGGGGCGCGGGGACGACTGGACAGGGGGCGGGACACAAACGATACAAACGTGTCGCAACGAGTTCATTTGTTTATAGTTTATGTATTTTGGCAACACTGGGTTTATTTATTTAGCGATCCGTCTGATTGACAATCCGTTGTTAACAGACCGATTGCCTTCTCTAATGCATAGACGCAATGTAGGCATGCTGTGTCTGTTCTACAGGTATTTCAATGGAGCTTGCTCCAAGGAGCTAGCTCCATTGATTCCTGATGCACCGGTGCACGTGCGCGAAACTTGACGGACACAAACTGAACACCCGTTCACGGTTGACGTTGGCTTCATGAGAACGGGCCGTTTTTACGACTCGTTTTTGTGTAAGTCGGCTCGTATGTGGAATGAGCTACCAGCATCTGTTATTCCTTCCTCCTATAATCCGAGCCTCTTCAAGGCCCGCATTAACAAATCCCTTCCTACAGCCCCTACCTTATTCCGCCTCACAACGCCGCCCAACCGGGTGGTGACATAGTTCCCCTGTCTGTACACTGCACAGACAGGGACACTCTTGTGAGGTGTCACATAAAAAAAAAATCATGATTCTGCATTCTGCGCATCACCACACCTCGTGACAGTCGTGACGTTTAGTAAATCTTCTGTTATTCTACTCTACTTATTAATGTTGTGTTTAGTGCAATCATGAAACCAAAAACAAGTCCCGTTTGGAACTATTTCGTTGAGATTGATGACTCAAGTGCCAAATGCGAACTTTGTCAAAAAGTGTATTCGCGAAAAGGTCGCACGACTACAGCTTTAAAGAGTCACCTAAAATCTAATTTACCACTGTTTAATTTAGTACACTGTTTAAAAAATATAATTTACCACTGTTTAATTTCGAGTACTAAAAGTACAAAATACAAATTTAACTAAACAAATCTTAAAAAATAAAATTGTGCTTTTTCTTCATAGTATTAACACTTCCGCTTCCGCTTCTGCTTCTGCTTCCGCTTCCGCTAAGATTTACTTTTGACATCTGTTTCCGTTTCTGCTTCCGTTAAGACACTTCCGTTGCATCACTAGTAAATATGTTGGGATTATGATCCTTAAAAGGCAATAAAAATGAAAAATAAATGACAGTCGATTGGCAGATTACGGCAACATACGTGATACTCGTAATATGACCTTCTCACTTTGAACAAGGTTTGCACGAAAATAATAAAATAATATTAAGATAAGGACTTCTTTGAACTTTGAATAAGTCGCAGCAGTTTTGTTAACACGAAGGAACACGTGTGTCATTCGGACCGAAAACATAATATTATTATTGTGATACAAAGATAAACTTTATCATAATGCATTTTGCCCGTGGGAAAGATAAACAACGGTATCAGCAAAAACGTTGAAAAGTTTAATTTTTTGCTTAGTTTTATTTCATAAAAGCTTTTAAAGGCCGCAGCTTAGTGAAGTTTTTTTACGAAAGAATGCGATCTTTCCTTTTATGGTAGCGAACTTCAGTAAGTTGCTTGAAAAACTTTCACCGAAAGTGATATAAGTCCCCGGTTTCATTTGGCCTGGGGACATCGTTATTATGACACACATAACAACTTTGCATAAAACCTGAAACAAAATATTTTTAAAAACTGTTTGCTAATAAATGAAAAAGATCATGCATAAAAGTTATTTTTACAATAATACGTTTATTTTTATTGATGATTTAAAAAATATTATTATTTTTTTTTTTACTTTGACTGAGAATTAATTGAACCTTCCCCTCCTCAGGGACTGGAGTCAACCACGCTAACAACTGATACAAATCCCAATTGGGTACGTGATTACCACCAGTTGATAAGAATTCATTGTCATCTACAACGAGTATATCTGCCGAGTTTCAGCTCGATCGAATGTCGGGAAGGAGGTCGATTTTCACTCCCAAGATTTGCAATCATTTATTACCGAAAACCAAAGTGATATTCAAATAGACGTATTTAAAAATGGTTATTTCTCAGAATTTTTAACATGTCCAAAAGGATCAAACATAACTAAATAATTATTAAATGTGAATTTTCTCCATAGTACACTCAAATTTAAATCATGAATTACCCATTGCAGTGGTTGAACTTTGAAATTGCGAAAAAGGAAGCCATTACTAACATTAAAAAAATATTGAAAAGCCGAGGCAATTATTTTTTGTTTATTTTCCTATAGAGTACTGAAAACAAGCCAACCAGTGCAGAATTGGAGGCTTTAAAAGCAAAATCACAGAATAATATATTGCATGTGATATAATATGATAGGTAGTCATGGCTACATTTAAAAAAAGGTATTTTTTTGGTATGCGGTAAATTGACCAAGCAGTGGATATTTAAAAAACCCATTGAACCGATTCGTTGATCAAATAATTATTGATCAAAACAGAAATCTGTATTCTGAAATTGTAACATCTTTAGAACGGTGTATTTTTGTGTTAAATTTAACAGTTTTTTGTCCATAAAACCTAGGTTAACGGAAAAATTAACAGTTCCCGAAGCCAATTCAATCATGAGCTACGGAGCTCAGAAATGTCCCCCAGACACATCCACAGAAATGTCAAAAGTTAAGCCAATGCGACATATTGTTTGTTCCATATTTTACAATGAGAAAAAAACATGTGAGTTGAAAATCAAGTGAGGTCGGTTATTAACATTGTTCGTCATAATCATAATAAGGTTAGTCTCGAGTTCTATTTTGGTACCGATTTTCGTACGGTTTTATGAAGGCATTATTTGGTAGCTGTCGTCGTCATTTTTACGTAACTATATTATGTGGAAATGTGGCAGGTTTATTTAGGTTCATATTTAAAGTATTAATAAAAATATTGTTATATTTTAATGTATATTACTTACTGGAAGCCCGTATTACGTTCGGCATCAGTACGAATGCTTTAATGCTTATATTTTATCTATGATTATGTTCAATTTATAATAAACTAAATTTCTTCTCTAACGGCAACTGTATGCAATCGTAAGTATGAAAATAATGTTCGTGTATAGTCAAGATTTTTCAAATGGCCCCATGTATATTTTCCACGCGGAGATCAGTATGAAAAAAATGGTGAAAAACGACCATAAGGAGCAGTAGGTAGGTACATAATATTAATGGAGTTAGGTTTCATATTTTGAGGTTATTCTTGTTGATAATTTGGTCAGCTCGCCCCTTAGTCTGGGTGCTTAGGCCGAGAGCTGGTGCTGGTTGAAGGCCCTGGTCCATCTAAATTATTGTGTCCCCGTCCGCAGGCAGTAATTACGGGCTGATTATTGATTGCGTAATGTCAGCGGCAGTATTCATTTCTGCCAATCAGGTGTTTGCTCATTACGGTCGGCGGAACTCAAACGAAAATAATATTCGGCCGCAAGCATCCGTTCATCCGTTGCCTGTTCAACGTTCATCGACCAGCGCGACCGTCATTTGGCGTCGCGCGTCGCATTGGGGTGGAAGCTTCACGACTCACGACCAGCAACGCCTACTTCGACTTAACCCTTCAGGTTTTAAAATATTTTTACCAACAAGCCAGTGAAATTTCTTTGAATTTACGAATGCTCCCGAGCTATCTAAAATGACCTAATATTGCTTATTTTTGAAGTTGTCGTTAAAAGAAATACCATATTAGAAACTTAAAAAATTATCTTTGAAATGTTTGTATTTAAAATAAACAACTATATATTATGAACAAAAATAAATAATATCAAACATGAAAATCGTCACAAAAAAACTTACCAGGACATTTAGACTCGGGACGTCCATAATTTTGAAAGAATTCAATATTTATAAAACACATTCCCTTTGTATAAATAATTAGTAAGAAAACTATCACTCCGCTTTTTATGCCGTTTGTACAATAAACAAATATTTTAAAATGTTATCTTTCAACAGTCAATGAAAAAGTCCCAACAATTCGTAATCATGGACATTGACAATTTTTTACATTTATTTTATCCATATAATAATGCATAAATATTTGATACAAACTGAGAAGAATACATATTTATCTTTCTAATGACGAACAAATCACGCATCTACGCATTACAGAAATAAAAAATAAATGTATGGGATACCCAGCCAGATCTGTCCTTCAGAGGCTCTAATGGAATATGATGTTTGTGGCTAGTAATGTCCTTCCGAGGCCTGAAAGGTTAAGAGGTGTGCTTTTCTTACTAAATTTTAGTATTTATTTTGAATTTAAAACACCTAAACTTAATGATTTTTATTATCAATTATAGGTTATGACGATACATTAAAGTAAGCTGAAGTAAATGATTTTGTTTATAGGTATAAACAAAATAATGTTTTAATTTGACAACTTTGACAAATATTAATATTTGTATATAAATATATTTTTTAAAACCTCAAAATAATATAGATAAAGATTTGGCGAAAAAGGACAATTCACTCATTTCAAATTCCGACACAACAAACTCGTATAATTTTTTAAAAGTTTAATTTATATTTCAGACAGCTGAAGCAATTATTTTTCAAAAATAGCTTTGTCACATGCCTAACCGTATTTGAAATCACAATAATGGGCATTTTTTCGGACTTTTATATTTTATAAACGAAAAAAAGTGAATAAAATAAAAATGTCGTACATTTGATTAAAAAAATTTCGGTTGAGTTAAAGGTAAAAAGGCACCGAGAGCGTTCCTTTTAATACAAAATTAATTTTGTATTTGTAGCCAAAATACCCAACGAAACGGAATAATTAAAAATTATAAATATAGCAAATACCTGGTACGGATGTGAGCTATTTTATTTATTTGTTTTAATAATAATGATAATATTTGAATGATTTGTACAGCGTTTTTGTGCTAATTCACCTCGAGGACGCTGTGCAAATATATAATACGTTTCTGCAATGATTTATCTTATTAAAACTATAGACTAGTCTAACTATTATCAACTTTTGGTTAACAGATAGCATGCACCGGTTCGTCGATCTCTAATACAAAACTATACGTGCAATACATTTGATTGATCTGGCCTATATTCTATAATTTAACACGCAAATAAATAAAAAAAAGCTCTATAACTAGATAGCGTCCTTGAGGTGATTTTGCACAAAATCTGCGCCATACAAACCATCCAAATAATATTGTTATTATTTGTTGTAATTATTTATTTAAAAAATATATATTCAGTGTGGTTAGATATCTTGGCCTCAAAACCAAAATTATTTTTTGCATAAAAAGGGTAGCGCAGTCGTCCTTTTGATGTAAAGTGTGAACTGGGGTCGTATCGTTGTGAGTGACTGGGACTGGAGAGCATATAATTTCCACAAAGCGACGTTCTTTAGGCGGGTTCTGCCGGGCTAATTTAGGGAAGAAATTGTCCCCACTTTACTAAATGAAACGGAAATTCTTCGAAGGTCATCGCACGGCGTAAAAACTGTGATGTAATGCGAGGTAATGACCTTAGATTAAAATAACTCTCTTCCGCCATGTTTTACTTTCATTATTTTATGGCAAAATAAAGTTACATGACATTGAAATTTCTGCTCCAACTCCGCTCTATGCTCCAAATAAAGTTTTATCTTCGAACTAACTAACTAATCATAACGCCCTATCTCTGCAGGGGTAGGCAAAGAAGGCGAATCGCCAAACAACTCGATACATTATCTCATATCTGTTATTCTGACTTTTGACATGACCCGACTCAAGTATTTGGTTCTCGTGATCGTGCCATGTCTTCCTTGGGCGTCCCTGTGCCACGTCTTCTTTCACTATTCACATTAGCATTATTTTATTCTCTTCTTCCTTATATACTCCTTTCTTCTTTCTTCCTCTCTTGGTGTTTAAACAATCTAAGCGTCATTTTCTTAATCCTAGAATTAGGCTTACGTGAACCTTGCATTATATGCGGATCTCCACATTTTTCACATGATAATTTATTTATTTATTTTATATATATATAAATTACAAACAATACCAAACAAAATGAATCTTTGTCTGTCCAACTGGGAAGGATTCCCGTTTCAGGACAGCCAAATTGTGTATTTAGTACATAATATTCTTACAATGGAATGGCGATGCTGTCAAAACAAATTTTGAGAACATTGTTGATTGCATTCGAAGTGACAGGATGGTTTCTTTATCCTTGAAAGAATCGAAAAGATGTAATTTATTACCAGGGTCAATTTGGATAACATTAGTAATTGCATTCAGAACAGATGAATGGTTTCTTTCGGGACATCACAAGTCTGAGATTCTTTCCAGGGCATTTTGGAGAACATTTACAATTGTATAGTTAGAATTTCCACATTTATAAATCAGTATAAGACATATGAATCCTATAGTACTAAATTTTTAGAATTTCTTAGATGTTAGAAATTACACATTACTAGACCAGAATATATGCCGTGTGACATATGAATTTCCAATTTTAAAATTTCGAAACTTTATTTATTAAATGGCTAGTCATTATTATAGAGTAATCGAAATAAAACCGCGCAAAAGATTGGCAAATTTAAATACATATCTCATTTGAACAGCATTCGGTCTACTTTCATCCTTCCTCTGCCAGTTTCATGCCTCAGTGACATACATCAGGGTCGGTATCAGCATTCCATTGTGGACTACTAGCTTCACATTCATGGAAAAAACGTTTAAACTCTCCAATAAAATATATTTCAAAAAATAATACTCCAATACATATATATTTTTTAAATAAAATAAGAAGCGTCAGCCACGCTAACACCTAATCCAAGTTCTAATTGAATAGTATCGAGATTTATTTCGTATATTAACTGTTATAATATCATCCAATTTCTGAGAAATACGTTCATGTACGTGTACGTGATTGCAGCTAAAATTTGATATAATGGATTGTCATTGACAACAAGTGTCTCTGACGAGAAGTGGGTTAATTTTCACTTACAAGATTTCACATCATTTATTCAATCAAGAAAACAAAATCGAAATTCAAAGAGATGTATTTAAAAAAATTAAAACATTCATATCATACTATAAAACTGTTCGCTAACATAAACTGTGGAGCAGTGGGCTTTTGGAGAAGACATATTATTTGTTTTTTCCCTTTGCAATCAATATAATATGTATATATTGTTCCAGGGGCGCATATGAATCCAGCGGTGACTGTGGGGCTCGTAGTAACCCGCCAGGTGACTCCCCTAAGGGCTGCATTCTTCGTGGCAGCTCAGTGTGGGGGCGGCATAGCTGGTGCTGCACTTCTCTATGGGTAAGTTTTACTTGTGACAAACCTTAATCCGTACACTTTGTAAAATATTTATGCAATTTCATTGCAAATAACGGAAAAATGGACAATTTATGAACATATTTAAATTAAATTTTGTTAGTTGAGTTTTATTGACGATAAAATACGTTATTTCAAAGTGAACATAATTAAGAAAATAGAACGCCATTCGGAACGATCACAAATAGAAATGAAAGCTTAGAGTGAAACGAAAAACGCATTGGAAATTGTTTTACGATTCGACAGACAACATTCCGAGTCTCATCGGCTACGTTGGATTGCCGTTAGTGTCACGTTAGTGGTAAATTATTGTATTTCCCCCGAAAATACTGGAGACAAATAATATTTTATAAGATTTAACCGTCCGATGGGCAATGTACTTTTACCACTTTGGATGAGCAATGTGGTCTGGCCAGGCCATATAAGAGTTGTGGGCAAACTAGTTTTAGATAAATGCATGTGTGCAAATAGTCTGTATGAACGTGTCATTATGTTGTTTATGTGTACATAACGGGACAAACCCTATTTGCGCGTAAATTACCAACAACGGCAAGTTCTCTTTCTATCAGAATTCTGGCCAAGTCGAGTGACGTAAAAAAGTTATCGCAGGATACTGTTCTGCTGGTATAGCGATACTTGTCAACTAAATCCAACACCACTCGGTGCACCTTTATTCACTTCATGATCACCGTCTTGAGGTTTTCTGGTGTAAATTTGACCTATCAGCGAGAAGTTGGTATCCGAATCGCAAACCCGCCGGACCTTGATGCCATTTGCAATGGCCTGCCCAGGCCATGTGGTATGAATGTGTTGTCTTATTTTTATTATTTTATTTATTTATTTATTTAACGCCCAGAGGGCTTTTACATGGTTGGTAGTATAATTTTAATTTGACAGATACTTTGAAACATAAAAATAAGAATAAAATAACATTTGATAAAAGCTATGCAACAAGTCATACAAACACAAGAAACAAAAATAGAAAATTACAGCTATTTGTAGGTTTACATGATGTGTTTAGGAGTATTGAAATTATTATGCCGACTAAACGCAACCCATCAGCAATTTCGCCATTCCACGCAGCTCGCCAAGTTGTATAGTATATTGATAGCGCTTGTAAAAACCAACGGAAAAAAATCACATATGAAAATCAAAATGGCCTGGCCAGGCCACATTGCCCATCGGAGGGTTAAAGGTTTTGATTTCTCAAACCCAAAATAAGTAGGAACATTTTGAGCACTTGCAATATACAGTGTCCTGACAGTTTGTTATGACCACCCCCACTTTTTCTCTAAATCTGATTTTCATTGTTTTAAATAATTTTTAATATTTAATGGAATATTGAAAATAATTTTTAATGGAATATGATGTTTCCCTCAACAGTTTACTCATACTGGGTATTTTTCTCGGAGTTGAGTCTTTACCCTTTTCCATAACTGAAAATACCAAAATAATTTTCACTAATTAAAAAAAAAAGAATCGTTACAAAAAAAGGTACCAGCACTCCATTATGGACTACTAGCTTCATTTCTTTTTTGTTGTTAGCGCCAACCGCATTCAGTCCTCCATTGATGGAGTTAACCTGCATTTACCCTTCTTTCAATATCTTTGTATGCCTTCCCATCTCAAAATTTTATTCTTTGTTGCTGGAAATAAAATAGGAAAGCAAGAACGATGAAATAAACGTAAACGTAAAGAAAACATTTTTCAACATTCATTTATCTCGAATTTACTGCGGCACATATTCGCTCTTCTTCAAAAGATTTGCCAGGAGTGAAGGCTTCACGGCGGTGAATTTACGAACAGCGTCTGATTGAATTTCGATCTTCTTTGAACACTGTCTACGCCAAACATTGCGTACACGTTGTTCCCTCTGAGGTTTTCATATAAACATTGAATGTTTATCTAAAAAGAGAAGCACACCATCTAGCTCGAGTATTTGAATATTCAGCCAGGTTACATGTTACATTACAGAATGGTATTTGTAGCATTTTTTAAACATTGATGTACTGAGCCCGAAGAGTTTCGCTATTTCTCTTCGTCGGGGGCTGTTTTTATGCTTCTTTGAATATACTAAGAGAATTTTAGTTGAAAAGTCAATTTTTTATTTGTTTTTTGTTAACATAAACTCCACGCAGGTGACCCTGAAAAAAAATCGATCAGGGCCTATGTCGTCTTTGGGGATTTGTGTGAAGAGTTTTAGGGAAAAGAAGGAGAGAAAGTTCTGGGAAGGAAAAGATGAGGGGTGGGTAAGAATCTAGATCCTCAACCAGTCTCTCCCGATTCGGCCCGTCACGCAGTAGGAGGGCAAACGCATTAGACGCACATCATTCTATGAACCCGAGCACCCCTGCTAAGTCACCAATCGTAGCGAACCACTCAGGGTGACCTATGGCAGAGATGTTGGTTACCCAATAAATGGTTCCCAATATTTGGCTAATTTATATAGCGCCGTTTTCTTGAGAAATCACCTCAAGGGCGCTGTACAAATATATTTCTTAAAAAGTTAATACTAGAACTACTGACTTAAACTAGTGACTTATCTCTAAGACTTATATCTAGTGACTTACGACTAAGGCCTATAACTACTATCTTAATGACATATATAATATGAGTATTTACGAGTATGTGTAGCAACTTACAACTAAAAATAACATTAACAATCTAATCTTACTAACGCCGGAAGAAGAAGGAAGTTCTATTATATTAGGGTGTTTTTATTTTTAGCTGGATATATATGTAAATGAATGAAATTAATGAATAAAATCAATCGTCGATCTTGAACGCATTTAGATGATTCATCTGCCAACAATTAAACCGATAAATGAAATCCTCAGCACGGGAGATCCCAGTGAGGATATCATTATATCTATTTGTTCAAAAAAAGATAATAAAATACTTATTATAACTATGACACCCACCTCCCGAATTGAATTCTTATTATGGTATTCATTATGGTATTTGATCTGTAGGTTAGGCGTAACTCTGTCTTCAGTATTCTCGGCACGGCGGATGTGACGTGCTACGAACAATACAGCGGATCTCCAATTCTCTCGTCAGTAACGTTATATATAAATGGTCGTGTGTATTAACTCACAAAATTCCGTTCGATAAATATACACCTTACATTTCACAAAGACTGCGTTTTCCCTGGCAGACAAAAGCGATCCTTTGTGGCGAAACAGTGATTCGGTACAAAGACAAACACTGCTGCGATCAGACTGTAAAAACTTTACCGAAAGCCTTTTGATTTGCCATCAATTTGTTGCTGATAAAAAATATCGCCTTTATTTATAACAAGAAGAAAATAAAACCGAAGAATGTCAATATTCACGCTATAACAGGAATGCTTGATTTCAACATGTCAGATTTCCGCCGAAAATAACCATACTTAATCCAACTTTATTGTAAGAGGTTAACAATTATACTTCCCACTTTTTTATGTTCTGAAAGCGAGGACTTCTGCCAATCAGGAAGAGCCACCAGATCGATTTTCAAGAACACGTGTTCCAACATCGTGATAATATATTCGTAATTTACTAAGGAAACCTTTTGATCCATTCTTAAGGCCTGCAATCCCGCTTTTAACCGGCTTATCAATAATTTGAAGAGATTCAATAAATTAGCAATACTCATTTTTCTCAGTGTATTTAGTAGTAGGTAGGTTCGACATAACTCATAGTCCATCGTAAAATAAATTTATACCAAATTCGCTAGACTTGGATTAGTTCACTGGTTATTGAACGATTTATATTGAATATTATATTTTACATATATGATGTAGTGTATTACAATTACTACTGTTTTCACAAATTAATTATGCGTTCATAATTAATGTGTTAAATTCTCCGTTAAATGCTAATCAATCTATTGTATTATTGACGATGTGTGTGCTTTGATGCGATGGTGATGATTGGGGGAGTATTATCATGTATGATCAAAGTCCTCACTAATTGCTCGGTTTGTGAAATATAATTTACTGTAACTTTGTATTAGCAACAATATTTATGAATGTTATAGACGATCAAGTTCCGCTTGTACTTGCTCTATCGCTTGTCTCATAAGGGCTATATTAATAACTAATTGGAGGTAATTATTACAGATATAATAGCAATGGTAAACAAAGAGATGATATCAATATTAATTAATTCTTACATCAAAACAAAGTTGCTATTTGAAACCTTTTATAATTTAATATATCTACTGTATTATGTGTTTCATCGAACTTCTTGTAAATATCAAGCTTCATATTATAACTGTGGTAATATATCCCTTCGTAACAACTGACAATATTTTAATTACATGTAAGTAATATAATGATATCAATAATACTACATGTTTTATTTTCCTTCCCTTTTCTTACAAATTGAGATAATGATATCCTCAACGGGATCTCTCGTGCTGAGAATTTGATTAACATTTTATTAAAATTTAATAATTTGAATAATAATATAATACGATGTCGCTGAAACAATTATTATGTAATGTTAAATTGTATGATGCCAGTCTAATTTTGTTTTATTTTCGAGGAAATCTTCGTAAAGACTGATTTAAATTAATCAAAATGGTAGGCTACTAATCTGATACAAAATAATTATAATTGTAAACCATCTCAAGAGCGCTTTCTGTTGTGTACCTAAAGCTACTTGATAATTGCGTAGGTGGATAAACCTCAATAGTGATTATTAATAGGCTTATAAATAGCACTCTAAAGGTAATATTCTGAAATAATGTGTGTCTAAAAATTCTTGAACCGTTCAATGTAACAACGTGACGGTCCAATTCTTATTCAAAACCATTGTCTACGCACTGCTAGATCCTTTGCAATTCTCAGAAAAACCATTCGCTAAACAAACTACTTGTTATTTATGTGCATTGTACATATTAGAGATTGTATCTTCTTTCTTGCTGAACCGTGGCAAACAATATACATGGGGATATGTGCTGGTGCCTATCTTCGTTATACTTGTGACAGTAAACACTATCAAAGCTGCGACCACCGCATTAAATAAAGAAAGGTTTCATTGTTGGTGATTCTTACCTGGATTTCCAAGGAATTCAATTATGACAAAAGCTTTCTGCCATCACGTGGAAGGGACTGTTGCATCAATAGAGGCGTATCGTCATTTCAAGGTTGGGTAGAGTCCCGGATCATTCTCATATGCCCGCTTTGTTGCCGCAGGACGTATTGCTTTTGATGTGTGATTTTATTGTCTGCAGTCCACAATCTATTACCTCGGATCCCCACGTTTCAACTCTAAAGTGCAGTACATAAATACACTTGCACAAAATAACTTTTTCCTTTCCTCAAATTCTTTATATTTTGTACGGGAATAAATACCTATATATTTTGTACGTTTATTTTACTGGCTGATGTTTTAATGGCCTTGAGCCGGTGAGTTCGAGCATCGTGAGATGAAAAGCTTTGATTTCGGCAAAGTTCTTTAGTTACGTATGGTCATGTGACGTTAGTATTGTGTTTTCCTAATAAAGGAATAAATTTTTGCTCAAATACCCTTTATTCTCAAAATATAATAAGACCATTTCGGACGTGAACTCACTGACTGATGATTTAAAAAAAATGATTCTAGGTTTTACTATGAATTTGAAGTGAGGAACTACAATTTATTTATATTATATACAAATGAAACACCTTTTACATCACTTTAAATTTTTAATAATCTACGTGTTTCAAAGCGAACGGCTTATTCTCCAGGATAATTAAAATTAACGAATACATTGCGAAAAATCAGTATAGTCAAATAAGTACTAGTACAAAAATAAAATTTATTTTAATTATAACTTTCATGATACACATATCAATGAAATAGAATCAATCCGTGACCTTGGGGTAGTACTGGATGTAAAACTAAATTTTATCAAACACATTACTTAACGAAGTAATCAACAAAGCCAATAAAATGTTGGGATTTATAATTCGCATATCTACCTTTTCGCAATATTAAAACTATGTATTCCCTTTACACCACGTATATCCGCCCCCACTTAGAATAATGCTCACTAATTTGGGCACCGTTCTACCAATGCCATATTGACAGAATCGAAAGTGTGCAAAACAAATTTTTTAAACACATAAATTATAAATTCAAATTTCTCTTTGCAAATAACACCGAATCCTTAAAATTTAACAACTTTACTCCACTTCAAACACGTAGATTAATATCTGATCAAATATTTTTATATAAAATTCTGAATAACGGCCTGGACTCTCCTTAACTCGTAAATTATTTAAGAATTCACATACCTACAAGGCCAACCAGACAAAACCATTTTTTTCATTTGCCCGCGTGCAGAACCAACCTTAGAAAAAATTCTCCAATCCCCCGTATATGCGCGCAATATAACACGCAATTTAACAATATCGATATTCTTAATAATACTCTTGTGAAATACCGAAACGAATTTAAGCGTACGACCACAAATGTTAATTAAATTAATGCACAGTTATAGAAAAGGTACAACATGAGCATCTCCTGTCCCCATCCCATCTTTCTCTGCCTCTTGCACTTTCCTATTCCTTCTTCCTTCTAATATATTTATATGATTTTTTTTTTATTTTTTGTTAATTTCATTTTCAGTTAATGGTTATAACCAATTACAATTTGTATTATATCATATTAACCCACATTAGCATAAGAAACTATTTTGGCTTACCTCATATTTAACCTCTTGTATAACTCATCCTGTATAAAATTGCTGTTTGTTTCTTACAATAAATAAATAAATAAGTAAATAAGTAAAATGAAAGGTGATTAATTAGCTATTATCAAAGATATTAGAAGGCTATTATTATAAAAATAAAATAATTATCATAAAATAGTTAATTATTAAATGTATCTATAAAGCATTTTTTTATGTAAAATAACACATTTATGTATAAATAAAAAAAAACATTTATAATTTAACATAAAATAATCAACGAGGTATAAATAACAAAAATAAAAATAGAAATAAAAAATAAGCTATTAAGTTAGCTATTTAAAAAAAAGGTTAGTAATAATTTGTATTTAATTTACTATCAGCAATTTATTTTATTTATGTGAATGACGTAAGAGTGACGCACTGAGTCAGTCAGTCTGTTGCATTCCCATTTTGGGGATTATAGTGAGGATCGGAGAAGTGGGGATGAAGTAAGGTAAAGGGAAGCTTAATTAATACTTTGCTACATAGATCTGTCCACTTTACAAAGTAAATGTCAACATTTCGAACTCTAGGTCCCGACTCAATGAGCTTAACTCTACCGGGGTAGGTATTTATTTACATTCGTTTCATTTCAAATTCATTAATTTCAAAGAAGCCTTAAAAATGTTCTGACCTTTTTATTTACCTCGTCGATATGGAGCAGCTCAATCTTATTTATATTTTACCCAACTTCAAGGTTCCAAAAATTTCTATGCCCCCCCGCCTCCTAGCAAAGTAAAAAAACGTTTAATAAATTCTATCAAAGTAAGCAAAAAGAGAATAAGTAAAAAAATAGATTTATGGTTTTTTTTTTTTCAATATCCATATTCTATTCAGGAGAGGAAAAGTTGTTGTTTCTGACTTATACTTTTTATGCTTAGCATGATATTATAATTCCTTTTCTTGCGCGACGTTGCAATCACGTTTATTGTTATCGCTTATGTAGGTAGAGCAGTGAGTGAAATGACACCTAATGGGGACGAAGACCGGCAGGTCTCCCGTCAAGGGGTATCATTTAATCACGAATAATGAAGAGAACATATTTTTTTCCCCAAAAAAAGGTTATTAATCGCCGATTTGATTGTGTTTTCCGGACTGCGGGATTACTCCAGAATTTAAACATTTCCAAGCCGGTTCCAATTCAATAGGTACTCCATAGAAAAATACCAAAAATAACTATATAATCCACAAAATCAATAAAAATCTTGCAACGATGCAAGACCGATATGAATCCACGAGAAAAGTCCTCTTTTCCCGTTAAGTCAGGGTTGAAATATTACAAAAAAAACTGAAATTAAATAATTTAACCAAAAATGTTACAAATTTAATTTTAATAATGAATGATTTGAGAAACACTGATGAAGAGTAACAGAGGTACCATTAAATCAATAATATACTATGCAGGATGTAGGTATATTAAAAGCTTTAGCAAGTATGGTAAAAAGATGTTGCATCAGTTATAACATCACTGTTCCGAATTCAGGTGTTTTATATAGGTAAATCACATTCAACAGAGGAAATTGCCGTTCATCTCAGTACGGCGTGAACTTAATGATTTATACCCTAACGACTATTACTTAAGTCAGGTGAACGTGAATGCCAAGTACTCCTTCCCTGCTCCATGGTAACTGGTGCCGGTAATAGTACCTACTATAATCACGGTAAATCTTATTATTCATGTAGGATCTTCTGACAAACACACACACATGAGTGTTTCATTGAATAATGGCATCTCTCTGATAGATAAGGGTGTAAATAAATAAATTATTAAAATTGATTGTAAAATAAAAGCAGCAAAATATATTTACGGTGTATAACAAACAACATTTTAAAGACAACATAATAAAACAAATCATGACATGAATAATTATTAAGATACGAGTATTAATTGCACGTCTTTTGAAAACTTTTTTATTGCATGTAAAAAAATGTGCAGTAAATACATTTTTTTATATTATTTCTCTTTCAGGTTTTCATTTTGAATTTATTAACAAGATTAATATTGAAAATTATTAAATTATACAATTCAGTTTGAATTATAAATATTTTATGCGATAATTAAATTTAGTAGGGAATGTGAGACTTCATGACATGTGTGAATGGTGATTTAGAGTGCAGAATATATGAGTATTCTGATTGAAATGTATTGCAGATGTAAGAATTCAAAATGTTATTTGTGTTTTGAAAGAACGGAGTTCGGGAAATTATCATTTTTTTTTAAATACCCCTTATGCTGCTCTGAGCCAAAACGTCTATTCCGCCATGCGGTATGCATTAAAGATCATGGTGCTCTGGCAGTAGTTGTTTAATACGACTAAGCGTAAAATGTTTGCTTGTGTCGTGATGAAGGTTTGGCCAGCGGTGATATTGAACACACTACAGCGCGATGCCAACTCAGCTACTGGCTGGTCTATTTATATGCGTTTCAATTATTAAAATATATCTAGGTTTCTCAGAAGTAATGTCGAAACTCTGACGAAGTCGAGTATTTGGTAAAGCTATTGGGTTCAAAATCAAATTTATTTTATATGAAAGTTTCGATCAAATAAATATAAGCTTTTGCTTTGATTTCGACCTTTCAGAATGTACATACATATAACATTATGTGTGGTTCAGCTTCAAAGTTCAAACCGTGATTTTTCTCTTCCAAAAAGCCCGATGGTATTGCATTAAATAAATAATAAATCGGGACATACGACATACGAACGATTCGATTGATACCTCCTATATGTTGATAAATTCTGAGCCCTTCGTTTTATATGAAATGATCTTATCAGGCGACCGAGGAGATTACTTAACGGCATCGACAGGTACCTACTTAAGTATTACCCAAAGATATTAGAAGAACGAGATATGCTATGTTGGCCGCCGGACCGTAGGCGGAGTACTACCTAATTAGGGTACTTTGAACGGTATCGGGACGTGTACGCACAGAAATCTGTTATATGTATTAGTGCGGATACCTTAGCGCAAGCGAAGGTGTGCAGTAGTATTGGTGAACAAAACCGGCGAAACTCGGCAAAACAATTCCACACAGCATGAACTGCTCATAGCACATCTCGTTCTTCTAATATCTTTGGTATTACCTCTTATGCGATCACAGGATGCGTCAACCCAGCGAGTATAATGCCACTTCTGCGACCCCGGGATACTTCAACCCAGCGAGTATATTACCACTTCTGCGACCCCGGGATACTTCAACCCAGCGAGTATATTACCACTTCTGCGACCCCGGGATACTTCAACCCAGCGAGTATATTACCACTTCTGCGCCCCGGGATACGTCAACCCAACGAGTATATTGCCACTTCTGCGATCCCGAGATAAATTCTGTGTAAAGCTTGTGCAAAAAAATCATTAAGTCAAACAAGATCCTTAAGTGCCTAAACTACCATATTACTTATATATAGTTAAAATACATATTTACGAACAGGGATGCTATTTATTTAGTGATTATAAATTTCTGAGCAGTTGTAAACAGTTCTACTGTATTTACTACAGTTGTGAAAGTGTTGTAACATTAATATGAGAGTATTAAAAGAAATTGTTCTTTGGAAAAAAAAACAAACCAAACAACGAGGGAATAGAAAATAGCAAAGAGCATAATGACAAAAAAAACAAACAACAAGAAAACAAAAGATCGTTTAAAACAATATGTAATTTTATTATATTTTTGGTTAAGTTGAAAGGACAATACAGCGAACGAAATCCTTATAACCCAAAGTCCAAAAATAGTTCAGAAAATTGAAATTGTAAAAGTTTTGGAACATGATATTAAAAATATTATGATATCACGAGTTACGCAATAAAAACACGAATTCCTTCGCTTTCCCACCTTTCTGCTGGTCGTTTTATTGTGTTAGGCAGGACTTTATTTTGGTTCAATCCCTTTGTTTGGTCGCACCCTTAATCCCTAGTTTGTTCATTATCTGCTGTGGCTCTCGTGAAAATTATGTTGCGACATGCAAACATCATGTTGAATTTTAATTTAATACTAATAATAAATTTTGAAATTACAGGATTTCGTGTGTGTACATTATTTTAATTATTTTCCTACTTTCAGGCAAAAACCATATTATGTCACGTTTTGAATGAGAATTACTATTATAATATTATAGAGAATACGTACAATGGCGTTAACCCATAAATAATAAACACTAATATTAACAACGTTTCGGACAGCGTTACAGTGCCCATGATATGCCTTGAAGATGGATACTCCTGTCTGAAACGATGGCTAAATAGGAGATAACAAATTTGTTTAGGTGCTTACGCAACACGGCGTAAGCACCTAAACAAATTACTTCCACACTTTTGGGCATCAAATCATATCATAAGATAAATACATTTATTGGTTTTATGCAAAGTCTCCCGGGTAAAGTGCGCTTACTTCGAGGAGGGGGTGATTCTAGTCAATAGTAAAAAAGACAAACGACTTTTTTAGAAATTCCAACGTTTTAAGGTAGTTTTTACAAAAAAACGTTGAATTGTTTTTATGGAAAAAAAATTTGTATGGGAAAATAAACATTGGAGTTTTTCATCATTTTACTTCTACCAACATGTAGAAGTACCTTCCGAAGTTAGCGCACTTTACCCCCAGACACCCTGCATTATAGAAACAAACCGTACATTGGTTACACTGATGAAACAATTTACAGATATTGAATATTTCAAAGGGGGTTCCTATGATATGTTTCCTCGTAATATCTCATATTTGGTATGTATGTATATAAAATGTATATTTAATATTTTCTGCGCCTTCTTTTGTGTCTTTAAATGTTCCCTATTTGGGGTCAGGGCTATTTTATTTCCTTCGCTTCTTTTCAGGTCACCGCTCCTTCTCTGCTGCGGTATGCAGGTGAAATTTTACCATAATGGTATACATATATATAATATATGAACTAGTAGATCATCTTGCGGATGCGAAGCATTCTTAATGAAACTAATATATTTAATCATCGTACCTTTACAAATCTGATTTATCTAACGGGTAATATTTTTATACCGAAGTATTTTGCAGCTTTTGAACGTGAGCGGCCAATCAGCCAACACGCATTAGTGCTTTATCAATTTAACGATATATCTACTAGTCTAGCGGTGGTGCGCATTCTCACCTGTCTCAACTTATTTTTATTACTTGCCGTATTTCATGACCATATCTCTTCCCAAATTCTGCTTTCCTGTCGAAGATCGGAATCTTTGCGCGAGGAGATTAAAGACCAAAAAAGCATATAATTTTTTTTTAATACTTGAAAATAATTACGATAATGAAGTCATTTTTATTTTATTTTTAATGTAACGAATAATTTTTTTTTTATAGTTGGATGGTAAATTATAATTACCCATTTTGATTTGCCGCCAAAACGAACTGTTCGTGAAAATGGCATTGTTGACATCACACCGGCCAACGTTAGTGACAGCCGTATTACCAGCCAGTAGCGTTTTCTACGTCATAATGACGTTGTAGCTAGTTGGAAACGTTTCGGAATGTACGCATTAGATAGCGTTTAAAATCAATTATTATGAATGAAAATATTATAATTAGATACGCATTTTTATTACGATGATCAAAATCAGGTTGTGAAAATACCCCATTGATTGAATAACTCGGGAAATATTTTTTGCCTGACGGTTGCCGACAAATTGGAAATTCACAGGAGGAAACATTTTAATTTATTTTTGATACTGAATGCACTGCAGTAAAGTGTGATTTTACAATACGGAGAGAAGTTTTCGGAATTTTACGTTAATATTTATTTTATTTATTATTCATTAACGCCCTGTTTGGGCTTTCACAAGGAAATTGACATCTTATTATTATGTAAGTATAACAGGAAAAAAGTTTAAATTACGTTTTTTTCATCTTGAGGAAACGCTTTGAATGTTTGAATGCACATTTTCATTAATTAGCCGTATCTTTTACTTGTGCAGTTAAGACATGTAAAGCCGCGATCTGTGTTGTGTGCATGTAATACAAAAGCAGGCTGTATTTGGTTTTTTCCGGTTGCCTTCATAAAGGCCCATAATTTACCCCCGTGGCCACTGGTCTGCATTGCGTGTTCCCCGTACAACCTGCGTGGAACACCTGTCCCAGTCACCGACAATCTCTACAACCTGAGAGCCAAGATACCCTCAGCGAATAATCAATGAAGAATAACCACGCAGTGCCAAAGTGTTTACCCTACCATAGCAGTTTCAGACAACATTGTTTTGCATTTATTTACAGCTGGCACTGTTGTTTTTGAATTTTTCGACTAAACATTTCACTCCTTCCACATATAAATCTTACACAAAAAAACAATGGTGTTCGTCTTTATTTTGAGCTTTCTTGGGAAGTTATTTTTCGTCAAAACCTGGACTCTTTATCGTATTGTGTATGAACTCTTTAGTAAGTCAACATATACCTAGACTTAATCCGATCACCATGAATCGATGCTCTTTCATTTTTATTTGTATCGATTGCTCTTTCATTGTAGATATGTGTGTGAAAGTGTATAATGGATGCTTTTGTTGCCTCTGCTTTATATATAGTTTGAAGATAGGATTTCTGTAGGTCAAGTCTGGACAAATACTTAAATTAAGTAAACACATCACCATTGTCACATTGTTAGCCATCCTTCTCCAGTTTCATTTTTCGCAAAATTCTGAGATAAAAGTGAGGGGAGGGTTTCAAATTCCGGATAATCTTGACAAGCTTACAGTCGACGACCCATACTTAGTAATAATATTTGGCCAATTTATATAGCGCCGTTTTCGTTAGAAATCACCGCAAGGGTGCTTAATTCATATATAATTTTTGTGGAAATCATTGGTGCATTTCAATGATTGTCTTCTTTCACACGGCGCCAACATATACTCGTACTTGTGCTTCTTGCGTGAACATATTTTCATTTTTCGGCTGCTCCAAGTGTTATGTTCCTCGTCTTTATTAACCTGACTTCCAAGCGTGTAACTTCTCATAAACTTGCGAATTGCACAAGTTAAACTCTACCAACGAGTATTATTATTCACTACCTGATGAAAATAGTTAACTAATTCGTGATGCTAAAGTATTTTAATCGTTAAGTTCGATTGGTGAGTTCGTTTTATTGAGTCAACAGTTTTACGCGAGGAGAGGGGAACGGTGCTGTTAATAAAATATATTAAACAGCAAAAACTTTCAAAACCTGTAAATATTAGAATGCGGAAAGCAGAAAGCAGAACATACGTAGTACCTACCAAGAGCTTTGTCTTTCACATCATTTTTTTATTATGCACATAATATTAAGCCCCCCATGACATGTGGCGTCCTGGCGCTCCCTCGCGAGGAAACAGATGTAGTCGTATTCAAATCACCGCACATCCACATCTCCTTCTCTATACTATATTAGAGCGAACACTTAGTAGAAATATAGTACTTAGGTTTCTCATGTCATAGCCACGCCATTCATCCAAAGGATTAAGTACTCCGTCTCATATTGCTAGCGGATGTACGGTGGGGTCTATTCAGTCATCCAGTGTCTTCGTCTTCGTTAGTCGTTAGCTTTGTCACTAAATTTAATGATATATGGGGGTTCAGGAGCGGATTTAAGAAATTGATTAAACTTTTAAGGATCAGGGTAGACTTTTGAAGGCTACTTTTTCAGGGCTTTGGATCCAGAAGCAGTGGACAGACGTGGCCGAAATAATTCTTATTTATAAAATTGGTATGATTTTTTTCAGATACTTACATAACAGGAAGTTTGTCTATAGATTCTAAAATAGAAGATACACACGTACTAATCCAATCAGGATCGTAACTGCTGTGAATAGATTCTTTACAATAAAACACTGTGTCTTTATTTAGACAATAAACTCTTAATATAATCGGGAACGAGTGAATAGGTCGGGCTGGAGGCTAACGTCGTCTCTATAATGTTCTCAAAATCTCTGATTTTTGAAACCTCACGGTTTATCGTAGGTCCCTCGCTACCCACCATCATGGGGGGCGACCCTGTATACTACAGACTTTTGTTGGATAAGTCTATAACCTCAAAGATCTATCTTATCAACACGAAAGCAACCTAAGTCGAACATCACAGTAACATTTATTTGAATTAAAGTTAGGATCAATAACTATACTTTAATAGCCAGGTACATTAAAACCTCATCCATTTTCTCAGTTTCATCAATTCATCCAGTCATCTAGTCTCACAATATTCCCAAAAAAATAAGTCATTCTTGTAATGAATATTAGTGTTCAATATATATATTTTTTTGATAAAATTAAGTAACCTATTTTACATCATTCCATAATCGGAAAACTTTGAGATGTTAGAAATTAAAATTTACGTCAGTGACTCTGACCTACGAAATAATAAAACTCGATCGGGGAGAATAAATAGGTCCGTCACTGTGAAGATTAACGATGCACCTGGTCAGCATTATAATGCACATAGCGGGTCGGTACTTCAGCAGTGAACACGTCAGGTAAATTAGGACTTTTCTATGTGGAGTATTTACGTGTATGACAGTATTTAGATTTGGGGAATTGTTATGGGGAACACAGGTCTAAATAATATAAATCGTTGGCCTGTGTGAATTCACCGTAAGGCGAAGATAACAAAGGTCAATTCGCCGCAGTAGAAAAGATACATAGAAAGTTAATATTAATTTACAAATAATATAAAACAATGCAATTATCACGGCTGATGAAAGACAGTCTATTCTATAGTATCGTAGAATCTATGCAAACAATGCGAGCGACTAATTGGGCGTTTCCTGGATCATTGAAGATAATATTCAACCTCACAACCATGGAGGTATTTGCAGGTAGTATACATCCTTCAATGGGCCGGACAAACCCGAGCAAGGATTAGAAAATTGGAGAATTTCTCCAAAGGGGTATTCCCACGGGAGCATCTGTAGTAGATCACATCCAAATTCAATCAGCCTTTTAGCGTGTTACATGCTGTAAATGTGTCCCCCGTGCGTTTGTGCCTACCCTAGTTTTTACGGTATAAAAAATCCTGTTATGATCGGGCACTCTGTAACACGGTTGCTAATATTGTATCGTAGTGACAGATTGACTAAGCAGTTAGATATCTTTTTTGCGTGGGTTGCTAAATTTATGCATCCCATTTGAATCTTGTGTATGACTGAGCCACAGGTACTGTGTCCTGATTTGATTCTGATGGAGTGATCAGAGATCAGGTAAGATGGTACCTGCGGGGGTTGGGTAAGGGGTGAGGGGGATACGACACATGGCAGATGGTAAATCTGACCTACCTCTCGGGGGCGGCAGCTGCGGACCTTTTGTGCTCGCAACAAAACCCTTACAAGATACCCGACACATCCCAAGACTGACTGCAAATTACGATGGTTCAAAACAGTCAGGAAAAAAGGTTTTTGGACTAACCATTTAGAAGAAAATAATTATTTGGCTGAATTCAATTTACTATTCCTAAGCTTTCTTATAAACTTTGTGATACATTCCAACACGAAGCAATTATTTTTTAGAAAATGCTCCATACCCAACATTCCCAAAGATGAAATAGTTAGGCCACCCCTCTGTGGAGTTAATGTAAAAAAAACTGTGAATAAGTTCGGACACTGTCGTTTTACGTATTAATTAATTAATTACGTATTGTTCAAAAATACTATTTATTTAAATACTAAAGTATTATTGACTATTCTTTAAATGAATGTTCAAAAAAACAGCCCTGTACTTCCATTTTGTAAATTGTAAATTAGTTAATTGTGAATGTTTCTTCCTGTATTCTAATATATTTGTAGTAGGCACCTAAATTGTAAAGTGTTGATTTTTCGTAAGTAAATTAAAATTTAAGAAATAATGTTCTCTCCGTGGCTTGCTCCTTATGCGTGTTCCCTGATATTGTGTTGGTTCTCATAACTGTTTCAATTTGTGTTCAATCGGTTTCGTCAGAAGTTAAATAAATAATACACGTGATTTCTCCTGCAAAAAAGCAATAGACGCCCTTCGCGTGTGGCCGATTTTTGCAATGGTGCTTAATAAACCCTGGTAAATTGGAAATACGTTTTTTGTAAATAGATATTATTAAGCCGTGAGATATTTCCAGACAGGAATAACTACCTAATAATAACATCTTACACAACACACAAAACAATTAAAAAAAATGAAATAAAGCTATTGCTCTCGGGCTGGGCGAGAAATTTTGCGTAAAAGATTAGTTAAACCGTTTAATCTTCGATTAGGCTTGCCGCTTACTGTTGCTAGATACTCGATGTATTAATCAATTGGAGGTCAATTCTTTATTCGGGTTAATAAACCCGCCAGCTGCTTGTGCGTTTCTTAAACGAAATCGTTTTATTTTTCATTGAAAAACTACGGTGAAACTAATGGTGTTAACCCAACGCAACAAATCTATGTATTTTATTTCATCGTAGCCGTAATCGATAATAATCTTTGAGGTTATCCTAATCCCCGAATATCTATAGCAATATCCTAAAAAAATATTATTCTTACAAACCCCTTTATGTATCTTCCGATAAGCCTCCTTTCTTCGGAAAAAAATACCTTTCTGTCTGTTTATTGATAGAATTTACATAACCATATGTTTATCATAATAACATTCTTCCCATAAATAAAACTATAATAAACGTTATAAAATTAATTAATCAATTAATTTATCGTAATCGTACGATTATCAGTTAAATAAATTATAATCGTGATCCAACGTAGTCCCAACTGCTCCAAACCGTCTGGAGCCAGTCATCCCCTATGGCATCCCCAACCCGGTTATGTTGTAAGGCTGAAAGTAGTGGGGTGATGAAGGGTGTGGGGTATAGGAAGGTGAGGAAGTACCTGGCTATTCAGATCTGGTCACCAAACACGGCCAAAGCCATTTCAAACAACGTTTCAATTCTGAATGGTGGTCTCACACCAGGGCGATACTGATAGTATCTTCCACTCTTGTAAGTACCACACACATTATCAAATTAATCAAATATAATTTACCTTCGCACGCCGGGGTTTGAACCCGCGATCTCCGGCTCAATATCTAGTTTTTTTCGTCAGAAAATATTTTACAACACCCCTGATACTTTATAATAGAGTTTTATGTTTCTTAGTAACTGAGTGCTAAAGGGTTGTTTATAAAAATAGGTATGTTTTGTCTATGGAACGTGATATCTCTGAAACCCGCAGAATCTTCTGTAAAGCGATACCGCTGGATAAGAGCGAGCTAACATCTTGAAATCATATTTTACAAAACCGTTTCTCGTTGAATATTACACTCGTTATTATTGTAACAAGTGCTGGTGAAGCGGCAGTCGGGTATTCAATAAGCTCTTTGTGTTTACTAACAATAACAATTCGTTTATACAGCGCAGTTTAGTAATATTTTAACCCATCCTAAATCCTGTATCTAAATTTCGCCAATAAACAATTAGATAATGTTAATTAAGTGTTAATCTCAAGTGACCTACCAGGTAAGTATTGTACTGTATATTTTCTCCATAAATAGTTAAGTAATAACATAGATCACTCTAGAAATGTATTATAAGTTTGTACAGCGCCCTTGAGGTGTTTTTGCACAAAAACGGCGCTATACAAGTCATCCAAGTATTATTATTATTATTATGTATGTTACAAACTTACAGCACTAAATTTAGATAATTACTTAATTAACGGCGACCTTCTTACACAATTGACAAATTCACAGTCAATCAAATAATAAAACATAAATATAATTAATTAATATTTAATTTTATAATGATGTTGACAAACTTACATTAAAAAATTTCCTTTGTAAAATTTTCGACATATGTTTCATACTTCTTCATGTCCACCTTTTATCGCTGTATTAATTTAGCTATATTCGGTAAAACACGCAATCTGTTCAATACAAACATGCTTTATAAGAAAACTGTTTATATTTATTTTTATAAATATCAAAAAATTACTACACATTGCTCTGCAATTACTTTCATAGTACCTTGAGTCCTTTTTTGTATTTTTGTTATCATGTACAATTATTGTACCTACTTCTTGTAAAACAGAACTCTCCGTAATAACTTATATTGTACATTGTACCTGCTTATATCGTTCATACTAAGTTTATTATGTTTACACTAATTATTTTACTCTACAACAACTTACCTTAATAAAGTATATATGTGTAAAAGCCTTAAAGGCGTGAATAAATAAATGAAAATAAACAAATCGCATATTATATAATCGAATTGGCCTATAAAACTAAGGGATGAAATTACTGAAATTTCACTAGGTTGATTGTTCTCATATAGATTTTGGAAATGCATTTCCATTCTATCAATTGTCTGTAACCTATTTCCATCGGGCAGCGTTACTAAAAAAGCCAGTTTGATAATATTTATTGCATAGTTTCCAGTACGATCCAAGCACGTTACGTAATTGACCCATAAAGCCAGCCTAATGCTATAAATTCCCTTTAGTGCGATAGAGAGACGTCGGTGTAGTGGTGCTACCAGCCACCAGCCACCTTCCGTCAGCCAGTGCACAGTGGGTGGGAGATAATGCCACCCCGTCGCGTCTGACGGCCAACGAACCCAATGCACTATCTCCACCTGACGGCTATTAATACGTCTATAATCGCCAAGCAACAATTAATAACTTGATAAAACCGTCTAATGCAGGTGCTTGGAGCCATTGACTTAATTAAAGACAAAGACAAAAGCTTTCTGTAAAACATCTGAGCGTGAAGCTTAATACAATGCCTCGGCATTTCGGCCATTGTAGAAATGACAAAATCAAAGGAATGTGACAAAGTGTTCCGCTTTTAATCCGGTTCTTCCTGCTTCCGCCTTATTTCGATTTAATGGCGCCTACATTCTGGAGCAGTGGATTGATGCTGCATTCATGCCTCCTCGGTGGGGGGGGGGGGGGGGGAGTTGTGACACGGCTCCCTGGTTTCCATCGTGCTACCGATCTGTCATGATGTGTCAGATTAAAAGTAGCCATCTGGCAATGGGCACAATCAATGGCCTATAATAACGTAGAGATTTATTGATAAATATAACTGTGTCGAAACGTTTCCATTCGAAATATTGCCGACATTTTCAATTAAACAACTACTAATAAACTTGTTTTAATTTTACGCAACTGATAAACAACCATTTACTACACCCTTACGCAAATGTGTGCGTACGATAAAAATCCTTATAATTTCCCCACCCGCGTATCTTATTAACCCATTCTCTAGTACCAACTTTGGTCTATCGTTTTTCTTTTCAGTTTAATTATAATATTATGTACTTGCATAATAATACATCTATTTCGTCTTTCTACACACTCATAATGTTTATTATCAGTTAAGTTTAACCTGTAGATGTTAAGTGATATTTTATGTTTGTAAGCATGTATCTATAGATTATCTCTACTTAATTTTCTTTTCTACAAAAATTACAATAAATTTGAGCCAAAATGCCAATATTGTTCCGAACATATTTAATTCTGACATTTTACTCCAAATAACTAAAATAGTTTTCCCATTGTCATTGTCAAAAGTGTGTACGAATTCTGAAAATAAGCTGTTTATTGTCAAGTTTTCTCTGAAAGCTATGGATTATTCGCACTGAAGCGTAAATATTAGACCGTTTACATTTATAGTATTCACCTTGATAGAATTATCATCTGTGTCGCATGGCAGATGTAATTTAAAAATAATTATCTTGAAGACAATTATACTGAGACGATGTACCAGTTTTTTGATTTATCTCAATGTTCTGCACAGTGAGTTCAGAGAATAGAAGGAAACTTAAGTTCATCGATATAGACTTGAGTTTGAGAATACAACGGATCAAAGTTCATCCCGAAAGCCTCTATGATTCTAAACTAATTAATACGGCACAATTTCCTTGATCAAGCACACTAAATTATGGCATCCATTCTAGATCATGCGTTTTACGATGTTTTCGTTTGCTTTATTGGCCACGACCATAATAGTTTTGCCATCAAAAGTTACCAAGTTAGCCTTTAGCATGCTTTTCCCATTCGCCCATAAAATAAACCATTTCATGTTCAGTTAAAAATTGAAAGCATTGTGAAATAAAGTTTGCAGTAAGGTGTTCGTTCCATCGCATAACATCGGGAAAATATTAGATTTTCACGCTTTACTCATTTATTAAATGGGAAATACAAGAAAGCGCACCAAGAATATTTAATGCCTTTCGTAGAGTTTAACGCTTATGTACTACTACCTCATTTCGTGCAGAGGTGTTCACCTAGCTTCATCAACATGTTATTTTCATAAACATCAAACATGTTCTTCAATTATTCCTACGCGCGACACTTGAAGTCACAGATATATCGTTTCTCCGTTCGTGTTATAAGTGACCGACCGAAGATTCAGTTTAGGTTTTGGTTTCGCCCAGTTTCGGCCGAAACTTCGGCTCGGATCACGTTCGACTTTACTCGGGCGCGTGTGTACTGTGTAAGCCGCCTGTAATATTATTTTAAAAGAAGCTGACATAAAAAAATTGTCTTAAAATTTAAAGGGTTTACCATTATCATTTATTTTTTTGTCAAAATTTATCGTTTAAGCTATAATCAATTATTTTATTGCTGTTATCTATCATAAATCAGAGTAAAGATTTGCTTACACTGGTTAGTAGCTCTAAGATCATTTGTGTTGCATCATACATTGAAGAACTGTAACGTAACAACGAACCAAAAAGTGCAAAAATTTGTTTTTAATATGCATTTTACAAGCGGTGCATCATTTTAACAAGGTGTGAAAGCGTCATATAGTCGCAAGTAACATTACAAGAACAAGTATAATAGTCATTGAATACCTAAATCATCTTCTCGTGGCAAAATGGTTCTCCCGTGGTGACTGCACTCTCTTCGGAAGAGTAGAAGGAGGCAGTTAGTATGATTTAGGGCTAGCGATGGTTTCGTGGCGGTTACTGCAGGCGAGGGTTCCGCGGTGTAACGGGCAAAGTTTCACTTTCAGCCCTCTATAAAGTGTACCACCTTTCTTCGTGACATCCGCTAAAACCCCTGTGCCGTGCACCTACCCTTAACACAAGCTATCACAGGGTTGTCCAATGATAGTATTTTATATTAAACTAGTGGTTCTAGACCTAAACTAGTGGTTCCAGACCTAGACCTTGCTTTCAAAAAAGTATCTTTCTAACTGTCTCTTATTTAATAAATCAATACCAAAATTTCCTCAAAAATCATAGGTTTGTAAAGGATTTTCAAACAAGGATTTGTGCTGTTTCGCCAAAGAAACGTCACTATTTTAATCTCTTAAGGACCACGCCCGAGTATACTCGGGCGGCCAGAATTCGGAATTCATACTAAAGAAGATTTTTAATTATTTTTTCACACTATGCACCACAAAATCAATATTCAGTCCCATTTTGGGTCCGAAATGGCTTTTATATGAGGATATAATACTCAATATATATTATATTTTGAGTAAATAAAATTCATGATAAAAAAGGGTGTTTAAAAAAAAGAGTTTTCCATTTTTAATTATTAAATGATTACTGAAGGGGTTAATGACATTTCTTCAATTTCTTCAGGCGGGTAGGTACAAAAATATTGAAAAAATCAGAATAAGAAGGTCCAAATAAACACAACGATTTCATGATTTATCACTTAATTATAATCAGTTCAAATTTTGAAAATTACACTTAAATTCAAAGTTTCTAAATTAGTATTTTTGATGATTATGAAATCAGAAATCGAAAATGGATGTTTTAGCCCTATTAAAAATATGTATAGCAAGTTGCGCCCCTAGCTAAGTATTCCACCTTGTGGTCTGCAGGTGGCAAGTGCCCGTTCATCTCACCCCCTAGGCGTCCCTAGTCTTTCCTAGCTACTACCGAAATGCCTACTTTACGCAGAAACCTTAACGAAGGGGACTTTATGGAACGGAACAGGATTATTCTAAGGGAAGAATTATATCGAACGAACAGACGTTATATTTTTAATATTGCCTGGGGTCTAGCACAGTCAAATCGACGACTTAACAATATCGGATTGATGGGCGTAACTACAAATGATTTTATACCGATTTACCTAGCACGATCGCACTATTGATATCCAGACCAAGAAATAGAAAGAAAAAAAATTAAAGTTTGTTTTCATGGTTAAATTAGATATCCAAGTGTCAATATTTTTAAGCCTTTCAAAATTTTCAATTTAACAAAAACTTCTAAAATGTAGAAGTTAAAAACTCGGATCAACATACCTAATTTCACAATACAAAACTGTATAGCGACCTCTCCCTCTTATTATCAAAGTACGCACGTAACAGAAAGAGATGTCTAATTATTACGCTGTACAAACCTATCACGGAGTAGGTATATTTGACATCACATTTCGTTCGACCAATCGTGGTGTGTAGGTATACATAGAAAACCTTTTAAATCATTTTTAAAGAACGATTTAATCATTCTGAGCGTAAAAATATAGAAATATACAACTATATTCAGAATCGGTATTTTTTGATCTACATGAATATATTTTTTAAACACAAAATGGCCATAAAAATTATTTTCTGTTAAAAATATCAAATATTCCGCGCAAAATTTTAATGGACATTTTGAAAATTGGAAATGAATTGTCGCGAATTCAAACTATCCGGTGATTTTCACGGGTATGCACTTAAAAGTAAGTGAAAATATTTTAAATGAAAGTATTTTTATTTTTTAGAATAAATGTAAAAACCATATTTTTGGTAAATTTATGAAGGTAGGTAATTTATATTACTTTTCTAAATTCTTCAAACAAACGGTTCCAATTTTGAAAATGGCACTTAAATTCAAAGCACAACTGAATTATAGAGTTCATTCAACCAGAGTTATGCGGGACAGACATAACCGAAATTAGTATTTTTAATGTTTTTTAATATTTTTTGTTGTAAAAATGCGTTGTTATATCCATACCGATGTTTGAATATAGTGTCTTAATTTGATTTTCATGAACTTTGATTACTAATTAGCATTTTTCGATTGTTAAAAATAGTGGACCTTAATTAAAATAATCCATTAGATATAAGTATTTTGTTGTAGGAATCAATTTGAATCTCAAAGGGTAATTATTATTTTTGAGGCGTTTTAGTTTCTCCGTAGGTTTTTTCCGAAAATCGTACTGCTTAAAATCAAATGATCTTAGAAAAATGTTAATACTTCCAAAAGAAAGGAAATAATTTGCCTCACCTGTAATATTTTCCAAATCATATTCTTTTAAGGCAAATTTTCATAGCCTCATTTTCCTTTGATTCGAAAGTTAAGCTTCCACTTTAGCACTTTTGCGGGTCCTTTTATTTCCAACAGAAGTGAAAAAGGGAATTTGAAGCATTAGCATGACTATCGCATTGGTCGTAAAAGGGCCAGGATATCGAAGGCTGCTAGGGCCAACCCACATAGCTTTTCTTTTTCAAATTACTTGATAAATTACACACGATTTTCTCCCAAGGAAATTCTCGCGACTGCTTCTGACACATTAAATTGTGTGTTAAATATATTATTCTCATAATAATAATAATTGTAAAAAATGGGCCATTTGTGCTGTGGATTATTTTGCGTTTTGCGAGTAATTCTTTAATAAACTCCCCCTAAGATTAATTTTCCTACTGATCCTGTTTGAAATCCGTGTTCCCGCGTAAAAAGCATGAATTTTAAAAATGTGAGTTAAACGGGAAATTTCTATGCTGAATGATAACGCATGAGCAGCATTATTCATGGGAATTTTTAAACAGCCATTATATTTCAAACTTGGTTTATTTACTGCGTATGAATATGGAAGCGAACATGATAATTAAACGAGTTGTATACATTTTACACGCCCTGTGGTAAGTAACTTATTTGTTTATTTAGCATAATAAAATTGAGATAAATCCGATACGCCTCGTTACAGAGTAGGAGATACTTTCAGTATCGCCCTTGTGAGAGATCACTATTCAGGATGGTCATTACCCAGATCTCAAAATCCAGGTTTTTCCTGACCCACCTTCCTTCATTTATTTCATTACACTACACCTTACAACATTCCTCCCCATGGTTAGTCCATTCATTCTGTTAGCCCCACGCAGTAAATCGACTCGTGTGGTACCAAATACGTAAATATATAATATTAAACAATTCTTGTAGTTATTCTTGCTTTATTTATTTATCATGATTGTTTTTCTTTGTTTACACAAGATGTTTTTCGTACTTTGTTTACACAAGATATTGTTTGTTTTTCTATTTTCCGTAAAATGAAATGAAAGACACCTATAGATTTGGTTTTGGAACAAACCTCCTAGATCAGAAGGCTGGGACACTCATTCAAAGCAGCACTCCTACTTGTATGAGATTCTCTAAAAAAATAGTTTTTTTTTTTTTCAATTTGATCCAATGTGATCTAAGATCTAGGATCCAGCCTTGTGATCTAAGAGGTTTTGCTTAAATACTTTGGAAACTATTCAGTTAATTAATCGTGACAATTTTGGTAACAGAAAAAAACGTGTTATTCTGAGTATTATTTTAATTTAAATACAAAGAAATCTTTTTTTAAATTTAATAAAAAAATCTGTTTTTTACAACAAACAGACACATTTATTACATGGTTGATGACGATTTTTTGTTGTTGTTGAGATATTCCTCCCCATACAGTGATATGGCCCCTGTGTTTAGTGAGGGAAATCATGCTCAAATAATAACTATGGACTATATACCTATATAGTAGTTGTTGAATCTTTTTCAATTAAAGCTAAAATTCATAATTTTTTAGCTTTAAAGGAAGGATGTTTCAAAAGAAGTTATTATTTGAATATTTTGCATGCATTTTATATATTGTATTGTACCTGCATTGAATATTGTAGAAACGTTTTCATATTAAAATATTTGCTTGCATAGGAGCGATATATGCCTGATCTTACAAGAGAGCGTGCTAATTGCAATGGTAATTAAATTTTAATATATCTACTTACCATAAAGCAGATATATTTAATTTAATATATTTAATAATAATAATAATAATAATAATACTTGGATGACTTGTAAAGCGCCGTTTTTGTGCAAAAACACCTCAAGGGCGCTGTACAAACTTATAATACATTTCTACTGTGATCTATGTTATTACTTAACTATTTATGGAGAAAATATACAGTACAATACTTACCTGGTAGGTCACTTGAGATTAACACTTAATTAACATTATCTAATTGTTTATTGGCGAAATTTAGATACAGGATTTAAGACTTAATTGAAAAATTGAATATAACTGGACTTTCTCTTAGGATTGGTATATTTAATTTAAGGGTACGACAGCTTAAAAAGGTAAGTTTTTAGTTTAGACCTGAATTCTGTTGTACTTGTTATGGATCTTAGTTCCGGAGGAAGTTTATTCCAAGGCTTCGGCCCAGATACTCCGAAAGCGCGCTCACCAAACTTAGTATTTGGCTTGCGCATAGGTTCTATCAGTCTGCCTACAGCTGCTGATGTTGCTGATCTAAGCGTTGACTGCCTCAGACCAGTGTTTTCCGGGAAGCATAGTTCAGAGATGTAGGGTGGGGCCATTTCATTGATAGATTTAAACACCATCCAGCACAGTTTGTACTTAATAACACACAGTTTGTATTTAATAAGTGATTAAGGACCTGATAGATTGCCAACTTTTATGGTTTGATAAAAAAGGTTGTTATTTTTTTTTATTTTATTTTATTTTTTATTCTTCATATTTTGGTATATTTAAATTCAATTTAATTGTTAATACATGGGAACAGGCTCAGCCCATTGAGGTGGTTTATAAAAGAAAAGATTTTTCGTATTCTTTTATATTTATTTCTCCTGTAAAAGTTATTAAAATTGTATGCAGGAAATATTTTATTTTTATTTTTACATCTTACAAAAAATTTATATAATGTTTTCTGCTGAATTGATCTCGTATTTCAGGAAATTCTCACACACTAAATAACTTATAAAATATTCAGTTCGAAAACAAATTGATACAACGGTAAAGTGGTTTCTGGAAACCTCATTTCACAATAAAGTTTCCCTGGTCAAAACACATTCCGTAATAAATTCTTCGGAAAGTTTTCATCTCCAAAAGGCAAACACGTCAACAGAAAATGCGTCTCACGTAATAAAAGCTCGATAGCGAACGTGACTCTAAAACCTGAGAGCTTTTTAATTGTCCATGGGCAAGTTTTGTTAAGTGTCATTTATTGGCTGTAAGCTTTTGCTCCTATAAGTACACCAACTTCCTCTCCACTGCTGTGCTGTGTAGAAAATACGAATGTCATCAAAACCGTGATTATACTTTACCTATCAGTGTAAGCCGCCTTACATTATTTGCTATCGCTACCGCACGGAGAAAAATGAGTATTGCTAATTAGTAAGAATCTCTTCAAATGGGATTGCAGACCCTTAATGAATGAATTGAGAAGCTTTCTTTTAAACTTTTAGTAAAATGCGAATATATTATCACGATGTCGGAACACGTGTTCATAAAGATCCTAATATTTGTCATTTCGTCATTCTATATTATCAAAGTAAATGCATGCGCATGAACATGTGTTCCAATTTATTAGGAAATTACTAAAAGCTTATCAGGAAACGGTCTGATCTCATT
Source organism: Hesperophylax consimilis (assembly GCF_061612785.1). NCBI lineage: Eukaryota > Metazoa > Arthropoda > Insecta > Trichoptera > Limnephilidae > Hesperophylax > Hesperophylax consimilis. The sequence continues at coordinate 35,909,281 of NC_142838.1, read as the reverse complement.
CATAATGAGATTTTTTACTAACATTCTGAAGGTTTCCTATTTTCTTTTTTTTTCTTATATTTTATAGATTTTTAAACATTAAAATTTTCACTATTGAAGACAATATTAGCGATTTCTAAACGAAAATCTGAAACAGAAAAATCAGAAAAGGATACGGTCACATCTAGGACTCGAACCCAGGACCCTTGTCTTTCCGGGACACCGCTCTACCAACTGAGCTAATGGGACCCTTTCCCCCTCGGTCACTTTTAACTGTATCATACTTCGAATAAGAACTACCAACATTGTCTTCATTTTTTCACTGCACATTTTTATTGGCAACTATCTTTATGTATGAGGTTTTACTCAATAAAGTTATTCCGAAAAATAAATATTAAAATTTTCAACTACCATACTAGGCTAATGCCCGTGAATAATAATAATCTTCCTGAATCTGTGTATTGTGTATCCGGTATTATGTAAACACCACTCACATTACTTTTTAAAACATGAAAGCGTCGTCCTTCATTGTAAAGCTACGATTTACATAACAAATGAAATCACCATGAAATATTTTGCGGTCGTGGCATATTCTCAAAGGAAGTAATCGGTTACCCTGTTAATGTTTTTTGTCGAAAAAAAATAAATATTCAGGTATCTGAACGAATTATCAGTACCACATTGGAGTTGTTGGTTGAATCGGGTAATTAAAGTCTCCTTGCGGTTAAAAGAATTCGTTGTGCAAAATTACTGAAATGTTGTGTTCAACCAACTTTATTTTATCTTCTAAAATTTTTCATTGTATGAACGAGATAAAAGTGAAGTGACAGTTATCTTGCATTTTTTAAAATTAAAGGAACTTTCTTTTAGATTTTTTAATTTGAATTCTTAAGTTTCGACGTTTTGATTTAAAATGTTTGTGTTAAGCATTTTTTTATTAAACTTTTTTCGTGTTTAAAATTAAAATATTGCAATTTTTAAACATGATATATATATTTGAAATACAGAAACCTAAAAAGCAATTTCATCTAGTTTCAAAATTGGTATTTGTTTTTGCGATATCTTCAAAATGAAGAAATATATAGACATTTTAAATAAGTACCTTGGAAAATTTCGAAATTATATGAAATTATTATTATATCAATTTTATACAGTAGATCCCTGTGACTGGATATTTTTATTTTTTTATTATTTAATAATTGTATTTTTTACAATAAGTAGGTATACAATGTTTACGTGTCATACAGTATTATAACGTAAACTAAAAGTTAGCCTTTCCTCACCATAAAGAGACAAGACTCTTGTGTTTGGTGAACACTATACGAACTAAATGCAATCAAGACAGTGTCTTTAGAAATATATATCTTTTTCATTTTTTTGATTTTTCATTGCATTTATTTTGGGTTGAATGGTGCGCTAATACATTTAGATAGCTGCTAATAAAAATATGCGGTGAAAAAAATGAAGACAATGTTAGTAGTTCTTACTAGAAGTATGACACCGTTAAATATGACCGAAGGACATAGGATCCCATTAGCTCAGTTGGTAGAGCGGTGTCCGGCAAGAGTCCTAGATATGACCGTATTTTTTTCTTTTTCAAATTTTCGTTTCGGATTCACTAATATTGTCCTCAATAATTAAACATAAATATTTTAATACAACAATTGAATCAACATTGCTTTGCTTCATCAAAAACTTTGCTTTTTCGCTGTTGAAAACAAGGATTAATTTTTGATAAAATAAGCACTTGGTTCATGAAACATGAAATATATTTTCTGTGTGGGTTTGTTCACCAGGTTTGATGGTTTACTTAGCTGCCTGATAAAAGGTAATTTATCAACTAAGGCCCTTCAACAGAAACGTAATTTGAAGTTGACCCTTCTCCCTCAACTAGGCAGAAATTGACTATGATGAATTATTACATATTTTTTTTTTGAATTTTTAAAAATGTCTCCTTTCTTTAGCATGCTATAAAAATAACAATAAAAGAAATATAAGTTTCTTTCTTCTTCGGAAAATAACAAACTTAAGCAGAACAATTATCAGTCATCAGTAATGATATTATTCAAACATCTGGATTCGGTCATAAGACTTCATAATTTACTGTCTCGCCTTTTTGTAAAACACTGTACTGAATAATGTTTTAAAATAGACTTTCAGAAACAACTTGGAGAGTTACTGGGTGGTCATGAGAAATTTCGACAATAATCCAAAAGCCTTTTAGATTTCAGACCCTTATATTAACCCTTCGAAAGGATTTGCTAGAAACTCATTTGCACTCACTTTCCAAGTTTGTGTGGGATTTTGAAAAATTCTTTAAAAAAAGGAACCTAAATAAATATTATTCGCTTAGCAAGGAAATAATGTATCTTTAGTATTCGAGCTTGATGTTTCGTCACTTGCGAACATAGATTTTTTATCTGTGAAAAAGCGTGTCAAATAACACAAATATATTTCATTTATAGAGCTGTATTTTTATTTACAGCAAAGTCTCGTATGATTAATTTATAGTGAAGGACGTTTATTTATCTAGAAAATATAATAAAACTCATGAATATTGTCCTATTTCTTCATGATATTATATTTTTTACAACATTACAAATATTTTTCTGATTATATGTAGCTATCTGGGGAAAATATAGGATTTGTACAAATATATAAATAAATTATATTGTAAGACGGTTCAATTTACAAAAAGAGTTGCGAAAAACAAGTAATTTATTACGAAAATAGTGTCATTTTTCAAAGAACACTAGGTGAATAAGCCTGCGAGTACCTCTATGTTAAGTTTTATAAGTCACGCGATTGTCTTTTCTTGATAAATGTTTGTTATTTCAAAATGTTTTTGAAATTATTTTTTAAATGAAACCTGCATCTACTCGGATGATTGATTTAGTTTTTCAAATTTAATATATCACCTGTATGAAAGAACTCATCAAAACAATAAAAAAATCAGATTTTAGAGATTACAAAAATATTGGCTGATTGACGCATTTCTTTCTGTTAAAACAAAATTATTTTTGATCACGAGCGTTTGTTGTCCCTAATATTTTCTTTGATCATCCAAACTCTCTGTATCTAAGGACCGAGTCCAGATGTTATGTATTCTCAGCGTAACTCAAATTGCTTCCTCTCGCGTTTATCTCTGCTGGATCGGGGACATCTTGAACTACACCACTTAAATTCTCTTATTTCTTTATCGCCAGCGCATAAAAACTTGGACGTGGCAACTTGTAGAACAAGACGCTTACAATAATTCTGTTTCATGGAAACTTTTCGTGGATAGAACTTGGTTATCAAAATTGGACTGAACCCGTTTCCGATACATCTGTCGATCTCGAAAGTATCGAAAATATCAAACCGGCCTACATCGAGGCTAATATTGCCCAATGGAGAACTGCGCAGACGGTAGGAACGAAAATGTACACTTTTTCGAATGATATTTCTCATTACGGACCAGACGACCTTCGTGGTGAAGGGTTATCATCCTTTTTTGTGAACCCAGAGCCAGAGGTCCCGAGTTATTTAAAGAAGTCCTGACGAGGGCAAAATAAAATTGTTCATTCAATTTCAGTACATTGAAATTAAAAAGTTCCATATTTGTACCTTGTTCCAGTTTGGAAAACACTCAAAATCGCCCCAGTCGAGAAAAATGAGTATTGCTGATTTATTAAAATCCTGTTAAAAATGGGACAGTTAATGAAAATGTTTGTACTTGCCGAAAATATCGGGACACGTGTTCATGCAACTGCGTTTTCCCTGTTAATTTACACAAACACTTATACTTTAACCCAAACACTTATACTTTAACCCAAATACAAATTTACAAATATACTTTAACCTGTTAATATACAACTACAGAGGCAACAAAACTACGAATCAACTCGTACGTAGTCTCACGTCTCGATTAGTGCAACGACATTTATGCCAGCCTTCCAAAATATCAAATTGAAAAACTTCAATTAGTGTTTAATGCAGCAGCACGGCTCATAACTGGGGTTTCTAAATATTCGCTCATTTCAGAACACCTTCGTAACCTTCACTGGCTCAAGTGACCTGAAAGAATCCAGTACAAATTGTGCTGGATGGTGTTTAAATACATCAATGAAATAAATAACCCCACCCTACATCTATGAACTATGCGTCCCGTAAAACACTGGTCTGAGGCAGTCAACTCTAGATCAGCATAGTCAGCAGCTGTAGACAGACTGATGGAACCTAAGCGCAAGCCAAATACTAAGTTTGGTGTTCTCGCTTTCGAAGTATCTGGGCCGAAGGCTAGGAATAAACTCCCTCCAGAACTAATATCCATATCGATTCCAACAGAATTCAGTTCTAACGTAAAAACTTACCTTTTTAAGCTGTCACCTACCCTTAAATTAAATATACCATTCCTGAGAGTAGCATTCTTGTATTGCCTATAATACATCCTAATCACACTTTTTTTATTGGATTTACATTATTCGAAATCTGTCTTATACTGAGGGACGAATCACGTGTAGGAAACTGAATTCTGGTCAAAACCTTGTACCTACTGTAGTACCGCTCTGCATAAAATTTTCTTTTTCTTTCCTAAACACGCTCATTAAAGAAGATAAATACATATTATTCAAATAAATACCATAACAATAATAAATATTTAGTCTAATAATGTAAAATTTTCCAATTATGTCCTAATTCCTGAAAATCTAAATTTCGCTAATAAACAATTAATTAAGTGTTAATCTCAAGTGACCTACCAGGTAAGTATGGTACTGAATATTAGCTCCATATATAGTTAGTAATAACATAGATCATTGTAGAAAAATTTATTATATATTTTTGTACAGGACCCTTGAGGTGATTTTGCACAAAAACGGCGATATACAAATAATAATATTATTATTATTATTATTAATGACCGAAGGCGAAAATATATGTTGTTTATGAACACGCGTTAGTACAATCCTTTTTTACTAAAAGTTCATAAAACCTATCAATTCATTATTTTAGGGCCTGCAGTCCCGTTTTAACAGGATTACGAATAATTTGGAGAGATTTTTAATAAATTAGCACTCTCTCTTCCTTGTATGTTTTAGTAACAATTGGGGATGTCTTGGCTTAACTTGCCCGAGCAGTTAGGATTTTTGTTCGTTTCCATTATCGGCCCATATTTAAAAAAAAATCTAATTTAAAATATGTGAAAGTAACAGCAGGATTGAATTGCACAATTAAAAACAAACTTTCAATTTATATACATGGGAAAAATCCAATCCATATGGTAATCCATGTTAAAACTTCGATGAAGACAAAGTCAACGACTATGCAAATAAAATAATATGTATGTAGGTACAGACAACGGAGAGATTTTGTATAAAGACAAGTTAGTCAAGTTCGACGATGGATTTATACTCGTATCTTCACAGCGTGATAAAAGCTATAGTCCACAATAATAAAGCACCGCAGCGGTATTGTAGGAAACTTGGAACACTGAGGGATGGTACAATGTAGGGCAATCATTAATTAACCCCATATCTGATGGTATTTCCTCCTCAAACTTCTGGATTCCGGAGCCCTCGCCCTCGCCTGGTAGTTGTTATCGTAGGAGATGCGGGGCCAGGCGATCCGCCCTGATGACTCAATTGTTTCCAACTTCTTCGAATAAGATTTGCATTCATTATCCCAACAATTTCAAACAACAATTTACTATCGCCATATCCTAAAAGTATTGGACTGCAAACTAGTCTGTAAAACTACACAACTTTGCTATGGTAATCTCTAAAAGTTTAATACCGAGTGAAGCAGTTGGGGTATTATGTAGGTACACGTTTTCGGAATAAATTTATTTTCATAACATGATAGTAAAATGTTAGAATAGACTTTGGGTGTAGATATTATCATCAAAATATACAGAATACATATGTACATATTTCTATTTTAGTAACGGTTATATTTTAATATACTTTGGTTCAACTTCATTGTGTGATTAAAACAGTTTATAACTTTATTCCATTTATTTATAATAATAATTTTGTAACCACTTCTCCAAAATGTAATCCATTCGATAGTCTTACATACGTCTAAATTTTGATGAATGAACGCGCGTTTTCCTTGGTAATAATATCACGAAGAAATGCGAAAATTTGTGGAATACGTGTTCTGACATCGTGATAATATATTCGTAATTTACTAGGAGTGTATAAGGAAACCTGTTAATTCATTCAATTATTAATATTGATTTCCGCAATCCCGTTTTTAACCGGATAACTAATAATTGGATGAGATTTTTAATAATTTAACAGGAAAGAACATGTGTTCATAAAAATTCTATTATTTACGCATTTCGTCCTTGTATATTATCAAAACAAATACAGGTGCACGAACACGTGTTTCGATATATTAAGAAATTACTAAAAGTTTATCAGGAAACGGCTTGCAATCCCGATTCTTACCGGATTATCAATAACTTGAAGAGATGTTTAATAAAATAGCATTTTATTTTTACTCAATTTTCTGCGTATATGAAAACAGTATAATATAATTTAGAATTGCTAAGCTGAGAGATTTATTTTACAGAAATAAACATTACAGAAATACACATTACAGAAATACAGATTTACAGAAAGCTATTGAAAGCATTAGAGTAAGAAGTAAATGAACACTCTGAAATGCGCAAATACATAAAGTTCGTCTACAAAAACGTTAGTAAGCTTGTTGAACTTAGCAGAGTTCGCAGTTAGAATGACTCATGAGTGTAGCGAGTGCATCTGACAGTTAAGCGATACCATGCGAAATTGGATGAATTGCAGCAAAAACCTAGCAGCTAAAACGTAGCAGCTAAAATGTATCAGCTAAATAGTTAGGTAATACGTATACATAGAATATATAGAATATATAGTAGCCAATATCACGGCTTCAAGTACTGATAGCCTACCAATTTAAAAATGTATGGCTATACTCGTTCAAATCGTTACTTGTAACGTTACACGTTGTAACATGTGATATTATTTTACTAAAATGCGTTGTTGACAATCAAAATAAACGTAGAAAATATCCCATTACACGTCGTCTCGTTTTACGGGAAGCGAAACACGCTGGAATGAAAAATAAAGAATCTCGTAAATAATAACTTTCATCCTGTAAAATAGGAAGGAACGAACATAATGTTTATGTTCGTTCTCATGCTCGAGTGCATGTTTTTTTTTATTTTTAGAAAACACAGATATTAATTTTTTTTTAAATATTAACTGGATGAATCTTTCTCTCTCTAACTATTGTTCACAATAAATTAACACGAGCAGCAGGTAAATGATAACTATAACAATACATACGTGTTTTATTATCTTTCTTTAATATTTTTTAGACAAATTTAAACGCAAAAAATGACTGAGCATAGCCAAGTCCTGTTTTATCTCGACCGTTCGGCATTTTATCTCTCGAAAAAAAATTGTAATTGTTTCGAAAATCTTCTGTTTCCAATTTATTTTTCAAGTAAGCCTTACTTTGATTAGCTGACTAACAACTTTGACTGAGCTTTTCAATATTATGATTCCAACCTGCCTGAAGAAAGTTTGAAAAAAATAATTGTCATTGAGAAAGTGACGTTTTTTTAACAAATTGTATAAATAGATGGAATAATTCTGAACGTATCGATATTACATATTTAGATATTGAAATAAAACACATCGACATTCTAACGCAGCACCACGTTCATTAATCAAATGCATTGTACACATTGATGTTATTATATTCGTCAATGATGGTACATATATATATGTATTAGTTATCTACGAACCGGTGGATTCAATCTATTATCAGCCATAAGTGGATAATAGTTTGACTGTCTATAGTTAGTAATAAGATTTATTGAATTACAGCGCCCTTGAGGTGATTTTGCACAAAAAAGGGGTATACAAATCATCCAAATAATATTATTTAAGAATTTACAATATGTGCAAAAGCAAGCGCGCTTGGGTGAAACTTTAATTGAAAAAAACGTATTTTTAATTAAAATAACTGACAATGAAAAAACACACATTCATTAGACAAATGTATTATAAACATTACATTATGTATTATAATGCTGTCGGAACCTTTGGATTCATAGACGTGTACATTTTATATTATCCTGTGGTTAAATTCTAGATAACGAACTTCTAGAACGACTAAAAGATTACATTTAAGGGTCTGCGAAAGGAAAGCTTGCAATCATATATTCTCCTTTCTCCGGGGAAGCGCATAAACGCATTAATGTATTTTTTTCCCTAAAACGTATTAACTCTAATAGTAGATTTATAAGACTTATGATTATTCTCTTTTTCTGTACAAACCAAATATTAAAATACATTTTCCCGGAAGCGTTACAGCTTTTCTGTATTGCAAGCAAGCGAGGGGTAGGATTAAGCTTATAAGATATACAACATATTTCTCCGGGGAGAAAGAAAGACAGGAAAGCAACTTCTTAACCCAAAACACCTTCTTGAGAATGTAAACGTAATCGTTATTAATGGAAAGTTGAAATAAAATTAGCAAATATGTTTAAGAATTAATGATTTGGTTCATTGTGATGGAAAAAAGATTCCGTTATATTTGGCTGAAGCAATAACGAATTTGTTAGTGGCGACAAATTAACTTATTTTACATTTACACTATTTCGAACACAAAAGTATAATTTTAATTTGTTTATTTTTGGAATAAGTTAACGATCAAAACTTAAAATTGTAATCATTAATCATTGAATACAATATTAGCGAATCTCAAACGAAAATTTGAAACAGAAAAATCAGAAAATGATACGGTCTCATCTAGAAATTGAACCCAGGACCTTAGCCTTGCCGGAGCGCAAGGCTTATAATATTCAAGTTCTGATATTATCCTAGCTCTGTGAAACAACCGGCCCATAATGAAATAATAACAGAACATGAACAGAACACGAACAGAACTTTTACTGAAATTGAATTTTAAATTCTTTGAAACAACCCGTCCTAAGTGCACCAGTCATTAAACAAAATCGTATAGAAAATACGTAAGTACACTTTCGGAGTAGAGTTTCTATCACCAAAATACATTATTTTCTCAAGGGAGTGTTTGTGGGTAGACGGATAGCAAGATTAAAGATATAAGAAGAAGATAGATCTGGGAAAAATGTACAGACATTACTGAGGTAATGTTGACCCGCTCCACGAACCAAAAGTTTTAATTGCGGTGCCGTTTGCTTTGGATTATCATTGCTCCGATATTCTTCTGTTGGATTTTCCGTATTTCCTTGAATGGCCGGATTGAAATGACAATCTCTTTTGAAATGTTTTTGTACCTCAACTGTACAAATATCAATAGGGCCCCGATATTCATTTGCTTGAATAAACTATAATTTTTTTGTCAAAGAATATTCTACTCCGTTCTGGTTATTTTATTTGAAAAAAGTATTGTATCTCTCAGAATATTGCGTCATTGTACTTTATCTTCGAAAGAATATTAACCTTTTTTACCACAACTTTATTTGATATGAAAGCAAACTAAACCATGCCTGCTTCGGGGAAAATTATAAGATATTTTAATGTTTTATTTTTCTATCGTTGTTATTAGTATTTAATTATCGAAGAAGAAGATAACACTAATAAATATAAATGAAACAGAACACGACATAGGAAATGAAAAGGTAACGATCGTAATTGAGAATCAAACGCAGGAGCTCTGTCTTGCCGGGATAATGTCTCTAACAACTTGGCCATTGTGACCTGATATTTTCAGATATGACCGTTACCTTTTTTTATTTTCTGTGTCGTGTTCTGTTTCATGTTTCTATTAGGTTTATTAGTATTATCTCCTTCTTCAATGTTTAAATATTACATTGATGTGTATGACCTTAAAAGTCATTCCAATAACATTAAAGTTATTAATGTTCAACTTACAACCACTCGAGCGATTTGTGTCATACATATACATTTTCCATATTATTTAATTAAAACCATTCCTTTTGAGAATTATTAATATTTTGATATGAATATGGAAATTCATATTAATATTTTGATATTAATACGGAAACATATGAAACTGTGGTTTGAGGCCAAAGAATCCAACTAAATTTCACCGTGTATTACATATTTTTAGTTCTACAATTATGGCACATTATGAGAAGCGATCGCTCAAAACGTTTTTGCAAACTTGGTATAATTTTCCAAAAATAGCTCCAGTAGATAATACATTTTGAACGGTGAAATATTATGGATTGCACTAGTTTTAACGATGTTTATGCCTCGCTTTACCCAACATCTTATTAGATTTATCAGTTTCGAAGCTTAAAGTTTTCCTATTGCAATAAAATGAACCATTTTAGATTTAGTTAAAAATTGAAAAGCATTGTAAAATAAAGTAAGCAGTGAGGTGTCCGATTACATACGACCAAAGATATTAGAAGAACGAGATGTGCTATGCGCAGTTCGTACTGAGTGGAATTGTTTTGCCGAGTGTCGCCGGTTTTGTTCACCAATACTACTGCACACCTTCGCTTGCGCTAAGGTATCCGCACTAATACATAGAACAGATTTCTGTGCGTACACGTCCCGATACCGTTCAAAGTACCCTAATTAGGTAGTACTCCGGCTACGGTCCGGCGGCCAACATAGCATATCTCGTTCTTCTAATATCTTTGCATACGACGGTATAACGTTAGGCAAGCGGTCTTTCCGCTTTTATGTGAGCGAACATAAATGGAAAATTCTTGAAAGCGCACGTTCAATAATTTACATCTTCCTAGGAGAAACACTTAGAGAACAAGTAGTAAAGTAAGTCGGCGTGCTTTCGCGGTGAATAAACCAATGGGAAAATGTAAAAATATATAACACCATTCCGTTTAACTAACAAATGTACATAGAGGATGAAACGCACCACGTCTCTGTCTTACCTGTTCTGTTCTGTTGTTCCGACTCTTGACAGTGATTTCTTCTTTTTGAAATTTATTCTCCCAACACTTCAAATTTCGAGACTCCGTGGTTAAGTGGATACGATCCTTAGCTACGAATTCCGAGGGCACGATTTGTAATCCCGGCGCGTGTATTTCAATTTTATTTGATTAATTTGTGTTGTTTTACAATTTATGCAAGAATATTTTTGGCCCTTTCCTGAGTGTAGATATTTTCAGTATCTCCCAGATGAAAGATCACCATTCAGAATCGAAATGTTGTTTGAAATTGCTTTAGTCATATTTGGTGACCAGATCTGAACAGTCAGGTATCTAAACAGTCACTACCTTCCTATTCCTCGTCTCCTACCTCTCCCCTCTACTTTCAGCCGCCATTTTTAAATCGAATTTAATCCGCTTCTGTTCGATGAATCAAAATGTATATTTCAGGTTCCGGTTGCGCTTTTAATTAAGTATTTATTTATCTTTTATTCTGCATCCTATTTCACTATCATTATTCATAATTTCGCCGTTTAATTGGAACACTGCGCAATAGTTCAGTTAACCCATTTGACAGTAAAACGAGGAATAAATAAAACAAATCCCATTTCGTTTTATTGCTTTGAAGAATATTAACATAAATAAACAAAATTATAATTTTATTGACTATATCGTAGAATTTTTATCAGCATTGAGTGCAATTTTGAAACCATGAGTTTTATTTTTATTTTTTTGATTATTTATTTAAGGAGAAAACACAGATACAGAGAGTAATTAAAATATAATTTTATAAAACAATAATTTGAGAATTCGCCTGCATCCTAACTATTTCTCACGGATTGACTTGGTAGATAACATAACATATTCAAAATATTTTTTAAATGTAAATAGGGAAAAAGTATATAAGAAAGTTATTTTGTATATAGACAATGCTCATTGTATATAAAAGTGTACTAATATTTTTTATACAAGTTTAGAGATAAATCATAAGTTGGAGTTCATCTGAATCCATTGTAGTTTTTCCCCTTTCTAATAATCGTGTTTTAAGTTTTACCCGACTGATAAACAACCATTTACCCTACATTGATGGTTGTTTATCAATTCGTTTTGGCAGACTATAAACGTTGATTTAAAAAAGTGTGTATTTACATACAGACGCACAAGGCATTTATGTTACTAAAAAACATTACTTTAATGGAAGTTTTATTAAAACCACGCGCTAAAAGTCAATTAAAAAATAATACTTACGAAAAACCCCGCTTTTCCGATAACATGAAAGTATTTTCGTAATATGACATTATTAATGGATTGAAACTGAAGACAAGTGTCATAAATAATAATAAATATATATATTACTAATAAGTTAATTCGTCATTAGAATATAAATTATGAGTAAAAACATGATTTGAATCACACATCATAAATGACAACGCAAAACGGTCATCTTGTCGGGAAAACTGACGTGCATGGCGCAAGCGAAAAGTAGAGCATGCGCATAGTCCGTTTTACGCATCTGCTTTGTTGACATTTTTTATTAGTAATAATTTGAATTAGAAATTGTACAGTCTTTGTACAATGTGTAACAAAAACACCGTTTAACGACTGTGAAGTGATTTTTTATTAGTAAGGCTGATAATGTTTTTGAATCTGGTTAAGTTATACAAATTAAACAAAATATCACAACAATTAATCTTATTAGTATCTACCTACTTCTTCTTCCTGACTTATCTTAACAAACTTTTTTAGAAAAAAATATTGTAACTTGCAGAATTATTGTCTCGAACGATTTTCAAAATTAATCACGTATTCGCAAAGAATTCTTCATCCGAATATTTCAATAAAAAGCTCTGACGTGACTAAATTTGCATAATTTCTTTCTTCACTTAAAAAGAGATTGTTCGCGATTCTCAAATCAATATCTGTATATTTTCTTAAACTTAAGTTTTATTTACCATTTTATTTTATTTATTAATTATATTTAAGCTTACACATTATGTACTAATTTATTATATCTTAAATTCTGTTTTATGTTCTCTTTCATAATGTAATAAATTGTGAGAAAAATTTCGTTAAAGTTTATCCTCAAATTAAATTTACAACTTCTTCAGATCTACTCATCATAAATTCTAACAGAAAACAAGAAGTGTTGGAATATAGACGTCACTATATTCCTTGATAATAAACATACGACGTTTAAACATGTCACATTATGCGTTTTTTTAATCTACTTAACTCTTTTAATTATTTACTTGTAAACATGTGGTAGGCAGGCCGCATAGAAAATATACTCGTAAATTCTTCAGCGGTCCTGAATAAACACATAATTTGAAAGGCAATGTAAAGTAAATCGTCTGGTACAAACAACAGTGAACAGAGAACAGGCACAGGCGCTGAACGAAGTGATTATTATTATTCGACACAACGCGCGACACGACGCACTCAGGCCCAGGAGTCGGGTCGGTGCGGTGTACCTAAAACGACAATAAACTACTTTATTGGAAGCATTACGACTTGGCCAGAGCTATGTTGTATGTTGAAGTTTTGTGCCCTAAAAATGATTTGTTTTTTGAGTTGTTGATGGCGCAAACAAATAATACAGAATGGGGTATAGTATATTTCCAACAAGAACGCGTTTTTCTTTCATAAAAGTAGACTTCTAAAATTTTTATCTTTTGATGTACATAAATACAATATATTAGGGTGAATTTTTCTTACTCCCGCTTACTTCGATACGCACAAATTAATTTAAAAGACACTTCGTTTCAATTTAATTACTGTAAGAAACAAGTTTTTCACGTCGGAAGGGATGGTAAAAGTTACATAAAGGTTCCATTTTTCAATCAACGTTCGAAATCTCCCTTTTCAAAAGATCTTGTGCCGCCATGTTGCATTTTGTTAATATGAAGTGACGTTTGCTGAAGGGTTCCGTTTCAATCTAATTTAGTTCAAATTATTTTATAACCCAATAATAAAACATAACCTATTTTGTGCATGTTTTTCCCATCTCTCCCAAGGTGAAGAGTTTTTTCATGTACTAATCATTTTGGAACGAAGTATTACTACAGTTTCTTAAATAATGTGGGTGAATTTAGCAGAAAGCGGGAGTAAGAAAACTTAACCTAAATTAGTCCCGAGCTGGTGGAATTGCCCTACGTAGGAAATAGGAAACCGACTGTTCAATTCTGGACGTTCCAGCTTCTAAATATTTCAATAAATGTCACCACCAGAAGGGTCAAATGTTAAACGATCCGGCTGCAGAAACGCTGGCTTGCAACGTTTCAGCTCTGAACTTTTGCTGTACAGTATCCTGCAATCAGAATTTGCCATTTGCCACCTAGCACCGTTAAATTTAATGAAAGACAAAGGAGAATCGAGTTTACAAAACATCCTAACACGTTCGTATAATTTATTACAAAACGGAGAATAATGATTCTATGTTAACGTAGAAAACGTAGAAACTAGAAATCATGTAGAAACAAACTCGTGCCAGGGGTGGATCTAACGGTTAGCGTTACAGTAAATGCTGACTGGGCTCCTGCCTGCTGGTCCCTTCTGGGGCCCCTTTCCTTTTGTGCATTGTGCAAATATAGAAAAATCAACCCACGCACTGCCAATGCATTTGCTCTAAAATACCCATATCAAAGTATTGAATAATGTGCAATGTATAATATATCAAAATGTCGTCCACAGTCCACATGCAAGCACCAGATAATTCCTGTAACTTATAATTGTTTGTTTTGAAAAATGTTTTGTTTTGTATTTTGGCCTCAAATCCAAAATTAAGTCTTGTATGAAAAAGTAGTGCAGTGATTCCGCCTAAATGAATTTCTTTTTATAAAAATCATTCCGACTCAAAATATATTACCAGCGGCCCGTTGGATACGTTTGCTGACTGCCTTTTGAGTCATAGATACGACCCTGATCGTCCCATAAATACTCTGCACAAACTATTCTGTTAGTTTCTCTCTCAGAGTGTATGGATTGGCCAGATAGGGAACCGCAAATTCTGTCTTACAAATGAGAGCTTTACTCTTCCTTGCGTACGCGGGATCATTCTCATATTCATTTCTTCAGCTTAATTATTTCTTGATGCATGAATAATTATTTCCATTCCACATTATTAAATTAATTTAGTTTCCCACAGTTTTAAAGTGCGTTCAGAAAGGCGTCGAGAGATTTGTCACCAAGATTTCACACAAGATTATAAGTTAGTTAGTTAGTTACATATTTTAAAAATCTTTAATTTTACTGAAATAATTAGGATTTATCAACGTTTTTTTAGACATTACAATATTGAAGAATACTTGAAATTTCTGTTGACATCACAATTTTAATAGTAAGGTTAAATAGTTTTAACACAAATGCATCTGCCATCTTCTTGTCATCTGTTCCTGTACTTCATTTTACTTAACTTAACTTCACTTTCTTTTTGTAATATTTATATTTTTTTAATACCTGCATTAACTGTAAAGCTCCCCTGAGGTGATGTCTCACAAAAGCGGCGCTATAAAAATTGTCCAAGAAATAAATAAATAAATACATATATCATTGTATTACATAATTCTTATAATACCTATTATAATTAATTTATAATTACCTAGTTTGAGACATTTAAAAAAAAAATTAAATACAATTTTATTATTTAAAAAAATCTGTACCTGGGGTGGTCCCTACCTACAATTTATTCGTTATTGCTTGCAACCCCTTTGTTCTTGGCACCAGGACGTATCGTCCGCCACTGACACAAGATTTAAAGAAAGTACTTATTTTTGTATAGGTGAGTAGATACTATTTATAGAGACACCCAAAAATATTATTTTACCCACCTAACTGCTCTATTAGCTAAAAGTAGTAGTGTTAAAAATTCACTGAAGTGTATTTTTTTTAAACGTGTTCGGGTAAGTTTCTTAGCTACGCAACGTAAGCTAATTCACAAAAAAACATTCCATTCTTTGAACTTTCTATAAAGAAAATATTTTAGTTTTAGACCCAAAAATATTTTCCCTTCAGGATTCTCGCGGCTGTAGGTGGGCCTACAAGTCCTTGAAGTATGCGTAATAATTACGCACGCCTTATTGTTGATTTTAAATGTTTGTACAAAGTTTTTAAATCACGTGCGGCTGGTAAAATATCAATAGTAATAATATCACTAAGAGTCCAAATAATGTATATAAATCCATACGGTATATATTGGTGGTTTGATTTATAAATATAAATAATTAATTTTGTACACTTGACCATCAAAAAAAGAGGAATCCCATCTCCTTTTCCCACTCCTTAAAGCAGAATTTTGATACTTCTTGTTGAAGTTTTGCTCACTTTGCGTTCTAAATTACTATCTACAACTGATTTCGAACAAATAAAGCCCGGAAAATGCCGGATACTTCATAAACTACAAATATATTGAAAGATATAAATATTTTACCTACTATTTTATTTTATGTGTTTGAGTATGGGAGTGGCGGGAGACGTAGGTAATTGTTATTGTTCGCAGTGTTCAAATCACAGTACCTGTAAAATGGTAATGTCCGCTTAGAATTTCCATTCGAACGAAACAAAGTTGACGCGTTCCTTATGGACCTTTCGGGTTTTTATCTATTCCTCTGCACGGAGAAAACTTACGGATTAAAATACTGTCCTCTAACGAATCAATTGACCGAGTTCCTAACAAAGTATTTATTAAAAGCGAATGTTTTATGAGAACGGCGGAACACGTGTTCATACAAATATTGATATTGACATACTGATATTGTCGCATTTGTTCACACAAACGTGTTCTCAATCTATTCGGAATGACTAATATTTTAAATATTGAAGACAATATTAGTGATTTCTAAACGAAAATCTGAAACAGAAAAATCAGAAAAGGAAACGGTCACATCTGGGACTCGAACCCAGGACCCTTGTCTTTCCGGGACAGTGCTAGGGGAATAGGGTCCCATTAGCTCAGTTGGTAGAGCACTGTCCCGGAAAGACAAGGGTCCTGGGTTCGAGTCCCAGATGTGACCGTTTCCTTTTCTGATTTTTCTGTTTCAGATTTTCGTTTAGAAATCACTAATATTGTCTTCAATATTTAAATATTACAATTTGAGGTTTTACTCAATAAAGTTATTCCGAAAAATAAATATTCATTCTAGACTTGCAGAAAAGTGAACAGATGTCGCACATTAAAAATTTAAAAAAAGATAGGTTTATCTAAAAAGACGCTGTCTGGATTGCATTAGTTCGGGTTGAATCTTGCGATCATACATAAAGATAGTTGCCAGTAAAAATGTGCGGTGAAAAAAAAAAAAAATGAAGACAATGTTAGTAGTTCTTATTCGAAGTATGATACAGTTAAAAGTGACCGAGGGGAATAGGGTCCCATTAGCTCAGTTGGTAGAGCACTGTCCCGGAAAGACAAGGGTCCTGGGTTCGAGTCCGAGATGTGACCGTTTCCTTTTCTGATTTTTCTGTTTCAGATTTTCGTTTAGAAATCACTAATATTGTCTTCAATATTTAAATATTTCAATTTGAGGTTTTACTCAATAAAGTTATTCCGAAAAATAAAAACTAATATTTTATCTTGAAATTGGCATGCTGTCACTTTTTTAATGTGATAATTTTTCTCCATGTGGCATCACTCAAGCGATACTCCAGAGTAAAACAAGTGGGAAATGCCATTGAAATTGTGAAAACCTTCGAGATTACCACTGACTCCCAACTCCCAACCGTTATAGTCACCATGAAATTGGGATACAGTTTAAAAGAATTGGCCACTGCAGTTCTGCATCGTGTTTCCACCCAGCCTCACGAGAAAAAAATATAAGCAATGCAGTTAATAACGAGCAGAAAACAAGCAGGAAAATAAGAAAGTAAGTCAGGTAATTAAGTATTAAATATTATTTCCTTGCAGAAGCTTCCATAAATTCTCCGCGCAGGTAATTTCGTTTTGCATAATTTCGCGGTTCTACGGGGGATTCTTGTATAATCTTTCGCAGATTACACTCATAAAAAAATTCCCATGTTTTTAGAGACGCAGCCATGGATGATAAAAGCCAAACATATGTTCATTCATTTCCTACTTTATACTTATAAACCTGTTTACGTTTTATATACATATATTGCGAACATTAAGTATCACGAAAAGCGGTAGCAAAATTATTACGAACATCCCCTTCTAATATTAAAAGTTACAAGGATACTTAATCACTTCAAACAATGTCCGCTAACGATAAATAGCGCTTTTTCTAACAGGACATATTATTTGATAAATTTGGGACATAAAACTTGATAAAGCGAGATAAATCAGACATAACAGGGCGAATGTCAGATAAAATGATATTAGAGCATGTGGAGCGAATGGGGATAAAAGTAAAACTCGGACGAGTTCGTGGTCCAATCTTCTGGAGTCTCGATTTAGGTAGCTTCCGTCATTTTGATATCCTGTCGAAAAAAATTACAAAGTTCTGGTTTAAATATTGTCAGCCGTGGCGTAATTTAAAATAATGACTTTCATATTTATTTATTATTTCATGACAGGCCTTTTTCCCTTAAACCCTGCAAAACAGTCGATATTTAAAAAATCCGCAGCCAAAACACGAAAATATTGTAAAATACTTGCATACCATGCGTTATAATCATAAATTTAGAATTAACGGCACAAGTGCCATTTACACACATGATAGTTATTGACAGCCATAATAATATTTGGCCAATTTATATAGCGCCGTTTTCGTGAGAAACCACCTCAAGGGCGCTGGGTATACATAGTACAGGGTTGTCCAATAAGAGGTGTTATTTTGATATTCAAAGAGCTATCGAGAGATGATTTTTTATGGCCGGAATTGGATGGTATTGATCTGGACAACGTTTACTTTCAACAAGACGGCGCTACGTGCCACACAAGCAACGAAACCATTGATCTTTTACGGGAAAAGTTTCCGGACCGTGTTATCTCTCGAAGAAGTGATCACAATTGGCCACCGAGATCGTGTGATTTAACACCCTGCGACTTCTTCCAACAGCCCAGCGTCGATTCAAGACCTCAAAGATGGAATTCGTGAGGCTATCGAGGACATCAGGCAGCCACTTTGCGATTTGGTTATGGAAAATTTCACGAAAAGGATATGGTCCTGTAGGCGTGGTCGTGGTGGTCATTTGACTGGTGTTATTTTTCACTATTAACGGCATACCTTCCTCTTTATAATGAAATAAACATTCGATCATTTATATTAAAAAATGGCATTTTTCTTTGAATATCAAAATAACACCTCTTATTGGAAAACCCTGTACAATAGGAAAGAAGGGTAAAGTTATTAAAAGAAATAAAGGAGAAACATAAAACATGCTATGCAGTGATCACATTAATATAAGCACTGCCAAAATCAGTACAGATTTATATTTAGATAGAAGCATAGTAAAAACATTAGAACGAGTTAAACTAGTGGTGTGTAAACAGAATTTTGGCCTGAAACCGTAGTATGATTGTTACAATAATACATACTAAGGAAAAATATGATTTAAGTTTTTCACGGCCAAAAGTATTTTTGTTATTTGTTTTTGGGGTTTTATGCCGTGTTGCGGTAACTCCTTCTTTAGCCAACGTTACATCATGATGATGATAATGGACACTGTAACGTTGTTCGAAACTTTGGCTAAAGAAGGAGTTAGCGCAACATGGCATAACACCCCAAAAACAAATAAAAAAACAAACAAACTAAGGAATCTTGATCTAATAATGGTAGGAACATGAAAGTGAATCAACATTAATATATCAGGGCTATCCAACTGATAATTTACAATCTATATAAATAAAAATGTAAATGTTCGTTTGTTCAAAATCTTTAATCTTTCAAAGTTCTTCACCGATTTATTTCAAATTTTGACACAACTTTGTATTCGAATACGCGTATGTAAATATATACATATATTATATAGATATCACATATGACATCTTTAGGTTAATAACATGCTTTTTCTCATCTGTGACAGGTAAAAACATGCTTTATTGAAAAACATCGCCATCTGTTGGACGTAAAAGCAACACGCGCAATTGTTTCTCTATCTGCAAAGACAGAGTGAGCCACAGCAACGCATGGCGGGGTTCAGCTTGTGTTATAAAAAATATATAAGACAGACCGGTCGGTGGCCGAGTTGACATCGCGCTTGGGTCCCACTCGGGCGTAGTGTGTTCAAGTCCTCTATCACAACACAAGCAACATTTTCAGCTTACTGTGGTGGTAGTAGGAGATTATCAAATATTGTCAGGTTATTCGTAACCCGGGAATGTTTGTCATTCTTTAAAAAAAAAAAAAAAAAATCTATGTTTTCTACTACCGCTATGTAGCCGTTTTTGTAAGGATTTTCTATATTCACAAATCTATGATACAACAATCAACAACATTTAAAAAGTAATGTTTACTTTTTTGTGGTGTGCGGGAAGCCAACCCGCGAAATCTTGACTCTAGTTAAAATTCCTCCCACCGGGGGTTTACATTGTTTAAACAGCCTAACATACTATTAAAACTATTAATAATGATTCAAATTACATAACATAAGCACATTAAATTCTAACGAAACATAATTTTATGAAGCATTCTTGTTATTAATCTAACCCTGGATAACGTATTATGTAGGGTTTCTGAAATTCAGCAACGAGATACCAACGAAATCACCCCTCGCGAATTGTCACTCGCCTCAAATTATTGTCGTGATATTGCCGGCTTAGTGAAAGGTCGACAGCGACTGTGACTTTGTTCATCGTACGGCACTGTGAGATAAACCAAAATAAAATGTGTCTGGTGTGCCCGAAGTAAGGTCAATTTTCCCATACTTCAGGTGAAATTGATCAAGGCCTCAGCACAAGTATAGCGATAAACGTTTTATCGACCAGATCGGTTATTTTTTGTTAACCCTTGCGATAACTCAACCGCTGGTTGCCAAAGAACGAACAACAGTTCAAGTTGACTAAAACTGTTTAATTTAGATGACTTGCTTTCGTTCAGTTTTAAATCGTTAGGTACATTTCTAGGTGTTTTCTGTTCAGTACAGAACCACCCGCCTCATAAACTAGAGTTGCAGCACGGGGCTGCTCTAATTGGGTGATTTGCTTTGGAAGCCGCCCGTTGCCTACCGCCTGGAACCCCAACTCGGTGGTCAGATATGACACCTTGGTACAGGTATCATTTTGAAGAGATCCTTGTTAGTCTAGTGATATACTCGATAAATAAAATAAAAAAATTTTAATAATAATTTTGTTTAAGTGAAGAATGAAACAAAAAACAAGATTGTCGAAATGAATCGCGAGTATAAATTTAAACGGAGTTGATAAATGTCGTCACGCACCAAGTATATTAGGGCTGTATCAGACGTAATCGTGTGACACACAAGACTGTAAGGGGGCCGGTGATCCCAATCTGTGGAGGCGTGAGATGTCGTCCTTCAGTGGCGTGGAGGGGTAGAACGGGGCCGTCTCTGAAGCCGCTGTAGAGCTGGTCCGATCGCTTGTCGCTTGTTCTTGAGCTGATTCCGAGTCTGGTCCGAAGGGGTAGGCAAGTCCGTGGTCCAGGGTGAGGCGGGGGTCAGAGTGAAAGAAAGCGAGTAGAAGCAGAAGTCGGAGCGAGGTAGAGGGCAGAGCAGAGAGAGAGGTGTAGAGCTGGTGGTGGTTTCTGGAGATCTGACGTTTTGAGGGCCTGTTGCCCGTTTTATAGCCGCCAGCGGGCGCACGACGCGCACACGGGACTACTTTCTCTTTGATTCCTGGAATCCGTGAGCCGTGTTTGCGACGCTATCGCGGCGCCCCGCCGGGCCGTCTACCGCCGCTCGGCCGGTAGTTTCGGGCCGTGGTCGAACGTGACCACGGCCTTCCTTTGTTTGGGCACGATCCTCAGAACCGTGCCCGTGGGACGTAATGACGGCGTACCACCGGTCATTTGTGACGCTATGACGGCGCATGGCGCACGGCACGGCTTCCCACTACGTTTTGGCACGGTTCTAACAATCGTGCCCGAATTAAAATATGATTATGATTTTACCAGCTCTCACAATACTTATCTGCCCGTATACCTCTAGCCAAGCTCCGACGTTTCATTTATTATAACAATTTCTTAGGTTTTACATTACAATTTCACATAATTTTACATACGTTTACATTTTATATTTCGGCAGTATATTTAATAGATAGATGATGAAGATCATGGGCGATCTTAACATGGGCGACCGCGTCCGATCCCGGAGCAGTACGTCCGTTACAAGGGCATTTGCGGGGTTAAAATGGACTGTAGGCGTGTATTTCAAAATAATTCAAAAAAGTTTTCTTTAAATTGTTGATACTATCGGTATGACACTTGAAGGAATACCTTAGTACATGTTCACCTAGAGATGTGTTCATCGAAATTGACAATTACAATACACTTTACAGTAATTCAATTACAAGATTACCTGACAAAAAATAATTTTAAAAATCTTTTATTTTTAGATTCCTTCAAATGTTACCAACCTATTAAATAATATCAAGTTAGTATATTTTGCCTTGAGAAAGAACTATTTTTCCGAAACCGGTCAGCGTATATAAAAAATGTAGTTGTTCGAACACAGTAACACTGTTTCATTTATTTATAATGGAGTACAACTACCTAGTTATAGCTACCTTAAAAAACATGGATTTTACTTTGAAATACTATTTATAGTGACTCACGACGGAAATGACATTGCAAGCTTAAAAGAGCGAGATTGAAAACAATTCGTCCACATAAAAAACCTTTTTTCTTTTCGTAACATTTAGAAATATATTTTGTTTTTCATTTTTTCAGCTTTAAAGGGTTAAACAATACTTGGGGCTGTATGTCTTCGTTTCATTCCGTTAAAAATTCCACTTTCGGACTCGATTTACTCGAAAACGAAAACGTAGATTCTCCCACTTGCACCACTAGTTTCCGAACACCATGTACAGAAGAAGCTGTGCAAAATTCACCGATAGACAGTTTTGCCGCCTCAGATTTTCTGCTTTACACACTAACATTTTTATGGCATCCCAAAAATGATTAATAATATTGTATTTACAATTCTACATACATAAGTAATAAAACTAACCCATATAACTTAACCTTTTCCATCGCTCAGCATTTCTTCATAACATTTTAATGTCTCATAAAACCTTTGAAGCTTTTTGGGTTAGAAAATGAAATAAAGTACGAAAGTTAAAATACATTTACGATCGCTTTCATCAATCAAACTGAGCGACCGCCAAATGAAAAGAACGCAAATTTTCTACGGCATCAATTTCAACTGTTCGGTTCACTGAAAGGTATGGATTGAACTCAGATACCTTTTTGAACTTGACAGTTTTTGATAGGAAACAAAATAATGTTTGATCTTTAATAATAATACGAATTTATTCCAAAATGTACGCAGGGATAGTGCAATGCAATACATTCCATATTTTGAAATAATATATAAAATAATAGTACAAGATAGGCACAAAAAATGCGGAATTTAAGTGAGAAAAGATAAACACAAAAATTTGTGTAGGCAGCCGTTTATGGGGGATATTTGGACATCTTCCGTCTCCGGAGGGTCATCAGGTGGGACTTCATCCAGGCAACCATGGCAGTGATGATTGTGTTATTTGATTGACGTAGTCTGCGCCATAAGCTTCCCATATGGTGGCGGAGAAGCGCTCTGAAAGAGTGCACTCGTCCCTCCATGAACATTTCCGTAGCGCTGAAGTATCTCGGTAGGCGGAATAGTTGGCGATAAGCATTATTGCATGTGAATACATAATTAATTGTTATTATGTATCCATAGATATTGAAATTGATTGCAATATTACGTTCATCTTCTTTTGGAGTGCCGACGCTAAATTTTCGCCGTCGGCCAGATGATTCTATTTTCGTAATAACTTATTTGTTTTGCAAAATTGTTTTTGTAAATTATACCGTCTTACCAGATGGTTCATATAATTGTAAAAATACTATATAATCTACCACAAGTAGTTTCCCCAAAACAGCTCAGAGAAATAATCTTTTTGTTGATGCTCGTCAAGAGGCGATGTTTGTATCCATTATCTGCTCTAATAATAGATACTGAAACGATGTCCGAAACGGTGGCTAAAGAAAGAGGAAGCGGAATACGGCCTAGCAACCCAAAGATTAATCACGATAGTTTTTTTGTTTTTCAAATGATTATAAGCACCTATGTTTATAGTAAATAGTCATAGACATATGAATATTAATAGACCTGCCCTAAGTGATTAAAAGCGTATTATCCCCACTCCATTGGAGCCGGCTGTGCTCGCGTATGGCCTCAAGTGAAATTTGGAAACGTGACGTCATCATTCTTGTGCGAACTATGGTCGAGGCATCATCGGTTCATTTTACGAAATAACACGGCAAAATGTTGACTTGTACTATGAAAACTTGTAAAAATAGATGTGAAAAAGAGAATAAACCCAATTGTCGTATTACATTCCGTATTTTACATTATTTTACTTTATTTTAAGCATATTCACATCGTATAATATGAATCAGTTGTTACTATCACATCGAGAAACGTCTGGACGCGAAACACAAAGCTGGTTGGTTGCTGGGAAGTAAATTATGACCATTTATAAAAGTGTCTTAACTAAATACTTAAACGAAAAATTCGACTCTGAAAATAAAACCGAATTTTTTTGGTGATATTATAATGCGAGATGCCTATTTACTGTCAGATTGATTTATTGACGAATCACAGTCAGCTTCACTCCCTTCGTTCTTCAAAGGTTGATTTTACCCCTCGCCATTATCTTCTCGTCTATTAATTCCTATGTCTGTGTAAATAGTTAATATCGGTTTCGGGTAGTTCATTTTATTTTAATTTTTACAAATTATTAATAACGATTTAAATTGTGCAATTTTTGAGTCCTTCAAAACGACATTCTCGTTTTTATTCGCGAATAGAGCGGCGGTGACGTCACGCCAGCAATGACGATGACAGCCTTCTTACCAGCTAGCGGTCATAATGATGTTGTAGCTAGTTCGAACCGTTTCGAAATGTGTGGTTTTAGATGGTTTTTTAAATCAAATTATCAATGAAAATATCAAAATGACACTTTTTTAGCACAATGATCAGAATCACAAGAATAAACCTCAATCTTCCACACAATTTGAATGGTATTCAAATTTTAAAATACCACTTAAAGTAGAACCTTTAAAGTCAGTCTGTAGGTATTTCGTACTCGATTTGGGTGGTATTTCATCTTGATAGTTTATCCCTACGATATTTATTAGATAGATAGGAAGTTATCAAAACTTGTCGTTATTTTTACTGTTGAATAAAGCTATTATATAATTCTTACCTAACTGAGTACGTCGTATGCAGAAAAAACGCCACGATTTTTCGTTCTTCTCAAATCAATATCTGCATCATTCCTGCGAATATTTACTTTGTGAACCTCGTGTTATTGGTACTCTAGATTTTGTAAAGTTTTTTATCATTCTTCCTTTATCCTTGTTTTTTGGAATCTGATTCGTATAATATATCTCTTGCCATTCTCTCAGAATCCACCCGTTCTACACGTTGAGTGAGAATAAACCTTTCTGCACAAACGTGATTCAAATATATGAAGAAAATTCACCAAATAAATGGACCCAACGGAAATGCCTATTTCAGCGAACATATCTGAATGGCGCAAAAGGTTTTCCCAAAAAAGAAGTAGTTCTTTTTATGGAGACACGACCTGACCCAATTTTCCGAACCGAATCATGCAAAGCACGCCTTCATCTCTCTTACCCTGGCCCTGTTGAGAACCCGATTTATTTTTATTTATTTTACGAGTAAATTGAACACGTTTATCTTTTGGCTACGCGACGACAAACGTAATCTGAAATTTCAATTTCATCATTTTATTTTTATTATTTATTGAGTTAGTTTATACATCATTTGAATATAAACTAATATAAACAAGATCATATTTCATTTTGTAACTTTAAACATTTTTACAACAAACGTAACATTTTTTTTATAAATACATTCATTCTTCAGACTTTCAGGGATTTCATCATACATCTTTAGTCCTTTGTACATTAGGCAGTTCTGTGATTTTGATTTCTTCATATGTGATAATCTAATTTATTTACATTTCTGGTTTCGTAACTATAAACATCTCTATTAACAACGATTTCATCCTTAAAATATTTTGGCATTTGGTTCTTAATGACTTTATGCACAAAAATTAACACATTAAATAACATAGTCTCTTTTATATTGGAATCCAATTTAGCTGCTCTCTCATTTGATAAATGCTTGCGTATTTGCCTTTTCCCAGTAAACATCTCATAGCTCTATTCTGTATAACATCTAGTTTGTTCAAATTTCCTTCATTGGCCAAATATAACACAGTAGAGCAATAATCTAAATGTGGAGCAACTATAGTTTTATGACCTCCAAGATTAAAATTGAAAGCGTTATCATTCTCGTTTCATTTAACCGAACTACAAAAAGTGATACTTTGGTCAAAATATATTTTTTAAGTCTATCATTCCAGACAATTACCTCCGTAAAAGTGATGTAATTAATCCTTCACGGATAATTACGCCCAAGTTACTTTTTCATGCCATCCTGGGAAAGTGTATAGAAGAGGCTTCGCATGAAAACACTATTAACGATTTGTTCTGTTCAAACGTTACACAACAAAATTTAAAAAAATCAATTAAGATGACATTACTTCAAAACGAAAATTGTCAGAAGAAATCAAAGATGCTTCCATTAATCAGAAAATAGTCCAAATAATAAAACAATGAAATGCAAACATTAACATGAAAATACTAGTTCGCTTACAATAATAAATACTCTAATATTACTTATCTATAAACATCAAATTGAGTTTATTCGTGTGGGGATACCTTATTTTTCCAAGGAAATAAGCTTCAGTTTTCCAAAGATACAATACATTGGTTAATAAATACTCCGAGAATTTAATAAAGAAATGAATTCGTATATTTCAGAACACAAATTGAAATATATTTCACAATAATATGTGGAATGCGTGTGATAAAAATACCACAAGAACGAAATAGTAATGTAAAAAAGCTCCTATGTTTATATTAAATTGCATAAAATATACGTATATTCCTACCAGCTGAACTAGTTAGTTCTATCACTCTTTGCTTTTTACAGACTTGCTTGTTTAGTAAAACAGTGCCATCTACTGGACGAAAAGGCAAAAAATGCGCTTTTATTTCTCTATCTGCACAAACATACTGAGCCACAACAACGGTAAAGCGTGGCGGGGTACAGCATTACATAATAAATGATTAATGATCTGATAAATTGTTTTAGTATAATCATTATAAAATGTGTCTTGTTTTGGCCACGAAATTGGGACTGGTAAAATATGCTTGAAATAAATAGTTGATCATTAACGTGGCGTAGTTTCGGAAATAATAATAATTGAGAAAGATTTTCGCTGTGAAATTCCGGCTGCTTTGGAAAATGATAACGATATCAATTTGAATCTGGATTCCTTTGTTGTTTCTGCTCTCGTGATAAATAGTTTCCAAAGAAAATTTCATTACGATAGGCCGATCGTAGCGTAAATGCCCATTGCGCGGGAAATTGATATGGCGGCCATTTGCCCCATTCCTGCCGCGTGGCTCCGCATGCCGCACGACTGGAGCTGGCATTCCCGCCGCGGGAATATCTCCACCGGAATCCCGAACTTCGATGCAAGCAACTCAACCAGCCAGCAAGCCAACCAACAAACAAACAAACAGACCAACAACGCAACACTGAACACTTGCAACAAACAAACACCAGCGAGCCACTTCGCGCGACTATAACCTGTTGGATTTTCGAAGTCATTATTTATATTTTATTTTTATTCTCACACAATCACCTCACACCTATTTAGAAAATGACATCAAAACACATAATCAAGATTAAATCATTAATTTTACACGCTTATTTACTTCAGCACATTCAACACGACTTCGTGCAGAATTTCACCGGGTTCTCAATTCGTCAGAGCCATCAACACTTTCCATTCCAGTCTTTGTTTAGAACTGAACAACTTCTCTGGGAACACGCGGGATTAATAATAAATACAGAAGGTTCTAACTTCAATTATTAGTGGAGAACATCTCGAAACACGTTATCTGTTTAATCTCCAATGTAACAATTCACACACATGAATATTCTCTTAGCTTATTCATACATTTATGATTAAAGGTCAGAGCCGGGAACCAGTATGTATTTAGGCGCCTGCGGCATCCATCCAAAAAAGGCGCCTTGGCCATTTTGCCATAAAGCGTCATTTTTACCAATTGAGGTGTTCATCGCAACGATGTATGTGTTCTAGTATAAAAATCTGCGAAGTAAAAAAAAAACATTTATAACGAGACAAGGTGAAATAGTGAATATGATGAAAGCTTAATGGAAAAATATATTTTTTTAAATAAAATTGGTAATGCAATTGTATTTCACAGGTTATGGTGATATAAAAGTAGGTCGGAAATAATATACTAGTCCCACGGAGAGATTGAATGCACCTCATCGACGATAGGACCAAAAACTGTTCACAAAAACCTCACGCGTCTTGTATGAAAGCGAAAAAGACAGAATATACTAGAATGTAGAATGTCCTTAATTATATTCCCACTGTCAATTCGCGAACGAATGTTTCTTTAGAATTGAATAATAATTCACGGTGTTGCCAGTTGTCAAAAGAAGCAACAAATGCTTTAATTCATAAAACGCACACAGCGGTAGTAAATTCGCAAAAGAAAGAGGTAGAAATTAACTTATTCGAAAATAATTTTACCATACACATAATATGGTATTATCGTTAAAAACATTACTATGTACTAAGTTCTTGTCCGATAAACATTTTTAACATTGAATTTGAACTGCCAGCGCGCTGTAGAAAGATGTTTTTTTTATGAATCATTGAAAAGCAAATAAAACACTTTGAGGTATATTCAACGAGATGTGAAAATGGTGGACCCTTTTTTCCATTACATCGTTAGAATGTAGTTCTTACAATCGTATTCCCGTAATATTATGCTGAAGTGACAGTAATACAAAAACCCAATTTGAATATTGAAATTTTTAGAACACTTGAGAAAATTCATACTCGTTTTATTTAAAAAAAAACTGTCTTCAAATAAAATCTTAAATATCTTAATCCTTGATGTGGGTATGTTTTAATGCTACGTCTTTAATATATATCCTGTTGTAAAGGTCCCGATAATTATAGAATAATATTAAGTTAGTTACGACGTACGTTCATTAAATGCACCGTGTTGACGTGGATACGAACTCTGTCTGGGAATACTCAACTGCGTGAAACTAAAAAGCGCAGATAATAATTTAAAGCCATGAAATTCTCCACGAAAGCATTTAGGTCAGAGGAGATATCTCGCACAATGGCAGTAGTTCGATTTCTCTACCCTTGTCCCGGCTCTGTTGAAGATAAAACCCTCGTCCAAGTTTTAAACTTTCTGATCGATTACGTGAACAACATTTAACACAAGTTAATGACAACACTAATTATTGTTTATGATGTTGGATTCCATAGAAATATCTTGCGACTTTTCAAACTGATCTCAATCGCAAAAGTTTTCTCGTAGTTATATATAGATAATAATGGGAATCCCGAATTCCCACCAATTACAAACTTCCTTTCCGATATCTACCTGCTCCGAAGTTCTTTCTCACTTTATAACTTTTGACAGAAAGCCAACGAAGTTTTATTTGCTGTTCATGCGAGTTATTAATGTGAAGGAACAATCGCTTTGTTCAGGATGAATAATGCAGTTAACTGCCCTTAATAGATTTCTCCTGAAAAGACACCGACCAAGCCCCTTTCCCTCTTAATGTTTTCCCCATTAATTTATCAAATTAAACCTATTCCCAACTTGTACAATTTAAATCAACCAAGTCCTTCTCGAAAGCGAACTAACGCCATGCTGCGAATGGGACTGGAATAACCCAGGATACATTACGATTCACATCGATTACTATATAGAGGCTATTGTGCTAATGCCGTTTTTCAACAATTTTAATCTACACTGGAGATTTTACTTACGCTGAAGCTCAATGATTTTAAAATCTATTTTTATCCTGACAATTCGTAGTGGAATTTCATTTATTGATTGGAAATTTTGATAGTGAAGGTATTTTTATGTTGAAGAATAAATTTTGTATTGCCATTTTCGATTCGCCGCCAAAACGACATGTTCATTTATATTCGTAAATTCGGCGGCGCTGACGTCACGCCGGGCGACGTTGGTGACAGCCGTCTTATCAGACATTGGCGCTTTCTATGTTATAATGACGTTGTAGCCAGTTGTAACAGTTTCGGAATGTGCGGTTTAAGATCGTTTTTGAAATCAGTAATTATGAATGAAAAATAAGTATTTTTAATATTTTTTACACAGAAGACCCTGAGGAAAGTGCTTTCCCTCAGGACCTATGTCATCTTTGGATAATTTGTGTGCAGGGTTTTTTGAGTAAATGAAGGACAAGAAGATCTGGGAGGGAAAAAGTGGCAAATAGGAATCTGGGGGTCAGTGTGGTGCAAGACTATGGGTAGATAGAGTGCTACGGAGAGGTCAAAAGATCTCCCTCAACCAATCTCTCCAAATCTGGCCCGCCACACAGCAGGTGGGCACACGCCTCCGCCGCCAAGACATCGGACATCCCTGCTAAGTCACCAAACGTATCAAACTACGTGGATTGACCTAAGGCAGGGGCGTTTTATTATCCAAAGAATGTTTTTTGGGGCGGTGGCATCCATACCAGCCTCCCAAATTATAAGAAAATAACTATAATTATGATGAATACACACATTTCGGTATTCATTATTGAACCTATAACCTCTCGGCTCAAAGACAAAATTGTATTAGTTTTAACATTACCCTAAACAGATCTTACTTAATGGATTTGTTAACCCTTTGTTCTCTATAATTTTTCCAACATTACATTACTCGTGAAGCGAACTGACAGGTACGCATCTTGCGTTACGCAGATCGATCAAAACTATGGGTGATAAATATCAAATTACCATCATAATAAATAATGTCACCAAAATTCGTCGACTTTTTCACAATTTCAGTGGAGGGGCAGATCTCTTGCTTATTGGTAAGATAAATTATTGATGCGGATGAGTTTCCTCTTAGTTTGGTTATCCATCATCTCTAGTGGAGCCAAAACTCGGAGAATTCAGATGGTGCATACTTAGCTCACTGCTCGGAGGAAGAAAACTATTTTCAAAACTTGACATCACCGAGTGGGGAAGTTATTTAAAATTTCCTGATAGGAGGCTCAAATAAAAAGTTTACGGTCGTTAATAATTTATTTTGATCGAATAATTTTATACTAGCAGTTCTGTGAAGGGAATACTGCGCGTCCAAAAAGTTTCTTATTGAATTTATCAAACAAAAAATTTTATCGGAAATTATAAGATTTTTAAGTAGGTACCTAAATATCTTCTTACCTACTTAAGGCAAAGCTTAATGCTAAATCACTATTTTGATTAATCTTTATAACGAATTGGTGTACATTATGAATACCAAAAATATGCATTAGATAAATTGAAGGTTTTCATATCGTTTCGCTTGAGTAGAATACAAATAAAAAAATATATTACTCAATTAAAAATATAAATGTAAACTACCAAAAAAAAGTTTTTTCAATAGAAATGTGTGAACGCGTACGAAAGGAAACAACTTTAAAAAAAACAGTATAATAGCTAAGATTATTTGTGACAGTTTCACTTGATTAATTTTTTTGCTTTCTTATAAAATTATTTACAAAATAAATAAAAACCAGGTTTGTGCTTGAAATCGAACGTTTCTAGACTCCATTTGCCAAGCTATTTTAATACCTATTACCTAAAATATAAGATATAACAAGAATATACACATTTTTGGCTTGTAGCTTCCACTTAATTATAAAGCATATATTTTACGTAACTTTTTTTACTATTTCAAAACAAGGAATTAATACAATTTGTCCAAAAAAACGTTACTATCACAATGACAATTCTCTTTTCAAAATTACTTCACTCAGGTAAGTACTAATACGAATGTCCAAATAAACACGACAATTTCACATCAAAAAAATCTATTCTGAACCATTAAAACGGGGATCATCTTCATCCGGAAACGGAATGTACAGTCAAATTTACAGACAAAATGTAAAATGGTCAATTATAAAATCGAATTCACGACAATACACCATTCTCAATCCTTGGCAAATCCTCGACAAATTTATCATTTTTTTCAACCCTTTGTTCACAGGGCGGAAGAATTAACTGAATAATCAATTGTGAATATAGTAATTTATCACACAAATCTACTTATAACAATAAGACTGTCCGTAACAAAAAAAAATTTATGTATGTTTTTGGATGACAAAAACATACATAAAAATTGGGTAACTTAAAGCGTAGTTTAGACGTTCCGAGCTTTTCCTATATTTAAAGTGTAATTTCAAACCAGAGTGATGAGAGGTACTGTGTACGATAAAAAATCTCTCAGTATATATTTAATATTTTTAAATTATAATATTCCCTATAATGCCTAGAAGTTTTGGTTATACAGTGAAATCAGTTGGAATATAGATTAGCGAAAAATTAGAAAACGTCTCGACCCAAACTGAATTATTATATAAGTGAAATAATAAACTATTTCACTGCGAGCTTTAGTATTTATTTCAGAGGGTATTTTGTAACATTGATTAAAAAATATATTTGATATTATTTCAAACATATGAAAAATGTTACCTGTATAAATGTTCGGGCGTTGCTTGCAATGCGCGTTCTAGCTATTTGCATGTATTTTGCAATATTTCGAGGTAAAATGCAAAGCGCGCATGACAGATACGTACTTCAATTGTTTAGCTTGCATTTCCCCCGTGGTTCGGGGAATCCTGAAAGTCCGCCAATGATTTCAGCACCATTGGAAAACTGTTTTATATGGGAATTTTTCTGCTACATGCCCGCAGCTCCACTATAGTTGTTTTCCATGTTCTAGGCCGTTTTTATACGGCCGAAGTCGCGACGCCACAAAACCGTAAATAGTAGGTAGCCCTCTTTATGATTTCCTATTTCCCTGCTTTAGCAATGCCAAATGCCATCCACGTTTTGGAAAGCGTACCTCGAGCCGCTGAACAACTTTTATAATAAAGTGGAATATTCAACATTCGAAAATCTCTACCTTTTCTCTCGTTATAAAACCCAACATTTACTGTGATGAACCGCTTCTTGGAACCCCTCGCCTGTGTGATTGTAATATATTATGTCTTATCAAGTAGGCGCGGAAAGTTTCGCAGAGCTTTTGTGTGTATACGCCGAAGAATGAACGTTGCACAAGAATACCAGCTTAAATTTTTTTTCGTATGCCCGCTAATTTAAGTTTCCTTTTGTAGGTATTTCTTACATTATATAATAGACTATATTGATGCCCTTGCGTAGCCTGGGTCTAACGCTGAGTTTTTTAATAGACAGTAAACAGTAATTTTCTTCCTATTTTGATGCTGTGTGCAAAATTTCATCAATAAGTATCCAAATTCTGCTTTAAAGGGTGGGAATAGAGGGTGGGGTGGTTTTTAAAAATATCATGTAGACAGTAACCTTCCTCATATTTTGAAGGTATGTGAGCAAAATTCATCAATCTCGGAATAAAACTGTAGATTTGTATAAAAAATCAGCACAGTTAGATGAATAATAATTTAATATTTTCTCGTTTTTAAAACTAACAAGTACAGAACTGTACAGTTTAAATATGATTGTATAAAATCTTAAGCCAGCGTTTTGCTACAAATCTTAGCCTTCCTTTGCATAAAACACCCTAATTTGGGGAAGTGACTCACTCTCCAAACCCTTCTTATTTGGTATTTATTCCCTTGCACGTTCTATTCTGCCCTTTTTGTGCATCCAACCCTTCATTTGTTCGGACAAAGAACAAAGACCACGCGCCAGGCACCTGCCGACCCCAATAATCTAACCGGCCACAAAAAAACAATCCCTTTCAACACACATACATCACAAGTGGCATCCTTCCTGATTCTTGCGGCCGATCCTTATAAGGTATCAGTGAAAATAAAATCTTTTATAAAAATACTAGCTCACGTGTACCTGGCGTTGCGCGGGGTTGTGAATGATTTGGAGTAAAGTTTTGAGGTTCTAGGACAAACATCGAGTTTTATATACTTTCTATAAATATAATATAAACATTCCGGAATAAATTATCTATATGATAGTAAAAACCCTATCAAAATCTGTTGCATAGCTTAGAAGAACTAATCGCACAAACAGACAGACGAGGATAGCGACTTTATTTTATACTATTTACTTATGAGATTTCCAGAAAACAATTCGACTGTATGTAAATTTAAAAACCTGTTTTTATGTGATGCTAAGAACATACATATATATTTGATAGATTATTAGAACTGACAGGCCGAAATTAGGTTTTCAGCCGAAACCAAAACCGAATTTCGAATTCTGTTCTAGTTTCAGTTGAAACTTATTTGAATAAGCTAAAAAAAACACTCTAAACCCTAAAATTACGCTTTTTTATTGTTAAACTTGTAAGAGTTCATTAAATTTAGTATTAAATAAAATGCTTAAGGAAATAAAATATATACTTCAATGTAGGTACTTTCATTAATTATAAAAAAAAACAAAATATCTTAGAACTACGAACTATAGTAACCAAATAAGTCTAGTCTTTAATAGTCTTTGCATTAGACAATAGCAATACAATAGCTCATTATAATTTCAAATTTAAAATATAAACTTAATATCTATTTTCAGCCGAAAGCGAAACCGCGGCTGAAACTTGTTTTTTGGCCGGAACCGAAATCTAAGCCTAAATATCGGTCAATCACTACTTATTCGATTTTCTTACTTTATTCAACCGTACAATTGAACCTAAAATCCATAATATAACAAAAAATCTAATTCACTACAGAACAGCTTGTTTTCCTATGACATACTATATTTTTATGACATCAGGATTATGCAGGTACACCAAAGCTTGCTTATACCCTTATCTTGTGAATACTTTCTTTGGTGACAACATTTTGTCCCGAAAATTTAACCCTTTTCACGTTTTAGACCCGCAACATTAACTTTAAATATTTTGCTCTGATTTAATCTATAATTAAACGGGCGTATTTAAAGTAATTATTTTTAACTCGGTCCTAAAGTTACTTTTTATTATAAAAAGCGCCCTTATTAAGGGGACATTCTCTAAAGATTCTACAGGAATTAGCTATGTATACTGTTTCAAATAACGTAAATATTTATACTGAACAATAACGGAGAAAACTTACTGATAAAATTTTTTGCTAAATTATTTAGAATCTCTTCAAACTATTCGAAATCCGGTTAAAAACGAGATTTCAGGCCCTTAAAGAATGAATTGATAGGTTTCCCGATAAACTTTTAGTAAAATACTACGTATTGTCACGATTTCGGTAATCAAAAGGTCCTTTTCGCACGTCGTCATCATATATGATTAAGACAAACGCTGATGCATGAACACGTGCTCCGATATCAGCCTTCAGTCCCGTTTTTATCCGGATAACCAATAATTTTAAATATTTTTAATAAATCAACTATATTCATTTTGATAACTGATCGGATGTATTCACATAAGTGAACAGGTTTTGATTGTTTAGTTTTTGTAATTATATCAGTATATTATGCAGATAAGTAGTAATTTACGTTCTACGATTATTGCATCACATCAGAACAAGGCTGAGTTTATTCTATGCTATTATGCCTCGGAACATTTATTTTTCCCGTATAAATCACATTAACTTTGACAGTTTCCATTAGTCGGATACGAGAAAGATATCAATGTCGCTTAGGAATATCGAAAATTCTTGATTGAATAGAATTTGTGAACCGTTTCCATCGTGTATGTAAGATTGAGGAAGAGAATAATTAAATAAATCCAACGGACCTTTTTTTGCTTGAAATGAAAATAAGTTTAGATTTTCTGATTTAATCCGGAATTGATTTTTATCTGGTGATTTCCAATTTTATAGTGATTTGGATGACGTAAACGTTTTCATAAGATTTTTGCGAATTATAATTTTTTTCTTTGGCCTATTAATGCTTGAAATCTTAAAACCTAATTATAGACAGTATCATTTATCTATATAAATAAAAATGTAAATGTTCGTTTGTTCAAAATCTCCGAATGTTCTTCATCGATTGCTTTGAAATTTTGACACAAAGTTGCATTCGAATTTTATTTTATATTATTATTATTATTATTATTGGATAATTTGTATAGCGCCGCTTTTGTGAGATATCACCTCAGGGGCGCTTTACAGTTGATGCAGGTATTACAGAAAATATAAATATTACAAAAATAGAGTGAAGTTAAGTTAAGTAAAATGAAGTAAAGGAACAGGTGACACGAAGATAGAAGATGGAGACTCTGCAGCAAGAATCCCAGGTGGTGAAGAAACTGGTCCAGAAACTGGTTATATGCCTGTATGGATGTCACCTGTGAAAAATGCTTTATTTGAAAAACAGCGCCATCTGTTGGACGTAAAAGACAGACTGAGCCACAGCAACGCTTGGCGGGGTACAGTTAGGTATTAATATATGTATAGGGTGTCAGGAATGTTGTGATTAATAATAATATTATTTAGGAGATTTTTTTTAATAATAACACCGCTGTCTAATAATAATTGGAAAATTTGTATAGCGCCGTTTTTGTAAAAAATTAACCCAAAGGCGCTGTAAAAATACCTTCTCTAAGCTCCATGTAATTATTGACAAACATATACAGAAAACATGTTTATAGGCTTTAGATACATTGCATGATTTTACTGTTACTGTAATGTTAATATGTAACTGTTGTTGCTATTTTATCCTCCTTTAATAATAATAATATTTATATTTTATTTTATAGATCTTTTTATGTGAAAAATCACCTCAGGGACGTTATACAAATAAATAATATATTTTTACATTCTAATTACTAATTATAGACAAACTATTATCAACTTATATCTTACAGATTACATCCACACACCGGTTCGTCGATTACTAATACAAAACTATATGTACAATGCATTTATTAATAATAATACTTGGATGATTTCTTTAGCGCCGTTTTCGTGCAAAATTTCATCAAGGGCGCTATACAAATATATAATACATTTCTACAGTTATGAATTTGATTGAAATTTGACTAAACGTACGCGCCACACAAATATATTGATATTTTTACTACGACAAATATATGTTTTTAAATCATTAAACATGTGAAACTTCGTTATGAAAACGAGAATCTACGGCTAAAAAAAATAATAACCCTTTTTAACCGTTAAAGATTTGAAATATTTAATCACATTCTAATACATACACAGAAAATAATTAGGGTAAACAAACCTCAGGTTTGCTTACATCACACCATTTTAAGATCGGGTCTCTATCTTTTAAGTTAAAGACAGCTGCAACGATGATGGTAAAGCAGGGCGTCAACCAGCGAACATCTGCCTCCCAAGTGCTCCCGACCGACCATGGCCCAGGGCGGGGAGCGGGGCGGGGTGCGGGGGAAGAGGGTAAAAAACCTCAACCCTAGATGTGCATAAAAACAGACGATTTCAAATGAGGGCTTTGACGGTAATGAGCTGACACCGTTCTGCCAACATATTTAAACATAAATCCTGGAAACTAGTCCAGATATAATATTACTGTGCTCCAGGACCATTTCATGGTGGTATAATAATAGTAATAATAATATTTGGAAAATTTGTAAAGCGCCGTTTCTTTGTGAAGAATCACCTTAAGGGTGCTGTACAAATATATAATATATTTCTACAATGAACTAACGTATTAACTATAGACAGTCAAACTATTATCAACTTATGGCTAACAGATTGCATCCATCGGTTCGTCGAGCACTAATATAAATCCATATCTACAATGCATCAAAATGTTATCATTAACATTTATAATAACAATCTATTTGAATTGTAACATTCCATACTATTTACCTTCCACAGTGGAGATTGTACATTTTTGTGAAAAAAATCACAAATATTCTGCGCAAATATGACTTTCTAGGCTCTATCTAATTATGTACAGACATCTACAGAAAACATGTTTTCAAACCTGGCAGGTCACTTCAGATAAACACAGTTGTATTAAAAGTTTAAGCTTGGATTGGGCATGTAGAGCGATTGACGCACATTCTGTCATATCATTCACATTTGCTTCATATATTCTCCTTACAATCCTTTTATCATTCGATCTTCGCCCAAACCATCTGATCTCCACATTTCTCACACTATCATATTCGGATTTACTACACTTACATCTCATTTCTACAGCATTCTGTCTTTAATATCTCGGTATACAACTCGGTCTTTATCACACTCTCCTTGCCTCATTCACATTCATACATGCTCGCATACATACTCTTCCGTTATTTATTTTTTTATTTGATATTAAAGAAACAAACAGTACATTATACAGTGATGAAAAAATATACAGGAATGAGATACTTCATGTTGGGTACTTAGGATATGTTTCCTTGTAATATCTGGTAAGTGGTATGTTTATTCCTTAATTACCAGGTGACGTGTGTAGCATATAAGTGTGTGTGTGTTTGTATATGTATGCGCAATGAACAGTTTATATTATTGACATGATGCCACGTTCGAATTTGGGCAGTGAATCCGAAAAAAATGTCAATTGTCATTCCGGCTCTTGAAATGGCCCGACCCAAGTATCTGGTTCACTTGATTGCGCCACGTCTTCCTCGAGCGTCCCCGATTTCTTCTACCATTCCAACCACTTTCTAAACCTTCCTGGCACTAATTGTCATTCCGGCTCTTGAAATGGCCCGACCCAAGTATCTGGTTCACTTGATTGCGCCACGTCTTCCTCGAGCGTCCCCGATTTCTTCTACCATTCCAACCACTTTCTAAACCTTCCTGGCACTAATTGTCATTCCGGCTCTTGAAATGGCCCGACCCAAGTATCTGGTTCACTTGATTGCGCCACGTCTTCCTCGAGCGTCCCCGATTTCTTCTACCATTCCAACCACTTTCTAAACCTTCCTGGCACTAATTGTCATTCCGGCTCTTGAAATGGCCCGACCCAAGTATCTGGTTCACTTGATTGCGCCACGTCTTCCTCGAGCGTCCCCGATTTCTTCTACCATTCCAACCACTTTCTAAACCTTCCTGGCACTAATTGTCATTCCGGCTCTTGAAATGGCCCGACCCAAGTATCTGGTTCACTTGATTGCGCCACGTCTTCCTCGAGCGTCCCCGATTTCTTCTACCATTCCAACCACTTTCTAAACCTTCCTGGCACTAATTGTCATTCCGGCTCTTGAAATGGCCCGACCCAAGTATCTGGTTCACTTGATTGCGCCACGTCTTCCTCGAGCGTCCCCGATTTCTTCTACCATTCCAACCACTTTCTAAACCTTCCTGGCACTAATTGTCATTCCGGCTCTTGAAATGGCCCGACCCAAGTATCTGGTTCACTTGATTGCGCCACGTCTTCCTCGAGCGTCCCCGATTTCTTCTACCATTCCAACCACTTTCTAAACCTTCCTGGCACTAATTGTCATTCCGGCTCTTGAAATGGCCCGACCCAAGTATCTGGTTCACTTGATTGCGCCACGTCTTCCTCGAGCGTCCCCGATTTCTTCTACCATTCCAACCACTTTCTAAACCTTCCTGGCACTAATTGTCATTCCGGCTCTTGAAATGGCCCGACCCAAGTATCTGGTTCACTTGATTGCGCCACGTCTTCCTCGAGCGTCCCCGATTTCTTCTACCATTCCAACCACTTTCTAAACCTTCCTGGCACTAATAAAAACAAACTTTGAAATTTTCATCAAAATCGGTCGTCTACTTTTCGAGTTTTGCGAGCCCAAACATACGCGGACTGAATTTGAAGAGAAAAACAGACTCTTTTCCAAGTCAAATTCTCAACGACCATCTTTTTGTCGACTGTCGATCCCCAATTTAAACCAAAAATTTAATAAATATAATATATTCTGTCTATTTGGGTTTCCTGAACCTTTCAAACCGCCAATAAAAAAAAACTTCTGCTCAAATACGGCCATAAAAAAATTCACTCCCATTTTGTAAACACACTTTGAAACTTTTGACACCATCAGGCCTGCTATTCTGGAGTTAAACGATCAATCGTTTTCGTATGCGCCGTCTTCGAGTGAAAAACTACTAGTCGCCGCGACTAACTTTTTCGAATGTTTCAATTTTACGTATTCTTGAGCGTCGAACGGTCGAAGTTGGTAGAAGAGATGATCATATTGGCACCCCTGTGAATATCGTCTATGTTCCTGATGTTTTTGGGATTTCTATGGTGTGACTGTCAAACAGACAACAGTTATTCGTTATTCAAAACAGAAATGGCTGCGGGACATATTACAAATTGCCAAAAGCAACTCTTAATTAAGCTTGTAAGCTCCGATAAAGACTTAGTAAGTCGGAAATTTTCACCCACTTTTACATTTGCGGAATCCGCGCGGTAAAACAAAAATTGACAGCTAGACTAGATTTTGACAGCCAATTCCATAGAAACGCCAACAACCTACCACTCGCTGCCCTGCTTCTACTGGTTGCACCCAGTAGATGTTGTGTGGAATGACTTTTGACGTTTGGCGTCAAAGTATGTACCTTCGACCAATTTCGGGAATAGCAACGACGACCAACGTACGTACTTTCGACGGCGATTACGAGCGCCCTCGATTCAGGAATAGAGCCCCTGGTCCTTCGGCGGATCTGCTTACAATGAAATTTGTGATTCTGTCTTCACTTTGCGGAGGTTTCAAATCCATTGATAATTATTCAGCTAGAGAATCGCTTATAAATTTGAAACTTGTAACGGGAAGACTTGATAAATTAATTATAAAGAAAACACCTTTGAGACTTCTGGCGCAGTAACTGTAATTAATAACTCATTCAAGAAATGTGACACATAATTAATACTACAGTGATGATAAACCATAGCTTATTGTACCTACCTATCTCAAATCGGGTAGATTTGCACTACCTTATTTTAAGCCCCCGCATTCCCCATTTCTATAGAATCATAACAAGTTTCTCTTTAATTTTAATTTAAGTTTCGAAAAAAATATATGTTATTTTTGAAGATAATATCTTTACTATTATGTGAAATTCCCTCGTTTGAAACACATTGCAAAGAAGCTCCGAATATGATTAAAAACACGTTTTGTTCTGTTATTTAAAATGTTACAGCATGAAAAACATCACAGTTTATCTTTAAATGCAACTAAAGCATTTGTCCAAAGATTTTTCTCTATTCCAAACGAGTCGTGTTTTACTAAATATTTTCACCATTTTCTTTTTTTTTGCTATCGTTTTTAAACATAAGCGTGCTCCCTCTAACATCGTTATTTAGATATCTCCCTTATACCATCTTTGAACGCTTCCTACGGGGCCTTAGAATTGAAATAGAAGTTGTACTTGATTATGTACTGTTGGACTACCCGGTTTAGGCAGGATTTTTTAACGTCGTGTGTTAAAATTTCATCACTAATATCAATATCAATTTTTGCTTTAAGGGGTGAGAAAAGGGGATGAAGTGACCTTACACTTGTTTTGAAGGTCAACTAATAATAATAATAATTGGATGACTTGTATAGCGCCGTTTTTGTGCAAAATCACCTCAAGGGCGCTGTACAAAATTGTACAATTGTACAAAAATGGATTAAATTGGGAAGAAAACTGTAGATTTGCAAAGCCTCTCCTCCACAGACACTCGTATTTCTTTTTTGTCTCACAAGGGCGCCCTTAGAAAAAGAGGATTTATTAATGCGGGTCTTGAAAAGGCCCGGATTATATGAAGGAGGAAAAACAGATGCCTGTAACTCGTTCCACATACGAGCCGTCTTGCACAAAAACGAGTCGAAAAAGCGATTGGTGAAGTATTTGGCTTATAAAAATGCTCTCTCTGTTAATACTTATATAGTTATAAGCGCTCCTGAGGTGATTTTCTCACGAAAACGGCGCTATACAAGTAATCCAATCATTATTATTATACTATAACACGAAAACGTACCATCTATATTAACGTTACAATACTTGGTATATTGTTTATATTTATTAAGTCGGGATTTATTCCAGTGCAGAAATTCTGATACTAACTATTATAATATGTATTCCTCATTGCCCAGAATACTTATGGAGGGAACTAATTACTAACTAATATTTAACGTATAAGTTAACAAATACAAAATATTGTTACGAAGATAGTTTAGTTATGTATAGTAAATATGTACTGTATTAATAATAATAATACCTGGATGACTTTTATAGCGCCGTTTTTGTGCAAAAACACCTCAAGGGCGCTGTACAAACTTATAATACATTTCTACAGTGTTATTACTTAACTATTTATGGAGAAAATATACAGTACAATACTTACCTGGTAGGTCACTTGAGATTAACACTTAATTAATATTATCTAATTGTTTATTGGCGAAATTTAGATACAGGGTTTAGGACTTAATTGAAAAATTGAATATAACTGGACTACATCATTTTAATACATCATTTTAACTATTCATATGTAAAAGCTCCTGAAAAGGACGATAATAAGTAATAAATAAATATATTTCCTAACTTTGTAAACATCACTTATAGGTTTTTGGCTTTCCTAAGCCTTTTCCTAAGCCAAAAACGTCAATAGCAAAGTCATCAACAACCAAATAAACCTAAATAAAAGCCCTATACTCAGATTGTTCCCTATTGACAAAGAGCACTCGCCTCTCAATCTCCCACCTATCCCTCTTCCACTGTAGCTCAGACTGTCTACTTACCGTGATATCAACACATGTTAATTTATATTTTAGATTTTTAGTATTGTTTAGTATTATACTGTCCTGATGAAGCTACGGTTGTAGCGAAACCCGGTCGGCATTAAGTATTTACCTATAAGTGATGTTTACAAAGTTATTGTTTAATTTTAAATTATAATGTC
The DNA here is from genome assembly GCF_061612785.1 of Hesperophylax consimilis. Lineage (NCBI taxonomy): Eukaryota > Metazoa > Arthropoda > Insecta > Trichoptera > Limnephilidae > Hesperophylax > Hesperophylax consimilis. The sequence continues at coordinate 35,866,445 of NC_142838.1, read as the reverse complement.
ACATCACAAAGTAACCGCTTCATATGAAGAAAAAATATATTTCCATTGTAAAACTAATATTGTGAGCCTTCAAACTGGTTTTTGGCTACCAGCAATCTGTTTTCTTCTTGTCATCGATGGCACGCTTCAGCTCCCTTTGGTTTGCTGGTCCATTCCTCGATGTCTTCCATTTATTTTACTCTCTTTAGACTCAAATCCAAAAATCAGGTATCTAAAAGTCCCAACTTCTCCCACTCCCAACCGTCTAAGTATATGGCATCCTCTACTGGGTTAAGTTGTGAGTATAAGGTAGTGGGGAGTGGAAGAGGAAAAGTATGAGTACCTTCTTATTAAGTATGAGTACCTGCTTATTAAGTATGAGTACCTAGGGTCTAGGTCTTTCTAGGTCAAATCGAGCTGTTTACTATGATCGTTCTTTTAGTGTAACAGGCCCTCTCATCTGGAATAGACTTCCCTCAGCTCTTACTAATCTCCAGAATTTGGCTGAATTTAAACGAGCTTTAAAAACAAAATTATTTGAAAAATCTTACCATTTATAAATTTTAACTTCTTTTCAATATTTTATAATAAGCCATATTCTAAAACTTCCGGTAATTGTTTGGTTTCGGTTGTCTCCTTATTGTACCTTTTTAGTGTCTGCTCAGAAAATTCTCATTTCTGAGCAAAAACTGCCTCCTGTTTTATGTTATGTTTTAGTTTTAATATTCGTGTTTTGTCCTGTCCTACTGTTATTGTTATTCTAAGTTTTGTCATCACTTTGTATAAACAGTGTATTTAGTGTTATAATATTAGATCTGTATTGGGTAAGGCACACTGTAGGAATAATTTTAAGAACTATTAACACTGAATTACCATTTTTTTAAATTTTGTTATACGAGTAGTTAAGCGCACTTGAAGTGAAATGACACTAAACTGCGCTATATAAATTCCATGTTATTATTATTATTATTACCTGCTTATTAAGTATGAGTAACTGCTTATTAAGTTTTGGTCACCAACAAACCGTATGATTCTTGTAACACAATATATTTTAAGTTCAGATTGCTGAAGTGAGGATGGTACCTTAAAAATTAATAAGTTTATTTCAATTCTTAGTCAAAAAATGTGTTGGCAAACATAATATTGTAATGGATGATAGATGATATTTCACAGATATTACAGTATTGTAATACAATAATGAAGTAAAACAATCCAAATCCGACAAGATTTTAACAGCAAAGAGAAATATGGAAACATCTGTCTATCATGGAAAACAGTGGCCACATTTTTGTGTTTTTATTTTTTGCTTTCGTAATTTTTAGTTCTTGAATATATTGATGGAATAAAAATGGCTCTGCTCAAAACGTGTACCGCGTGTTGTGGCTTACATTAGATTATTGTTTCTAGAACACCAAAGCTCCCGAACAAAGTCAATTTGAGTTTAAATCTTTTCACGTTTTCAAAATTAATTCCGAACCAGAGCTTTTAAAAAGTCTAAAGCACAAAACGTGATGGAAGTGGCACTTGTATACGTCTTGAATACTAAAGAAAAAAATAAATTAGATTCACGTCCAACGTGTAAAAAAGTATTCTAAGCTGAAAGAGAATGATTCGGATACAATTCTCGTAAGATTAACTTGTTTACGAGTGACCCAGCTACTGGATTTGCATTTTACACTAATTTGAATGACAATCAATAAGTAAAATATGTCTCCACGCAAAAAGTAACCAATGACTTTTTCCGATCGATTTCAACATTGGGTAAATCAAAAGGAATTTTTACATGGGATGAGACTCCGCCCTCCGATGTGGCCTGTTGCTCGTCTCGGAAAATTCCCCAGAGATTTTATGATTTCCCATTAGGTGTATGCAAAACGAAAGTAATTTATTTTATAATGTTTTTCGACAGCAAATTTTAAGCTAGGCTTCAATTGATTCTTTTGTTTTTGCATGTTTTAGATAAATGGGAGGAAATAGAATAAATAATGTATTTATGGAATTTCAAATTTATGAAAATATTATAGAGTCGGCTCGTGTCAAGAACGAAAGGTTCATCATCCTCTCTGCTTTCACCTTCGGACACATAATTGTTTCGTTTTGAAATGAGAATATGCTTAGTTCCTACCGGGATGTCATTTATCTAGTTCCTACCTATCCCTCACCATCACCTTACTGGAAAATTATTTGAAATTAAGAATGGCAACAACATTTTTTTTTTATTTTTTTTTATTTTTTTTTATGTGACACCTCACAAGAGTGTCCCTGCCTGTGCAGTGCACAGACAGGGGAACTATGTCACCACCCGGTTGGGTGGCGTTGTGAGGCGGAGTAAGGTAGGGGCTGTAGGAAGGGATTTGTTGATGCGGGCCTTGAAGAGGCTCGGATTATAGGAGGGAGGAAAAACAGATGCCGGTAGCTCGTTCCACATACGAGCCGACTTACACAAAAACGAGTCGTAAAAACGGCCCGTTCTCATGAAGCCAACGTCAACCGTGAACGGGTGTTCAGTTCGTGTCCGTCGAGTTTCGCGCACGTGCACCGGTGCATCAGGAATCAATAAATATTGCATTTGTTTTGAAAACAGAAGAAGGATTGGGACGAGTGATTTATTTATAATTGGGGCTATCTTGAAAACAAGTTGATGGTGTTTTTTATGTATATAATCTCGTTGAAAAGTAAAAAAGAAGGAAATTGACTATCCTGGAAGTGCATAATATCGCTTAAGTACTCCTTCGTTTTGTAGTGGCGATGATTACCTCGAGGTATCGTTGTGGAACTTGCTACATTGTGATTGTGGTAAGTGATCGGTCATCATATTTTCCCTCATTCTATACATTTTTCATTCCTACACATACTATCACTTAATTCCAGCAAACACCATTTCATTTCGTCTCGTTTAAATTATTTACAGTCCACTTTCATGTTCATCTGACTCTGTAATTCGTAAGCAGTTTCGGATGCAACAACTGTAAAATTATGCAAAGTGCAGTGTTGTTAATAAAGCTAAGTGTCCTCTGGGTGCAAAATTGTTTCTTCTTCCAGCGTAAACTTTCAAATAAAAGTTTTTAATAACATTTTTGAAATATATTCTACATTTTTACAGAGCGCTTGAGGTGAATTTTCACTAAGTTATACAATTATTATTATTATTGGGTAAGGATCGAAAAGAATCTAAAACATTTTCTTTCCTCTATTTGGAAAGTACGGATCAATCCCAAAACTGTTATTTTCATTCAAACTTGTACTCAATGCATTGAATATTCTTGCCAGGTAAAACCGTCCGTTTCCAAAAGAAATAGCAATCATAATCGCATAGTATTATGTATTTCGAATCTGCTAGCATGTAGTATCAGCTATGTTGGCAGGTAAACGTGCCCCAGGCCTGATGGGCCTCCTTGTGAGCCTTCTGGCGGGAACGCGTCACGGCAGATGGTCTTGGCTCAAATCTTCAACCCCCACCCTCACCCCTCCGTGCCCCTCCGCCTTCCCAGCATCCCGCAAGATCTTCTTCATTTTTGTTTACAAGAATGCACGTGCGGGGAATGCATCAGACCTTCTTCAGATAGTTGCGCAGCTGCTAGATAATTGGCGTAGCTAGACATTTACCGACCTGTGGGCTAGCTAGTAAACCGGGCCCTTAGAGTAATTTGAAAATGATAATAATATTTGGATGATTTGTGTAGCGTCATTTTAGTGGAAAAATCACATAAATGACGCTGTACGGTTCCATGGAAACTCAACATAATGACAATAAAACACACAAAAAGTCATTAAAAGCGTTGAAAAACAACCCGACCCACTTAATCTACTTAATCTACTTAATCTACTTTTAATCGACCTACTTTTCATGACTTTATACCACTTTTTAAAGGTGTGTTGAATCGTCATTTTGATGAGTTATCCGGTCACCCATTTCACCAATTTTATGTCTAGTAGTATTAAACAAAATTTTAAATCATGACAATTATGCGATGTGCCCAAATCTTTTCCATTCTTTCTGCAAGATATCAAAATACTGTGCAAATATTGTATTGCAGGTTTCATAATTTAAAAAAATATCTACTCTACCTTTGCCACTAATCTTCTAATAAATGTAATGTCAATAGCAAGCAAGAATAAAATAGCATTTTTAAAATCAGGCAATGTCCATTGTTTTAAATATATTGTCCTCTGCGTGAAGTCGTATCTTTTTAAAACTTTCCAATAAAATTGTGTTTATCTGAAGTGAGCTGCCAGGTAATTAACTTTTCTGTATCGGTTAATAAATAATTTTAAATAGCTAAAAGCGGCATTACGCTAATCATTCAATTATAAATCTTTTTACGAGTAATTCCTTGAAAAAATTTTATGGAATAATGTACTCATTCATGAAGTGTAATTTGATATTGTGTTTGTGATGCATATACCTAACACATATTATTTACCTATATGTTGAGGCCCGGCCCCTGGTTAGTTGCCCAGAGTTGTCGCTACGCCAATGTGCAAGATATTAGATAGCTTCCACTGACTGCATGCTATACAAATACATTTATTAAACAAATATCTTTGGGGAGTAAGGTTAGGTTACAAAATAAATAATGTTATCTTGAATTCTGTGAAATAATGTTGTGTTGCGGCCTAACAGGCTAACGCTACTACGTATCTGATGGAAGAGTGAATGAAAGTGTTAAAAAAATATTGATAAGTACATAAAATAGTTCCTTCTAATGAAATTAACCAACAATTAAAATAATTTACAAACATTCTCGTTGCAATGAAATAGAGTTTTTTTTTTAAATATTGTTTGTGACGACCCATTTTTTTTAAGGTCTGAAATATAATAATAATATTTGGCTAATTTATATAGCGCCGTTTTCGCGAGAAATCACCTCAAGGGCGCTGTTCAAATTGATTTCTTAAATAGTTAACACTAGAACTACTGACTTAAAACTAGTGACTTAAGTCTGAAACTTATATCTAGAGACTTACGACTAAGGCCTATAACTACTATCTTAATAAAATATATATTTATATATGTAAAACAGGAATTGAACCCGTAACTTCCAGAGAGTTCCTTGTCAGAGACCACTAACTAGGTATTCCACAGTGACCGCTAATTTTCAAACCTTAATAGGTACTCATCAAGTTTTACAAATGATTTTTAATTTTTCGAAGAAAACTTCTTCTAACTGCTTTTCACTTTGTGATGGCATTATTTATTTTTTATTAAAACACAAATAACTTTGTTTACATCACTTTATTTCGATACAAAATCTCAACATGTTTCATGAAAAAGTTCACTTCATCAGTATACAGTATCAGTATCAGCTTTATCAGTATCAGCTCCTGATGAAGTGAACTTGGTTCATGAAACATGTTGAGATTTTGTATCGAAATAAAGTGATGTAAACAAAGTTATTTGTGTTTTAATAAAAAAAAAAAAATAAAGATTTTTATTTCATTGTATAAGCTTTGCGTCCTGTTTTAACTCGATCGTTTTGCATTTCGGCTGTGTGTAAATTTGTTTGTGCGTTCCATTTCAACTTGGTAGCCGTTTCGACATGGTAGCTGTTTCAACATGGTAGCCGTTTCAAGATGGTTACCGTTTAAATGGTTCAGAAAAAAAAATTGAAATCGTCATGTTTATTTGAACTTTTTATTCGTTTTTTTTCCAATATGATGGTATCTATAGCCTGAAGAAAGTTTGAAAAATAAGTGTCATTGAGATAATGACTCGCCTTAGACAAATTTTATAATTATTTATTTATTATTTAGAAAAATGTTGCATATGGTTTTTAAGTAGGTTTGAATTATTAAATAGGAAAAAATAGAAACATCTAAAATAAACTGTCTTATTTTCAACATTTATCTCTGAAAAGGGCCAAAAGCTCCTTGAATTTTCAAACGCGCACTTGATTCAGTGAACATTTGACATTGTACATGTGTTACACGTCACGTGTTGGTACGAATACGTTTTTGTGACAGCTCTGCCAAAAATATTTCACCCCATAACTCAAAACCCTACCCCCACCCAACCCGGTCCTGTATATTGATGATGGAAAAACAAACCATGCCAATCTCAAAGCAATTCCTCAAAACTCAATAACTCACTTCTTCGCAGCTTTTTCTTCTCATTTTGTCATTGAATCTACAAATAAATAGCGTGGTACCGAGAAAATCTTGCTAGTACGCTAAATTAATGTAGGATTTTAAAGTTTGTAAACAGATAGAAGGATATTGAGATTAATACCGTGATTTTTAATTTTTGTAACAAATAATCATCGTCATTTAAGCTACATAGTGTTAACACATTGAAGCGACTGTCACGCGCCAAAAGAACGTATGCTTTTTTTAAATAATTCATATGTTGTATTAAGGGATACATTCAGTTGTATTAAGGACGGGTTGTTTCGGAGAATTTGAACAATTCATCAAATTTCAACGTTCATTTTCAAGTTCTGTGAAAGATTTTTTCAAGTTTTGTTTTTATTTCAGTTTTGTCAAGCAACTAGCCTACAATGATATAAAAACAGAACTTAAATAGGACTTTCACAGAACCCGAAAACGAACGTTGAAATTTGATGAATTGTTCAAATTCTCCGAAACAACCCGTCCTAAGAGATATAGTCTTTTTGGGGAAAGGAAAGACTGAATCTGGATCTTGAAGAGTCCCATGTTGTGGGAGGGAAGAATCAGCGAGTCTGGCGAATCATTCTACATCGGAGAGTGAGTCGTAGAAACGATTGGCACGCTCAACGTATTTTCCAACTGCACACCGATGCCGAAGGGATCAATAATAATAATAATAATAATTCGATAATTTTTATCGCACCGTTTTTGTGAAATCACTTCAAGTAGCATTGCAGTGAATATTTAGCATAATATTTAGTAATGTATTACATTGACAGAGGTCAAAAAGGAGAGACCTCTTTGTTCTCTCTCACCCTAAATTACAATAACTTTATGGAAGATGCGATAAAGTTAGTCATATCTACGCATACCTTAGAGTGAATTACTTTTATGTTTAATAATTAGCGGTTTTGTCATTACCGTTAATTTTATTCATCTAAAATCGTATGGAAAACATTTACACTTCAACAATACTTCATTTATTGAATGTAATTTGACAGCTGCTTCAGAAACGCGTTTTATTCTATTCTGCTTTGTGTTAAATGAATAAGTTAAATAATAAACATTTTTGTCTGATATAGTCCTTTATTTCGAAGTAAAATTTGCAACCAGAATCCTCTCTTGCCTTTTGCTTTGTTTTTACTTTCGAAATATCGTAATTTTAAAACATTCCAACAAATAGGTACCTACTTATTTTTCTTTGAGGTTTATTCTCGTTTGCCAGGTTATATCTCGGAGAATGAAATGATAACATTCAAAACAGGGGGGATTATATAGTATTTTTCTTTGTCTTTTCAGAGAAAATATTTTTTAATATTATTAATATTAAAATTAACTTCAATTAATATTAAATTTATACATATTATTGAAATAAATACAGGAAAGTCCAATTATGTCCTCTGCGTGCGAACCGTATCTACATTTCTATAATAAACAATAAACAGTGTTAATCTGAAGTGACCTATCAGGTAAGTAGGGTGCTGTATACTATCTGCCTGTAGAAAATATAAAGAAATAAGAAATTATAACATGTAAATTGTACGTATAGCTTTGTATTAGTGATCGACGAATCGGTGGATGCAATTCATAAATAGATAATAGTTTGACTAGTCTATAGTTAGTAATAACATAGATCATTGTAGAAATGTATTATATACTTATTTTATTTATTTTATATATATAAATTACAAACAATACATAACAAAATGAACCTTTGTCTGTCCAACTGGGAAGGATTCCCGTTTCAGGACAGCCAAATTGTGTATTTAGTACATAATATTCTTACCCTGGAATGGCGATTCTGTCAAAACAAATTTTGGGAACATTGTTGATTGCATTCGAAGTGACAGGATGGTTTCTTTATCCTTTAAAGATCGCAAAGATGTAATTTAATTAATAGGTTTCCTTCAAATATTATTATTATTAATGAGTAATTTAGAGACGATAGATAAAGGCCACGTGTACCTGCCAACCCATTTCCATATAAAAGAATAAGGTGTTGAATGAAAAGGATAAAGCAACGAAATGAAATGAAACTAAGAATTACTTCCCTGAAGACTATTTGTTATCTTTTTAGATTTAATAAAATGTGATTTATGTGGCTTGTTCTATCCCGAATTACTATACTTCTTCCAAGGTCTACATTTTATGAGCAACTAACCTTTGATGAGTTTTGAAATTCAGATCTGGATAAAAATATTTGAGTAAATATTGCTCGAACCTCACCGGAATAAAATTTTTTTTTTGGTTGAGATTGTTAACGTTTCGTCGATGAAAACTTTAATAGATAAACCGATGAGCTTCTCAATTGATTCACCTTTAGCCAGATTTGTTTGAAATATTAATGACTCAAGTTTTACGCATCTGACGTAATTTCCTATCATAATTTATTATGTTTCTAATGATTTTTAATTTATTTTTGTTTCAGGTAAGTTCACAAACCAACATTACCTGCTGATATGAATTCGGATGCCGACGTTCGACTGACTAAGGTAAACTATATATTTTAATGTGAATACGGGGAAGGAGATAGAGAAGAGGAAGGTATGGGATTACTTGGCCATTCAGATCTGATCACCATGATCAAGATGGCTAAAGCCATTTCAAGCAACTCTTTAATTCTGAATTGTGGTATTTTACCGGGGCGATACCAAGAGATACCAACATTCCGTGGATGTAGTATGTTATATTATTTTCAGTGAATTAATTGTGAAATAAAACAAATTTATTTAAAAAAAAAATGGTGTTATCCGGAATTTGAACCTGCGACCTCCGGATTGTTAGTCGAGAGCCTTACTCCTCGACCAAGCTGTATAATAGTTTTCTTAATCATTTCAGTGATATTTACTATAATTTGTCATTCCGTGAAAAGAAAGTATTCGGACTATAAGTACATCTATTAAATACATCACGTGGTACGCGCTCTGTCTAGTCTGTTACTGAGCTGCCGAAACGAGACAGAGTTCGTATAACGTAATCCGCTAGGCTATACCCAACTGCCCAGTGGCGCGGTGCACGGAGAAAATTATACGTGTTCGAACACGTGTTCCGACATCGCGAAATTTGTTAGAAATTTACTAAAAGTTTATCGGGAAACCTGTTAATTCATTCATTAAAGGCTTGCAATCCCGTTTTTAACTGGATTACCGATAAGTTGAAGAGATTTTTAATAAATTAGCAATACTCATTTTTGGTAAAGCCGGCCTTAAGCCTGGTTTAAGGCCGTTAACCACACAAACGTCGCGGTAATCAGTGTGTTCTTGCGCGTCGCGCAATATTTACACCGCGTTTATTAGTAAATGGGCCTGTATATAAATATTATAGAAGCCGCACATTGACATTTCATGAATCTGCGTCACGGCAACGTTATCTCGAGATTGATTTCCTTTTCTCATAAATCTAAAAAGTTCTCTTTTACTATCCGACACATAATAAATTGCTTAACTTTCGATTGTGCATAGTATAACAAAAACTTTGAACTTTAACGTTTTTTATAAGGACTCTGTTTTCATCAGGCCGTGAAAGTAGAAATATTGTTATTTTAAAATGCTTTGTTTGTGTCATCCGATATTAAACACGAATTATTCAGATTGCCAGGGAGTTCGTCAGAAATTCGTTCTCATAAATATGTATTTAAATATTACAGGTTTAATGGCTTCCAGAATATTGTACGTCATACATAGAGATAGTGTAGTGGGGGTAAAATTAACATGTTGAGTTATTCATTTATGAATAACATATTATTTTTGCCGTGACATAATTAACAATTTGACGGCCTCCGTGGTCGAGGGGTAAGGCTGTCGACTAGCAAGCCGAAGGTCGCGGGTTCAAATTTGTGTTATCTCACAATTTATTAATTTAAATCAATATATTTGGTATACTTGCGACATGTCCCAGAGAGGAAGATACTCTCAGTATCGAACTGGTGTAAGACCACCATTTAGAAGTGAAACGTTGCTTGAAATAGTTTTAGCTGTGTTAGGTGAACAGTTCTGAATAATCAGGTGCTAACCCACTTTCCTATTCCCCGTTACCTTCCCCTCCCCACTACCTTCAGCATCACAACATTGAGTATGCCATAGTCTCACTGGCTCCAGACTGTAGGGAGCATTTGAGACTCTTGTGCGGTATTCACATGAAAAAATAAGGCAATACGGGTATTGGAGGAGTGCCGAACAATATATTGCCCGTATTGCTGTATCATCACATTTACGTGTTTAGCATTCAACCATTCAACCATAATGGACTTACTATGATGTACCTACACTACCTTCATGATATTTTTAGTTGCATTCTGGCTGTCGCTTCTTGAAAGTAATGAGGGTCGTTATTAATTTGGGCTTCAACTCCGGACTGTGTTGTATACATTAATTAGTAAATCATTGAATCGAAGTTGTAGTAAATTCACGCACCTGTAATACCAAATTAACTGAGTGTTGAATTTGACTTCTGAATTGTTTGATTTTTTGAAGTCAATTAGCGCTAAAATGAATGATTGAAGCTTGTCTCGTAAAGCGCCATTTGATTGAACGACGACGTTGTAAAAGTATGTTTGCCAAGCACGGTTCTGGCCTCACGAACTTTTCGGCAATATTATTTGAAAAGGGTCTTTACTTCGGCACGTCTGAAGGGGAGTATTTCATGTTTTTTTCAATTTCCTATAGAAACTAAGCGTCAGTAAACTTGGTGCTGTTTGCTGTGAGATGAATAACAGTGTTATTTTATTGAATAGAGAATTTTTGGCAATTTTTTGTGGATTTCTACGGCTTTTGGAACATCTTCTTCTTCTTCAAGATATCGTTATATGTTTCAAATCTTTTGGAACATATAACGCCTTAACGATAATAATGGTGAGTATCCCGGTAAAAATATTAATCTTCCGGAAATCATCGGTGAAATTGTTTCGGATAATCTGTCATTTCAAGGATATTTGAAAAAAATATTTTTACATTCCAGACACGAGGCCCTAAAGAAAATAATTTCCATCAAGGACTATGATATCTTTGGGTATGCTGTGTGAAAGGGTATTTTTAGGGAAAAGAAGGAGAGGAAGTTCTCGAAAAGAAAAAAGGTGTGAGGAGTGGTTAGGAATCTGGGGGTTAACGTGTTAATGAGTGATGGGCGTATGAATCCATCCCTTCCAACTGCAGTGCAAGGCGATGGATCGAGGGAGTCCTGCTAGAGAGGTCAAAATGACTCTCTTAACTAGTCCCTCTAATAACTAAAAAAAGTAAATGGTTATAGTATGAACAAATAAATAAGGTGTTCTCCTTATCGTCGTATTGATTGTCGATCACATTTAAAAATGTCTACCACATAACAATTCGCATATACGAGTATATCGTTTCACTTCTTTAAACCACATTTCCCATACCCCCAAACACACTCATTTTACACAATACACGATAATTATTCAATCTGCTTACCACAAATAAGAAATTACAAGGAAAAATATTAATGGTACCCACTGTGAAATATTTATTTTGTGTAAAATCATACAGCATCTATTGTAACCTATGTACTGTTTCGTTTCTGTAATATTAATCAAATTAAATTATGTCCTTGAAGAGCGAAACGCGTGCTAAGATGTTTACAATAACAAATTACAGGGGAATTCTACAAATACACACAAGAACAATAAACATCCCCTCTAATTGAACTTGATACTTTTACTTGAACTATAGATTTATCTGGTGGTCTTGTGGGTTAGTTTAGGTACTCTAATATATTTTTCTAAGGTGACAACTCTGTTTGATTTATTTAGTTTGACTAATTTACAGCGGTCAGAACTCTTCTGACAACAAGTGAATTAAATTTCTATTGAAATTGAATTGAGAATGTATCGCGGCACGCTCCATTACCTCCCCCACGATTAGCCCGCTAAAAAGTAACGATAAAAATCAAACAAATGTTTCCTACCCTCTGCCTACCTCTTTCTTCCTCTGTCTACCCCCAGATCCTATTATTCACACCGCACTACCCCCAAAACAAGTTCACATTATTTGAAAAGCACCCCCCTACGAAGTTCCCCACAAAGTTAAAATTTCATCTGCGATAATTTATGTTGCTGCGGTTTCTATTCGAAGGCTATTAGTTTGTACCTATACAATACTTCTAAATTTTATTGCGATAAATTATACGCGTTTTATTTAATTCATTTCAATGGCTTGTGGAAACATTAATATTTAATGTTAAAATTATACTCTTGATTTCGAGTGTGACACTTGTACCTTGTAGATTCCAAACTAACAATGATGCGGGTGAAATTATAAAAAAAAATTGAAAAAGGAACTTAAAAACATACTTATTGAAGCTTTAAGCTTATTAATTTATTATTCTATTGAATTTAAAAAAAATATATTTTCTAAAAAAATGCGTTGAAAAAATAACTATCAAGGAGTTCAAAAAATAATATGTGACAGTGTATGTTCATATAATGAACAAGATTTAGAAAAAGACGCTTGTGGTTTGGTGAAGACATGACTAAACTAAAAACTTAGCCTTTTAACCTCTCGTACCTACTTGGGAGCTTGCTTGTATTGCCTATTATATATCCTAATCACACTTTTCTTATTGAATTTATATTATTCAAAGGCTTGCTTCTGTCTCATACCGAGGGATGATTCACATTTAAGAAGATAGTTGATCGACGAACCGATGGATACAATCTGTTGGCCAATAAGTTGATAATAATTTGACTAGTCTATAGTTACTCCTTTCAGCACCACACTTTTGTTTCCACATATATATCATATTTTATGCTTTATAACCTCTTAAACAGTTATTTGAAAACTTTTGTGTTCTTACTAATTTTGTTTTTTGTAATATGATTTTTATTATTTTTACGCCTCAAAGAATTATTTTTATTGGTTAAGAAAAAAAACCTATCTCACCAACCATTGATTAATTTCATTATTTTCAGTTAACTTAAAGTGTAACATGCATAAATATACAACAAAATAAAAATAATAATGAATCATTATTTTTACAGTATTTGTTTCTGGAATCAAGATTGCAACCAAGTACAAAAAATAGACGCCACGAGGAATATCCTTCACAAGCGATACGAAAAATACGAGGTGTTTAACAAAATCAAGAGATATTAATTTTTTTCTTCATGTTCCTTAGAAGGAACTCTAGTATTGAAAGGGTTAATAATAAGAAATAGCACTGAAGAAATATTTTGTATATTTGTACAGAGCTCATCATCAAAATATTATTATTATTATTGCTTCGAAATTTTGTTTACGAAATTTGGTGCTTTTATACAATCGTATTTATGTTTCTGTAAGGTTTTGCAAAATTTAATTTTCACAGTAATCAAAGGATTTCATTTACTTTCATTAGTTAACATCGTTTGCACATGTCTAATTAAATCATTGACGAATTACCTACCGAGCTTAATTGCAAACCTCTCGTAAATATACGTAGGTATCTAAACGTACTGCGCACAAAACCAGCATGAGGTAGTAAGAGTTAAATATTCATGTACACGATAATATTTAACGAAAATAAACAACCACATTATGACTACCAACGATTTATTAATTTAGTTTATATTAAAAATAAATACAGTGAAAATAGGGAGCTCAATTTTAGTTAACGAACAACTGTCACTCCATTACCTGGCATAGGTACTAGGTAGTGTCTTTGAATATTAACGCATGTACTTAAGGGCTCACCACTGCTCACGCTAAAAACCGAGAAAATTTTAAAAATTATTATAAAAAATAATCTTGTAATATTAGTGTATTTATGAAAAATTGTCCAAACAAAAAATTTAAATAAAACCTTCATCTGACTATAACTACTACATTATTTTAAAAGATTTTTTTTCGAACATTTTATTTCTTGCTAGAGCAATACCGATGAGTCACAAAACGCATTGTACGACGAGAGGAACTTACAATACATAGATGGGAGTAATTTTACATTGGTATATTTATATACTTTTTTTTGCAGATTGGATAATTTTTCGTGAAGTTATGATGCAGACAATGGTTTTCATCAGTAGTCCATTTATAACCGTAAAAGTAATGTTAATATTAACAGATTTTTTTCTATTAGCCTAAAAGTTAATAAAAATGTGAAAGTAACAATTTCATTGTTTTTACTATATAAAGGTTAGTTTAAAATAATTTGTCAAATTTACTTGATTTATTTTTTTCCCCCTTTCTCCGTCAACAACACTTCTAATAATAATAGTTATTTTATGGTTTATAGTAAATATTTTATATGTTATGGTTTTAATTACTTGCAAAGTCTATGATTTGAAAGGATAAGTTAATTAAAAAAATATATATATAAACATAAACAAAATAAAAAATAAATAGAAACATACTTTTTTGGACGCGATGTCTACTACTGTTCTTTATTATATCAGGGTTGATAAAACAAAAAAAAACTGCATTGTGGACTGGTATATTCTTTAATATTTTTTAAATAATTTAAGTAAAATCCTTACTTCTTCCCATTTATTTAGATTTTTTTAAAGCACACTTGAGGAGATTTATTACAAACTGCACTTTATCATTTTTATTTTATTATTAATATTAGTATTACCCATCCCAATATTTTTTTGTTCTTTTGATCGTTGTTTTTTTTTTGGCAGATTTTTTTTCCTACCAACAAAGCTCAGACAGAATATCTATATTCAATGTATTGAGTAAACAATAAAAGAGATACGCAACCTGCCATACATCTGCAGGGATCATTTATCGCACTCGACACATGTCGCGGATTGAACTTCGGCCCGACCTCGGCTCGAGAACAAGTGACTTGATATTGTATGATCGGTCCAGGGGTCGCTGGCCCCCTGTTCCCACCTCCCCACCACCCTGTAGTGTTGGGCCCCCCTTTTTATTATCACCCGGTTGTTAAATACAGCCCCCATGCGATATCACGCCACGGGGGTCAAAGGGTTAGCCTATGTTGCAATTATGAATAGGTATACGAACTAGGAAATTGATCGCGAATGAAGAACGTTATTTTCTTTTTTGCAACCCTATTTCAATCATCAATTATTTTTATGCAAGAAGATGGCTAAAAAATAAAGTCAATGTTCTGAAAACAAACAATTTTTATATTTATATTTTTACATGAATTACCGTCTGTAATTTGTGTGTCAACTTATTACATTATCAACACTAATATTATGTATGTGAACATCTCACAGCGTAATTTCCATCATAAGCTCCGGAGTTTTTAAATGACCATCTAGGTGTAATATTTTTTTAAAGATACCTATGTATTTTTTGAATACAAATTAGATTTTGAAGTTCACTGAACAAAAATAAATTTGTTTACATACAAAAATATTTATTGCTTGCACAAAAGAAATTTCATTTACCTAAATGAGTGTTTCTCAACTTGGAGAGGATCTCCCCAGGGCCGGGGGAGATTATAAAGTTTTGGAAGTAATGTACAAATCAAAAATAATTATAAATACTCGTATAACCTCGTAAAGGTTTTATAAATTTGGATATAGTGATTCAGGGCAGGCCCCATGCAAGCGTATTTGGAGCAGCTCGCTCCAGGCGCCGACTTGCCATGGCGCCAAGAAGCCAAGGAGCCAAGACGCTGATAATACCTAACGCCTTATACATCGCCTTTGAGGTTTTGACTAGCGCCAGGGGCACTTCGAAAAATTGCGACTAGCGCAAAATGGAAAAACAGATTCATTAAAAAATCTCTGAATTCTTCTGCGATATTTAATAGATTTTCTCTTTTTCAGGAAAGGCAACGGAAAAAAATATTTGTAAATAATCGCTGATAAAAATTGACATCCAAGTGGGGATCTGCCAACATCGAAGCAGCTTTTTAGGGTTGCTGCATGACACAAATAAGATTGGGAAACATTGATGATGCTCCTGAGGTGATGTCTCACAAAATCGGCGCTATATCAATTATCCAAGAATAAATAAATAAATAATAATTAATAAATGATTTGCTTACCAATTGACTGCCCAGTTTCCATCTAGAGAAATGATTTGATTACCTGGCTATCAGCTATCATATTAAAATTTGTTGAAAGATAAAAACCTTATGCCGAGATGATTCCCTAAGTATATCTCAAGTTTAAAGAATCAAAGTCTTCCCGAGTTGTTTTTGGTTAAATCAAGTTTAAAAAACAATTAGCGTCTTGCGTCCAAATCCTTTTTACTTAACAGGGGCTTAGCTATTTTACATAAAATTGCCGCACTTTAAAAACCCCTTTCGCATTTTATAAATCCATTTCATTATTTTAAATAGCTACATAAATCTTCGCAACTTCCATGAATATGTACTTAGGAAAGCAAATTTCTACCATTGCGTGGCGTAACCCGAGCAAATTTAACCTTTTAATATTAAGCACACAAAATATGAAAATATATCCCGAAACATGTTACGAGGAAATTATAATTTATAACTAGTTGCCTACCGACGAACACATAAAAAATGTCTTTTAAATTAACATTTATGGGTACTTTCCTTCCGAAAAGTAAAACAAATTATCCTAACAAAAACATATTTAAATAAAGCTACGTTTACATGATGAATTATATAAGAAGTGATTTAGTGGGGCTAGTAGGTGTCTACTCATTGCTCCGTAACTAAAAATAATAAAAAAATGTGTACATGAATTTAAGGCTAAAACCTATTTATGCAGGCAAATTGTTCGTCTATCTACACATTGAATTATATTTCAAAACAAAGTACTAAAGCAAATAGGGTGATTAACATGTGAAACTTTTGCAAGCGAAAAATTAAATATAAACCATGTACTTATATTTTGCTTCTGCACGTGTTAACACATTTGTTAGAGATATTTACACGCATCATTTATAAATAACTTATTCCTGTATGTTGATGTTTTTCGTTGAAGTTTCTAATAAGTTAAAGTAAACATTGAAAGTAAAACTAACGTGTTAGGTTCTTAGGATTTGCGCCACCACATTACTGCTAGTGTAAACCATGCTTTATGTAAATAATTTAAACCAAAAGAAAAAAAACGAGTTTCAATGATTAAAATAAAGTAAACAAATAATCAATTTCAAATGTAATTAAAATTTAATTTAAAAAAATATTTCTAAGGGAAATATTAAAACATTTTTTTTCAAATTAAAGTCAAAATCTTTTGATGTCTTTATTAAGACTGTAAAATGATCTTGGATATGAAAAATAGACTTGAGCCTTTCCGGCAATAGGAAATTAGGGAGCCCTTTGGCGAAAGTGGAAATTATTATTTCCAAAAGACGTCCAGTTAAAAGTTGAAAGGACAATGCTTATTAAAAATCTTATAACTTGATACCCACTGTTCGTACCCTTGCTTTGGCGGGGTTCCCTAAGGCTTAGAATAAAAATATCAGTCGAATTGTTCAGGAAATATGGCACAGAAAAAAACATTTAAATCCATCAGTAACATTATTATTTCGATTCGCCGTAATTCCATTGATTATTATTTTCTTATATTTTCAACTAATAATATAGGATTGAATTCACTTAATGCAGTAGTTTATAAATAATTACAATTAAATAAATTAACTAACAAGCAGTGAACTGTGGACTTAGAAAGGAGACTGACTTGTAAATGAAATCCCCGAAAGGAATGTGTGATACAACTATGTGTCATCAAATTACGAATTAAGTCGATTTAAAGATAATGCAAAGTAGTTACATACTATTTTCGATTCACGTGAAGAAAGAGGAAATTTATTAATGATTTGTAGCAATCCTCTCTGCCCATTCGGGCGGAAAAATCACATGTTTAAGAAGAGATTCTGGATTTAATAACTCTTGTTTTAAAACAGAATTATTTGTAGGTTTACCAAGACAGGGTATGGCGAAACTCCCCATCCATTTATAGAGAGAGAGAGAGCTAGAGAAATAAATTTTATCGTTATTAAGTTAGTTTCAATTAAATAGTGAAAATCGTGACATCACACGCTGATTAATTTCTATTGATCCATTGCCATAATATTATATTAATGCCTTTCAAATGATTCATTTTTAGCACTGATTCAGGGGTGTATACAGGGTGTAGACGTACCTACCTGACTTACTTTATTTGGCATCAACATCAGATACATATCCTAGCACCCTGTATAAAGAATCTCTACAGAAATAATAGAGGTAGTTTTTATTTATTTCTTGGTTATTTTTAACTTTGACAATTTTTCGATTTGACATCGTATTGTTCAATCTCCGAAATGATGGAACCATTTTAAGCCTTTGGCGGCCGTACATACGTCGCTCTAAATGCTTTTGTAAATCAATCACATTTCATTTCTTGAAAGCACTTTTCTTAAAATATACCATTCATATCTAAAAATATTCACTAAGACTTTGTTGTGTCTCTAAATATTATAATAGATATCACGCAGTGGCGTGATATTTACATTACTCTATAACTAAAGGCAGGCTGTATGTAGTTTTTGAATTGACAGAAAATATTTAAATTATATAAAAAATTGCTATACATAATTGAAACCCTATTGCGTATTATGTAGTAGTGGGAAATACATGGAAAACACAATCAATTGATTGAACGATAAACAGTTAACAGTTTGATAGGTACGTTCATAAATTAATTTTAATTCCGGATAATTATTTTCTTCAGCCAAAGGCACCGCAAAAATCATTTTTATGTTAGCCGTAAACCTAGCGGTGGTTTTGGAAACTAAAAATCTGACAATTTATGAAAATGGGTAATTTACATGTCTAACTTCGAAACGGACATTTTATAATCATTGTGACACAAAAAATATTCACAAATTCATAGAATTTTTTTTTCTTCTGATATTTGTTAATTTTTTTTTCATATTTATTACAGTTCGTTTTTCTTAGGATACCCATAGCTTTTCAGCCGTTATTACACTCATTAACAGCGCCCTTGGGGTGATTTTTCACAAAAACGGCGCTGTAAAAAAATATTCATTTATTATTATTATTAAAATGGAGTAGATTTGTTCTCCACCCCACGCCCACTAGCTGCCTTTCGTTGGTTGATTAGCAATTTATTTAAGGATAGGTTAATTCTATTACGGCCATGTGGTTGTGCACAGTGGCGGTTCGTGGTTTTTTTAACAGGGGGTTCAGAAATTCAAGAGAAGATAAACATATCTAATCAAAATTTACTTACTGTTGTCCTACGTCAAATAGTCGAATACGGCAGCAGTCACACAACTTAAATAAAGTTAGTGGGAGGGGTACCTACATATTATTGTTTTTAAATCACTTTACCTAGACACAATTATTAGATAATGAGAAAAGTTTTATAGGAATTAAATTGTTTAATGTTTTTATAGCACTCAATGTAGGTACGTTGCTAATTATTATTGTTTTTTAGAGAAGAATAATTTCGTAGAATATATAATAGATATTTTAAAACATCAAAAAAACAAATAAAGGTGGCACGAAATAAATTTAAAAATAGGTAGTAGATTTACAAATGCCATAAGCAAACGGTTGGAGAAATGCAGAAACAAGAAAACAAAAATATGTACAAAAATGACTACAAAGTTAAATACCATAATATAACATAAAAAAATAACACTTAACTTGCATCCCTATGGTTCAAAGGTTAAACGTCGGCCGCGAAGTTCTCGGGTTTCTTCGGTTACATTCGTCAATGTTCGGAGGTCACGTGATATCACAACGCGTGTTCGGCGCACACAATTTGTCTTATTTTTGCAAAGAAAGACCAAATTTTGTATATATCACCGTCATAGGGTCTGTACCGGCTAAGATTATTTTGTATGGAGAGTTTGGCGCGGATTTTAACTCGCACAAATTTGGAATAGGCATCGTATTTTTCGGTGGCGCGGGTTTTGAAGGCGAAATTTTAATAGCGTGCTATCTATAATGTGCTTATATTATTATAAAACAAGGATGTTTTATTTTCTCATATTTTTAATGGGGGTTCGCCGCACAAACGCACTTTAGAGAAAACCGCCACTGGTTGTGCATACATATATTTTCAATAAACAATGCGTATTTTTATACAATAACCCTTTCTGAAAACCGCACTTATATGCACACGATATAATATCACAATAATGGCTGACATTCGCAGGGTACGTCCCATTGTTTGCTACGACTATGTCCTCCCTACCCCTTCTGCCTGTTCGATACGCCACTGAAAGGGCCATGGGACGGCCCTTCAAACCCAAATTGATATCTCACTTTAATTTGATTAGCCGCTGTTGTAGGGTTGAGGGCTTGTCTGTGGGGATATAATAAAGTCGCTCAAATAATAATATGAATCTATAAAACCTAGCCGCAAAAGCCATAAAAAATATGAACATCAATAAACAATAAGACAGTAAATTTGCGCAAGTAAATTTTAATTAATTTATGCTAAAATTTCACATTTTGTTCACTAAAAATAATATATAGGTACATTTGCGGCAGTTCCAGAGTCGTAGACACCACACTTTGGTCAAAGGCCACAATTAAGGATCGAAGCGTTGCTAAAATGGCTTTAGCCGAGTTTGGTGATCTGAATAGCAAGGTACTTCCCCACCTTCCTGTGCTATCTCCTTCCCTTCCCTACTTCCAGCCTCTTACCTTCTCTCGTAAAAATAAAGTTTCACTAAGAATAAAGATTCTACTTACATAAGTATCAAAAGTAGGTACCTACTCGATCATTGTTTTTCCTAAAGACAAAGTTGCGATGAAGTCAATATAATGTAAACAAAACGTTCATGACAGGTATTTTTATAAATTTATTTATTTTTCTTTGTCACCAGGTCAATTTCACAATATTAATTATAATACTAAAGCATACATATAACCAGAAGCCACCATATGGAAATTGGATATAAAAGAATATCATTACAAGTGACTAGAATAATAGAAAAACGTAAAATATATAGACATATAGATATAACGCAGACAACGCACTCATGGGCATACACACACTCAAAGGCACACAACATACATAAACACACTCGTACATAAGATTGTATGCATAAAATCAATGGATACTAATGTATAGGTGCTCAGAAACGATATCAATATAAAAAATCTTGATTTGTTAAGTATTACTTCAGCATTTTTATGTATTGGTGATAAAAATTATGAATGGTTTTTTAATACATATAGGAAGGTGGATATATTTTCAATTTTATTTTCGTTCAAAATGAATTGTGTTAAAATTCATGTAAAGTAGACGGAAATCATAAAATGTAAATTAGGGTACATTGTTGTCGTTGTTTGTTAATTAACAAATAAGCTTGTTTTATGACTTGCTTGCTGACATTATCGTCGTTTTAATGAAACGTGTATACGATTTAAGCGTACCTTTGTCAAATAACAGCGTTAATCTTTTCTCCGTGTTCTCGAAAGATGATTAGTAAAGATTAAGATGGCCACCGCACAAAACTAAAAGCCCCTTCATTTGTAAACGCAATCATTAAGAGAAGAACAATGTTCTACATTCCTCTTATCTTTTTATCTCTCCTACATTGGGTCCGGCTAATCTATCCCTTTGTCTTCCTGTCCTTCTTTCTCACGCACTCCGCCCTTCCTTCATCCACCCACCCTCCTGATTGTCTCCCACCCCATGAAGCCAGGGTAGCACCTACCCCTTCACATCTGTTAATTCCATTTAATGTGGATTAAGCCTTTTTACCCCCTTAATTATCTGCGATACAAGCGGATCACTACTTTTACGGAACGAGTGATGAATGATGATGCTTATCTTGACGAAATGAGTTAATTGATTTGTCGACCGAGGCTTGATAAACAGCACGAACACGTGTGTTGACTTAGCACTTGCCCCGCATGTGAACATAATACTATGTGTAGTACGTGAAGTGCTTTCTCTCTATACACGTGTCCTCAAACTAGTGTTTCAGGCCCTAACTTGTAGGTCTTCATCACATTTGTAGTCGATTTTGTGATATTTTATTTTGTTTTACGCACAAAGTTTTTAAAGCATGATATAATGTTTAACTGGTAAACTGAATATGAAACAATATTAGTAAAACATGTACCAGTAAAATAAAATAATATTGAAACTAGAACAATACTACATATTAGACAAATCACTAAAACTAGATTACCAACGCTACTATAAGAAAGTGCTGGTATAGGTTACACTTAATTCTATAAACGGAGTCAGTAAATATTTCAATAGTACATGTTAACATAATAATAATAAACATTCATGTATCCTATTGGTTAGTGAGTATGTCTGATAATTGGTTGTGTATGAATTGCACAAGAATGTTACATTTTGTCTTGTGTTCCTAGTCGGCACATGGAATTCAATAGTGGCAACGATGACAGGGCTGTCAATTAAGTTGTGTAAAATAACCAGGAATACTTTTTTATTACAGCTTTTGTTTTCGAGTAAATCGAGTCCGAAGTTGTAATATTATTTCATCAAATTTTAAAAAAATCGGTTGCTACGGAGTTAATAGCAGGCTGTTTCTTGTCTTTTAAAATTTGTCAAAGCGTATGGCTGGCTCCAAAAGTTTTTTTTAATGCTGCAAAAAGGAAAAAATATGTATTTTTGGATTCTATGTCATGTAGTGTTCACCATCTTCCCGCTTGTACAACTAGTTTCCGGACACCGTGTATACCAATGACTTTTTAAACTTACACTCTATAAGTAGGTACCTATAGTTAGTTATCTAGTTATCTAGTAGTTAGTACCTAGGTAGTTATCATCATTATTTTGACCGGTCAGTGGTTGAGTGGGCATAGCGCTTGGGTCTCACCCGAGCGTCGCGTGTTCGATTCCTCGGCTGGCTAAGTCCTCCATCACAACACAAGCAACATTTTCGGCTTTCTGTGGTGGTAGTAGGAGATTTTCAAACATTGTTGGGTTATTCGTAACCTGGGAATGTTTGTCTTTCTTTTAAAAAATTAAAAATTAAAAACCTACATATTCCTTTAATCACACATCAACATTTAACGAGTTGTTTTTGTCTGGTCGTTTTTTTGGTTGAATCTGGATTAACTACTGCGTAATTTCTGGGTTTGCAAGTTTTTTAACACATTTTTTTTATTGAGAAACAAAAATATGGAACATGAATAATGTTTTGTTATAATTATTCTGCTATATGGTCTATTTTTTAGAAATCGATGAATACTTCAAACCTGACGGCCTCCGTGGTCGAGGGGTAAGAATCTCTTCTACTAGCAAATCGCGGGTTCAAATCCTGGCATGCTCAAGTCAATTATATTTGATGAATTTGTGTTATTTCACAATTTATTAATTTATAATATTACACAGTATTTTGAATAGTTGGGACTGTTTTGCGAAATATACAATTTTTTTAAAGTATGTATAGCTCCCCATTCAGGCAATAAGTCCTTGTTCTCTCTTCTGCTTTCCTTGTTCACTTGACAGTAACAGAAAGTGACAAGTAATGAAAAAGACGATATGATGTCGCAATAATTATGTAACCTCAAAATTAATGACGAAAATTCTGTCTAATGGTTTTATCTTCAAAAGAAGGATCAGTTTTAGAAAATGTATGCGTTAAATATAGCGCAATATGTAACAGTACAGCGGAGGGATTCTAGTTTCTTACACAATTCTTGGGTCTGAATACGTGAATTGAACGCATAATTTTCTCTTATCCAGTAAATTATATTAATGTTTGTCGGATAAGGTGCGATAACTAACAAATAATTTCCAGAATAGTTGGTGAAATTTAGCGAAATAATTCCTCTTAAACTCCTGGCATAATAATGGCATATTAATGTTTGGCAAATTCGTAGTTAGTTAAAATTGATGGCTTCCATAATAATATTACGAAATTGGAATTTCACATAGTAATCTTGCTTACCGTTTTCAAAATGCTACCAATCAAGCAGTTAACATCTCCTGTAATCTTATTTTAATTATTTAAATATAAATTTAACTATAAAAGAACTCAAAAGTACAGTTAGCTCGTCTTAAGGGGAACGGCTGCGCGGCCTCTTTCATACAAAACTTAAACTGCATTTTTGGTCAAAGTACTAAATTGAATAATAATTTTTTTTTAAATTAGATTCAATTTTGATTAATTTTAGAGGCAACTTTGGCTGTTTTTGTGAGTTAATTTTAAATATGAAAAAGTAATTTAGCAGCACCACGTTATGTGTTAATATAATAAAAATAGACAATTTTTTTTTGTTAAAATTTTAATTTATAAAGTACGAATTTGTGTTCCAACATAAATTAGCTATTTATAGTTTAAATTCACGCCCATCACAGTGCTTTTTTAAATATGTTTATATTTCATTATATTTGCATAGTAAATATATATTTTTTAAATAATTATCGTTCTCAACAAACAGTAGTCAAAATTGTCTTTAAAATTACGAAAAATTGAATTATTTAATGGCCTTTATTTAGAATTTAAAATACAAATAAATAAAGTGGCACATATCCGTCCAAAATATATTGTATTCCATTTGAATAAAAAAATTATTATTCTGTGTGGTAATCATAGACATATGAATATTAGTAGACCTGCCCTAAGTGATTAAAAGCGTATTATCCCCACTCCCCATACCGGTTCCATTGGAGCCGGCTGTGCTCGCGTATGGCCTCAAGTGAAATTTGAAAACGTGACGTCATTATTCTTGTGCGAACTATGGTCGAGGCATCATCGGTTCATTTTACGAAATAACACGGCAAAATGTTGACCTAATGCTATGAAAACTTGTGAAAATAGATGTGAAAAAGAGAATAAACCCAATTGTCGTATTACATTCCATATATAAGTGTAGTTATCTTAGTGTACAACATAAAAATCTAGTTTATTATTCACAGTAAAATGCTAGCGATATTTAGGTCAACTAGACTGGCGGTTTGGAGACGGAATACTAGCGAGTTCCTTCACGCTGCCGCTTTTATAAGTTAAAGCTTCTAGAACAATTTGGTTGCTATGTATAATTTGCCAAACAAAAATGAAAAATAATAAAAGAACATCCAAGAATCTTGTTTGGAAAATATCGAAACTTCTGGAATTCCGTTCAAATGAAGTAGTGGCGTACCGCTACAGTACTCCCCTTCCAGCGGCATGGTTGAGGGCCGCGATAGAAAGAAAAGCTGAGTCAGATCTTGCTTATTGATGGTCTTAAGAAGGGTTGGTCCTGGGGTTGTTGCATTTATCTTGGGTTCAGGGCCACTGTACGGTTGTTGTAGTATTCTCTCACGTTAAAATAAAATGGTTAGAAAAAAAACAAAATTATTATAAATTACAAACACTGTTCACGACACAGGCTGAGAATACACTAAAATAACTATTGTGAGCACTATTATCCGCGCTTGTGCAGAGATGGTCTGGTGCACGCAGCTCCACGATGCCTCAACCGATCACTACATGACTCCGCTTTCATCAAAACACATATTTTGCATTTAGGATTGAACGTGCCTTTAGACGTTAAAGTAGTCCGGAAAACGAACACGCCTACCGGAATGTGTGGTCGTGTGAGTGCGATCCGGGTTGGTAGCGGGCATAGGAAGGGTTGATCTTATTCCTTGCGTAGTTCCCTTAGTTTCCTGGGCAATGTACGCAGGTTTGAGGCGGTCTATAGTCACCGTTACCTCTTTGCCTCTGTTTAAAATCGTAAACGTTCTTTCGTTCCGTCGTACCACTTGGTGAGGGCCAGTGTAGGGTTTCTGAAGCGGGCTTTTTACGGTGTCGTCCCTTAGAAACACATGGGTAGCTGCGGGAAGGTCTTTAAAAATGAAGCATTTCCTTTCACCATGTCGGGAACCTTCAACCGGCCTTAAGTTATTAAAATGTTGCCTCAGCTCTTTGAGGAAATCGCTGGTGCTGTCGTCGTTCGCTGGCCGAGCAACGAGGAATTCTCCAGGTAGGCGGAGTGGCTCGCCGTACACCAATTCGGCCGAAGTGGCAGCGAGATCATCCCTCCAAGCTGCCCTGATTCCCATTAACACTGTGGGTAGAACTTCAGTCCAGCGGTCATTCTGATGGCATTTGATTGCTGCCTTAAGCTGGCGGTGTAGCCTCTCAACCATGCCGTTAGCCGCAGGATGGTAAGCCGTGGTACGTATCTGAGTCGTACCTGCCAGGCAGTTTAACTCCCTGAACAGCCTCGACTCAAACTGTCTTCCTTGGTCGGTAGTAACTCGGAGCGGAGTACCGAACCTAGTAATCCATCCCTGGTAGAAAGCACGCGCCACAGTTGCTGCTTCCTGATCCCTAATCGGGAAAGCCTCTGGCCATCTTGTAAATCTATCCACGCAGGTGAGGCAGTATCGGCATCCTTCAGATGAGGGCATGATGATGATGTCTATGTGCACATGCTCGAATCTGGCTGATGGTCTGGGAAACGTTCCTAGGGGTGCCGACACGTGGCGTGACACTTTGCTGCGTTGGCACTGTAGGCAGTTGCGTGCAAATTCCCTTGCGTCTGCCTTAATGGCCGGCCAGACATAACGTTCAGTTATGAGTTTGACCGTTGCCTTGACGCCTGGGTGAGCCAGCTGATGGACTGCATTGAATGCTGCGAGCCGAAACTTTTTCGTGACGAAAGGTCTCGCTGTATTTGAAGAAATATCACAGTACATTTCCGTGTTTATGTCGGGAATGCGCACTTTCTTGAGTTGTAGACTAGAACTTCCCTTTAAGCATTGCTCTAGTTCCGCGTCGTCCACCTGATCAGCTGCCAGTGCTGCGTAGTCCAGGGGAGCGTCGACTGTCTCGACCCTGGAGAGGGCATCTGCGACGATGTTGTCCTTGCCTGCTACGTGGCGAATGTCCGTGGTAAACTGGCTAATGAAGTCAAGGTGTCTGAACTGCCTTGGGGAGCATTTATCAGCCTTCTGTTGAAAGGCAAAAGTGATGGGTTTGTGGTCCGTGAATATGGTGAACGTCCTGCCCTCCACCATATGTCTGAAGTGTTTCACAGCGAGGTAGATGGCCAGGAGTTCTCTGTCATAAGCGCCGTATTTTCTTTCAGCTGCGCTAAATTTCTTTGAAAAGAAACCCAGCGGTTCCCAGTGACCTGCGATGAGCTGCTGGAGTGCGGCGCCGGCCGTGGTGTCAGAAGCGTCGCTGACTATGGATAGGGGGGCTTCGCACTTTGGGTGAGCTAGTAAGGTCGCCTGAGCAAGGGCTTCCTTGCACTTGTCAAAGGCTTCCATGGTCGCTGCTGTCCAGGATATGGGCTGCTTGCCTTTCTGTTTTCCGGTGAGGAAATCATTGAGCGGTGCTTGCGTCTCTGCTGCACTGGGGATGAACCTCCTATAAAAATTGAGAGCTCCCAAAAAGCGTCGTAGATCTTTCACCGTTTCAGGCCGACTGTAATTGTTTATTGCGTCGACTTTCTCTGGCAGGGGTGTAGTGCCTTCACCAGACACCAGGTACCCCAAGAATTTTACTTCAGTTAATCCGAAATGGCATTTGCTGGCGTTGACGACCACCCCATATTCCTGCAGGCGCTGGAACAAGGTCTTGAGGTGGTTCATGTGTTCCTCTTCTGATGATGAGGCAATGAGGATGTCGTCGATGTAGGCGTAACAAAAGTCCAATCCTCTGGTGACCTCATCGATGAAACGTTGGAACGTCTGGGCTGCGTTACGGAGGCCGAAGGACATGACTGGAAACTCGAAGAGTCCGAACGGCGTGGATATGGCTGTCTTCGGGATGTCTTCAGGAGCTACAGGAATCTGGTTGTAAGCTCGTACCAGGTCTATTGTGGAGAATATCTTGGTATCCCTCAGTGACTGGGCGAAATCTTGAATGTGTCGTACTGGGTACCGGTCAGGTATGGTCCTGGCGTTCAATCCGCGGTAATCACCGCATGGTCGCCATTGGTCATCCTTCTTAGGGACCATGTGAAGTGGGGATGCCCAACAGCTCTCAGAAGGCCGGGCAATTCCTAATCGGACCATGGTCTCAAACTCCTTCTTGGCCAGTTTGAGCTTGTCAGGGGCGAGGCGGCGAGGACGTTCTGCGACTGGAGGACCTGGAGTAGTCCTAATGTGATGAAGGGTAGTATGGCGAACTTCCTTCATGGCGCCGTCAGGGCGCGTAAGGTCCGGATATTGTTGCAACAGTTTGTGGTAGGAGGATGTCCCTGTGACAGTCTTAATGGAAGCGGTCATGTTGTTACTACGCCTTCCGGTAGTTGTCAGGTTCGTAACCTGATCCAGCAATCGCCTATTATGGACATCGACCAGGAGCTCGAATCGTGCCAAGAAATCCGCTCCAATGATGGGCCTGGAGACGTCAGCAATGACGAAACTCCAAGTAAAATCACGACGCAGGCCTAGGTCCAGGTTGAGCGTCAGGCTTCCATACGTCGCGATGGTGCTTCCATTTGCGGCCGCCAATTCGTAGGACTGCTTAGCCGGACGGCCTTGGACTAGGCGTCGTGGGTAAACACAGAGGTCCGCGCCGGTGTCCACGAGAAACTGGATGCGAGTTACCCGGTCCGTTACGAAAAGGCGACTTAATTGCGCCGGGCTGTTGGTGCTGGTCGCCATCAGTGTGAGCCCGGGGCGTTTCCCTCAAAATTGCAGGGTTTGATGCAGGAGTGCGCCTTGGTACCAAACTTCCAGTGGTACCAGCATTTGCCTTCTATATGACGACCCCTGGAACGACTGCGCGAACGATGTTGCCGCCAACGAGGACTGGTAGTCCTGGATGGGCGTTCCTGAGAGCGCAGCGTCGAAATTTCCTGTCGTAGGGTGGCTATTTCATCATGGAGCGGCAGCATCATCTTCTGCATCCTGTCTATCAGGCAGTCTTCGTCGGGAACCCGGGGAGAGACTTCACTGACCCCTGGCCTGCCAGCATAGTCGTCTATGGCGTCCGCGAGATCCGCCACATTGTCCAGCGGGGTGCCTTGTTGGGTCGCCAGAACTACTTGCATACTTCGGGGAAGTCTGCCCATCCAAAGTGTCTTCAGCACCTCATCAGGCACTGCGCTGCCCGCAAGGGTGCGTAGATGACGAAGGAACTGCGAAGGTTTTCGGTCACCCCTCTCCTCATGCTCCAGGAGTCTCCTCGTCTTCTGCTCCTGGGTAGAGCTCAAGCGCTTCGTGAGTTCCCTCTTGAGCAGAGTGTACGCTCCAACTTCAGGGGGGTTGACAATAATATCCCGGACCTCTTGGGCGTACGTGGGATCCAGGGCCCCAAGGATAAAACCGAACTTTGTCGACTCCACCGTCACTGCTGCAGCTTCAAAACTCCTTTCAACCATAGCGAACCACAGCTCCGGATCGTTAGGGCAGAACGGGGGAATCCGCACAGCTACGCGGTTGACTTCCGCCGGCGAAACTGCTGACGTCGTAGAGTCGGTCGGGCGAGACATTTTTAATACAACCGTAGTACACGATAACACTTAAAAAATATATTCAAAATCACGTCGGGGTCACCACTGTAGTTATCTTAGTGTACAACATAAAAATCTAGTTTATTATTCACAGTAAAATGCTAGCGATATTTAGGTCAACTAGACTGGCGGTTTGGAGACGGAATACTAGCGAGTTCCTTCACGCTGCCGCTTTTATAAGTTAAAGCTTCTAGAACAATTTGGTTGCTATGTATAATTTGCCAAACAAAAATGAAAAATAATAAAAGAACATCCAAGAATCTTGTTTGGAAAATATCGAAACTTCTGGAATTCCGTTCAAATGAAGTAGTGGCGTACCGCTACATAAGCATTATTTTACTTTATTTTAAGCATATTCACATTGTATAATATGGATCAGTTGTAGAAACATGTCTGGACGCGAAACAAAAAACTGGTTGGTTGCTGGGAAGTAAATTATGAACATTTATAAAAGCGTCTTAACTAAATACTTAAACGAAATATTCGACTCTGAAAATAGAACCGAATTTTTTTGCCGAATTTGGACTTCGCAAATTTGTTCATAACGTGGCGAGTAATTTGCGCTCCCATGTAAAAATGTCTATTCATTCAAAAGCAGATTTTAGTTTTAAGAAGTAAATGGTGATATTATAATGCGAGATGCCTATTTACTGTCAGATTGATTTATTGACGAATCACAGTCAGCTTCACCCCCTTCGTTCTTCAACAGTTGATTTTACCCCTCGCCATTATCTTCTCGTCTATTAATTCCTATGTCTGTGGTGGTAATGTATTTTGGCATCAAATCCAAATTTATGTTTTGTATGTAGAAGGCCGCGCAGCCGTTCCTCTTAAGTTAGACACGAAGAGTTGAACAACGAAATAGTAATTAGGAATGAGTGAATGAAAGAAGAACTCGGTGTTGCCCCAGAAAAATCAAACTCAATAATCTAACGATATGTATTAAATTAATGCTTTAGGTGATGTAAGTAGTGGGTGACATCATAAAGTTATGTGGCATACCATCCTATCCGCTTACCCCTGCGGGTAAATGTTATCATAATTAGTTTTACATAGATAAATTTGTCTTCTTAAGTCCATCGGAACATCGGACACCGCTCCGTTTATTATCAACAAACATGTTTGTTATTCAAAGTGGACCATAAAGGTTGACAATGGGTTTCTTTAAAGTAGACTGTAAAGTAGAATGTTTACGAGAGTGTAAACAAAATAACCCGATTGTTAGTCACAAGCGAGATAAACAAATACCACATCCCCTGACGCCGCGAGAAGTAGAGATAGGTACTGGATAGTGGTAGAACTTCTGGCCCTAGTAATCACAACTCACCCCGCAGAGCGGCACAAGTTTCCCCAGTCTCCCACGCTGTCCCCACACACATCTCTTTTTATCTGCTTTTTAAATTGAACGACAGAATAAGGAAACCAACATATATTTAGATGTTTAAGAGATATTTAAAACGAAAAATTACTTAGAATCACATACTTAGCTTTCTGTCAATCAATTATACAATACGGCATTATAGGCTGGGGCGGTACATATAAAAATCAAACGCAAACAATTTACATATCACAAAAACTAATAATAAAAACTATATTAAAAAAACCCTATTCATATTCGTCCGAACTTTTATTCAAACAGTTTAAGGTCAGAAAATTAAGTACATTATACTTCTACCATGCAACATTACAAATTTATAAAAACAATATTTAAAATAAAGTTGCACCCTTTAAAAATAACAGAAATCTTAGACAAACGTCAATACTTCCAGTAGGAGTACCTAAATGTAAAAAAACAATAGGACAGTTCAACCATGAATATCTCGGAGTTAAATTTTTTAACTCATTAACAGAAAAAAATTAGAAACATGAAAGCAAATATAAAAGAATTCAAAAGCCACCTTAAAAAGTATTCCGAACACTTGAACTGAATCATATCAAATTTAAACCAATATAACAACACCCCCCCATACACACAAGCCCCCCCCCATTTATGGGGGTACATCAAATACTTATATAATATTATGTAATTAATATCTGTATTATATTGTGTAATGTAATTCGTGTATCTTTTTTATTAATAAAAAATAAATAAAAAATATTAAGCACTTAAAGTCACCACACTTTTCACACAATTTATAGTTTCTAGTTACATATATCACCTGTGACAGGTTGTTTTAATTAGAGCCATCTGTTCTACGTAAAAGCAACACGCACTATTGTTTCTATATCTGCACAGACAGACACAGAAACGCGTGACCCGGTACAGCTGGTAATAAATATACATACAAATATTATTTCATTTATTGGAATAACTTTTGAACGTTATACCCATCAACGTTATATTTAATCACTGAAGAAAAATGTAATATTTAGGTAATAATAAATGTAAATGAAACATGACATGGTTAAAGGCGTTGTTCCGGTAAGACAGAGATTATGGATTCGATTCTCAGTTGCGACCGTTACCTTTTTTATTTTATGAACCGGATCATTCCTCCTCCAAAGTCAAATGCGTACACCATTACTCTTCGGGGCCGTAACTTCTTGATGGAAAACAAATCCATTCTTTGACTTTACGACACGGTATTTATTGGATGTAACAGCACTTTTCTCTTTTGAGATTTATTATTTATTATATTATATTCGCGAAATTTTCTTTTACAGACAATAAGCAAAAAAATGTAACTGAAACTTTGTGCTTTATGCTAATAAAAGGTTTGTCGCGCAATTTATTGTATTCGCATACATCGTATTTTCTAGGATACCGTGCGAACCTTTTCCCGGCAATTGAACTACCGCAATTCCTTTGCCATACCCGAAAGATTGATGACGCAGCGTGATTTGGGTGAAAAGTATAGAAACTATTTGATACAGTCTACTCTCACCGCAAGAATAAAACAACAGAATCCTTTCCTCTAACACCCGTTTGACCGAGATCGCCATAATAATATTACTTTTCAGTCTTTCCACTGTTCACTACTCGTAAACTTTATACCGATCCGTTATAGTGATCCGTAGCTTAAATCCAGCGGTGTTAATATTTCCATAAACAACAAGTCGTAATTATAATACTTGGCTGATTTGCATAGCGCCGTTATTGCCACAAACATCACCTCAAGGGCGCTTTCCAGCCTTTCCATACTACACTACTGAACCTTTAGATATAATTGGACACTCTTAAACTTGCATCCGTGATCCGTGTCTTAAACCGGAAGATGTATACGCTACAGTGAGAACCCGTTTTTAGTTAGAACGCGTTTTTACTAGTTAAAACTATATTATACTGAATACCTTTTTTTACAACTAGAATTGACTACTGGTCAAAAATGAAGTTAAAACTAGTTTTATCTAATATTCAAACATGTAGGGTGACCTGGTCTACAGTGGATCGGTATGGTACAGTGGATCACTCCAATATCTCGAAAGTTCTTAGTGTGTTTGAATGTGTGTTCGGCTCTTAGGTAGGTGTTCCTTCATGCTACTAAACAAGTCGGTACTTGTCCGGCTCCGCAGGCGAATATACGTGTGGTGCTGTATTTATTGTTTTTGTGGTAGGAGAAAAAAAATCACGTAAGTATATTTTTGCGTACCATTTCATTATTTTTTCCATGATACATTTTTGCTTATTTTAGTTGTTATCAGTAGTTATTACAACATGTGTTAACACCCAGAAATATGTCTTATTCAAAAGGGTTAAGTCAGAATAATATGTTTAGTTAAAAATGGAGTGTTGTTCTACAGTGGATCAGTGGATCACCTTACACAGTGGATCATGATCCACTGTGTACTACTGATGCCTGATTTGTCTTGATTGTTTGTTTTTTTTTTGTTTTATAGGATGCCTCAAAAAGGGACGAAAGAAAGAAAAATAGGCAAACATACACAGGTGGAAATAGAAGAGGGATTAAAGATAATTTCAGAAGGCTCAAGCATCCGTGGAGCGGCAAAGCATACAAAAATTGCCTTTACTACGTTACAGCGGTGTAAAAAGAAAACAAATTAATTCGCCCAATGTAGTAAATATGCGATTTGTTCCTAACTATGAAGTGAATATGGTGTTCTCTAAGGAACAAGAAGAAATTCTCAAAAATTATTTCAAGAGTTTTAAAAAATTATTTTGCTTCTTTAGATTATTGTTTTCGTTCTCTTTTTTTCTTTTTAAATCCAGTTTTTTTTTTATCTAGCCATGGGCTATTTTGTTTGTTCTTCCTTTTCAATAATAAAAACTGATGTATTTCTAGTATTAGTTTTTTAATTAAAAGAAATCCCATCCTTGATCCACTGTTAAATATAGGTTGATCCACTGTGTACCACCAAGTTCCACAGTGGATCATTTTCCCTCATCGCAAATAAGTACATATTACTTTTCTTCCCATTTAATGGCGGAGTTTAAACTATTACAATTTACAAGAATGATAAACAATGAACCATTGTGAAAGTTTTCATTACAATGCCTCAACTGATGTTGAAGTTATATGCCTCCAAAAAAAAGTGATCCACTGTTGACCAAGTCACCCTATAGCAGTTTATAGTTAGAAAATTCTAGCTGTAACACAGGTATTCAGTATAAACTAGTTTTAACTAGAGAAAACTTACGACGACTTACTAATGACTCGAAATTAATGACAGATATTATTTACAACGATAGCTTGAAGTCAGAAACTTTTCGCAAATGTGGTACTTTTTCATTAGATGAGCGACCTGTTTTGGTTATTGCATTCATATGTATAACGTTGGGTTAGGTTGGCACGGGAACCATCCGAAATCAATGGCTGGTCCTCAGTGTAAAGCATTCCCCGAGGACCAAACTACTCTTGTATTCCGCCCGGGTGGGATGACGTAGTATGGGAACTGTGCACAAACATCGGTCTGTTTGATAAGGAAGGTACCTCTTCCAACCCTTGATTAACCCCTGTGTTCATGCCTCGCAACTCATATGGGCGCAGAGCGTGGGAGAGATCTTTGAACTGTCTCAAATTAGTAGATCCCGACAGTATTTCAGCGGGGTAATGGATTGTATGTTGAACCAAAGTTGGTCCCTGAAAAGTAAACACATCTGTACAAGCCGGCCCTTGACAGCTTTTGTTATCGTGCATGTATCAGACGAAAGGGTGTTAAAAGTTTAGGGTGATACAAAGTTTAACCTTTCGCTGCCGGTGTCATTACACGGATACACGAATAAAAATCCTGATTTCACATAATTTTGTAACACAAACAACCCAAAATTTAACAAATTGGGGGTGAAATGTGTATATTCAAAATTACAGAACCTTTCTTCTACTGGAAAACAGAATAAATCTAACCTTAAAATATTTCGAAGCCCATCGAAAATCACTTTTGATTGGATTTTTCGCAGATAATATAATTTTTATTGTGTTAAGTTGTGGTTAGGTATAAATTACTAGTCAATAATTTTTTGCCTTATGCGAAGAATAATCGAGCATTGGCTCGTAATTTCACTTTTTATATTTTAAAATAAAATATTATAAGGTTAAAATACAAGTAATAAACAAAATGAAGTATAAAACGTAATGAAACATACCTACTAATTTCACAGGCATTAGACAGGTAACTCGTATTGTTTACCTTTAGCGAGACAATCTAGATGAATCTACGATCGCTACAGAGATATATACAGTATTAAAATATGATCATAAACAAACAAAAAAACAGATGAATTGTACATAAAACAGAAATATGAATTAATGAGAAACGTAGGTAAATCAGTAGAAATTGGGTATGCGGGGGCTCAATAATCACATTAGACTAGAATAAAGTAGGGACCAAAATCACTTTATTTTATTTTAAATGTGTATTTCTTTAATTTAAATTTTTGACAAATATCGTTAATTTCACAGGCTTGCTAAAAATAAATTTCTGACGCTTTTCAAATTTGTCAATAAAAAAATATAATTATATTATAAAGAAAATTGGTAATATTTATTTTTGAAATGCAATCTGATCCCGAGGCAATTAATACAATATCCAGTGATTCTTCACGGGTCTGCGGGTCTGCGCTAGCATTATTATACAATACCTAATTATTGTAATCATTATTGTGTAATATTAATACGGTTCCTACTTACGCAGATATTATAATAATGTTTTTTTTTCGCAGCTTCAATACAACTGAATAAATAATGTACATTGAGGAAATTTATTATAAAGTTACGATTATTCGGTTGTAGGCTCGGATTATTTTTCCACAATACGGAATTCTCTTATGGAATTTTTCTTCTCCTAAAAGCTGTCATATTATTCAAAGCTCCGACGTTGAGCTGTTCAATGCGCAGAGCTCATCCTACTTTAGGCAAATATAACACGATTCCCCCATAACACGGAGGGGCTTAATCAAATGAAATATTCTATATTATATAAACTAGAAGCAGGCAATTTAATATGGAAATAGAACTCAATTCAGTCATTTGAGCCGTTCGTTTCGAAGATTGACATCAATATTTCCTATACAACTCATTCAACTGATTTTTTCTCGGTTTCTCCGCAGATTCAACGATAATATCAGAAAATAATAATTTAATAGGTTTCTAATAAATAAATTATTATTATGGAAAAATATGATTAGTATGACGATGTATGAATGTGAATGAGGTAAGGAGTGTGTGCCAAGACCGAGTTGTTTGACAGTCCGTCGTCTCTGCCTACCCCTGAGGGGAAGTGACGTGATAGTTAGTTAGTTAGTTTATGATAAATATTTTTGGAAGTAGGTTTATTGATAGTTAAAAAATATTGTAAAAAATGTAATATGCAAATATTGTAAATTAGATATTGAAAGAAGTGTAAACGCAGGAAACTCCATCAATGGAGGACTGAATGCAGTTGGCGCTATCAACCCAAGAGGCTAGCAGTCCACAATTGAGTGCCGATACTAACCCTGATGTATAGCAGCTAGGCATGGAACCGACAGAGGAAGGATGAAAGTTGAATGCTGTGGAAATGAGATCCTTGAAGCGAATTTGTGGTAAAACCATATAGAATTTCCTCTTTAATAATAATGCTAACATAATATTTGTATAACGCAGTTTTGTGCTACTTCACTTCAAGTGCGCTGCCTTTTCTCAGACCCTCCATACAGCATCCCCATCAAGCATCAAAGCTTCATAACTCATCATGGAAGCCGCCTGAAAATAGTTTAGTTGATCTAAAAAAATGGAGACGGAAAAGCTGTAGGTGCTATGATGCTAGAATAGTCCATTCACGAGTTTTCAGTTAGTGGTCTTAATTAATTTTCCATTCAATAAACGCAAACGCAAACAGTTAAATGACGCGCTATACGATGAGATAAGACACAATTAATTGAATACTTGAGGCAAGATGAGTACAATAACAATGATTAAAATGTAAGTACAAAAGTTCAAAAGTAAATTACCAGAAAATCTAAGACGGATATATCAGTAAAAGTTTGGTGTTCCATCATCTGGGCCTGCGGGCATACGACATGATTGCTGCACGGATTAAAAAAATCCTTAGACGTGTAGGTGTGTACTTTCAATTACACCAAATCTTCGCCCGAAGGAAGATAATTTAAATGCTCCGGAGAATATGTTTTAATCGCGAGTATTCGTACTAAGAATCTGACTACAATAGATAGGTACGAAAAAATACTAAACAAAAACATTTTATTAACAATTTTTGCCAGTGGAACAAGTATGGTATTTTCTTTTGTAGAATTTCATGAGGAAGAAGAAAATGGTGGAGGAAAAATATAATGGGTAGAGGAAAATTTGGAAATAGTACCTCAATATTCAGATCTGGTCGCACGATTCTGAATAGTGATCTTTCTTCAGGGAGATACTGAAAGTATCTATCACTCTGGAACGTGCCTCGAATATATTTTAAATTGATAAATTAGTAAATAATACAAATTAATCAAATAAAATTTACTTGCGCACGCTGGGGTTTTATCCTCCGACTTCCAGATTTGTAACAACGGATTGCAACTACTTAACCACGAAGTTAATGCATCATCCATTTATTAGCTGCTGAGTTAGATGAGACCTGTCACGTCACTGACGTTAACCCGACAAGCGCTCTCAAAACGTGGGTGAGCCACCATACAAATAATGTCACAGCGGCAGAACAGTGAACATCTCAGTACCTGTTCTTTGGCACTTGTATCGTTATGGAATGCCAATGTTCGTGGTAAGTTCTCACGCCACAGTCTCCCTTCCCCCCCTGGCCACAGTGCAGCATCCAGCGGTCCAACAAGCATCGTGAGAACATCTTCTGTAGTAGGTCTGACTCTGTGTACACATCCATCTCGCCGCTGCTTGTACAATAGCGTGGAGCGACATTGCAAAAATCAAATCTCGGTATTGTAATAGCTGCCAAAAGATGCTTCATGTCATTCATATTCTCGTAAAAATACTTAAAAAAATCTAAACTTATGTCTTCATTCAACAACCTAGCGATTTCGTAACGTAAAAAACGTAAATTTAGCCTTTTTTCCCCAAAATCTGAGTACAGTCTCAAAAATATAGAATAATATCCATTACTTTCAATTGCATTTACCTTATTGAACATTACACGATTTATAAAAAAAAAAAACACTGCATAAATTGCTGTTAAACTAGAGAGTTTTGTGAGCGCTGTGGAGATGGGGGGGATAATTTCGCTCCTATTGTTTCGTCGCAGAAACTAGATGCGACTTGCATCTAGTTTCGTTTCGGCTACCGCTGACCGTAGACGTGTTAGAATCCTTGTCCGATTAAATTTTAACACATATAATTGTTGTGAAAATGAATGCAAATTACACGAGAAGCAAAATTTTATGTCCAATATTCGGGGCACCAACTGAAATGAACTCTCAAGTGTTACTTACTGTCTCAGAAGTGATTGAACATTATTTGTTCTTACGATATGAGCGTAATCTTAACTCTACAAAAAAACCGTCAGTATTCGAAATAAAAAGTGTTATATCTGCAATTGTTGAAGGAATTTGGAAGCGCGCTTCTATTCCCATTGTTTCACACAATCGAGTGATGAAACTGATCCAAGATCATTATAACGAATACTTAAAACTTAAAAATTGGCCAAAAAAAAGTGTTTCATAAAATCAAAATGAATAAACTTTTCGATATTGCTTCATGCAAATGTAACAATCTGAATATGTGTTCCTGCGAAAAGACGCGCAAGGTACCCACCAAAGAACAAGCATTCCTTTAAGACCAAAGATCCTCGAGAAAAATGATGCTGGGAGCAATAGACACCGACACAACAAAAAAATTACATCGGAAAATGAGGATGCAAGCTCGTTTATCTGAACTTGCTTCGAAGGTCAGCTCATCTACAGCATCAGCGACAAAACCACGTCAACCCTTTTTTTATGAAAACCAATCATTTTCTTCACATTCTTCGCAACCTCCAGAAAATTCCTTGCAATACAGGCAAAACCCACTGCTGTCAATACAGGCAAAAAAATGGAACTACTAGATTCATGGAATTGGAATTAGGTCATCCGTTACAATGGTTTATCTGTCAGCTGCATGCAAACGAACTTTCCCTTCGCCACTTGTTTCAACACTTAGATGGTGCTACAACAGGACCTAAAGGGTTTTCAGGACCTATTGGAAAACTTCTTTCAAGCAGCTCTAAAAACACCGTTATAAATTATTCACCAATACACTTTGAGATGCACAAACTCAACGCAGATGAATTGAAAAATTTGAGCACGGACCAAAAATACTTGTACGAAATATGTTTTGCAGTTACAACAGGTCACTGCCCACCAAATTTAGCAAACCGTCATCCAGGTAGTATTTGTCACTCACGCTGGTTGACGACAGCAAACTCAATACTTCGATTATATATAGGAACAACTAACCCTTCAGTGAACCTAAAAATTCTTGCTGAATATGTTGTTAAAGCATATGCTCCGACATGGTTTGAGATAAAGAGGCACCCGTCGTGTAAAGATGGGGCATTACATGTTTTTACTATAATAAAACTCACCCGATATTTGAGCACCGATCTACGAGATATAATTAATCCAGTAATTCAAAGAAACGCCTATTTTTGCCACCCGGAAAATCTGCTACTATCCATGATAATGGATGACAACCTTATTGTAAGAGAATTGGGTTTGAGGCGAATATTAAAGGCGCGAGATAGATGTCCGAGTCCATCTGTTGTTAGAGACTTTATTATTCCAACAATAAACTTTTCAGCAAGTAAATATTACGATATTATCAACTGGCAGGAATGCGAAGTTACACCGCCACTGATACTATCCGAAATCAGTAATGACGACCTAGTCAAAATGATAAATAATTTGGGTGAAGAAAAGGACAGTATTGAATTTGCCAGATTTCCCTGCCACACTCAAGCAGTCGAGAGGTGCATCAAATTAGTTACCCAGGCATCGTTGTCTACAGTTGGGCCTGAAGCAAGAGATGGATTCATTCAGGCGACAATAAAATCTAAGCATATAATGCCCGAATTTCACACCAAATCTCATTTCAAAACACGATAAATATTATAAAACTTCGATAAAGTTTAAAAAAATCCTCTTTGTTAAAGTATTTTATTTAATAAAAAACATGTTTCTCAAAAACACGAAAAAAACAATAAAAAATCAATAATCCTCTTCAAAAAACCAAAAATAGACCCCGCCTTGAAACTATGGTAATTTTATTTTTATTTTCACATGTGTTATGCACCTTATTAGCTATAAAACCCCTAATAAAATTGTATTTTTGCTATGAATATCGCTTGTTTATAATGCTTGGCAGAGTTTTCAGCGACTTTTTTCATACAATTTTTTTCTAAATATAAATGTGCTGGTTGTTGAATAAAGGAATGTTTCGATCGAGTTGATTTTTTTAGACGAAAGAGGTGTTATATAAAGGCAAATTTTTTTTGCTATTACAGTACTGGCATCTTTAAAAAAAAAGTCCCATACAACGTCACTCCACCCTATTGTACAACAACACATCAGAGATGTGCCTTGGCTAGTGATGTGCACCTGGAAATATTTCCTGACCTAATATAAATTCGCCAAAGATGTTTTTTTATTATTAAAATTATTCTGAACGAGGTCGTCTCATTATTTTTGTTTTTATTTTGATGAAAATGAATTATATTTAAAGAGTAAGTTAGTTGTACGATATCTCCAACAATGACGAAGTTGTGAGCTTTCAAAGTAAACTTGGTTAAAACAGTTACAATTGTGTCTCGTGACGTCACCCGAGACACTATTATTAGGCTTATCAACCGGCCGTAAATATCAACATTCTTTGTCGTATTATTCGGTATTTTCAAAAAATTCAACAAATTATTTCAGCAGGCTCTAACTAATATGATACATTTGTAAATAACATGAAGTTTCATTGCCGGAGACAACCTCATTGGTTAGTCAGCGGATTTCATAATTTATATGAAAATTTCCGCCATATTTCCTGTTTCAGGAATATTTCCCATAAATGAATTCCCGGGGTTTTACTCATCACTAGCCTCTGCGCAGTATTATGTGAACTTTCACTCGGCTTTAATTATGTAATGTGTACCTAATAGACAATATAGGCACCACCGGGGTCCGCGAAAGAACCCGTTGTGATCAAATCATTATTCTCCGCGTAACTTACGACTCGAGTATTCTCATCATTGGCAAAACAACACAATACTTAGAAACCAATTCGAGGGATTCTAGCAATTACGTTACTGTCGCGTCGTGCGATGTAATACACGCCACGTAACTAATTAATTTAACTACCAACAACTTGTTGCCTGAAGTTAATACTTCAACGGGAATCGATTTATTTGAAGGAATGAATTTTATCATCGGAGTGTCAATCCATTCATTTCTACTTTTTACAAGTCGATTTAAAATGCTGGGAAATAACTGAAAACTAAGACAGAGATAAT
This sequence comes from Hesperophylax consimilis, assembly GCF_061612785.1. NCBI lineage: Eukaryota > Metazoa > Arthropoda > Insecta > Trichoptera > Limnephilidae > Hesperophylax > Hesperophylax consimilis. The sequence goes on along the minus strand of NC_142838.1, from coordinate 35,825,186 downwards.
ATAGTTAGCCACACACAGATTACAAAAAGATTTTGTGTCGTATTCTGTTGGTGAGCCGATAAATAAACGGCGAGACAAAAGTAAATAAAAAGATTAAAATAATAAATAAATAATATTTGAATGATTTGTATAGCGCCGTTTTTGTGCAAAATCACCTCAAGGGAGCTCTACAAATATGTAATACATTACTATAAATTTACAAATGTTTTTATTCTTATTTATTTATATTCTTACAGGCAGATAATATACAGTACCATACTTATGACATACAGATGACCAATACATATATTGTCAAATTGTGATATTCGAATGTTGCCACCGAATCGTTGGATTGGTCCAGTTCAATTTATTTTAGACATAAAAGAGATAAACTCATTAATGAATCGTTTGAACCGGTAAGCTCGATTTTTTAGAACTGGAATATCAATTAAAACGCAGGGTAACCACACTCTATACGACAAGCAGAAATAGGAACCCCGCTCGAAAGTTTGTTAGCACATCAAGGTGTAATCAACGTATAATCTTAATTAATCAATAAACACATAATAATGTGAAAACTTATTATCTTTCTATTTTTTTTTTTGATTTTCTTCTATAAAATGATAAACAAATTAATGATTATCATCCTCCCAGCCTTGCGACCCCTTCCTTTGGATAGACGGTGAGCTCGGACGTCGTGAAATTAGTACAGCTTTTCTGTCAGAATTTCATGGTCAACTCAACTGTTTTCATCCCTGGTTCATTTGGCAAGGGTGCGTAGTCTGGAAACACGTCAAAACGCGCGTCCAACTTTTGTATATGGTTGTCATTCGGCACATGAGAAGAGGCCCCCTTTCTACGACTCGTTCTTGATTTCTACAGCTGGGCTGGGGAATGATTTAACTTCAAGACCCATGCTGACAATTATATTTGATTTTCCTCTCCTCAAAAAGACCCTACACCCGGCATCTCCAACGATGACATACGCCCTGAGGGAATTTATTTTCCTCCTGTGTTGAGTTAATGTATTTGTTGCAGGTTGCAGTCAAAACCGTTTTTAGTTAGAACGCGTTTTCTCTGTTAAAGTTTTAATAACTAACTGATAACGGGTTTTCACTGTAACATATGTATACAAGAGATTTGGAACACCCATTTAACTCTCAGAAAATAAGACCCTGCTTTGTTATATTATTTTTTCGACTGTATCTACCATTAGATGAAGTATTTCATGACTAGTAAAAGGAGAAAGAGAAGCTTTTTAACTGTAGTCTAAATGCGGCTTACATTATTCAATACAGCCAAGGGACGGTTAAATGTCGCGCGGTCTGAAGTAAAGTTCACTGATTGGATTTCCTCCCAGCTTCTACAAACACTCCGCTCAATCTTCCTACCCATAATGCTTCAAACCCAAACTAAACATATTATGACTCATGGGCCTACTTGGGAACTTTAGAACTTTGATGAATTTAAGCCCAAATCGATAAATTAAATTTTATTTCACATCCATCATCGATAAATGAGAGACATTAGAATATTGTCGTCCACAAACTTATTCACAAAATATATTTCTAGTAGTTCAGACCTCGCGTCCTAAATGTTTCCACATGTTTCTAAAAATCAAAACAGAAATTTTCTCTGAAATCATAAGATTTGTAAGTAAGTTCCTGCTTACATATCTACAGACTTACATATCTATTATAAACCATACATATTTCACATAACATTATTTCACATTTCAAATAATATATTATACAATTAGTCCAATGAAATATCACCATCTCAATGACAATTATTTTTTAAACTTTCTTAAGGCCAGTAATGTAAAAAGATATGAAATTCTCTCAGATAATCAATTTGGTTTCCGAGAGAACATGGGAACAAGTGATGCTGCATTAAAAATGATCACCACAGTCGTAGAAGCTCTTGATACTGGCAATAAAGCAATGGCCGTCTTTTTAGACTTGTCTAAGGCATTTGATACCGTATCCCACGGTTTACTCTTAAAAAAACTCAGTTCAATGGGTATTGTTAATAAATCTTTAGATTGGTTCAGATCATATCTTGAAAATAGAACACAGAGAGTAATAATTAATGATCACATTAGCTCAAATAAATCAATTGTATATGGTGTTCCTCAAGGTAGTGTTCTGGGTCCAATTCTATTTTTGTTATATATTAACGACCTCTGTAAACTGAAATTTTCTGGATCTTCAATTGTATTTGCAGATGACACTGTCTTGGTGTTTGCTGCTGACACGTGGAACGAAACGTATGCTAAGTGCGAGGCAGGATTAAGGGCAGTCAAAAATTGGCTTGATCAAAACTTGTTAACCTTAAACATGAACAAAACTAAATATATTACTTTTAGCATTTCCTCTGTAAATCAACCATCTTTGGAACGTTCATTAAAAATACATTGTTGTGTGCAGGAGTGTAACTGTCAATCTTTGGAAAGAGTAGACAACATCAAATACCTGGGTTTGATTATTGATAAAAATTTAAAATGGAACAATCACATTACTACATTAAGAAACAAAATAAGAAGGCTAGCCTACATTTTCAAAAATCTAAGAAACATATTGGACAAAGTTACATTAAAAACTGTATATTATGCTCTAGTTCAATCAATGCTTTCATATAATGTTGTCTGTTGGGGTTCTTGTAACAAGACTACCTTTAGAGCCTTTGAATGTTGCGCAAAAATTAATTTTAAAAATAATGTATAAGAGAAATTTTACGTATCCATCAAAGTTATTATATAGTGAAAGCAAAATTATGACAATAAGGCAGTTGTACATAATACAGGCTCTCTGTAAATTTTTCAACAACACTATTACTGCTAAAAGATCTCAACAAGTGCGCAGCACTAGAATGGGTTCTTCTTTAATGTATCAGCCGGTGTATACCAGAACATCCTTCGGACAAAGGAGTTTTTCATATAAAGCTCCGTTGCTATATAATATGCTTGGAGAAAATATGAAAACTATAGGTACGTTAAATTCATTCAAGAAAATGGTCAAAATCTCCGTACTAGCTGAGAATGATGATTTTGGATCACCCATGTTGTCGCTTATATCATAATTCCTTGTGGAAGCTCTGTTTCGATACAATCCTTATTTACTTACTGCGCATGCACTTATTTACTTCTAAAATAACTTTTGGTTATTTATTATTATGTTACTTATTATTATTATTATCTACTTAATTATCGTATTAATATTTACTTTAATTATTGTCTAGCTAAAATATTTACTTACTTACTTTTTATTATAATATTATCTACTTACCTATCGGTTATTATTTACCTTTTTTTATTTAGTTATTTTTATTTTTTCTTATAATCTATTATTCATACTATCCATGTTGTAATTGTTAGTATGGTTACCCTATGCTTGTGTCTGATAAGCCAGCACAGGTACCTTGTACTTTAGTTAACAGAAGAATATTATTGTTGCCAACTTACTTAATAATGCTTCTTTTGTTGACTTTTTTGTTTTTTGTTTTTATTTTTTTCATACATTTGTTACTAAAATTTTGTTTATTTTTGTCTACCGGTCTCGAAACGTCCGTGTCATAAACTTTTCTTTTTTTGTTTAAATTTAATTTAATGTTGTTATTATTTTACATTTACATATATGTATTTTTTTAAATGATATTATTGTAAAGCTGCACATCTTGATACAGGAATGCCCTAGTGAGATGTGCAGAGTATGCTTTTTATGTAAAAACTGTTTTTTGAATTAAATAAATAAAATAAATAAATTAAGTAAGTTCTATAATAGTTATTATTCCGATTTGACAGCTCGTACTATGAATCACGATTACGCGAACTCTGACAGGATAAAAAGGTAGTATCCAACACGTCGACCATCTTAAACCGGAACCAGTTGAAGCAGAACTTAATGAACTAATTTTACTCACAGAATATTTGTTTTGAATATATTAATTCGGTTGATCCGATTCGGTAAGTAAGTTATCGAATGATTAAATAACATTGCGGCAAAACAAATTTCTTAAGGCGATGCCACACGTAGTAATGCAAAATCATGTGTTTTTGGTTTGAAAATTTGGTCGCCTAGAAATGTTTCAGGTGCTTTAATTAAATACTGCGAGTAGAATACATCTTGGCCTTTGAAATAATCGAGTACATTTTAGATAAGTCTTTTTATAAGCCCAGAAAAAAATTATGTATAAGGCCCATGAAAACTGCTTTAAAGTTCAAAATCTCGCACTTACGAACCCATTTTCGATTATGATTGTATTGTATAATGTGGAAAATTAAGTTATTTATAAAATGATTTAAAAAAAAATAAATATTTATGCCTGAACATCCACAAAATAAAATAAAAAGCACTTTTTGGCCATGTTTTTTTCATGCATAAATCAAAACAGGCGGGTGGTGTTAAGCGGGAATTTAAACCTTATCGCCATCTACGTAATGGTTGTCATTGATAGCGACTCAATTTAAAATATTACACGACGTAGTGCATCGCCTTAAAGAAAGATTTTTTAAATGCGATTCAAACCAATACCCGGTTCATTTAAGCATTGTATAAAATCCTTGACTTAAATATCGTCAATTTATTTTCATGAGACTGCTTTTTCCAAGCATCCGTTTCTGTTGAAATATGCTGCTTTAAGACTACGCATTATAGATACACAATTAAAAAAATTTTTTTGCTCATTTTATAAAGAAACCATTGAGATTACGGCAAATTACATTATTTTAGCGAGAATGAAAGGAATTGTGTTAGAATGAACTCTGGATTTAAGAAAGTTACAAACTTTTCGCAACGGTTTCACCTCGTAAGTCAATTATATCATCGGTTTCGGAACTTCCTAAGACAAGACGCCATTATATTATTATTGCATATTTTTCAATAATTCAATTCGGTACCGTTAAATCCATACGAATCGATGAATGTATGTTTTGTGCTTAATGTACATACTTAATGTTAATATTTATTATTTTTATGAACCCATCTAGGGGATAGCCTAAGACGCTATCAGAACTAAACGGTTTCCTGTCAGCTGAAATCGTATTTGATAAACTTATTTTTTAATGTGAATACCGCATAAGAATCCCAACTGCTCCCAACCGTCTGGAGCGAGTGAGACTATGGGATCCCCAATCGGGGTAAGTTGTGAGGCTGATGGCAGTGGGGAGGGGAATGAGATGAGTGAGAGGAAGGTTAGTAAGAACCTGGCTATTCAGATCTGGTCACCAAACACGGCCAAAGCCATGTCAAGCAATGTTTCAATTAACTTATCGTAGGAAGTGATTGAGACTTTTCTTCAATGTAAAAGCTTATCAGCGTTTATTTTCCAAATTGCTGACAAATAAGATGTTCAACATAATCTTGGAATCATCAGAAGATAAGAGAAGTTCCCAAATAGAGATATTGACACGACTAGATGTAAATGATAAATGCAAGTATTTCCTTTTTTAGCAATTTTTCCCGCCTTTTAGGGCAAATAAATGTGGATATGATATATCTTAGGCGGTTGCCTCATGATGCCTCAAGTCCCGCAAGACCTTGGACAGAAAAGTAAAGTTCGCCAAGTAAGGTAACGGTTTGCAACGTAGTCCATCGTGGAACTTTTCTGTGCAGAGTCTCACAGAATTCTGTTTACGTCGATTACTTGCCCATGAGGGAACCGCCAAACGATTTAGGTACTTAACTCATTTCAAAGAAGATATAAAATTCAATGTAAAAGACGTGTATTTGAGCTTTCTTTATAAGTAATAATAATCAATAACAGACAGGTTGTTGACAATGAGATGCTCTATAAGTTCAACCGTAATAATTGAATTGGCAGAAAATTGACAACAAACTACAACAAAATCACAAGGTTTCAACCATAGAATAAATAATAATACAAGGAGTGCCTTGTGGGCGTGTTTAGTGATTCAAATATAAGCTTAATTGAGGCCTATGTTTCCATAAAAAACTGTTTTTTACTATGATTACGAAAATCAAATGGGATAACGATATACAATTTCAGGCTAGTGTAAGAGAGTCAGATTGCGTGCAAAATGGTCTGGAACCAAAGGTACTGCTAAGTCAATAGCAAATTTGTTTCCATTCAAATTTGTATTGAAGGTACTTCTAGTTTTCTTCTTTACTTCAACATGCTTTTTGGCTTCCAAATACTGGGTTCAAATATAATTGTTGTGATAAATAATTTATTGAAGTTGGTAGGAATATTATAATATCCTAGATAAAGGACGTTTCCTTCACCTCCTTGCTGCCGCCCTCGGCCATCAGATGTCACCCACGACGGCTCACATTTCTTGACATAAGACATGCGACGTGCCACTAGTTAAATGTATTACAATATGTAATTATTATTTTTAGGTACATGTTCTTGGCAATTTCTAACAAAAAATACGCCGGGACTTAGTTATTATGTGTCACTGCAAAACGTTTACTGACGCAATTTCACATGACCGAAAAAATTTAGAAAACTTCCTAGTTAAAAAGGGACTGTAGGCCATCGTCGAATGAATTAATAGGTATCCTCATAAGCTTAAAATAAAATACCAATGTTTTGTCACGACGTCCGAACATAATATATTATTAAGACAAATGCAGGTGGATGAACACGTGTTACAATATTATTACAATTTACTTTATCAGGAAGCAGCTTGCAGTCCCATTTTTAACAGGATTGCCAGTAATATGGAAAGATTTTTGATAGATCAGCAATACTCGTATCAAATATTCGTTTTATGGTAAAAGATGTCCGTGACACCCAACGAAGAAACGGAAGAAGTGAACCAAAGTGAACCTAAGTGAACATAAGTGAACCAAATACTTGGTTGATGTCAGGCCATGTCAAGTGACAGAATAACAGAAGAGTATGTATGAGACGATGTATGAATGTGAATGAGGCAAGGAGTGTGTGCCAAGATACCCATGCCGAACCTGATAAAGGTTCACTAGATCCACTGAATCTATTAATGTATCTACCTACATAACAATTTGTTTACATTTCACCCTTGAATGCTTTATTCCCATATCCCTATGAAAATACAATAAAGGTATTTATACATGTACGAATAATAAATTTGGTCTATTTCCTTCAGTTTCAGTCAGAAGTCGAAACACGTGTTCTATGAATGTACGAAATTAAATTTCTAAATTTATTTGTTAAATCGAAATTTACTAAAATTTCAAAGTCAGGAAAACTTTTAATTCATTCGTTAAAGTCCTGCAATCCTGTTTTTAACCGCATTACCAATAATTTAAAGAGATTCTTGGTAAATTAGCACAAATAATTTTAAAATTAAATGATTTTAAGATTAAAAGTGATGCAATCAATCAGTTTTCTGTTAAAAAAAATCAATTGTATTATTTACATTTTTAAGACTGATATTGTAAAAAAAACTGAACTTAATAATTCAAACAAGAATCAAAAATGGCATGTATAACTCGTACCGATGTGATATTCACATAAAATAACCTCTGACACGTAGCTAGTTTTAGGGGTAGATCTGTCGTAAAACGGCCAGTAAATAATGTGATACTCCATTTGATTACGAGCGCAGACTATTGTAGGGTGGCAAGTGGCAAGTAGCAAGGGCGGGAGGGCAAAGGGCGGTGTTGTCACCCACGAGGAAAGTGATAACCCTCGCCAAAAACATTTTCGGCCGACCCCAAACGGAGCAACCCTTCTGAGTAGGTAGATACTTGTGTGGCCGAAACGACACCGAAAAAACGATGTCATTATTCTAATAATTTTATTCATTAGAGTTTCATAATGGTAGCTAGGTTTTTTTATAATCCTTTTTGATTGTAAATATCGCTTTTCCTACGTTTTATAATGATTTGCCTTGCTACCTATATTTTTGTGAATATAACACTTTTTTTAGGGTAAGGAGATGTGGAAGAGTAAGGTGGGGCAGTACCCGGCGCTTCATATCTGGTCACCAAACACGGCTAAAGCCGTTTCAAGCAACTTTTCGGTTCTGAATGTTGATCTTTCACCAGGGTGATACTAAGATTATCTACCACTCTTGAACGTGCCACAAGTAGGTACTACACAAGCTCAGATAAGAGAATCCATCCCATTATTTATTAATTATTTATTCATATTCTACATAAAACGGTCATGCACCAATATATTACGGAGAAGGTTTACAAATTTGAGGTAGATACAAGTATTAATAGGTCGTAAGGTCAGTTTAACTATTTTGTAACATGCGTCCAAAGATAGTTGCTGAACTGTCTGTAAGTGAGGCGGAAAATGTCGATGGTCAATGCAGAATCGTTAAGCAGTGGCGCGTTCTGATAGGCAGAAGTCCTTGCTTTCGTGGTGTAAAAAAGTGTATGGCACATATTAGTTAACCTCTTTCAATATAAGAGGATTAAGTACAGTCCCAGAAAATAGTTATATAAAATGTATACCTAAACACATTTTTCAAAGATGTTAAAATCAAGCATTCCTATTAAGAACAATGATGGATACAGTAATAGATAGTACTTAAATTCTCTCCTATACAGGTAACGCATAAACCTATGTTGTACTTTTTCTATTTCTAGAATATGGTTTTGTTCACGGAGGGCCAAACAGTGCAGCCATATTCCAGGATAGTTACTGCGAATAAGAGCTTCATGACTTTTACGTATTTCGATTCCGATATTAAATGATCTCGGATTACGAAGAACAAATCCAAGCATTTTGTTAGCGCGGGAGACAATGTCAGATGTGTGGGGTTTGAAAGAGAGATTTGCTTAAAGCTAGACTGGCTTTAGATACTAGCCTACTGGCTTCCTCACTAGCTTACTAGATTAAAAACGTTTCCATGCAACTAGAGTTACTATCTTGCTAGGTATCAAACGGCGCTTGGCGCGAGTAAAATTTTGACGCCTCTTGTGAAAACCAGTAGACGCCTAGATAGGTGAACACTGTAATCAATAATATTATATGTATTTTTGTGTAGTGTAATTTTACGAGAAATAATCTCAAGGGCGATGAGTTAGGACTGTTAGGTGCGGACTGCTCCAATTGCGTATACAATTTATTTCATCAAACATACCTACGTACTATATAATTTGTACAAAGTCTTTATCTAATAATTATTGTAAGACGAGTTATCGCAACTTAATTAAATTAATTTGTAATTAAGTTAATTGTTTGAGATTTAAGATTCGCTGAGACCTTTCACTTTTGTTTATAAATCTGTACCAAAAATGTAAATATCTGAAAGTTTCAGTAGAAGTGAGTTTCGAATTTCAGTTCTTACAAATTGAATTTTCATGCAAATTAAATCTGATTTCCAAAATCTAATGAAACAATTGCAGTTATTCATTTAATTCTCCGGAAAATCTTTAATTAGAAAGAACAAAGATGTTTTCCTGGTCTTTATCATTATGATTAGTTTAAATAGAATTCCGATGCGCAAGTAAAACATTCTTGGTAGGTACCTACTACATTTAATTCAACGATCAAAACTTCATAGTCCAACAGACATGCGAAAAACAAAGATGTGAAATTTAAAATATAATATAATTTATATATAGATGGTTTGGGCATGTTTGAACGAAGAAAGGAGTGTAAGGAGAATATATAGCGCAAATGCGAATGATAGCAGAAGTCGGGGACGCCCGAGGAAGATATGGCACAATCAAGTGAATCAGATACTTGCCACCGACAGCATAGACTATTTCATCTCCCGACCTGCAGGACTAACTTGCCAATGGTCATGCCTGTGGGGAGAGCAGTTTTGCTGTTGAACAGAATCAATTCGGATTTCGACATATGTAGCATCGGTGAAGCTGCCTTTAAAAGGCAAGCTCTATTGATGCTGGTATAGTTGATACACCGCTTATTTATCACGTAATACCATTTACAAATGTACCTACTTAAAAACGAATTCAAATGTATTTTGTAATGTTATTATAGGAATAAACAAATTGAATTGAATTGAATTGAAGAGTCAGAATAATAGAATACGATGTATGAATGTGAATGAGGTAAGAAGCGTGTGCCAAGACCGAAAAATGTAATGATGGTTAGTTAGTTAGTTATACAACATTCTGAATTCGATTATTATGAATTGGAACCATAGACTATTCAATTCATAGACTAATCAATGATTGGAACTCATACATAATTGTCAAACTCAAACAAAAACTACGATATATTTCACACAACCCGAAGTCAAACAAATTATAATTTTCATTTCGTATTGAGCGATTGACTTGAGTAGGGAAAACTTATACGGAGGAACTGAATATATTATGCAAATAATAAATCACGTAGTACCTTCATAACCTAGGTAGGTGTGTGAATTGTTTAGGTTAGTTTTTCTCCTACTCTTCTCTTACTACCTACTCTACTCTAACTAACTAATTAGAGATAACCATCACACCGTTTCCCGCAGGGATAAAAAGAGAGGAATGACCGCCAAATAACTCGGTCTTGGCACACACTCCTTGATTCGTCCACATTCAAAGATCGACTCAAACAAACTATTCTGTTATTCTGACTCTTGTCATAGCCTGACTCAAGTATTTAATAAGTAACAATATTTGGATGATTTATATAGCGCCGTTTTTGTGCAAAATCACCTCAATGGATTTGATTCTTGTCTTCCTCGGGCGTCCCAGACTTCAACTCCATTCGCATTCGCGTAATATATATATATATATATATATATATGAAATGGATATATATTTAATCGCTGTATTGATTTAGCTATGTTATGTAAAACACCCAATCTGGCGTACGGCGTACTAAAGGTTTGCTAAATACAAACATGCTTTACAACAAACTGTTCATGTTTATTTTTTATAAATATCATCAAAGATACCACATGATGCTCTGTAACATAGGACATAATCTTTCATATGACCTAGCGGACTACTGTTGTTATCATATGCAATTATTGAACTTGTACAAAAGAACTCGCTATGATAAATTGCACTGTACCTGCTTATATCTTTCATACTCAGTTTCTTAAGTTATGTACCATGCATTTATTATTGTTCTCATGAACATCTTACCTATAATAATGTATTAATTTCAATACAGTCCATTTTATACATACATACTAGCAAGGTGTTAAGGGATTTACATCAAGTACTTTCGTTGTATTGTATCATATACAATTATAAAATGGGGGCCTCAGCACGGGTACCCACCAAGTAATGCCCGCATACCAACTAATTTTTATTTTTGATACTGCTAATTTATCAACAAAAAAAAAATTTAATTAAAAACTTTCTTTTCATTCCTTGTTCTTTTGTTTTTTTTTTATTTTCGTATAAATACAGTTGTATATTTATCAGAAGATTTGGAATGACAGAAAAAATAAGCATAAATTGTAATTTTTTTTTTAAATATACTCATAATAAGTAGTAATTGTTGATTGAGGTACTAGTAAATATTGAATCATTCAACGGGTTTGAAATAAGCCGACATAGCTCAGTGGTTTCAGAGCACCTGACCGGACATCAGAAGGCACGGGTTCAATTCCCGTTGGCGGCATTTATTTTTGCTCGGGAGATATTTTCAATTTGTATTGATATTTCAGGCGACTAATTATTTGTTATCTTTTATGCTTATACATAAAACCTTGTCATAAAACATTAGTTTATGATTAAAAAATAATAAAATATTAATAATAATAAAATATTAGGCTGCGAAATTTCTATGAGTACAACTGTGATATTAATTTTCAACTTTAAGCCCCCGCATTCGCAATTTCGTACGATTTATAGAAAGTTTCTCTTTAAATTTTAAGTTTTTAAGTTCCATAAAAAAAATGTTAATTTTTAAAATAATATGTATTCATTTGCTATGCCGAAACGTTAATTATATGAAATACCCTCGATAGAAAAAAATTGCAAAGTAAGATCCGAAATTTATTAAAATGTTGTTATTTAATATGTTATAGGCATGAACAAATTCACAGTGTATCTTTAAATGCAAGTAAAGCCTTTGTAGAGAGATGTATGCTCTATTTCAAATGAGTCGTGTTTTATTGAATATTTTCACAATTTTCGCTTCATTAATGTCGTTTCTCAATAATAGCGCCCCCCCTCTAAGATTCATATCTACATATCTCCCTTTTAAACCATCTTTCAACGCTTACTACGGGGCCTTAAACAGATCACTACTGAAAAGATAATCTATCAAAAATTATGGACTAAAGTATTAGATTAAAGAGCCTCTGGGAGAGGGAGGAGAAAACCACAACTTTTCACCATAAAATGTATTGTTATTTCGTCAAAACAATTTTTTCATGAAAGTCAAATTTAAATTTTTTATTTGGTTCACCTTTCCAAAAATATTTCTAGTAGTCAGGTATTGGAATTTTCGCCCAGAAATTGGATGCATTCCGGAAACATTGCGTCGGTAGGTAAATAAAATATTACAATTATGGAAACGAATATCATTTAGCCCGGATGTCCGGTATGGTAGGTTTATGGTTTATAATAATATAATGCGAGTTCTTTCGGATTATGTGAATTCAGTGGCGCTTCACAAAACCCAAGCTCCGCGTAAATGGGTGATTTATTCGCCACCGATTATTGCCCATTAATAAATAAATAAATATATGAATATGAATAGCGCAGCTTGACAAGTGCGCACAAGGGCGATGATGGTCTCTTCGGCTAACGATATGTATATGTATTATAGATATATTCCATAACGCAGGGGAAACGAATTTATTTCTTGTTAGTTTATTTATTTATTCTTGGCTAATTTATATAGCGCCGCTTTTGTGAGAGATCACCTCAGGGGCGCTATTATTATAAATCTACATTTTTACTAAGAATTTATTTGTTGTCAGTTATTATAAATATACATTTTTACTAAGAATTTATTTGTTGTCAATTATTATAAAACTACATTTTTACTTAGAATTTATTTCTTGTTAATTATTATAAAACTACATTTTTACTAATAATATAGGATAGCACTAGGACAATATGGGTGAGCACGTGAAATTATGTATTTTAAATACATTTTTTTGTCTCAGAACCGACAAATTTTAATAGTCGTATTCGGAAAACGTCAATTCAGAAAACATTTTAATTCTTATACTTTAAAATGATAATTGTCATTGGAAAAGTTGAAAAAATAAAAGTGCAAGTAAATTATCTAATTGAAAAAATACAATAATATCGTTACTTAGAGGTCAAATTAAATGAAATTAAGTCTTAAAAAATAAACTGAAACAAAAACCAAAATAGCATATTCTGATATTTTTAAAGGAAGTTTTAAACTAAACTTAAAAATGTAGTACCAATATTTTAAAATGAAGTAGTTTGAGTTTTATAAAACATGCTGTTTTTTGATGTGTTCGTAATTCATTCACAAAGCGATAAAGCTACCATTTAAGTGCCTCGGAAAGTTTACTTTAATTGGTTAAACTTCACACACCCTTGTCTTACTTCACTTAACCACATTTGAATACTTTAAGAATAAATCTTGTGTTTCCTTTCTCCCAAAACACCTTCAAGAAGAAATATATCTTACCAACACTACACTAACGAACCAACTATTCCGACATTTCCCAGGAGGATGGAACGCAACACACATTATATGTCCTTGCACACACTCCTTGCTACATCCACATTCTTTCACACTTTTCTATTAATAATAATAATAATAATAATACTTGGATGACTTGTATAGCGCCGTTTTTGTGCAAAAACACCTCAAGGGCGCTGTGTGTCTTGACATGACCGACCCAATAATTTTATTCACTAAATTATGAAATGTTTTCCTGACACGTCCCTGAATTATTTATCCCATTCCTTGTGCATATAGTTCAGTCTTATCACGGAGAAAAATGATACTGTTAAAAAAGTGATAGCATGACAATTTACTCATAAAATATTAGTAATTCAGAATATATCGAAAACACGAGTTCTTTTCTAAATAAATGTGTTGATATTGATGTATAAATATGTCAATATAAATATTAATATTTGTATGAACACGTATTTCGCCGTACTCATAAAACATTCGTTTTTAATTGATACTTTGTTAGGAACTCTGTCAATTCATTCGTTAAAGGCCTGCAGTTCCGTTTTTAACAGGAAAACGAATAATTTGACCAGATTTTTAATTAATTAACGGTGTTTTACATCGGTAAGCTTTCTTCGTAGCAAGATCTCATGTTCTACCTCCGGATTACGCAAACACGCAGGATTTAAAATAAAAAAGTTGAATTTTCTTATCGTTATGAAATTTCATTAAAATCCTCAAAACGTTACTTTATTTTCATAACGCTAATGAGCCTTTTTTCGTCAACCAACGCACAAAAGTATAATTAATATATCTATATTTAAATGGGGCTCACTTTAATTTTAAATGTGCTTCTTTTCACGTCCCAAAAAGGCGTAGCCCACAAAAAGGCCCCGACCCCGTGATAAGCTCCCCTGGTCCCTTGGTCCCCCTCCCCTTCCTAGCAAGCTGGGGCCGCTGATAAAAAGAGGGGGAATTAAATCCAATTGTCCGCTCGTTACACTTTACAAGTGCTCCAACTATTCCACCCGTTTTTTATCTTGCACTAATTCTAGACGACAGCGGCTCTCCAAATGTTATGCGCCCACTGTGATGTACCTTCCTACTTTTTTATTCTCATAGTTATTAATGTTTATTGGTGGTAATAAAGTTATTTCAATGGATTTTTTGTAGGTCTAAATACATTTCGTAGTTAGAAGAGTTATAAAATGATTATATTTTATATAACTTTTATGATTTCAGCTTTCGTTTTCGAGTAAATCGAGCTAGAAGTTGGAATTTTTTAATCAAATAAAAAATAATAAAAAACCAGCTGCTATGTGTTTATTATCTATTTATTTCTGCGTGTTCTCTCCATAAAACGTATAATCACTCATAAATTACGGAGAAGATTACCCAATTTGAGGTACACGGAGAATAAAAAAATTCAGAGGCGGGTTTACCAATTTTTAACATGCATCAAAAAATAGTTATTAAACTGACTGTGATCGATGTCGATGGTCGATGCAGAACTGTTAAGCACGTGACTCGCTCTGTTGATTGAGCAAATGTTTATTATCTTTTAAAATGCGTCGAAGTGTGGACCAAATTTTTTTACCCTTTAGTTGCCGAAAAAAAGGAAAAAAAAATAGAGCCATAGTATTCATTTCAAGGGGAATTTCACCAGAAATAAGGAAAAAATACATTTCTTCGGTATGCAGACACGCCAAGAATACCTCTCTAGTTTATTTCTTAGTGGCTTAATTATTTCGTCGAAGTGTCCATTTAATAGATAAGCATAATGTACTTAAATGGTGTAATGGGTTTTCACTGCATGTAACCTGGGATCAATAAATTTATATCAAACCCGGATAATAAACCCAGCATCCCGATTTCAATTCCTCCGTAGCACGTCGGCAGCCGATTCATCATAAGCTTTATCACGCGGGTCTCTGGGGCGGCTGAAATATGGATATTGAAACGAAAAGTATTTAAATTTATTATCAAAAATCCCAAGGCACACCATGTTAGGAGAATATCGTATCAGCTGGCCTATATTTTTCGGCGCTGATGTGGAAGTATTCGTTTAAATAATAACATGATAAAGCTCTGTTTTGAAAAAGTTTGAAAATCTGTGGTGCGGGATTAGTAATATTTTGCTCTCCGAGTTTCTTTTGATGATTCGCCTCTTTATTTACCGACACACTTTTTTCGTAAAATATAATTAAAAAACTAAAATATTGCTTAAATTATCAAAGCCTTTTTTAAAGGTTTTTTTTAACTTTTACTATTAGACAGATAGGTACTTAATTTGAGTGATCTTTTAAGTAGATTATACAAATTTTTGACATACATAAATAGCTTCGTTTATTTAATACACTAACTAGAGCAGATTCACACATTATAATACAAGTGTAGGGTTGATAATTTGCTTATAGTAACTAAAAAGCTCGGATCTATGAAAAATCTCGATATCTGGCTTTTTGGTCAAGATTATTTCTGAAAAAATTAAACAAAAGAAATACACATTTCAAATACAGAATAAAAAACTTTTCTTATAAAGAATATTAGATCATACCTAGGTACTTTAAATCTTGTGTAAATTATTTACACAATCAATTCATTTTTTTTTTTGAAATATCATTTACATTCAAAACAAATTTTACAAATTAATTGAACCAGATTTACATCACTGACAGACCCACGACCGAAATTAGTGTGTTTGATGAGTAATGACGATATCTAAAGTAATTATCAATGGCATACGGTCATTATTCTTCCAATGTTCTGAAAAAGTTTATCGTTGTTATTTCCATAACTTAAAAGACTTTATTATTATATTACAACCTACTGTTTGAAAAAACTTTGTGGAATCCGTATTTTAAAGACGCTGAATGTTTTATTTAAGTTCTTGTGTACCATTGCCAAAAGAAAACCATTTTTCTTTTTAAAAACAGCAACTGTAGTTGTTGGTCGGAAAAGTGAAAAAAACTTCTAGAAAAGTTACAGCACGCAGAAGATTAACATTTTTTGTACGTAACTACTTCTAACGAGTAAGACCTAGCTATTACAATTTATGTGGCTTACTTTTAAAAGGGCCAATATCAGTTTTTTTTTATTTACATCAAGATATATTTTTTGTGACTTCGTTCCAAAATTGAGTTTCTTTTCGAATTCTAGAAGAACCATTGGAAATGATACAATAGAAATTTTTTTAAAATTAAATCTTGCTAAAAATAGCTAATTCTACATACATAGTCGTGGAATTTGAAAAACTGACGCAGACCTTTTTTAGAAGCAAGCCCAAGACTTGATGTAAGAAAACTATTTTTTTTTTTTTAAATAGAGAAAAATGTTTTCGGGTTACGAATAACCTGACAATATTTTAAAATCTCCTTCTACCACCACAGCAAGCGGAAAATGTTCCTTGTGTTGTGATGGGGGACTTAGCCAGCCGAGGAATTGAACACACTACGCCTGGGTGGGAGCCAAAAGCGATGTCAACTCAGGCACCAACCGGTCAATTATTATTACTTACTACTTGCCTGTCTAGTAATTTATCAACATTATAAAATATCGAAAACGTAATAATACTTGGATGATGTGTATAGCGCCGTTAAAATTGTGAAAAATAACATTAAGGGTGCTGTATCTACTTTCATAGTGTTTTAAAATAATTTTTAGAACTAGACATATGAAAATAGTTTCCCAAACGAATCCGTTTGGAAATACGAGTAACGCTTAATCTAGATTTATGGACATCACAGAAGATTACAACATCACATTTGTGTGGAAGAATGATTTTGCATTTTTCGAAGCTTTTTATATTATCATGTTTTGTCGATATCATAAAAAATGCGATATGCAAAACCGATTTGTAATTTTATCGAGTTCACCGCTCAAGCGGCTTTGGTGTACCCTTGCTGGGGACATATTGAATGACGTGAATAACTGCATGATAATATGATAAATGAACAAGTGCCCACCGATATGCCCTCGAAAATAATCTATGTTTTTTATGCCCATATGGTAGCGTTTTGCGGCTCATCCTGCTTAGAGTCTGTAGGGGCGGAGGGGTAACCGGGAACCGACATACACCAATAAATGCCTCTTTTGAATCACACGATTGTTGAGAAAAGACCTCTTGGACGTTGAAAACTTCTGTTGTACCTCATTTATCGAAATACTGAAGTAAAATACTTTGATACTTAAATTCAGTTATAAATTTCAGGTTAATCAACAAATAGACACATAAATTTACAAAAACCTACTCAGTCAAGGGATACATATTATCTACGGTTCCACGATAACTCAACACAGTGACAATTCAACACACTTTTAAAAAGTGATATAAAGTCATTAGGAACGAGGAAAAAAATAAATTTTAACCTAACCAAACCTAACCTAACCTAACCTAATTAACCCAGTTAATAAAGTTTTTGTTTCATCACTTTCCATGACTTTATATAACTTCTTAAAGATGTGATGAATTATCATTGTGATGATTTATCCGGTCACCTTTATCTACATAAATATTATATAAAAGCTCAGTCAAATGAAAAAAATTAAATAATGATTCCTAAAGTTGACACAGGTAGAAGATTTTTTTTCCTTAATTTAAAAAAAGGTTAGAAACACAAGAGACATGATATAATTAACTTCACATATTTTAGAGCAATTGATTTGTTCTTTAAAATTAAAATCATTGATTACCTCCAATAAAAATATGTATTAGAAGTATTTCATAACATATTAAAAAATTATGCCTCCTGTGTATATTATGTATATGTATAATATGCCTTTTGGTAAAACTGAAATTTTATTAATTAATTGCTTAAAATTATTATCGCTTCGCCTTAATCTTCTACATTCATTCTTGAATTGTATAATTTAAAAAAAAAAAAAAAAAAATCAAAAAATACTGATTTTATTTTATCTGGCATTTTCACAGTATTGTGTAAACTAAAACCTAGTTAACAACCACTCTGTAAATTGCCATCTCAACACAGGAATTACACACCTAGTGAGATGGGCAATACGTCACTATTGTAACTAAATGTAATATTAAAATAAAATAAATAAATAAAGTTAGGACTCTTGCGTGGTAATCACATACAAAAGTATTATCCATTTACGTGGGCTCTTCCAGATCTGCAATCAGGTGTTGTCATTATTTATAAGTGTGTTGGGCCATTAAAAAGAGATTATACATAATAACTTCTACTTTGAACACTCATTCTTATATTTGCATTTGCCGCTTTGCCCGTTAATGGGAATACCACCCTTATTACATTATTTGTACAATAACCGACAGGAAAGGAGCCGGGTTCTCGCTAAACAAAAGGTCGTGTATTTTATGCATATTCACGTTAGAGAAGTGATTTACGAGTGTGGCCATACATTATATTCCCCTGTGTGTGGGCACCTTTATGTTGCCTTTTACAAACAGACTAAATGCTTATTTACTTTCCGTTGCCACGTGCTCAGAAGTGAGTACAGTAGCTGTCAGTTTGACCTAGAAAAACAAATCTATATAAATAAAAATGTTCCTTTGTTCAAAATCTTAAATCTCTCAAAGTTCTTCACCGATTGCTTTGAAATTTTGACACAACATTGCATTTGAATACGCTTATCTTGTTATATAGATGTTATCTGTGACAGGGAAAATATGTAATGCAGAAGTATCAGAAAACACAGGTACGAATATGTGAATCGAGTCATCGAGTGCTTACTATATCCTGCATCGGATCATCCAGATATAACAGAATAGGCCATACACCATGTTCGAAGCTCATAACCGCGTTATAATCTAAGAAAAAAATTTAATTAAGTTTTTTAAATAAAGCAATTCTAATTATGTACCAACAAAAAAATGTAATATAAATTAATGTCTAGTGTAATCGTAGCTTTACTTTGTTGGATAAAAAAAATACCACACTCATATTTTCAAATCTTAAATAGAACAACTGACCGAGTGCGAAGAAATAAAAGTTATAAAGGTGAGTTCATACGAACGCCTTGTAAACTCCACGAAAATAAGAAATGCATTATAATTTTTTAATTGAGAACTAGTGAAAAGAAAAAATGTGAAAGTTTTTAGAGGGTGTGCCAGGTCAGAGGTACATGCAGTACCATCCTTCTGAGAAATGGCGTCGTTTAGGAAATTTTATTATTATCACTCGTAATGTCTAAAGTGCCTACCCCAATGGAAATTAGGAAATTTTTATTAAGATCAGTAATTAATATTCTATATCTGGAAAATTGACTTATAACGGGATGAGTGGGAGTACTATCGTGACTTCTATAAACTCTATTTCTCCCGAGATGTTATTACGCAATAGTTAATTAAACGCTAAACATAATTAGTTAATAAGTAATTTTTATAAATAAATAAATCTACCATCATTCTATAATAATGGAAATCATTTTTTTCTTTTAAAATATCGTCTCTACTTTTGCCACTAATCTAACAAATATAATATCAATAGTAATGGAATGTAAAATAGAAAATAAATGTCCAGTCGTAAACTTTTTAATAAAATGTGTTTATCTGAAGTGACCTGCCAGGTAAGTATGTTTTTCTATGTCTGTTTGTAAATAAAAAAATAAATTAGAAAATAGAGGAACTCGTAATAAATAGTGCTGCGCCCTCGAGGTGATTTTTTTTATGAAAACGGCGCTATTTTAATTATCTAATTAGGTATTATAATTATTAAAATTTTTTCAAGATACTTAATTTTGTGCCCCATTTTTCGTATTTATTTATACGTCCATGATTTCGATGCTCTAATTCTAACAGACTGCATCCTGTTCATCCCCTATTTTTTATATTGCGACAGAATAACGATAATTTAGGCAGATATCTGGAATGACATGACAAGGGTGTAATGAAACGGAACGTAATGAAACCACTTGTTAAGAGTAATGCACCACTTACAAATGCACAGCCCCCCCCCTCCCCCTACCTATGAACCGACTGCCAGCGTACATAGGTCTCTAGTTTATAACTACGGACCATACTAATAAACAACAGTTAAAAATCCACCCGTAAAAAACATTTTTTTTGTCCTTTAATATGTTTGTTTTATTAATAGATATTTGTTTAAAAATGAATAAATGTTTTTTGGTTTGACTTTCCTCCCTAGCGACTGGCCCTTAACTGCTGTAAACTTTTACAATGTCTTTAAAACTTTAAAAAAAATCTAAGGATTGAACCTTCCTCCCCAGGGATTGACGAAAATGAGTAAACCGCGCTATCACTTAAGCCAAATCCTAATTGGATTACCGAGACTTATTTCCTACATTAACTGCTGTAATTTTTTATAATGTTATCCTATTTCGGAGATATGCATATATCGCACGTGTGTGTGCGTGAGTGCCACGAAAAGCCGATAGAATGCATTATCATCGACAGCTAATTTCCACTTTCAAGATTCCATTTCATTCATTCATTCATTTATTCATTCAATCAAGAAAAAAAAATCGAACTTAAAACAGATGTATTAAAAAAATATGAACATAAAATAAATACCAATCATGCTTATGCCACTAACATTCTTATAAATGTAAGATCAACAGTAAAGGAGGAAATAACTACAGTTGTAAAATTATACCATGTGCAGTGTTTTACATATTGTGTCCTTTGCACAGAAAATCGCATCTTGTTTAATCAAATTAAGTGTATCTGAAGTGTCCTGCCAGGTAAGAATGTTTTCCGTATTTTTTTAACATAATTAGGATGGAGCATTGGAAGTCAATTTCACTAAAACGGTGCTTTTCCAATTATCTTTATTATTATACCTAGTGAATTTATCAAATCTACGATTCCAGTTGTTTCAGACTTACTGCAAAGTCGTGTGTTTTCCTTTTGAAATCACATGATTTTGCATTAGAAATCGCTTTGAAATATTTTACATGTTTTAACTAAATACAGTTTGAGAAAATCGCTCCAGATATTAATATTTCTTATCGTGGTATTTTAATATAATCCTCTTTGATAAAATCCATCTATTTTTGATTATTTCAAAATTACAATCAGCGGAATGCCCTGTTTAAATTACTGGTCTCATTTTTCAGTATTTATGTACTCGTACATTAGCAAAGGTTTATAATCCAGAGAATCCTATTTTATTCCTATCAGAAACTGTTAACTTCGATTAGAGTTTAGGATGAACAGATAGTCACGTGAACGAGCTTCACTAGTTGTTATAATAGAAGGTTTTCAAGATACGACATCCAGTGTTGCCAAGTTAGCATATTATATGCTAAATTTGGCATAATTACTCCATGTTTAGCATAACTATTGTGCTTTTAGCATATAGCATATTTATTTGGCTTATTTTTACAGAAACATGAAAATAATAAAAACCAATTTTTTAACTAACAAAAATGATATCGATTGAAAAACTGGTGTCTCAATGGAGAAACATAGTTCACATTAAATGGGAATCCTTGACTTCCACTGTAGAGTTTTGGAATGAAGTCATGCAATATAAAGATGCAGCTAATAATAACCCCTTCGGTGATTTATGTCAGTTTGTAATGTCTATTTTAACATTGCCGCATTCAAATGCGGACATTAATAATAATAATAATAATTGGATAATTTGTAGAGCGCCGTTTTTGTGAAAAATCACCTCAAGGGCGCTGTACAATTTATTTCCTAGGATCTACATTTGTTATTTAGAACAAATTAAACGTGTATTTAGCCAAATGAGTCTGGTCAAAACAAAACTCCGAATAGTTTGGCGGTGAGAACCCTGAATGCCATTTTGTACGTGAGATTTGGCCTAAAGAGAGCAGGTTATTCTGCTGGTTATTGTGCTATTATTCTTACACTGTTCCTGACGAAGTACTACGCTGCATTGGGACCAAAGAAAGTTACGACTCCGTCTCTCAGCCTTCCACTTCAGCTGCTGTTAATGAAGAAGATGAAGATGAAGATATTGATATTTTATTTCACTGATTTTATTTCTAAGTTAGATTTATGTTGGCTTTTTTTAAAGTAATTTAGCATTTTTCTGGCATATTTTTCCCATCACTCTATTTCTCAATAAATAGGTACTAAGTTAAATTTATGTTGGCTTTTTTTTGGCATTTTTTAAAGGAATTTAGCATATTTCTGGCATATTTTTCCCATCACTCTAGCATATTTTGAAGTAGTTGAGTTGGCAACACTGACGACATCCCAAAGACACTCATAGATGTTATCTTCAGTTTCCTATTGGTAGTATCATCATTTACATTATTGATAGCGGCCCAATTCTAAATTTTGCATGACGTGCCTTAAACCAACTGCTGTATTACCATGCTTTTCTTTTATGCGATATGTTGTGCTGCATTACCATTTTCAATTAATTAGATCAATAACTTATGTTTAAAAAAAGTTATATTCATAACGAAAAATGTTTTTTAAATATTAGCAAAGCAAATTATTATTACAAATAAGTTGTAAGGTTCACAGGAAAGTTATACATTTGAACACACCAGCGAAATAATCATTAAGTATTTAGTATAAGGACCATTAAAAGATCACGCATGTGATCAAAAACTTTATGATGCAATAAAGTTTCTATGTGTTAGCGACCGGTTTTTAATGGCGGAAATGGTTATTTGCGGTCATTTGTTATTCAGTCGTGATCAATTAAATAATTGAGCAGTAACTTAATCTTCTCCTTCGTTTTAATATTTATTTTCTTACAGCGTGGCGCGTACCTAATCAGATCTCTTAGCTAAAATAAAACAAGTTACTTTTATATTTTTTATATTCTATACCTAGATTATAACTTATGTATGAATATTATGTATAATGGTTTTCCCGGTGTTTATGTGAAAAAATAGTTCGATGGTAATCAATTTGGTTGAAATGTGAATACCTATAAAGTTTGACAGGATATTTTTGGAATGTGAAATGGAAATTAATTCGATGACTTCTTTTTAAGACGATAATCTGCCAATCTAAAGCCTTAGCTATAAAGATGTAGCATTTGTCTGTTAATGCTTTAATTTTCTTTCGCAACTGATATTATCTTCTAAATCTGTAATACTTCTGTCGTTCGGATATACCGACGCCCCCACTCGGTGATCGAGTTCGACAATTTTACAAACTTTGTTTGTGCGAAGGATATTTATTGTACCTACCTACATAGCCACTTCTCGGAGAGACAAAATATTTTGTTTTTTAAATATCTAATATATTTTTTGTAATAAATGTACCACGGATCGACATTATACGAAATCGATCCATATTAGAGACACTATTATGGTTACCTAACAAAAATCTTTTTTTTTTAAATTATTATCGCCATTAGATTGTATTTGAAAATGCCTTGTTGCCGGTGCTGTGAAGTACACCACGATGGATTCAACCTAATCATTATATATCTTCTTTATAAGATTTATTGTGTTCTTAATGGCACGGGCCAAAATAGTTATTTTTTTAAAACAGCAGGACTCTCCTTGCACCGTACCATTTGGCTTGCTCCGGTGGAACCGGGCCCGGGGCACTGCCTCTTCTACATTAATGTCACCCGGTTGAGACATTTCGCCTAACTTTAATCTCGCGGGACAGGGGAACAGAGAAATGAAGGCATTTGTATGCAGGAATATTGCGCAAAAATGCTTGCATGCGAACCAAGATCAAATAAAAGTCTTTATTAGGTACCTTTTGTACTACCAAAGTTTGAGAAAACCGCTCCAGATATTAATATTTCTTATCGTGTATATTTTGTAAGATCCTCTTTGGTAGAATCTGTGTATTTTTGATTATTTCAAAGTTAAAACCAGCGGAATGCCCTGTTTAAATTATTGGTCTAATTTTTCATCATTTATGTACTCGTACATTAGCAACCTTTTATAATCCAGAGAATCCTATCTTATTCCTATCAGATACTGTTTACTTACTTCTATTAGAGTTTAGGATGAACAGGTAGTCACGTGAACGAGCTCCACTAGCTGTTATAATAGAAGGTTTTCCAAGATACGACATCCCAAAGACACTCATAGATGTTATCTTCCGCTTCCTCCTAATTCTAGATAAGATACGAGTATCATCATCTACCCGCGAAGTAGTTAACAATGTGTTTTAATTATTACGGCGTTGAATTTATTTTGGCATTCCTCCCTAAGAAACATATTTTACGTTGTGAGGACAGGAGACGGGAGGCGGGAGAAGTTACTAGCGGGTGTAATAAAATAACCATCAGAGAGATTCCTGGCGGGAATTCTAGGCGAGAAGAATATTTCCTGTGGGAAACAATGCATTCAGATTTCAACGTCAAAAATCCTGGTTGACTTAATTGTGTGGTGTAGGGATGGCAGCGGGCGTGAGAAATCCCCGCCTCTGATTTACGTCAAATACTTACGACTTGTTTTAAGTATAAGAGTGTAAATCGGTCTTACGTAGTTTCATTTTGGCTGTTCATTATGAACAACAATTCACTACAAGCCAACCTATAAATTTCGCGAAAACCTCCACATGACTGCATGCCTGTATGTATTGTGTGGGTACCTACCTAGCTACAATGTTTGCCTGTTGGGGGCGTGGGAAAATATTTGTGTCGGGTTTATAGTAACATTTCTCGCAAGAGCTGTAAAAATGGTGTGAATCTTACAGGATCGGGTACAAGGCTACAGGCTCCCAGATCCAGATCCTCGGGCTTGTGACGCATGCCGCAACGGAGGTGTATAGTTTAGCGTCGTTCGAGTGGAATCAACAATGATCTTACAATTAAATGTGGAATGAAACGAGTTCCTCGTTTACCCAGAACACAGAATCTACCCGGGTATAAGCGGTGCAACATGGACTTGTGATTTAAACATTAGGTAGGTACTAGGCACTGGGTGGTAGGTACCGTGGGATATTTTTTTGGGATATTTTGAACTCACGAGCCGGTAATCAGATAATCACTCACGATCGTTACCCCTTTATTGCCATATTAAGTTAAACCAAACACAATAATTGTGTATTTGCCGTAATAGGTTCGGACCGGACGTTCTCGCAGCGCCATCTTGAATTTCGAACATTTGCCGCCAAACGAATTCCCGCGCCCGGGCGGCAAAAGCAAGGACTGTTTGATGTTCTTCTGTGGCGACTCTCGAGATGAGAAATAATGATAATTAATCAAAAGAACGGCCACACTTTAGGCTGGTCGCGTTACTTTATCGTTCCGGTTGTCCTTAATTAAAATAATGCTCATCCTTTTTCAGCCTCCAAAGGACGAGTCTTTATCTCCGAAGACATCGTCAGCGGCTAATGAAGGCGGACAACGGCAGGTGTTTTGTGTTTGCAGTTTGCATGGAGATGTTTATTCAAGATGCCTTACACTTACACTACAACGCTGATAGGCAACATTGTTCGATTATTGGAATAAGTAATAAGAATGTTGTGAAATACAAACGATATTGTGATTACCCGAAATATATGGCAAATGAATACTAAATACAAATAAAATGCCGTGTCCCTAGAGCTATGAACCTGATTCAATTTTCTGATATTCCATTGAATTTGTAAATGATATTTTTGGATCGTGATAAAAAAGCACTTTAAAAAGTTGAATAATAACGAGTATTTATTCGGAAAAATCTCTTCCTAACTTAAAATATTATTGTGCTCTCGTAGAAAATAAAGACATTCGGGTCAGAGATTCAAATCCGATATTTATCACCTTTTAGCTGTACCAATTATTGTAGCATGTCGACAGAAAGTGTTTGAATTTGGATTTTTAAAATTGGAACGAACAAAAAAATGTATTGTATGCTCAGAAATGAGCAGATAAAATTTGCGTTGCACAGAGAAAAGTGAGTATTGCTAATTTTTTTTAAATATCTTCAAAATATTGGTAATCCCGTTAAAAATACTGATAAACTTTTAGTAAATTCCTAATAAATTGAAACATGTGTTCATGCACCTGCATTTGCCTTGATAATATACAGTGAAAAATTCGGAAATATTAGGATTTTTATGAACACGTGTTAATACATTCGTATTTTACTAAAAGTTTATTAGGTAACCTATTCATGGGTCTGCGATCCCGTTTTTAACCGGATTACGAATAAAGAGCGATTCTTAATAAATTATCAATATTCCATATTAGTACTTTTTTTCCATGTTTTTCCCAACATTTCACACTGAAAAATCTGTGCTATTTCATGGGGATTTTTTTAAGTTTTGTAATTAAAATGAGTCTGGTAAATAAATATTTTTTTCAACATTAAACCCAGCAAGAAACAGGTATGGGTACTCTTAAAAGATTTCGTAAAAAAATAAAATTGAAGCTAAATAATGACCAATTATTAATTCTTACTAATCGTTAAATTGGTTTTTGTTTACAATTGCATTATAAACCGATCAGCAGGCTCGCATCTCGCATCTCGAGATGTGTTGGTTCGGGTTCGGAGGTCAGGCCACGCACTGGGATATTAGTTCCCAGGCCCGGGGCGAGGTCGCTCGTGATGACCGCTGACCTCCGCGGCGAACTCTCCGCCGAACTATTCCCGGGATGGTCCTGCCCTGCCGTCCCGCTGTCCCGGGAGATCCCGAGCCGCTAATGACGTGAGAACCCCGAACCCTAAACCCTAAACTCTGGATCGCAGTGTATCTGCCTAGGATGCAGCACAAACACCAGCCAACCAACCAACGTATTGTAGCGCCCTTCGTGGCAGCAGGACGCGTCCTAACGCTTCCTCCAACCGCTTTGTGTTTTTTTAGTATTTTCAAGGGAAATGAGGCAACATCCCTTGAAATTATTTTTAAAATCAATCCATCAACATTTGAACTTAAATAAAAATAAACTTAATAATTATTAGAACTTTATAATATGTGATTTGAGTGCAGTGTTTTAAAGTGAATATTCTGAAATTTGCTCAAAAATATCGGACTTTCGAAACGAACGGCGACCGGTAAATACACTCCAGATGTTTTCAACAAAATTCTCGGAAACTGGGCAAGCTTGGACACTGGTTTTTTACTAAGCCCAGGGCAATTTATTACCCAACCGTCGCTTTTTTTTATTGCGGACAGAATGCACCACTTCAACAATTACCAGGAACAGGATTACATGGAGATAAATGATGGACTTGCCAAACGTCACAGCGGTGCTGCCAGGGTCTCTTATCTATGTGAGGTGTCAGCGCTTTATTAGCAGCAGATACATACCTGGACGCTGTTGTTGGACGCGGTGGACTCTCTTACTGCAGCAGCTGGTCCAGTTCCTTCACCACTTAGGATTCTTGCTGCAGAGTCTCCATCTTCTATCTTCGTAGAACGTCACAGCGGTGCTGCCAAGGTCTGGTATCTGTGAGAGGATAGTGTGTCAGCGCTTTATTAGCAGCAGACACATACCTGGACGGATGACGAACCTCGTGCTGGCACTGTTGGTGGACGCGGTGGACTCTTTCGCTGCAGCAGCTGGACCAGTTTCTTCACCACCTGGGATTCTTGCTGCAGAGTCTCCATCTTCTATCTTCGTGTCACCTGTTCCTTTACTTCATTTTACTTAACTTAACTTCACTCTATTTTTGTAATATTTATATTTTCTGTAATACCTGCATCAACTGTAAAGCGCCCCTGAGGTGATATCTCACAAAAGCGGCGCTATACAAATTATCCAATAATAAATAAATAAATAAATAAACCAACCTAAAGCCCCAAGATTCACACTTATACAGGGTTTTCCAATAAGAGGTGTTATTTTGAATAGCTCGCTATTTCGGTAGATGTTACTTTTGAAGCTGTCATTTTTTGACATTTGACAAGTAGAAACTACGCTATAAATAAAAATGGAACGCTACACGCTTCAACAACGCATTGAAATTATTCAAATTCACTTGAGTGAATCAAATGCAAATCATCTTGAGTGATGAGGCCCATTTCCACCTCGGTGGCTTCGTCAGCAAGCAAAATTGTCGCATCTGGGGCTCGGAAAACCCAAGAGTTATTGTTGAAAAGCCTCTCTATCCTCAACGTGTGACTGTTTGGTGCGGTTTATAGTCTGGCGGAGTCATTGAACCTTACATTTTAGAAAATGAGGCTACGTGTCACACAAGCAACGAAACCATTGATCTTTTACGATTGAATATCAAAATAACACCTCTTATTGGAAAACCCTGATTCAATGTTGAAACATAATTTACTTTATCAATTCAAGTTTCTAAGGACGGGTTGTTTCAAAGAAAACGAACAATTTTCAAGTTCTTTGAAGGTTCTATTCAAATTCTATTACTATTTCAGTTTTTTAAACAACTTGCCACTAATGATTTAATAACAGAACTTGAATAGAACCTTCACAGAACTTGAAAATCAACATTGAAAATTGATGAATTGTTCAAATTCAATTAAACAACCCGTCCTAAGTTTATCATTATCTTTAATCTGTGTTGCACACATGTTTATCATGAAAAATCTTCACTGCGAACTTGATTTACATATTATTTTTTTCATACATCCTTAACGCCTTACTTCAAAAGCTAATCGAGAACGAGTGGGTCTATGTCTATGCCCAACGATTTTCAATGAGTTTAAGTATGTGAACATGTCGTGATTTGTGTAGTGTAGATGCTTTACAAAATATGATTTACAGCTGTAGTAATAGCAACAATTTTATACGATACGTCAATGCTTCGCTAATTAAGAGTACCTACCTAATTATGTTGTATTTAATACGGGAGCGTGAATTATTGCCCATTTTAAGAAATATTGTTCCCCTCCATTCAATCTCATCTCTTCTAAGCCTGAATTCGACTCCAATATTTTTAATTTAAACAAAATTAATACTTATATAAATTCACCTTCCCTCTCTCCATAATTTGAAATGATGGCTTAGAACACCTTGAAGGGTGAAAGCCAGAAACATTTGAAAAAGGAATATAGTGTTTTTAATTTGAGCTTCAGTGTTATATTAAAAAAAAATTCACGCGAATTTCGTTGTAGGTAGTGCAGGCATGTCATATAGTCGCCTTAAGTAGTGCCGTAGTCTAGAAAATATATTAATTTGCTAAGAGGTATCACATTCTCTACAGATCTTTCGGCACTGTCTGAACCCCACATCCGTGGAGGGTGTACTGAGATAAGAACGTACATTATTACCTTTTCTATTGTTTATAAGAGGGTGTTAACTTCACCTACTTACTGATATGTTCCCCGATAACCACGGCTCGGGATTATTACTACATCCAATATTATTGTGATCGTGTATCGACTTCTAATAATATAATTGCTGAAATTAAACGCATAACCCCTCCCGCTGATATTATGTATAACTATTCGAGTATAGTTTTACACCCGAGCATAAATCACACACGTTTTTGTACATTTACAACTTTATCGTGGGAAAATCGGAAAGCGAAAACGGCTTTAACGATTAAAGATTTTATGTGTTATCCTGTGAGAAAAATAATGCTATTAATATTGGTAACGTTAATAATGTATTGCTAAGTAAATAAATACTCGTACCTCCTCCGTTGAGTGATTACGAGGAGTGTGAAAATGTATAATTCGTATATCGCGCTAATCTTTATTAGTTTTAATATTTGATTTAATAATGGATTTTGAGTTCACATGGCTAAATCGTTGAGTAACCTAGAAAAGCGGAAATAATTTATCATCATTTTATAGATTAATGTTCCCCTAATATATTAGAGAAGATTTGTGGATTATTAAAGTGGTAGGTAGATACTTTCAGTATCGCCCTGGTGAACGACCACCTTGAAGAATCGAAATGTTGCTTGAAACGGCTTTAGAAATTCTGTACCATCTTCCTCTTCCTCATCCCCCCTCCCTCCCCACTATCTTCAGGCTCATTAAATACTTCGAATATACCTCAATTGGGAATGCTATAGACTCACATGCTACAGACGGTTGGGAGCAGTCTTGTGCTCTACTCACATGAAAAATAAAATAAAAACTTCACCTCTCTCTAATTATTACAAAACAACGAATGTTTAAAAAAAATATTATTCAAGTTGTCCGCTGTTAAAGTGCATATCTGGAGGTGATCCTACTTGTAATGCAAGTAAAAAGGATAATTAACTATTTCCGAAATTCGAATGGTAGTTTTCAAGTAAAAATTTTTTTTATTTAAATATGTTTTTAAATGGGAAAAAATACAACGGAATTTAGAAAAACTTTTTTTACCTCTACCATTATGTAGAACCACCTCCCGAAGTTTATGCACTTTACCCCCGGATATCCTGTAGAGCAGGAATTGAATACACGAACAGCTCCGGAACACAATTCAACGCAAAGCGTATAAAATAAATAATAAGTTGGAGTAGATTTTCGCGACAATTTTTTACCATAACCGCTCTTTCGTTGATTACTGTGCGTTCGTAACAAAAGTTAAAAAAAAAAACACTTTTTTACTGACATAACTCATAACTCATTTTATTAAAAGCGGGAGTCACGGAACCAGCTCATTATGTATATAAATATATACATGTAAATAAAATTGTATACTTATTCAAATTCTACGATAAAGTAACATAAAAAAATATTTATTCTAATAATAATAATAATATTTGGATGATTTGTATAGCGCCGTTTTTGTGCAAAATCGCCTCAAGGGCGCTGTACAAATATGTAATACATTTCTACAATGATCTGTGTTATTACTAACTATGTATGGAGAAAATAATAATAATACAATACTAACCCAGTAGGTCGCTTAAGATTAACACTTAATTAACATTAAATATTGTTTATTAGGGAAATTTAGGTACAGGATTTAGGACATAATTGGAAAATTTTATATAACTGGACTTTCTCTCAGGAGTGGTATATTTAATCTAAGGGTGATAGCTTAAAAAGGTAAGTTTTTAGTATAGACCTGAATTCTGTTGGACTTGTTATGGATCTTAGTTCCTGAGGAAGTTTATTCCAAGCCTTCGGCCCAGATACTCCGAAAGCGCGATCACCAAACTTAGTATTTGGCTTGCGCTTAGGTTCTATCAGTCTGCCTACAGCTGATGATGTTGCTGATCTAAGAGTTGGCTGCCTCAGACCAGTGTTTTCCGGGACGCATAGTTCAGAGATGTAGGGTGGGGCCATTTCATTGATGGATTTAAACACCATCCAGCGCAATTTGTACTGTATTCTTTCAGGGCACTTGAGCCAGTGAAGGTTACGAAGGTGTTCTGAAATGTGCGAATATTTTGAAACCCCGGTTATGAGCCGAGCTGCTTCATTAAACACTGATTGAAGTTTGTCAATCCGATATTTTGGAAGCCTGGCATAAATTCCGTTGCAGTAATCGAAACGTGAGACTACGTAACAGTTCCTGATATTTATTATTAAAAATAATACTTACTATATATACTTATTATTTCCGCATTGTATAATGTATGTACATATTCTTTATTATTCGACCTGTTAAAAGCCGTTAAATAAATTAATTATTTTAGAAGCTCAAGGAGTCGACTCAATTGAACGACGGCTCAATCGAACTGGAGCCGTGAGCTCAGAGCGTATGAGCAATGAGAATACTGTGCTCGCACGATAGGACTCTCCCGATACAGCTCCCCCACTACGGCTCCCCGTTACGGCTCTCAGACTACGGCTCTCCCCACTACGGCTCCTCCGATAAGGCTACCCCGATACGGCCACCAGCGTATGATTGATGCACCGCCTCTTCCCACGAAAAAATTATATGCTGCATAGTTAGTAGATGTAGTTACAAGATTTCGGTCTGTCAGTATGTAATAACAATTAAAACTTGGATAATTTTTTATGGCACTATTTTTCAAAAATATGTCCTGATAAAAAAGAATAACCGTTCAATTGCGCCGTGGTACGGTTTACCCGGAGTCGTACGAATACGT
Source organism: Hesperophylax consimilis (assembly GCF_061612785.1). NCBI lineage: Eukaryota > Metazoa > Arthropoda > Insecta > Trichoptera > Limnephilidae > Hesperophylax > Hesperophylax consimilis. The sequence goes on along the minus strand of NC_142838.1, from coordinate 35,792,927 downwards.
CTCATTAAAAGAGCTAGCTCAATTGTGCGGCTCGCTCATGAAAAACTCATCGCTAGAACGAAGTATTATTGCTCGCAAACGACAAGAGCTAGCCGTACACAAAACAGCGCTGAGTAAATTCCTAAATAATCGATATCACTATGTATTTTTACAGCCATCGAGGGTGTATTAAAGTGCGATCATAATAAATTCTCGATATCCGATGGCGGCCGTCGTTTTTTTACCTATCGATTTAATTTGAGAATTTCGGATCTCTGACTCCATTATTATTTATTATTTACACACGGCTCTCAGGTAGAGCGTGAATTCACCCAACCCGCCATTATCGAGGCAATCATACAAAGCTGGGACTAGCTGCTAACTGCTGATTATTATACTCAACCCAACATGGCAACATTATAATCTTCAAAATTTATTTGCTAATAATCCGAACTCGATCAAAGAAATCTTTTACATTCGAATTTTAAAAATCATTTTTAATTCCTTTTATGTCTTGCATAAATTTATCCACGGCTGAAATAATTGACCATCATTAAAAAATACTGCTTAATTTGATTTCCAATTTTAAGGTCTATGGGCAATTCTGAATTCTGAACAATAATTTCAGGAAAAGTATTTTTTAATGCGGCAACTTTTAGCCAGAACATAAATCATCATTTTGTTTTTTTTTTGTAAAAACATTGCTGGCCGTGTTTAGTGTGATGAAAATTCAGATTTATTTGTCTTTATTAAAAAAAGCACATCTTTTGCCTTGGTTATAGTATTAAGCGCACTTGTAGTGAAACAACACAAAACTGCGCTATATAAATGTTATGTTATTATTATTATGGCCTCTGTTTTCCAAGTTGTAGCTACATTATTACGTCATGATTATATTTCATTTCATAATTTTTATAAATTTATTTCAGTAAAGATACATAAGTGTGCCTTTATGAATAATTATTGCGTAAAACTAGTTTTGAACCAAAAACATTATGGAACTGCTTCCGACCATCTGAAGCCATTGAGACTATGGCATCTCCAATCATGTGGATGAAGGTAGTGGAGAGGGGATGGAGATGGGGAGGAGGATGGTGGGGAGTACCCGGCTGTTCAGATCTGGTTACCCAACACGGCTAAAGCCATTTCAAGCAACGTTTCAATTCTGAATGTTGATCTTACACCAGGGCCGTGCTGAAAGTATTTTCCACTCAGGAACGTTCTGCAAATACACTATATATTATTTTAGATTAATAAGCTGTGAAAAAAAAAATCAAATAAAATTTACTTGCGCACGACGGGATTTGAATCCGCAACCTCCGGATTGCTAATCGAGAGCTTTACACCTCGACCACGGAGGTCGTAAATGACTCTCTACAGCCCCATTAGATTGTAAAGACGATGCATGATGAAATTATTTTTTTTAGAGAAGTACAATTTTCATGACCCTAGAGCTAACTTTTAACAACTTCATACACATCTATTAAGTTAAAATATTCGAAAAAAAATCAGTGGTGAATTACTAATATTTTTATATAAATAATATTAATTCATTTTTACAGTTTTCCGAGCCGCGATGTGATTCAGTGATATAATGCCGGAAGCGTAATTAATTTTACAGTGATATAGTATATCAGATTTAATTTCGCTGACGGGTTTTAATAGTGTCCCCACCCACCGGGGGGTAGGCATAGGGGGTAGCACGTGGTACTCCGCCCTCCGATCTCCGCCCTAAGATTTTTCCACCGCTCTCCGCCGCCCATCACGTAGACGCTAATGAATGCTCTAGTGAATGGATCACTGGGAGGTGCTTAACATCCACCAAGAGTGGCATCGGCATGATATTCAAGAAAATTAATCGACGGTGTAGAAATGATTATGAGTATAACCTAGCGTAAGAAGTGCTTGACTTTCATACATAATTGGATTCCGAGAATTTGAGTGTAAACAGAGCAATGTGAAAAAATCGTGGATATTTTTGTGCTTGAACATTAATATTAGGTACCTACCTACAATAGTATGGGCCCTTGAGGTGATTTTCTCACAAAAACGGATTATATAAATAATCCAATCATCAATAATTATATCATAAAAATACTCATTTCGTTTGTCTGTCTGTCTGTTTGGTTCTATGACTTTGGATTTGATTTGAATTAAAGTGTCTTTTTCTAAATTGCAACTGATTGTGTGGAAAATTCAGATAAGCGGTAAGTCGGTAAGCGTTAATGTTTTATGTTTTCTTTATAGTAATGTTGTCAAGAGATAGTTGTAGACTATCATTATTTTAATTTCCTGTAATGATAATTGATTCCTTCAATTGTAATGGCTAGATAAAGTTATATGTACCATAATATTCAATTAGCCACTGATATATTTTAGGTATATTAGTCATATCGAGGACATAAGGCAGCCACTTTGCGACTTGGTTATGGAAAATTTCATGAAAAGGATATGGTCCTGTAGGCGTGGTCTTGGTGGTCATTTGACTGATGTTTTTTTCACTATTTACGGCATACCTTCCTCTTTATAATGAAATAAACATTCGATCATTTATATTAAAAATGGCATTTTTCTTTGAATATCAAAATAACACCTCTTATTGGAAAACCCTATACAAGTGCAAATCATGAAATCGCAAAAGATATGAAAATTGTTTTTTTTTCGAAGAAAATTTCTTCTGAAAGCTTATCACTTTGTGATGTCATTATTTATTATATTAAAACACAAATAACTTTGTACATACTTGCTCCTGATTAGGTGAACTTTGTTAATGAAACTTGTAGAGGTTATATATATAAAAGTGATGTAAACAAAGATATTTGTGTTTTAATAAAATGAAAATTGCTGTCTGATTTGATGAATTTTCAGTATTTCAGATGTTAGTAATCTATAAAAAATTGTATTATTAGGTATATAACATTATTGTATATTTTGAAATTACAATTTTATATTTTTTTAAGTAAATGTATATTAGAGATTTCGCATTTGAATGTGAATATCGACAAATTAAAACATTTCACAGTAGAGGTTCTTAGTAGTATTAAATTTTTGCAAGCGGAATGCCAATCAACGTGAAAGAGCGCCCAGAATGCAAATTCAAACTTATGAATATTTAACATTCGATAGCTTCTGTAAAGAGAACACTTTTACTTTCAATTTTTATTTTAATTCGGCCATGTCCCGTCTGTTCTGTAAGACGCCTGTGACATCGAAAAATCGTCTGATTTACAAATGTATAACTATTTTAGGAAGAATATATATTTTTAAGAGGGTCGAGATAATTAAATTACAATCTAATTGAATTGACTTAAAGATTCAAAGGAATGAAAAAAACTTCGATTAGTTAAGTAGGATCCAGATTTTTTTAAATTTAACACTTAGAATATTATGAAGGCAGTGGATTTGGCTTAAGCTAACAAAGGGATCCGTAAATAAATACAGAAAAGTCGAGTCTTATTCGACTGACGCAACGTGTTCCTATCGATTTTCCTACTTCTTAAACAAGATGTCTATTTTGCTGTAAAGGGCCTCTACATTCGATGAAACAGGCATCCCACAAATTCAATAAAAAATAATACAGGCACAACATATTTTATGTGATGATCCTCGGAAATATGATGGGTTTTATATTATATTAGAAGTTACTACCCGACTTCGCCAAAATGGGGTATTTTCTAAAATTATTAATACCGTTAAAAAAATACGGATGATCAAAAGTTTATTTTTCTGATTCTGGCCATCGTACTAAATATGATTGTGTAATTTTTATATTTTCATAATTATTTATTTTAAAACGATATAAAACCGCACATTCGGAAACGGTTCCAACTGGCTACAACGTGATTATGACGTAGAAAATTCTAAGTTGAAGTTGGCCGGTGTGACGTCAACAACGACATTATTACAATATGCTATAATAACAGCAAATCACAAATGGCACATAGAAAATTTATTCGTTAATAAAAAAATAAAATAAAATAAAAATCAATTATCGTATTTAATGAAAATAGGCACTCTGTTTTAGGTTTTTACTTTATATATCATTTTACAAATCTATATTATATATTTGTATAGCGCCCTTGGGGTGATTATTCACAAAAAAACAGGCGCTATAAAAATCATCCAAATATGACCAATATTAAGATTAGTAAAATTAAAAAAAAAAACACTTCTGAGTAACCAAACAAATTTAATATTATATTTTTTGCTAACGCGATAAGCTTTTTAATATTTTCAATTGTATTCCCGTCTGAAGCCAACGAATTTATCCTTAATTTAATTCCTCAGTATTCCAATTTCAACTTTGGCCCAGTTTCCCATCTAAATCATAATTTCACATCTAACTCTTCTTTGTTGAAACTTTTCAATTGAAAACATAAATTTTCACAAATATCTTTCAAAGCCTTGCTACTCAGATTTGTAAGTAAGCCTATTAAAATGTGGATCATTGCCTACAAAGCCTAGAACTCGGACCCAATAGAAGTATGTAGGTATAATTATTATTATTAACATGATATGTACATTTTTTTGTAAGAATCACTCAAAATAGTTAATTGAGGGTTTTTAAAGCAGTTTTGAAATTAATAAGCCCGCCTACAAGACAATTATAATATTAGTGGTGTAACGTTTATTTTTTAGTCACGTAATGATCTTGCGATATCAAAACTTGGTGAAATAATATTTGTTTTAGGTATGAAACATTAACTTTTTTTTTAAATGTTTCTGGCTTTCACCCTTCAAAAATGTTCTAGGCCATAATATAAAATTATGAAGATAGGTGAATTTATCAATTAATCGTGGGGAAATTTCATAATTATATTGAAGATTGGATTCGAGTTTAGACTTAGGACGGGTTGTTTCGGAGAACTTGAACAATTCTTCAAATTTCAAAGTTAATTTTCAAGTTCTGTGAAAGATATTTTTAAGTTCTGTTTTTATTTCAGTTCTGTCAAGCAACTAGCCTATAATGATATAATAACAGAATTTGAATAGGACTTTCACAGAACCCGTAAATGAACGTTGAAATTTGATGAATTGTTCAAATTCTCCGAAACAACCCGTCCTTAGGATGGGTTGTTTCACAGAATTTGAACAATTCATCAAATCTCAACGTTCATTTTAGGTTTCTGTGAAAGTCCTATTCAAGTTCTATTATTATATCGTTATAAGCCAGTTACTTGACAGAACTTAAATAATAACAGAACTGAGGCATGGAACTGGCAAAGAAAGGATGAAAGTAGATTGAATGCTGTTGAAATGAGATCCCTGAGGCGTATGTGTGGTAAAACCATGTATGATCGTGTGAGGAATGTGGAGATCCGCAAAGAGTGCAAGGCTGATGTAAGCGTAATGAGTAAGATCAAGAAAGGGACGCTTAGATGGTTTGGGCATGTAGAGCGAATAAGCGAAGAAAGGAGTGTAAGGAGAATATACGATGCAAATTTGAATGGTAGCAGAAGTCGGGGACGCCCGAGAAAGACATGGCACGACCAAGTGAATCAGATACTTGAGTCGGGCCATGTCAAGAGTCAGAACAATAGAAGAGTATGTATGAGACGATGTATGAATGTGAATGAGGCAAGGATTGTGTGCCAATACCGAGTTTTTTTGTTGCCCCGTCCTCTCTGCCTACCGCTGCGGGGAAACGGCGTGATGGTTAGTTAGTTAGAAAAGATCTTTCACAGAACTTGAAAAATAACTTTGAAATTTGAAGAATTGTTCAAATTCTCTGAAACAACCCGTTATTGAGTTGATGTTGCACGGAGGGAAGGCAATTTTAGATAAGACTTAATAGAAGAGATGAGATTTGTTTGAAGAGGGTTAACAAAAAAATATGTGCTGTATAGTTCCCACTTCTAGACCACAAAAAGTATAATCTGGGAGTCAAGCGCGTGAATTTTATAAAGGTGAGAGGGAACGGAAAATTTTCCAATTCGCATTTGATAGATGAGAAATTTAATTTCTACTAAAACGAATCTACATATATATTCTTACCACTATTATTGTTTCCTTTTTATTTCATTTTATTTGGGAAACAGACAGTTTTATACCTATATTTTATATAATTATTTACATTTTCTTATCATTCCAATTGTATTACTTAAACAGGATCTCATTCTCCACTTTCTTATTTACACATTTATGCAATTTATATTTACTATCCTTTGTTGTTTTCCACGCTCATAAGGGCTCTTTATTACTTAGGCAAACCTCGTTTATCAAATTATATCTTAAGTCTCATTATATATGTAAAAGCCGAAAGGTGTTAATGATACAAATAAATAAATAATATTTACTTGTTCAGGGTATATTAATTTTCAACCGTATATACAATTGTAAAAACCGTATTTCGGGTTTTTTTTCCCTTTGTGAAATGCTCACCTATCCATTAAAACGAGATAGTGGAAATGCTTTGTCAAGGAATGCTATTTTCGGTCACCCGAATCTATATTTATCGAATCATACGGGCTGCAAAGGGTGTTCGGTTTTAGCGCTACCCTTTCCAGGAGTCAGAAATTAGGAGTGAATCGTTAGGAAATTCAACGAGACTACTGTAATAATTCCAAATAAGCGAAGATAAACTACAATAAATTGGAATCTGATACTGAAACTACCTACCGACTCGGTAGCTCCGAGTGACAGATTTGCTTCCTCTTCGTTAAATGATATGATCTAAAAAGACAGGCGTGTCCGTCTTTCAATATTTGTATTTGAAAAGCTCCCTGGTGTTTATTTTACGCATGTTAAATGTATGGAAAGTAAAAATCGTAATATACGAATGGCGGTGGTGCAGTTTTGCCGAGCCGGCCATTGATTGTATATGTTGTGACATTACACTTTTCAGCTTGCCGCAATTTTGACGGCTTATACTTTCGGTACTATTCGACATTCGATATTTTCCGAAAATTCTAAAAGTGTGTTAAATAACATGAAATTTAGTTTTAGGGGAGAATCTCATCTGTTAATCTGGGGATTTCACCATTTGTGGAGAATTTTCCCGGGAATGTTCCCCAGAATTTACCCATCACTACACCAACCGCATGAGTTTAAAAGCGTTGGGTGCGGATTTCCCATTACCTTGTCATTTATCAATTTTCCCCTTGATTGTTTATCAGTAAATGACCTTGTGTTTTCTACCCCTCATGATGCGTGATGTGGCCAAGATATTGCAGTTTTCCTACTTTTAACCATCTTTAGCCATCGTTCGAATAATCTAGCAACATTGATCACCCTCTGTGTGCCTATAAACTATAAACCCACATTTGGAAAGTTTCTGTCTTCTGTCTATCTAATCTTGGTCCATCTTTTGTATGAAAGGGGTGTATAGAGATTGTATGAAAAACTTCCGACTTGGAAAAGTATTATTCATATATACAACAACAAAATCTATTTCTGGAATAGAATACGTAACTTTTAGCTGTCTTCTCGCACTGAAAGCATCGAACGTCCCACTTTCCTGGCTTTAAGTTACTTGCTTCATTCACATAAATATATTATTGCTACTCATACTTCACATGACTTGACTGGAGTAGGTATTTGGTTCACTTGGTCGTGACATGTAATCCTCAAATTGATATCTGGCTCCTTATCCTTACGCTTCAAAATGATCTCCACATTCTTTACTTCGCCAGTCCGCTGTAGGTGTTCCTTTCTTAATCTATTACTTGTGATTCCCCAGTATTATTTTCTTTACAGTATTCCTCATTCCTAATTCATTTAAAATAAAATTTTGGTGTCCAGATTTGAATAGCTAGGTTCATCACCACCTTCCTCTCCCCACTAGCTTCAGTCTCGCAACGTACATCAATTGGGGATGCCATATTCTCACTGGCTCCGGACGTTTGGGACTTTTGTGCGGTAGCTATACGCGGAGAAAAAATAGTATTGCTAATTTATTAAGAACCTCTTCAAATTATTCATATTCCAAAATATAAATAAATAAATCAAATTCAATAAATAATGAAAAATCACCTCAACACTGTTAGATCATATACGGACCAAAAATCACATCTGTACTACATTCAGCATACAGCATGCGAGCTGTTTTATGACTAGGCAACAGGGCGGGCATCAGAAATCAGTAAGGGACTACTAGCACCACTTCTTTTTACAACTCATGCACTATGATCGAATGATGTTTTCCGTAGAATTATAATGTGGCGTGTCACCAAGCCGTGCAACACGAAATGGCTTTATGCCCACAATAATTTTCATAGGTAATCCTGTCCACATTCGTGTTCACGGTACGTTGCGGGCGTACTGCAACCATAACCATTAACCATAAACCCACGAGATGTCCCATAAAGTGATTAGGTAGCCACCGTCCACTGTGTTGTTGCTATCACCTATCACTGCAAGGCAACTGCAACCGCCAACTAACATGAAGTAAGCTCCATGCGGAAACCATTTGACGTGACCGTCTGGTCCCCTTCACACTGTTCAGTGTTCAGTGTTCAATAGGTTGCAAACTGCTAGTGATGTCTTTGGGCATTCGACGGATGTTCGATCTTTAATAGAACCGACAGTTAGGTAACTCTGTTACTAGGTAAGATTCACTAGACTGTGTCACGAAGGAGAGAGGTTTCGGGTAATGCACCACATTATTATTATTGAAGTGAAACTTCTTTAGGCGCGTAATGGATTTTCGGGGACGGAGTAAAACCGAGTCAGGATCGACACGAAAATGCGGGTACCCCCACCACCGCTCACCGTTCACTGTCCCTCTCTCACCATATGCGCTTGTTGAGGTGGGGGAGCCGCTCACGAACGTTCTCTCTCTTCTCTTCTTTCCTCTCTCTCAGACACCAGCGAACTGCGCCACGCCAAGCATCAGCTGCTTGGTTAGTATACTGCGTCGTGAGTGTAATACGAGTGAAATACGTAATTGATTGTGGTTCATACGGTTAATTTGAAAATAGAGAGAGAGGAATAAATTAAATTTGAAAATAGAGAGAGAGGAATACTAGAAGTTTCACTTCTGTCTTGCGTAGGCTTGACACACCCACTTTTTTTAGCTTTAAGGCTATGCAATGCAAAGAAATGAAAAAAACTTGCAAAATCAAAATCATGTATCTTTGGATTGTAAATTAGGTCACTTATAAAAATGGTAGATGATTTAATTAAATACTGCTAGAAGAACTAGAATTAAAAATAATAGAGTACTTTTTAGATAAGTTTTTTTATAAGCGTCGAAAAAAATAAAGTATCATACCTAAAAAAAATACTTTTAAGTTCAAAATCTCGTACTTGTTACCCCCAATTTTTGTGGTTATATTAAACAAATTTTAACTTTTAGAATAGATCCGTGGAAAATCACGTATGTAGCATGAATTCTCGGCAAATCAATTCCAATTAAGAGAAAATGGCAACTAAAATAATATTCTGTTTAATATATTATATTATAGGTAGGTACCTAATTTATCGCTTGTCTGAATTCTTCAAACAAACAGTGCCAATTTTGAAAAATAACGCTTAAATTCAAAGCAAATCTGAGTTCTAGAGTTCATTAACCCAGAGTTAACCAGGAAATACACCCAACCGAAATTAAGATTTTGGATTGATTGAGAGACTAAAAGAATACACACAAGACAGTGCGGCAGGTGTACGTATTTTAATTGGAGCATTCCGCTCTGGGCGCCGAATTGTCAAGTCGCTGATAATACCTAACACCCAACAGTCGTAATGCATCGCCCTTTGATTATTTTATTTATTTATTATGATTATTTTTCACAAAAACGGGGCTACACAATAATACAAATCATCAGAATATTATTAATTACAGTGATCACCTACCTAGGCCGGCTAGGCTAGACGGCCGGCATAGTCCAGTGGTAACGCATTGGACTGCCATTCCGAAGGTCGCGGGTTCGAACCCGGCGTGCGCAAATAAATTTTATTTGATTAATTTGTGTTATTTCACAATTAATTAATTAAAATAATATATATCTAGTATATTTGCGGCACGTTCCAGAGTGGAAGATACTACCAGTATCGCCCTGGTGTAAGACCACCATTCAGAATTGAAACGTTGCTCCAAATGGCTTTAGCCGTGTTTAGTGACTAGATCTGAATAGCCAGGTACTTCCCCACCTTCCTCTTTCCCTTCCCCACTTACCTTCAGCCTCACAACATCCCCCAATTGGGGATGCCATAGTCTCACTGGCTCCAGACGGGAGCAGTTGGGACTCTTGTGAGGTATTCACTATAAAAAAATATAAAAAAATAGGCATCTACTGGTTTTGACGAGGGACGTCAAAATTTTGCGCCGTTTGACTCAGGGCCGGCCCTGTGTGAATAAAGCATAATTTCATTACATGGGGTATACCTGCTAACCAAAATAACCTCGCGTATTCTCCCTTGATTCACGCTCCATTGCAACAAATAAATAAATCTCCATTTTATTTGTGCGTTCTTTTTCCGTGTAATCTACGCGACTTCTCGCCATAATACATAAATCTGTATTCCAACAACTTTTTCTAACCCACATTTCCACTTCAACTTTCTTTTCTATTTTATTAGACACATTTGTTTATTTCAAACATGAAAAATTCCTTTAATAACATATCTATCTAGAACTTGTTTATAAAAAGAATAATAATTTGATTGAATATAATATAACATAAAAGAAAATCTTTAAAAAAACATATATATGCTTTCCGTGATATTTTTCGAAATGAGAAAACTTACAGATTAAAAACTTTATTCAGATTTTTTTTATCTACTTAGGCTTTTCTAATATAAATTACATAATAAAATGTAATAAGTAATAATAATCATAATACCAATAAATAATAATAAACTGATACACTTAAGGATTGTTGCATATTTGCTTTAAAGGAAGCAATGTTAATTGAATATGTCGACAGGGCAAATTTCATACCCCAAACTAAACAATATCTAGTCTGTGAACAACAATTGAACAAAATATTAGTTCAAGAAGCAACTACACGAAATGGAGCATGGAGTCTCGCGTATTTATTGGGTACGCGATAATTCATCGTTTAATCATACTCACAAAATGATGTGTTTTCAGAATTTGCACTGTGAAATTTCAAAGCATGTTTCCAAAGTTTAAGCCGGTAATTTAATTTGTACTTTATTGGATTGGTATAATGTTAAATGTTTACTTCTCGGGGTATAAACGCAAAGTTACCTAGTTCCAGTGCAACCAACTGACATCTCCGATATGGACTTCGCAAACAGACTGCATGTATTTAATGCACTTCCATTAATTTGTTAGTCTTAGTTTCCACCTTGTTTAATCTTGCTGTACCCAGTCTCTTGCCCTAGTTTTCCCAGCAGGCCAACAGTTAATGCTTTTAGGCATGTTGGAATACACAGATGTCAAATATCGAGGTCGTTATTCTGAGAGCTTTAATTTTAAGCAGAATTCGAGAAGTTTGGCTAAGCATCGATTACTGTTGAACTGCTTTGAAAGAAAATGGTTTTATTAATGCGGCGCTGAATATAAATTACATACTTTAATTCAAATGTGACATCCATACTAAGAAACTTTTGTGATTTTATAGGAAACGTTCATGACGCGTGGGTATTTTTTTCTATGATCTATTGGAATTATTTGGCGCGTTATCATTTTTGCTCACGTTCTCCACCCTCCCCCAAATAGTTAATACAATATCTTTTTAAAAAATGTCGAAATGTTATCAAAACCCAAGATGACTACATATTTTATTCGTCACCCGTGAGCATCAAACTTTTTGATACATTAGAATTAATCACATATTGGAAAAAACGCAACACTAATATTCTCTAAAAATGAAATATTCCTCTCTTATACACCCCACATGCTTTGTAAACGGCACGGTACCTACATTAAAAACTGATAAATAAAATAATAGATGTTTTGACGGCCTCCGTGGATGATTGTTTACGATCCTTGGCTACGAGTGCGGAGGTAGCAGGTTCAATTCCAATTGTGCAAGTAAGTTTTATTCGATTAACTTGTGTTATTACATAAAATATTAATTAAAAATCGAAAATTTTCTTGAAATAGCTTATGCCGCGTTTGGTATCCACATTAACAGACTGGTACTTGCCCACATTCCTCGTCAGCATCACCTTCTTCTTCCTCCTACCTTCAGCCTCACGCCATACCCCAATATCGGTGATACCTTAGTCTCGCTGGCTCCATACGGTTAGGAGCAGTTGGGACTCTGCGGTACTCACATTTTTTTATAACAGATTTATACATAATTATCAAAAAATTATTAACGTTTATTAATTATGTTTGAACAACCGTGGTACTTTATCGAACAAAATAAATTATACAATTTCAAAAATGGTTTTTAATAAATTTTTATTATTTTCCTCCTTCCAAGAAAAATACTGAAGACACACCACCCACTCGCGAGGCTTACACAAAATCATGACTAGTTGTAGACACTAATTAAGGAGCGATTTCACAAAGAGAAATATCTACAAAAAACTTTTTTTTCGTCAGACAGTTTTAAGTGAATATGATAATATTTAAATGCAAATTCAATTAACTATTAGACATGATGATTAATAAGAAAGCTCAATTCATTTGTGAAAAGCAATATTTATATAAAAATAAGTCGAAAAAATCAATTTTCGACAAAATAGAAACATCTACGTATTTGAAAAAAAAAATTATCACAAAGCGAAATATCAATACATTTTAGTTCTACAGTAAAATAATTGTTTTTAATAAAAACAAAATTTATGTTTGCTTTATCTTTCTAAGTTCCACCAAATTTTTCACCAAAAAAATGATAGGCACCTACTGTCGTTCATACAAAAATGCTTAAGTATAATAATACCTAGCAAAAAATTTGACAAGGAATCAGAAATAAAGTTTATTTTTTAATATAAATGGGGGCCTACTCAGAAACATTGAAATAAGATAATAATGACTCTTTTTCAATATATACTCTTATACCTACCACTTTTATATTCATGTAGGTATGTAGGTATTTCGCTTTGTGAAAGCACTCGTCAATTACTGTACCTACTCGGCTTCGCACTCATTAATTTTTTTATCGTAATAAGAGATTGTGTAATATCATATTGTACATTGTGTAACTGAAGTTATATATTAGCAGATTATATATTCCTTACTTTTAGGCCATTTATTAGACTTAATTGATTGAATCTTCATAAGCTAATCATACTCAAAGTATTATAACATTGCGGAAAGGGAAATAATGTCTAGACAGAAACTTCTATAAACTTCTGTTATATATTAATTATCATGGCGACTGCCTGAGAGCAATTCCCAAAGACTTTATTATTATTATGCGGGATAAACAGCATCAATAGTTGATTTCAGATAATCTGCCTTGTGCCTCTTATATTTAGGGATCTAAATTGTTTAGCAACCGACTTGGTCAAAGGCCTTCTTGGATCTAGTGGACTAAATTACCAACCCTCATTCTCTTTAATCTTTCAATTAATTAAACAATACTTAATTCCTTCAATAAATTTGTGCACCAATTAGGTGCTGTCTGCTTTATTGTTGTGAGGAAGACTGATGGACGAATGGATGGTAAATATAATTTTTTTTTTGTATATACATAATATATTTTCACGAAATCTTTCGTAATTTTGTGCTGAGAAACATCAGTGTATTTTGTAGGTTTGAGGCCGCTCTTTCACTTGATGGTATTAAATAACAGATTATGTGACTTGCTTTTAAAAGGGACGATGTCAGTTTTTAAATTTCACAATGTCTTTGTAGAATTTGCTCTTTTTTGCAAGTTTTATTTTTATAAAAACCGATTTTCTAGTGTGACGTTGCTCCCATAAATTAAAAAAATGTTTCTTAAAATCGATGGGTTCTTTTAGAATTCGGAATACCCATAAAATATAGAAGAACAGTGGACCCACCGCTTCTCCTTTAAGAACACTAGAAATGCCCTCCGTATAGATTCGAATGGAAAGAAAAGTCGCCAACGACTTAGTACCTTTTGGTTTCAGCCCATTTAGCATGCGCTCTGTCTGTCTTACACTCCTCGGACATCGTATATAGCCATCCCTTTTGAATTTCATAATGATAGTGAAACGCAGTTCTGCGTATGAAATCTAATCATCAGACTTTTGTATCGTGAAACACACCCACATGGAATTTCTTGCTCTTCTTTATTATATCTAAAGACCCAATTGTGAGTTGAAATCGCAAAAAATATAAATCGACAATTTGACATTGGCCCTTTTTGGAGCTAGCTACAGCACTACCTTTAGGTACCTAATTGAATGGGGAAAAAATCTGTGTGTATCTTCATAATAATTAATGCTGTCACTAAGGATTCAAACAGAGCAAACATATACAAAAAATAAAGAGGTTTCAGTGATTTTACTTATGCATGGTTGCAAAGTGGTCTCATTATTTTGTTTTCCAGTTGGCCGTGTGTCAGAACTGGAAAACTGAAAAGGGTATATTTATTTAACACGTGGAAAGTCAGTAAAAGCATTTTCTTCTGGGACTAATTTGGAAAAATGCAATGCTAATTAGTGAAGAAGGTTTTACATGTGTGTTGGTGGTGGGTGTGTGGCTCGTAAGGTTATTGTAGGCTGTGGGTACTTTTGTTTTGTATGCAGTTCAGTAAAAAGTATCGCTGATTTATTAAAATCCGGTTTAAGACGGGATTGCAGGCCGTTTCCTGTTAATCTTTTAGTACATTCGTAATATATCTGAACAAGTGTTCATGCACCTGCATTTGTCCTGATAATATACAATGACGAAATGCGAAAATATTAGAATTTTTATGAACACATATTCCGACATCTCGATAACACATTCGTGTTTTACTGAAAATTTATTAGGAAACCTATCAATGAATTCGTTAGAGGCCTGCAATCCCGCTTTTAACCGAATTACGAATAGTTTGAAGAGATTCTTAATAAATTAGCAATATTTTATATATCGGAAAGTTTTCTTCGTGTTTCTTCATGAAAGATCATTGCCATACTTACCATTATGACATGTAGTAAAATATTATTTTCGATTTAATTTAGAAGTTTTTAGGTAAATCAATAACAATAACAAGATCAGTGATAAACTTGTATGTAATTTATTGTGGGTTATAAAGCCGTGAACGACGGAGTAATTATTTTGTATTTCCCCAAAATGTATTTTATAATGTCAATAATTGCACGGGATTCCGGACCTCATAATGAACAATGCGCACCTAAAAAAAATATGTGTAATGTCGTGTTATGCATCTTAAATAATTCAGACTTATAGCTTGATTTTTTTTGCACATTGAAACTAACTGCCCTTTGTTATGATGAAATGAATGCACTCAATTTAATATTCTCTCCGGAGCGTCTGCCTGCAGATCTCTGGAGCCTGTATTCTGTATTCTGTAGAACTCACAACTGTCAAGTGTCGAGTCCAGCCCGAGTAATTTGTTGGCAAGAGATGATACAATAACAACCATATCCATAACGACCCAACGGGCATCCTGACATGACATGACACGTTCGACAAGAACTCACCGCCTTCATACATACATCTATAACTTCATATATCCATTATTACATGCCTACATGTTCAGGCATCTACAACTGTGAATAATATTGATGTTGAACAAACAACAATGGTCAGGAGAGCAGCCTGTGTGAATGCTGTATGTCTGCTCCATGGTGAGGATATAAGATGAGAATGTTCCCACGATTTAGATAAAGAACCCCGTGGGAGTTGGACGCTACGGAGGGTGGGATTCTCCAATTCTCAGCTACCCCTACTTAATCCTTCTGATCCTCTAGCTACTAGCGATCGTATCTCACACTACACTTGTTTATTTTCTGAGCTTGATATCTTGCACGGTTATAATAATTAGTATGTTGGTGGAATTTATGATCCTCTTAGTGGTGTTTATTCAATCCTTTGTGCGAGTTTGTGCTCGTTCTCTGGATTTCTCGTTTCCGCGGATCCAATTATTTACTTCATATCTTATACTCTGACGTATTAATTATTATCTGTTGCGTTGTAGTGGCAATGCTTTTTATGATGCAGTTTGTTATCTGTATTAAAAAAGTAAAATCCAATTATTTTATAATTCGAGAATTTTTTGCATGATTATTAATTGTAACTAGCGCAGACCCGTGAGAGATTACGGGATATTATAATTATTGTAGAATTTGTGAAGCTGAAAGCTATTGCCTTTCAAAAAGAAATTTTGTCAATTTTCTTTAAAATATAATTTTTTATTGACAAATTACAGAGACGATCAGAAAATCACCTTTCGAATAAATACCGTTAGTGAACTTCAAAAATCACGAAAACAAAGATAGAGTTATACATTTCAAATATGGAATTATAAATGAATTAATTGAAATAAACAATTTATGTTTATAGGTAAATACCTACTTTGTCGCTGGTTAGTATTGTTCACACAATCATTTTTGAAGACATTTCATGCACAGAACCGAAATACACTATTTCAAAGACTTCACTGATAAATGTATTATACCCGGTTCCATGATAACTCAACACAGTCACAATTCAACACACTTTTAAACAGTGATATAAAGTCATTAGAAGCGATGAAATTTTTTTTTAAAACCTAACCTAACCTAACCTACTTAACCCTTTCCTAACGGCTATGAGAAAAAAGTACAAAATTAATGGTTTTATATGAGATTCTTAATAATATGTTGTAAAGGAAACACATAAATTTTTTTTAGATTTTTATTTGCATTCTAGGTATTATTACTGTGACCTGGACTAATTTGTACCGTCAGGAACTTTGTGTATCATAGTAATGTGTATAATAGGAACTTTTAAAACATAGGTTTTTTTTTTTTAAACTAATTAAATCGTTAAATAAATATTAATAGTTATAAATAATTAAAAATGAATCTCGTGGTATTCAGTAAAGCAGTTTTTCTTTTCATTTAGACATAAGAATACATTGCAGTGAGAACATTTTGAGTGAGGCTTTGACTGTATCTTCTTGATGCTGCATACTTCGCATCTGCCTCTGTTTTCTACAAAAGTAGGCCAGTGTATGCCTCTGTTACCCAACCTAACATCTTTCAATGTCGAATAGTTTGCTTTGCGCCTTTCAGATGGGCCAGGGCTGGGTTGGTTTTCCCTCGATAACCTTTTTTTCTTGTCAAGATCTTTTTTTGTCAAGAATGTTTACGACTTTGTTGTCCTTCCATTTCCAAAACCCGATGCCCAAACTAGAAAATCGATAGTCACATTCTCCACGTTTCAATTTAGAGTCAGCTAACAGATTGTTGGGTACACCCTTACGATTAACCCTCATTGTTCCACATCCGTAAGTTCTTTTAGTCTTCAGTTTCTCCAGTAGAGCTACCGATGTAAAAAAAATGTCGAAGTAAACTACTTTATCCTTCCCCCAGTCAGATTCTGTCAATTCCAAAACCACTCTTTCTCCTAAAGTGCAATCGGAAAATTTTGCATTCATTACTTCGTCTTTTCCTTGATAAATCATGAATTTTTTTATAAAACCTCTTTGGTCAGCCAGACACCATAGCTTATAGCCTCTCTTTATTGGTTTCATCGGAAGATATTGTTTCAAGACTGACCTTCCCTTGAATTTTATCATTGATTCATCAACACTCACTTCTCTCGTTCCGTGGTAGCACCCTTGAAATTGTTTGTTCAAAGCATCAACTATAGGTCTGATTTTGTATAGTTTGTCTTTGCAGTTAGGAAGCAGTTGAGAGTTATCATTGCAATGGAGGTTGGACAAAATAATTGCAAATCTATCTCTGGGCATGGTCTTGCTTACCAAAGGATTGTTCAAATCAGGGGCCGACGAAAAATGATCTGTCCATGAAGGTCTAGTATTGTAGGCCATGTAAAAGTTCATTCCAATAAAAGCCATCAGTTCTTCCTTTTTTAGGTTGAGGACCTTATCATGTTGGACTGCATATAAGTTACTTTGATATATAATTATATCCAGAATATCATCAATGAAAACTAAAAAAATATCGGTGGGTGTATTACATCCAGCAAAACATTCTTCGACCACACCCATATTTGTAGAATATTCTGGAAGATAAGTTTCTAAATCGCGTTTTTTCCATTTACGATTCGGCTCAATATTCTTCTTCTTTTTAGATTGTATCAAAGCAACAGTTTCTGAAGAACTGGAGGGTAATGCGCATTGACTTACTTCTCCATTTTTTTCTTCGATCTCATTTGTAACCTCAAGTTCAGCTTGATCTAAAGATTGTTCCAACGCTTCCTCGAAAATTTGATCAAATGTTCTAGATGTATGTAGTTGCATATTTTCAATATTTTCTTCGTCAGGCAACTCCACATCTGAATTCGCATCGCAATCCGGAAGGTCTTCTAAAAGTAATGCTTCAATCAAAGCATTATTTTTTGAAATATCCATTTCGAAGACCTGAAAAAAGCGTAAAAAAATTGTACGGGACGATTGTATAAAAAAATTTATTTTTAAAATACCCACATGAGGTAAAAATTGCGAGGCGCATATGATGCCGTTCTATTTGTATAAAGAACATTAACTTTAAATTCAGTAAATTTAAATGATTCACCTCTTCAAGGCATATAAGAATCTAGTAAATCAAAAAAAAATAAAAAAAATTGTTGTCTCATATGCATTCGTGGACTTGTTCGATATAAAAATAATAAATTTCAGTCATGTCTCAAACAAATAAAGTATAACAAGAAGTTACTGACGGTACTTATTAGTCCTTAACGATTTTTCGAGTTATTAAAACACTAATAACTAGAATTATGCACTAAAAACACATTTACTACATAAACAAAACCTTAATTTCCAAGTGTAATAAACAATAATGGCACTTACCAAGTAATAACTATTTTTAAATATTTTCTAAAACAACAGCACGTCACCACGCATTACGGTCGTCGTTGCGAAGACTTATTATTTGCCCTACTTGGCGCCAAATCGCCGTATGTCAAATACTTTGCTGTTATTGGCTAGCTAGACGGTACTAGAAAGTATTGTCAGGCGTAGCAAAGGTATAGACGATAATGCGGCATAGATTTTAGGCAGGAAATCAACAGGTACAAATTTGTACCGTCAGGAAGGAAAGGGTTAACCCAGTTAAATTTTTTTTTAAATTATCATTTTGATGATTTATCCGGTCACCGTATTATCCACATATAAGTCACTTTGTGTAATGGTATAAAACGGTAAAACAATAAAGTTATCTCTGTGAGATCCTTAATAGCTGCGATTGAATTCCCACCTAAATAACATCTTCTTCTCCTAAATAGTTCTCCTTCTAGGCCTTTGTCTTACTTTTGACAAACGAAATTACTAATTAGATCCCGGCAGAATACATTGTACAATGTAGGCACACTGTAGTTATAGCTGCTTTCGCTTTACAATTTTATAATTAAATGTTTTACAATACTTACTTTAGGTAAATAGGTAAAGGCTATTTAGAAACAGTGTAAGACAAGCTTTGTTCTCCAAAGCTCATGAACAGGTAACCAATAAACATAATGAGTAATCATACTAAGGCCAATAATGCAGCATTGGAACATTGTAAATACAAACGTATTACGAGCTTATCGGTCATAGCAATTTGTGGTGCAGACAAAGCATTGTAGCTATCTATTTCTATGCTTCAACTTCTATGGAAACGGTGATTCGAATTTGGAATCGGGCATAGAGGAGAGCAGAGCACAAACCAAAAGACACTGACCGCCAAAACAATATGGTCCCTCGGAGCAAGTGACCTTTCCCACAGCCACAGCGGGGACTGATCACTGTTCTGTTCACACGGCCGCTGTTCCTCTTATGGCGATCCAAACGCCAGAATTAATTGAAACAATTTCCGGAACGCTTCCAAATGCCATCTCGCCTATGCATCAGAGTATATCTGTTCACATTTAGGTAATGAATGTAGAATGTTACATCAATGGCCCTCCGGCTGATATAATCGGTCGTGTGCCATTATGGCAAATGGGAATACTGAGATTGTTCTATTCTTAAAAGGTTTTTCTGGTTTCGCTTCCTACTTTTCGGTTATATTATCCGAGTCTACTTCTTTGTTGCGTATTCTATACAATACCTAGCTATAAGAGCTCGTATTAGATTGGTATTTGTATGGGCTTCTTAAATGTGCGAGAACGTGGAGTGATTATTTACTTTTATATGTATCTACTTAGGTACTCATTTTTTGTGTTCTGTAAAATTGAAAAGTATTCGTGAAACGTACGTTTATTGATTGACTGTACATGGGGAAGTTCTGTTTTAATTCGTTCGAAGAGAGTGTCGTTTCTTCGGATAAATTGTACAATTCCTTATTTGAATTTATTTTATATATGAAATAGGTATTTGGTTTACAATCACTATAATGTAGGTAGTTATTTAAGTACCTACTTGTAAATTCTTTGATTTCATCGGAAATCATGGTTTTGATTTAAGAAAATTAGAAAATTTTTTGGACGCAAGGTCTACTGTTCACAGAATTTCTAGAATTATAATGTGTGTGTTCCTTATTTGCAGGGTGACAGTGCCCGGTTATCAGAACAGTCTGCAGGCTGGGCTGGTGTCCTCGCCAGGCGCCTGGGAGCGCTTTGGACTGGAGTTCATCCTGACCTTCATCGTGGTCCTCACGCACTGCGTGTCCACCGAGAAGCCCGCCCACGGTCCCAACTCTGGTTCCGCCCTACCGGTGGGAACCGCCTACGCAGCTTGCAGTCTTGTTTCGGTGAGTGCATTTTTTAAAAATCTTCTAAGATTTTTTTTACTTTGAAGTAGGCCTAAGGAGAATTAACTAATGGAGAAACTATTTTATAAATCCAAAGATTTTTGATTTCCAAGAATCTACATTGCCACGCCACCGACTTAAATTTTATTGCGTTGAGATTAAAAAATAAAAAAAAAGCAATGTACCTACTGGTGGAATGTAAAATTGAGATGCTGGAATTAAAATAATAAGCTTTATTTTTTTGTGGGGGAGGGGGAATTTTTGGTAGGTAATAGATAGATTTTTTTTAATTTGGTGCTATATAAATTAATACGAATTGGTTTCAAATTTCAAAAACAGAACATATTTTTAAATGGTAAATTTGAGATTTTCACGACCAAAAGTATTTTAGTGATTTGTTTTTGGGGTATTATGTTGTGTTGCGTTACCTCCTTCTTTAGGAGGTTAAAGAAGGAGGTAGCGCAACACGGCATAATATCCCAAAAAATGACTAATATTTTTAAATAATTATATTTAAATTTCACCTTTTTTTAAAAGAAGTGGAAATTAACCCACTTCCCGACATCCGATCGATCTGAATCTCGGCATATAGATTCGTTGTTGATGAAAATACATTCCATCATCATTCATTCTATTTGATGGCAATCACGCACACACACGCGGAGATATACTGAAAATACATTCCATCATCATTAATTCTATTTGATGGCAATCACGCACACACACGCGGAGATATACTGAAAATACATTCCATCATCATTCATTCTATTTGATGGCAATCACGCACACACACGCGGAACTGAAGCAGTTTTTATACAAAATAAATGTCGGTCCTACCCAATCTGGATTTGACGCAGTACGGGTGAATATAGTCCCTGGGGAGGAAGTTTCAATCCTCAGTCAAACCATTTTTAAATTTGAAGTTGGTTACTATCCGGCCCAAGAGATAGCGCAACTGTGTCGTAAATTGAAAATAAATGCATCCATCTTTATTTTTAAGGGTTAGATTTTGTTATACATCAGATGCCACTAATTGGACATTATCCGACTAAACTAAACAACTAATTAAATGACTATAAATTCACCTAAAAACAGGAGATCTTGGCTTCTATTCGATGCAATGAATCAGATGGAGATGTAGATAAATAAGTTTACTGTGCCATTCCTTGAGGCCTTTTAAATAACCTTTGCGAAGTATCATCTTCTAAATCTGATACTGCGCAGAATAAAGTAGATATTTTCAAATAATTTCCGGAATCGACTGTATTGATATGTCTATTTTGTATCCAATTTCCAGGCGGCTTGATCATCACAGTTGACGAGGTAATTAATCTAATAATAATTACGGATCGTTGATTATTAAATTATTAGGTACTTTTTGTTTACCTGTCACTGTCGGTACTGTCGCTTACAACAATAGAACTGTCACTCCTACTGCCACGGAACACTACAGACTATAGACACCTCGGGATCTCATGTATTAGAACAGAGGAAGGATAGAAATCTAAGAATAATAATATAATATATGTATCTAATGTGCAATTTTAATTTATAATATAAATTCAGAAACAAAAATCCTGTTTTATTCGAATATTCCACCAATAACATGGTTTTAGAAAGAGTCACGGAAATGAGAGATCTTGGAATTATTTTGGACGAAAAACTAAGTTTCACCAATCATATCCATCAAATTGTGAACAAAGGTATGAAAACACTAGGCTTTGTATTAAGAACAACTAAAAACTTTAATTCTTTACAAGCCATTAAACTATTATACGTATCTCTAGTAAGAAGTCTAATTGAATATAACTCAGTAGTTTGGTCTCCATCTTAAAAAATTCACATTAACAACATTGAGCGAATACAAAAAAAAAATTCTACGTTTTATAAATTTTAAATTAAATATCCCCGTCGATGACTTAAAATACAAGTTCTTATTAAATACTCTAAAAATACATACATTAGAAGATAGACGTAAAATAAACGATTTAACGTTCTTATTCAAAATACTTATCTCTAAATTCGACTGTTGTGAACTCCTGCAACTTATTAACATACATACACCCACAGTAACAACACGACAAAATACAATATTCTACAGCAGCACACATAAGCGTAACTACATTGCCCACTCTCCGATACAACGACTTCACACCATGGGAAATTATTACTTGGGTGATGTTGACATATTCAATACCAACTTGGCAAGTTTTGTGGATCATTTAAAACATTTATTTCAACAATACTCCTAAACACATCATGTAAACCTACAAATAGCTGTAATTTTCTGTTTTTGTTTCTTGTATTTGTATGACTTGTTGCATAGCTTTTATCAAATTGTACAGCGCCCTTGAGGTGATTTTTCACAAAAACGGCGCTCTACAAATTATCCAATTATTATTTTTTTTTTTTTAAACTTCCGATTTAGTTGTCCGGGTTAAATCTTCCCCAAAGGAAAAACTTAACCCTTCCACTCACTTTTCCACAAATGATCATCTAGTCAATCAACATTATGTAAGTGCATTATATAAGCAAAATAAATACAAAACAATACAAGAACAACAACACGTCAACTCATCAGAGATCAAATGGGAAAAAAAAAATTCACCGTCTCCAGATATTTTCATATCAGAGGGTTCGGCTCGGTAGTACTTCTAACAGGGCCTATAAATCCTACTGATCCCTCAACATAAATATTTAAAAAATCTCTCGTTATCCTACATGTATTCAAAATGACCGACTTTTGCATATTATTATTATTATTATTATTAAATGTAATTTTATTCTTATTTGTTATGTTTCAAAGTATCTGTCAAATTAAAACTATACTACCAACCATGTAAAAGCCCTCTGGGCGTTAAATAAATAAAAAAATAAAAATAAAATTTATCATTAAAGAATAGATAATAGATAAGATAATACTAATAAATGTAAACGAAACATGAAACAGAAAAATAAAAGATAACGGTCAAAACTAGTCCATTAGTCTTAAACCACTCTACCATTGGAACCTGTCGATATCATAATTAACATCTTTCAACTAATTTGTCACATATTTTTGGCATCTACCTTTTTAAATTAAAACAAAGTTTCTAACGAAATTGATTTGTAACTTAGATAGTACCTAGATAAACAAATCCGATTTTTATTTATATGGGATACCTTGACTTTTTAAGAGCCTTAATGAATATTCATGAAAAAATTCATATATAATTTGATCAAAATTATTTTCACGTTTTGCATCGCTTGCACCTACATAAATATGTTTATCTCTTCCGGTGGATCAACTAGGTACTTTAAATCTAACTGAATTTTATGCAGATTTGCAGATTCTGCTCGAAAAAGAATTAAATTCTGCTGTGAAAACCATGTGCCATTAAATCTTACGTCATCTTCTCCAAACCTAAGAATTCGGCTTCGAAATGTATTGAAGCTTTCTTTTCAATATTCGCTATCGGCTAGACAACTCCCGTGGGGGAAAAGCCCTTTAAATGTGAACTATCTGACGTGTACCAGGTGTTATATATGTATATATAAATCCTCCGGAATAAATAATCTTTATAGTGAAAACCCTATTAAAACCTAGTATAATTGATGTGAATACAAGAGACCCAACTGCCCTCCGCTAACCGTAGCTAGTGAGATTATGGCATCTCCTATTGGGGTGTGTTGTGGTGCTGAAGGGTTTGGGGAGGGGAAATGGGGTAGAGGAGAGTGAGGAAGTCCCTAGCAATTCAGATCTGCTCACCAAACATGGCTACAGCCATTTCATGCAACGTTTTTATTCTTAATGGTTGTCTTTTACCAAAGCAATGCTTGGAATGGTGACCGGATAAATCATCAAAATGATAATTCATCACATCTTTAAAAAGTTATATAAAGTCATGGAAAGTGATGGAACAAAAACTTTATTAACTGGGTTATGTAGGTTAGGTTAGGTTTAAATTTTTTTTTCATCGTTTTCAATGACTTTATATCACTTTTTAAAGGTGTGTTGAATAGTCACTGTGTTGAGTTATCATGGAACAGCTTAGAATATTTTCCACTCTGGAACGTGCCGCAAGCATACAACAATATTTTTCTTCTTTGAATTAAATGTGAAATAATAAAACCCAAAATAAAATTTTCCTGTGCACGATTAGGAACTTACCCGTCTACCACGGATACATATTACATACTTCTCTTAAGAACACTTGAAGTTTTAGGCTCTTCAAAAGATATGCTATTTACCATAGAGATTTTATCATAATATATAATATATGAATAGTCTAGTTGAAAAAGTAATTATTTGAAATTCTGATCTGGTTCTGATATAACATGTTATTCACAAAGTTTCTTCATGCTAATTAACTTAGATGTCTTTGCTCTATCGGGGGGAGCTTTGAGCTCTATTTTAAATTTGTTGTATTTAGTAAAATATTTTCACAACAGTCACTTACGCCTATCAATATATATTTTTTAATATCAGCGCGCTCACTCCAATCCTTCGTATTTATATATCTTCCTTTCAATCCATCTTATGTAATCTTCATTCGCCACTTGGTACTGCACCGCGGGCTGCACTAACGTGATAAACGAGTGTTCGCATCAGTAAAAAGTGCAGCAATTATCATCTCTGTATCGGGTTAATATTTCGATAACAGATAAGAATCAAGAGGAACACGATTGTAAATGAATTCTACCCGGAAGCGAAAGCCCGAGTGAGGTGAGCAGCTGGCTGTGAATTAACGTCTTCAGAGAATACAATATCTTCGCTCTGTCGCTCGGGGGTTGAGCGGGAGCGGGGAGGTGGCCGAATGCACTCGAACACCTTGCGCCAGGGGTGGCTGATAATATTATGAAAAAAACATGTTCATTAGTTACGTTTATAGCGACATTGTGACACCAACGCATTGCGGAAAACGTCTGTAAATAAGCTTGTTTATTTTATGTTGTCAGAATGGTTTTTGTACATACTTAGTTACTAAATGTACACTACATATATTTTTAAAGAAATTTTTCTTAAGGCGAGATAATGCCCTAAAATAAAGCCAGAATCTTAACGACTTAAGTGAAGTAGCCGTGCACAAAAATATGCGACGCGAAGCCCTGGTGTATTGGACAGACCTGCGGTTGAATTTGCCCTATCAAATCTCTACAATAAAGTGGGAATCTTAACGACAGTGATGAAGTCGTATAAAAACAATATTCGGCGCGCTGCCCGGCGTAATGGACGGGCTTACGGTCTACTAGAAAATCGATCTTTCCGTGGCGTTTATTTTAATTATTTATGATGAACGTATTACTAAAATCTCAAATGTTTCTAGAGGGATCTCTCGGGAAGCAACTAATGCATCGTCTAAAAAAATAATATCTGACGCTTACCGCTAATTTTATAGTTGAAAACGTTTTATAAAATATTAAAACCGTTTTTCATAAAATATTTTAATGATATAGTTACGAACGAACGCCCGTTATTATAGTTTTATGTCGCCTTAATTATATGACTCCCAAGGGATACGTAGGCAGAGTTGACCAAACATCACAGTTAAATTTGTTAAAACTGGAAGGTCTTACGATAGATGTTTTCTTGCAGGAAACTCTATAAATGGGGTCCAGAATGACACGAAGTCTTACAGGGACCGGCATCAATAATTACTGTCTATTACATTTATTTTTAGTTATTGAAGACAATATTATCGATTTCTCAACGAAACTCTGAGACAGAAAAATCAGAAAAGGATACGGGGAACCTCCGTATCCGACCTCAGTGACCGTATCCT
Source organism: Hesperophylax consimilis (assembly GCF_061612785.1). NCBI lineage: Eukaryota > Metazoa > Arthropoda > Insecta > Trichoptera > Limnephilidae > Hesperophylax > Hesperophylax consimilis. Next base: position 35,766,513 of record NC_142838.1, on the reverse strand, counting down.
ATTATATATTTTCTGTCTCAGAGTTTCGTTGAGAAATCGATAATATTGTCTTCAATAATTAAATACTACAATTTGAGGTTTTACTCAATAAAGTTATTCCAAAAAAATAAATATTCATCCAAGACTTGCAGAAAAGTCAATAGATGTCGCACGTTAAAAATTAAAAAAATAAGATAGGTTTATCTAAAAAGACGCTGTCTAGATTGCATTTTAGTTCGGGTTGAATCTTGCGATCATACATAAAGATAGTTGCCAATAAAAATGTGCGGTGAAAAAATGAAGACAATGTTGGAAGTTCTTATTCGAAGTATGATATAGTTAAATGTGACCGAAGAGGATAGGGTCCCATTAGCTCAGTGGTAAAGAGCGGTGCCCCGGCAAGGCAAGGGTCCTGGGTTCGAGTCCTAGATGTGACCGTATCCTTTTCTGATTTTTCTGTCTCAGAGTTTCGTTGAGAAATCGCTAATATTGTCTTCAATAATTAAATATTACAATTTGAGGTTTTACTCAGTAAAGTTATTCCAAAAAAAATAAACATTTATTTTTACTCGGGAGATATTTTCCATTTGTATGGGTCTTTCTGACGAATAATTATTGTTTATAATAATTTATTATCCTCTGTGCTATGCACAAAAAAACTTGTTTTATGAAAATTAGTTTATCATTTAAGAAAATGTAAAATATGAATTGTTTACTTGGGATATTAATAATAGTATCCATTCAATAAGATGAGTACATAAAACAATATGTTTAAGATTGTAAAGGGTTTATTTAAATTTAAATAACAAACAGTCTATATTTTTTTTGTAACGGTACCAGTTTTGGCATTTTTTCGCGTCTTTGGTTATTTATTCATAAAATTGTACATTATAGTAGAATTCTCCGCCACTCATCTCACTGGGGAAGTCCTATGCCGAGATGAGCAGGTTAATCAACATAACTACTGTATCTTCTGATTATAAAAATTGATCTAATAATAAATCAAAGAATACTACTTATAAATAACTATAAGAATACGAACACCAACTACGAGGTCGGGTGTGACGTACCCCAGCCACCTTTGCGCGCGTCAATCTCCAGCTGACATTAAAACATTAAACTCAACACTGAACCTCGCCTCGTACGCCCTTACCTCCAGCTACTGTGACGACGGGATTTGCATGGTAACCAAAACATTAAATAATCCTCGTTTAAAAACTTTTCGGGTACGACATACCCCACCTCACTTAAGCCGGATTACCCGCTTAAACACGCTCAAAACACAATAATTCTTAAATGTATCTACGATACCAGTATTTTGAAAAATTCAGCTCGTTGAGAAAATCGTCCAAAATTGATTTTTAAGGTAGCTAAACTTTGGCTCTTTTCAATCTCATGTTAGCAATGCAGACTCCACGCGGTTCTTCAATATACAGTCATTAACTTGCCGAGGGAATGTGGGAGATAACCAGCATTAAAGCAAATTCAAAACAACCGCTTAACTTTCGATCAGTAAATGGTCCACATTCAAATTTTTAATATCTGTAGAGAAAGTGGGTACTTACCCCAATTTCATCACAACATTATTGTTAATAAATTCTACCTAGTGAAAAGTTAAATCCCAGCGATTTTATAAAGTATTCAAACATAATGAACAAATAAATTATTTTGTGTTTGTTATTTTCCTTCAAAAACTTATTTGCATTCACTCATTTGACAATGTCCATTAGTCTTTCCGTCTTCGGCGAAAATACTTCCTAAGTAAACAAACTCGTAAATAATTTTCTCCAAGGATTCACTGTTATTATTTATTGTATTATTATTCAAGATTAACAACCCGTATGTTATTCAAATTTACCTACGTTAGTCCCTTCGTCTCATGATTATTTTTACTCCTGCGCCGAATTCATTTCTTGCTTCTCAAGCCCATCCTGAACAGAGCTGACGGAAAACTTATTATTATTTGAGATGCAGTTTTGTGCAGTCTTGCGCCCGACAAAAAATGTATCTTTTTCTCTACCGCCTCTCCTCGTCTCGCTTCATCTCCCTAACACCACATAAGTGAGCCCTCTTCTGTTCCGTTGATTTTACCGCTGCAGTGTCCGCATACCGAAATAGCAGGTGCTCCGCGCCAAATAAAATAAAACTGTTTAAATTAAGAACTTCGAATACAGAATGAATTAACTTTAAAAGTTGAGAAGAAAAAAACAGGCACGGGTGTTGATGCGAGTTGAGATTTGGAATATAAAATTTATTATGGACTTTTTTCGGTGTTACTAATTTTACAAACAAGTGGCATGCGTGCTTTATTATTAATGGACATAGGACACACAATAATGTCTTTAATTTTTTATTGCAAATCATAACATGTGTGTTTTATGTGGGCACAGACGTTAAAGTTAGATACAGCCTCGCAAAGAAAATTTAATTAGCGTGTGGTGGAATTCCATTTTATTAATATTTTTGATCCCGAAACTAGTGGGCGTAGCTACAGCATTCACACGGGGGGGAGGTTTGACCTTAATGGGCCGGGAGGGGTGTTATTGGAAATTTTATTAGAAAGGTGGACCTCTACTTATCACAACTTATTATTTCATCACATGATAAAAGAGATCGTGCAAATAACATTGTTTTATTTTCGAGGAATAGCCCCACTCGAGTTTTATTGTTCCACTAAAGAAGGTGATTTTTAGTGGTTGGATTTATGGAGTAGGGAGTTGCCTAGTTGTGAATAAATATCAGAGTCGGAACAAGGGAGGGGCAACCAGGCTCTTTTACCCTGTGTACAATTTATTTCCGAAAATAAAGCTCAACTAAAATACTAGTATGTAACTCTTGGATAAGCCGATGTTCTAAGTATTTAAAACGATATCGCGCTTTCTTTTGTCACTATGTGTAGACAGTGGCGTGCAGAAAGTTTGTAACCAGGTTAGGCGCTGTTGAAAAATATCGAATATAAAATGATATTTTAAAAAATTACCCCAGACACAGGGCCAGTCCGCGGTCCTTTGCAGGAGCAATTGGCGCAGTCCGCTCCGGGCGCCGATTTGGCAAGGAACCAAGACGTTGATAATACCTAACACCTAATGCAACGCTCTTGAGGTTTATTTTAGCGCAAGGCGCCGTTTGGCTCAGGGCCGACCCTGCCCAGGCAAAACCCCTTCTAATACCGCATTGATGGTATAAGCGCTTTGTGAGACACTTTAGTGAGACTTTATTCATGCATATTACAAGCCAATTTTTTGAAAAAGCCAATATGATATTATCAATATTTCCTTAGTAAAGTTGTACTAATTAATAGATTTACCAACAGATGGCAATAATTGCTACAATTACCAAAAGGCACGGCCTTTTCAGATACTACACAAACGAGTCGTCCCTTGAGGAAGGCCTATATGGACGGCACGCCTCTGAATGTTGGTACCTATCGGCAATTTCATAAGGCAAAAATAGTTAGTTTGGTTAATAAAGCGGAAAATATTAGACCAATTTAGAAAATGTGTCACCTTGACACCCAAGAAAGCACGTTATTATACTTTCCTGAGTTAGATTTGATAAAATTTCTCAACAAAATAGTAGGTATGAATTATTACGTGAAATACAATATTTTTTTTAATTTCAGATGCCCTTCCTGAACCCCGCGCGCGCTCTCGGGCCCGCCTTCGTGCTGAACCGCTGGGATGGGCACTGGGTGGCGTGGGCCGGGCCCGTGGCGGGAGGTGTGGGAGCAGCCCTGCTGCACGCGCTCGTGCTGGGCGCACGCCGGCGTGCCCGCGACAAGGACTCGGCCGACGGGGACTCGAGCAGCGTGCATTCGGACGAGGATGCCTATGACGACCTGGACAAGCAGCACCATCACCACCAGCAGCACAAGTTCCCCTCGGCGTACGCGACCTACAGACCGACGCAGGCACCGCAGCCCGCTCACCTGGCTAACCCGGGAGGTAAGATCATAACAATAAGGAAGTTGAGTCCATTTTTTTTATTTTTTTTTATCAATGTTCGCATTCAAACTTAAATACTGGTATTTTTTTTTTTTTTTTTAAGTTTGTTTTCATAGTTAAATTAATTCTCAAAGTTTAAATTTTATTAAGCCCGCCAAAACGAGCGGAATCCGAGCGGTAACAGGCGGGGTGTAGTGTGACGTCATTAGAACTGTGAAAACCACGTCGCTTAAGCATTATGTATGGAAAAAAATTTAATTCTTCAACAAGGAATTCCAGTAATTTTTTTACCAATGTTAACCGTCTATTATAATTGATGTTATTAAAAAAAAAAGAAAATTGATTAAGATTTCATAGTTAAATTAATATTTTAAGTTAGAATATTTGCTTTTCACGCCCGATACGGTACTTGTACGGTATCGCCGTCGCTACTTGTTGACGTTCCCCGCGCGAATTCAGGACCACCGCGCAGAAAAGTAAAGACCAAAAGTAAAATAACGGTTTACAGCCCAGTTCACTGTGAGACTTTTCTGAGCGGCCGGCGGCCTGAAGTGTATCACATGCTTTGTGACATGTATAATAATAAAAACATCTAAGTTATGCAATAAACAACATATTATTATAAAGCACTATACGAATATGTATCTTTAGAAATCCATTTCATATAATAATAATAACAAATACGTACATATATTTGACAAACCCAAATAAACCTTTGGCCTATACACCTCTCTCATCTAAATCGACCATCTCTCATGTAATAGAAAGAGATGCACCATAGGTGTTCCGTTGTACGTACAAGTCACGACACATGTGACGACAGAATTCTTTCGACCAATCGTGGAGCGTATACAGTATATTGCTATTGAATGCTTTTTCAAGAACGTTTAACTAATTGTAAGAATAATAATATAGAAATATATTTATATATTTAGAATCGATATTTTTTGATCTACATGAACATATTTTTTATAAGTCAAAATATTTTTCACTCAACTTCCTTATTATAATACCTACTAGTGCAGACCCGTGAAAAATCAGTCCTAACTTTGAAAATGACAGATAAAATAATTTTCTGAAATTAAACAATCATATACCTAATAGGTAGGTACTTAATGAGTTCCAACTTTAGATTAAGTACCTCAGCTAAAGTAAAAAATCGTTTCCATATCCAACATAAAAAAACACCTAGTAAAGCATCTGTTGTTTCATTGACAGCCTGTTGTTTCATTGACCTATAGGACAATGAAACCTTTATCTCATACCTTATAAATTTTTATTCTTGCAGTTGAATCATCACACAAGTTTCTATTTTTTAATTGTACCCTAATAAATACTTATTGTATTTTTCCAGGTCTTGGAGGATACTGCCCAACCCTGACCACCAGCCTGTACCCCGGCGGAGGTGCTGCCAAGTTGGAGAGGGTGGAGTCCCTCTACGGGGGCACCCGCTCTCTCTACTGCAAGTCCCCCACGCTCTCACGCGCCAACCTGCACCGCTCCCAGTCCGTCTACAGCAAGCCCCCGCGAGCCCCCGCCGGACCCCTCCTGCCCGCCAGAGATCTGTACCCAACCCACCAAGCCATAGCCCACAATCAAAATGCTCACAATCAACTACAAGCCAGAGAATCCAACTATTCTGCCCGCCCGACTCATAACATTAATCCGAGAGAACCATCGCCGGCTACTTATGCCACCAGACAAAACCCAACAGGCGCACCGCAGATAGTCGATGAAACTAAAATCACACGTCGCCCGGAGAGTATGTACGGCATGGTTGTTTCACAGCCGCGACGCAACCAGTCCGCACAGTCAGATGATTCTAGCTACGGGTCATACCGAGGAGCCGCTACCCAGGCAGGCACGCCCGCACAAACCAACCCTAACGGTACCTACCACCATCACCTACCTCCTCCAGTTCAACACCAGTATTAAATCTATCAAGTGTGATGCATGTTTTTAATCATGCCGAATGCTTCCTATAAACTTATATTTCGGTGGTGCATTTCGATACAACGGACAATTAAATGCAGTGAAATGAAATGTTAGATTATTATAAATAAAATGTTTAAGAATTTAAGTATCATATCTGATAATAATACTTGTTGAAATGATATTACAATTTTATTGATATTGAAAGTTGTGGCAATATCAGTGTGAATGAGTTTAATGTTCGTGTGGAGTCAATATCGAACATAAAATGTATCACGTAAGATATAAAATTGACACAACATTGGATGCACTCTTTCAGTACCCTCTTCCAAACGTAACTTTAATATAAAAATGTAAATAAAACTAACATGTAAGCGAAATCGATGAACCAGAATTATTGCAAAAGAAAGAGAAATGTTTACCATCAGAAGTTTATTCTCTTAGCTGTATTATCTACCATTTATATTGTGCATTTAAAATAATAATTTTCTAAGGACGGGTTGTTTCGGAGAACTTGAACAATTCTTCAAATTTCAAAGTTAATTTTCAAGTTCTGTGAAAGATATTTTTAAGTTCTGTTTTTATTTCAGTTCTGTCAAGCAACTAGCCTATAATGATATAATAACAGAATTTGAATAGGACTTTCACAGAACCCGTAAATGAACGTTGAAATTTGATGAATTGTTCAAATTCTCCGAAACAACCCGTCCTAAGTGTTAAGGCAAATATGTAATGTATTCAAATTATAAAATTTATTGACTTTCTTGTATACATAGTACCTTTTAGTTGTGTGATTTGATACTATCATTTTAAAAGACTTCCTTTAAATAATAAGTAAAAATCCCTCATAGGTTTAACGAATGCGAGACAAAGAATTCAATAAAATGAAAGAGTGTTCACTCTCTAAATTATTAAGTTCTAAATGTTCTCTCTTACTTCCAGAGTGTTCCTTCATATTGTTGCACTTGCCGAAGTCCCGGGCGTTGACTGGTCTTTACACAGAGTTTTTCGAAATGAGATTTTCAAAGGATGGAAAAAGGCGATGGGGTGGTTTTTTGAAATCTCACATGGACAGTGATCTTCCTCTTGCTTGGAAGGTTAAATTTGCAAAAAATCATTAATCTTGGAATAAAACTGTAGATTTTTGTAACAAACAAAGCCAGTTTGTTACAAAACGGCTTTGCCGGACACCAGTCCGGCAGCCACAACTACTCTTCATATATATTTACAGTATAATGGATTAAAATAATAATTCCACTTATTGTAATCTGTGAAAGTGGTCGTACTTGACGTCATCGTTCTAGTATCTTCTGTCTTTCATTTTCGTATAAGATGTGTGAGAAGGAACAGAACGATCGTCGGTGACGTACATACAACCTCTCTCTGGAACTGAACTACAATACCATTTTTCCCTCACGATTAATATCCCCAGATTACACTCACTATGAATATATATATATATATTTTTTATTCATTACACTATTTTCACAACACAAAAACCGTACCTACTCTCTCTCTCTCTTTATGAAAAATCATATTTAGGACGTTGTACAATTTTCATTTCCCCGCCTAAAGTGCATTTTCCCTCCATCCTTCTGTCTAAACAACCACTTAACTTTTGTTGAGTAAATGGACCACATTCAAATTTTTAATATCTGTTGAGAAAGTACCCCAATTTCATCACAATATTATTTTTAATAAATTCTATTAGTGAAAAGTTAAATATGGCTTGCAATTTTACAAATGCGAAATATTCAATATTATAATGAACAAGTAACTTATTTTTCCTCCATATAAGAAATTAATAATAATAAATTTACACATCATGTTCTTTCTTCATAAGATGTTCTTAAAAAACAAAATGAAGTTGTTCCATGGAAATTGAGACCATGTTTATTATATTAATGTAAATAATACCAATTTTGCATTTAACAAATAATATTTAAATGTTTTGATATTAGTACATATTTTGTAAGTTTTATGTGTCAGTAAGAATTACATATTATTAATAAATTTTATTATAAATCTAATCTATTGTTTCTCTGAAATTCGACCCTCACAATACTCAAAATATTACTTCTGTTTAAAAAACGGATGACAAAAACCGAACATCAGCCCTGTTCACACTTCCATTTAAAAATCGGACGGTAAAAACCCACTTCCTGGAAAGCAGGCGGGTTGCCGGGTCGGGTGTCGTAGTGGGGCGCTTGTTGGAGCAATAAGGCGACAAGTGTGAACAGCTCCCTACAAACCTATGACCGAGCGAGTTCCGGCACGAATTTCAAACGGCCCAATCCCATCCGAAAAAAGTGCCAGAGACGACTTTTCATTGTGTCGGATAAGTGTGAACAGCTCCATATAACTTCTGCAGGGCATCCGATTTTTAAATGTAAGTGGAAATGGGCCCATAGTGTTTTTTGTACTAATCTGGGTCTCCTATACACAAAATGTTTTCAAAACATTGAAACATTGGGTTGTGACCATACACAATGTTTTTGCTTTCCATAGCCGATGGAAAACATTTTGTAGCAGGGGACCCACCCGCCTTTAGGGATTGCAAGAAAAAATGTCTAAATGAATATGCTGAACAGCACCATCTTCCAAGTTTCAGGTTCAGGTCATAGATAGATATAGTTATCCCTGACAGAAGAATACAAAAATGTGAATAAAACAAAGATAAAAGGCAACACACATATTTTATTTATAAAGCATAATGATTCGCTAAGAATGCATCTTCATAACAAAATGTAACAATTGCCCTTTTATAAATTGTGTTTATTATGCGGAGTTGTGGCACAATATCATTTTATAAGTTATACAAAATTGCTAAAAATCTCATAAGCTTAGAATTAATAATTGATTAGTTATCCCTTGTGTCCATTCACAGTAATTATTACAAACTTATTTGTAATATGGAATATTTAAGTTGTTGGGTTCCACGTAAAGATGGTGAAGTCATATTGGTGACATCTTTCTATAACACTCTTCTCCAAGTCAACAGGATGTTTAGTTGTTTGGTATCCAACTACTAAAAACGAAACAACAAATTTGCTTAAAATATATCTTGTGCAAGATGATAATCAACATGTTCAGAACATTTAGCAAATGCGTGCAACATATTTTGCATTCCATAAATTATTCTTAAAAAGATCAGTAGGTTCCCTATTTACAAATCTCTATCAATAGTTCTTTTTCCACAGGGAAACGCAAGTGCCACTCAAGTCATGGAGACTTTAAATATGGTGTAACTTGTGTCCAATGACATTATAAAAATTCAAGACATGTTGTATTAATACTAATTGAACAAAAAATGTAGCACCTCTTATGAAAGGAATAGCCATTTAAAGAATGTGTGTATAAATGAAATAGATATATAAACGACCCCCGCTGTCCACTGAACCTAGTTCAGTAAAACTATGCGCATTGCCTCAGTAACGTATCTTCACTCTATTAATTCATCTAAGCTTGTGTTAGACATTTGTAACAATGCGTGTGCTTTAGATCAACGCTAGGAACGCAGTCGACAAAGAATGACATAATACAAAAATGACAACTACAGCAATTGTTTGTTTGCGAGAGAGGTTATGAATTCTAGTTTGGAGAATTCTACAACGATTGGTGACGACGAGGGTCTCGTGATTTCAGTAGCGATGTGTATGGACTGTGCACGACAACTTGTTTGGTATGGAAGCATCGAACACTTGCGTATCCCTATGGAAGAAGCGGCTTATCGAGAGCCATTCTGAATGACTTATTTTAATGGTGTTTCATATCAATTTCAAAGGAATACTTATCTCAACAAAGAACAAACCATACATGAAACATATTTAGACCCAATCTCGTGGAATTGCATGCAGATTGCAGTTTGGCAAGAATAGAAATAAAGCAACGAGGAGCATCTACCAAAACAGCTCAACCAACTTTTTGAAACATGTCCTTTTGATAACCCGACTCGGTGATTGATTTTGTTTCAAAACTTTCCCGCAAGTAGTAATGTATACTCGTAGGAGTACCACATTACAAAGGGCGTTAAGAGACGTACTTGACTTACTTTAACAAGTGATTATTGAAATTATTTGGAGTAAAAATGTAGATGGCATTATGGTCTCCGGAGACTTTCACCTAAAACAATAAAATCAGTAAATAACCAGTGACGACAAGCGAAAGAATATTAAAAAAAAAAAATGTCACCGAAGATGAAAATTTCATTTACATTAACTCCATATAACATCAGGAATCTGGTTAAAGTTAGTCAGGTACGACTCTATATGGACACCCTGTATAGACTCAAGAATGAACACAGTGTAATAACATTGCTGATATAAATTTAGCAAGCAATATTATGGTAACAACAGAAAGCACAATTATTTTATACATAATAGGTGATTTACTGATTATTTTAATAAATTTTATGGTGACATCAAACAAACAGAAAAAGCTTTTAAAACGATGTAATAATCCTATCAAATAACTGGCTTTCTGCTGATCACAAAATTTTATTGCATATTGAATACTGTATTAAAAATTTGTAAAAATTATTTTTTACTTCAAGAGCACTGATGTGAAATTTTTTGACTATTCAAAATGTTGCACATACATAGATAGTATTTCCACTTGTTTTACCATGCAATCATACTATGCTGATGATTATTTATAAACATTTTCTAGGCCATATTATGTCACACAAGGAATATTGAAATACTTTTCGAAACTGAAAAAAATCAAAATGTTTGATTTGATTTAATCATTAAACAAAATTGTGAAATGCACAACCTTTGTTTTACAGCTTTTCAAAAATAAAATTTCTCAAAATCATTCATAATAATTATAAAACTTGTGTTACTTACAAATTCAGAATAAATAAACAATAGGATCTAGTCATCGCCATTCATTATTATCCTAAAATGTAATTAACCAAAAAAAATAGTCCTACACCGGCAGAAACAAGATCACTTTTTCCAATGTTTGAGATTACAAAACAATAAATTACAGAATGCGCTCGGAACGGTTGATTCTAGTTCGGTTTTTATTTATCTATTTTGAAAGTGATAAAATACGACTTATGCAGAGTTGAATTTGCATCGACGATATGTAACTAATAAGTGCACCAGACCTATCTAAGCATTTTCAAATAAAACGGAACATTTTCAAATAATAAGTAGGAACTGATAATATGTTTATTAACCTCTCAGACATAGAATTTTATTTATTATGTGTCCCTTTGAGAACTGTCAAAACGTGATAATTTTTGTGTTATTTACGTGTTTTACTAAAATCTTCATAACTCACGTTTTGGGAAACGTAGCCTCATTCTAAAAAATGTTTTGGAAAGATTATGAAATTCACTATCGCATTGTGTTGTTATACGTAAATATTTGCGTTTTTAAATATACATTTTATGAAAACGTCAAAAATATGTAGAAATCGCTTACCATTATTTCAAAGCCTTGAAAAATGTACTTCTTTCTGAGTAGCATAAAGGAATAACACTTGATATATTGAAGAAATATATTTAAAAACTATTAGTCACCTCAAAATATTAACCGTCCAAACTAAAATATTTTTAATAAATTATTTAGAAACGCAATAAATTATTAACGAACATCTTGACAGTTTCAATCGGCTTAGATAATGCACCTCTACGTTCCATAGATATTCTTGAATACAGATGCATAGCGTTATTCATTATCAATACTCTGTTTTTTAAATCATGGCAATCCGTATACTAGTGATGGAAATAAATCAATTTTTGTAAAATCTCGCGCGTTTACGTGAAAAGACGTTCTAATGTCTTGACCGCTATTATCATATTTACATCTTTTGACGTTTTAATGTTCTGAGTGGTTAAATTATCTATGAGTGTTTTAATGCGGAATGGAAATTTCTACACTAAGCATTAATTAACAGGTCCATAAATAATAAATAAATGCTGCAGACTTGCACATACATAATTATAACAGATAAACTCTAGATTAAATTGGGCCCTGCAAATCTAATATGTAACTATGTTTTGGTTATCTTAATTATGTTTGTGAAACATACATAGTTCAGGATCATTCATCTAGTTTCTTTGGTTAAGTCACCTTTAAATCATTCTAGGAATGGTTATTGCTTGTAAAAAATATTTTCTAGTAGGTTAAGTAGTACGTAATTAAGTTTAAATTTAAATAATAAATTACATATTTAAATACTATAGTTAAATTTTCTAATAGATGAAGAGTTTATCAAAAACTTGAATAAATGAGCCGGGCATGTAAATCATTGCTACCTACCACAAACAAAATAATCAATACTTAACAGAATGTATAAATAAGCAAGGTTATAAGATACTCACCAGTTTTATAAATAGGGAAAACAGCTTTATGAAAATATTGGAAAAGTAAAGATCAGTCAAAAAATTTCTTCAGTCACTAAAATGTTCAAAAAGGTTTAAAAATTTCAACAGGTTTTTAATTATTATTATTTTTAAATTTAATTTTTATAGCCACTGTAAAAATGTATAAAAGAATTAACAGTCTTCATTATTCCAATAAAAATTATGTGAATCTAGGGAACTTTTAAATATCAAAACCATTATTATCTTGACCAACAGACTTGACAACTGTGTGGCGATCCTTTCTGTCTGCCTTCCCCTGTGGGACTTGGCTTGATGGTGTTTTTGTATCAGACTTTACCTCAAAATATTTTCTCACTAGAAAGATGCAGAAACGATACAAAAACTTCAAAAATAAAATAATGCAAACATAAATTTTATTCCACCAGCTCCAGAATGTAATTATTTTATTTTATTTCGAACCGAATCACTATCAAGTGCGTGTGAGCCCAATTTTATATAAAAAAATTGTTTGTTTAAAATAAATAACTAAAACATATATTTTAAATAATATGTAATGACATAATATATTACTAACTAAGCAAAGAAGATAATAATATTCTTTCAAAAGATAATAAATAATTAATTACAATAAAATAGAGATCTGATAATTTAAAAAAAAAACTTTCTTAAGTAAATACTAACTTCAGTAAGAGTACAGAGAGCGGTACAGAGAAATTAAGGGTATCCTTAAAAGAATTCATAATCTGCTATTTCATAGATGGTGCTAATCTAATTATTTTAGGAAAAAACACTTTTTGCAAGTTACATTTTAAAATATTACGATGAATTATTTGTTTGCGCCCATACATACAATATTGTATTGGTGTTTCAATACAATGTTTTATTTGTATGCCTTTCCTGAAAGAATTTAGTTTGTGTATGGACAAAACTATTTATTCATACTGCGTATTTACAGGTGCAAACAAATAATTCATCTTAATATTTGAAAGCATAACTTTCATAAAGTGTTTGTTCCAAAAATAAATAAATTAGCGCCATCTGTGAAAGAGGAGATTATGAATTATTTGATTTTTACCCTTAAGTTTGAAAATTATACTAAAATTAGATAAAAAGAAACAAAATAAAAATATCTCCACACTTTCATAAATACAAAACCTTCTTACTTAAGTTGTGGCGAGAACATTAATCTCTTATGAGATACAATGGAGTATGTAGCTAGGAATTCTTTCCGTAACAAACGGAATGATAAATGAATGTACATAAATGTATTATGTGAATCATAAGAAATCTATATTTGGTGATATAAAAAATATTTTTGAAATAATTAAATTAATAATACTTGAAACATTAGGTAAAGTAATTTCGCACCTGCCTAAGAAATGAATAAGTCAATAAACAAATATTATGCAAATGTTGTAAGCTGTCGTTAGTTTCATTAGCATCAGGGAAATACAAGAATGATTGCGGTGTTAATCATGTTTAGTAAACGCTAGGGAATCAAAGCTTCTACGTAATTTGTAAAAATTAGTCGAATATGTAATGTGACTAATGAACTTTAAGACGAATTCACTATGAGACGATTGATACAATACATTACATATATAGGTGTGCAATTGTAAGTTGACATGAAAAATTGTACAACTATTTATTAAAATATCTCATGATGATTCACTATTTTTGACACAAGATGCTGCAGAGAAGCCAGACGCTGGGGCCGGCCATCTCAGTGAAGGTGACATTACCTAGTGAAGACTTGTCCTTCGCTCCGGGACGTTCTGCCTCCGTCCTCGCCTCCTCGCTCCTCCATCTCTAGCACACGCACCCGCCCTCCGGGTCCTGCTGGTCCGCCCCCAACTGTGACTGGCTTTGCAAGTCCACAGCTATATTATGGTTAAGGATTGTATTCGCAGCAAGACAAGACAAGACAAGTTATCAACGGACATACATATTAAGGGGACAATCAGGAATGCTGTTCTGACGTGTGACGGCGTATAATACGACGGTGGGAATATCCACAATGTGTAACATTGATAATATTTAAATGATGTAGGAACAGGAGAAATGGGTTGTGTAACTGACTTGCATTCTATATTAATAAATGTGTTTTATAAGGTATTGGTATGAAGTGCAAGCAATTGGGATTACAATGCAAAAGCAGACTTAATCATTCATAATAACAATAATAAAGTTTCCATCAAAGAAATAAAACTGTAAACATAAACAGAATTACTTTTAGTGTTTATGAATCTATTTTCTACTCTAAAGTTGACTACTTGTAATATTGTTATCATCCATGGAGTCCACGAGAAAAATAGAATAAAAAAAACAAATAAAAATGAACAGCTATAAAGTATAGCCTGCCTTTTATTATTTTAATTCTTTTGAATTCAATAAATACAAATAGTGAATGTCTTAATCATAGCGTAACTAAAGCTTTCAGCTTACACACACATTACATTATTATGTATTTTAATATATAAATAGGCTGTGACTATTGGCAAATGCAAAATGTTCAATAAATCCATCCAAATTATTTGCTGCATGAAAACACATCTGAAAATCCTCCCATTCAAATCATCTCAATCTAATCTGAAGATTACGTTTTTCTGACATCTCCTTTGGTCTACTGTTCCTCACAATTTTAAATGGAGGATGTATGCGGGATACACAAAAAAATACAAATGGTAACATATGTAACTGAAATAATATTTCATAAAAATTATTATTGCTTCTTACTTTTGGACTTATTACTCGATCTTTCCAAGCATGGCCTATTGATTTCCAGTTATACGCCAAATCCAATTATTTTGGTACATTAATTTAGCACCTTCAAATTGTGGCTTGGTGAAGTGCCAACATATTGGCACCACCATATAATATAAAGTGTCAATTAATTAAGTATTTTTAAAAACATATATGTATTGAAAAAACTCCCCAGGGTATTTTTCTTTCACACCATTTACTAACAAACTGATTTTAGTTTAGTAAGTGTTTTATTACAAGTTCGTATGTACATTAATATTTTTTAAAGAAGGTTACATTTACCTAATTATAATAGACAATTCTTATAAAATTCTGTTGGAATGACAACACTATTGCAAGTACAAAGAAAATCATATAAAAAATAACTGAATATGGAATTATTTAAAGATAGACAACATATCAAATGCTCTACATACAGAATTATTGAAGTAATTTTTCAATAAGTTTACAAAAATTATCACAACACGGAAAGAGGAATGCACAAATAGGCATGAATAATTTTATTATGATATTTTAAATGGGATAAAACTACACAAAATTAAAATAAACTACATGAGATGTCAAATTTTCGGGTCACGACTTTAAAATGTTTAGAAACATACTTAAATTGCAACCAGCCTCTTCAAATGCATCTCTTTCTCAATAAAATCCAAAGAAAACATAGTTTAACTTCACTAAGTTACTGCGAGATCGGCAAATCTATTCCCAAACTATCCACAAAAACCATAGCTTTGTCATAACCATTGTTAAACTGAACAGTCTCTCTCATAAATAAAGTTACTTTAATTCAACATGACAGAAACAAAAAAAGAACAAAGCCATTTGTTGCTCCGTTTCAAATTTAGGTAATACACATAATATTATGTTAACAATTAAATAAAAATACGAAAGAAAACTGTAAAATATACTAATATTATTTGCACCCAACCCAATCAATGGTGAAGACTAAGGACGGGTTGTTTCGGAGAATTTGAACGATTCATTATTTCAACGTTCATTTTCGGGTTCTGTGAAAGTCCTATTCAAGTTCTGTTATTATATCATTGTAGGCTAGTTGCTTGACAAAACTGAATTAAAAACAGAACTTGAAAAAAACTTTCACAGAACTTGAAAATGAACGTTGAAATTTGATGAATTGTTCAAATTCTCCGACACAACCCATCCTAAGAGTACGGACTGCTTCTTTTATTTGACGGCAGAAATTTGGTAGAAAAACAAATTTGCATTACTGAAATTAATATAAGAATATGAAATCAATGAACGTGTTGTTCTTGGGCAAAATAAATCTATTTTTAAAGGAGTCAAATTAAAGAAATAACCTTCAGAGATAGATCATTTTTCAACACCTTTAGCAGAATCTTATAATTGAAAAGCAACACCATTAATCAAGTTTATGTGTGCATTAACCTTTCCATGGCTCTACCGATGTTCACCGAGGCATTGAATATTTCCACATAATAGCGTTTGCTAGCAATGGATGGTTTAGGGTTGAATCTTCACCACTGATATGTTTGACGGCTGAACTAACCCTTTATTAGAAAAGTTACTTCACAAAAACTTACACTTAAAAATAATACATTATTCAAGTGTATAAGGCACTTGGCGTGTAACAACACTTAAAGTGAACGAAAAGACAAAAAGCACACTTCCTTATACTAAAACTGTTTTACTTCGATATACAGAGCGCGTCTAATATTTATTTTTTAAATATCAATCACAAATCGAAGATAACTAATTCAGGTTATTTTAGGATGCTGCTTTCAACAAGTCATGTTCACCCATAAACAGTTTTAGCTAATTATTTGTAAGTAGGTTTAACACTTAAATGTGACGGAATTAAATGGCAAACTATCCTCTTAGATAATTATTATGTATTAAAATATGCATACCAACATCAAGAATTAAATTTACATCAAATATCCCAATTAATGTCCAGTTTATACGGAGCAGTACATTGCTCAGAATCCTTGAGCAGATATGAATAATAGAATAATAAAATCATAGAAGTGTCAACTGATACATTTCTAGATCTCCTAGAATCTGATCTTATTAAATATGCATGTATGTAATGTTTATTTCATAATGAAGGTAAAGAACAATGGTACCACTGGAAGTCGGGCAATTATGCTAAAATTAGCGCATGGCACTTGACATTTATCATTCTTTAATGAAAGTTATGCCAGGGAAAAAAAACCTTTACATACAATATTTTTTGTCGTTGATTTTCATTTGAGATTCCAGTCAGTAAACCGGAGCATTTAAATTGGGATTAAATGATAAAATTGTACCACAAATGGTGCATTATAAATTAGTGCTGGAACATATTTACATAATTCATTCTTGGTGGATAATTGTAGAGTACAGTTAAAGGCAACATTTCATTCAACGGCTGATTAACCTTATCACCTGGAGGGAAGATCTCACATCAATTGGACCCGAGCAATGCGCAGGCTTATCCTTCAAAATGCTATAAATAGGCTTATAAATCATGCAATTCGATAATTACATCACTTTATAAAAAAAAATGTTACACGATTATAAAAAAAAGACATCAATCCTAAAAGTAACTGTAACAAAATTTTCAAAATAATTTAGAACACTTTTTATAAAATTACTCTAAAAATGGCACTACCATGGAGATTTTTCAACATTATTATGTTTATAAGTATTTAATGTTTCTATCAGCTTATTTCCAAACAAATCTAGGTATTCTATTCTATTCTAGATGAATGATTCAAGAGATACTGTCGATGCTACATAAAATAATTTAAGAAATATACAAAAAAATGTTGGTCTCAATACTGAAATCACTATTCCATTGCCACACATTTTGTCAGCTTTGGATTGATGTCTTTTAAATAAATGACATTACATATTCAATGTTCATCAATTGTTCAATGATCAGTGGTCAAAATAAACCTTTTATAATAAGCCAAAATTAAGTACATACCATAATTCATAAATTATTTAAATATTATTCACGAGTTAAAATTTGGAGAAATTAATTTTTCTAACATCAAAAAAATAATTGTATAAAACAGGACTGAAGGAAGACTTTGTCCTCTAACAGGTTAAATACAAACTGACGACAGGAACGTGTTGAGTGAGCTTGAGTGGTAAGTTTTAAAAATTCGACTTTTTAGATGTTGTTGTAGCGGAAACAATTTTTTTTTTAAATTTCATTTTTTTATGTAACGATTTTCAGGGGCACCTTCTTCCCCACCTAACTGAAAACTCTTCTAACAAAAAAATTAAATTTGAAAAAAAAAATTATATTCGGCTACAACAAAATAAATAATGTCGTATTTTTCAATTCCTTTATAGCTCACTCAAAAGTCACTAGCCGCCATTGATCGATACTGTCGTAATTTTCATAAAAATACAAATAAACCTATCAAGATTGTCATTTGGCATATAAAATTTTACGTGAACTTTAGAGTAAAATGTTGAATCTGCAAGGCCCGACATATAAGAGCAAAGGTAAAGTAGGATGATTCTGACCACTGGTAATGGAAAAATGAACCTTAGAAATGTTATAAAGTGATGGGCGCCGCTACGCAGTGCACAGTGCTGTAACTAGTTGGGGGGCGGAGTCCTGGGGCCGGAGGGAGAGCGGGGGCGATCAGCAAGCACAGCCGCCATCGGGGTCCTTGGCCTCGTTGGGGGTGTCCTTAAGTACAACTTCTTGCACTGCAGACGCAAATAAATGTAATTAAGGAAAACAATCAAAATAATGCCAAGCAAATTATAAAATGAAATGAGAACATTTCTATTTCACTCAGTTAAATTAAATTATAAAATAATTCATGTAAATTTAGTAAATTAATAATACTGGCTGATAAGAAATCTCCTTGACAATAACCGAGGTCATTTAACAATGCAAGCAAATGTTTAATACTTCAAGATAAAACTAACCTACAAATAAAACCACTAAGAATAACGTATTTTACTGTGTACTAAAAATTCAATAACTGAGTCGTAAAAGTTGTGACTTTATATTTTTATCAAGGAACAAATAAAACGTAAGGGCAAAATTTGTTTTTTCTTCATTATTTTAAACTAGCACAACTGAGAATTTAGGACAATCCTATTCACCTCACAGCGAGTATAATATTGTACAACAAAATGGATGGGTTTCAGGCTCTGAAAAGAATAGCGCCAAGCTATTATTGTTTGTATTAGAAAACAACAGTTTTGAAATAATATTATGATTCATAAGTTTATTGTGGAATATATTGAATGAGTCAATAAGATATCATAAGATATTGGGATGACTGTTTCAATATCATAAACAGGTGAATAAACAGATAAGGGGAGTTAGTGAATTGCACCGCATTGATAATATTATTAACCCAATATTGATGTTGTATTAAGTGAACTGATGCGTGTTCTTATTATTTAATGATGAGGATTTATGAAATAAAATACAGTTAAAATAAACAGCTAATGACTATCTACTTGCATTAAACCACTACAGTACTCTCAGTAATCTACCGTTCGATTTTCCAACAGCCACGATAATCCGCCGTTATTTTTACTAGTTGAAAGCACAAAAGCACGTTATATAATTTGCCAGTATTCGTAAGTCAAATTCAGAAGTCCGCTGCGTACCTAGACTCAAGCGTCTAGCTTTGTACTCCGACAGGTTGGGTTATGTTACTGACACATTCAGTTACTACAGTTAATGTCGTCTAGCTAACCATTTTTCCGTCATGGTTAATTATTGTTGTTTTGGACATTTCGGTTAGTCCTCTGTGTATTCTAGCAAACGTGGCATGCATTTCAGTTTATTTCATTTTGCCACGTTTTTTGTTTGAATAAGTTTACAAAATGGAGTCTTCTCGCAAGCATAATCGTGACACCTTAACTGTAAACAAAAAAATTGTTGATTTTGTATGTATGTGGTACAATCCGCCACTTGCCAGGTTTTAGAGATGGCAGATTAGAGAGAATATTGACTTATTCAGGTCAGTATATTAACTGTTTTTACTAATAATATTGAAGTTGATATGCAGGAGGAAGTTTAGTTATAAGCAAAACTAATGACAGCAAAATCTTCATTATCTGGAGTTTTCTTTACCCGTAGTACCAATTTCGGAATATTTTGGGCTTTGCATATGATAAAAAAAAAACCTTGATAAGTTTACAATAGATTTCTCAAAGTATAAATACGCCCCTAAGATGTAACTAATATTTTTATATTTTTAAATATTGCGATATTAGGAGGACCAAAAAGTTTGGGTGCAACAGGTTGAACAATTTGTCTTTACTGGTATGTACTACAGTCTAAAAGAGCTTGCATCAACATTCAAAACCGCAAAAATTTTGCTGCGCGCCATGCGTTTTCCCGTCCCAACTTACCAGATAACGTGTTTATATATGTAGTTTCTCAAGAATAGCTAGTTATTTTCAGAGAAATGATTTTTTTAATGTATCCATATAGATACGCTGGCTTTTAAGAGGTTAAGGCCATGAGGCCAACATAATATTTATATATCAATGAAAGTAGTGGAGTTCATATTTTGGCCAACCTATAAAAAGTTAATCAACGTAGTGATGGTTTTCAAAGAAGACATAATTGCCAGTTCACCTGTACGACATTGTTAAATAACCTCAAATTAAGAAGAGTATGGTTTAAGAGTAAGATAGGGAAGAAGAAGATAAATACAGAGGCGAGAGCCCAATACAAAGCTACATAGAAGAAGCAGAGTCATGCATTGTACCTAAAAATATTACTTACGCCTGGCTCCATAGCACTAACTTGGAAACTTTCCATCTAAAAACAACCTGAGAATTTAATTTCAAGAAAAATGATGAAAAACATATCAATATGGTAATTTTTATGCAAATTCCCAACTGCAAAATAAATCTCCAGTAGTCTGAAAGTATTATTCTGCGTTTCAACATAAGAAGAAATTTTATTTAGGAATGTGATTTATATTTAACCATTTAAAAACCGCCAATGCTTTTCAGTGATGAAACAGATCCCCGGCTCTGGAAAGTGGAGCCCTTGTGTGATGTACAAACTATTCAAAATAAAAATTATAAATTTGACGTGTGTCTCTTCATATATCTATAAAACTGCCTTTGTAAAGTATTTCCAGAGAGAGGTATGTATGTCATCGACGATCGTCCTCTTCCTTCTCACACGTCTTGCATGAAAACGAAAAAGACAGAAGATACTAGAACGATCACCTCTCTCCTCTATATGGTGGAAAAATATAGTAATGTTAGGTTATTTTAAAAAGCCAAACAAACCAATGTATTATTGACAATCTTGAACCATACCAACACACACACATTATTAATAATTATTATACACATTAAATAAAATAAATTGTACAATTTTTTAGAAATGAAGTATGTTTTTCAATTAAATCAGTCGATAAATATTGTAAAAGGATACTGTCTTCTGGGGGTTTGTTTTCTGTTGAGTCCATGCCAGGCAGGGCGGCGGCAACACGTCGGAAAAGCTAGAAAAATACAATAAACTTATTAGGAAATAGCATATATCAGTTAAATGTACAACTTCTTTCAACAATGGGAGAACATCAACCAACCAAACCACCACAACACGGGCATGTGCCTAGCTTGGTGGTCTAAACATTCTTAATGACTGTAATAAACAATGCACTGAATAAAGAAAAAAAAAAAAAAACATGTTTGCACAAATCTTTAACATTATCCTTATCAGCTTATGTCATTGAACACCAATGCAGATGCAGCAAGGCGCATTTGCGTAGCATCTACGCAGCACTAGAATGGGTTCTTCTTTAATGTATAAGCCGGTGTATACCAGAACATCCTTCGGACAAAGGAGTTTTTCATATAAAGCTCCGTTGCTATATAATATGCTTGGAGAAAATATAAAAACTATAGGTACGTTAAATTCATTCAAGAAAATGGTCAAAATCTCCGTACTAGCTGAGAGTGATGATTTTGGATCACCCATGTTGTCGCTTATATCATAATTCCTTGTGGAAGCTCTGTTTCGATACAATCCTTATTTACTTACTGCGCATGTACTTATTTACTTCTAAAATAACTTTTGGTTATTTATTATTATGTTACTTATTATTATTATCTACTTAATTATCGTATTAATATTTACTTTAATTATTGTCTAGCTAAATTATTTACTAACTTACTTTTTATTATAATATTATCTACTTACCTATCGGTTATTATTTACCTATTTTTATTTAGTTATTTTTATTTTTTCTTATAATCTATTATTCATACTATCCATGTTGTAATTGTTAGTATGGTTACCCTATGCTTGTGTCTGATAAGCCAGCACAAGTACCATGTACTTTAGTTAACAGAAGAATATTATTGTTGCCAACTTACTTACTAATGCTTCTTTTGTTGACATTTTGTTTTTATTTTTTCATACATTTGTTACTAAAATTTTGTTTATTTTTGTCTACCGGTCTCGAAATGTCCGTGTCATAAACTTTTCTTTTTGGTTTAAATTTAATTTAATGTTGTTATTATTTTAAATTTACATATATGTATTTTTTTAAATGATATTATTGTAAAGCTGCACATCTTGATACAGGAATGCCCTAGTGAGATGTGCAGAGTATGCTTTTTATGTAAAAACTGTTTTTTGAATGAAATAAATAAAAAATAAATAAAAAAAATTTAACTATCGATTGAACTACAGCAACTAGTAGTTCTGTGAACAGTAGACCTTGCGTCCAAAAAAATAAGTATCTAATTTTCTCTTACTTGATAAATCAAAACCAAAATAAGATTGTAAGTAGATACATAAATACCTACTTACTTAATTATAAACTGTAAGTTTTATGTAGAATTTCAAATACGGAATTATACCAGCAATAGGTCAATAGAAACGTCACTACGTCAATGACAATTCTTTTTTTAACTTTCTTCATGCAGGAGATCTGCACCATAATATTGAAAAAATGCGAATAAGAAAGTCCAAATAAACAAAACGATTTCACATTTCAAAAATGAATCTTTACTGAACCATCAAAACAGTTGCCATTTTGAAACGGAAAGTAAAAACAAAGACGAAACAAACAGACGAAATGCAAAACGGTACTTTGCTAAGCTCAGTCAATAACGATAGTAATATGTAATATTGTTTGTCTCACATACTAAAGAGTATCAGTACCTGTTTGACATTGTAGCCCGCCTTGGCGCTGGTCTCTATGAACATGACATTGAGGTCCTTGGCCTTGCGTTCGCCTTCATCGGCCGACACCTGCCGCTTGTCTGACAGGTCCGTCTTATTGCCCACCAGCATGATGATCACGTCACCCCCGCGCTCCGTGCGCACGTCGTCTATCCACTTCGACGTCTGGTGAAATGAGTTCGCATCTGCAACAGAACAGATTAAAACATGCCATAAACGAAAGATATACAGTTCATCAAATTTATCCGAGCAACAAGTTTATTCCCGTGACATATGAAACAATTGATTAATGTATAAATAATACAAGTTTACTAGTAAAAAACAAGTCACATGTATGTATATATTATAAAAGTATTATTTTATATTTATTGTATGTATGACTTCCTTGATAAGAAAAGGCAATAAAGACTAAAATTATTGACAAGTGAACAATATTATTTCACAAGTCAACCAGCCTTCTAATGTGTTTCCAATTTTATCAATTTGGGTCAGCAGCAGTTTGGCAAAATTTTCACAAAGGCAATAAATATTTGATTAATGTGCTGGAAATAGTATATACCTTATCAAGTCAATTGTAACAGTTATGAATCAATATACTATAATAATGTATATAATTATGCGGAGAGCATTAACTGTAAATAAAATCAGAAGTAAAAAAGTTGTAATTTTGACAAATAAGGAATGAGTCAGCAGTGTGTGTTGAATGTTAATATTGGTGATGTCATCAGCAGAAAAAGGTCATGCAACCATGCTAGACATTTAAGGTATTTCATTATTGCGACAGTTAAAAACATTATGGCTAAAAAAATATATATTCACATAGATCAACAAACTCTGATTCTGAATTTACTAGGAGACAAATTTTATTACACAAAAATGATTAAACGGTGGATTCTTTGAGAACTTAAGCCGCTCCCTCATGGGTCAGTAGGCCGTGTCACCACTGCTGTATACAAATTATTTCTTAAGTTTTATTTATAATAATAACATTTGAAAGCGTGTTTCGTCGCCTTCGAAATTTTTTAAAGCATTTCAAATTGAGGAATGAACCCTTCTTCGTCGATAATTTTTCAGCTATTGGAGATATGCAGCTTGTTGCCTTCCTTCTTGTGGTAAAGAAATATCCTGAAGCCTGTGACAATCATCAATCAGAATTTTTTTAGTAGCTGCCTGGCTTGGCTCCTTTTTAAACTAGGCATGTAAGAACTAAGGTGAATGTAATAAGATGTTTTATTTGACTTTAAATGGCAGTGTATTATTGGTAACGGTAATTTAGATAATAATAATAATCCAGCTTTGTTGCAAAACCTAGATTCTTAACAAATATTTTCTCTCTCGGGCACGCACAACTTTACAGCCTCTATTGACTGCAGTTATCATGACCTTTACTTAATTGTCACTACTTTATAGCCGCGCACTCCTTTATGAGGTGTAACTGTTACCAAAAATCATAGTGTGTATGTGACTCGTGATGAGGCAAAAGGCACTCTAGGCTCGCCATTATGGTTACAGTGGTGTGGACATTGCGTACACACTAGAGCCTGGTTACTGTGTCTGCAACGGTAACAGTTACAGTGGTGTGGACATCGCGTACACACTAGAGCCTGGTTACTGTGTCTGCAACGGTAACAGTTACAGTGGTGTGGACATCGCGTACACACTAGAGCCTGGTTACTGTGTCTGCAACAGTTACAGTTACAGCTCGCAGATGAGTATGCGACTTAAGGAGTGATTAGAAGCAAATAAGGAGGTACTCACTGGTAATGTCATAGACTACCACAGCCACAGTGGAGTCGCGGATGTAAGAGGGGATGAGCGAGCGGAAGCGCTCCTGTCCGGCCGTGTCCCACAGCTGCAGCCGCACCGTGCGGTCCTCCAGGTACATGGTCTTGGACAGGAAGTCTATGCCTATTGTTGCCTGCAATACGGAAACAAAACACTTAAAACATGCATAAAATCTTAATCACAACTTCATCATCTGTGTCATAATGGCGCTTAAAAACAAACTAATATTCTTATAACAACAAAAAACTCTTTTGGACAGTGTTGCAGATAATATTGAACATTCCTGGTTTCAAGACTATTGAAGATGCCAGTCCTGAATTACAAAAAATGTTAGTAGCTTATTTTATTTATAATTCGAGAAAAAAATAAAATTACATTTTCACTCATTTAAATAGAACTAGCTGACGAGTACCCGGCGTTGCACGAATTTTCTCTACTTTCTATAAATATAATATCCATGTATTACATATATAAACCTTCCGGAAGAAATTGTATAAATGATAATGAAAACCCTATCAAATATTGCATAGTATAAAAGAACTAAGCGCACAAACACACAGAAGCGGATAATGACTATGTTTTGTACTATTTAGAGATGGTTCAATAATTGTATCAAAATACACAGAAGGATTATATTACCCTTCATTAAAATTCATGGCAAGATGGAAGAAATTTAGCCGGTAAAAGACTTTCACTGCATATTATATGTTAAGGCAAAAGGAGCTAATGGAGTTGTTAGCTCACAAAATATTTTTGGTTTAACTGTCAAATATGTTTTTCTTTGCCACAGGGCAGAAGAAACAAGTCACATTATCTTTTAGGAGAAAGGTAAATAACTATAATCCCGATACAAATAAATATATATTCTTAGATTAATTTATTAATTAAAACAAAATGTAACAATATCACAATTTACTTTAAAATAAAAGCAAACATGTAATATTTACTTGGTAATACGAATGTACCGAAAGGTTAGTGAAAATATGGCATCCAATAAAATATTCAACAACTGAATAATATGTGCTGCAAAAGTATATTTCACAGAGTAATTTTCCAATTGCTCACATCTTTTATTCAGCAGACTCCATCTTACACAGAACTATAAACTATGGCATTTTACGTTGAGGTAAGCTTGCAAATGTTTTACTTTATGTAGAGAGGTACATATACACCTGTATTGGGTGACCTACATGTGGGCATTTTATGACCTCTCTCCCGCTATGAAATGTTTAGAACAGAAAATAAAGTAAATCCTTAGAGTATTCCACGGAATGGCCGCGATACTCTTTTACTTGAATGAGAGGCGGAATAAATATATTAGTGAGCAAACAAACATAATGCTGGGCTTAAAATAACTCACATTACCTAAATTGAATATGTGTAAATAAATTATGGTAAATGTGACAGATGTCCTTGCAAACTTACAAACCCATTGATTACTCCTAATTGAAGCGTGCAAACTCACTTGTTGACTGAATTTAATTAATAATAATACAGGTCTGGAGTGGAATGTACATTCCTTATTGGGTATTTTCTTTTGTTGTGTTCATAGACATATGAATATTAGTAGACCTGCCCTAAGTGATTAAAAGCGTATTATCCCCACTCCCCATACCGGTTCCATTGGAGCCAGCTGGGCTCGCGTATGGCCTCAAGTGAAATTTGAAAACGTGACGTCATCACTCTTGTGCGAACTATGGTCGAGGCATCATCGGTTCATTTTACGAAATAACACGGCAAAATGTTGACTTGTGATATGAAAACTTGTAAAAATAGATGTGAAAAAGAGAATAAACCCAATTGTCGTATTACATTCCATAAGTAAGCATTATTTTACTTTATTTTAAGCTTATTCACACCGTATTATATGGATCAGTTTTAGAAACATATACTATCACATCACAATGTAGCGATTCTCAAGTGTGCTCATCGTTGTTTACTGGGGTAAGTAAATTATGAAACATTTGTAAAAGTGTCTTAACTAAATACTCTGAAACTAACTACGACTCTGCAAACAGAAGAAATTTACTTTGCCGAATTTGGACTTCGCAAATTAGTTCATAACGTGGCGAGTAATTTGCGCTCCCTTGTAAAAATGTGTATTCATTCAGAAGCAGATTTTACTTTTAAGAACTAAATGGTGATATTATAATGCGAGATGCCTATTTACTGTCAGATTGATTTATTGACGAATCACAGTCAGCTTAACCCCCTTCGTTCTTCAACAGTTGATTTTACCCCTCGCCATTATCTTCTCGTCTATTAATTCCTATGTCTGTGGTTGTGTTACATTGACAGTTATAAAATACAGGGTAATAAAATGAAAATATAAAAATACAACGAAATATTACAAAAGAAAGTGTAAACAAAAAATCCCTCAAAGGCAAAGCCTGTGCGTGGGTATTATAATCACTTTTAACATATATCTGTAAATATTGAGTAGTTTTTTTAAACGGAGAAAAGGGATAAAATTTAAATTGAAAGAAAAAGGTTAAATTCTGTCTAGGAGTAAATACTATATTATAAATGATGTTGTTAAGACTTAAATTAAAAATACTGATTACGATGTAACTCCGGTTCAATGAAGTTTCATTTTCAAAATTGAAAGTGTTTGTTTGGAAAATTCAGACAAGCGATACTATAATATAATATTTTGAACAGAAAATTATTTCAAGTGTCATTTTCACCATTGGAACTGATTTGTCGAGAATTCAGACTACCTCATTGATGTACTATATTTAGATGAGACACAAAGTGAAAAATTTGTTCCACTTTTTTTTACCTCCAATTAGACCAATTTAACCAATTTTACCTCCAACACTACTAACGCTCTAACACCGAATGACCGGAAACTACAGAATTCAATGAGATAGTAGGTCTTAGTATCCAGTGATTTATAATGGGTCTGCGTCTGCACTATTTTTTAAATGTAAAGAAATTATCAACAAAATTACAAAAATTGGCAGATAAAAAAATGTTGTGGAGATTGCTAACCTCAGTTACGAGGAAGACGGGTTTAGAGATGATAACAAATCAAAGTCGATTCATTAAAACTGTTAGGTTTTATGAGCCCACTGTGCGACTTTTTTTATCTACCTTTATGCATAAATATGCAGTTCACATGGCTTCAACACAATGGCACAGGAAATTATTACCGACTCTTTGAATGAATGTTACTAATTAGATATTAGATTGTGGTACGAGACCCAATACACCGTGGTGGGAATTAAATTATTACTATAACTGTTTTAATGTGAGTACCGCGCAAGAGTCCCAACTGCTCCCAACCGGCATCTGCAGTTGGGGTATGTTGTGATGTTGTGAGGCTGAAGGTAGTGAGGAGGGGAAGAAAAGCAGGGGAAGAGGAAGGTAGTAAAGTACCTGGCAATAATATAATGCCATTTCAAGCAACGGGTATGGGTACCGCAACCCTGGGACCCATTTATTGGATAACCAACACATCTGCAACAGGTCACCCCAAGTGGTTCGCTACGTTTAGTGACTGAGCAGGGGTGCCCCGGTTCATGGGGTGAGGTTTGTCGAGGTCTTGGCGGCGGAAGCGTCTGCCCACCTACTGTGTGGCGGGCGGGATCGAGAGAGACCAGTTGAGGGAGGCCTTTTGACCTTTCCAGCAGGACTCTCTTAACCCATCCTCTTGCACCGCAGTTGGAGGGATGGATTCATAAGTCCGTCAATCCTGGACACACTGACTCGCAGATTCCTACCCAACCTTGATACCCTTTCCTTCCCAGAACTCCTCTCCTTCCTTTACTTAAAAAGACCCTCCACACAGCATCCTTTAAGATGACATGAGGGAAGGAAATTATTTTCCTCATGGCCTCCTGAGGGGAGCTAATGAAAAAAAAAAAGACACCTATTACGTACGGTTCCACGAGATTAGGGTGATATATCTTGTCCCATCAGAAATAGTTAAGAGCTGAAACCATATTCTTATGAACTTCTATTGCTTGTAATATTACCTGCAATTTTTTCCATTAATGGGCGATACAGACCATTCAATTTGGTTGAACGTTTTGAACGTTGAACGGTTTGTGAAAATCTGGTTGAGGTGAACATAAAGATAAAACGTGTAGAGATGCATTATATGCGATATGGCTATCAAGTTGAACAGTTGTACCGCCATAGCATCCAACTTCCGTCCATCCACCCAACCAAGTTGAATCATCTGTAGCGTGGTTGAACCAACTTTACTCAGTCTGCCCAGGGAGCCATCATGCGTAATTGTTTGTGAGCATACATAGAATAAAAATAAATAAAATGACAGGCATGACTAATGATTGTGAAGTTTGACCGTTTTTTAAATTGGATTCGATTTTTTAACTTGGTTGTGGGGTACTACAAGCAAGATGTACTACTCTGATAGAGATACCAGGAGCGAAGTTCTTGTAATCCTTATGGAGCAGTTCAAATGGATCGAAAAGGATGCAACAATTGATGCCGTAAAAAACTATTTTTTAATTCTTTTAGTAGCATGACTGAATTTTTTCATTCCATGAGTCATTTTTTTGTCAACGTTTGTCTTTTTCTTTTCATATTAATAGTTAACAATGCCACTAGAGCGAAGGCAAATATTTTTTTTTTTTTTAAAGTTGGAGACTTTAAACTCTTCAGAGGAGCAACTGACGAAATTGAACCAAACATTGCATCCTCTATACGCAACACTAACGGTTGACACACAATGGTTGAAACAAAAAAGTGGTCTATAGGGTGTTTAACCATCAGCCATCAGTGTCGCCAGTGTTAAATAATTATTTATAATGTTTACAGAATCTAGAATAACGATTATTTGGCTTTTTTAAACAATCATAACTAGTATTATGATATATTAGTACGAATAAAATTGATCAAAGGCCCTTTAGGGTCTATATTTAGTACAATTTGTTGTTACCCTCCCATGGACTTTGAGCCACACCTTCCACCAGCAAACATCAAAAGTACATAACTCAATAGGGGTCTGTCTACAGACGTGTCTGTGACTTTTCAAAGAGAGAAAAATTATTTTCTAAAAGTATTTTCTACTATGTAATTGCAGTTGAAAACATGGAAAACAAGATAAGACATAAAAAAATACTCCTTATGTCCATTTTGCTCTGTTTTTATTTGTTTTAAACTAGACTAACATAATAATAAAAATATGTTTTCAAAACAATTTATTTTATTTTAATGTTGTTTTATTAATGTAGCTGGAAAGCTATTTTTATAAGGTTCATCATACTTAAAAATCAACATTCCAACATCAAGCCTTGGCAGCACTCATTTTAGAAATGAATTAATACAATGTATATTGACTCCATTGAAATGTTTTTTTCCAGTGTTTATTTATTTATAAGAAATGTTGAACCATTAAATTAACGTGATAATTAATATTTTTAATACATAACAGATTTTTTAGAAATACTGTGATTTTATGTAAATTTTTTGTGTGGAAAGTATAATTTTCCCCCTATTGCAAAATTTAAAAGAAATTAAATATTTCTTAACGTATTCAAAAACTAAAAACTGTTTTTGAAAGGTGATGCAATACACTTTCAACCTTTATTATTAAGATAAACTTATAATTTTTTGAAATATTAAAATTTTTAATGAAAACATAAAAAACTTTTAAAAATGGCTCACGTTGCAATTTTTCATCTAAACTAAAATTACCGATAACGAAAAAAACACACATTGTATCTTAGACAAATATATTGTAACATTATTGTCATCTCACTTTATTCTTATTTCATTTAAAATAATTTGTAAAAAAAATCATAATTTTTTCTCAAATTGGGCTCAAAACCTTTGGTTTCATAGAGGGTACAGGTGTACATTTTAATTCTTCTGTGGTTTGAACATAAAGCGTGGTATTTTCTCTTTCTAACACCGTTTAGATCATATTTCTCAGCATGAAAGTAAGGGAGAGACAACGATTTCTATCTCGAGACCATAGGCTATATTCCCAAAAGCGAACCTATTAACCTGAGGAGTTAAGCTCGGCTACGTTGGAATTACAGTTTTTTCTTCTATGATTAACATCTTGTATTTTACAGCCACCCACCCACCCCACCCTCGTCACCAGGTGGTTTAGATTACTAGAGGATCGGATTATTGCAGGTTTGGATTACAGAGACTGTATTGTATACATATTGAACCCTTCTGGGCGGAAGGAGAGAGGCTCCTCCTATTACCTCTCACGCCAGAAGGTACGCCAGAAGGATGCCTGAGGCCCTAGACTAGCTCGCAGACCTAGATGTCCCCCTCTGACCCCCCCCACCATACGAAAGAAGAAGATAGATATTGAAAACAACCCGTAAATAAATTATTGTTGTTTCATTCATAAACATAAAAAGATGATAATAATGACTGAACACAACTTTCCGAGTCATGATAATTTTCAATTATTTGATGATGACAATATACATTTTTTCGATTGTGCAGAAAAAAATGTTTTTTTGGTACATTCTTATAGAAAAATGAATTTTCTAAAATTAGACGACAAAAACAAAAGTAATCTTATTCATGAAATCTTCACATTCCATATTAAAAGGTTAAAATAAATTATACCCCTAAGAGACTGAACTTTTGAGTGTTTTTGAAGTGTTCTAAAGATTTATTTACTTAAAATTATTATTGATTTTAAATTGTATTCATAGGATGTATTATAAAAAATCAATCTTTGTTAAAAAAAATACATATATAATACCAAAATAACCAAATTAATCATACATGAATTACAAAAAAATAATTTAAAATTATTATTAAAAGGAGGATTACTACAAACACCACCGTATGGTGTATGTCCATACTCCTTTATGCATATTTTTTTATGGACGTACACGGTACGGCGTATTCTCCTAAAGTTTAAAAAAAATTATCTTTCAGATATAAAATAAAAATTCTCTGGAAAATAAGAAAAAGAATCAAGTACCCCTCAGTTATTTTCCAAAAGAATCAAGTACCCCTCGGTTATTTGCCAAAAGAAGGAAGTAAGAAACACAGATAAAGCTTCATAACATCATGTAGAGGTCAATGATATCAATAATCTCAACTGTCACTTTGCACATTTGTCACCTTTTAATGATAATATGAATTGAGACTTAATCCACGCTACAGATGATTGTGCGATCCCTATGGTTATGAAATCATTAATCCAGCAGTGGCCAACTAATCCCAAGATTTATACCCTCTGTAAAAGTTAGGTATCTCCATTTTTTTTTAAATTTATTATGACTCAATATGAAAGTGGATTAAATAAAAAATAATAAGAGCATGAAACATACCTGGTATGTGTTGTCAAAACTGTCATACATAAATCTAGTGATGAGAGAAGTCTTTCCAACTGAAACAAAGAAAATACAATTTTAATGCAGGCAGTGACAAAATATATAAAAATCCTTAAAACTACTAGAAGTCTAGAGAAAGGGAAAGAAATTGTGACAACTCGCATGGTGTGGGGGAAAGGCATTCTTAGTATTTATCTAACCCCTTTAACTGAGCTTTGATCAGCTCAGCATTTAGCTACTAACAGCTCCGTATTTAGGTACTAATAGCTCAACTTTGAATAATTAGCTCAGTATTTAGCTACTAATAGCTCAGCTTTAGTAATTAGCTCAGTATTTATCTAACACCTTTAACTGAGCTTTAATTAGCTCAGTATTTAGCTACTAATTAATAGTTCAGCTTTAGTAATAGCTCAGTATTAATCTAACCCCTTTGACCGTCCCGCAACCGAGGGTGATATTTCACATCCCCCAAACGAGAGTTTTGTGCAATATCTAAGCTGTTTTTTTTACATCACATGCTCTATAATTTAGGAATTAGAAAAACTATTTGGTAATCGATCTGCATTTAAAAAAAAATAAACTTGTCGAATTCCGCTTCACGCTTAATACGCAAAAAATTTATAAATAGCACTCGGTTTCAGCTTAATTACAACAAGAAACAACTATTTATGTCAAGGGAGATGGAAAAAGATGCATAAAAGTTTCATTTTTTTACTTAAATGGTTGTCTTTATTAGATAGTTAAGTTGAAATCAAGTGTTGATTTTTCAAAGAGCCTTTGCATGAAGCGGAATTCTACAACTTTACCAAAAAATAATAGTCTTTTACTATTTGTCTCCTTAAAATATATTTTTCCGTGGTAAGTCATAAAATAGCACCATATTCGCAATGATGTAATGCTTGACCAATTAATTAGTAACATTATTATGAAAATAAAACAATGCCTAACTTATGAAATTATAATATAATCATTTAATATGGAAGATAATCCCTGTAATACTTTTATTGAAAAAATAAAATATAGGTCACTATGCATGAGGTGTTAAACGATAATGGATAAATGGTTTTTTCTGTGACAAACATTTCAGATTAGAAATGGCCTAAATATTTTTCTCTTGTATTTGTTATGAGATAAAATAAGGAAACTGAGTATTAATGTTTCTAAGAAAGGGAACCAATGATAAGGAATGTTCTTTAACTATCTCCAAGTTTCCAAGCTAAAGATGATAAGAAAATTGTGCAATACTGGTATATATTTCACATCTGTAAAGTTTATTGATGTTTTTAGAGAGTTATTTGTTTTTTTTTTAAAGATGAGTCATGATATATGATGAAAAAGTGTGTTTTTAAAAAAGGAAGACAACCCCAATAAATCTATGGTGTATTGACCTGGCCACAAAAATGGATGAATAACAAATGTTATATTCTCACAAGTTACTCAATAGATAATTGGTATATTATGCACTATAAAGATGACAATATTAGCGAAGTTACCATACGAATTAGATATAATAAAT
This sequence comes from Hesperophylax consimilis, assembly GCF_061612785.1. Lineage (NCBI taxonomy): Eukaryota > Metazoa > Arthropoda > Insecta > Trichoptera > Limnephilidae > Hesperophylax > Hesperophylax consimilis. The sequence goes on along the minus strand of NC_142838.1, from coordinate 35,732,810 downwards.
TCCTGTTAAAAGTTCTAGACAAAAAATATATCAACTGACGTATATTTTCTGGATAGAATAGAAAGATGTTTGACGTTAACAATTGCGTGAGAGTAATAATGCAGCTAAAGATCCATTCAAACGAAAACCTCTTGCCGGATTAGCTACGGTAATTTTAAGTACAATAAGCATATTTCATGTACTTGATATACGTGTATCCATATACAGACGTGTGTGGGAATGTACGGAAATAATGAAAAATATACCATAACTAGGACTGCAGTGCAATTTTTAGGGAAGTAATTGACATAATGCACACATTCCTACACAGCAATTCCATTCAAGTTTAAATATGCAGTTTTATCGACGAAATAAATTTTGAATGACAGCGATGACTTACCACTTTGCTCTCCTAAGAATACTAGCTTAAATTTTCTTAAAGGGTTTCCAAAATCGCCGGACGACGACATTTTTAGACAATTAATTAAAACCTAATGAACTAACTCCACGTACTTTCACTTCAATCGTAACACATAAAATTACATGAATCGGTCTAGGTGACAGCGACAGCCACTCCTAGAACACAAAAGCGACGGCTACTAGCTCCGCCACGTTCACCGACGGTCTCGGAACATACTACGCCAACTCACCATTTTTAAAAATATTTATTTGATAAAGCTGATTTATGCTACATAAGAATGATTTCTAAAAAAACGTCTATATTAGCAATAAGTGAGACGGTTTTATTTCATCTAGGTATTAAATCATTAGGAAATGTAAATGAATTTTCGTTACTTTTCATAATATTTTTTTAAAATGCATGTTAGTGTTGAAATATCTAAAAAACATCATGGCCAAAAAATAAAACTTCGACAGTACTTACCCGAGTAGTGTATAATTAATAAAATTTAATAATAATTGTACGTATTTTTTTCTTTCCGTTCATCGGGAAGGCATTTTGATATAATTTACGAATTATGTATAGTAAAAATAGTATATTAAAGTATAAGTGGATAAACAGGTCTTTAAAACACGCGCGATTTTTCGAGCACGACGGCGTAGCCGAGTGCTCGAAATAAAGCAAGTGTTTTAAAGACCAGTTATCCACGAATACTTTACGCTATTTTTTTTATTGGTACACTTTGAAAACATAAATATTGATATTATTATTAAAAATTTGAAAATAAGAACTATTAATGAATTCGTGATGTGACATCACAATATCTTGTTGTCATGGAAATGAAAAACACAAACATTAATTTGCAATGTTTTATTTGACGTTTAAAATATTCCTGTCAGATTTATAGTTAAAAGTTGACAGACTTCACATTTTGTTGATGTTGCCATGGTAACTTTAAAAAACGCGCGTTCCATAAAGTGCGATTTAAACACGCTAGAGCGTACTTTAAATGAGTAAAAAAGGGCACCAATATAAAAATTTTTTAAAATAAAATTTAAGATATTGATGAAATTTTGAACATTGACCTTCAAAACAGTGCTACTGTCTACACAAAAATTTTAAAAACCACCCCCACCCCTCTTTTCCCACTCCAAAACAGAATTTTGATGAAATTTTGCATTGATTTAGAAAAGTCTGTGTAAAGGCCAGGTAATGCCGGGGACTTCAGCTAGTGACTTATGAACTAAGACATTCTGTTCACGCAGGAAGAAATAAAAGTCTGTGTAAAGATGTATAATAATATTATTTTTAATTAAAAATATAGGGAGTCTTATGGAAATGAAGAAATAAAAATAATAAACAGTAACAAATTTTGGAAAATATTCGAGATCGCTGGCCACGCTTAATAAATTATTTTGGCTGTCATTCCATACAACGAAAGCGAATTTTCATTTTATGTAATTAAAAAGTAAAATGGCGTATTTAAAATTTTTCCGAATGCAGTCAGTTTCCTTTTATAGTAATTAAGGTAAATCAAAAGGTTTTATTGAAAAAAATCGTATTAAGCGTGGCAAGCGATCCTGAATAATTACCCAAATATCTTTTAATATATTTTCATTAACAAAAAATTGTTGGAAATGCAAATTCAGTTTGATATGTGCTCATCGTGATGGATGTTCAACAAGACATCGTTGGAGAATATAAGTCCGCACACTTCACACACTTGCGTTTCGATTTCGTGGCTGCTCAAGTGCCTTTTTAGCAGACTTCCATTTATGAACTGCTTTTTACAAATACTGCATTCAAATTTGTTTCCCACGTGAGTTAAAACATGACGGGATAAACCGTTATAGGAATTAAAACTCTTTCCACAGCTGTCACATAGATGCTGTGTGTTTTCCAATATATTGGTATGCTGCTTTATATGCGAGTATAGCTGGTTTCTGTTACCAAATACCTTAGCGCAAACTTTACATCTAAACACGCAATATGAGTCGTCTACAAAATTTGGACCACCGTGTTGCAATCTTCTATGATTCTGCAAGTTGGCTTTATTAGAGTAAACATTCCCACAATCTTCACAAACAAAATGAGCGGAATTGATATTTAGTTTGGATTTGACGTGTGATTTGGCATGGACATAGAGCTTGTCTTTGGATTGGAATATACTCCCACATTCACGGCACTTGTAAACACAACCAATCTCAGCCACAAAGTCAGAATGGCACTTCTCAATGTGTTGGTTAAGTCTATCCACTCCGAGGAACTGTTTCCCACAATGGTGGCATGTACATGCTTGCGGTGTATTGTGAACAATTCTGTGTTTTAACATCTTCTCTTTAGTTTCAAATAGGTTGCCGCAGTCCACACAGGTTCTTTGTAAGGCTTCACAACTGCCCATGTGGTTGGCGAGTCTCTCAAAATCATTAAATATAATTCTACAACACATGCAGGAATAACATTCATTATCAACATTATTTTTTTCTTTGATTGGAGTCGTTCTAGATTGTTTCGATAAGAGTTCATTAACAATATCTAAATCAGAATCCAAAACATCAATTTCCATGTGTATCTCGTAAGAATCATCCGGAGGGTTTGAAAAACTAGAACCTTTCACATTCGTTACCTTGGTGACTTTGATGCCACTGTTCACCAATTTACTGGCAACATCGTCTGAGGTTGTTGGTAGGTTTTCACTTGTTAAATATTCCAATGCGGTAAATGTATTTGAATCATAAGTCAAAAGTTCCATATCAAAAGAATTATTACTGCTGTCTAGGAATTCAGCCAGGAATTCACTTTCACAGGGGGATTTTAAGTTTTGTCGATTTGAGATTTGTTCTGCAAGGAAAGGACTTTCGGTTGCGATTTGTGCAGCTTGATTAGTCAAACAATCCAGTAACCATTTTTCGCAATGTTTTGAATTTATATAAAAAGTGTAAAAATCTTGAAGATTGTTGGCACACTTTTCACAAATAAATTTAGGTAGTAAATCATCGCAATTTACTTCGATGGAAAGACATGTGGACAGTTCTAATGGTATGTTGTTCATATTTTCCAAAATAGATAGAAGCGGTTTAGACTGTGATAAACACAGTCTACAATGTTTGTCGAAATCTTCAACACTTAGAAATGATGTATTTATAACAGGGGTGCTTTCCATATTTGTAGTAAAATTAAAACAATATTTCCACTACTAGCTACTGATTATCAAATTTAAAATGATTCGATTTTGACATTTGACAGCAAGCCAGAATTGACAGAAATGCATTCCATAGAAAAAACCACCTGCGAAGTAGCGATTAGGAATGAGCGCGTGATCGTTATAATATAAATATTTCGAAATAGTAATAGTACCTATCCGGTGGATAAGCAAAATAGTATTAGTAAAAATAATGATCTATTTTTACTTTGTTGGTGAAATTTTGTATGCAATTCTCAAGGAAAACAGAACTTGCGCATTTGATATGAGTGTGTACATGATAATGCCAGTTACAGCTTTGTATCTCAAACTATGCAACATTCATACGTGAGGGTTTGACTAGTCTGTTCGAAGGCTAGACTTGGCTGACCTTAGCTGTACGATTGTCCCTCACGTAGATATTAGTTTAGTATGATGGTCCCCGTCCGTTCAGTACTTTATTCTGTATTTATAATCAATTCTTTCTGTGACTCAAAGCCAGCGTAGGAAATCATGTAGAAAGGTACCGCATATCCAGAACATCCCTTGAACACTATATATTATGTAATAGAATGATTATTATGCAGATTAGACCAAAAACTTTAATTGCACTGGGTAATATTGCGAAGATTACAGTTTTACCAGAATATCGTTGGAAGACATTTTATGTCTTAATAATTTTATCATCAATGTGTATAATAATTATCTTACCAAATTTTAAAATTGGTAGGTACATGTACCAGTCAATTTTTTGTTTTGTTTTTGCATATATGCCAAATGCGCCAACATGCACTAATTCACCGCCATCTTTAATAATACACGCCGTGCTGTAGAAAATGCACTATAGACCTGTTTTCGGACTTCTGGCACTGGGTTTATCAAGGTTTAGTTACTAGACCTCGCTACACCAGAGGTCCGAAAACAGGTCTCTTTAATTTGTCAGTTTATTTTCTACAGCACGGCTTGTATTAATAAAGATGGAAGTGGCCTATAACAAAACGGCATTTAGATATGCTAATTTGAGAAATTTTGGACATTCAAATATAATATACTGAAATTATAAATGCTTCAAAACAAAAGCAGATCCAAGACGCTTTTTTACTCAAATATTACACCGCAGTTAATACTAAATGTCAAGGAGTTATAAAAAAATATGGATAGCAAAAAACGTATTTCATCAAATTTTACATGAAGTCTTCTACATTTCATCTTTTACCGGTTGCCAAAAAATATTCCTTTTTATCTGGGAATCACTATATCTAGAACAGTGTTCCGCAAAGTGTGCTCCGCGGCACACTGGTGTGCCGTGGCCATGTGTAAGTGTGCCGCGAGTCCCGCGTCACTTCTCACAAAGTGCTCTGTAAATCGGTTTTTACTTTTCTGTGCGGCGCGGCGGCCGGAGGTGGCGTGGGTGGGACTCGATCGCTGCGAAGTGGTCGTGTGCTACGCCGCTACGCTACATTATCACGTGTGCTACACTACATAAGTGGGGTGCTATTGCTACATTATCACGTGATTGCGCACGAACTATCGGGGTGCATGCGCGTGACAACATAACATTACGAATTACGACGGCGACGTTGCGCCCGCTTGTTTAGTAGTCATTCGTTAATGCTAGTGTTTGGTTGTGTCGCCGCGAACTTAATTGACTTTTTTAATTCATCAATTCATCAAGTCTGTTTAATGCATTGTATCAGGAAATGGGAGCAGATCATCAGTCACTTCTGTTTCATACAGAAGTAAGATGGCTTTCTCGCGGAAAAGTGCTTTCTCGGATTTACGAGCTGAAAAAGGAGACCCAGACATTTCTAGAAACCCAGGGTTCAGACTTTGCTTCTCTATTTAAAAAAGAAGAATGGGTAGCAAAACTTGCATATCTGATTAAATGATCTGAACAAAAAAATGCAAGGAAGAAATTGTAACATTTTAACGTCTTCGGACAAGATTGAAAGCTTTCGCGCTAAGTTGGTGCTATGGATCAGCCACGCTACCAATGGTAGTAACGAAATGTTTCCAAATGTCATGGCTGCCGATTCAGAAAAAAAAGTGCAGGCTTTGATAGTGAAACACTTGGAGCTGTTAGCAGAAAAAATGAACTCATATTTTCCTACCTGCAACCTATGGACTGGGTAAGAAATCCATTTTCGGAAAGCATTTCCCTTGGACATTTACCAATAAACGAGCAGGAAGAATTCATGGAGCTTAAAACTGATCGGACACTAAAATTAAAATTTTCTAAAACAGAGTTAGCACATTTTTGGCTCCACGTAAAAAATGAGTATCCACTGCTGTCAAAGCGAGCTATTGCAATTCTATTACCATTTGCCACGACCTATTTATGCGAATTGGGGTTTTCAACTCTCACAACGATAAAGTAAAAAAAAAGAGAACGCCTGAGGACGATCGACGAAGAGATGCGAGCAGCGTTATCAACGATTGTTCCAAATTTTGATCGTCTGTGTTCAGTTAAACAGGCTCACATTTCGCATTAAACATCTTTTCATGTTATATTGATTTTAATAATAAATATTAATATAATATTGTTTTTGGTAAATTTTGGTTCGGAGTGGCCACGCTTATTACGAATAATTTTTAGAAAAAAACTTTAGATATGCCGTAATTACTATAAAAGGAAACTTTTTGGCTTGGTGGCGGCGGAAAAAAATGCATTTTAATTATCAATTGCGTAAAATTAAAATTCACTTCTCGAACCGATTCGGTGACAGTTCGCGGTCATTCTGTCACTGTTATGTGATAAATATCAATCATAATTACACAAACCCGGCTAGACAAACCCTGCTTTGCCAAACAAACCATTCAAAACCTGGGATGTTTTTTTAAATTATGATGACATGCAGCTTTCGTAGTTTAACCTCAAAGTTCGCCGTTATTTGTAATAAGCCTGGCCAATCCTATCCAAAATTTACCTTGTTTTTTTTTTCTTTGGTGTACCGTTAAAATTTCTTGATTAGTTAGGTGTACCGTGAACATAAAAAGTTTGCGGAGCACTGATCTAGAACACAATATCTTATGAAAAAAATCTATTAGAAAGTCTCCACTGAGAAGCGTGGGGGTGATCACACATCACCAAAATTTGCATCACAGTAAAGTATCAGCTAATAGTTCTTTCCAGTGTTGAGTAAATGGCGCGAGTACAATCTTGGCGCCCCTTGTCAAAACCAGTAGACGCCTAGGCACTACGCCCTAGGCCCTACTACCTACTACCTACTGGTAGTAGGTAGGTGATCATTTTCATCAATAATATATTTATTTTTGTGTAACGCCATTTTTTATGAAAAATAATCTCACGGGCCATGTGTTAGGACTGTTAGATGTTAGGTTTTGTCAGCGCCTTGGCAATTCGGGGCTCGGAGCGGACTGCTCCTATTGGGCCCGCATGGGGCCGGCTCTGTGAGTACCTCATACAATATGAAATGCAAATAACTCACCTCACAAGATATATTTGTCCTAACTCTCTCTCTCTTTGTATTAATATGAAAAGGTTTGCATTTATATAAATATTTTTTATCAATACAATTTTTTGAGTTGGGGCGTTATTTCGTGTATGCAACATTTTTTGTTGTTTTAGAGCTGTATCCCAGAAAAATATTTAGCTGTACAAGATTGTAGCACCTTTTTGAAATTTCACCTTCAAGAAAGAGAAATAATAGTTCTTTCCAGTACAACAGACCGGAAGACACAAGTAAATAATACAATGTTGTAGTAATATTTTTATTTGATTTTTATTAACTCGTTTTTCATTTTATTTTTATTATTTGAAAACGTTTTTTAACAGTATGACAACAATGCAAGTTCTATTAATAGATATATTCCTGAGGTGCTGTGAGGAGTTTTAGTAAATACACTAAGGACGGGTTGTTTCGGAAAATTTGAACAATTCATCAAATTTCAACGTTCATTTTCGGGTTCTGTGAAAGACTTATTCAATTTCTGTTTTTATATCATTGTAGGCTAGTTGCTTGACAAAACTGAAATAAAAAACAGAACTTGAAAAAATCTTTCACAGAACTTGAAAATGAACGTTGAAATTTGATGAATTGTTCAGATTCTCCGAAACAACCCGTCCTAATTGTTACTACATACATTTCACAGTATTGCTTTAAAACAGAATGTATTGTTATGCTACAGATAACACGAATAAATAGACATTTAATTGAACGTATTGAATACAATATTTAAAGTATTTTATTATCATATATACATTCTGGCTTACCATCATGGTTCAACATGCCTTATTTCTATGTTTCGTGTATAAAACTTGTATAAACATACAAGAATATCTACATGAAGTTATAATATGGTAACCATGAATTTAGTAGTATTATGTGTATTGTTCAAGTACACAAAAATATAATTAACTTAATACTATTTGTTGTCTTCAATCTAAAGAAAATTATAATTTTTTTGTTAAAAAATAATAATTATGGTACTAAAAAATATAATTTGAGGTTCTGTAGATCCCAAAGATTGATTGGCTGATCAGGTGGAAAGAATGCCAGATAACAAAATAAAAATAGATGTTCATTACAAATTTGCTTTAAAAAACCAAAATGGTAATAAAATGAAAGAATCCTAATACATTATCATATATTTAATTTCACCTGATTACGGGATTTACAATACAACGACTTCTCATACCTATTATGAGTTTGAGCATAATGTCAAAATATAACTAAATATATAGTTTCATAGAAGTAAGTTTATATATTTTTGTAGAAATATTTGCAGATATATTTTTCTCAGAATTTTTTTCATAGAGAATTTTTTTTCATAGAAATAAATATATTTTGAAAGGCAAACATTCCAGGGTTACGAATAACCTGACAATATTTGAAAATCTTCTACTACCATCTCGGTAAGCAGAAAATGTCGCTAGTGTCGTGATGGAGGACTTAGCCAGCCGAAGAATTGAATACGCGACGCCTGGGTGGAACTCAAACGCGATGCCCACTCAGCCAATGATCGTTCAGTGCATGTATTTACGATGTTTACTGTGGGGTGTATAGGCTGCTCATTCAAAATAAACAGACACAAATAAATAAGTCAGTTACGTTGAATGAAAAAATGATGTATCTTACAAATTTGTTTTTAAAAAACGAAAATGGTAACCAAAGGAAAGAATTTCAATACATAATATTAATTTCATCTGACTACGGGCTTTACAATAAAGCTACTTCTCATACATTTAGGGAAAGGATAGACCATTGTACAAATATATTGATATAAAACAAAAACGGTGCTATACAAATGATCTAAATATAATTTAATGAAAGCAAAACTATGATTAAATATTTTTTCAAGGAAGTATATTATATATATATTTTTTAGAAGGCCGTTTAACTAAAGCAGGTGTAGATATTATTCATAGATTTTTTAAATAGAATATATAAATATTATGTTTAATATAAATACATACATTAAAAAGCTGGTGTATTTTTGATAGATTTTTTAATAGAATTTTACATATTATGTTTCGTATAAATACATTTATAGATTTTTTTCATAGAAACATATATATTATATGTCGTATAAATATATACATATTTACGCTATTTATTGTGTTTTAAGTGCTCGTTCAAAATAAACAGACACAAATAAATAAACCGGCTAACTAAAGTTACGTTTAATAAAAATATATGTTTCTTTCAAATTTGCTTTAAAAAAACGATTATGGCAATCACAGGAAAGAATCATAATACAAAATAATAATTTTACCTTACTACGGGATTTACAATACAATGACTTCTCATATTATAAGTTTGAGTATAATGGCAAAACTAAATTAAAAGTATAATGGTCATTAATATATTAAATTCATGTTGTATCACATTTTATCTAAAGTTAATTACCTATAAATGGCAATCTTTAGGTATCAATTTAATTCTATGCTGACTGACGCGAAATAATAAAGATGAATAAAAAAACGCTGAGCCAAGCTGAGTTGAGTGAAAATTCAAGGGATATTATGTTAGTGAATCTATTTAGGTAGTAAATAACGCTTTTTTGAAAATGGAAAAAAGTGCAGACCCTTGAAAATTCACGACATCAAATTTACTTTACTCAAGATTAACCCAAATAAATTTGAACAAAGAAATAAACATTTTCATATTTGGAATTAAAATAATTTTTAGGTAAAAAAATATCATATAATAGGTAGGTACTTCATCGCTTATTTGAATTCTTGACACATCAATTACAATTTTGAAAAAGATAGTTAAAATAATGTAATACAGGAAGGCACTTTATGGCTTTATGTCTGAATTTTTGACACAAATGATACTTCACTGACGATAACAAATCCGAGTTCATTGAACCGGAGTTACAATCACTCATAGACAGACAAACCCACAACCGCAATAAGTATATTTTATTATCTTTTGTACATTATAAATTCTTATGCTAGTAATGAAAAAATAAAAACATTGTTTATTCGTCAAAACTCAAACATAACACAATAATAAGAAACTGCGAACATTGTGTAATCCTACATAATTTATTAATGGCGTTTCAATAAAATTAAATGTGTGCTTCCAGACCGCTGTCAATGAAATCTTTGAGTACATGGGAAAAATTATTTGGTTGAACTCTACACCAGTTGTTGAGAGCTAGCATGGTGAAGGGAATGGAGTGCTCCATCTCTTCAATCCTCATGGCGTTGATGATTTCTGCGGCGGCTTCCTTAGGCTTGACGATGCCCAAAAGGCTTGGGAAACGGATCTTGGGTCTTTGGCAAAGACCGGTGTCCACGATGTAGGGATAGATGGTGGTGGTTTTGATCTGGAAGGAAAAGGGCAATCAATTACTATGTATTTATGACAGACTGAATATTTAAAATATCAGGATGATAATCTCCATAAGTTAAATGTTATGTATTTTTTAACTCTCTTAAGCTTTTCCTAAACATCATTCATTTTTAATTACGACATTCTAAAAATATAAGACGTGTTACATTCACACTAGTCCAATATAAAATGTAGCACCGCTTATGAAAAGGATAGCCATTTAAAGACTATGTGTGCACGAATGAAATAGCTGTATGGACGGTTCGCTAAAGCGTGTCCACTGGACCTAGTTCGATGAAAATACGCGTGTTATCACAGTTACGTATCAATTAATTCAATTAGAACATTAAAAAAATTATATTAAATGTTGGTAGGTAATTGCTATTGGCGGGGAAAAAAACACTCATCCGGGGGAGGGGGTGTCGGAATCCTTGATTAAATGGTCTATAATGAGAATTTTATAATTGCACTCTGACTAGAATAATGGTTTCCTTCTAAATTCATCATCAGATGATTCCACAAGTAGAATTTTAACAATGCATTCGCAACACAGAACTGGTTTTAACTTATGAGTGACTCTTTGTGCAAGTCCTCACAATTAATTAATTGAAATTATGAAATTAAAAAAATTATGACAAATTAACGTTAGAACACCCAAACGGTTTTCCTCCGAATGTTGGAGCAATTTTATAACTGCGATTGGAACATATATTTTTATTTTTATGTAACACTTCACAAGAGCGCCTCTGTCTGTACAGTGTAAAGGCAGGGGAGATATGGCGCCACCCTGTTGGGCAGCGTTGTAAGACGGGTTAAGGTAGGGGCTCTAGGAAGGGCTTTATTAATGCGGGTCTTGAAGAGGCCCAGATTATATGAAGGAGGAAAAACAAATGCCGGTGGCTCGTTCTAAATACGAGCCGTCTTACACAAAACGAGTCGAAGAAGCGGCCCGTTCTCATGAAGCCAACATCAACCCATCGTGTACGTCGAGTTTCACGAATATGTGATCTAAAGTTCCCACTTCTAGACCACAGAATGTACAATCTGGGGAGTCAACGACGTGAATTTTAAAAAGATGGGAAGGAACGGAACAATGTCCGATCCTCATTCGAATGAGTGAAGAAATTTATTTTATGGAAAAATGAGGGAATTGCTGAAACCACGGTTTTGATGGCATAGTCCTTTGTATTGAGGCATAGCAGGCTCCCTTAGATTGACTAGCAAACTGCCAATACTCAGCTGGTTACTATTAAAGAATCTGCTAGACGTATACAAGACGCCCATTTTCTTGGTAAACGAGATTTACTCGGGCATCTACAGAGTCCTGATACTTGAGCCGGTCTCATAAATTTATTCCAAGCATTTCAATGGAGTCTTTATTGGGGAGGGTGTTTCTATCAAATTGCACCAGACAGCCATTGATCTCCCTCTTTGCCAAAATCAGACACGCTTGGGTTTTTGAGACGTCCAAACTGACCAGGTTGGCCTACCCCAGGCAAGAACCTTCTCGAGTTGGTAGTCAACTTTTTGTCTCAAAACTGTCTCAGAGCTGTACGGACATCATAACGTAACATGATAATATTTCCTGATACATTTTCAGCAGATGAATACACGCTGCGTTCAGGATGCAAATTTTATTTTGTGCTGTATTTAGCGTTGCCGGACCGAATGGCCCAGCGAACGCGGGTTGCAGGTTCCTTACCGCTTTCAAATACTCAAGAGTTCCCTTTATGGGTGAAAGCCAGAAATCATTCCATTAACGAAAAAAAGCCAAGAGAATGACACATTATGATGGCATTGTTTTATTATAATTTTAAGAGGAGAATAGCGATGACAATAAATCAGAACACTTACCTGAAGCTTTCTAGGATCGGCCCTCAATTCCTCTCCGAGAGCTTCCATGATTCCTCGGACGGCAAACTTAGATCCGCAATAAGGCACCAGATTGGGCAGACCAACTACTCCAGCCATAGAAGACAGTGCTACAATGTGGCCTCTGTTCTTCAAAATCATGCTTGGCAGGAAAGCTTTGTTCAACTGTAAAAAAACATACATTATAAATTATTTTTCAATATCACCAGTACAGCTTATGAAACTACCGAATTGGGCATTTATTAATCTAATATTAATGATATTTAAAGAGAAAAATGAAATATCTTCCGTATCGAAACCCTTCAGACACAATAAAAGTGATAATTGATCTTGCTATAAAACTGGTATTTAATAAGATAATGTCTTACCCAGAAGTGAGCGAAAACATTGACGTCAAACATTTTCTTGATTTCTGCTTCATCATGGTCTAAGAACTTCTTGCAAGGCATAATTCCTGCATTGTTGACCAGCACTGACACCTCTCCTACTTCTTTTCTGATGCGATCAGCCAGCTCCGTGACTTTATCGTTTTTGGATACATCACACCTTAAAGAAGAAAATCAGGATGCTTGAATTAGGAGAATACAAAAATAACACACTCAAAATTTGAATAAAGAGTTGAGTTTACTAAAAAAAGGGATTCTTTAAAATAATGTTCATATTTTCTATGCTATTAAGCTCATTTTAGATTTACAGAAAGTATTTATTCAATAATATATTGTGTACACATTATTACATACATATTATCTCACACGAGAACTATACTTTTATAATGTATGCACGGAGAAAAATGAGTAATGCTAATTTATTAAAAATCTCTTCAAATTATTGGTAATCCTGTTAAAAACGGGACTGCAAGCCGCTTCCTGATGAAGTATTATTAAATTCATAATAATATCGGAACACATGTTCATCCACCTGCGTTTGTCTCAATAATATAATATAACGAAATGTAAAAATGTCATACTACGTATTAACATGAACGTGTTCAAACATCGTGATAAAATATTGGTATTTTACAAGTTTATCAGGTTACCTATCAATTCATTCGTTAATGGCCTATATTCCCGTTTTTAACAGGATTACGGATATTTTGAAGAGATTCTTAATAAATTAGCAACATTTTGTCATTAGGAAGTTTTTTATGTGTGGGAAAATAGGCTAAGCCTACAGGGCCGGTTCTCCGCAGGCCCAATTGGAGCAGTCCGATCCAGGCGCCGAATCGCCAAGGAGCCAAAGTGCTGATAATACCTTACACCTTATATGGCGCCCTTGAGGTGCCAGGCGCCGTGGCATAGGGCCGGCCCTGTATGCACCCTTAGATCACTCAAATCAAATGATTTATTAATCTATCTATATATACAATACAGGTTGTTAACAGACTAACGAACCAGTGATTCCTGACATTATTTTTAATTAAAAATATATTTGGGTCACCGGTGATAATTTTTTTTGTTTTTATTTAAATAAACAAAAAAATACTTTACATTTCGTCACTGGTCACTGGTCACTCAGCCAAGTAACCGCCCGACCTCCCACCCAACCCAAACTGAACAACAATTTTTTTTGGTTACAAAAAGTAAAAAAAAGTTTTTTTTGCTCTAAATAATCCCAGAAATCATTATACTTTGTCAGGTACCTACGTCTCTTTTAACACCCTGCATAAATAATAGTGCACGTGGGTTTGTTTTTTATACAAATATACAGTTTTATTCCGAGATTTATGAAATTTTGTACACTTGACTTTCAAAACAAATGGAAACTTTCTACAATAGAATACGAAAAACCACCCTATTTCCTTTTCCAATCCCTTAAAGCTGGATGATAGCACTTATTGATTGAATTTTGCTCACTTGATGTTCCAAATTATAGGAATATTACTGTATACATGTAATTAAAAAACCTCTTCATGAAGCTTGGGAAACTACGGGTATACGTGTTCAGAGAATACAGGGGAAGCTTGCACTTTTATTTTTAATGAATTATTTTTAACTTACACATATGCGTGGGCTTTGCCTCCATTGGCTTTGATATCCTTGACTGTCTCCAGGTTTCCCGCCTCGTTGATGTCCACACAGACTATGGTGCCCCCCAGAGCGGCAAACTGGAGACTCAGCTCTCTGCCGATTCCATGACCAGATCCCGTGATCTGGAATAATTATTACGACACACGTTTATATCTAACACTTAATGTTGAACAATTCATCAATTTAATATTCAAGTTCTGTGAAAGTCCTATTCAAGTACCTGTGTTCTGTTACCAGAGATGTGCAAAATGGGTACCCAAAACCATTTGAAATGCAAAATGGAAATGGGTCAAAACTTTTTCATTTGAAAATGCAAAATGCAAAATGGTTTTTAGAAAAGCATTTAAAATGCAAAATACCTATTTTCAAAATGCATTGAAAATGCAAAATGGTTTCTCAGGTCAAACAATTAAAATAATTATAGAATTTTTAAACAATTTTGTCATTTAACAATGGACATCAATGTAGAACATAGAATAAACTCCCTGGTAGGAGCCCTGGCAATTGAGTTATACCATTACAAAAAATACTGATTCAAATACTGAACATGGGGCCATGACGCTGTAATATTAAATATTAGATAGCAGTTTCTATGTTTTTACGTTGGCAATATTAGACCCGCCCAAATTTTTTGTGGTTTCTAATTATAGACCCATTTCACTCTTATCTAATATATCGAAAATTTTTGAAAAAATTGTTAAAAAAAGACTAACTGCATTCTTAAAAAAAAACTCGATTATAAATGAAAATCAATTCGGTTTCACAGAGGGAAAAAGTACCCAAGATGCCATTGCAAAAATTTCATCTAGTATTCAGAGTGCCCTGGACAAATCAAATAAATGTATAGGAATTTTTATTGACTTAAAGAAAGCATTTGACAGCATTTCCCATGAAAGACTTATATTAAAATTAAAAGAAAATGGCATTGACCACTTAGCTCTTAAATGGATAGAAAGCTACTTAAAAGAGAGACCTCAAATTGTAAAATTAAACCAAACCTTTAGTACACCACTAACAAGTACATTTGGCATTCCTCAAGGCACGGTCCTCGGACCATTACTATTTCTAATGTATGTAAATGACATTTTCCAACAGAAAATCAAAGGTGAATTAATCTCTTATGCTGATGATACTGTTTTATTAATAAAAGGTCAAACATGGGAACTAGTTAACAAACTTGCAAATGAATGTATTAATATCTTAAAATCGTGGTTTGATAATAACCTACTCACACTTAATGCCAAAAAAACAACATATGTATTATTTTCACTACAAAAAATACCTAAACACAAAGTAAATATCATAATCCATGATGAAAATTGTGACAATGTCAACTGTAAACTACTTAATCCTATTTGTACTGTAATCAACTCTTCTTCTGAAATTAAATATCTTGGTGTGATCATCGATGAAAATTTGAAATGGAAAAGCCATATTACGGAGTTAGTAAAGAGAATAAGGAAATGTATATATATATTTGTTAGGTTAAGAAATATTTTAAATGTGAAAATACTAAAAAATGTATATTATGCTCTTGTCCACTCCCTGCTTATTTACGGAATCATAGGTTGGGGAGGATCTTATAAAAACAACCTAAACTCAGTAAAAGTCTCGCAAAAAATTATTATAAAGGTAATACTTAAAAAAAACTCTACTTTCCCAACAAAATTGCTTTTTAAAATGTTTCCAGTACCAAATATTGATGATATATTTAAGCAAACTTCAATTATAAAAATGTGTAAAGAAAAAAATAACACAGAATATCAAGAATTTTACAAACTGATGAGAAATGGAAATCAATTTATTACGCCAATCTTTAAAACAACTCAAATGCAAAACCATTATATTTACCAAGCCATAAAAAACTACAATAATCTCCCTTCCGAATTGCGCTGTATTACGAACCAACAAGAACAAATCAATAAAATCAAACTTTTTTTCAAAAAAAACTTATATTAAAAAAATATATGGATATACTATATTTATATTTTACACATAACATTGAATCACTGAAGTAAGAATCGTGGCTCCCTTATCAGGCACAAGAGCTCCTCTTTTCTGATAAGGTATACATGAGCAATTAAGTACCTAAATATTATAATTTGCAAAAAAATGTATGTATTAATGTAACTATGATCTATATTAAAAAAAAAAAAAAAAAAAAAAAAAAAAAATAATCTGTAGTCGTGGTGTTTTTGGATGTACCATCATGTAATATGTTTATTCTATGTTCATTAAAATAAAATCTTACCAGTATAATATCGTCTTTGACTGACTTTGGTTCCTTGGGCACAAACTGCTTATAGATGAATTGAACCTGGGCCAAGGTCAATCTGAAGAACAGAACCAGGATATCCAGGATGAGTACGGCCACAGACAGAACCTTCGGACCGATCCCCTGCTCATCTTGACTGTTGAAACAAAATGGTTATTTATTAGTTTTATGATTAGTTCTTATATAATGAAGGCGAAATGATATTTGAGAGTTCCAAAAACTGGAAGTTGAGCCTCTGTGCAAAGAATATTGAATGCCATCTACAATGCATATGCGTAACTTATAGGCTAGCTGTTGGATCCACAATACCCACAGAAAAGATAAAATGGTGGAAGTGTGTTGTATGATCAAAGAAAGGTCAATTGTAAGTATAACTCTGAGTAAAATTGATAGTAAATGATTAAATGCCGAAAAAAGCAAAAAAAAAATTTTAAAATTTTTTTTTTTTTCCTTTGTGTGATGTATAGGGTTTTCCAATAAGAGGTGTTATTTTGAATAGCCCGCTATTTCGGTAGATGTTACTTGAAGCTGTCATTTTTTACATTTGACAAGTAAAAACTACGCTATTTATAAAAATGGAACGATACACGCTTTAAAATTATTAAAATTCACTATTATTAATTATTAGAATTCCATCGAAAAATTATCTTGAGTGATGAGGCCCATTTCCACCTCGGTGGCTTCATCAACAAGCAAAATTTTCGCATCTGGGGCTCGGAAAACCCAATAGTTATTGTTGAAAAGCCTCTCTATCCTCAACGTGTGACTGTTTGGTGCGGTTTATGGTCCGGCGGAGTCATTGGACCTTACTTTTACGAAAATAGGCTGGAGCAACAGTTACGGTGAATGGATTGCGCTATCGAGAGATGATTAATGATTTTTATGGCCGGAATTGGATGGTATTAATCTGGACAACGTTTATTTTCAACAAAACGGCGCTACGTGCCACACAAGCAACGAAACTATTGATCTTTTACGGGAAAAGTTTCTTTGAATATCAAAATAACACCTCTTATTGGAAAACCCTATAGATTCCCCAGTTTCCCGCTCGTACCGCAAGTTTCCGGACACCGTGTATAATATACCTATGTAACATATTTTTAAGGCTTTAAGCCATAATTTATTTCACCGGAGTTCCTTGTTATATTATCTATCTAGGTATATTTTACTAGTACCGTCTATTATCGCAATGCCAATATTTGTAGTGATTGTAATAATTGGTAATAGTCGAAGTCTCAATGATAAAATATTGAGGTTGTGTCATGCTCCCGTTCGAAGATATCGTTTGGTGTTGCCAACAGACAGACAAGTTGAAGGCAGAGGTCAAGATTTTTTAAATTATGTAACTTAGCTGACATCAGAGATGGCAGTATACTTAATATTCTTATTTATGTACAGATTAACTAATTTTTTATGCGATATTACAAGTAGTCAGGCAGGTTTTAATATTTTCATTATATTTTATGATAAGATTTAAAAAATATATATATTTATTGGAAGATCGAGATTGCCGTGTGATCAAGATAATCAATATTATAAGTATTAGGAACGGTGAACGGGTATGTCATCAAGGAAGAGAATTTAGATAAAAACCGACAAAACACATTTAAAAAACCCCACGCTTTCGCAAAACACGGTCACCAAGTTACTGGTTCCTACGAATTTTTATAAACCGATGTCTATGCTTTTGTTCAATTTATAATTTAACAATTTGTTAACAAAACCTTGAACGTAATATTCCTAGCTACGGTAATGTGATTACGCCATTAGGTGGTGTACCTACCTCAAGATGCTGCGGTGGCCTGAGACACGTGTCTTGAAGGTAATTGAACACATATTGACGTATTTGATTCCTAGGTCGTGTAATATTGATATCAGAAAAATGAACACTATTTCGTCTGAGGTCAATTTGACCTAAAAGGCAACCATTGCCCAATATTTCATTGTACTATGTGATTACGATATTTATATAATTATGATATTATAGAAAAAAAACAATAGGGAAGTGCATAATTCAGCACGAACACACAGTACGTATTTGCAGCAAAGGGATAAATCCAAGACGTTGCAATGTGTTGTAAGATAAATACGTTGGGCAGGTGTAGATAGGCACTAAAAAGTAATAAAAATAATATAACGCAAAACTTGTATCTACACAATACGCCAACATGATTTAATTATATTCAATTTTCTTCGTATTTTTCACGATAAGAATATAAATATATAATACCATTTTACACGGTGTTTGGAAACTAGTGATACAAGCAGGAACATGGTGAATCGACATCACAAAGAGCAATAATTACCACATCGTGTAAACATTTGAATTGTATTTTTGGGCCGCTTAAAATACACTTTTGTGTAGATGCAAGAAGAAAACATCGCCATAAGTGTGTTTTATTTTATTTTGGGAAGTTCAGGCACAAATATTAAAATGTTTTAGGATAATTTTTAAAGAACTTAATTTGCAATATTATACAATTAAACCACAACCGAAAATTCGTTCGTAAGTAGGAGATTTGGAAGCAGTTTTTATAGGCCTAGCACTTTATTTTTTCTGGACTTACTATTACTTATACTAATAAAAAAATGCTCCTATATTTCAAACGCCAAGAGATGTGTTATACTCGCAGGATTTAATTGAAGCTAAGTACCACATTTTCATTTGAGCATTTCTTTTATTTTTCTTTTTTTATGATAAATATTTAGGAGTTAAAAACTTTGTAGCCGGAACAAGTTTTAAAACATGTTTTATTCAGTCACCCAAGTAAGTAAGTTTATAACAGGATTTATTAATGTTTTAGTGATAATTATTGTTTACGTTCCATTTCCGATATCGTTTGCTATCACTTAAATTCGCTCTATATTTATTATTGTATAACATCATAACAATAACAAGATAATATAATTTGTAACTTGTACATTGTACACACAATATTGTATTCCCATACTTGTTTAAATTATTTATAACTAATTAAAAAACAAAAAATGAAATTTATTCTGAATTTCACTGAAAGAACTAGCAACTAGCACTGACGAAATCTTCACAGTCTTAACTTCATTTCAATTAAACAACTCTATTCTAAAACATTATTTCTTTACATTTGTAAATGCATAACACACGTATATTAGAAACACTAGATCCCAGGGTCAAAAACGTATCCAACAAATAATTACAAATACATCATTTGGGCAAAAAAGCTTCCTTTACTATGATACTAAACTCTACAACAAAATCTCACTCTCATTCAAAAGTATTATAACATTTAAATCTTTAAAAAAGCTGGATACAAAACATGGGGAGATCATAAATAGAAAATATACTGACACCAAATACAGACTGAAATTGAAACCACTTAACTGCACTAAAAAATACCATGTTATTTATAATTATTTCAGAAAGTACTACTACTACTAAGTTTTATTAATATTTAAATGAAATCCTTAGCACGGGAGATCCCAGTGAGGTTATCTTTTTTTTTATTCTTCCGACTTTATGTCCGGGTTAAATCTTCCCCACAGGAAAAACTAAACCCTTCCACACACTTTTCCACAAATGATCATCTAGTCAATCAACATTATGCAAGTGCATTATATAAGCATAATAAATACAAAACAATACAAGAACAACACGTCAACTAACCAGAGATCAAACGGGACAATAATTCACCGACTCCGGATATTTTCATATCAGAGGGCTCGGTAGAACTTCTGGTTGGACCTATAAATCATACTGATCCCTCAATATAAATATTTAAAAAATCTTTCGTAATCCTACATGTATTAAAAATAACTGATTTTTATACATAAATTCTTTGACAGATCTAATAAGCCTAAATTTTGAATGAGAGAGCTAGGTATAATGCCAGTAGCCGAAATAACACATGGTAATATTTTTATAGTCTGAGAATGCCCAATTCATTTTATCTCATTTAATATGATTATTTTATTATGATTATTATTAATAAATACATTTTATTATATTAACCTTGACTCCGCAAACAATCCACCACTAGATGGGGACAGTTTGGTTATTTGGGTTGGTTAGGTGGACAACAGTCGTAACAGGTGTGATGAGTACATCACATCGCCTAACCAACATCACCAAACCTACTGTCCCCCAAACGATTACAACTGTATTTATTGCTTGAATAACAATTCTTATTACGAGCATGCCAAATTCTTTTAATCTCATTTCCTAAATCTGTATATTTTCTTATTTTTTCAGAAACAGATTTTTTAATATAATAAAATATTTATTATTACTATTATAGCTATACCCACGACAATATTCACGTTTATTGTATACTAGCTGACGTGTACCCGGCCTTGCTCGACTTTTCTCTACTTTATATACATATAATATACATGTATTATACAGGGTGAATCGGCACGTGCCCGACAAACTTTAACCAGCTATTCCTTAGCACATTTGGAGTAAAAAATGTTATGGGCACTTTGCTGTCCGGTAGCATTTTTTTTCAATTAAAAACAAAAAAAAAAAAAATTCCACACTACATCACTGTCATTGGCATTGCGTTTCGTGTTCAACAGCTGTTATAAGCAAGTATGTCAAAAAGCGTCTTCGCTCTTTCGCACACACTAAATAATAATAGTTAAAAATGAGACGAATGGTGCCGTGCAATTTCGTTGTGATTGTAAGTGTGCGCCAATATAGGTACACACGTGCATTATTCAACGGAATTCGAATAAAATATTTGCCAGGTGGGTTTTCAAACTTTGACAAAGGATAAAACAGTGGTGAAAATATGAATAATAAATTTTTTATTAAAAAAAAACGTTACCGGACAGCAAAGTGCACATAAGATTTTTTACTCCAAATATGCTAAGGAATAGCTCAAAGATATTAGAAGAACGAGATGTGCTATGAGCAGTTCATACTGTGTGGAATTGTTTTGCCCAGTGCCGCCGGTTTTGTTCACCAATACTACTGCACACCTTCGCTTACGCTAAGGTAGCCGCACTAATACATAGAACAGATTTCTGTGCGTACACGTCCCGATACCGTTCAAAGTACCCTAATTAGGTAATACTCCGCCTACGGTCCGGCGGCCAACATAGCATATCTCGTTCTTCTAATATCTTTGGAATAGCTGGTTAAAGTTTGTCGGGTACGTACAGATACACCCTGTATATATAAACCTTCCGGAAGAAATTCTCTAAATGATATGAATACCCTCTCAAAATCCGTTCCGTAATTTAGAAGGACAAAGGGCACAAACAGACAGACGCGGATAGCGACATTGTTTTATACTATTTAGAGACTTTTTAAAATTTTAGTAAGTACCTATGCAATATTCACAGTACAGTGTGATCAGAAATATCGTATGACGATATTTAATTATGACAACCACATTGTCCACTTCGGTTTAAAACGCACTTAACAGATCACAAAACTGCGGTAAGTAAATTCTTTGATTTTATTAATACCTTGCTAGGTGAATTAATATTAAACCTGTTTTGAGGTAGGTGGCAATGACGTTTACAATTAAGGCGACATAATATAATAACGAAAGTTTGCTTGATGCATTTTAATTATTTCCGATGAACGTAGTACTAAAATCTCTAATGTTTCTAGATGAATGTAAGCTATTTACATTTAAGATTAATATATTTTATGTAAAACGGTTAAAATTTTTTATAAAACGTATTTCAACTATAAAATAAACTATAAGCACACTGTAAGCACCAGATTTTATTTTTCTAGACAATGAATTAGTAACTTCCCTAGGGTTCTGTCCAGAAACGTTTGAGATTTTAGTCATACTTTCATCAGAAATAATTAAATTAAACCTAACGAAAGAGCGAATTTCTAGGACTGCTAAGGCAAAGTCGACCGTAGGTCCGACCATTACGTTAATATTTTCACTTCATTTTGGAGATTTGTCGCATATTTTTGTGCACGGCTGCTTCACTTATGTCGTTAAGATTCTGGCTTTATTTTAGGGTATTGTCTCATCTTAAGTTTAGTCCCAGCGAGAGCTCGTACGTACGTCGTCGATGTTCATCCTCTCCCTTCTCATGTTCACTTCTTTAAATTTTTGTTAAATATAATAGAACGTTGACGTCACTTAATTAACTCCCGCTGGGACTAGTTAAGCTATTAATATATGTAAAAATTACAAGTAGAACAGAAGTAAACATAATTAACTGCATTTTCAATAAAACTAATTATGGAGGCAGGTATGGGTACAGCCACCTCGGGAATCATTTATTGGATAACCAACACCTCTGCCATCGGTCCCCCCATGTGTTCCATACGTCTGGTACCCGGGAACATGGGGTAAGGTTTGTATAAGTATTGGCGGCGGATGCGTCTGCTCACTAATGCGTAGTGGGCCGATCGGGAGGTGATTTTGCACAAAAACGGCGCTATACAAATCATCGAAATATTATTATTATTATTGACCTTTTGACCTCCCCAACAGAACTTTCGACTCATCGCCTTATACCGCTGGGAGAAGGATGGATTCACACGTTCGTTACTCCTGGATACATGCACTAACCCCAGATTCCTCCCCATCTCGTAAAGAACCTCCATATAGCATCCCCAAAGATGACCTATAGGATGCTCTATTCTGTATTGAGCTAGAATATTAAAAAAAATAAACACCCTTTATGGTTTCTTTCTAAATGCGAGTATCAATATTTATTGATTGGATTTGATTTGTTTTTCATGCAAAAAGATAAAAATAAGTCTTTTCAAAACAAGAAAAAAAGGATGATAACACTTTCCCTGTTCCCAAAACAATTTGGAATAAATTTGCCACTTGATTGTGTAGCATGTTTGGAACAATTGCCAAATGTCTTCGATGCTAAATTCCCCCCGAA
Organism: Hesperophylax consimilis; assembly: GCF_061612785.1. Classification (NCBI taxonomy): domain Eukaryota; kingdom Metazoa; phylum Arthropoda; class Insecta; order Trichoptera; family Limnephilidae; genus Hesperophylax; species Hesperophylax consimilis. The sequence continues at coordinate 35,709,421 of NC_142838.1, read as the reverse complement.
GATATTCCAAAGTCGTTCACTTTACATTTGTGATTTTTGGTTGCCATAAAGCGGGGTGAACATTTCCCTCAGCAATGACATTCATAACAACTTTCTGCGTATTGTACCTGAATGATATATAATATAACATTGAATATAACCTTTATTGTAAAGGTTACATTTACAGGATTTTTCTATGTGTCAAGCATCTGGAAAATAGAAAGGAAATTGTTACATCACATTGGATTGATGTGTTAATTTCCTTCGATTTGCGGATCAGATGGATATGTGCCAATTTGATTGGATTTTGATATGTTCCGAAATTGGGTGGCTTCAAAATTAAACAAAACGGTGTAGGTAGGTATAGCCATAAAAAAGAGTTCTCTCCTTATGGACTAACCAGAGTGAGCACGTTCCAGAGTGGAAGATACTACCAGTATCGCCCTGGTGTAAGACCACCATTCAGAATTGAAACGTTGCTCCAAATGGCTTTAGCCGTGTTTAGTGACTAGATCTGAATAGCCAGGTACTTCCCCACCTTCCTCTTTCCCTTCCCCACTTACCTTCAGCCTCACAACATCCCCCAATTGGGGATGCCATAGTCTCACTGGCTCCAGACGGGAGCAGTTGGGACTCTTGTGAGGTATTCACTATAAAAAAAAATAAAAAAAAACCACTCGAAGACTAATAGATTCAAGACAATATTAATTGCATAAAAACCATTGATTATTTTGATAGGCAATTCATTAATTGAGTAACGCACAAAAGAAAACTAATCCATGTTGATAATCGTACTATACACACATATTTACTTAATTTATTCATCGTCATTATCTTGCTGTGCTGTGGTCTGAAGACGACTTTTACATTGGCTTAGAACCGAGAGAGATGTAGTAATATTCTATATATTTCTATTTTTGAAACAGACAATTCATGGTGGAATTCCTTTAATATATATTATCATGTTCTATATTTTTTTAAAGTAGGCTTGTATACCTTGAGCTCAAAGACAAATATATTGATCACTACGCCACGGAGGTCGCTAATTATTAATTACCTAACGAGGGAAATCATTATCGTTAGTTTAATGTTCATGTCATAAAACCCACCCCACTCTTTTAATTTGTAAAATGTCTGCAACCGCGTTTCTTTAAGAGTTGAGTTGATTATAAAATAATAAGCGCACGTGTTGTGCGAATTGCATGTACATAAATAAGGGCCAGCTACCTAACCAGTAATCTCTAACTAAGGAATGCATTATAATATGTATAATGTACATGCCTATCAAATGCCCATCTCTAGATTGTAGATATTTTCTCTTTGCAAGTTATTTTTCACATTGTATATATTCAGACAAAATCCGTGCGGTTGTTATAAGAAAAAGCATTCACTAGGCCAGTGTTCCGCAAAGTGTGCTCCGCGGCACACTGGTGTGCCGTGGCCATGTGTAAGTGTGCCGCGAGTCCCGCGTCACTTCTCACAAAGTGCTCTGTAAATCGGTTTTTACTTTTCTGTGCGGCGCGGCGGCCGGAGGTGGCGTGGGTGGGACTCGATCGCTGCGAAGTGGTCGTGTGCTACGCCGCTACGCTACATTATCACGTGTGCTACACTACATAAGTGGGGTGCTATTGCTACATTATCACGTGATTGCGCACGAGCTATCGGGGTGCATGCGCGTGACAACATAACATTACGAATTACGACGGCGACGTTGCGCCCGCTTGTTTAGTAGTCATTCGTTAATGCTAGTGTTTGGTTGTGTCGCCGCGAACTTAATTGACTTTTTTAATTCATCAATTCATCAAGTCTGTTTAATGCATTGTATCAGGAAATGGGAGCAGATCATCAGTCACTTCTGTTTCATACAGAAGTAAGATGGCTTTCTCGCGGAAAAGTGCTTTCTCGGATTTACGAGCTGAAAAAGGAGACCCAGACATTTCTAGAAACCCAGGGTTCAGACTTTGCTTCTCTATTTAAAAAAGAAGAATGGGTAGCAAAACTTGCATATCTGATTAAATGATCTGAACAAAAAAATGCAAGGAAGAAATTGTAACATTTTAACGTCTTCGGACAAGATTGAAAGCTTTCGCGCTAAGTTGGTGCTATGGATCAGCCACGCTACCAATGGTAGTAACGAAATGTTTCCAAATGTCATGGCTGCCGATTCAGAAAAAAAAGTGCAGGCTTTGATAGTGAAACACTTGGAGCTGTTAGCAGAAAAAATGAACTCATATTTTCCTACCTGCAACCTATGGACTGGGTAAGAAATCCATTTTCGGAAAGCATTTCCCTTGGACATTTACCAATAAACGAGCAGGAAGAATTCATGGAGCTTAAAACTGATCGGACACTAAAATTAAAATTTTCTAAAACAGAGTTAGCACATTTTTGGCTCCACGTAAAAAATGAGTATCCACTGCTGTCAAAGCGAGCTATTGCAATTCTATTACCATTTGCCACGACCTATTTATGCGAATTGGGGTTTTCAACTCTCACAACGATAAAGTAAAAAAAAGAGAACGCCTGAGGACGATCGACGAAGAGATGCGAGCAGCGTTATCAACGATTGTTCCAAATTTTGATCGTCTGTGTTCAGTTAAACAGGCTCACATTTCGCATTAAACATCTTTTCATGTTATATTGATTTTAATAATAAATATTAATATAATATTGTTTTTGGTAAATTTTGGTTCGGAGTGGCCACGCTTATTACGAATAATTTTTAGAAAAAAACTTTAGATATGCCGTAATTACTATAAAAGGAAACTTTTTGGCTTGGTGGCGGCGGAAAAAGATGCATTTTAATTATCAATTGCGTAAAATTAAAATTCACTTCTCGAACCGATTCGGTGACAGTTCGCGGTCATTCTGTCACTGTTATGTGATAAATATCAATCATAATTACACAAACCCGGCTAGACAAACCCTGCTTTGCCAAACAAACCATTCAAAACCTGGGATGTTTTTTTAAATTATGATGACATGCAGCTTTCGTAGTTTAACCTCAAAGTTCGCCGTTATTTGTAATAAGCCTGGCCAATCCTATCCAAAATTTACCTTGTTTTTTTTTTCTTTGGTGTACCGTTAAAATTTCTTGATTAGTTAGGTGTACCGTGAACATAAAAAGTTTGCGGAGCACTGCACTAGGCACCTACTTACTTATGAATTACCGTTGAAAGCTAAATTAAACACTTATACATACGTTAAAGCTTTAAGATCTATAAGGGTTAGTTACCGAATGATGGTTGTCACAAAACGTCAAAAATGTGACCAATAATAAAATTGTTTTAAATCTTAACTCTAACTATGAGTACTTCAATATCGAAAATCCCTGACAGCCTCTCCATATATGACACATATTGATCCACATATAAACCAGAGAATATGGTGTGGAGGTAATACTCAAAACAGAACAAATAACGTATTTTATCTACCGATTTAGCCAACCGATGAAATAATTTTATTTTTATAATTACACACTCTACATTAGTCCATAAATTTTATTCAACAGACTAGTGATTATTATGGTGTGGACACATTACAAATACAATTTTCCACGTTTATATGAATGTAACGTGTACGTTAGTGATGTAACGTGTACGTTAGTAATGTCGCTGACATATTTAATTTAAATTAGTCCACCACTTTTTAAATGTAAATAATGTATGAGAAATCATTATATTTTATTTCGATTTTCTATTGTTTGTTTTATACTGTTGTTAAAAATGAAATTTTGTAATTTTATGTACTTAAAAGCCCAATAGGGCGTCAATAAATAAATAAATAAATCCTACTCCTTGTTCTTATTAATTAAGAAAAAAGGTTAACCGGCAGACAAGCATCCATGTGGCAGCTTTGCTGTACTACCTTTTTAAAAAAATATATCACTGTTTTATACACCATGTATAAATAAAAAATAAAAATAAAATAAAAATACTTAACGAAGTCCTATTTTCAATTGACCGTTTTGCATTTCATTCGTCTGTAAATTCGTTTGTACGTTCCCTTTTCGGTTTCGAAAATCTGCTGCATCCTGTTTATTATTCAAGCAAGACTTAATTTGACCAGATGGCTAACTTTAACTAGGTAACTAGCTTTGACTGGATACTTGATTGATTTACGTTTTAGAAAATCTGCTAGAAAGAAAGAAAGAAAAGTAAGAAAGTCGCGCCGTGAATTCACGCCGTGAATATACGCCGCGATCCGCGCGTATACTGTGTCCATCCACACTCGCAAAGCTTCAGTCTTGTTCGCGGATTTAAACCGCAAACCCTTTGTCGCGGGCCAAAATACCGACAAAAATCGGGGAATGGCGCGAAGCGCGAATGCGAAGATTGCGAAGGCGTGAACAAGATCCACACTCGCGTTTCGCGGCCTTCGCGGCCGTTCGCGCCGCGAGTGTAGAGCGCTCTTAACTAGGTAACTAGCTTTGACTAGATACTTGATTGATTTACGTTTTCGAAAATCTGCTGCATCTGCTGTATTTTACGAGCACGCCTCAATTTGCCAAGATGGCCAACTTTGACAAGTTGGCTAATTTTGATCGAGTTTTTAGTATTGTGGTATCTACTAACCTGCCAGAAGAGATTTTGAATAAAATGATTTGGTAAATTTTTACCTACGACTGCCGTTTTTAATACGCATTTAAAAAAAAAACAAACCATTGATTCAACTGAGCACTATTGTCCATAATCATAAATACAAAAGTTGTTTTTATTTATTTTTCGGAATAACTTTATTGAGTAAAACTTCAAATTGTAATATTTAAATACTGAAGACAATATTAGTGATTTCTAAACGAAAATCTGAAACAGAAAAATCAGAAAAGGAAACGGTCACATCTGGGACTCGAACCCAGGACCCTTGTCTTTCCGGGACAGTGCTCTACCAACCTGAGCTAATGGGATAGCTAATTTTCGTTTAGAAATTACTAATATTGTCTTCAATATTTAAATATTAATTAATTTAGCACTGTCCCGCAAAGACAAGGGTCCTGGGTTCGAGTCCCAGATGTGACCGTTTCCTTTTCTGATTTTTCTGTTTCAGATTTTCGTTTAGAAATCACAAAAGTTGTTGTTTATTGTCATTAAGTTGAATCAAAGGTATTGGTTAGGCAAAATTATAGTAATAAAATTATTTTCGTTATTTGAATTTTAAAAATATTTTAAGGTTTATAAATAAATAGGTGGGTACTTAAGTACCTATTTATATGCCTTAGGATTTCAGAGGAAATTTTGGTTCTGATTTATTAAATAGAAGAAAATTAGAAATAAACTTTTTTGGCTCACTGCTGTGTTCACAGAACTAGTATTAGGTACGGTACAAACAGGTGTCAGGTATGCATAAATAGATTATGTACTTTTCTACCAATAAAAATTGCTGTGTTTTATGCAGGTCAGGTATTCCGTTGAATTGTTGAATAATAAGACTCTCGATGTTCTATCGTTCTATGACTCTCATAACAGCTAGATCTGACCACACCGGTGGTTGTAGTATTTGGGTTACGCAATGTTTTTTCTTCTCCGCCGAAAGAACCCGATTGGCATACATGTCGGGGAACCGGTTCAGATTGCGGACCAAGGTTAAACTTTGCACGTTCACTTTTGCGTTCAACTTTGTGGTTATGTTTTTGAGCCGAACAACGTTTACCCCGGGAGCGGTTTAGTTTGACTGCCATGGTAACCCATGAAGTCATAGTTTGTGCAATACTATAATTGCAAGAATCGCAATCACTTCTTTGTAGGATAGGATCTGTAAATTCATATTTAGGTAGTATGATGTCAAATTTACAGTATTCGCTAATTTGAAATTGCACTAATTTTGACTTTACATAGGTATTCTTTCAATCAATTTTATGAACAAATATTAGCGAATACTGTAAATTTTATAAAATAAAAAATTTCATAGTTCATAAAAGAATACCTATGTAAAGTCAAAGTTAGCGCAATTTTGTTTGTTGGAATCACAATTATTGATTTAGATTGATTGGTTAAAATCATGTTTATGCTAAATTATTGGAAAGAAATCACATTTACATGATTAACTATATGTTTGTTTACTATCGTATTTTTTGCGTGAACCATAATCACGTGTTAATAGAATCGGAAGTCAATTTTTGTACATAGGTTTGCAGGAATCGCAACTACAGGTTAATATAATTTATTGATAGAATCTGTCAGTTAATAAAGTGTTATAAGTCAGTGTCAGAAGTCAAAGTTAATGCAATGTTAAATTTACAATAATCACAATCACTATATATTATTATTTTATCATATGCTTTTGTTGTAACATTTAATATTTTTTCGTTGTATTATGTTTCCTTTATTGTTTTAATTTTGTAGAATTTATAATAACTGTGATACTCTACTATTAAACTTTGTAGTGTGTAAAAGCCCATTAAGGCGTGTAATAATAAATAAATAAATACATTGAATTGATATAATCTGTAAGTCCAAGTTAGTGCAATGTAAAATTTGCAGGAATCACAATCACTGATTGACATAACTGCTTGACAATAATCTGTTAAGTTCAAGTTAGTGCAATGTAAAATTTGCAGGAATCACAACCACTGATCGACATAATTGCTTGACAAGAATTTTTTTAGTGCAATGTAAAATTTGCAGGAATCACAATCACTGATTGACATAACTGCTTGACAATAATCTGTTAAGTCCAAGTTAGTGCAATGTAAAATTTGCAGGAATCACAATCACTGATTGACATAACTGCTTGACAATAATCTGTTAAGTCCAAGTTAGTGCAATGTAAAATTTGCAGGAATCACAATCACTGATTGACATAACTGCTTGACAATAATCTGTTAAGTCCAAGTTAGTGCAATGTAAAATTTGCAGGAATCACAATCACTGATTGACATAACTGCTTGACAATAATCTGTTAAGTCCAAATTAGTGCAATGTAAAATTTGCAAAATCACAATCACTGACTGGTTAAATCATATTTTCCGCTAAATTAATTGAAAGAAATCACTTATTTCACTTATCTAGGATCTAATGTATGTTTGTTTACTATCATGTTGTACCCTGTATTTGTTGTTCTATGTTCTATTTGTTATTTTTTTCTTTCGTGTTTGTATTCTTATTCGTATTTCTGTTTAAAAAATAAATTATGCGGTTACTTCTATGCATTAGCTCAAATATTATATCCTACCCTGTAATTTAATAAAAATTGCAACTAACTTTAAGACCAATCTGTTAAAACCAACAGCTTAAACATGACCAAGATAGCGCGTGATGGGTGAACGCCAAAAGATATATTTTCTTAAACAATTTACTGCAATAATTGGTATAGTTTGTGCAAGATCAGATTAATGAAAATTAAAAAATCTTGTTATCGGAAACTATTTATCATTAAATATGGATAATTCTGTAGATTTTGTGTACAAATACCGAACTGAAAATCGCAGTGTAGGTACAAATATTATAACTATTTTATAATATTATATAGGTACCTAATTCTGAAATAATTTTAATATGTTTTCGACATAAATTCAAAATTAATAATCTGACATTTGTGATGTTGTCGCCAAGTCACACTAAAGGTTTTGGGTAAATAATACTGAAGGGATAATAATACAAGCATATCATATTATCATCTACAGGAATGTGGTAATATCTTGTTTACTCTGGTGGGAGCCAAAGAGGCTTAAATAAAGCCAGAGAATCCAATGAACTTTGAGTAGGTATCTAGTGTCCATGTATAACAGGTTTATAGCGACCGAATTTCAAGCAAAGATGAACGTAAAAAAGACACAGAATGACAAATTGAATTGTATAATTGTAAGGCTTCCGGCGTTTCCCATATATGCAAGGTGTTCGGAAATTAGTAGTATTAATGGGAAAGTGGTGAATCTACATCCAACAGATAACGTTTTTTTTTTCAATTTTTTTCGGCAACTAAAGGTTAAAAAAACTTTTGGAGCCAGTTCTACGCTATGTCTGGTATTATATAGCATCTAATTCGCCAATTAACCGAGCTGTTCACACTCTAAATAATATTTGTCTAAAGTCAAACATTGAATTTTTTTCGGATTCACTCTTCAAATTCAAACGTGGCATCATGTCAATAATATAAAGTGTTCAATGCGCATACATACATATACACACACACAAACACTCACCATACATTACACACACACACACACCTATATACTACACACGTCACATGGTAATTAATTATACCACTTATCAGACATTACAAGGAAACATATCATAGGTACCCAACATGAAGTATATAATTTCCTGTATGTTGTTTTATCACTGTAAATCATGTACATGTAAAATAAAACTAAAAAAATAAAATGAAGCACCTAGTAACCTTTTTTTTCAAATTTGATGTAATTTTTTTACTTTCCCATTTTACGGTTACCATTTCAGACATTTACTTTATAAACTATTATACCTGAGTGCAAAAATAACTCGGGAAAAAAAATGAATTTATAGATACCACGAAATCGACGCTAAACGTATAATGTAGATTCACCACTTTCCCGATTGTACCACGAGTTTCCTGACACCGTGTATAATATTATGATGAGTAATATGTACTATATTCCCAGCTGGAGCATTAATTAAGAGGTTAATAACTGCAATGACTTTAATTAATGGACTTGGTCAAACGCTGAATCAACATTCTAAAGATATTTTGGACTGTATTGGTTTGAATTGAACATCATCTCGTAAAATCAAGATGTTAATCCTTTTGTTATCTGGATATTTTTGTACCAAAAATGATGAATTATTTTTTCATGAGTTCATAATTATGTTTTAACAAAAATGAAAAAAGATGTGATTCAGAGATTTGATTTAAATTTGGGGTAAGAATACCAATCACAATCTTTTTGAACAAAGGGTTAGATTTAATGTCATGAGTTAATTAAACAAAAAATTATTACTGTTCGACGAAATAAACATCAATTTACAGTACAAGATTTATTATTTTAACATTTGTGAAGATCGGTGTACAAAAAAGTTTTAAGGTTTCTCTACTTTCTATAAGAGTAATTAAAAATAACAATTTTTTGAGAATTTTCATTGAATTACAACATTCCTCTTAACGTGCTATGTTGTGCTAGAACATCTGTTATGCCGTGTGACTTCGGCTGAAGTTTTTAAGCACGCTTAAGCATTACATATTTTACTTAAGTTAGTAAAGAACGTAAGGATAAATGGCCCTCTTCTCTTTTCTAAAAATACTATTTTCCGAATTTCGGAAAGTATTCACTGATAAAAAGTGTAAATGCTATTATATGTACGTAAAATGAGAATTGGTTTAAACGATATTCATCTCATCCATCAACATCCTCATACAGCTTCAACTAGCCCCCCAATACCACAATTAATACACAAAAATACTAAATTCGATTGTGTGTCTGAATAACCCTGGTTCTATGAACTCAAATTTGCTTTTGAATGTAAGTGTCATTATCAAAATTGGAACTGATAAAGTACCCGTGTTATACAATATTTTAAACAGAAAAATATTTTAATTGTAATTTTTAAATTTAAACTGATTTGTCAAGAATTTAGACTATCCCGCGATTTTTTCACGGGTTTGCAACAAATACTGCAAAAACTTCTGTGTGATTGTATCGTGGTCAGTTCAAAAATATAATTTTACGCTTTCTTATATCGGTTTCTCAAATATGGCTCTAATTGAAAAACTGACTTCAACACTACCAAAAAATATTCTTAATTATTATTGTATATGTCCATAAAGGCCTTTACATACGTATGATATAGTTACTGTAGTGCAACAGCAGTAAATATAGTTAATAAACTGGTTTACGTGGCTTTAAAAGATTAAATAACAATGATATTGATGTTGACCATTTAACAGTGCTTAAATTGAAGATACACATGATGATGTATTGACCTTCAGTGGTGCGTGCTGTTTGTTTTCTACTGATTTCTGAGTTCATCAGCCTTAACCTTCAGATCTACTGAAGGTCACAGCAGTTCGCGTGGTAGATGGAGTAACGAATTGAAGAAGTAGTACACACTCTACAAATTGAATACCAGTGGCGGCTCGTGTCGTTTTTCTATTTCTTTTTAAGGGCCTATTTAAAATTATTAACAAACCGCTCTTTCATAGATGGCGCTAATTTAATTATTTTTGCTAGTGAGGCATTGAAATGCTAAGATGAATTTTTCTTTGCGCCCCTACATACGCATTATACATTTAAATAAATAAAAAAACTTAATTAATTCAAAAAAGGCGTACAAATCCAATACTGGATTGAATCATCGATGCAATATTGTATTTGTATGCCTTTCTTGAAAGAATTGAGATTTTAAATAGAGAAATCTATTTATTTATATTCATATAGGTACCGTCTGTACACGCGAAACAAATGATTCTTCTTAATATTTTGAAACTGATGTTTTTATTTTATGTTATCATGTATGTTTTGTTAGGTACCTACCTATTATGCATTTTTCATTTTATTAAAATATGAAGTATTTATTTCATCCAAAGATATTAGATATTATCTTATCAGGTTATTTGTTACCTGTTATGTTTTATTTTTAAAATTTATTTTCCTCTTTAATTTAATAGTTGTAAATATAGCTATGGCAGACTGGGATTGTACTATCCTCCCAGACCTGCTGAATTAAAAACTTAATAAATCTCGAAGAAAGTGTATTTTCGTAAAATAATTAAATTACCGCCATCTATGAACTAGAAGATTATGAATTAATTAAAAAAAATACATCGATATTTTGTTTATGTTCACTGTTAAGGTTTCGTTGCCCGAATTTGTTTTATTTGAAGGCCACTTTATGCATTTTTAATGGTGCAATAATACTATAGTAATTTTCAAAAAAACGATATTGTATTGCGTCTTGCAGCTATTATTTGTCAAAGAAATATATATGAAGAATGCGGTCTAGAAGAATTTATTTTTGGCGTGTTCCTCCTTACCCTACCCTACTTCCTTGACTTACTCTACACCATGAGTGCGACACTGAGTGAAAAATTAGCTTCGTCGCTTTTAATCCAAACTTGTTTTGTAATAAATTTTTTTCGCTATTCGTATATATACAGGGTTTTCCAATAAGAGGTGTTATTTTGATATTCAATCGTAAAAGATCAATGGTTTCGTTGCTTGTGTGGCACGTAGCGCCGTTTTGTTGAAAGTAAACGTTGTCCAGATCAATACCATCCAATTCCGATCATAAAAAATCATTGATCATCTCTCGATAGCGCAATCCATTCACCGTAACTGTTGCTCCAGCCTCATTTTCGTAAAAGTAAGGTCCAATGACTCCGCCGGGCCATAAACCGCCCCAAACAGTCACACGTTGAAGATAAAAAGGCTTTTCAACAATAACTCTTGGGTTTTCCGAGCCCCAGATGCGACAATTTTGCTTGTTGAAGAAGCCACCGAGGTGGAAATGGGCCTCATCACTCAAGATGATTTGCATTTGATTCACTCAAGTGAATTTTAATAATTTCAATGCGTTGTTGAAGCGTGTATCGTTCCATTTTTATTTAAGGCGTAGTTTCTACTTGTCAAATGTCAAAAAATGACAGCTTCAAAAGTAACATCTACCGAAATAGCAGGCTATTCAAAATAAAACCTCTAAGCGTACAAACAGACAGATGCGGATAGCGACATTATTTTTTACTATTTAGAGATTATCACCACGAAACGTCTTTGCTGAATATATGCTGTCCACTAAAGCCTGGTGACAATTACAATGATATTGTATTGGTACGAGTAAGTACAATATAAACACAGTTATACAAGTGCGTAAACAAAATAAAGACACAAGTGGTGTGGATGAGGTAAGGATCTCGAAATCATTCCGGATTCTTAAATATAGAAGTGGAAACTACCTAAGTATATTCATTTTCGTTATGTCAATATTTTCGTGTAGTGTAAGTCGAGTAGTCATTACTATGTCAATATCTACTAGTTTCGATCTTGAATAGTTCGCAAACAAATGTGATGAATTAGGGCCACCAAATGTTTTGGCCCCAACGGTCCTTGTGTATTTTATCATAATATATTTTATTTATTCCAGTCCCGTCTATCTTTTTATTTGTATACAATACGTATGAGAAATCATCTAAATATAGACTAAAGACTAAATGTAACGTGTAACCCGAATCTGACAGTAACTCTAGTCATGCAACGAAATTGGATATTACGTTAATATGTGTTCTCGCTCCTTCGCCGCCGCAACTCCTTTCACATCACAAAATGCAGTTCTAAATTGCACAAAACATTATGACAACATTAAATTTATTTATAATTTTAAAAAAAATCTTTTTGAAATCTTATTGATATATAAAGACTAATTCTTCATTTTTTCATTCATATGTGTAACACAAAGCGTTCCATGTTTTTTTTAAAATATTTTTTACGTGAATACTGCACAAGAGTCCCAACTGCTCCCAACCCTTTGGAGTCAATGAGACTACGCCATCCCCAATTGGGGTGTGTTGTGAGGCTGAAGGTAGTGGGGAGGGGAAGTAAATGGGGAAGAAGAAGGTGAAGTACCTGGTTATTCAGATCTGGTCACCAAACACGGAGAAAGCCATTTCAAGTAACGTTTCATTCTGAATGGTGGTCTTACACCGGGGCGATACTGAGAAACTGAAGGATACTGAGATTTCTGTCACTCTGGAACGTGCCGCAAATGTACTATATGTATACAGAAATAACACACATTAATCAAATAAAATTTACTTGCGCACGCCGGGATTTGAACCTGCCATCTCCAGCTTGCTAGTAAAGAGCCGTACTCCTCTTAAAACCACGGAGGTCGTCAAATAAGTTTGTAAGATGTGGTATAATAATATTATAAAGCCATTTCTTACAACCTTCAGGATTCAATATTACAGAAAAGCTATCACGAAAACATATTTCAAATCACAGGGTGCAATTACAAATCTTTATTGATTGAATTTTATATTTTCAGAGATTCACCAATGCATGTTGCAATTACAATTGCTCGCGTTTGTGAGAATATTGATCAACGAGCGTTCTGCCAATGTCACTACACACCATTTATCTATTTATTTTAATTTTGTTTATTATTTACCATGATTTGTATGGACTAAGTTTTATTTTATACTGTTTTCCCCACTGGGCTGGCCAATACATTTTACATTTTCCTTATTATATTTTATCCAATTAAGATTTTAATATAATCTAATACCTATTACACTAATTAGAATGTGCACTACAATTTTGTATCTACACTGTGAACTTTACAGTTTACAATGTATATCTAACACCTTATATAGATTGTTTTAATTATACTTAGGTATACCACTTAGATATTACACAGGTTGTCTCACTTCAATCAGTCTGTGTTTGGTCGCAATATTCTATCAATTTCATGTCTCCCTGTGTCCCAGATCCATTGTTTTATGAATGTTTTGAATATATTGTTGTAATGTTTTATGCCGTAGGAAATGAAATTTCTCTGTCCAAATTTTTTCGTTTTTGCTTGTTGGATATATTTTTGATTGAAGGATCTAGTGCTGTTCGTAATTTGCACTTCGCGTGTGGAAGCTTAATGCTGGTTAAATTGAACAACCCATAATTATCTTCAATATGTATCACAATCATAATGTTCAATATACTGTTTAAAGCCGTTTTTAATTCCTTCTTCGCATTCCAAACTGGCTTTGCAAATTAAAATTCCTTGTTATCGTTTTACAAGCTCGTGCGGACGAGAACTCTTTTTTTAAGTCGCCTGTGTTTCTGAGCTCTCAGTTTAAATGTATTTATTAAGTGCTCCTAAAGGTGAGCATATTTGTAAATTGTAAATTGCAATATATTTGAAGCCCTTTTCAAGAAAACTAAATTTCTAAATAAAATTCAAGAAAAAGAAAACAGTTCGTAGGTGACTACAACAATTACGCTGGCAGGAAAAACGGTTCCATGATAACTCAACACAGTGACAATTCAACCAACACACTTTTAAAAAGTGATATAAAGTCATTAGAAACGATGAAAAAAAAAAAATTAAACCTAACCTAACCTAACCTACTTAACCCAGTTAATAAAGTTTTTGTTTCATCACTTTCCATGACTTTATTTAACTTTTTAAAGATGTGATGAATTATCATTTTGATGATTTATCCGGTCACCAGGAAAAACATGCCAGAAACGACGAAACGAGAATTCATTTGGTACTAAACGATTATGATTTATATAACTTGCCTATTAATGTCCGTAATTTTATAACCTTTGGATTTAAATCGACTTCAAATTATTACGGGATTCAGGTTTAATATAGGTAAAAAATATACGACACCATAATATGTTTTTACAGATTCGCATTCATAAGCTTTAATTTATAAAAAGCCTACTAAGTAGGTAGGTACCTACCTACACATCAACAGACATAGGGAAAGTACAACACTGAAATTATCCAGACATAACTAAAAACAGCTGCAAATGCTAGAGCAACAGCGGTAGACAATATAGATGATATGAAGCTAATAATACCAAACGTTACAATAATTTATGATATACGATACGAGTATGTATTTTTTTTATTATTTATTGAGTTAGTTTATACATTTGAATATAAACTAATATAAACAAGATCATATTTCATTTTGTAATTTTACATATTTTTACAGTAAATATAACATTTATTTTTAAATACATTCATTCTTCCTTCATTCTTCAGACTTTCAGGCATTTCATCATACATTTTTAGTCCTTTGTACATTAGGCAGTTCTGTGATTTTGTTTTTTTCATATGTGGCAATCTAATCCTATTTACATTTCTGGTTTCGTAATTATGAACATCTCTATTAAAAACAATTTCATCCTTAAAATATTTTGGCATTTGGTTGTTCATGATTTTATGTACAAAAATTAACACATTATATAATAGTCTCTTTTTTATAGAAATCCAATTTAGCTGTTCTCTCATTTGATCTATGCTTGCGTATTTTCCTTTTCCTAGTATACATCTCATAGCTCTATTCTGTATAACATCTAGCTTGTTCAAGTTTCCTTCATTGGCCAAATACAACATAGTAGAGCAATAATCTAAATGTGGAGCAACTATAGTTTTATAAATCAGCTCTGTAGTGTTTCCATTTAGTTTATTTCTTAATCTTCTAAGAAAATTGACTTTTTTAGATACCTTCTTTAGCACATATTCAAAATTTGCTGCGAAAGTTAGTTTTGAATCTAGTATCACACCTAGGTACTTAATTTCATTTACTTTTTCAATTTTTTCGTCATTAATTGTCAATTTTAACTCTGTGTTATGCGTTTTGTTGCCTATTTCCATATATTTTGTTTTGTTGACATTCAGTTTTAATTTGTTTAATTTCAGCCATTTCGCTATATTTTGTAGGTCTTCATTTAATTTATTGATTGCATCTATGTACTCTTTACATGAAATATAGATTAATGTATCGTCTGCAAATAATCTAATTTTGCAATGTTTTATGGTTTTAATTATATCATTAATGTAAATAATGAATAGAATTGGACCTAATACCGACCCTTGTGGAACACCGAGGTTGTTTTCTATCGGTTCTGATTCTGAGCTTTCCACTTTTGTTACCTGTTTTCTTTCATGGAGATATTCTTTGAAAAGATTTAGAGCTACTTCAGAAAGACCTATATCTTCTAATTTTTCCAAAAGTTTTTTCCTTTCTATCGTTTCGAATGCTCTTTTAAAATCTAAGAATGCTGCAATGGTGATTTTTTTATTATCTGTTTCTTTCTTCCATGTATCAATCACAATGTTTATTGCAGCTTCACAAGAGTTATTATTACGGAATCCTGATTGTTCGTCACATAATATATGATGTTTTTCCAAATACTCAACGAGTTGTTTCTTTATTACAATTTCTAGTACCTGTTCATATTTTGGTAACATATTTATAGGTCTAAATTCTTCACATTTTCTGGTATTAACAACTTTCGGAATCGGGATCACAATAGATGTTTTCCATGTGTTTGGAAATTTTCCACTTCTTAACGATTCATTTATTATGTTCAGTAGATGAGGTCCTATCACTGGCATTGCATCCCTTAAAACTGTAAAACTTATTCCATCTGGACTCTCTTTTGATTTGGTGCTGTTTAAAATCTGTAAAAGATATGTTTCATCAATCTCTTTAAACCCAAGTTTTTCTCGGTTTAGGGTAACATTTCTCACGCGGTTGTCTTCCTTCAGTATTGGTATACTCTGATGTAATTCCGTTATGCTGTTTACAAAATATTTGTTGAAGCAGTTCTGTATGCTACCCTGTATCTGATGTGGAAATTCAATGTCATGTTTCATCCCTTTATCTTCAGTTTGCATTAATCCTTTTATGGTTTTCCACATTTTTTTAGTGTCTCCTTTTTCACAGATAATTTTATTTTTGAAGTAATCGTTCTTACAAACTTTCAGTTGTTTTGAGTATTTATTTCTTGCATTTTTGAATGCTTTCCAGTCTTGTGAGTTTCTTGAGATTTTTGCAATTTTGTACAGTCTATCTCTTTCATATTGTATTGATTGTAGTTCTATGTTATACCATTTATTTGTTCCTCTTATTTTATTTATATGGTATTACGTAAGTATATACAGATACGTTACCCCGATGTGATTATTAAAATGAACGGCTCACAGAAAACATCTGTGCTCTTGAAAATAAATGTGTGGTCTGATGGTCTCATTCCGTAAATTTTTCTTTTATTATTATTTTAGTCCTATTTGGACACAAATATTAAGATTATGTTTCACAGAATTTGAACAATTTAAATTTAATAATGTATATATTCAAGTTCTGTGAAAGTCCTATTCAAGTTCTGTTTTTATCCAAATACTGTGAAACAACCGGCCCATAAATAATAAAAGAACTGGAATAGAACTTTCAAAGAACTTTAATATTATCTTTGAAATTCAATGAACTGTTCAAAATCTGTGAAATAACCCTTCCTGAGTTATTTATTACTCCTCAAAACTAGTTGAATCTATCTATATACTAACTTTTTGTATGTAGAAGTTTGTCTCTGTCTATCCACAGTTTTATTCCGAGATTGATGAAAGTTTGCACACTTGACCTTCAAAATAAGAGGAAGGTTAAAGTCTAAAAACTCTGTTTAAAGCCAGGGCAAAGCCGGGGACTTCAGCTATCTCATAAACTATCGAACGGTAGGCTCTGGTTTACAAAATAGGAAAATCCTTGAAATTCTATGCCAACGCAAACATCATTGTCTAAAATTTATTTACAAAATATTTTTATGATCATAAAAAATGTCCTGACGTTTAAATTGAGGAAAAATCTATATTTTTGTTGAATTTCAATCCTTAAACAATATAATTATTCTTAATGGAATCCGGTTTTATTGTCATACAGTGTTCTTTGTCTGTCTATGCTAATTTAATGTGAATATTAAACATTACTATAATTGGCAATATAATGTGTTAACCCATTCATAGCAAATTGAACTATGTAATTTGAATGTTAAGAAGAAAAAAACAAGTGTCACGGCCTCTACAAGATATTAATATTACTTTTATAATGCTTTGGACACATCAATTAATATTAGAAAAAAAAACTCTGTAAGAAATATAAAAAAAACAAAATACATAAACTTCGTACCCATTCTTACTAAATTCAAGATATTGTTGACTAAATATTTACTGTAATAATATTTTCACCTCCAGCGACCGGTGGCATTTTTTTAATGTTTGAATACATTATAAAGTTACGAAAAAAATGGTTTACAAACCTTCAACATTCCATTTTTGGTGTAGCAGTGGTGTAGCGACAAATTTAGAATAAATTTGATCACACACATTCAACACGATGACAATATTAGTAATTATATTTTAAAAAAATCAACCCGTCAGGATGGGTAGTTTCACAGAATTTGAACAATTCATCAAATTTAAACTTTCATTACATTTTCGGGTTCTGTGAAAGTCCTATTAAAGACCTTTGAAATTTGAAGAATTGTTTAAATTCCCTTTGTTTAAGTGACTAACCCGTCCTAAGTTTTTTATATTATATTATTAATAAATATATTTTGGTTTGATTTTCTTTTACACTAACCCCACACGATAATAATTTCCCTCAGGGCCTAT
Organism: Hesperophylax consimilis; assembly: GCF_061612785.1. NCBI lineage: Eukaryota > Metazoa > Arthropoda > Insecta > Trichoptera > Limnephilidae > Hesperophylax > Hesperophylax consimilis. The sequence goes on along the minus strand of NC_142838.1, from coordinate 35,691,353 downwards.
GTCATCTTTTGGAATGCTTTGTGAAAGATCTTTCTTTTAAGGAAAGGAAAGATAGGAAGTTCTGGGAAGGTAAAGTGTATGAGGGTTGGTTAGGAATCTAGGTATCAGTGTGTCCAGGAGTGACGATAAATGAATATATCACTCTCACTGCGGCGCAAGGCGATTGGTCGAGAGACCAGTTGGAGTGGTCAAAGGGTCTCTCCAAACCAGCCTCTCTCGATCTGAGAGAGGATTGAACCTTCCTCCCAAGATACTGGAGTAAACCGCAATAACAACTAAATCAAATTACAATTGGATAGGACTGAATTAAATAATGTTTCAAAATTATTTATTAATCGTTTGTCTAGAATCAATGTTACTAGGCAAGGGACAAGATGCAAGATTAAAATATATATATGGAAATACGAGATGTTCCAAAATTCAAGACAAGTTTTGGCCAAAGAAACCACATATATCTGGCAACCAAACTTTACAACATCCTTCCTCCAAGTTTGAAAAAGATAGAAAAGATAAATAAGCTTAAGGAAAAAATCAAAACATGGGTGAAAGAAATCAATGCAGACATACTAGAAAATGTATTAAAAACATCATAGAAACTAAATAACAGAAAATCAAAGAAATCTACCAGTCCGCCTCAGCACAGGACTACCTAGTGAGGAGGACTAAGATCAAACTATATTAATGAAATATTATAGATTTTATATAATGTAACTCTCATCAAACCTTATTAAATAGACACTAATAAAAAATAAAAAAATAAAAAAAATAATAATAAAAAAATAAAAAAAGATTTCCCGTTCACGGATAGACACACAAACTTCGTATCGCTGAATGCTTCATTTCTTCTACAACCAACAATTTATTGAGAGACTTGATTCTATGGTAAATAGTCCTAATACACCAAATACTGGCGTAGCGTAGCAAGCTTGTGCGGAATAGTTCAAGGTTTTTTCCGATAAGAATTCTTACAAAATATTTTTTTACATATTATCAAGAATGAATATGTTGAACAATACCAACCTTGACTAGTGTTAGTGTGTTCAGAAAAATTAACAAATATATCTGCTCTCCCTTTTTTCGTTTATGTATTAAATAAAATAGTACACCACAATAAAATCATAGGCCGCTCATCTCCCTAGGAAATTCCTGTCTCGAGATGTGCAGCTTTACAATCGTAGTAAAAAATAAAATTAAAAAATACTAGTAGATGTAAACTTAATATAATATTGAAAATATAAACCTACAAAAACGACACTACAGTTATTCAAATTAAAATTAAGGCTGGACATTCTTTTGACTACATACGTATTACAAAGTACCAGTGTTGGCTTATCAACTGTTATCATATAACCTTACTGACAATGTCAAGACGTATAGTATACAAAATCATTAAGGAAAAATAACTATAAATAAATTAGAATAAACATAATTACTATGCATTGTAGATAGTAATACAATAGTAGAATAATATATAAGACCAAAATCAAAAAATGCCTGGTTGAAACCATTTTTATTATATTGCATAATATGTGTCGGTTTGTAAGTAATGTGTTTTTAAATTTATATGATGATCAACAACAAAAAATCAAAATAAATCTAGAGTCAAAAAAAAGATAGTAATGTAACAAAATCTAAAAATTACCGGTTAAAATCTTGTTTATTAACCATATCAACATATATCTGTTTTCTAAAATTAAAGATAATTATATACATAGTTGAAACATACGGATTATAAAAAAAATCGACGTGATATTTCATGAATAACCGGTTAGATTAATCGGATATAATGATTAAAGATTCTCATGGCCAAAAGTATTATGGTTATTGATTATTGGAGGTATAAACCGTGTTTTGCTTCCTTCTCCTTAAAACAACAACACGAAAAAACAACAAATGTTAAAAATACCAAAAGCACGAACATAGAAATGGGAAGATACATTTCCTGATATATATATCGTATAATTAGTCTCGTAAACTTTTGAAACCAAATGTAGATTAGTAATTATTTTCTTCTTATTTTGAACGCCAAGTGTGCAAAATTTCATCAAAATTCTACTTTAAGAGGAAGCTACAAGCCAAAAATGTGTATATTCTTGGTATACCTTATATTGTAGGCAATAGGCATTAGTCGCTTGACAAACGGAGTCTAGAAACGTTCGATTTCAAGCACAGAACTGGTTTTTATTTATTTTGTAAATAATTTTATCAGAAAGCAAAAAAGTTAATCAAGTGAAACTGTCACAGAGAATCTTAACTATAATACATTATTTTTTTGTTGTTGTTTCCTTTACGCGTTCATACATTTCTATTGGAAAAAATATTTTTTTAGTAGTTTACATACATATATTTTATTGAGTGATTTATTTTTTATTTGTATTCTACTCAAGGGAAACCATAGGAAAACCTTCAATTTATCTAAAGCATATTTTTTGTATTCACAATGTACACCAATTCGTTATAAAGATTAATCAAAATAGTGATTTAGCATTAAGCTTCGCCTTAAGGTGCGAGAAAGGGGGTGGGGTGGTTTTTAAAAATCTCATATATAGACAGTGAACTTTCTCCTGTTTTGAACGTCAAGTTTGCGAAATGTCATAAACTCAGAATAGAAGTGTAGATTTGCTTAAAAAACCTCGTTCACACTTCTTCACTCTTCTTTTGTATAGATATAATACATAGGTACCTCCGTAGATTGCTTGTTTGTTTGTTTGCAGACCAATCATGTGCCCCGATATAAAACTGACACTGGTGTTTAGATTTCCATACAAGGGCTGCGCATTAATGATATCATAAACGCGCTGGTGAATAAAGCATATTATGAGAGTTTACCATTGTTATCATAAATAATACATACTACAATGTCTGCGGAACAATCGAGGGAATGCACGGAACCTTACGAGAGAGACCGAGAAAGTTACATATAAATAATCAATACTAGATATCGGAGAGATTCATTATTCATGAAATGGATTTTGTATGGAAGGGATCAAAGAGCTATGGTGCTCCAAGGAAACTAACAAATTTACTATTCAAGTCAACGAAAAATGATTCTTGAATACTAACCAGAAGTGCTGTTTTTGACGCAAAATAAAATTTATTATAATTTAAAATATCTAAGAAATTATATAATTGAGTTATTTTTAATGATAAGGTTTTTATGCATAACACAAAGGATAACATTTCAATTATATTTTTCTCGAATATTTTTTTTCATTATATAAAGGTGTTTCAGGCTAATAATTGTTGGTTAAAAATATTAAATTAAGGAAGCGTTGACAATTTTTTGTAATTTTATGATTTTAATCGATTTGGGAGAATCATTCACTAATAGGTATGGAATGTCGAAAATAGAAATTACAAGCGGGAGTACATAGTACAAGCTGGAAACTAGTGAATCTACAACATATTCAGAATGGATTTTGTAATACTTGTACCTTTTTGATTTGGATTTTCGTTTTCGAGTAAAGTGACTTGTTGTTTTTTCTGTTATTTAACATGTTTTAGGCATGAAAAAAATGCGAAAAAATAAACTTCACAAGAGTCCCAACGGCTCCCAACCGTCTAAAGGCAGTGATACTATAGCATCCCCAATTGGGGTATGTTGTGATGCTGAAGGTAGTTGGGAGACGAAGAAGATGGGGAAGAGAAAGGTCGGGGAGTACCTGGCTATTCAGATCTGGTCACTAAAACGGCCAAAGCCATTTCAAGCAACTTTTCAATAATGAATGGTGGTCTTACACCAGGGCAATACTGAGAGTATCATCCACTCTGGGACGTGCCGTACAAATACTATATACTATTTTAAACAAGTAATAGCGAAATTAATCAAACTACCACTAACAAATTAATCAAATAAAATTTACTTGCGCACGCCGGGATTTGAACCCGCGACCTCCAGCTTGCTACAGCCTTACCACTCGACCACGGGGGCCGTCAAGACATTTGTCGAGAGATTGAAAAGGTCATTGTTTACTAAATATTTCCGCTTTATTTTATTTTTATTTAAGCGTGCTCCCTCTAACATTCGTAACTCCCATTGAAAGTCATCTTCTACTTCTTTTTGAACGCTAACTACGGAGCCTTAAGGAATATGTATGTATAGCATAATAATGTAAAACAGTGTGGGAGCCACTGAAGCCTTTTGCAGGAATTTTTAAATTGGACTCTGCAGAAGTGGTGGGGTATGTCAATAATTATCTACTATAATAATAATATGAAGAGCAACAGCAGGTTTGAATTTTTGTACTGCGCTTCCTTTGTGTGATGTCCAACGCAGTATAAAACTGGTACGGTTAATGTCACTCGCATGCACAATGCACCATGATGCATTATGCACGTATTAATATTATGTTTCATAACCATAACAATAAAAAGTACACACTACCTTGTAGACAAGGATGTGCCAAAAGAAGGAACAAATAATAGTATGGATTATTGAATTTCGGTGTTATAAAAGTGATGATGCTACACGGAGAAAATTAAGTATTGAAAAAAAAATCTAATTATTGGTAATTATAATATAATAAAGTATCGCTTAAAATCGGGATTGTAGGCCGTTTCAAGATAAACTTTTAATAAATTCCCAATAATTCAATCTTTAAGGGCCTGCAATCCCGTTTTTAACCAGTTTACGAATAATTTTTAAGAGGTTCTTAATAAATTAGCATTATTCAATATTAGTAATTTTTCTCCGTGCTGGTAAAAGATTTCCAAAATCAGATTATTTGCCGAGCAGGTATCGATTGTTCCTGCTCAGATATGGAGAATCTTAGGTAAGGTTCCACAAGGATCCACATTTCGGGGTTCTCTAGGGGTATGTATACATTTGCGAACCGAAACGGGAACCGTACCACAAATTACGGTAAAGGAACGAATCAACTGCAAGCGGCGTTTGCGGTTGATTCGTTTCTTTCCATAAGTTGAGGTTCAGTTCGGCAGTTTGATTCGCGGATGTATACGTAGCATAAGATAGTTCCAAGTTGTGCCGTCATTGCAGGAAATAATTTACGACGGCGCCATACACCAACACAATGGCGCTGTCTATGTCTAATGTAATCATAACATATTTAGATGGCTCACCAATTTCTAAGGCAAAGTAAAACATTATCTACCGTAAATTTATTGTGAAAATAAAATAGAGTTTTGTTGGTAATTTACCAATAGCCAATTTGTGATTGATTCCTGAAAAAAATTTTGTATTGTTTTTCATTTTTTGGTATTTTGGATCAAAAGTGATGTTACGTAAACTTTTTGATATTTTTCGAAATTTTTTAAACTTATTTATTTGGGTACGTTTTCGACGTGAAGTTAGTTAAGTTTCATTTTAGATTTTGTAATGGTTGTCAACACCATAGACAAAAAAATATTTAAAAGGCATAATATTATTCTTAAATATTAGAAAAGCGTGTAAAAACGTGCGAAGATTCGAGTAAATTCAGATCTCTTGTGATCAAGCGATTTTTGAAAACATTGATTTCCAGTATACTTTGAATAGTTCTTAAATTACAGGTCGTGACGAAAAAAGAGCTCAGCGCTTGTGACCACGGAGTGAAGAACACTATTTCAAAAGCCAAAATCTGGACATATGAACTCCTGAATATGACCAAATTTTAAAATTCTTATTGAGTATTTTTATATATGAATGCCTATCCAGATTACTTAGGGAATTGATGACTGAAATGACTGAATTTTTACAAACACTTTACGTTCGCGAGTTAGGCTTTCTTGAATTCGTCTTTCGAGTCGTGGTCTGACACCCGGTAAAATGACACAATCATTATAATCAAAGAAAATATGACGTCACTCGCGTGATAGATTTCATCGCGTGTACACCTACCTGCATGCAGATTTGACATAATGGTCTGCGTCGGGCATTGTGGTGACCTTGACACAATTCGCGCGCAGTTCTGGATGGCAGCCTCTATGTCCTTGCAAATCCTTTATGTAATGTAATGTGGGCTTAGTGCACGTCGGGTCACGGGGCACTGCGTGCTGAAGGATGCACGTCACGTAATAAGAGCGATCCTTTCTTCTCTACTTATCAGACTGTAGCAGAAAATCAAGACTTCTTTATGCTCTTAGAATTTTAAGTACCACTTTTTCATAGATTAACGTCCGTGATAATATGACTATTGTTAATTTTATTAAAAATTCGTATTTTTCGGCTTTTAGTCTTTCTGAAACTAAATACAGTTTCTTGTTCACGTTGGCACTTCTATGTAGGATTTTATGTAGCCCTAACCAATGAGAGATCAAGTCAACGTCACTTTTACATCATTAAATAAATTCAACATTGTAAGACGTTAAAAACAATTAGCTCAGTTTTATGATTGTATGAAATTTTATCAATCCGAAATGCACATGATCTCTTTCTGTGCACTTGAACTCTATTCATTTACATATTTGCGTACGCGTGTTGCATATTTTAACCTTTTTTGTCATTAGTGCATAGATATCTAAGCCTGTTCCAGTCATTATTTTCTATTTTTGTCATAAAATTCTACAATATATATTTTTATGTGAATACCGCACAAGAGTCCAAACTGCTCTCAACCGTCTGTAGCCAGTAGTGAGACAATGGCATCTCCAAATTGGGGTATGTTGTGAGTGGGGAGGGGAGGAATAGGAAAGTGGGGAGTACCCGGCTATTCTGATCTGGTTACCAAACAAGGCTAAAGCCATTCCAAGCAACATTTCAATTCTGAGTGGTTGTCTTACACCAGGGCGGTACTGAGAGTATATTCCACTCTGGAACGTGCCGCAAGTTTGCTATATATTATAATAACACAAATTAGCGTTAGCTAGCGTTTATAATGTAAGGTTTTGAATTGTTAGTTCTCGAAATTACTAATTATTTTTTCAAATACATCTATTTGAATTACCATTTGTTTCAATGAATGAATGCAAATCTTGGAAGCGGAAATTAAGCCACTTCCTGACATCCGATCGAGCTTCAGCTTCATCCGATCTATTAATCTATTGTTACAATTATTTTATTAGTAAATCGGATTAACCGGTAATAAATCATTTTACATTGGGAGGGGATAAAATAAAATCACATAAATAAGTCGTCTAAACGTGGTTAATACCACAGTTTGAAAATGACTTTTGGTAGAAATGAAAAATTGTTCTGAAATCGGTTGACATACAGCAGAAAATATACGAAATAAATGTTGAAATAAACCTGATCGCCATTTGGCAATGTTGGTACAGTTGTCGACTCGAGTTCCTGGGTACCAAGGTTCAATCCTCAGTCGAACTAAAAAGTTTTATAAAACATTTAAAACAAGTTGTCTTATTATGATAAAAAATATTTCTTTTTTAATTTTTTATTTAATTACTAATTAATTACCAATTAATTTTCTAAGTAATTAATAGTTAACTTTCTACGTAATAAATGTATAAATTATTTAGCTTTTTTTGATTTTCTAGAACAAATAAAAACAAGTATCGATTCATTATCTGTTTCGGAAAAATGAATTAAATAAACGCACTGAATGCCACCACTAAGGCACTGGGATATATCCCACATAAAGTATTAGGTAAACAACCAGCTGTATCGATCCGACAGTAGGCAATTAATACTGCTATTAAATTATTTATAGAAAATAATACGCTCTGAACTTATTATGTCTTGCAAGAGCAAGCTGGAAGAATATTGTCATCTCGATCGACATTCGACCTCCTGCATAAACAGTGATAATTTTGACAGCTATCTTTTGCAAAGTACAATGTGCTATCCCTATGATAGCACATAGCGATGCTTTTAATCATCTAAGAAAATAATATAATATGTAAATACATAATGTTTGTCCCGTGTAGACTCAAAAACTACGGAACCGATTTTACTGAAAAGTTTATTCTTATTAGTGTCAGTAGGGTTTAGAGAGTGGTTGAATTATTGAAGTCGGGGACGCCCGACGAAGACTTATTATCTCTACTCTGAAATGAGGTATAGAGTCGAATTGAAGACTATATAATGTAGTATTTTTTAACAGTAACTACCTATATGATATACAGTAGTAATTGGTAGAAATGAGATGAAATAATGAGATATGGAGTCAAATAATAGTCGATATATTATAGTTTTTCAGCAGTAAAAATATGAATATCATGATATTACATGTAAAGTAAATGGTAGAAAAGACACGAATCTAATAATTATTTGTGGTAAAATGAGGCGTACGTGATGAACGCAGAAATAATTATTTGTGGTAAAATGAGGCGTACGTGATGAACGCAGAAATAATTATTTGTGGTAAAATGAGGCGTACGTGATGAACGCAGAAATAATTATTTGTGGTAAAATGAGGCGTACGTGATGAACGCAGAAATAATTATTTGTGGTAAAATGAGGCGTACGTGATGAACGCAGAAATAATTATTTGTGGTAAAATGAGGCGTACGTGATGAACGCAGAAATAATTATTTGTGGTAAAATGAAGCGTACGTGATGAACTCAGAAATAATAATTTATGGTAAAATGAGGCATACGTGATGAACGCAGAAATAATTATTTGTGGTAAAATGAAGCGCACGTGATGAACTCAGAAATAATAGAATGAAAAAAACATACACTTAGTAAGACACCACTTTATTTTTGAATTAATAACAATAGCCAACCGGGTTTCGCTTGTCCCAAGCTTCATCAGGACTAAATATCAACTGTTGATATTTAGTCCTGATGAAGCTTGGGACAAGCGAAACCCGGTTGGCTATTGTTATTAATTCAAAAATAAAGTGGTGTCTTACTAAGTGTATGTTTTTTTCATTCAATATGTCACACCCCAAAGTATTTGCTTCCTTCGAAAATATCAGAAATAATTATTTATGGTAAAATCAGGCATACGTGATGAACGCAGAAATAATTATTTGTGGTAAAATGAAGCGCACGTGATGAACGCAGAAAGAGGTGTGAAGACAATCTATGACTCGGAAGTGAATGGTTGAGTATGTCGAGGACGCCCGAGGAAGACACGGCAAGATCAAGTGAAACAAATCATTTTTATAATACAATAGTAGTATTTCCACCTTCGAAATGCACCCTGTACACAGGTACACAATAATAAACAACCTAAAAACTTTACCCAAACCATTAATAAGTCCCCGAGCAAGGCCGGGTGCACGTCAGCTAGTATAAATAAAAACGGGCATGTCTAGCGGTGTAAACAAACATAGCGCGCATTTTAATTTTAAAACACTTTTTATCAGTTAGATAATCATGAGAAGTTTTATAAAAAAATAATAATAATGCATTTTAATAGTTATTTCATTAAAATTAAAATCGATTATAATCGATCGAAATCATTATCTAACTACTGCATGTGAGCGTGTCCTTATTATATGTTTATCAAATATATAACACGTATTATAACTATTAGTAATTCGTGACGTCTTGAGGTTGCCTCAAATTATAAACTTTGAAGATGGCGCTTGCGATGAAATTTGCTTTATAAATCTAAAAAACGAATGCATGAATATTTGTAAAATATTATTGGTTTAATAATAAATAGTTTAGTTGACGAACTAGACCAACGATAGTTTTGTATTAATTGATACAAAGAAATAATATTATATCTCAGTATGTATTTCTAATACAATAAACTATAATATTATGGCATCAAATTATGTCACACGATAAAGAAAGTAATCAAAACAAAACAGTAGTTAGCGTATGTCAAAAGATATCAAAACAATGCACTTACACTCCGAAAGTTTGCGAATTCATTTTCTTCGAGGATATTTCTTCCGAACTATTTATTCCATTAGTTGTGGTTTTCATCGTGGAATTTCACTTTTCCGACGTAATAAAAACGGATAAGTTCGATTAGTTTATTTGAAGATCTGATCGGAATGATTCGGTTAGAAGTTCGATTCTTTAGGTACAGAAATGCTTGTTGTTGGATCGGCTGCCGGCAGCCAACTGACTGCCAAATGACTCAATGACTGCATGCTGATTCACTCCCAGAGTTAGTTATGTTCAGGGGCGGACTGCCCAATTCAGAAAAGCTGTTCGTATGTCCCATGAAACTTATTCTGTTTGCACATAATTTGAAATGAGATTTGTTTGTGTGTACCATGAAACTCATTTCATGAGACTTTCTGTTTGAATGCCCCATGAAATGAAATTTGTTTGTAATGTCCTTCACGAAAATTGAACAACTTCTTGGGTCTTATACTTGGACATATACTTCTAAGGAGCCTGGAAAAGCATTTTTTTGGCATCTTGTAAATAGGGTTAAGTATACCACGGTAAGCTCGTTAAATGTTTTCACTTTTTACGGGCAATTAGTAAAAATTGAAATTTTGAAAGCATTCGAAAATATTTATTGATTTCGGCAAATTGACAAACGCGAACCACAAAACGTTTGAACTTTCTTGCGCTGGTTGAAGCTAAAATAATAAAGATAGGAAAACCCAAGAAAAGTAGGTACAATATTAAGCGACCATTTTACAGTATATAAAATTTGAAAATCTAAAAATGTTATAAATTTATTTCTTTCTTTCCCAGTGAACTGTATAAAAACATAATTAAACTTGTATTTAAATATATATTGTAATAATGTCATGAGAGTAGGTACTATGTTTTGGATTCAATGATGCTTGATTCCCAACTGTTGATCCCCCGACAGATGATCCCCCGACAGTAGATCTCCCAGACAGTTGATCCATCGGACACCTTATCCCCCAAAGCGCTATTTCTGTTGTATTTCTATCCTAGTATGCAGAGAGAATATACAGCCGTATAACAAAAGTCTTTATGCTTATATATGGAGGCGTTTTGAGTGGAAATCCGCGATAAAATATTTTTTCTTACAATAATGCCGTGAATACGAGTAGTATGCGGAAAGGATACGACAAACTTACTTGAGTATAAAATAAATACGCCATACCCTATTATTATCTCTGTATACGTTACCAGAGAGAAGGTAAAACAAAAATAATCCTTTGAAGGATCAAGCGTCCAAGGGAACTACTGCCTGGGGGATCAACTATCCAGGGGATCAACAGTGGGGAGTTCCAGAATCGGGTCACCTTAGTTTCGGTACCACCTACTCAGTCGTTGGTTTTTTTTGGGCCTCTTTTGGTCGCCAGTCCGCTACTTTGTTTGGATTCCAGTAGCCTACCACAACACGATATCCAAAGGCGTGCTATAGGTAGGCACCGGTTTGCTATTGGAGGTACCGGCGTGCAACATACAACAAACCGCGGTATTACTTTCACAAATTGCGGGGCAAAATGTCGCATGAAGAAGAAATGAAGAGGAAATTACGTTCGCCCTCAGAATACGTCGTCAATAGTAAACGAGCTATCGATTTATTTTTACCACGCAATTCCGAAATTAGCGGTGAGGGTCGCGCAGGTTTACCATGCATATACTGGTTAGTTAAAACCTTAACGAGCTAATATTCGTATTGTGAAAATGAGGTGAGGAGGTCGGTGGCAGACGGGTAAAAGATTTGACACTATGGACAGAGGTCGCGGGTTCACACATCAGCGAAAAGTGAGGAAAATCATTATTTTTTATGCGTCGGATTTTTTTTTACTAAAACAAGTGAATTTGAGTTTGATGTAGGCATCGACCGTGGCCGTAAATCAGAGCTGAAATTTTTCTTGAGACTAGCAGGATGCTGTGACTTTTATTCAAAATTTCAATAGTGACAAGTTTTTTTTGTATTTTTAAATACATCAATTGAATTTCGATTTTGTTTTCTTAATTGAATCAATAAATAAATTAATGAATGATGTGGAATCTTCGAAGTGAAAATGAACTCACTTTCCGGCGTTCGATCGAACTGAAACTCGGCAGATATACATTTTGTCGATGAATTCTATCGAATAAAATGCATTCTATCAAATTTTAGCGGTAATAATGCACTCACAAGCGAGCACAAACACATTTTTCTGAAATTGGATGATATCTTATTTAATAAATAAATATTTACAACAGTTAGTATATAAAATAAACATGTACTATCCAAATAGAATTTGCAGTAGGTGTTCGGAGTTGTTGACTCCAGTCTTTGGGTAGGAAGGTTCAATCATCAGTCAAGCCATTTAAATTTTTTCACACCTAACCAAATAAAAAACAGATGTTTTATATTTAAAAAAACTCTTTTTTTTACTGGTTGATTCTTTACAGTAGATATACAGATTTTAATGGATACTGGATTTTTTTTCAAGAAAGAGAAACATTCACGGGCTTCGAATAACCTGACAATATACAACAATTCTATTACCCAAATAAGCGAAATTATGTTGTTTGTGCAATGATACAGAGAACTTTTAACTCACGACGCGACGCGACGCCTGGGTGCGAAACCAACGCATTTGTCCACTGCTCCTCGATATTTCGTACAACCTTTTTCGTGTTACATTTATTTTTTTTCATTCAAATTGAATTTTAAAAAAATCAGTTTTTTTATAAAGCTAAAATCGGATAAAAGTTCAGCCACGCTGTTTTTGAAACTTGTTCGGTTAGTGTAATGGTACGTATACATTTGCGAACTTAAACGCGAACCGAGCCACGAATTACGGGAAAAGAACGAAGCAACTGCAAGCGGCGTTTCGCGCCATTTGCGTTTTATTTTTTTAATTATTTATTTATTGCAAGATAATACATTACAAAATAATAACAAAGTTATAATGTATTATTCCCAGTGAGTTTACAAAACTCATTTCGGGAAAGACAACATTATATTAAAGACGAGACAACAAAAAGACATTAAAATAAATAAACGCAGATGTTATTATGGGGTTCCAAAGAAAGATTGTGTTAGTCATTAATAAAACTGCTGAGGAAATGGCTTTTAAGAGCTTTTGCCAATGTTTTTTTGTTCGTTGCCGGAAGTTTTAGATTACTAGGTAATGCGTTGTATTGCTTATGTGCAATGTGTAAGGAGTTAATTCTAAATTTAGTCGTGTAAGTAGATGACGGTAAGTGTATTTGATTTTGTGATCGTGTTTTATGCTGGCGTATGTCAGAATTAAAGACTGGTTTGGTGTTGGTGTGTGAGGAGTGTTGAATTATTTGTAGAATGGCAGTTGTGATGTTAATGGTTGCTTGATCCTTGCCTATAAGTTGAGGTTCAGTTCGGTAGTTCGGGTCGCGTATGTATACGTAGTTTGAATGATACAGCTTGATAGACTAATGAATATGGGTATGCTAATGAAAGAGTAGTGTTGAATCATCTTTGTTACCCTACCTGCCGAGCGTGTCTTACGAACAGACCCACAAGGATTATTGTTATCTACCTAACAAAGTAAACTTACTTGGTGCTGTTCGCCATCACCCCGAGATGAATAATCACCACGTTTAGGTTATAAAAGTATGGATTTTTTAATACATTTAATTAAATCTCGATTTTGTTTTCTTCAATGAATGAATAAATAAATTTAACGGAATCTTGGAAGTGGAAATTAACCCACTTTCCAGCATTAGATCGAGATGAAACTCGGGGTAGATAGACGTGTTAACAAACGGTTTTTCTTCACTGTGGGTAAACATCAAAGAAATCGAAATAGCTACCGGTGAACAGCTGATCGATTACCGACACAAAACAGATTCCTCCTATCGTTTTTCTGAAATTGAATTTAATGATGGCGGCTCATGACTTTTGGATATACTAGAGTGATAATAGTAAAAAAATGGCATTATTGATGTTGTTGTAGCTGAAAGCGATTTTTTATTTTTTTTCTAAAATTCGATTTTTTGTATGAAGATTTTCAGGAAATCCGTGCCGAACGGCCAAACTGAAATTTCCTGAAAATCTTCATACAAAAAATCGAACTTATGAAAACAATTTTTTTTAGCTTCAATAACATCAGTAATGTCGAATTTTTCAAACTTAGCACCCTATCGCATTGAAAAGTCACTAGCCGCCACTTATGATGGCAGTCTTGCGTAGGATCATTGCGGAATGTCGAAAGTGTTTCACTACATAATAAAAATACATGTATTAAAATAAAATTAAAAAAAAAGAACTTTATTTTTCACGAGACCAAGTCTGGGAAACTGCTCACTCTATGAGAGAATACAATTTAAGTATGTATTTTTAAAAAAAATATTAGAATCTCGTCAATTGATTCGTAATCCGGTAAAATATGGGATTGCAGGGCCTTAACGAATGAATTGATAGATTTCCTGTTAAGCTTTTAGTTAAAGAGGAGTGTATTACCACGATGTCGGAACACGAGTTCTTAAATTTTATTAAATTTACCATTTCGTCATTATAATATAATGTAGGTGCATGAACACGTGTTCATATATATTAGGATTTTACTAAAAGTTAATTAAGAAATGGCCTGATATTGAACAAACAATTGGAAGATATTTTTTAAAATATATAGGAAGTGCAATTATCAAACAAAAACCTTAAAAAATTATGTCGCGATACGTAATATGAACATGAATAACTGAATAGTAAGAATTAATGCGTACAATGTACCTACACAGACAGGACCGGCCCTATGCAGGCGCAATTGGAGCTGTCCACTCCGAGCGCCGAATTACCAAGGCGCCAAAGCGCGGATATAACAGTCCTAACACATCACCCCTACTGAGATTATTTTTCATAAAATGTACGCAAAAATAAAAATCATCCGAATATTACTGATTATAGTGATCACCTACCTACCAACTGGTTTAGACAAGGGGCGCCAAAATTTTACTCGCGCCAGGTGCCGTATGGCTGAGGGCCGGCCCTGTACACAGACTTACTTATCTAGAAAATGACATCTACCCGTGGTGGCCACATTCACATCGATTTTTTATTTAATGGTTGTGGGTCACCTGTCACCTCCCATAACTTAGTGTTGGAATCCGATACTATTATTTGCTGTTTACTACGAACCGCGACTGCGGCATTTGGCATTTTTCAGTATACACACCTGTTCTAATGGGTATTTTCCTAACACAAATTTTATTAACCCTGAAATTTCCACTTTATAACGTGATACTGCTGGAACTAAATTACCAAAACATGAAAACAAATGAACACAAAAACAAAATACGTAAACCTGTTTTCTGAAACAGAAAATACTCATGACATTCATAATATAATTTGCCCAGCTATGTTAATTTGCAGAAATTTTAGGTTGCGGCACCGATTTCATCATAAATTTTCAAGTGTGTCTATGTAATTTATAACAGATTAGACTTTTGTAAACATCGATGTACAAATGGCCAAAATAAAATTCATAAATTAAAATTAAAATAAGATTTCGATTTAGATATTAAATAAAATGGTAACATTTATATTTCTCCGCTTGCTTAAATACGCACAAGTCATTTGAATAACACTTCGTTTCAACATTATTACTATAAGGCTGGCCGCACACATACGTTTTCCGTATTCGGAATTCCGTGAGACTAGCGCAAACGTTCGTTTTTCTTCATTCGGAATGTATAAACGTCAGTACCAGTGTTGCCAACAAGGGCGATATATCGCCATTTAGGCTACTCAGAGCGAGAATCGGCGCCGAAAAAATCTAAAAGGCGACTGGTCGCCAATTAAGCTACTTCAAAAACATCAATTTTAAACATGTCCCGAAATTCTCTAGCCACCCCCCCCCCCCATGAAATTTATTTTTCTGGGGACAAATTTTATATTTTCTTGAAATTCTCTAGTTACCCTCCCCATGAATTTTTTTTTTTCTGGGGACAAATTTAATTTTTTTGAAATTCTCTAGCCCCCCCCCCACGAAATTTTTATTTTCACGTAAAAACATCAATTTTAAACATGTAAACAAGCAAACTAACAGCAAATTCGGCTACTTTACGCTACCTTATGTATGAGAAACGGCGATATTAGGTCAAGATCCGTTGGCAACACTGAATTACGAACGGAAAGTTCCGTACGTTTGCGTCGGCACAAACAAACTGTATGCAATAGCTGCGTTCCACATGACGTCATTAGGTTTTTTCCATTCGTTTTCTCCGAACGCGCCGGCTCGCATTCGGAACGTGCGTAAGGAATTTGTTCCGTTCGGAACTAAAACGAACGTGTGCGGCAGTTAATGTATTTTCTACTGATTCCGTGCATTCGGATGTCCGAATACGGAAAACGAATTCGGAAATCGAAGACGAAAAACGTATGTATGCGGCCAGCCTTAGAGAACAATTTACGGCGGGAGAGATTGTAAAAGGTGTAGGACCTACACCTACACTGTAGGTATTTAGCAGTAAACGCAGTACGAAAATATTATGAAATGTTGAAGCTAATACTACAAAACAAATTTGGTAGAAGATGGCTCCAAAGTAAAAAAGATTTTCAAATCTAAATATAAGAAGCTTGAATTGAATGCGACGAACGCACGAATTTAAAAGAAACGAATGCTGTGATGTACCCACATCTGCTGTTTGAACGCGCGTAACGCTTATCGCTTATTTTGCTCAATTCAATATATTATTTCGCGAGTGAAAAAAGGCCTAAACTGTGAGTTTCAATATCAACACACACGTTTACGGCGCGGCACGTTGCTTTTAACAACTAAGAATAGTAAAAAATATGCACATAGAGATAGAGGTAAGCATTCATTGTATAAACAACATCTCTGCCTTAGGCCACCTCAAGTGGTTCGCTCCGTTTATTGACTTAGCAGGGGTACCCGGTTTCATGGGGTGAGGTTTGTCCAGGTCTAGGTGGAGGATACGCCTGCCCATTAGTCGAGTGGTGGGCCTGTTGAGGGATACTCTTTGTCCTCTTCAATCGGACTCCTCTCGAACCAACACCTTATACCGCAGTGGGGGGGGGATGGATTTATACGTCACTTCTGGACACACTGACCCCAAAATTCACACCCTTCCCTCATACCTTTTTTTCTTCACAGAACTCCTCTCCTTCCCTTAAAATTTAAAAGGAAACTTCACACAGCGTCCTCACGGAGGACGGAGGCCCCGGGAAACTTATTTTCCTCAGTGCCTTCTGTGTGGTGTCAAAAAAATCTCGAAAATAAATTTCTTACGATCTTACGATTGAAAGACAAAGACGATTTCAAAGACCCCGCATTCCGAATTTCTACCGATTTATAATATATTTCCCTTTAAAAATGTAAGTTATTTACCTCCAACATTCCTAACGCTCTAACTAAACTACCGAATCCCGTCTTATACCGTACCGCTTATCACGTTCTAATAGTGGAACACTTTAGAAGAGATATTATTACGTAACAGCACCTTTAATTGTGTTGATCTATGGTTATAGGTATGAAACAATTCACAGTTTTTCTTTAAATGCTGCTAGACATTTGTACAAAAATTTGTGCTCCATATATTTTATTAAATATTTTCACTTATGCTTATTAATTTTAATCATTTGTATTTATATATTTTTCTTTTAAACTATCTTCTTCTTCTTTCGTACAACTTTGGTTTTCCTTGTATTGATGCATTGATTGTAATAGGGACAAGCTCCCCTTTATTCCCTTCTTCATTGTAATATAAAATGGAATCTAATGGGCGCTATAATCGAGCTTCATCGAGTATCGTCAACCCGCGATAACCTTCGAGTAAATGCATAAAATGTAACGAGAATAGAATCAATGCACTAATATTCAGATATCGTTTTTCAACTTTGGCACAAAGAAGATATTGTTTTTACACGATTAGTGAATTATTGATAAGGTTATGCCGAGTAAAAATTAGATAAATAAAATATGTTCTTATATTTTTCAAATGGAATTAAGATCGACGAATACATACAGGGTGTATCGGCACTACCCCGACAAACTTTAACCAGCTATTCCTTAGCACATTTGGAGTAAAAAATGTCATGGGCACTTTGCTGTCCGGTAGCATTTTTTTTTCAATTAAAAACAAAAAAAATAAAAATTTCCACACTACATCACTGTCATTGGCATTGCCTTTCGTGTTCAACAGCTGTTATAAGCAAGTATGTCGAAAAGCGTCTTCGCTCTTTCGCACACACTAAATAATCATAGTTAAAAATGAGACGAATGGTGCCGCGCCATTTCGTTGTGATTGTAAAAGCGCGCCAATATAGGTACCTACACACGTACATTATTCAACGGAATTCGAATAAAATATTGCCAGATGGGTTTTCAAACTTTGAAAAAGGATAAAACAGTGGTGACATGTGGTGAAAATATGAATAATAATTTTTTTATTTAAAAAAAAATTACCGGACAGCAAAGTGCACATAAGCTTTTTTACTCCAAATTTGCTAAGGAATAGCTGGTTAAAGTTTGTCGGGTACGTGCCGATACACCCT
Organism: Hesperophylax consimilis; assembly: GCF_061612785.1. NCBI lineage: Eukaryota > Metazoa > Arthropoda > Insecta > Trichoptera > Limnephilidae > Hesperophylax > Hesperophylax consimilis. The sequence continues at coordinate 35,673,123 of NC_142838.1, read as the reverse complement.
GTATAATAAACATTCGAATCTTATTCCATTCGGTGCAAAGTTTAGAACCTTATCAGGTTCGTGGCAAATATTTTAACTATATTTAAAATATTATGCTTAAAAATGAACGGCTAAATATTTATTTATTTATTTATTTGGCGCACGAGTTTTTAAATCGATTACGATGTTTGCTTGAATATATAGAAAGAAATAGGTAATACAAATAAGGCGTTAATAATAAAAATAGGAATATAGCATATAAAATACTTTGTGGGTTGAAAATTTAATTTTGTTCTTTTGTGAACAAAACAGGTTCGATAAAGGAAAAAAAAATCAAACAGTTTTTTTACTACAATTTTTAAAAAGGCTTTTAAAACAACAACAAAAAAATGATTTGACTCAGTATTGAACCTTCCTGCCTAGGAATTGGACTCGATAAATTATTATTTGCCAAATACCGGTCGGGTAAGACCGATATTTATTTCGTATGTTAACTTCTGTAATGTTAACCGATTTCAGAAAAGTGCGTATATGTTCGCGTGTGTGAATTTGATGCCACCTATGTTGATAGAATGCATTATCATCATAGACTAAATAAGACTAAATACATCAATGATTATAATACACAAAGAGTCTATCTATCTAGTGTCAGCACGATCGGATATCTCGATGTCGTTTAATTTCATCTTACAAGATTCATTCATTCATTCCCGAGAACAGAAATGAAGTTCAAATGGAAGAATTAAATAATAAATACATTTCAGATTCACAAATGTGTTTAGATAATTAAACTGAGTAAAATTGGTACCTACACATGTTTTTTATGGAATATTTTTGTTTTTTTTTTTTAAAAGAGAAAGATAAACATTCCAGGGTTACGAATAACCGGAAATTAGTTGAAAATCTCCTACTACCACCACAGTAAGCTGAATATGTTGCTTGTGTTGTGATGGAGGACTTAGCCAGCCGAGGAATTGAACACACAACGCCTGGGTGGGACCCAAACGCGATGTCAACTCGGCCACCGACCGGTCAAATTATTGGTTTACCATAATCAATAAGCGATAAAAAACAACAATACCAACCAATACATTTATACTTAAATTATTAACTTCCGAAGCCCATATTGATTTCTATACTAAAATTTAAAATATTTGCATAATACAATAAGTTATAAAAAATGTTATATAGTTGAAATTTCGTTTTAGTTTTATCAGCAAAGTTTTTTATGAGATTGCTACAGATATGTAAAATTTTACAATATTTACTTCGTCTTTATACATTTCTTTCAATGAAGCCATTTTTGTTAAATTAATGTCCACCATAGCACCAATGCTCGTAATAAATAAACTGACGAAATTTGTATAGTATTTAGCGTTGTAGCGGGGACCCAAAACCCGTGAGGGTAATTCATTATGCCACGGAAGCTGAGTTCATTAGTGTTGTGCCTAATTCAACATATTTTTGTATTGTTGTATTCTCGAATGTAGATCGTCCATAATCTAGTTAGCGGATGTTAGGAACTTCATCCATGACCACAATTATACAAACCTATGCATATTATTACATATCTACTTGTTCAGGCTGGCTGCTGGCACAAGGCATAATCAAAATACTAATTTCAAAATTGGAATTGACTGTGTGAAGAATTAAGACAAGCGTAGACAGACATAAATAGTAAAAAAATAGAATTTCATAAAGCTATGTACTTAACATGATTTTAACTGTATTGGTGATTAAATCAGATTAGTCGAGTACCTACTACAAATTCTTATATTCGTTCTTCCCTTACCGTTCACCGATTACTACTGCTGTGAGATAGTCCAACTAGTTCTGCGAAGTTGAACTCTTGTATGGTGTACATCGACCAGGTGATATTCATATTTGAAAATTCAACTTTTGTAGCAGTTGAAACACGAGCATGTGGTTAAAGTAATTCTTGAAAAATTAATTAATGACACGAATCGACGTAAATATTGAACGTTTTATACTTCGCTAAAGTAATACGTTATCCGCCGTCACGGGACATTTGTATCTTAATCATTACATAATTTAATTGATTGCATTATCTTTGGTTTCGTAACCGCAAGCGAACTGCTAACCCTCCGAGTCTGGGCTCTGAGAGCGACCTGAGAACAAACAAATATAGGTACTGAGAAATATACGAGCGATACAATTATACTCAAAACAACAAAATATAATCGCAGATAGATTTTAAGTATAAATCTTGCGTTTTCCTGTATATATTTTGTCTTTATGTCGACTAAAAAGTAACATTATTTTAAATCTTAACACTGTTTCACTGATAATTTTATATCAATGTCTTTGTAAGTGTCCCAACTACATGTATATGTATTTAAAATATGAACCAATTCTTCCCCATCTACAAATTTTTGTATTTTGTGTGGAAGAATATTTTGACAAAAGCAAACCTTATTTAAACCCGTAGAATGAATAATACATCCTTACATTTATCACACCGGAGATGCAGAAGTTTTTTTAGTTTTTTTTGTAATGATTTGTGAAAAATGAAAAAAAAATTTAACGTAATAAAATACGTACATTTTTTTAGAAATAAAGCACTAAACACTTAGGACGGGTTGTGTCGGAGAATTTGAACAATTCTTCAAATTTCAAAGTTAATTTTCAGGTTCTGTGAAAGATTTTTTCAAGTTCTGTTTTTATTTCAGTTCTATCAAGCAACTACCCTATGCTGATGTAATAACAGAACTTGAATAGGACTTTCACAGAACCCGGAAATCAACATTGAAATTTGATGAAATGTTCAAATCCTCCGAAACAACCCTTCCTAAATGTTCAAACACTGACTTTAAATTCAGTTTATGGATTTGAATTACAAAAGTAGGCTTTAATTTTGGAAAATAAATTTATAGTTACTATGTAAAAAAAAAATATGTGACACCTCACAAGTGCGATTATTACATAATATTTGTTAATGAAAAAGATGTAGCTGTTTAAAACAAAACCCATTTTCTCGAATGGGATCCTTGTTTTAGCCCAGATGAAGTATGTTAATAAGAAAACAGGGTTTTTCTCCAGTTATAACCCACTTTTAACCATTTTTTAATGTGACACCTCACAAGTGCGATTATTACATAATATATGTTAATGAAAAAAATTTAGCTGTTTAAAACAAAACCCATTTTCTCGAATGGGATCCTTGTTTTAGTCCGCATGAAGTGTGTCAATAAGAAAACAGTTTTTTTTTCTCCAGTTATAACCCACTTATAACCATTTTTTAATGTGACACCTCACAAGTGCGATTATTACATAATATTTGGTAACGAAAAAGATGCAGCTGTTTAAAACAAAACCCATTTTCTCGAATGGGATCCTTGTTTTAGTCCGCATGAAGTGTGTCAATAAGAAAACAGGTTTTTTTTTCTCCAGTTATAACCCACTTATAACCATTTTTTTAATGTGACACCTCACAAGAGCGCCCCTATCGTGTACATGGGCAGGCTGGTATCTAAATTATTTCATTCTCAGAGGGTTAAAGAACACTTATTTATGTAATACATACATTTTATTGTATATAGAAATGACAATTATTTATTAGAGTGCAGGTATTAAAAAACATCATTCTTAAATCATCTACGTTGACATAAAACTTTCTCCCAAAAAATTAAATTAATCATACGTAATATTCATAAAAAAATTCTGTCTAAATTTTTCATAAAAAAACAACGAGAATTTTTTGCTAAGAAATTATGATAATAGCAAAAGGTTATATATAATATATGTAACATTTAATTCTTACCCAGAACTGCCGCCCGCGTTATTCATTATATGTGGCTAGAGTTTTTGCAGATATAAGTTTTAACACGCGATGAGTTTCCACTAATTATTTTCACAGATAACAACCGAGAACGAGTGTATTCCTGTTGCCGCGTTTGTGTAAACTGCTCCAAAGCCGTATTGTAAAAATCTGGCATCAAAAGATAACAAACACTCCCGCCGTGAACGTTTTACACACACAACTTATACATTGAACATACGCTCAGGATAAATATATAGTAAAAATAATATTGTATGTTGAGTAATTGATTTTAGTTGGATCAGACATAACAGCGGAGACGCGTTAACAATTCCGGCGTAGTCTGAATTCTCCACATATCACTTCAAATTTTCAAAATTGTAATTAAAATAATTTTCTCATTAAAATATTACATTACAGCTAGTAACAGTTTAAATTTTGAAAATGACGCTTAAATTCAAAGAAAATTTGAGTTCTAGAGTTCTTTGAACAGAGCTACTGATTATTATTTTGATATTTCAAAAAAAAATTTTTTTCGACTACGGCATCCCCAATTAGGGTTTTTTTTATCAGGCTGAAGGTATTGGCGAGGGAAAGGAGATCGGGAAGAGGAACAAAAGATCACAGGTCACTAAACACGGCTAAAGCCAATGTCATGCAACGATTTAATTCTGAAATGCGGTCTTATGTCAAAGCGATACTGAGAGTATTTTCCATTCTAGAACGTGCCGCAAAAATACTATATATTATTTTTAATTAATAAATGGTGAAAGAACACGAATTAATTACTTGCGAACGGTTCGCTAGTTGATGGCCAAGATTATAAAATCTTCGATTAAACGTTTTTCATGATTATATTGATTACGTACACCTTTGCACTCACCTTATAATATCAGTGTCAGATGATACTCGGTAAAAACTATTTAAAATCAGTATAAGATTGTAACGTTTGTTTGCAGTACTCAGTATTTCATAATAATGACAATACCACAATATTTTTGTTTATTCTCATCACCATTTAAAACACTTTCACTGTAGGTTTCTACGTCCATCCAACAAAAAAAGAATCTGACAGCGATTTTCTAAAGGTTATTTCCCGCCAATTACGCATTTGACAAAATCAACGTGTGACTATTATAATACTTATATTATTTAAAAATAGAACTTGTTCCGATGTATTACTTTACAGTAGGTACCTACCTGCATGATGATAAAGGTTAGTTTATATGCAAACCGCTGAATCTACAATGTATTACTGTACAGTAGGTACCTACCTGCACGATGATAAAAGTTAGTTTATATGCAAACCGCTGAATCTACAATGTATTACTTTGCAGTAGGTACTTACCTGCACGATGATAAAAGTTAGTTGACTTGCAAACCGCTGGATCTATTTTTTTTAAATACTTTTATTTGAATTTCGATTTTGTTTCCTTGAGTGAATGAATAAATAATGAATGAACTAATGAATGAAATGGAATCTTCGAAGCGTAAATTAAACCACTTCCCAACATCTGATTGAGCTGAAACTCGGCTGATAGACTCGTTGCGAATGACAATGCAAATGGTGGCACTCACGCACACACACGCGCACACTTGAATTTCTCTGAAAGATGATGACATTATAAAAATGTACAGCTTTTAATGCACGAAATAAATCTCAGTACCATCCAATTAGGAATTGGCTTAAATGATAGGGGGAGGAAGGTTCAATCCTCAGTCAAATCAATTTATTATTATATTTTTGAACATTAATTTTTTAAGCTAAAAATAATGAAATGGAATTTGTGATATATTCTCCTACAATTCGACATGCTCTTTGCTTTTGTGGTGAGACACCAGATATAAGCGGCACAGGGAAGACCCCCACGATGCATCTTCCCAGCTGCAATGTAAACAGATAAAATTTATTTTTGGATATATTAATTTGCCCGCCATCGTCCGTATTTAGGAGCGTTGCGTTGATGAGATATTGTCATAGCAACCGCTGGTGAGGGTTCATTGGGTAAAGAACACAAGAAATGCAATGTGGGCTTGTTTCGTGATCCGAAAGTTTGAGATGGCGATATACGGTGTCATCACCAAAAAACTAGGAAGTTACAAAAATATTCAAGAAATCCCACCTAACCGAACCAGAACTATAAAAATCTATTATCAAAACATCCGCGGACTGCGATCAAAACTCGATGACCTACAAGCAGCTCTACCTTCTCATCATCATGACATCATTATACTTACGGAAACCTGGCTAAACTCGGAAATCAAATCGACTGAACTTGGTCTTACTAACTACAAAGTATTTCGTTGCGACAGAAACGTCAGATCAAGTTCCAAGTCAAGAGGTGGAGGAGTTTTAATTGCAATAAAACAGAAGTTGTCAGCAAGAAAATTAACCACGAAACACAATAACATCGAACATATTTTTGTGCAAATAACGACTCCTCTCGAGAAAATTATATTTGGAACGGCCTATCTACCACCACTTTCTGACCCTCAGTCATATAGAAACCACTGTCAAGACATCGAAACAATTTCATCAAAATATCCTCACTCGAAAATTGTTATTCTTGGGGATTATAACTTACCAAACTTAATATGGAAAGCAAATAACTGTGGTCTCATCATAAACGAAAGTGAAAACGATCGTGCACGTGAAATTTTGGACATGGTAAACTTTCTAAACTTTCATCAACATAATTTTATATATAACAGTAACAATCGCTTATTAGACTTAGCTTTATCAAACTATCCTGAAATGTCTGTTGAACTCTCAAATGATCCACTTCTACCTATAGATAATCATCATCCTCCCCTATACATTAAATTAAATATGACATGTTATAATGAAAGGAAACCTTCACAAAGCGTCCTAAACTTTAAACGAGCCGACTTCGACTCAATTAACTCCCATTTCTCAAATACAGACTGGTCTTTTTTATCCGATGAAAGCGTTGATGAATCGTTAGATAAACTTTATTTATATTTTTCTAATACTATGAATCCTATGTACCTTTTTACACACCAAGAAGCTATACCTACCCGGTTTGGTTTTCATCAGAGCTTACAGCCTCTCTTCAGCAAAAAAAGAGTCAACACAAAAAATTCAAACAAAGTAAATCCATAAATGATTATATAATCTTTAGCGAAACTAGGAAAAAATGTAAAGATCTTTCCAAACAATGTTACAAAATGTACATAACCTCTGTCGAGGACACTGTCTTTAAATCCAAAAACCTTTGGAAATTTCTTAAAAAAATGAACAATGAAAACACAGACTACCCGCCAATAATGCATATGAATGGAATCAGTGCAAACAATACACAGGATATTGCAAACCTTTTTTCGGACTTCTTCAAAAATGTATATGATGAAGACACTCCAGATGATAAAATACCCGAATACAAATTTAATATGACCACAAACTTAACAAACTGCCAAATCACACAAAAGTGTTGCGAACAAAAATTACTTTCCTTAGACACTGACAAATCCGCTGGCCCAGACAACATTCCACCAATATTCCTCAAAACATTCTCTAATACATTATCTAAACCACTTACATTACTATTTAACCGTCTCTTGTCCCTTGGACATTTTCCAGACCGCTGGAAATCTAGCTTCATTACACCGATCTACAAAAAAGGAGACGATACTGACATAGCTAATTATCGCCCCATTTGTATACAGTCAGTACTGCCAAAGCTTTTTGAATCATTGGTCCTTGATGAAATCTATCCCAAATTAATAAAATTAATTAATCAAAAACAGCACGGTTTTATCAAAGGAAGATCCACCGCAACTAACTTAACGGTATTTCAAAACTTCATTATACAATCATTTGCAGAAAATAAACAAGTCGACTGTATATATACAGACTTTTCGAAGGCATTCGACAAAGTATCCCATAAACTACTAATCCAAAAACTATTTCTCTAGGAATAAGGGATAACATGCTAAAATGGTTTAGTAGCTATTTGTCAAATCGTAAACTGTTCGTTAAAATAAAATCTTGGATGTCGAAAGCTTTCCGGGCTACCAGTGGCCTACCGCAAGGTAGTCACCTTGGCCCGGTTTTGTTCCTCATTTTCATCAATGATATAACCAATTGCTTCAACGATGTCGAGGTATTGCTCTTTGCAGATGACGTCAAACTATACAAGAAAATAACTGATATAAATCATTGCCATATACTACAGTCAAATATTAGTAAGTTTAGAGATTGGTGCGTTCAAAATAATTTATTTTTAAATGTAGTAAAGTGCAAAACCTTGACTTTCTTCAGAAACAAAAATCCTGTTTTATTCGAATATTCCATCAATAACATAGCTTTAGAAAGAGTCACGGAAATGAGAGATCTTGGAATTATTTTGGACGAAAAACTAAGTTTCACCAATCATATCCATCAAATTGTGAACAAAGGTATGAAAACACTAGGCTTCGTATTAAGAACAACTAAAAACTTTAATTCTTTGCAAGCCATTAAACTATTATACGTATCTCTAGTAAGAAGTCTAATTGAATATAACTCAGTAGTTTGGTCTCCATCTTATACAATTCACATTAACAACATTGAGCGAATACAAAAAAAATTTCTACGTTTTATAAATTTTAAATTAAATATCCCTGTCGAAGACTTATAATACAATTTCTTATTAACTACTCTAAAAATACATACATTAGAAGATAGACGTAAAATAAACGATTTAACGTTCTTATTCAAAATACTTAACTCTAAATTCGACTGTTGTGAACTCCTGCAACTTATAAACATACATACACCCACAGTAACAACACGACAAAATACAATATTCTACAGCAGCACACATAAGCGTAACTACATTGCCCACTCTCCGATACAACGACTTCACACCATGGGAAATCATTACTTGGGTGATGTTGACATATTCAATACCAACTTGGCAAGTTTTGTGGATCATTTAAAACATTTATTTCAAAAATACTCCTAAACACATCATGTAAACCAACAAATAGCTGTAATTTTCTGTTTTTGTTTCTTGTGTTTGTATAACTTGTTACATAGCTTTTATCAAATGTAATTTTATTCTTATTTTTTATGTTTGAAAGTATTTGTCAAATTAAAATTATACTACCAACCATGTAAAAGCCCTCTGGGCGTTAAATAAATAAATAAAAAAAATACTAAAGACTACATTAATAATAATAATAATAATTGGATAATTTGTAGAGCGCCGTTTTTGTGAAAATCACGTCAAGGGCGCTGTGCAATTTATTTCCTAGGATCTACATTTGTTATTTAGACCAACTGTGCCAACACGAGGTTCGTCATCCGTTTAGGCTGCCGCCAATATAGCGCTGACATGTGTCTGCTGCCAATAAAGAGCGCTGACACAACATCCTCACATAGATAACAAACCTTGGCAGCACCGCTGTGACGTTCGACGAAGACAGAAGATGGAGACTCTGCTGCAAGAATCCTAGGTAGCGAAGGAACTGTACCAGCTGCTGCAGCGAGAGAGACTACCCCGTCCACCAATTATATGCACGTATTTCAAATTTGTGGTAACCCGAAGACTGACCTGTGATCTGCCCTGGTGGTGCATTGAAGGCATCTCTAGTGTGTATCCAGTGTGAGGGATGTACATTCTCAAAATTCAAGCAATAAAGATAGTCGTAATCGTTTGGGGGACAGAAGGTTTGATGACGTTGGTTAGGTGATGTAATGTAGTAATGTAGTAGCAGAGTACCAACACACATAACCTAACGTAAACTAACCAAACCTAACCTAACATAACCAACAAAACCTTAAAAAATAATAATATATCATCTTAACCAAAATTATACCCCGTTACACTTAACCTAATTTACCACAAATATTCCACTCAACCTCGTGACTCATCACTCCTCACACTTATTACGACTTGTCCACCTAACCAACCAAAATAACCAAACTGTCCCCATCTAGTGGTGGATTGTTTGCGGAGTCAAGGTTAATGTAACAAAATGTATTAATTAATAATAATCATAATAAGAATTGTTATTCAAGAAATAAAGACAGTAACTAACCAACCCAAATAACCAAACTGTCCCCATCTAGTGGTGGAATGTTTGCGGAGTCAAGGTTATTATAATAAACTGTATTTATTAATAATAGTCGTAATAAGAATTGTTATTCAAGCAATAAATACAGTTGTAATCGTTTGGGGGACAGTAGGTTTGGTGATGTTGGTTAGGTGATGTGATGTGATGTACTCATCACACCTGTTACGACTGTTGTCCACCTAACCAACCCAAATTACCAAACTGTCCCCATCTAGTGGTGGACTGTTTGCGGAGTCAAGGTTAATATAATAAAATGTATTAATTAATAATAATCATTTTATTTTACAAACAATAATTATTCGCCTGAAACACTCATCCAAATTGAAAAATCTCCTGATAAAAGATACATGACGCCAACGGGACTCGAACCCGTGTCCCTTCGATTTTCGGTCGACAGCTCTGACCACTGAGCTATGGCGGCTTATCTCTTACCCGCGAAATTATTCAATATATACTAGTGTTTCATTGAACAATTACTGCTTGTTACATTTTTCACCTGAAAACACCCAACTTTATTTTATATGAGAAAGGCATTGTAAATGCATTTAAGAAGAATTACATTACATTCGAAGGGACACGGGTTCGAGTCCCGTTGGCGTCATGTATCTTTTATCAGGAGATTTTTCAATGTGGATGGGTGTTTCAGGCGAATTATTATTGCTTGTAAAATAATTGTTACCCTTTGTGCTATGCATAAAAAATCTTGTCTTAAAAACATTAGTTTACCAAAAAAAAAAATAATAATCATTTTATTTTATTTTATCATTACATTTTTTTTTCAAGCAATAAAGACAGTCGTAATCGTTTGGGGGACAGTAGGTTTGGCGATGTTGGTTAGGTGATGTAATGCAGTATTGTAGTAGTAGAAAACCAACATACATAACCTATCCTAACCTAACCAACCCAACCTTAAATTGTTATCCAGTGTGAGGGACGTACATTCTCAAAATAATATTTATTTTCAATAACGATAATGATTAGATAATATTATTTGTTGGTTTTGATTGATTAGATTGTCGACAAAAAATGATTAATTACCTTATATAATCCCAGAAAATCCAGTAACAGGACGACCTACGTCCAGCTTATGAATAGTCTCTATATTAATGGCGGCGTGCAATTAATACATAGATGTAATATTAACCTATTCATATTTTTATTATTTGAATAAATCTACATGAAATTTGAAGAAAATTCAATGTATAAATTATTCTTTAAAATAAGGCCGAATACCGTGCCGAATTTCAAACAGGCTAATATGTAAGAAAACCAAGGCTTCAACAGAAACTAAAATATTCTAAATTATTATGAGTAGTAATAATTAGCCTGAAACACAAATATCAATAAAGAAGATTTTTTTCAATTTATATTTACTAGTTTTTTAAACGCCCACATAGCTTTTACATATAATAATGCATTATCTTTATTTTTTTTAGTTACATAATTTTATGTTTTATGCTAATTGCTTATAATAATTTGTTATCCTTTGTGATTTGCATAAAAAAACATAAGTTTATCTTTAATAAAACAATTCTATTTTCGGATGTAAAATGTTTCAATTAAAAATGATGTTTTAAAGTTTTTTAATGAAGGTGGAAATTTCACTGAAATTTCAAGCAACTTAATAGTTCCAGAAGATTAAAAACATTAAAAAAATACATATTCTATTGCATTTTGAATACCAATACGTATACGCATACGAATACTTACAAATACGTATATTTCACAATACTAGTTTATTTTAAACACCTACTGAACTGAAGACTTAGGACGGGTTGTTTCGGAGAATCTGAACAATTCATCAAATTTCAACGTTCATTTTCAAGTTCTGTGAAAGATTTTTTCAAGTTATGTTTTTATTTTAGTTTTGTCAAGCAACTAGCCTACGATGATATAAAAACAGAACTTGAATAAGTCTTTCACAGAACCCGAAAATGAACGTTGAAATTTGATGAATTGTTCAAATTCTCCGAAACAACCCGTCCTTAATATTTTGCTCTACCCACTTACATAAATTATTTCTACGTTATTATTACGTTAATATCGTCTTACACGTTTCAAACCAACAAGATAATCAATAAAGATAAATAATCTTACTTCAAAATAATGACTGATTTTCTGTTCGAATACCAATTATCTCGGTACAAATTATTTTTTTTAATAATTTCTCGTGTCCATTTATTTGACAATGATAATTATGAACATTATTTACACACATGAAAGTTATTATTACAGTCTGTTATATCTGCCTTACTTTACAGATTTAAGTATTGGGAATTCTTTGTAAAAAGTAAAAGGTTCTACTTATAATTGTGTTTATTTACGTTACAAATAATAGGTCTGGATTTAGCTACACTGTTCATTTCCCGAGGGTTGGTAATTCTCTGTTTGAGAGGCTTGTTCTAGAGAGTTCTGAGAAGCTTGTTCCCTGTCACTATAACCTCACAAGCATCTGTTACACTCTAGCGACATCTGACGGACTATGGAGTAAGCTTTATGACTAGCGCCATCTATCGCTTAAATACTCAACTTATTCACATACACCACACAGTCATATTGCAATATGGAAAGAAAGTAAAAATTAAACAAATAAACTAAAACAAAAAACCTGTTATGCAGTGATCTCATAAAAATATGCTCTGCTAAAATATTTAATCAGTACAGATCTATATTTCGATAGAGGCATGTTAAAAGGTGACATTGCATACGAGTTACTAGTGGTCTGTAATCTATGTACAACAGAATTGTAGCCTGAAAGCGTAGTATGATTGTTACAATAATACAAACTATGAAAACTTGATCTAAGCAGGAACATGAAAGTGATTCAATGTTAATATATCAGAGAAAAAGATAATTAAAAATTTATATAAAAAATATAAGATCAAAAAAATTTCTTCTCTCACTTATCTTCAACAATTTCAATAAATGTAATATAAGAAATCTATTGATTCTAAAGGAATTCAAATCCTAAAATATTAATATGAATATTGTAGGTAGGTTACTACTTGTTATAAACATAACCTGCTAGCCACTTACTGGCCAGGACTGCTCAAGAAGAAATTCTTATTTTGGAATATCGACAAACGATAGCTCCAAAAAACATTCACTGTTTATTTATGCATTCATTCCTTCATTCCTGGTCAACTTATTTATACTCCTGCTTGCGAAGTTCGCATAATTTCATTCGGTGTTTGTTCATCATCATCTTTTCGCCATTCTAATAAATTATTTCGAAATTATAATCAGTTGTATTAACATTGTACAAGTACATACTATAATAAACCACTACTTCTAAACTTCGGTCCCTCGTTTCATGTTTCCACGACATTTATATAATCAAAGGTTTCCACATAACATTTTCAAAAACCCAATTTTTGTCAATTTTGGCAATGCTATTTTTAAGTCAGTAAACTGCAGAAGATACCGCGTTATTAGCAGCTAGTTATTTTGTTCTCTTTATTTCAGTCGTAATGATCGTTTTCATATCTTATGACTTAAGAGATAATGGGATAAGGAATGTTATGTTCACCAAAACCTCACAGCTTATTTGACACGAATAAATTGAATGTATTTGGCGTAGATAGCAATGTTTCCGTTTGAAATGAATCAATAAAATTTAATTGATAAGGATTTTTAGTACAATTTGTTATGTCATTATGAATGGACTATAAATAATTTCGCAACGTAATGATGTGATTCGAATAAGTGCGATTTAAAAGATTCTTGATTTTATTTGTGGGTACTAATCCGCAGGTCAAGGGTTCAATTCCTGTCGAAAATTCATTTTTAATTGTTGTTTAATAACAACACTCCAAATTACCATTGACGTAGGATTTTATTTATAAATATTTTTTCCACCCTAAGTGTTAGGTTAGGAACCTTCCTGTAGACATTAAACCGGATTTTTAAACTTACAATAACCTAAGTAAATTTTTAATTAACACTAAAGACAAAGACGATAAATTAAGCCATTTGGGCATTAACAAACTTACCTGTAATGATTGTTCCGCCTTCTACATAGGCAGAGGCGGATTTGCAGTCTTGGCCGCCCTAGGCCCCAGACCATGTAGCCGCCCCTTTCTCAGTACCCATCATATTGCCCAGGAGTATCCAAACTTTTCAGTAAGTTCCTAGGGTCAAAACCGTTTTAATTTTTACGCACACTGGCATACTGACCACTGCTGGCACTGACTGCTGTCGCCTGTCGCGAGCGGGTGCGTATTTCCAATCCCTACGCGGGTTTGTTCCTCTGGAACGATTTCGGTCGAAAAATGGACAACGAACCACTTTTATTTTTCTGCAATTGATTTCGGTCCAAAAATGGACCACATTTCCTACCATTCGTAAAACATTTATTGTAATTATTTAAAACATTTCTTGGTCAGCCGTTTATTTTAACACGGAGCTATTGCAAATTGTAATGCTTTATCTATTTTGACCATAGATGTCACAAATCCGAACTCCGTAGGCTACTTTAGAACAATGCTAAAAAGAAATAAAAATCCTTTGCCTCTTAATCCTATTCCTACGTTCCTCCACCCCCCCCCCCTTTTTCATAGATTTTAACTAAAAATATATATATTTTTATTTTTTAAAGAAAATACATTTATAATGTCACACTTTATTATTCACTATCATCAGTGGATGACGGCCGGCATAGTCCAGTGGTAACGCATTGGACTGCCATTCCGAAGGTCGCGGGTTCGAACCCGGCGTGCGCAAATAAATTTTATTTGATTAATTTGTGTTATTTCACAATTAATTAATTAAAATAATATATAGTATATTTGCGGCACGTTCCAGAGTGGAAGATACTACCAGTATCGCCCTGGTGTAAGACCACCATTCAGAATTGAAACGTTGCTCCAAATGGCTTTAGCCGTGTTTAGTGACTAGATCTGAATAGCCAGGTACTTCCCCAACTTCCTCTTTCCCTTCCCCACTTACCTTCAGCCTCATAACATCCCCCAATTGGGGATGCCATAGTCTCACTGGCTCCAGACGGGAGCAGTTGGGACTCTTGTGAGGTATTCACTATAAAAAAAAAAAATAAAAAAAAAAAAATAATAAAAAGTGGAAAGTTCATAATTGGCATAAATAACATCTTATTATTGTATTATTTTATAATCTCTGATTTATTTATTTATTATAGCTTTTGTAAGGTGATTAAGAGCGTGTTCACACAGAGCTATAATATGCGTGGGATGGCGTATTTCAGCATATCACTCGCCGTACATTCCAAATTGGAAAGTATGTTATAGCTCTGTGTGTGAACACGCTATTATGCATAACAATACCTAACGCGGTTCAGTCACTAGCGCAACTGAATCACGGTAGGGATTGGAAAAACGCGAGCGGGCGAGCGACGGAGCATGATAGGGTTGGCGAGGGCGGCTGCGGGGCGTGGGGGCGCGCTGTGTGCTGTGTGTGAACACGCTCTTGCATATCGCTATTTCGTACGTAGAATATTTAGGTACTTAGGAAGTAAGTAATTTCTTGTTATCATCTGTGACTTTTTTGTCACGATTGGCCGCCCCTAATATCTGGCCGCCCTAGGCCCGGGCCTACATAGGCCTAAGGGCAAATCCGCCTCTGTACATAGGTAAAACAGCACGTAACGTAAACATCAGATTGAAGGAACATCTACGTTGGTAGAGGCTTTTCGGAACTTGCCAATCATTTAATATCAACAGATCATAGTTTTAATAAAATAACCGGTACTTGTCTTTTACATAAAAATAGTAAAGGTATTAAATTAGACAATCTAGAATCATTAGAAATTAGGAAGTCTTTAAATACTAATATGTCTGACCATTTATTAAATAATCAACTCAACCTTTGTAAACAAAAAAACACACTTTATAGCCCATATTTAATCTGTTTCCCACAATCCATTCCACTCCATAATATTATTTATATGTTACATTGTGTTTCTTATGCCCTTAAAATTTATTGTTATGTTAATTCATGTAAAATTATTATTTTCTGTAATTTGTTATTATGGAAACTATAGCGTTTTTTCACTATCACACCCATGTATTGTTTTCTCCCTCTCACATATCAATTAGCAAATTGGTCTTCTCTTTCATGTATTTTGTCTCTGTCTAGTATATACTCTTATATTATATTATGTTATATTCTGTCTCCCTCTTTCCTCCTATATATAAGCCCATTCTCTGTCTTAGTTTTTTAATTAACATCCTGATGAAGCTTGACTGAAGCGAAACCGGTAGATGGGTGAAAATTAACTAAACAAAGTTTTTTACCAAAGTTTGGTATATTATTATTATGGTCGATGCTAGAGAAAGCGCATACAAAGAGCCACAGGTGCACAAATTCAATACACATCACAATGTATATTGTGATGTGTATTGAATTATATGTATATGTATATTTGGGGATAACTGTAGATGCGCATATGAAATGGGATACACACGTTAGCAACATATGCAAACGCCTACGAGCTATTGCGGGGCGAATTTACAAAATTAAATATTTTATGCCTATAAGTACGTTAAAAATAATCTATTTGTCACTAGCGGAATCTACAATCAGATACGGAATAACCTCATGGGGAAACTCCTGCAAGACAAATATAGGTTACATCCAATCAATTCAAAACTCCATGACTAAGCTTTTGGTAAACAAACGTATTTATGCACAAAGAAGAGATATAAAATTATTATATGAGTCAGTTAACGTATTATCTGTTCGAGGAATATTATGGTTAAAAATTATATGTCAAAACATAACGTCAGATTCAATATACAAAGAAAAAGTAGATCATGCATATGACACAAGATTCAATAGAAATGAAGGTATGTCCATTCCGAAAATTATAAATAAATACGGACAACGGACTTTCTCTTATCTTGTGCCTACCATATTTAATAAGATTCCAATAGACATAAAAATTCAATCAAATTGCACCCCCGAATTAAAAAATAAAATTAAAAAATGGTTAATAGATCAAGCTTTTTTATACTGATATTGTTTATAATCTTATGCATATATATAAATATACATATGAATATGAGTAATTTGCCTGTGTTACAACTGACTGTCTTTGTATTTTATTATTTTGTATTGTAGTAAGTTAAAAGTTTATTTTTATTGTTTCTTTTTTATGTATGGCTCTGTTTTTGTGATTATTTAAGTTCTTATTTAAATTCTTCTGTATATATTTTAAATATTGTGATTTCTCGCTTTTTGTATGCTTTGATAATATATTATGTTAAACTGACCTGCTGACAAACTGCTTGAGCAGTTTAGCGGGTATAATTAATAAAAAAAAATAAAAAAAAATAAAAAAAACATAAAAATATAAAAAAAATATAAAAAAAGATTTACTGAAGGAGAAGATCTAAAAACTCCAATAATCTTAAATTAATATGGTTAATAAATGAACAATCCACTTTTCTTTGAATAATTAAATGCACCTGCCTAAAAATGTATCTATTTGAGTTAGTTAAATTTACCTATTTCTATCATTAATAAATATATCTTAAAAACACTAGATGTACTTGAAAATGTATATGATGTATTAAATATTGATTTGATAGAACCTAGAGACAAGCTGTCATGTGACAGGTTTGTTGGATTATCTATTGTAGTATAATATAATACTAATGTTTATACAGTTAAGAAAAATAAAGAGGTACAAGCTGATGTCCAAAAGTTCTACTTTTACTCGCTGATAACCGACCCATGTACTAATTACCAGGAAGATGTTCAGGAGTATAAATAGAAGTAGGATTTAAAACGCTTCCACCAAAATAACTTGTTGAATAATGTTACTCGAGAAAAAATTCCTCAGCCAACCCTCTGTCACACCTTTTACATATTATTATTATTTAACATTGCATTGCAGTGTCTCTAGAAACGTTTGACAGTCGGCTGGAGTGGGAAGAATCTGTCCGAAGGCCTCAAGAAGTAGGGGCTCTTTGGCGATGGCGCTCTTGTAGTCCTCCAGGGACACCTTCCCATCCTGGTCTATGTCCAGCTTGCGAAGTGCCAGCTCTGCTAGCTCCCTGGCACCTTCGTCTGGATCTTCATCTCCTGGTTGCTTCACTAGGCTGTTTCTGCGAAAATATTCTACAGTTTATTTATTGAGAGCTTTTAGATTACTAAAGGAATATCCTCAGTGTAACAGAATACTGCTTCCACATGAGATTTTCTTCTTCTGCCTCATATCTTGTGTTCCTAATTCTAAGAGATTTAACTAAAGCAGTTTTCAACGATTTCCAGTGTTGGCGATATCTATATCTATAACATAACAAATTAAAGCTGATGCTAACACGGAAACTAGTAATATGAAAGGTACCGCGAGAGGTGACTCAGAGGTTAGATACTTGGTTACATAAAATACAATAATGATACACTGAATGTCGACTAGGAAGAAGCTACACGAGTTGTAGGGGTTAGATAACAGGTAACTTGAAATGAAACCGCCAGACGTGAACATTAGAGGTATTAGAAAAAACTCATTGTGAAAAACGAAATTTAAAAGTTTTGAAAAGCCGAGAGATTTTTAAAACCATTTCGGACACTTGATCCTCAAAGATTTATTTTTGTTGTTCTTTCTTTCTGGTAACGCATGCATGTACTCATAATTTCCGCAGGAATCTTGAGTGGAAATCTACTACACAAATATTTTTGCTAACAATGACGCCGTGTCCCCGAAGGATTATACAGAGAGGATATACCGTCGAATAATAAAAATTTATTTAAGTAGTAAACACGACATAAATGATCCTTTTGGGGAATCAAGTTTCCGATGGATCAACTGTCAGGGAATCAACTGTCGGGGTGTAACTGGCGGGTGATCAAGCTTCATGAAATCGCTTAGAAGAGTGGCCCGTAAGGTTAACAGATGGTAGGGGACGGCCGAATCACGGACTCTTTTGCCATTTTTTTTTAAATTTCAAACAATGTTTACAAAATCAGATTTTTGCTCAACCATTTTTGTAAAATACAATAGTTTGAAATGAATAGAAACCTATGGTAATGTCCGATAATAAATACTAACCTCAGCAGTTGAAACATCTCGTCCTTAGTGATAAAGCCGTCATTGTTAAGATCGTAGACCCTGAAGCAGAGAGAGATGCGCTCGGCGGGCGTGCCGCGCAAGAAGACGCTGAGACCGGCCAGCCAGCCCTCGAGGCGCAGCACAGCGCTGGGCGAGCCGCCGCCTCCCGCCCCGCCCGCAGCGCTCCCGCCCCCGCCCCCGCTCCCGCCCCCAGGAGACCCGCCCGCGCCGTCCCACGAAGCCCACAGCCGCTCGGATAGAGCCTCTTCGGTCACCAGGTCGAAAGTGCTGTACAGGATCTCGCGGAACATGGTTCGGTCAATGCCCTGCAAGAAAACAGAATATCGGATTTATACGCGCTCGAGGGCAAGAAAAAAACACCAGTGGGGTGATCAGGGTTCTACTTAATTTTTTTTGTATAATTATTTCATACGCCCTTTGGGCTTTTACATTAGGTACATGAAATATTTATAATTTTTTACACAAGGGTTACTAATAAATGGTTCCATGATAACTCAACATAATGACAATTTTATACACCTTTAAAAAGTCATATAAACTCAAATCAATAAAAAACTAAACTATAAATCTATTGAATCTAGTGGTTCCATGATAACTCAACATAATGACAATTTAATAAATCTTTAAAAAGTCATATAAACTCAAATCAAAAAAAAACATAAACTATAAATCTATTGAATCTAGTGTTTGTTTCATCACTTTTCACGACTTTATATCACTTTTTAAGGGTGTGTTGAATTGTCATTGTGTTGATTTGTCCGGTTACTGTAATAAACAATGGTTAAAAATGACTACTTACATTACGATGGTCCACAATTAGGTTTTTTATAGTTAGAGCATGTTGTTTTCATAACAAATATGTATATCTAATAATCTAAGTATGCAAAATGTATTTTAAATTGTGAAATAATTTACCCACTCTGTGTTGCTTACCATTTTACCAAATGTGTTTTTCGTCAACTTTAGTAGTCTTAAAAATGCGATGGAAGCCATTTCTCATTCAATAGCGATATCCAAACACAAAGCCTTAACAGGTGAATAACGCATGTCTTTGCGTGTAACGGACAAGAACATCGATAACCTAATTCGAAGACAATCAACTGCCACTAACATAACGCCCAACTACAGAATCAAAAAAGGAATATACTTAATATGTCACGTGATAAAGAAAAAAATTCAATTATTGAGCGTGGCTATACAATATTGAATATCACATTGAATAATATAGGGGGTGGTTGTTAAATTACTGACCTCAACATTGACTGGAGCAGGTTTTCCGGTGGCCGTGGTTCGCTTTACCGGTTGTGCTGATGCAATGAGCTTTCGATAAATCTGGAATAGGGCCTCCAGTTCAACTCTGGTAAAAAAAGCAAGTTGAATTATGTACAAAACAAAACAATATTTTAACACATTTAAAAGTATAGAAAATGTCAGGTTATGTAATTATACAAAGTTTTTTTTGTTTATTTTGAACTGTCCAGTTCAATTAAGAAATGATTTGTCGTGTTTGAATTGGGGAGCAGCGCCATTATAGTTTATATATCTGTGAGTTTATACTTAGGAAAAATTACATTATTTGAAGCACCTAAATATTGAACTTAAAACTTATATTTGGTAAACTGTACAAACCGAAAGATAACATCAAACTTTACTTTAATACTCTCAAATAGTTTTTTTTTTAAATAGATGTGGGTATATCATAAAAATATATTGTGTTATGAAAAAAATAAAATGTATAACCGTTTTAAGAATAAAGTTGACACTTAGCACACGTGTTAGGAATCAGCATCTTTTTAAAATGAACTACATACAGGTGAATTCGCTTGAAAGAATTTTTCATACTAGTTTCGGTAATCTGTGCTTTAAATCCTGTCTTTTGAACTGATTGTGTGAATAATTTAGACAAGCGATAATGTAGGCACCTAACTTTTATAATAATTTTAATGAAATTTATTTTAATTGACATTTTGAAGTTTCAAGAATTCAGACTATTCCGTGATTTTTCACGGGTCTGCACTAGTTTGTAACTATTTAGAATCAAAATTTTGCATGTCAGCTTATTTCGCATCCCAACGAAAAATGACACTAACTTCAAACTACATTCCACATTACTCAATTATTTCTGATTTTCTCTCAAAGCTTTTAAACTAATCTTGGTTAAATGATTTAATGAATGATTAAGTTTTTTTTAAATAATTTAACATTTGTATTTTTATAGCTTTGCACAGTATCCTTAAAGCAATAAACATTTCACACAGTTTTTCTATTACTTTTGCACACATTTTGGTAGTCATAAATGGTCACTTCGAAAGTTTTCAAAGTTCGAATAACAGTAAGAAAAATCATTTAATGCGACGCTTTTAGGTGACACTTCATCGTATAAATAATTTAGCACTGAGTATATTTAGTCCATCGTAGCAGATAAGCAGATATTTACTTAGTGAAATGCGTCTTCCGCTTTAGCCCGTCGAGCGCCTTCGGGGTGAGTTTGTTGTTCCTGCCCTGGCGACCGTCCATGCCTTGGGCGCGCGGCCGCCTGCGCTTGCCGGGGTCGGCGCGGCCGGGCTGCTCGGTGCGCCGGCGCGACCCCGACACGCGCCGCCCGCTGGCCAGGAACAGCGACACGCTTTTCATGATCATGGCGCCGCAGCCCAGCCCGGGCGTCGCGCCCCCAGCGCCCCCAGCGGCCTCTGCAACGCCGTCGTCCATCTAAACAACACACAGAAACATTCCTTTTTATCTTATAAAAAGGAAGAGACAAAATAAATTTATAAAAAAATTATAAATGAATTTTTCACAAAAAATTAATTATTAATTATTTCAAGGACCGGTTGTTTGACAGAATTTAAATAACTCATCAAAATTTCAATGTAAATATTTACATATTCAAGTTCTGTGAAGGTTCTGTTCGAGTTCTGTTACTATCCAAGTTCTGTGAAACAACCGGCCCAACATGTTTATGTTTATTATATATAAAAAGGTGTATATATATTTTTTTGGCTTTGTCTGTCTCACTAGGAAATCCTGTGTCGAGACAGGCTAGCTTACAAATATTTTATAATATTAAAATAAAGTTAATTTTTCAATAAAGCAAAAAATTTCAGGTTGGTAGGTAGTGGTAACAATAATGAGATAGAGCATTATATTTGGGTGAGGTGACTAATTATTGCACGACATTTTTCGATGATCCACTGTTTTATCAAGATTTTGTATTTGTTAATATTATTCGATTATCTTGTTTTTTCATGTAGGTTATTGTATATTTTAGACGCAATGCATTTGAAATTTCTTTGACCAAATGTTGTGTTTGTTTTAGGTGTTTGTATGAGTTCTTTGGTTTTGTGCCTCGCGTTTACAATATTTTGGGTATTTTCATAAAATGTATGCATTTTATTTTTAAAAAGATGAGTTAAGATAGTTTTTGTGTAAATTTTTCGAATGTCTAATACATGGAATTTGTAGAATAATCTGCAGTACTTGTTAATCGAATCTATGAAATCAAAACTTGAAGAGAACTTTCACAGAACTTAAAATTTTAATCTGAATTTTGATGAATCGTTCAAATTCTGTAAAATAACCGAACCGAGTCACTAACGGTGCCGGTTCCATTTTTGTATTCGTCACCTCAAAAGAGCGCTCCTGTCTGCATATAGACAAAATAACGTTATTTCCACCCGATGGGGCAGCGTTGTGAAGCGTATTAATGTAGAGGCTTGAAGAAGGGATTTATTAATGCGGTCTTGAAGAGGTCCGAATATTATGATGAAAAAAAAATGAGAAAAAAGGATGCTGGCGTTTCACTACGAGCCGACTTACTCATAAAGGAATCGAAGAAATGATCCGCTCTCATGAAAAGGACAACAACTTTGAACGGGTATTCCTATGAATTATTCTACGATAATAAAGGTCTCCCCTTTTTTGAAATGTTGTGAGACTGAAGGAAGAGGGTAGGGGATGAATATGAAGATGAGATTGTTTGGGTAGTACCAGCAATTCCTAAAGCCAATTTTAAAACTCCTGATTTGTCTCACAAACTCTTTAAATAAAAACTCCGGGATCAATAAATAATATTTATATTTTTTATTTATTACAAAATAATAAGTTACAATGTATTATTCACAGTGAGTTTACAAAACTCATTTCGGGAAAGACAGCATTATATTAAAGACAAGACAACATAGATACATTTAAATAAACAAACGCAGAAGTTATTTTGGAGTTCCAAAGAAAGAATGCGTCAGTCATTAATAAAACTGCTGAGGAAATAGCTTTTAAGAGCTTTTGCCAATGTTTTTTTGTTCGTTGCCGGGAGTTTATTTAATATGCTCTGATGGCTTCTTTAGCAGGCGGTTGGAATTATTCTGTGCCTCGACCTTGAGTTTGCAATAGTGTTTATAATAGTCTCAATCCTTGCGCTATCGACAGCTATATACTATCTATGGGTAACATCTTAATCTACTATCTGGTTCCATCTATGAGTAACCTCTTAAACTAGTCTCTGGTGTATCACAATATTCAACGATTCATCTCTGATTGCCGGTCTCCCATCTCATCTCATCCACCGCTAAAGCTACGACGATTTTTATCGAAATTATCATTACATATCCAGTCACCGGAATCCTTCTACTGCAATACTCTGTTACCAGGCATGAGACGAGTTAATATAGGCATAGTTAAGTTAGCCTCTCAAAAGCAGGAGTATAATGCAGAGCAGTTGTGTAGGTATTTACTAGTATTGTAGCCTACACAACTGCTGACCTCGTATTAATTGCAAGTGTGTTCCACTGTTGATATTCCTGACAACCATATCTGACTTGAAGCCGCTAGATAAATACCTCAATAAAGATACCTGTAAAACGGTGACCGGATAACTCATCAAAATGATAATTCATCACATCTTTAAAAAGTTATATAAAGTCATGGAAAGTGATGAAACAAAAACATTATTTACTGGGTTGAGTAGGTTAGGTTCGGTTAGGTTAGTTTCAATTTTTTTTTCATCGTTTCTAATGACTTTATATCACTTTTTAAAAGTGTGTTGAATTGTCACTGTGTTGAGTTATCACGGAACCCTGAAAAACACACACCATGAGCAAAGGAGCAAAGTTTCATTTATCGTTGCATATTTAAATTCTTATTATCACGCCTGCTTCTAAAGTTTTCTACCGAAACAGGGACAGCCATAGAGCTGCAATTAGTAGACCGGATTCGGAAGTTTTAGTTAGAACTTTGGGAGAGTTGGAGGTCAGTTGGTGTTCAGTTGGACGTAAAAAAGCGGAACCTGTTTTTTCGCTTCATATCTCATCTAAATATAATACATCAATGGACATAGCCACTTTTATAACATATCTACAGTCAACACCCTTTTAGAGGACGAATATGCTTGTCTTTAGAGGTCGAATAAGCTGGTGACCTCTCCAACACGGTGACCTTAAATTGTCCACTGCAACGAGGAAAACCCTTACCTTTAAATTAACTTCAAGGTACCCAAGCTTGGGCTTTGCTGTCCTTACAATAATGTGAATCATTAAAAATGAAAGAGTTTTAAATCGTACGAGTATATCAACATATTTATTGTATTTATGAGGTTCCTGCTTTCTACAACATAATGTTTTATTTAAATAAACGTTTAATATTATGTAATATAACTGCTAAGCTCATTCAGTGCCCGTGGAAAGGGAGTTTTCATTTTAAATGCATATATTTTTAAATGTTTGTTACCACTGCTTATGATACCTAGACATAAATGATCCAATTTTAAGACAATTCTTATTTTTAAACCGATTATTCCATTGAAATAAATTAGACAATTAAAATATTTGAAAAAAGTGGTAAGTTACTCGTACAAAGAGTTTTATTTAATTTATTATCGCAGATCCGTGAAAAGTCACGGCATATTATAATTGTAGGATTTGTAAAGCTGAAAACATTTATACGATAGGATCAGGATCACAATGCTTTTTAAAAAACAAATACATATTGCATAGATTAGAAAGACGTCGGAAATTTGGTAACCTATAACACAATGACAATTCAACATACTTTTAAAAAGTTATGTAAAGACATAAATAGGTTACGTATATTAGGTTTATAGATTAGTTTTCATCGTTTTAAATGACTTTATTTCACTTTAAAGGTGGGTTGAATTGTCATTGTTTTTGAGTTATCATGGAACCCAGAAATTTACCTTTAGATTGAACATTGTTAGTAAACTTTGAAAATTATCAAAAATTTAAACAAAAGAAATACACTTATTAAATATAGAATTATTAAAAAAATATTTATATACCGGTGGGTATACCCACTTATCGCTTGGCTTCACACGATCATCAGTTGCAATTTTGAACTTTTCTAAGCAAATTTGAGTTCATTACGCAGGAATATATTTTCATCACAGACAACCGAAATTAGCGTGTTTTTAAAATGTCACTTCAATAAGTATTATTTGCTTCGATCGATAAAAATAAGTTTGCTTTACTTCTAAACAAGCTAATTTATCAATTTTACGTAAATATAATTAAGTAAATAATTATACCTATATTATATGTACCTACTAATCTTCTTTATTTGTATGTGGTTGTTTATTTGTTTGTGCCCTATAGACTTCAAAACTACTGGACCGATTTCGCTGAGAATTTCAATAATAGAGTTCATAGAGAGTAGCTTGAATGGTAGAAGGAGTCGGGGACGCCCAAGGAAGACTTTACGCATGATCTCTTCACGGGAATGAGATACGGAGTCGATATAATTACGTGGCGAGAGCGCTCGATAATAATGAGCAAGTTGACACGTCATACCATGACTTTGCGAAAGCTTTCGATAAGGTTGATCACTTAGTGCTCTTAAGTAGGCTTGAAGAAATTGGTTTTTCCGAAAACTTAATTAAACTCTTTGCTAACTATTTAAAAGAAAGGGAACAATTCGTTTCCTATGGTGGTTTTAACTCTAACGCGTATCCTACAAACTCTGGTGTGCCGCAGGGTTCCAATTTAGGACCCTTATTGTTTCTAATTTTTATAAATAATATTCGGGGAAAAATCAAATTCGTCCGTTTTTTACTTTTTGCAGATGATATTAAACTGTTCTTAAGAATAAGATCATTAGAAGACTGTAAAAAGCTCCAGGAAGATATAAATGCAATTATTGACTGGAGTATTGACAGCAAACTCGGTTTCAACTTCCAAAAATGCTCAGTTATGTGTTTTACGAGGTCACAAAAGATCGTATATTTTAATTACAAAATGAAAGATACATCACTAAAGCATACGGTGACTTATAAGGACTTAGGAATTGTGTATGACGCTCGCTTAACATTTCACGCTCACATTGAAAAGATCTGTAAATCAGCTACAAGAATGTTAGGTTTTGTCATACACAATTCAAAGGAACTGACAAACCTTGCAGTCATTAGGCTGCTTTACTTTAGCTTAGTGCGTAGCATTCTCGAGAGTGGATCTCAGGTATGGGGGCCAGAGGACACTGTCTATGTACTAATGGTCGAGAAAATTCAAAAGAAATTTTTACGATACCTCTATATGAGAGAGTTTGGTTTTTACCCATGGCTGTTTCCAACAGCATTTATCTCGGGAATGCTGAATATCTGCAGCCTTAGTTCCAGACGGGACGTCGCATTATTGATGATGGCTTACAAGCTTCTGAATGGTTTAGTATCAATTCCAGACATTCTGTCAAAAATAGGACTTTATGTCCCGGATAATTTCACGAGAGGCCGCCAACACAGGCTTTTAATTCTTCCCAGGTCCAGAACTAACTTACCAATGGTGATGCCCCTGGGAAGACTCACTAGGTTAATTAACTCCCTTCCAGCTAACTTGGATATTTTCCATATGTCCTACAACGACTTTAAGCGCGAAATATTGTATTTGTTTTAACTGTATACTTATGTATAATTTTTTTTCCATATTTTGTTTACCGCTTTTGCATATGTTTTAACTGTATACTTATGTATAAAATTTTCTTCAATAATTTGTTTACCGCTTTTGCAATGTATTGGTTTTTGTACTGTTTTTGCAAATAAATAAAAATAAATAAGAAATAAAAAAAAATAAATAAATAAATAATGTAGATTTTCAAAAGTAGCAATGTGGTATACTTGAATAGTAGAAAAAGTTTTGGACTCCCGAGAAAGACACAAATTCTTATGTTTTGTCAAAAAATTACTACTAACCATTCATACCTACGAGCAACCCCGTGTAAACATCAGCTAGTAAATAATAAAATGAAAACAAATTTATTTTAAGTAAATATGATCCAAATATTCCACCTACTAATTTATATAAAACATTTCAGCATTACACGACTTTCACGGGAAAAAAAAAAACTTACATTACACGACTACCTTTTTATGTGAATACCGCACATCAGCCACATCTGCACTCTACCGTCTGGAGCCAGTGAGACTATGGCATCCCCAATTGGGGTATGTTGTGAGGCTGAAGGTAGTGGAGTAGGGAGATTGGGGAGAGGAAGGTGGGGGAGTATCTGGCTATTTAGATCTGGTCACCAAACACGGCTAAAGCCATTTCAAGCAACGTTTCAATTCTGAATGGTGGGATTACACCAGGGCGATACTGACAGTATCTTCCACTCTGGAACATGCCGCATGTATACTAAAATTAAATAACATTTAAAATCTTGAAGTCAGAAAATTGGAATATTGTTATTAACTTCACGAAGATTCCCCGTTATTACCTTTTGGGAATCTTCGTGTAGTAAATATTATTATTAACTACGCGAATATTGCCAGTCATTACCTTTTGTAAGCACTTCATTACAGTTTATTCACAATTTTCGGGCGGCTTATTAAATTCTATTTGTTTGTTGAAAAACAATCTTTCATGAAAATAAATTGAAAATGTTTATTCAAATTAGATCTCCAAACGAGGTATTTAACTGTCATTTGTTTACCCACAAGCTTTAGACAAAAGTAAAACCATTTTCCAACCGATTAGGTTGGTGAAATATATCACAAATAAAAGATTTGGAAAAGTTTATCGACGAAAACATTATTTCTGGAAAAAATACAGCTGGTTAGGCCGAAAATTTTCTCACGGGTATTTCGTATGTCAACTTATTTTTTTCTGTATTTGGGGTTAAGAAATGTCTTTCACGAATTTTACACAAAAAATTTAACGAAACAAATCGATATGCCCTAAAAATTGATATCAGTAATTTTATTTTGTTTAAAATTTTGCCAAACACTTTTAAAATTTTCAATTAATTTTGTACCGAGCAATATTTTTTATTTTTTTAAAAATGTGTTTCCGAAAGAGTCCCAATTGCTCCCAACCGTCTAGAGCCAATGATACTGTTGTGAGGCTAAATGTAGTGGGGGGATAAGATGAGGGAGAGGAAGGTGGGGAAAGCACTTGGCTATTCAGATCTGGTCACCCAATAAAAGAAGCCATTACAAGCAACTTTTCAATTCTGAATGGTGGTCTTAAACCAGGGTGATAATGAGTGTATCTTCCACTCTGGGACGTGCCGAAAATATACTGCATATTATTTTAAAGGTATAATTTGTGAAATAACCCAAATTAATCAAATAAAATTTACATGCGCGCACCGGGATTTGAACCCGCGAACTCTAACTTGCTAGTCGAGAGTTTTACCCGTCGACCACGGAGGCCATCCAGTATCAAGTTCGATTGATTATTATAATAGTCGTAAACAATGCATTAATATGTAGATAATTAACCCCTATCTACATTAAAGACAGGGGAACTTTGTCCCCACCCAGTTGGGCAGCGTTATGAGGCGGGTCAAGGGGCTGTAGGAAGGGATTTATTAATGCGGGTCTAGAAAGGCCCAGATTATATGAAGGAGGACAAACAGACGCCGGTAGCTTGTTGACATTCGAGCCGACTTACACAAAAACGAGTCGAAGAAACGACATAAAGCTAACATCATCTGTGTACAGTAAAAATCTTCTGTTCATGTCCGTCGAGTTAAGTGCATGCTGGTAGCTATTTATGACCGGCTCCATTAAAATACCCATAGAACAGACTCGGCATGCTCACGTTGCGTCTGTTAAAAAAGGATTAATGATTGTCAGACGGACCGTCCTCCTTTGCACAGAATCAAGTATTGCTAGGTTCCAGCCCAGAGGTGGCTCCCAAATTTAATTGCTGGGCGTACTTGAGATTTGGTTAGCAGCTGTTCACTATTGAAGAACTGCTAGTCCTATAAAACACACCCAGTTTCTTGGAAGCCATTATTACCTCTTTTAGTGACTTAATTAATAAGGGCTAAGTGAGGAAACATTCCCCCAAAAGTCTAGGGGGCAAACTTTTCGTGACTTCGTGTTAAAATAATAATCGATATGTCAATGGGTTAATTAGTTGCCAGTAGGGAATGCAATCCCGGTATACCGGGATCCCGAAATACCGAGATCCCGCAGACATTTAGCGGGACTAATCTCGGTCGAAAATTATGCGGGATCCCGCTGGACTGGCGGGATTACAGAGAATTACCTTCAATTCATTTACAATGCGCTAATGACTATTGTGCCAACCAGCGTGGAAGATGAACGGGCTTTTTTAGCCGCTGGCTACCTTGTGTCCAATATCAGAAGCCGTTTATCAGATGACACAATTAATACTTTAACTTTTTTACCAAGTTATTTCCAAAATAATGTTTAATTAAACTTATGATGCTCATTATACAAGAATATTGTTTATCGTGTGAAAGTTATTATTTAAATTTAAGTTTCAGTTCAGTTTCAGTTTCAGTGCCGGCAATCCAGGCGTTTATTTTATTTTCATTTGTGTAAATAGATTTCTTTTACCCACCTCACTAGACAATATCTGTTTCGTGGCGGGTATTTTATGTAAATTTATATCTTATCTTATTCTTTGCCAATTTATGACTTAAACTTTACCAATGTCTAACTAAAGGTATACCTATTAATAAATCATTTAAAATGTCCCAAAGAACTTGTTTCATTATAGGTATAAATTTAAAAGTCTAAAAACAAGGTTGGTAGATCGAGGTATCAGGTCTTTATTATACTATTGATTAGATATCTAAGTCCACTCTGCTGGATCCCGCAAATACCTGGATCCAGCGGGACTAAGATTATTCAGTCCCGCAAATACCTGGATTGACATTTTCTTGCGGGATTGCATTCCCTAGTTGCCAGGTACTGTGAAATTAAGTCGGTGTTAACCATTCGTAATATAAGAAAATGTAAAAGGTTAACATAAGATGTATAGGCGGACAAGTAGTAAGTTGTATGGTCGGACAAGTAATAAGATGTATGGTCGAACAAGTAATAAGATGTATGGTCCGACAAGTAATAATATGTATGGTCGGACAAGTAATAATATGTATGGTCGGACAAGTAATAAGATCTATGGTCGGCATAGACTAAACTACATCAATGATGGTCGGACAAGTAATAAGATGTATGGACGGACGAGTAATAAGATGTATGGACGGACGAGTATATGTATGGTCAGACAAGTAATTATATGTAAGGTCGGAGAAGTAATAATATGTATGGTCGGACGAGTAATAAAATGTATGGTCGGATAAGTAATAAGATGTACCTATGGTCGTACGAGTAATAAGATGTATGGTCGGACACGTAATGAACACAATGGACTGACGTGTATTCTCTATTATATATGTTGATATTTTGATTTGGGTTTAGCGAAATAATACAAATTTTTATAAGCAGTAATACTCGTAATATGAATTCTTCCCAAATAAGTTTATTACCCCGAATAATGTTGGAATTGGGATATAATTTTATTTAATTTTACATATTTTCTCATTCCCATTTAAATTATAACATATAATATTATTGTCTCTACCACTTTCGTAGGAAATTACAAATAAGTTTTTTTTATTATGCTTCTCTTAAAAAATGATGATGATTGTGAAGGTTGACTTTTTTAGTTTACAATTTTTTTTATATAAACCCACCCGATACGAAATGTTCATAGCTAATATCTAGCATGCAGCAGAGCTCGCTTTACTTTTTTATAAAGGGCTTTTAGTTATAAAAAGTAAGTAAGTGGCTGTCGCTGTAGCTAAATTACCCATTTATAAGGAATTGTGCAGAAAATGAGCGCGTGTTTATATTATGGAGATTTATTGTAGGTTCGCCTGTTGTTACCCGTGGTGAAACCATAAATCAAAGGCGGAACTCATCATTTGTCTACAAAATAACCTTACAAATTGGAAATGGGAAAAAAAACTCATTTCAACTTTTTGTATCACAAAATTGCAACAAGTTAACCCTCTCGTATCCAAATTAATAAATCTGTGATGGAAATAAAGTTCTCAAAAAGACTAAATTTCTCTTAATAAAACCAACCTTTTTTATGATTAAAATAGTTGGAATCCAGATTAATTATATATATTCATTATTGTTATATCTCTGCCCTTACTTGCAGATTTAGTGTGTTGGGAACTCTTGATAAAGTAAAAGGTTCTTTACAATAATTGCGTGTATTTACGTTACAATAAATTAGTCTGAATTTAGCTAAACTGTTCATTACCCGAGGGTTGGTAATTCTCTGTTTCTAGAAGCTTGAAGTCTGACAAGGATACCCCACAGGCAATTGCTACACTCTAGCAATATCTGTCGGACTCTGGAGTAAGCTTTCTGACTAGTGCCATCTATCGCTTGAATACCCAACTTACCATACTTCACAATTTTTGTAGTCAAAGGAGAGACTGAATAAAATAAAAGTAATATAGGTACACTTTGTGAATTGTTTTGTGAAGTAAACAGAAACAAAATGTACGTTGATAAATCATGGACTAGTGTCATAATTATTATCTTTTTACAAAAAAATACAACCCTAGGAAATTGTGTGAGTACTTTTGCGCCACCTGTAAAATTGTTAATATTTTTTTTAATTAAATTATTATGCATCGCAATGTAGTGTTTTTATGGAAATAAACTTTAGGAAAAATAACTTAAACTTCCGGGTGAAAGACTTCTAACAGAACTAATAACATTAAAAAAAAAACAACTTAGATTTGAAGACTAAGCTTATTTAGAAATAAATTCTGAGAAAGTGGTGTTTTTTAAAACAATACTGGAACCCGGAGGGTTAGGTTAACAGTTCACCTTGGGTGGAAACGCTAAACCAACCTGGTTTTACGATTCTGGTGATTTTGACGCGTTTGAAAGCATTTTTTGCACGAAGCGACATAACGTTATTTTACCTCACCTAACTTTAATAGGCAAAAAATAAACTCTTCGATAAGCCGGGACAATCCTATTTTAGATTGAAACCAATATTTTTTTTATCGACGTTGGTATTAAAATTTATTTAAAAATTCATTGATTCATAATTAAGTAGGGTCCAGTAATGTTTATATTATCTGATATAGGATTAAAGGAATAAAAGTAACTAGCAGTTAAAAACCCGTTCCGCGGGTTTTTTGCTGGGATACTCTTCGTATCGCTCACCAACTATTCGAAAGCCCACCATTCAGTATTGAAACGGCTTTGGTGACCAAAACTGAATAGCCAGGAACTTTTCCACTTTCCTCTCCCACATCTCTCTTCCCTCCCCGCTACCTTCAGTCTCTCAACAAACCCAAATTGTGGATGCCATAGTCTCACCGGCTCCAGACGGTTTACTTATAACTAACTAACTAACTAACCATCACAAAAAAAATGTTTCTACATTTTTTAAATTTTAAATTAAATATCCCTACAATACTATATTGACTTGCAGTATCATTTCTTATTAAATACACACATTGGAAGACAGGCGTAAAATACGACTTCTCAACTCTCTTAACTTATTCAAGATTCTAAACTCTAAATTCGACTGTTGCGAACTTCTGCAACTCATAAACTTACGAATACCTACAATAACAACACGACAAAATACACCATTACACTGCAACACACATAAGCGCAATTACATTGCGAACTCCCCAGTATAACGGTTTCACACTATGGGAAACCAATACTTAGGTGATGTCGATATATTTAATATTAACTTTGCGAATTTTGTGGATTACGTAAAAGACTTATTTCAACACTATTCCTAAATGAAAGTTATATTTTTTGTAAACCAGCCAAATCGCTGTATTTTTTTAATTTATATTCTTGTTATTTTTAATTTTGTTTCTTGCATATATTATTTTTTAATGTAATTTTATTTTTATTATTTCTTTCTCATGTTTCAAAACTGTCATTAAAATTACCACCTACATGTAAAAGCCCTCTGGGCGTTAAATAAATAAATGAATAAAAAAATCACGCTGTTTTGATGGAACACCAAACAACTCGATCTTGGTACATACCCCTTACCTCATTCACATTCATACATCGTATCATATATTATCTCATACATACTCTTTTATAATTCTGACTCTTGACAAGGCCCGACTAAAGTATCTGATTCACTCATGATCCTGCCATGTCTTCATCCGGCGTCCCCGACTTCTGCTACCATACTAAAATAGTTTACTTATACATTTGCTATAATTGCAAAGCTGCATATCACGACACAGGAATTCCCCAGAGCGACTGATGATTTTATTTTATTTATAAAATTTTTGGATAAATATATGAAATAAAAAATCCCGTCTAAAGTCTCATTTCAGAAGTTTTTAATGGAATTAGAGACACTGAAAAGAATGTATTAATAACTTTTAATGGGTCAAACGGAATCTACAATAAAATTACCCATTTGGTGAATTTTCGCAGCGGACGATACCATCTCTGGTAATATAATGACATAATAATATACTTAGTACAAATCGATGAGCAAAAGCAAACTTTGCTATTTCTGAGCACAAGAAACATTTGAAGAAAAAGCCAACTGACAGATTTGATTTAAAGTTAATGTCAAAATTTACATAGATTTCCATCGAACCGATACAACAGTGCTCGGGCAGCAGGAGTTGTAGCAGGTTGCAAGTAAATATGCCAGGGTATCATGCTGAACAAGTAGTTGGAATTGTGTTCTGATAACTGATAAGGCTATCGATTCAGCCCCAGCCACGGAAACAACGAGCCTAAGCACGCGGAAATTTCAATTTACGACGCATCAAGTTGCTTCGTAGGCTGCTGTTATTCCGCCACATTATGTTGATGTGTCTTCGCAAATGACAGCTAAATATTCCCGTGGCCATTGGTGTGTAGCTTACTAGGTAAGGTGGGTTAATAAATAATTAAATATAGGAGACAGATATTTTATTAGGAGGAGAATCGTGAGGTAACGTATTTTGTTCACTCAGAGAATTTATTTTAATAGCGTTGGCTCTTGTGGCCTAGTATCTTTTTAAATGTGTCAAAAACGTGTTTTAATGGAAGCTTTAAAATTTGATTGTGACATTTGTTTTTGTATTCTGTTAGTGGTGGTAAAAGTGATGTTAAAGTTTGCAAGTGAATTCGATGTGACACAAAGGATGTCATCACACCAAGACATCCAATAAAATAAGTCTCACTGATATTTCACTTTACTTATTGCTTGACGGTTTGTTGATAACGTAATTATGTCAGAGGATTGGGCCACTTGACATAACCATTACGTGGTACCATGGATTAATTTCAGTTTGCAGGATTCACATGTACGGTTGTTAAGAAAAGGCTATGTACTGAACTCTGATCTCTGATAGCATTCGAAGTGTCGACGGACATGGGTTATATTCAGATTTGATCTTATTTAATGACTGTTTAGGAATTAACCTTTAGAAGACTGCTAATATTTTGTAAATATCTCGAAGCTAAACAAAATATTGAAAATTAAATTTGAAATAATTGACAGGTATCTACAATGTCAACGTTACACTGCACACTGCAGTGCACCTAAAGGTAGTTATAATTTCACTGAACTGCTATCGTAGTTGGTCGTATCCTAAAGGTTAAAAAAATAATAAAGTTATGTCGAGCTCACGAATTGCTCCCATTATTAGGTATTTATTTATCTTGAAGAACATACCTAGTGAATGCTCTGCACAGAATTACAAAGGATTTGAGAAAGAATCTTATCTATTTACTTCTTTAGTGTTTATTTTCATTTGGTTTTAACCCCATTCTGTTCAGATTTGGAATCGGCACTTTTATTGTATTTCAGCAGAGGGTTTTCTTCGTACACAAATTTATCACCTGATATAATATTTGACACGAATATTTAAGAAGAAACAAGGAGAGCCAAGTCGAAGCAAAAAGAAGCATGGAGAAGTAAGGGGGGTTAGAAGAAGCAAGACGAAGAAAAAATAAGCGGAAAAGGGGTGGAGGAACCAAGAAGAAGCGAGAAGAGCTAAGAAGAATCAAGAAATATAAATAGAGGGCAGGATGACGCAAGAAGATGCAGGAAGAGAATAAGTGAGCCTAGAAGAGTCAAGAAGAAGCCAGAAGAAGCAAGAAAAACCAAAAAGAAGCAAGAAAATTCAATAAGAGATAACAAGAGACAAGAAGATCCAAAAAGGGACAAGAAGAAGCAAGAGAGGGGGGAAAAGGTTGCAAGAAGGTGCAGGAAGAGTGAAGAAGTTCCACGAAGAACCAAAAAAACCTAGATGAGCTATGAAGGAGCGAGATGCAAGCAAAATAAAGGCGATCCAAGAAGAGTTAAAAGAACTAAAAAGAGAAAAGAAGAGCAAAGAACATTTAAGATCAGGTCAACAAGAACCAGAAAGAGCCAAGAAGAGGAGAACAGTTATAAGAAGAGTCAAGGCGAGTCAAGAGGAGCCAAGAAGATCCAAAAGAAGCAAGAAGAAGGAAGACATAAAAAAGCAACGCTCAATCAATTCATTTATTCCTGCCCGTATCATACCATATCGTATCGTATTGAGACCGATACATTATTAGGGACTAAGATCTGAAAATTTTATTATAACCATGATCCAACGTCGCATTCAGGCTGAATAATCATTTTAAAAAAAGCCTGGAAAAAAGCATTGCTAATGGTCGCCAGAATTGTGAGGGTAAATATGACAATTTGGCAGTCTTGGTGGCCAGAAAAAGACGTCCCAACGTTAACAAGGAATACATTATTAAATAAGCTTAATTTAACAGACTATATTTGTGAAATCTTGCATTATTAAATGTGATCTTCACTTTAGGTCCGGCTTAGAAAATAAACTCCGATCTGCTGGGAAATCGGAATTTTTTCAGCTGACTCGTTTGTTCTTTACCAACGAAATCAAAATCAAACCCACGACTCTAATAAAGTGATTTGTGAAACCTACCATAATAACGCGTTTAGAATAGTAGTACATAATACGTATTTTGTGTCTCCCGTGCTATTGCAGCGCCGCATTTCAGATTAGAACATAGAAGATAATGGATTACAAACAAAAATAAATGAAAAAATAAATAAATACCGAAATAAAACAAAAATAATAAAAAAACAGTAATCCAGAAAGACATTATCTGTGATAAGAAATTAATTATTATCTGTGATAAGAAATTAATAATTATCCGCGATAAGAAATTAATGAATATAATATTTATCTGCGATAAGAAATTAATGAATACAATAATTATCTGTAATAAGAAATTAATGAATTTAATAATTATCTGCAATAAGAAATTAATGAATATAATAATCTGCGATAAGAAATTCATGAATACAATAAGCTTAGCGCAGAAATATCAGTGAACGAAGAATGGTAGCTCATTGTGTTTATTATCGTTTATCAGATGAAAGTGAGAACGAAACGTACGATTTCCAAAGTAAGGGTTTTCCATTTAAATTGTGTGCAGTTTTTGACTAGTTGAGTCGTCCACTTTACATAGTTCCTAAGCCGTTCATTACGGGGTTATATTTGGATCCAAAAAGCTTATTGTGCTTTTTGTAACATTGGTTTGCGGCAGAAAGCATCGCTTTTCGATGGAAACAGTTTTTAAATATTTCACAATATCGCGATAAACTTAACACTTTATATAATGAAATTTCAAACCATTTGCATGCTGTATTTTTAGCTTCGTATTTCACGGCTGCGATAGAATTTAGTGTGTAATTTACATTCTCCATAGAAAGGGGAAGAAAATGCGGAACAGCGATTTAAAAGCGACCAAACCAGTTATACATATGTATTATTGAAATTATCTGATCGAAATCAACGTCAACTACAAATAAAGTTAAAAATGTATATGCATAGTCGTATGCAGAAAACCTCGCGAGTAATTAGTAAGAAATTTAATGTAACCAATAATACGGAACTCCAATTTATTCGTCAACTTAGTTGGAAAACAGAGATACTTGCAAGCTAAATTAATTGGCACTAACTTAAGTTAAATCAAGTAGATGGTTGACACTTCTAGGTTCAAATCGTCCACAATTTCTTTGCTAAAAGGTTCAGTAAATATTTAATCATTAAAGACAATATTAGCAGCAGTCTCAAACGAATAATCTGAACCAGAAAAGGATTCGATCGCATCTTGGAATTGAAGTTAATATGGTCGAATTAACTCAGTGGTCAGAGCAATTCACCAGCAAGGCAGAGGTCGTGAGTTCAATTCTCAGTTCCGATCGAATCTTTTTTTTTTCTTTTTCACATTTTTCAGAGTGGTTATTACTGTCTTCAATGATTAAATATTACAATTTATGGTTTTACTAAATAAGTTATTCCTCTAAAAAATATTTGCAGAATATCGTGTGTTTTTTTATTTACGACTTAACTTATTTTTATTTAACCTACTGAACGATAGATATTTCCAATAGTCAGTTGCTGTACTGTAGGTAAGGTACAATTCTAAAATCCCCTTTCAATTGCTGTTATTTGCCTATTCGATTCGATAATGATACGAAATGGAAATAAACTGATTACCCACATCCCTTCATGTATGGAAAAGCCATTATAAGATTGTTTGAAATATTACGACATTTTACGATGGTAATTCACGTCAGAACTAGTAAAAAGAAGGTAGAAAAATATTGATTTGATATTTTCATATTGGTAGGTACAAATTCACAATAATAAATGATAAAACGTCGCGATTATGACACGTGGTAGGGTGAATAAAAATAACGTTTCCAACATTTATTAAGACGTTCACACTGTGTTAAAATTTCTTGCTCTTATTTAAGCATGTTTAGTTTAATAATAATATGTGGTTTCGCCAATACGCATTAATTTACACATTCATCTCATGCATACCGCTATGTAAATACATGCGACCACTGTACTGAGATAATATTATTGTTCCTTTGTCCTACCTTCTTCGATTCCTGAACCTTTCTGTGCATATTGTGTAGTCAGTCTGTTACAATATCCCGCATAGCTCACTAAAACCGCATCCACGCGAGCTCTTTCCTCACTTACCTTATTACCTCTTTAAATCCCGCGCTAATATCGTGCAAAAAAATATGTGTTCAGTGCCATTGCTGTGAGAAGAACTAACAGGAAGAAACGCTTGCCCTTGTTCCTAATGGTGAGTCCTTCCTTCCGTACAACATATTATTGTCTTATGTTCAGTGGTAATTACACTAACATCCAAGGACCTTAGTCAAACATTTTTTTACACTAATAAAACAACATATCATAACATCTTTTACAGACCAATATGTCTGACCGTTTTAAGGTTAAACGTAACGTACATTATAATCTACGCGTTCATCGATGGCTTTAATTTATTTATTTTACTAAACAACCTTTTTTTGCAATTTTAATATTAAAACGAATTATTTGTTTGCGCCCGTATTTTTTTACATTAACTCCACACAGGACGTCTTGAAGGAAAATAATTTCCCTCGGGGCCTAGTGGATGCTGTGTGGGATGTCTTTTTGAGGAGAGGAAGGAGTGAACGTAAGTCTTGAAGAGAGACCCATGTTGTAGGAGGGAGGAAACACATATGCCGGCAAATCATCCACAGCCGAGCAATTGAACTCAAGAATGAATGTCGTAGAAGCGACCCGTTCTCGTGTGACAAATGTCAACCGTGCACTTATGTTGGGCGCACGTTCGGCCTGTTTCCCGACTATGCACTGGTGTTGAAGGGATTAATGACGCCAGTCTCTCGCAGCATCTTCCGTTGTAATATCGGTAGAACAGGGACAGCACACCTACCTGACGCCTGTGCACTAAGGATAACAATTCGGTGTGAGGAGAGGGAAAATATCAAACGGATCGCCCGTTTCTGCTCAGAGCCAAGTGTTTTTTTCGTGAATTTTGTGGCATGAAAATGCCCGAAGCAAAGCGAAAATCTCTCCGGTCTTTCAAAATCTTTCCACTAAGGAAGTGGAAATCGTTATGATTTATTAACATTACAATTAAAAAAAAATAACTATGACTGACTAATATGTATTTTTAATTGTAAATTCTGAGCTCGACTGTAGCGAACTCTAGACTAGTAAATATAAGAGTACCTACTCGACACACTAGGCATAAAGACCTATCCCATTGTCACTGTTCACAAACAAATTATGTACCAAACTCTAGACGCCAATTCCTTGTCTACATAGTTGGGCAAATGAATATACAAATAATATCGAAATTCGATGTTTAAAATAAACCCAAACAAATCTTTCATGTCAAAATATTATTTCTGAAAATATCTCGATTATCATATTTGTACTATTATTAAATTGTAAACCAAGAAACGATTGTTTATTAGTAAACTTTGTGTACAAATTGTAACCAGAAAGCTTCATGGGCGTATAAAAGAGTAACAAAATAAAATTTAAAAAATACAATAATAATTTCATTTACAACTTGTTATTAACTTGTTATGTAATGCATTTTCACGAAAACAATTAAATTTGTTGATGGCGTGTTCGTTAGAACAAGAAATAGTGTTGTTTCAAATGATACTTTTCTCATGAAAAGTTGTAAGCTGCAATAAAGTTTTATAGCATACATTTAATAATTCTGAAAGAAATTTCAGCAGCATGTCAGTAATTTAGTTTTTTCCAATTTAAAAGTTGGCATTCCAAGCAATGTTCTAATAAAATATCGTGTTTAATAATTCTACTGTAGATTTGAAAAAATAGAAGGCCAAAACAAGTGTCATTTGTTATTTTTAATGTTAATTTCGTCGTTGTTGCATATTTGTCGCCCCTCGTAAGTATCGTAAAACAGTAGGAACATATCAACCCCAATCATCCTACACTGAATAAATATTAAACTATTGTAGTGTATGATACAAAAACCGTTCGTGTTGTGAAAAACTAATAGATGTAAATCTATAAACTATAATGCCCACAG
Organism: Hesperophylax consimilis; assembly: GCF_061612785.1. Taxonomy (NCBI): domain Eukaryota; kingdom Metazoa; phylum Arthropoda; class Insecta; order Trichoptera; family Limnephilidae; genus Hesperophylax; species Hesperophylax consimilis. The sequence goes on along the minus strand of NC_142838.1, from coordinate 35,633,085 downwards.
AACTTTCAAGACCAACATCAGAACTTTCAAATGAAGCAAGATCATTCACATGGTAAAGGCCTCCTTTTCCCACTCCTATTTTCCTCGTGATAAACACAATTGTTTGATCTTATTTCCTCATTAAAAATTACAGTCCATTCGTCGAGTACCAATCGATGGGTACACAACAGCTACAGTTAAAGAACACGCTCCCTGAAAGCTTGTTACATACCTACATCTATTTGAATTTAGATTTTGTTTCCTCGATACATGTATGCAAATCTTGGAAGTGAAAATTAACCTACGATCGAGCTAAAACTCGGCAAATACACTTTTTGTCAATAACAATGAATTCTATCTTACCTTTGGTGGTAATGACGCATACACACGCGGATATATACGCATTTATCTGAAATTGCACATTGTTTATGACGGGTTGATTTTTCTGACATGAAATGCTAAAAACCCATGGTAAATATTTGCTATTTAGAATCACTTTTTACATAATCGCAATACATATAATCACCAAAAACAATGTGAGCTGATTTTGCAAAAAATCGGCGCTATACAAACCATCCAAATATTATTATTATTATTATTATTTCGCTTCAACTTAATTACTGTGAGAAAAATTATTTCAGTTATCGGAATTGTAAAATAATTCATTTAAATAGCAATTATGCCAAAAATTAATGTACGTATAATTTTTTCAACCATGTTAAATTTATGACATTAGACAATGGTGCCAACCATGTAATGAGCTGGAATGATTTGAGATTTTCACGGCCAAAAGTACTATAGTGATTTGGTTTTGGGGTATTATGCCGTGTTGCGCTCCCGCCTTCTTTAGCCAGGACAGCATCGCAGTGTCCATCATCAGGGCAGATGTGTAATGGTTTAATTGGACACTGCAATACAGTCCGAAACGTTGGCTAAAGAAGGAGGTAGCGCAACACGGCATAATATCCCAAAAACAAATCACTATAATATAATGAGCTGTTGATATTATATTCCAATTTAAACCCTTCAGGTTTCATTGAAAGAAAAGCGATGTATGATATTGAATTTTGAATTGAAAATCTTTTGCAAAAAGCTTTACCTCAGTGATAAAAATCATTCAATTCCTTTATTTCATACTCGCGGCGCTACATGATCGCCGTATCGCGTGGTATTAGGCAGGGGCAGGGCGCGGTCGGTTAAGGCCTCAATATAACCTACTTTAAGGCGATGTGATACCATCAACTATCATCATTCCAAAGTCGATATAAAACTGGAATACCACAGGCATGATCGAACAATCTAAATCAGATTTTTTTTAAATTTTTTAATTTTATTATTTTTTTAAGACAACCTTTCCGCAGCAGTACTTTCGATCCTAGATTTCAGCGTCATGAAAATTGTTCAAAATTTTTAATCTGTTTTTGGGGTAGTACTACCCACAATCCTACATTGTTATGTACTATGTTCATCTTTGAAGTTTCAAAATATCATTTTATTTGTTTTATTACTTACAAGATGCACTTCCACTGCAATGTACCTTTTTACCCTTGAAAAATGTTGGTACTTTTAATCAATTTACCCTTGATACAAAATTTAAAAAAATTTATTTGTGTTGAAATTGTTCAAATTACTTAAATATTTTTGAATTTATATCAGTCATTGCTTATAGTAATTGGAAAATAGATGCATGTATTGAATGTGGTATGTATGTACTTTCAAAATTATGCCAGTGATTAAAAACACCTCCAGTTACTGCACTTTTAATATTGAAAAGTTGAATTGGCTTTCAAGGTCGTAAGAAAACTAGAAAACCAACTTTAATTGGCATCAAAGGGAAATTTCGTTGATCCTATTATTAAATTATGCGACGAACATTTTGTTTTTAATGTTTGATTTATGGAAAGTTGCCAAATAACCATGTATAATAGCCCACTACCTAAACTGTAATGGAGCTGTTCCGTGTAGAGTCGGGTAACGTTTTTATTATTATTAGACAAAATAAAAGAATTTTATAGATTTAATGCCGCTTAGTTAAGGCCAAGTAGTACGCGTTCAAAGATGGTTTGAAAGGGATATTTATATAAAAATACGAATGTTAGAAGGAGGGTGCTTACATTAAAAAAAATAATAATTGAGCGAAAATATTTAATAAAACACGATCGAGATGAAACTCGGCAAAAAGACTCGTTGTCGATGACAATGCGTTCTATCTTACTTTTTGTGGTAATTACGAATACACACGCGGATATATACGAATTTATCTGAAAATGCACATTGTTTTTTACGGGTTGATTTTTCCGACATGAAATGTTAAAAACCCAAGGTAAATATTTGCTATTTAGAATCACTCTTTACGCATAATCACCAAAAACAATGTGAGCTGATTTTGCACAAAAACGGCGCTATACAAATCACATATATTTGAAATGTTGAAATAGAGCAACAATCTCTCGATAAATGCTTTAGTTGTATTTTAAGATACACTGTGAATTTTCTCATGCCTATAATATAATAAATAAGAGAAAAAGGTGTCCCAGGAGTTGCGAGAGTTAAGGAGTGGGTGTGTTGCAGAAACCAGGCTATCATGCGGTCTTTCACTAACTGCGCGGCTGCTCTAAACAAAAAATATAAACAGCTGAGCTATTGCAGAAACATTCAAACGTGATTGTAAGTATCTTCCATAACTATGATTTTGTTTAAATATTTAATATTATCTCCATGATGCGTTACAAAATCTTAAGGTAAAATGATAATTCCAGTAAGTACCTACTTACAAATAAATTGCACTTTTTTAATTGTGTCTAAGACATTTCTATTTGTATTATTATAAATATACCCAATCGGATCTGTGATGTCATAATTAAAATAACAAAACACCTGTTTTAATCACACAAATGATAATAGAGTTTAAATGATATATTATAACACACTTACACTTACGCTCACACTTTAGCTTAATCCAGTTTTATCTAAATAGCTAATAGCAATATGGGGAAACACAAATTATACATTTAAACGAAACCCCCACGAAAAAACTATACCAAGAAATGAACTTATTGAAAATCCGAAAATTGTACGAATGTAACATATATGCCTTTTAATCAACAGAATACAAAATGAACACATGAACACAACATTTATAAAAAATTCACAAGTATACAGACACTATACAAGACAACAATAATAAATTACTAGCAGTTAAAAACCCGCTCCGCGGGTTTTTGCTGCTAGGCCCGGGCGGGCGGCACTTCTTGCACGGCACTGATATTAACTGTTATGGTACCTAAAATAATTTGCTCATAGGAGACTTGCAGTGCTTAAATATGTGTTACAACCGTCAATGTCTATAAGTTGAATCAATATCGTTATAGTTTGTCACAACAATTAAAGATAGTTATAACAAAGATGACTGAAATAATAGATTATTACATATTGATTAATTGTACCCGTGTTTATGGATAAAAGGAGGGTAATTGTGCGATGAGATTAACAGTCGGTTTAATTAAAAGGTGTAAATTTTACTCCAACTGGTGGTAATTCTTTACCTAAAACTGTTACTGTATCTAATAAAGTTTAAAGTTAGAATATATATACACCTTCATCAGGAGAGTAAAAATCTATATATAAAGGTAGATTATTACAATATAGCGCCCCTGAGGTGATATCTCACAAAAGCGGCGCTATGCAAATTGTCCAATTAATAAATAAATATAATGTTTACATTTTATTATGTACGTATGCATTGATATACAATGGAAATAGATAAAATAATGCTATCCTATTAAACTTTATTTTATTAAAAAAACAAATAACTTTTTTAACATCACTTTATTATATACAACCAATACATGTTTCATGAACGAAGTATACACCGAAGTAAAAAATTAAATATAGATTACAATTGGAAAAAAGAAGTGGAAGGAGGGGGGAGGGGTAAGAGTAGGCTGGGTTTATAAGAATTCGGAATATACAATTCGAAGTATACACCGAAGTAAAAAATTAAATATAGATTACAATTGGAAAAAAGAAGTGGAAGGAGGGGGGAGGGGTAAGAGTAGGCTGGGTTTATAAGAATTCGGAATTACAATATGAAAGACCAGTTAAGTGGGAAAATATTTAAAAGAGAGTTTATAAAAAAAATCTTGTTAATTATATCTACTTTTATAAACATGTTCTCTTATTTCTAAAATTTCGAAATTATTTATTTGTGATGCTTTATATCCTGTGTAAATTATTTTAAGACCTGAAAAAAAATTGCATAAAACCATAAAACAATATATTCATAAGACAAATAACATTTAATAACGGTTATTCTAATAAATTGAAAGTTGAAATACTAAATAAAAAAATTGAACATATTCTCTTCAAACGGTATTTTTACCCTATTTCTTAAGATATAAATAAACAATCAGGATTAAAGCATCGCAAATAAATAATTTTTAAATTTTAGAAATTATAAAACATGTCAATATAAAATCAGATATAATTAATAAGCAAAAAAAAATATAAATAATAATGAAAAATGCCATTGCAAAGTTTAAATAAACTTCCAGAAGAAATCTTCTTATGAAACGCTTTGGTCAAGTAATTTTGCATATTTAAATATTCGCGCCAGTTATTTGGTTAGTTTTTACACCGCCAGAGGTGCGCTCTGTGTCGGCCAGCTATTGCCGGCCATATTGAATGAACGCGTGCTTTTTTCGTCAAACGTCAAACGTAATCACGTAATTGTGGATAATTTTCACTGTAATTTAATTAATCCAATGGATTATAAACTTTCTAAAACATATTTTCTTCGATATTATCCAAAAATTATATGAGGAGAAACGATATTCTTGAAGAAATATCGTATTACATGTGGCGATTCTTTTTAAGTATGAAATCGTGTCTTAATTTTTAATGTCTTATTTTTTTTTGTATCCAGTCGCCTGCAAACCGAAATGAACCTTACGGTCGCTTAAAATTGAGGGGCAGATTGGTATTTTTTGCCTGCAGACCCCCAATGCAGAATTTATCCGAATCACATAATATGAATTTGACCAATCAGAGGGCCTACATCGTCCAGACGCTGGGACAATAATACTATCAGATACACCAATACTTTTGGTAATGACTATAAAGATTTGCAAATATAAACAAGTCATTGCCCAATTTATTTCAGAAAGAAGAACATCTTATTTAATATAATTTAACTATACAAATTACGTGGCTCTGTTTATCTTACCAACTAATTTAACCAATGTATTGTAATTTTCCTGGTGTTAAATTTTTCCATCACGCATGTTGGAGTATCTAGTTTCGATTTTATTTCGTTTTTGACTTTGTTTTCGTTTTAGGAGTTGTTTTTTATATTGTCTTCTATTTACTTTTTGATTTTGTTTTATGATTCAGCTTTGATGTTCTTTGTAATAAATGAAAAAATAACATGTACCCTGCCGGGCGTGAAATTAGAAATAAAATAATCACAGTAGAGACTGAAAGTGGTAAAAGAACAATAGTCCATGAGGATATACACATTTACAAACTCTACATTGCAACCAAAAAAAAAAAAAAAAATATGCAATATATACAAAAATATACAAAAAAATATAGTATAAATTTACAAAAACCTAAATTTAAAAAAAAAAAACAAATCAAAAAAAAAAATTACAAAAAAAAATATATAAATAAATAAAATACCTACAGTCAAAAAAAAATTCAAAAAAAAATGTATTTCAGCCCTATAAGTTGCTATAGGCAGCTCACTCACCGGGTAGAATAAAACCATCCCACAGGTACTTATCACCCCCTCAGTTCACGAGACATGGAGATTGATTTCCCCGAACCTCGAAAGTTTACAATAGGATACCCCTTCCAGATAGCATTAAGGTGACACAATACCCTGATAACGGGGATTTGCCCCGACGCTCACATTAATTATTTATGATGAGCTTATTACTAAAATCTTAAATATTTTTAGAGGGATTCCCAGGGATGCAAGTTATTTATATTTAAGATTAATAAAAACAGGACCTTATCATTAAATATATTATGTAAAAAGGTATGTACATTTTATTAAATGTAAAATGTTGTAAGATAAGCGGCAAGGTACGGCTACGCGGCCCTTTTCATACAAAACTTAAATTTGGATTTGCGGCCATAATACCTAAGCAAACTGAAAAAAAAAAATTATCCAAAGGTTTAGCAAATTTCTATTACGGATATGTGCTATTTTATTTATTCGTGTTTTAAATATTGAAACATGCGCCAAGAATTTAGACAAATTTGGAATTATTTTGCGAGTTATTTGTATGTATTAAAAAAATTATCTAGCCTTATTATCTAGATCTAGACAGAGAAAATATATGATAAATAAAATAAAAAATAAAACTTTGTGAAAACGGCGTTCTTTTGAGTAGAAATTTTAATTTAATCCAACAAATTGGTTCCAACTTATATCGGTCGTTTGTGATTTAAATTTACTCCCATCAAAATATTTTCTTCAAATCATAATTATTTTTTATTTTACATTTCATCATATAAGTAGAATAAATAGAGCAAAATTATTTTTTTAAATAATCATATCAACTCGCAAACAATTGCCAAATTTGCCTCTAAAATTTTGAAAAATGTCATTCATTAATGGCCTTTATGTTATAATTTAAAACATAAATAAATAAAGGAACACGTCCGTACTGCATATTTGCAATAAATTTTATAAAATAAAATAATTTTCAGTTTTGTTGGGTGTTTTGGCCACTTTCGAATCGAATACATTTACAAAAAACATTTAAAAAAAACTGTTCATTCTTAAGATTAACATTATAATTGTAATAAACTTGAATGTGGTGTGTAGTTAGAAACGAAAATATTTATATTTCTACGACTCTTATCTTCTTCGATATGAATAAAAATGTAAATGTTCGCGTTTTTAAAATCTTAAATCTCTGAAAGTTTTCCACCGATTGCTTTGAAATTTTGTCACAACTTTGTATTCAAATAAGCGTGTGTTATTATATAGATGTCACATGTGATTGTGTTTTTTTTTAAACAGCGCCATCTGTTGGACGTAAAATAAAGCGTAACACGCGCTTTTTTTGACAAATGCTTGTGGGTTACATCTACATTAAAAATAATTAATAATTGTGTAAATAAATTATTAATTTTTTTATAAATTCAATAATATTATTATTAGATTTATAAAAACAGTTTATTGTAATGTAAGTATTTAACAATTTATTTACACAATTTATTAAAAATTTATTTATCTTTGTCAAGTTTAATTTGTAGAAATCCATTTTAATTCTTAATTTTTTTATATATTATTAAATATTTATTATTAGATTTATAAAAACAGTCTATTTTTAAACAAGTTCTGCTGTGTAATTATTATTACGCGTGACAGCTGTTTCGCCCTCTGAAGGCATTATCAAACTGTCCTCGCAGCCCTCTGAAGGCATTATCAAACTGTCCTTGATAATAATTAAGGCATTATCAAACTGTCCTCGCAGCCCTCTGAAGGCATTATCAAACTGTCCTTCATAGGGCGATAATGCCTTCTATCGCCCTATGAAGGACAGTTTGATAATGCCTTCAGAGGGCGAAACAGCTGTCACGCGTAATAATAATTACACAGCAGAACTTGTTTAAAAATAGACTGTTTTTATAAATCTAATAATAATATTATTGAAAATATAAAAATATTAAGAATTAAAATGGAGTTCTACAAATTAAACTTGATAACGATAAATAAATTCCTAATAAATTGTGTAATTAAATTGTTAAATATTTACATTAATTTTCATCTACATATTTTTTGTTTTATTCTCTTTTCGTCTTAATCGCTTCATTAAGTTCACTTCGTAGTGTTCTTTCTTATCTTTTCATTATACATTGTTACTTTTTCATAACACGGTTATTCTAATTGTTACTATGTCCATATACAATTATGTTGTTCGTTAACTGCTACTAACCTAATATACAATAACTAATCAACATGAATACACATGTATATGTTCGTTTGTTCAAAATCTTAGTCTAGTCTCCGATAGTTCTTCACCGATTGCTTTCAAATTTTGACACAATGTTGCATTTGAATAAGCGTGTGTTTTTATATAGATAGATGTTACCTGTGACTGGTAAAAACATTTTTTTTAACAGCACCATCTGTTGGACGTAAAAACAGCAGTTTCTCTGTCTGCACATACAGACTGAGTCACAATGAAAATAGGCGGAAACACAGGTTTCCCTAGTAAGGTGTGCACAAAACATTACTAGTTAACTATTTACATACAGTTACTCATTATTTTACATTAACATTTTTGATATTAGTTGCACCGCTTGCACTATCATAAATTTACATATAAACTGTATGTACGGATATAAACGGATAGCAACAAATTAATAAATCAGTCTCGGAAATCTGTAAAGATTTTATGTTCAATAAACCAACCACAATTAATAAAAAAGAAGTAAAAAATTTGACTGGTTCTTTCAGGCACATTTCCCGAAAGAAGCAGTTAGTCCTGACATCTACCGATAAACCAAATTCAACATGATAAATTGATATTCGTGACCTTGGTTATGAAGCCCAACTGTGACATACGAGTACAATGTCAAAGTCGAAGAAAATCCAACACCAGAACACAAAAGGTTCAATAAACTATTGAAATTATTTGAAATGTCGAAATATTTCATAATGACAAAATGGCGACACATCACGTGATAGATATTTGTATTACCTACAGTAATAATTTCTTATCATCAAAAATATACAAAACATAGAAAGTCAAAATTATAATATTGCAGCGTATTAACTGTATTCTTATTATTGTTGGAAAAATAATAAATTAAGGAATGTCATCTAAATGTTGTTCCCAATCAATAATTTGGGCATCAAAACGGTGTCCAGAAAAATCTTGGTTTTCGTGTTCATCAATTCGCAATAAAATATGAAATGCCATCACTCTAAGATTCGACAGTTGAATTGGTACGCGATGACTAATGTGTGGAAACAGAATCAGAGCTAGGGCCAAAGGGAGGTATTCGAAGTAGTATAGAGCATCTAGATTGCATTGGATACTCACGATTGGGTGGCGGAGGGTGGTAGCAGGTGGGGAGGAAGTTCTCCAAGTCACTCCTATGCGGTTATTGCAATAGCGGCCTTTCTGATTGTTACGGAATTAGAAGCTTAACGGCTGCCTGTCATTATGCAATCAAAATGGGGTGGATCGAACTTCTGTAACACCCTAAACAGAAAACTAACAAACCCAGGCGATTTGTTAGTCCGTCGCTATGGAGATGGAGAATTAAACCTTGGCGGTGTGATTAAAGCTTCAACTAACTAACTAACCATCACGCGTTTCACCCGCAGAGGCAGAGAGGATGGACCGCCAAATAACTCGGTCTTGGCATACATTTCTTGGTTCATTTACATTCATACATCGTCTCGTACATACCCTCCTGTTATTCTGACTCTAACAACACTCCCATCTTTTTTTTTAATTTTTTTTTATAGTGAATACCTCACAAGAGTCCCAACTGCTCCCGTCTGGAGCCAGTGAGACTATGGCATCCCCAATTGGGGGATGTTGTGAGGCTGAAGGTAAGTGGGGAAGGGAAAGAGGAAGGTAGGGAAGTACCTGGCTATTCAGATCTAGTCACTAAACACGGCTAAAGCCATTTGGAGCAACGTTTCAATTCTGAATGGTGGTCTTACACCAGGGCGATACTGGTAGTATCTTCCACTCTGGAACGTGCCGCAAATATACTATATATTATTTTAATTAATTAATTGTGAAATAACACAAATTAATCAAATAAAATTTATCTGCGCACGCCGGGTTCGAACCCGCGACCTTCGGAATGGCAGTCCAATGCGTTACCACTGGACTATGCCGGCCGTCAAGTTGAGAAATCTATTCTTGTGTTTGAGATTGGGAGTAGTGCCTCTTCGTAGTATTTACCAACTTATCAAACAAATTTGCAAAAAAGAGCCTCTGAATAACATATTTATGATTTTTTCCACACAAGAGGACCTAAGGAAAATAATTTCCCTCATTGATAATTTGTCTCTGGGGATTCTGTGTGGAGGGTCTTTTTGATGAGAGGCAGGAGTAAACATGGCTCTTTAAGAGACCCATTTTGTAGGAGGGAGGAAACACAAAGTACGGAAAATCGTTCCACAGCCGAGCTGTTGAACTCGAGAACGAGTCGTATAAGCGACCGTCCTCCTGTGACAAATGTCAACCGTGTACATATGTTGGGCGCCCTAAAGATGCCTGCCTGACGCTTGTGCTCTGAATCTATTACACGTTTCTGCACTTAGTCGAGTTTTTTCAGGTATTTTGGGGATCCAGTCCAAAGGTGCTGCCAAATTCAACAGTGGGGCGTACTTGCAATTTGTACAGGATCAGTAGTTGTGTACTATTAAATTATCTCCGGTCCCTGTATAGTAAACCCATCTTCTGTGAGGCTAACTTGACTATGGCTTCGATGGAGCCTCCGTGCCTGAGCTGGTCGCTTAATTGTCAAGATTGGTACCGATACATAATAATATTGACGAGTGTTTCCCAACCAGGGGCGAACACATGACTGTTAGTGACATTAACATTAGTAGAATGTGTTTAAATGTTGCCTAATGATTCCTGCAAAAAAGGTTTGGCTGCTTTTTAAAATTGACAAATGGAGTCTGGATTTAGCAAGGGCGACGTGAATCGAATAAGTTTGAGGACCACTGATGCGGACAGTAAAAAAATAAAACACTGCACGCCACTGGCTTAAACGTAGGTACAAAACGTTAATAGATTAATCATGTTTGATACAGAAGTTGATTAATGAACTACTTTTGAACTAGATGGTCGGGAAATTAATTGCATTAGTTCACTGAGTGGTGATGGAACAATTAAATTCTACGGCGATTAATGCCATTAGCACACGAGATTAGTTTTTGTTTGCATTTTACCTATTTCACTATTTCATAAAGCAATAGTTATAATCAGTTTTCCATCATGAAAATTCATTGGAAAGTCATAGGATATATTTGGTTAGGTAATGCCATAATAATACGATGGAATTGTCGATAATACATAATTGATGTCTACTTTAAATGCCTATTCATGTTTTATTTCAAATCAATAGTTTTTATTATCGGATGGAACGTATATGGGTTGATTTGCCATGCGTCCAGATTTAGTGCAAATTGTCAGGATCTGGCAATCTCCTCCATCAAAATCAAATTAGTTCTGAAAGTAGTCCTAAGAAAGGTATTACATTTAATTAATGTAATACATACTTACCCAATTGTTAGCACTCTGAAATAAAAAATACATCAATGCTCATTATTAGAATATGCATATTTGAGAGGTTAAAACAAAAATCAATATATCAATCAACATTATAAACAACGATCAATACCTACAGAATTTTAAAAAGAATTTATAAGTATTTAGAAATTTTATGATTCTTAAAACAGGGGTAAGAGTTGGAGTGAAAGAACAAAAAAACGCCTGGAAGAGGAAGAAGGAATCAAAATAACAAACCATTTCCAAGAAAATATTAAGTTGTTTTGGAAGGAAGCCAAAAGGTCCCGGAGTGGCCCAGAAAACGGAAGCATGAAAGTGATAAAATCGAAGGATGGAAAAATGTTGAATGAGGAAAAAATAAAAGAGAGATGGATGAAGTATGCGAGCGATGTTTGGGCACCGTACCACCAGAAGTACATTGAAATGATAGAGCAAATCCAGAAGAAATTCCTCAGGTATGTCTATATGCGGACGCATGGAACCTATCCCAGGTTCATGCACCATATTGACTTACTTGAGGAAACTAATTCTGTGAGTCTGGAAACTAGGCGGAAAGCAAGCCTAGCCATTATATCCTTCAAAATTTGGAACAATTTTATTGATAGCCCATTCCTCTTGGGATGCTATGATTTATATGTACCAGACCACTACAGCCGAAGTCGATACCATGACTTATTCAGAGTACCAAAAGGCAAAACCGACGTCCTGGCAAAGCATAGCATGACGAGGGGAATGGTGCTGTTGAACGAACTAGCAAAGAATTTGGATGTAAGTGACTGTTCTCTAAATGACCTAAAACAATTATCGAAGAGTCACTTACCCAAATGCTGATATGATGTAAAATTATACTTTATGTAAAATATGTAAAATTGTATGTAAAATTGTACTGTATGTAAAATTGTACTGTATGTAAAATTGTACTGTAACTGGAACGAATGTTCTGTTGTACAATTAAAAAAAAAAAAAAAAGTATTTCGAGGAACTCTTCGAAAGCGACCTGAATGTTACCGAAATTAGCGTGGATGAGATAAAAAGATCGATTAAATGTATGAAGAATGGTGAGGCTGTCGGTGTCGACAATATTGATGCCGAATATTTTAAAGAAGATATACCCGTATAATTCTCACATGATTGTGCAATCTTTTTAACCAATATTTAAAGACGGGTTACACGCCTTTAGATTGGAGAAGGGCTGTGAATGTGGGAATCATAGGGCTATAAGCCTGCTAAGTTCAGTTGGCAATCTGTTTAGTAGAATTTTAATTGAAATGGTAAGAAAGGAAACAACGGATAAAATATGGGATGGGCAAGGTGCTTTTATGAATGGAAGGGGGAGTATGGATCAGATATTCTCATTGCGTGTGCTCACTGAGAAGTTTCTGGCAAAAAACAAAAGTTTTCTGTGCCTTTGTAGATCTACAAAAAGCATATGACCGAGTCGACAGGAAAAAGCTGTGGAAGGTGTTTTCCAAGTATGGAGTGAATACGAATCTGACTCAGGCAATTGCGTCTCTGTATGAGGGAAGCGTTGCATGTGTTAGGGTGAACGGTGGTTTTACGGGGTGGTTTGATATCACAAAAGGTCTTAAACAAGGCTGCGTAATAAGGACAAACAACCAAACTGCAGAAACTGTTGCACTCAAAATGAAAAATATAAAATGACATTTCCAGTTAATCATAGGGCAAATGACAAAAACAACTGTAAGGTATATAAAAAAATGCTCGCAATTGCTGAACAAAATATTGAATATTAATTTTTACTTATCAAAAAAAATGCAACAATATATTTTAAATAAGAATCTTTTGTTATATTGTAGTATTTTGATAATTAATGAAGATAATCAATTTTATTTACATGCGTATGTGATATGTAAGTTTTCTTCTTTTAAGATGCTTGTTAATATTAAATTAACACATCAAAAGTTACACACTTTTCTTTACCAGATACAGAATATTAAAATACATTTTATAATCATTGTTTATAGGCCTACACTATTTAAATACGTTCTATACACCTACTCTACATATACTATTATGTCCATTGCCTTGCATCTAAATTATCTATTAATAAATACTGTATTTCAACTTTTTACTTTTATACGGAATGTTATAAGTGTAATATTTTATTATATTTTAAATAAAGAGTATAATAGTTTATATACACCGCAATACCAATATTCCCATTTAAATCTGCACTACTGTTTCAATACTTGTTTTAGCGGCGTAAAATCACGCACACTATCTTACTTACAAATCGTTACCAAATGGAGAATGAAACAAATAAATTATTGTTATCCATTAATTATCATGTTATCAATTAATTATCAATTATCAATTAGTTATCAATTAAAATACAATCAACGAAAAAAATATATTTCATGTAGAAAATGTACAGTATGTATTTACTGGTGCAAATTATTAAACCTACCTTATACTGAACAATACTATAATCTAACCATGAATGTTTTTGGAAATATTTTATTTAAATCATTATGTCTTTTAGTTTCATAGATGATGACAATGATATTAATTTTTGTAAAGTAAATAACCTGCGTGAATGGTTTCAAAAGCAAGATTCAAGGAAATGTGATACAAGTAAACTTAATTTTGTTCAACTGAACATTAGGTCAATATGTAAATATTTCGACCTATTTCATGTTTATTTTAAAGACTGTTTAAATCACGTTGACGTACTCATGCTCTAAAATCTTAGCAGGTGTTCCTCAAGGTTCCATATTAGGTCCTATTTTATATATAATTTATGTATCTTTTATTAAATTTATTTTTAAACATGTAAAACACTTTGTGTACGCGGATGATACTGCATTGGTGTTTTCTTGTAGTGATTTGCAATTATGTATTGAACTTTTACAAAAAGATTACATTGAACTTTTAAAATGGTCTCACGACTCTGGCCTAATCATAAATGCAAAAAAAACTAAATTGATACACATTAGATCACCCAATGCCAAGGTAAATACTATTATACCCGAAATTAAAACACACAATTCAGATTGCCTACATGTTGGTATCCCTGCGTTGTGTACATGTGAAAATATTGAACTGGTTAAAAAATATGTTTATTTAGGTGTTATTATTGATTGTTTTTTCAAATGGTATTTACAGATAAATAAAGTCTGTGAACGACTGAGATCTATTATTAGTAGATTATATAAATTAAAATTTTATGTTCCAATATGCACACTTCGAATAATTTATTTATCACTAGCTGAATCTATCATAAGGTATGGAATTACAGCTTGGGGATTTTCCTCTAAAACAAATATAAATCATGTTCAAGCAGTTCAAAATTCTCTTGTTAAATTATTAGCTCATAAAAGTTTATATGAACAAAGGCATAATGTTCCACACCTTTATCAAAATCTGAAAATCCTCTCGGTAAGAGCAATTATGTGGTATAAAATAATTTTTCAGCACATAAATAGCCCTATGTACATAAATAGACTGGAACACACTTACAATACTCGATTTACATTAAATGAAGGACTAATCGTACCAAAGCATGTAAACAAATATGGAAAAAGAACGCTAGACTACATGATACCAAATTGTTTAAATATGTTACCTGCAGAAATCAAAAAATGTACAAATATAAAAAGAAAATTTTTGTTGAAAAATTGGCTAGCTGAAAGAAATAGTTTGTACTAGACTCTAATACAAACTATTTCTAACTGCATACGCTTTAATTGTTTTTTGTTTTTATTTTTATTGTATTACACCTCTCATGATATGAATGTATACATTTGATATAATCTGTTTAAGTTAAAAGCACCCAATGACAAACTACTTTAAAGTAGTTTATTGGGACTTTTTGATTTTTGTATATTATTTTTGATATTTAATAAAAAAAAATAAAAAAAAAAATAAAAAAAATGTCACTGTGGTTATTCAATCTATACATGGATTATTGTATATAAGAATTGAAAGAGGTGGGATTGGAAGAGAATTTGAGTAATCTGAAAGTATTTTGCCTGTTGTGTGCTGATCATGTGGTGCTGATTGCTGACTAACAGAATGAAAGATATACAGTTTCTCTTGTCTAGGATGAAAAAAGTATGTATGAAGAATGAGTTAATGATGAATGTAAGTAAGTTTAAAGTAATGGTGTTTAAAAGAGAGAGTACGAAAACAGTGTGCAATATAGTTGTGAATGAGGAATACTTGGAACAGGTGGATGAGTTTGTGTATTTAGGAAGTAGGTATGTTTACGATAGATGGGAAGGCTGACAGAGATATTGAAAGAAGTGTAAATGCAGGTAACTCCATTAACGGAGGACTGGCAGCAGTCCACAACGGAGTGCTGGTACCTAACCTGATGTATTAAAGTGAGGCATAGAACTGGCAGAGAAAGATGAAAGTAGATTGAATGCTGTTGAGATCCCTGAGGCGTATGTGTTGTAAAACCTTGTATGATCGTGTATGGAATGTAGAGATCCGCATAGTGTGCAAGGCTGATGTAAGCCTAATGAGTAAGATTAAGAAAGGTAAGCTTAGATGGTTTGGGCATGTAGAGCGAATGAGCGAAGATAGGAGTGTAAGGAGGATATATGATGCAAATGCGAATGGTAGCCGAAGACGGGGACGCCCGAGGAATACATGGCACGATCAAGTGAATCAGATACTCGAGTCGGGCGAGACGATGTATGAATATGAGTGAGGCAAGAAGTGGGTGCCAAGACCGAATGGTTTGGCGGTCCGCCCTCTTTGACTACCCCTGCGGGATAGCGGCATGATGCTTAGTTAGTTAGTTAGTTAAAACAGGGGTGGGGACCCCTTTAGCCGTCGCGGACCAGTAGGATGTTTGTAGTATCACACATGGGCCGCGCATATATTTTAGTAGCAGGGGGGGGGGGGGTCTAAATTCCTCAATATATTATTATAACCCCATTTTGCCAAGTACCGATATTATTTTATTTTTACATTACAAATAAGAATTCTTATATTACAAAACATTGAAAATGCGTTACCAAACTTCATGTTCACAAATGAGACTACCAATAGAAATTTATAACTGCACTGAGGAACGCGAGAATAGTTTCCCTTGGGTTGCGTCTACAGATGAGTCCGCAAATCGAATTTTAAGTTCGTTCAAAACACAAGACTGGTTTAAACTTAAAAGTAATTCTGTACATGAGGCAGTGCCGGCCCTTTGCGGGCGCAATTGGAGCAGTCCTCTCCGGGCGCCGAATAGCCAAGGCGCTAACAATCCTAAGTCATCGATTTTTTTTCATATAAACGGCGCCACACAAAAAGATAAATTACCCGAATATTATTGATTAGAGTAATCACCTACATAGTTGTCTACTGGTTTTGACAAGTAGCGCCAAAATTTTATTCGCGCCAGGCGCCGTTTGGCTCAGGGCCGGCCCTGAAAAGAGGCCACGAGCTGAAATAATAATATAACGCAGTACCTACAAGCAAATGGTTTTCTTTGGAGTTTTGCAGTTAGAATGAAATAAGAATTTAAAGTCCAATCGGAACATGAGAACGGTTTCCTTCAAAATAAGTACCTACTTGTAACGTAAATCCAAGCATATTGATCGTTGATATTCAATTTTATTTCTTTAAAAAACAATTCAGTAGGTACCTAGCTAGAGAATTGCAAAAAAAAATAGTTTCTATCTACTTCAGCCCAAATAAAAAAGAAATATGCATAGGAATATTTTCAGTCCACACAATGAAAGCGAAAATCGCAAAACCCAAGGATTCATTTATTTTGAATACCTATATTTTAAATTAGCTAGATACCTATATTTTATTTTAGGTAGGTACCTATATTGCGCATATGAAAAATGTGATATGATTGCACAAATCACAACGTTACAAACGGAAAACACAGATAAAACGCAACATTTTGTGGGTAGATTTTTGATATTTTTTACCGAAAATGAAAACTGAATGTTTTGAAAATAACACATTGAGCAGCAGCTGTGCGGCATCTATTGAAATTTTCTAGAATGTTTTCTGCGTGGTAAACATCAAGGGAACTGTTACCAACATCCGAAACAATCATGTAAAACAGGAAACTTCATTGCGGGAATCGCTACTAAATTCTAGTTAACAATGCGATCTTTCAAGATCTAGTAAATAGAAAAAATATTTTTTGAAAGAAAACCTTCGTACTTTATCGATAAATTGCAGTGAAAGCATAATATTTTTATTTTAAAACTTTTCACTCTGTTGTTTGTTTCAGAAAGCTTTGACGGCGGCCATGACACATTCTGTCAAGATGGTAGAATCGGAATAATCGTCTTTTGTTGTCAGTGGCTGTCAGTTGAGTGTGGGTGTCCGTTGCCGTGAATCTTGTTAATTTGTTTGCTGTGGGAATTTTTAATTAATGCAGCATTGTTGTTATAAGTGCATGTGATAAAGCAGCAATTAGTTCTTCTGATAACCAGGTGAGCCTATGTATTTTTGTTACTTGATTACCCTGTCCATTTCAATAGCGAATACAGTGTTGAAAGAATGAGCACATTGTTAGTTTAATCTCTGTCACATTGTTTTGTTTATTTTTTAATTGTATTATAGTATCTACGATTGAAATACGAAACTTTTAATCATAAACCTTATCAGTTTGAAATGTCCATAGACGCAGGTGGTGTTTATTTATTTATTTAGATAACATGCACTCGTCAATATCCAATACATTATTCGATATGAGTATTGAAATAATGTCAATATTACACAATACACAATATAAATAACTTTTCGGTATTGTGACAAGTGTCACCTCTCGTATTTTATTAGATCGAGTAATGGTACTTCATCGATAGTTTCGACATGCACCAAAAAATTATTCAACTGATTTCCACATCACACCAGCCTCAAAATTCTAATAAAACCATTTCGAATCAAACTTCCAGGATCATTTTTAATACTAGTTTTGATAATTCATACAATATTTCAAAATAATTAACAGATATTCAATGATGTAGGCATATAAATGTTCAGCCCGCTAAATTAATATGTATTATAATCTTATATAAATACACCTACAACTATCCAGTTAGATACATGATTGATTTCCTTTCAAAATATATTTAGGAGCCAAGTGCACCCACCAATGATACCCACCATTCAAATTCATCAACACTATTGTTTGATGTGTGGATATAAACATGATTTATGAAGTTAATTCATTTTACCCCTGAATTATAACAAATTGAACCTTGATCCTTCAACGTGACCACATTTAACAAATTGTAGGCCCCCACATTCATTTTTTTAAATTGTTTTGTTCTCATAATGTAGTTTAAAAGGCATTTAACTAGTCTCTTTTGACTCTTGGGATAACATAAATTAAAGCATTTGAGTAAGTACACAGAAGTACTCCTAGCACAATCTTCATTCAACATTAATAAGATCTCTAACTATGCAATTATTTATGTTCTCTTTTATTGTACCTATGTTATTTTATGTGCTCATCCTCTGAATGGAAAACATATGTATTTATTTCATGTCGTGTCACTTATTCTTTTGTTCGGATGAACCCAAGCCTGACTTAAATCCTCTCTATTATGATTTTTTTTTGCATAATGGACTAAGTACTTGTCATCGTTAAAGTAATTTGCTACGAACCAAGGTTTTATAATATCTCGTCTTATAAATCTGTATTATCGTTGGATGATCTTTGATTGCTTGTGCACCTTAATGTCAGTAAACTATTGAAAAAACCTCACAATTTATCCGGTTGAATACATCGGTAGTTGAGATTGTAATTTTGTTTTAGTTAAAAATTACATATTGCTGTTTTATTTTACAACATTTGTCGTAAAACTTTTTTTACTATCTCTTTTTTTTAATTTTAATGAAGTTTGAAACCATGGAAGCTCCAAATGATAAGGAAAATAATTTTATTTTCATTTCCCTATTTAGAAAGAACAAGTACCACGCGGTTTCTTCTTATACATAGATAAATAATTTTTTGTAAATATCATTTTAAATTTAGAATGGTTGTCCCTGCCAACCTGATAATATATATTGGCTTTCGCTCTGAACTTCTGAACATAATCCACATTGTCTTTGAATGATGTCTAGTGACTAGATATGAACTGCCAATTATATGTTTTTTTTCTCTTTTCTTCTATGATAAGATGATGAATATCTACATCACGTAATATCAGTAATCTCCTCCACAGAGCCTCATATTTGGTAAGCAAGGACTTTTGTGTTTTATGAAATGTCATTTATTTACTTATTTTAATTTTATTTTCGGAATAACTTCATGAGTAAAACATCAAATTGTAATGGTTTCAATTCATAGATGCGATCGAATCTTTTTCTGATTTTTCTGTTTCAAATTTTCTAATATTATCTTCAATGAGTAAATATTACTTATTTTAAATCAGGTACTTGATTCAAGTCATGTTCATCATAAATTTCTTCCTATTTAGCATTTTTTGTTATTATTACTCATACCTACGTCATTTTTTTTTTTAAATTTAGCACTTTATAACTTGTTGTAAAATGTACTGTGAATGTCAAATTACAAATAAAATATATCAATTCATGTTCTGAAAGGGAGTAGGTACGTCGGTACCCTGTGAGATTTTTCCAATTCGTTGGTCCAAACTTACGTAAAAACTACGTTTAATCTATGTATGTAAGCTATTTAAGACACCATCCACCTAAATTAATTTCGAAATCATACTTTGTTTCATTGACTATAGAAATGGGACATGTTATAAACACCCTATTTTTTATCTGAGTAGTTGCATGTAACTGAATAAATAAAGTAAATTCATAAATTTGCGCGTTAAGAATATTTAAGTCTCCAATATTCTATAATACATAATAACTATGCAAAATCCTATCAAAATCATGAGAAATTTCAAAACGAAATAGGTATACAAGCTTTGGTGAAAATGCCCATCCACGAAATCATTGAAAAATGTTGAGATTTTTCCACCATCGCTGCTTATCGTTGCGATAACGTATGGTGATTGTGATCTGCTCAACCAGGTTGACTGATATTATAAAAACTACTTTATAATAATAATATACGGTTGAAGTATCTTTGCGAGAACTTATTGAGATGCTGATGTGCTCAACCAGGTTAACTGATATTATAAAAACTAAGTTATAATAATATTATACCGTTCAAGTATCTTTGCGAGAACTTATTGAGATGGTGATCTGCTCAACCTGGTTGACTGATATTATAAAAACTAAGTTATAATAATATTATACTGTTGAAGTATCTTTGTGAGAACTTATTGAGATGCTGATCTGCTCAACCAGGTTGACTGATATTATATAAACTACGTTATAATAATATTATACTGTTGAAGTATCTTTGCGAGAACTTATTGAGATGCTGATCTGCTCAACCAGGTTGACTGATATTATTAAAACAAATTTACAAATTTTCCCAATACGGAAAATGTGCGATTTTTGAATACTTAAATTTTACTTTTGGCGTTTGGCGTTTGGCGAAGTTGGCCGAGTTGTCGACCCCATTTCATTTCAAGGGTTTACTGGGAATAAGGAAAAGTAATATTTTTTACATTATTATTGAGGGCTTTCTTATTTCCTTTTTTTAAAAATTATTCTGGAAATCATGAATATGTAAGGAGCGTAATCTAAATCCGTGGCAGGAAAAATGGCACGCTCTCAGTGAATTAATTAATATGGGTGATTGTAATATTGAATCATTTTTGGAGATCGCAAATATTCTGCTAATCCGGACTTTGACATCAGATCAGATGATCTCGAATTAACACGCGGATTAGCTAAAGTTATACTTCATACATAAAAACCTTTAAAATGTTTCTGCATTAATTTATAATCCACGATGAGAATAATCCCATTGATTTTGCCGATAATGATCGACCGCTAATAATCCACGTGATGTTTAATTTAAAATCACTACAAATGATTCTCTCGAAGCTACGATATTCTCAATCATAGTGTTCCTATTACGTAGATACTATTTGACTTGGGATTTTCTCAGAATACGAACGAGAGTCGGAATAACAATAATAATTCCTTTGAAGGTTTCCTGGAATTCCAGAGGATTACCTGCCTAAAGCAAGCTCGGGTCCTATTCAACGGTGAAATCCTTCAATAATACGTCGCTCTATTGGGTCCGCCAAGGTCCCGGAGGCAGAGGTAACTAACTACCAGTGGCGTGCCGTGAAATTTTAAATTGGTGATCTTCATGAATTGAATTCTATTTTTTGAGACAACGACCTTCTGTCTCGTTCTTTGTATGCTCGTGAAGAAGAGGAAGAAAGCTTTCAATTCATAGATGACAACTTTTAAGGAAGAAAGTAGGTACCTATAAATAATAAAAAAAATTAAAACATCCTGGAAACCTTTCCAAAGAGAAGAGCACGCTTCGGATTGATTATTTCAACTGTCGCGCTTTTTCTAATAATCCGCATCTTTTAACAAGATGTTTCATCTTTTTTCTATTATGTGTTTATTGTGTAAATTTTACATAATATGCTATCTAGTTCTCGGCGTTTCCCGGGCTATACGCAGAGGTTTACGAAATCAGATGTAGACAGTAATTATTTTTCTCTTATTTTGAACGTCATTTTAATTTATATGTCAACATTCTGCGTTCAGAGGTTGGTAAAGTGGGAGGAGGTGGTTTTTGAAATCTCTCGTAAAGAGTGACGTTCCTCCTATTTTGAAGGTCAATAATGCCAAATTACATCAATCTGTTAATGAAACTATAGATATGTTTGAAGAACAAATCCAAACCGGGACACTCTTCTTTATATGTATATAATAGGTCGATGAATTTTATTTTTTTTTGTGTTTTTTTTTTAATTAATTGATCTTGTTCTCCAGTTGATACCACCATGATACAGGTATGAGCCTAATACGGTGGTCGAGAGAACTCATATAAAATGTAACGTATGAAAAAATTCAATAAAATTATTGCTCTCCAAATAATCACGGCACGCCTTTAGTAGCCGGCTGCCGTTTCTTGTATCCTTTCATCTGAGTAGGTACCTATCCGCCCTTGTGGAGATTTTTCACTACAATTATCCAATTGTTAATATTATTATACAAAATATTGCGTCGTTGCTCCTTTATTATACGTCTTTGACGACGATTGTAGCAATTTCCCAAGTCAATTTAAATGTGCGACCCTATTATAACCCACGCTTTCTCAACCCTCCCGCACCGTTGGGGGGTACTACGCATCCCCCAAAAGAGAGTTTTGTGCGATATCTATGTCATTTTTTTTACATTCCATACCTACTATGTAGTTTAGATAAACTTAGAAAAACAATTCAGTAATCGTTGTGTATTTAAAAATATATCCGGTTGCTTTTAAGATATTAAATAATATCTCAGATCCCAATTACCGTAAAAAAATTCCTCCCGCAAACAAGCCGCGAGTGCAGTCATTAAAAAAAAATTTTTTTACTAGAAAGCGCTACTGTAATGTTACTCTCAATTTTGTACTCTCACCGTTTTACTGATTTACCACTGGTCGAAGGTGGGTGATGTCCTGTTAAAACGGTAGATATATGGGGGGACCCCAGCGACCCCCTTCGAATGATACCTACGTGATTTTTACCTTCAGGTACGTAAAGCTTTGTTTAAAGTCACATTGGTAAACAACAGTACATTTGTATCTACCCCAACACACCTGTCTGGGATTTCTTACATATTAATATTCTAGCGATACCTGTATTAGTCTGTTATTCCTTGCCCTTTAGATTATAGGGGGATAGTTTGCATTACGGCCCAGCTGGTAACATTATTCCAGTTGGCCCTGCTTGCCCCTCGGGTCACGGTATGATAGATTTACCGTTATTGTTAAACAAATGCTGAGTTAATTTCACAACGGCACAACTTATTACAATTGCCCAAGTTGTAACGAAGCTTCTTACAAATAGACACCGGAACACGAATTTGATCGTGTGAAGACGAGCACTCACTCCAGTTGTTGGCGACAGTTGTTAATCTGCACAACTTCACATGGTGATTGATAGATGTCGAGATAAAACGACCCATTCTGATGTTACAAATGTCAACCATGTGCAAATGTAGGGCGCGCGTTTGATGTATTTCCCGACCGAGGTGCCGAAGGGATCAATACGCTAGTTCCTCGGAGCTCATTCCATTGTAATACCAGTAAAACACGGACAGCACTCCCACCTAACGCCTGTGCTCTGAAGATTGAGATCCGTTTGTTAACATGATGAATCTATCAAACGTACCGCCAGTTTTTTTTCCCAAAGTCAACCCTAATGTAATGAATAGTAAGTAATGTAATAAAGTGCCTAAATGTAGTAAGTAGTGTAATAAAGTAGTGGTAGTGACTGTAGACACTTGCACAGAGAACTCGAATACTTTGGCCATATTGTTAAGAAGGGATAAAATAAAGTATTTTCTCGTGTGCACTGGAAAAAAAACTATGAATGAATGAATTATGAAATTGAAGAACACTGATAATGTAACAGTCTTTATGCGACATCTCTCTTAAACGGTTTTCTCTAAAATAAATATATATATCGATGATAGTTTCAACCCAAGGACAGGGGAGGCAAAGAAAAAAAAATTGTATCGTGGGGGACAATGACTATCCCGCTTAGCTTTTCCGCCACCCGACAGACGAATCACGTTTTTATACAATAAAATAAATACATAATAATGCTGTCTGCCCACAAAGGATCCTTCAGAATCGCCAGTAATGTGATACACGTCACAAAACCGCAAGCATAATAAAATTATTCGTGAGACGTCTCAGTTTTCCAAGAATTTTTTTAGATTAATTCAGATTTATGACTTCGTTTGAGGATAGTAGGTTTATCTTGTCGGAATAAACGAATGTGTTCAATAGTGTACCGGATAACGTATATATATAGTACCCACCTATGTACATTGCAAATAGTGAAGTACTAACTCAGTTAAAATAGGAAATAATTACATGCATTGTACGGCTTCATGAACTTTTCGAAGAGATAAGGCTTCAGAAATCGAAAACACACGTTAATCATGCTTGAGTGGGTAACAAATTTAGTTTATCAGGTGTTTTCTTAAATTGTTTATTATGAATTTAATTAAATGTAATAAAGAACCTACTACCACCACGGTAAGCGGAAAATGTTGCTCGTTTGTGTGATGACTTAGCCAACCTAGGAATTGTACTCACGAAGCCTGGGTGGGATCCAAACGCGATGCCAACGCAGCCACTGGCCGGATTGGATTATTGTTATCTTACGAAGGATCTCTATTTATGAAAAAGAAGCCATTTCTTCACTCCAGTTTATTTTAAATCTTCTTTTATTCCTAGAACATGAATCCCGCTGTATATCCTTTCACAAGAGATCAATAATATTTATTATTCAACTGTCGTTTTTTGGGGCGCTATCCTCCTAGGCTTTATCATATGATAGACTAACTTACATTAACTCCGTACAGAAGGTCCTGAAGAAAATAATTTCCCTCAGGGCCTGTGTCATCTTTGAGGATGCTGCGTGGATAGATAGACGCTTTTTAATGAAGTTCCAGGAAGTAAAAAGGTCCGAGGGGTGATAGGAATCTGAGGGTCATTGCGTACGACATACGTGTGAATCTATAACTCCTATTGCACTACTATCGCCTTGCGGGGTCGAGAGTGTCCAGTCGGAGGGGTCAAAGGGTCTCCCTTAACTGGCATCTCCTAATCAGGCCTTTCAAGCAGCTGGTAGGCGGACGCAGCAACTGCCAAGACCTTGACAAACATCGTGCACACTTACTAAGTCACCAAACATAGTGAACCTTTTGAGGTTTTCTTTGGCAGAGGTGTTGGTTACCCAATAAATGGTTCTCGGGGCAGCAGTACCCATAATCGCCTCCTAAATGAATTATTGACTGAAACAATATCGAAACAAAATCGTCTTCATAATACAATGGTCTGTTTTTATCACCATCCTAATCCTAGTTTAGAATTTATATAAATTCCAACAGCATTTTTACGACTTTAGGTGTCGAGTATAACGCAAAAATGTATGCCCCAAAACTTGATAGAGCCTCTCAGTACTGTTTAATCCCAGATTAAATTACTTCCCGGGATTAGTATCCCAGCGCGACGCAATGTGCTGGTGTTATAAATACTGCCCGTAATTACAATATAATTATATTTATGATTTTTAATTTATTACCTCTATCAATGTATTTGAGTTGGAAAATCGACATACGTAAGTAAAGGTGGGAAATGGCAGATAAGCGAGATGTGTCGCTGGCTATATAGAACTTTTAAAACTCCCCATTTATTTGAACACTTCGGAAAAGCATCTGTTTTTCTAAACCGTTAACCAACCCTTAATGCCAAATACACAATTACGGCAATGCAACCTTTGAATCTGTCAAAAAATTGTGATTTTCCATTGCTTGATTCAGGCTGTTTTGATTGCTAGTTTATTTTGACACATTTGAGTGTGTTTTATGTCTTCAAATGCAAATAAAAATATCAAATTTATCAGTGTTTTCCCCTCCCCGAAAAAATGTTAGAAGGGGGCTTAACAAACTTGCACCTTAAGTTATCGAACTGTCAAACATAAGTTTTGTCAAATTTGGCGCCTCGTCTGGCGGGAATATGTGAACACAATTACGCTTCTTTTTAACACACAATATGCTTTCAGCTTTGCATACCAATTGAAACGCGCTTCCTTTAGCTTGGGTAAAGAGATGAGTTCAATAACAAAGATTTACTCCAAATTCCTGTAATGCATACTACTTTCGGTCAAAGAAATTTTAGGTACATTGCAACAAGATTTTACAGAACATAAAAAATATGATACTCAAACAAATTTCAAAAAAGGAAAATAATTTGGATCAAAAGTAAATAATAAGGCCTTTACCGGTGCCCTCGCCCAAATTCGAAATACTTGATCTAAAAAAAATATTGAGCGATCATATTATAATATAAGTGTAGGTATTTAAATTAACTTTCAAAATGACTGCCTCAACACAGGCTAGCAGCTAGCCTAGTTAGGCAGGTTATCAGAAACCTCAACTTTTTCTATTTGTTAAATACTACCTATTGTTTTTATATTATTTTCTGTTGTTAATTCTATTTACTACCTAATTTATAAAAAAATGTACACTATGGACACCTAACATGTATTCTTAGTTAAAATTGCAAATTTCTCAAGATAAATTAATTTTTTTTTTTTAAATTTATATTATTAGTGTTCAATTGGTGTATTTAATGCCCAATTCGTTGAATGCTATTTATTACGCAATAAGCAAGGTCAGTAAGGTGAATAATTATTTTTATGCTTTTTTGTTTGGAATTTTTTTTTCAATGTTGTGATTCATTTAGACTAGGTTATACCTTATTATGTTCTACCATATAAAGGCATGGGCAAGAAAATAGTTTCGTGGTTCAAGAAACTGCCAACATCATCGGCTTCAATAGCCGAGAGTGGGGACGTGATGTAATCACTAATCGCCAAGTGGGTGGTGGGTGGCTAAAATCTTCTTCAAATTATCGTGAAACACGTGGGAATATATAGAAATTACATCGCGATCTATGTTTATAGCAATCTGTGCTTCTTTCGTCTATTTAAGATTAAATCAGAAAATGAGCCAGTTTGTTTTGTTCGTATGAAATGCGTGAAGTAGGTAGTTATTACTTCAATGGGAAGTTCTCGGAACGAATGGATAAATAAATCATTCAACAAAAACAGAACTTCAACCTTGCCTACTTACACACGGAGAAAAATGAGTATTGCTAATTTATTAAGAATCTCTTCAAATTATCCGGTTAAAAACGGGATTGCATGCCGTTTCCTGATAAACTTTTATTAAATTTGTAATATATCGGAACACGTTCATGCACCAGCATTTGCCTTGATAATATACTTTTGGGGATCTTGTGAGGAGGCGCGGAATTTCATTCCGCGTCTTTCAAGACGTGTCGTGAAGGTCAGAGTGTTTATTTGATGAGTTAGGTAGCCGTGATGAGATGACGTTGGACAGATGTAGTATTCTCCGGATGCAGGCGGTGATGGCTGGTCAAGCGCGGGTCTGTGAGTCGACGCCGGGCGCTAGTGACCGGACTCGTTGACTGTCAGGCACTGGCGATCTTGGCAATCAGTACTCCAGTGCTGACGGGAAGGCCGAAGGTGCGGTGGACCTTGTAGGCGGTTGAGCGGGAGCTGAGTAGACCAGTGAGGATGGTGCGTGTCCTCGTGGTGGTCATGGTGCGTGGATGAAGCGCTGGTCAGAGACGCTGGAACCAGGGCGCTGTAATCCATGTAGCGTTGGCCAGGGACGGCGATCTGGGCCAAAGCGCTATGATGATGTCCCGATGTAGTCCATGAGCAGAGCCGAGAAGAATGTCCTTCGCACAAATAAGGTGCGCGGATTATCACTCGTTGAGCACTTTGTTAACTGATGGCGGATTGATGACTGACTAGATTCTTCATGCTGTCGCTTTTAAAAGGTTAAGAAGCTTCTCGAACAATTTGGTTGCTATGTAGAATTTGCCAAACAAATAAATAAAAAATAAAAGAACATCCAAGAAGCTTGTTTGGAAAAACCGAAACTTCTAGAATTCCGTTCGAATGAAGTAGTGGCGTACCACTACATACTCTTATAATGACAAAATGTGAAAATATTTGAATTTTTACGAACACGTGTTCCGACATCGTGATAATACATTCGTATTTTCATTAAAGTTTATCAGGAACCTATCAATTCATTCGTTAAGGGACTGAAATCTCGTTGTTTTTAACCAGATTACTAATAATTTGTAGAGATTCTCAATAAATACTCATTTTTCTTCGTGAATTTGATATATTTATGCAGTCTGTCTGGAAAGAGTAAAGTTTTTTTTATCATTTTTTTGAGTACTAAATTCGTCGAAAGTCAAAATGTTATTGGACTTATCACGACAAAATCATCATACGTTCTCTCTACAATTTATTGGTAATTTGTTTATTCAAATATTTACTTTGCCAGTATCGAAAAACCCACTACAGTCGTAGATATTTATGCAGAGATGCAAGTATTCGTCACTACAACACACACTTACATACACGTTCTTAAATATAAATATACGTACCTACGCACTTCCCCTTTTTGTTATAAATTAATTAATCTCTGGAACTATACTTAATCCACCTAAAGAGGTTAGGTTACAAGTGCCTAACAAGTATATTCGTGGGATATCTCATGCACTTTTTTATGCTCCGAAAGCGAGGATTTTTGCCAGAATGCGAATCAGAACGCGCTAATCAACAAAGCGACTCAAATTTTTAACAATTATGCATTGACCATCGACATATTCAACGTCACTTACAGATAGTTCAGCAACTATCTATATGTGTACTATCTACTTCAAATTTGTAATCTTCTCCGCAATATATTGCTGGTGTAAAACCGTCCTATTTTACACGTATATAAAAAATTGTAATCTTCTCCGTAATATATTGTTGGTGTGTAACAGTTTTATGGAAAACACGAAGAAACAAATGTGTGAGGATGCTTTTATCTGTCTTTTTATTTATCAAATAAAGTCGGTATGGTTTGATTCAGAACCATGGAATATTTTTATTGTTGTTTACGTAACGTTTTCTTCCTGCAGATCAAGTTGGAATGGCAACAATAACATTTTTATAGCATTCCCTCATCGAGTAAATGAGTTTTTGTTTATTTTATGAATTTGCCAGATGCCGGTTGATTTTCATTTTTTAACATTTTTCAACGGTTTAAAAATAAGAGCGATCAAAGAAAACACGAAAAAATTTGCACCGATCATATAAAAATATAAAATAATATTTATTTTGAGTAATTTACATCTGCTACAAACTGTTTCCCCACCATCTTCTAGCAGCCATTTAAAGGCCTCTAGAGGGGAAAACTTGTAACAAAATTACTAATTAAACTTTCAATATATTATCAAACATGCTAATTTCGGCAGTCGGTGAGTGGTGCTAAATATTCCCCCGTGAAATCATCTATTCGTGAAATTATTCACGTTGAACTCAAGTTAGCTTTGAATTTTTTTTTTTATAATTGGAACCGATTGTCAGGCAACAGTTATTCAGGCAAGCGATAAAGTAGGTCCCAACAATATTTAATTTTAATAATAATTCTATATTTGAAATGTGTACTTCTGTTGTTAATTTTTTTTTGACAAATTTCGTGATTTTTCGTGAAGTTTATTACTAACGGTGTTTAATCGAAATGAAAGAAAATCTCCAAATAATTTCTAAAATACGGGGCAAATATTTTATAAATTCTTTCTGCTTCACAAATCCTAAAAAAACTAAATATCCCGTGATTTTTCACGGGTCTGTGCTAGTATATTGAATATAAAATATACATTGGAGGGGAGGGCTTAGGGGGTTCAAACCCCCCACCCCCTCGGCCTCAGAATTTCATAGGAAAAAAGAGAATAGTGTTCGTTGATCGTTGAAAATACAATAATATTATTTGCACTATATTTTTTATCAATGTGACGTAAATATTAAGTTGTGAGTCCCAAAAAACCTTCTAATAAATTTTCCATCCCCCATCTCCCTTCTGCCTTGCATCTCCCCTCTCCCTTAGGGTCTAACTCTCCCCCCATGAATCCTATAGCTACGCCACTGATATTAGTTAACTACGATAAGTTATATGTACATAAAGCGTATACCTTTACACAGGAACTTGATAATTTTTATCTACATTATATTATACTTTGCTCTTGCGATGACCCGAATACAATAAGGTAATTCGAGGTAATCTAAACAACCAACGATTTTTTCTTTGTCTTATTTCAAGGTTTTCCTTTTTAATACGCAATTGAAGTTCGTGAATAGGTTCACGTAATTCTCCTAGGATCCTGCACGGTTCACAGCTTTCAGATCTCGATCTTAGGTAATTCCACCTTAGCACGCACTTTTCAACACACTACGTACTTAGTGGTAACTTAATTAATGCTTTAACTCATCTTGGCACGAGACCTTCCCAGAGAAAAACACAACTTTATTGCGTGTTTTTATTTTATGTATTTATTTAACCTAAGATTTTGATTAACGTAATATAACATTTAAAATACAGACACATGTAATATAAAATTTTAAGTATATTATTTCATACCTTAATATACAGGGTTTTCCAATAAGAGGTGTTATTTTGATATTCAATCGTAAAAGATCAATGGTTTCGTTGCTTGTGTGGCACGTAGCGCCGTCTTGTTGAAAGTAAACGATGTCCAGATCAATACCATCCAATTCCGGCCATAAAAAAATCATTAATCTCTCGATAGCGCAATCCATTCACCGTAACTGTTGCTCCAGCCTCATTCTCGAAAAAGTAAGGTCCAATGATTCCGCCGGACCATAAACCGTACCAAACAGTCACACGTTGAGGATAGAGAGGCTTTTCAACAATAACTCTTGGGTTTTCCGAGCCCCAGATGCGACAAGTTTGCTTGTTGACGAAGCCGCCGAGGTGGAAATGGGCCTCAATACTCAAGATGATTTGCATTTGATTCACTCAAGTGAATTTTAATAATTTCAATGCGTTGTTGAAGCGTGTATCGTTCCATTTTTATTAATGGCGTAGTTTCTACTTGTCAAATATCAAAAAAATGTAACAGCTTCAAAAGTAACATCTACCGAAATAGCGGGCTATTCAAAATAACACCTCTTATTTGAAAACCCTGTATAATACATTAATAGATTTTGCACCCGCCCTCGTCTTTGTAATATAACATTTTAAGTATTTTATTTCATGACTAGGTATTTACATAATTCTATGTTTCGCTCTGTTAAAACAATTTTTGCACAAGCGAAAAGACCTTCGATCTCTCAGAACAGATTTCAAATAGAAACATTTTCCAGCTTGTTTTGGTGTCTTGTTCTCAATTCCATGTGTTTTTTCCAACGCAGAGAAAAAAAACCAAAAAAGGCAATCACATCAACGAGCACCGTGACTCACATCACTTGCTTTGCATAATCTTTGCAATCTTTAATTAATTTATACGATATGGCCTAGAACAGGTGAATAAAAGTATTTTAAAAAAAAAAAAATCACATCAAGGACATTTTACAATATATTTATAATTGCAGCTTTATTAAACTAACATCTTTCGGGCGTCTTTATATCTTCAATGCTAGTTGCTCATCGTAGGTCACATTTCGTTCAATTATGTGGGCACATCGCCTTAAATGCTAAGTTCTCAAATGTTATTTACTTCACTTGAAAAGCCACGAACCAGTTTGTGAGGCGCATCCGAAGATTTCGTCTTCCTGATGTGTGTTATGTCGGTTTGAAAGCGACTGTTCAAACATCATATGACCGTATTCCACGCTCATACCGCGAAACTTGGGATGATTCATTTTATGAAAAATTTAAAAAAAAATGTTATGAATTTCTTATTTTTGTGCGGTTTACAAATGGTGCGTGTGAACATAATCCTATAATATTATTAATTCTCCGCGCTCTGTCAGCTGTTCTAAATATTGCGTTGATATTGAACTTACAATATTTGTTTATATTTTAAACGATATTTGCACATATTTCCAAATGAATAACCGCTGCTACTAGGCATTACTACTCACAAAAGTTAAACTTATAATAATGTTTTGCTAATTTATACTGCGCCGTGAAAAATCACCTCAAGGGCGCTTATGGGAAAAGAAAAAGCAACCGCAAGCAGCATCTCGCGACGTTTGCGGTTGTTTCGTCCCTTTCCCATATTTCGCGACTCGGTTCGCGGAAATTTTGTCGTGTTTATACCTAGTACGTTAATAAGATTACTAGACAATTTTATTGTCAAATATCTTGTGACGCGACTAGGGGA
The DNA here is from genome assembly GCF_061612785.1 of Hesperophylax consimilis. NCBI lineage: Eukaryota > Metazoa > Arthropoda > Insecta > Trichoptera > Limnephilidae > Hesperophylax > Hesperophylax consimilis. The sequence goes on along the minus strand of NC_142838.1, from coordinate 35,601,054 downwards.
CAAACTTGGCAAGACGGGACGACGCTGTTGCACTGAAACGGGACGACGCTTCGTTCGGCCAGCCTCGTGACTCGTCGGCTCTTTCCGCCCGGCTGTCACAACTATATAACATGAGTATCCTCATTAAAATTGGCAATGAATCTATTCTAAATGATGATAATTTTTTAATTTATAATATGTTACTTTGTGCATATTTAAAAAAAATATAAAGATTTTTTTACTTATATTTTCACTCAGTTCATTAAAAATCAAATTCGAAGTTCCATGCTATTCGTCCCGTGATAGCTATATGTATTTTTAAAATATTTAAGTTTAGAAATTCCAACTTGCAATTTATTGGGAAACGAAGCTCAAATCGAAAAGAGGTTATACTGCAAAATCGAATCCAAATGTGAGATAGATTTTACAGTTTCCCGTCTGTACCACTAGTTTCCGGACACCATGTGTACATTTTCTGGCATGTGCATACACCGTAAGCAAACACAGAATATTTATATTTAATAAGTTCTGAATTTTCTATGAAATTCGCCTACAAGGATGGTCGTCCGTTATTTTTTATGCAACATCCATAATCATTGGCTGTATTGGCCGGCGAGTTCGCTCGTTCGTAAATAGTTTATCCGTAACTTGCTCGGTTCCTGGAATTGTTTAGGTTCTAACCGCGATAGTTAGTAAGTTGTAAGGTAACGGAACAAGAAACTATCGTGGACCCCACATTGGCTAACGCAATCCGACAGCTTAGTTAACCAGCTGGAAACCACGCCACTATGCATAGATAACCTAACATAATATAAATTAATGTATCTTTCTGTAGACCTTTGAAAGATCATTCGTAATCTGAACACGTTGGCATTTGCATGTTAATAGCGCGATGAGGATATATTAATATTCATATTTTAATGACGTGCGTACGCAAACTTCATCTTCGTATCATTGATATTAGTGATGTGCATAGTCTAAAGCCGTTGATAATGGTAATGTTTCGAATTAATCGATGGAATTCGTACGTCTTAATGATTTTTTTAGAGAGTTTCAGACTTTGATAGCGTCGTCCTTTATTTTAGACTTAACAGTGTTACCCTAAACTGAGTCAAAATAATACTAATAGCGAAATTCCCACCACAAAGCACCACACACTTTTTTACGTATTAACACACGAATAAATTAATGCTTATCCCTACCCGACAATTAAAGGTAGAAACACACTGTGTTAACGTACACGATGCACGAATTACTACGTTCCCAGGTCAACGTGCACACTGGTTCTACGCTCGCAACGTGTGGCCACGTGACAAGAGATCTCTAGTTCTTAAGTACGCGGCGCGCAGGCGATTCACAAAACGAATTTCAGTACGATTTACTTAGTTTATTACTTTATTTAGCTAACTGTCAAAACAAAGAACCATAAATATACCAAATATAACAGTAGATGCATAGATAATACCACTCGTAGATGTGAAATCAACTCGTTGGAGGCGTGACGCCACCCCGTCTATCTAAACGTCCTTTACTCGACAGCCCAGATCGGCGCAGACGTGGAAGCGTAAGCGGAAGGTTTGCGTTGCATATGACTAGTTTGTTTCTAAAGCATCTATTTCCATTAAAAGTGTCCGGCTTGTAATTAGTCCAGATATCTTAAGGCCCCGTAGTAAGCGTTCAAAGATGGTTGGACTGAAAAACTATTATATAATGTCACTTAAAACTATACATGTTTACCTATTAATGTCACATTTAGTAAAAACTTAATATAAGTATACTTAATTTTAAAAAAAGAGTGAAAATTAAATTACATTTGGCATTTCAAAAACATTTGGTTCCTTGGAACAGGCAATCTGCCTAGCTAGAAACTAAATTCGACCCAACAAAACGTAATAACACTTGTACCTACTCATTTTAAATATATGCTCTCATTATGCTATATTATTACTGTTATGTCTCCTTTAAATGTATCTAATGTAAAAAAATAAAGGGAAATATTTGAATTCGAATGTTAGAGGGAGCGCGCTAATATTAAACCGATGATAATTAAAAAATAAAAATAAATTAATTTAAACGCTTATTTTTATTGGTATATATATTTGTATTTTTTCATTGGTATATTGTTATTTTATCTGTATAAACATTGTAATTATTATAATAAAACAAATAATATTATATAAACATTGTAATTAAATAATTGTGGTTAGCTGGAAGAATGGGGTCTACCCATAAGCTACACCTTCTGTAATTTTTATTTTACAATAAATAATTTTTGATTTGAAAAAAAAAATTAAGCGAAAATGGTGAAAATATTTAATTTAACACGACTTGTTTGAAATAGAGCAAAAATCTCTTGACAAATGCTTTAGTTACATTTAAACACTGTGAATTTTTTCATGCCTATTACGTATTAAATAACAGAACAAAACGTGTTTTGAATAATTTTCGGAGCTTTGTGATTTTTTTCTATCGAGTGAATTTCATATAATTAACGTTTTGGCATAACAGATGTGTAGATATTATCTTCAAAAATAACATAATTTTTTAGGAACTTAAAAACTTTAAAGTTTTCAAAATAAATATGCTATAAATCGGTAGAAATCGGGTATACGGGGCTTAATGCGTTTGCTTACGTAGCCATAGGTAGACCCAGTGCACAGACATAGGAATTAATAGACGAGAAGATAATGGCGAGGGGTAAAATCAACTGTTGAAGAACGAAGGGAGTAAGGCTGACTGTGATTCGTCAATAAATCAATCTGACAGTAAATAGGCATCTCGCATTATAATATCACCATTTACTTCTTAAAAGTAAAACCTGCTTTTGAATGAATAGACATTTTTACATGGGAGCGCAAATTACTCGCCACGGTATGAACAAATTTGCGAAGTCCAATTTCGGCAAAAAAATTCGGTTCCATTTTCAGAGTCGAATATTTCGTTTAAGTATTTAGTTAAGACACTTTTATAAATGTTCATAATTTACTTCCCAGCAACCAACCAGCTTTGTGTTTCGCGTCCAGACGTTTCTCGATGTGATAGTATATGTTTCTAAAACTGATCTATATTATACGATGTGAATATGCTTAAAATAAAGTAAAATAATGCTTATATATGGAATGTAATACGACAATTGGGTTTATTCTCTTTTTCACATCTATTTTTACAAGTTTTCATAGTACAAGTCAACATTTTGCCGTGTTATTTCGTAAAATGAACCGATGATGCCTCGACCATAGTTCGCACAAGAATGATGACGTCACGTTTTCAAATTTCACTTGAGGCCATACGCGAGCACAGCCGGCTCCAATGGAACCGGTATGGGGAGTGGGGATAATACGCTTTTAATCACTTAGGGCAGGTCTACTAATATTCATATGTCTATGACCCAGTGTGTTTCTATCTTTAGTCGCACAGGAGCAACTTTAGTTACGGGCAACAGTTGCGTCGCAATAAAATCTGTTACGGTGTATATAAGGGAGTGGGCACACGAGGCGACGCGACATTAGAATTTATGTGGATTTTTACATAGTTGCCAACTGTTGCCGCTACTTTTTGTGTGCAAGTAGGTAATTGTTTATTGATTTGGTAAATTATCCTACTATTTAAATATTTTAGCTGTTACTAGATTCTAATTTTACTTATGCTTATTCATTCAAGCTAATTAAGTATTTAAAACATTTTTTAATGTATTTTTACTAAATTACTTTTCACACCTAATAAATGTTCTAGGCAGTGTCAAGTAGAGGTGATAGTAGAATTAAACACGATGTTATGAAGCGGTGTTAAGTCTTATTTAAAAGTAATTATTTAAAACACCTCTTCAGAACAAGTACCATTCATAGCATTAATTTTGATTAAAATTATAGAGAGCACGGTCTGGCAACAAATAGACCGCCGGGCAGTCTATTGTTTGTTTCCGTTTCCTTTCGCTGGGTACTCTGGAATTGTTACACGAGCGGGACGGCCGTGTAATGATCGCACAGTCAATGAGATTATAATTCATTTTTACCCTGGATGGGCGATCGGATTAAAAAAGTGTACATCAGTATTCCTGATGCGGGTTATTCGGTTCTTTTTTACAAAAACCAAGTCGGTGCAGGCTCTATTAAATAAACGTCCGTATAATGGATGACCGTGTGTGTGTTCGTGAAGATCACAAATAATGTTCTACTGAAGTTTATATACGCGATCCCTTGCAAATCGTTATTCCGCGGACTCCGGGAAATGAAGCATTCACCTCAAGTGGCGCGATACAAGCCGTATTTTTCTTAATAAGATACGGATAATAAAATCACAAGCCCGGACGGCACCCGCTCAAGTAATCTGCCGATCAGCTCAATGGATGGATTCGCTCCATTAATGTTACATAAACGATAGACCCGATACGCTCCAGAACCGCTTATCAGCCACCTTGTCGGAGACGCTGGACCCGTCTCCTGGACCAAAGCCCTGATGGTGCCAGCTCGATCTGTCTGGGACAGACCACCGCCGGCCGTATGGAAGCTCCCCGCTCACTTTCCGTAATTAAGTGGTTAATCAGTTTTAGATAGAATTAAGAACCAATTTTTGATCCCTGGGGGTAAGTGCCGAGTCATAATATGTAACATGTTTACTTAAATATATTCTCCATGTTTTATAATGTGCAAAAACAAAACTACTGCTTTCATTTCACTACAATCAGTAGAACCTGTAATCCTTTGTGTGCCCATGCCTTGGCGACAGTTTCATGCTCTGCCCATCCCGAACATTACTCGAGGACCGAGTATTGGCGCGCAGAAAATCTGCAAAGTTCGGGATGGCATTTAATATAAAATATGGCCGGTAACAATTGGCGCCTCAACGTGTTTTGGCTCGTGGTGATTGCATGTTGTGCTGATTTTGGTGAAATGTTTCATGATTAATTGACATAATATTGTATCACATATGTCAAGTGATTTGAATATTGTTTCATAACCTCAAATACACTCAGTATTCTTGTAACGATAATTCATAATTTGCGTTATTCTATGGTAAAATCTTGCGTAAACTTTCATCTTTCATGAAATCTATGATTTATCTATGCTTTTGTAGCTGTCAAATTTTATGTCAACACTAATTGGTAAACAAGATGATTATATGGGAGGTTATGTCAAACTGTCTAATTCATAATTATTTACGATTATTTTACGATGTCATTCACTTGTTTGATCAAGGCATATTTGCGTTTTATAATATTATTAGATTTTTACGCTAATATACATAATATTAAAAACATTTATGTCGGCGTTCTACAATACAAATTGTAAGTCCACATTACAATCGATATGCGTTTTAATTACTCGTAAGTCAACAAACACTCAATATTATTTATATACATACCTACGTCATTTTTTTTCGCCCAAATTAAATGATATCTTTGATTGACAATTACATTAGGCCGACGTTTAATAACGTTCCACAATATAATAGGGTGGTCCATTTTTCGCAATTCTCATTAGGGTGGAGCATATTTTTTTAACAATTTTTTTTTTGTTTTTTTTTCACAATTGTACAATAGAAGTTGAGCTAATATTACGTCTAATGATACTACAGCCGTCAATGAAGAGTTTCTTTTGTTTTATAAACAAAAAAAATTAAATATTTATTTTTCTCTTCTTTTACTTCTTTCTTTCTATCTGAACATCAAAGAACGTAATCATGTCTTCACCAATACCAATACCAAATATCAATGGGGCTTCGAAGGAGGTTCTCATTAAAGAACTTAAAGACAGGAATATTGATCCATCGTCGACTTCTCATGAGTTACGTTTACAGGCGCGCGCTTATAATAAAGAGATTAAAATACCTGCTATAAGTGAAGTGAATTCTGAATCATCGGATTCTGAATTAGACGACACAACCATTAAGAAAGCCCACATAATTAAACAAACGAAGATTATTTATAGGGACTCACACTCAAATAACGTAGACGGTTGGAAACTGAAATATGACGGAAAAAGTAGTGTAAGGGAATTCTTACTATTAATTGAGGAGAAATGTAGGACAAAAAATTTTAACCAGGATCATCTTGTACGCGTTTTTCCTGATCTTTTAGAAGGTTTAGCACTCCTGTGGTTCAGGTCTATTTACACTCAGGATTTGAAATGGGACGATCTTTCAAAACTTTTGATAAGACAATTTGAAGCAAACGACCTTCAAACAGATCTTAAGGTAAAACTATTTAACATGACACAACCTAAAGGTATGTCAGTGCTAGAATTCACTCTCAGAATGAAATCATTAAACAATATGCTTGAAGCTAAACTACCGGAATTAGAACTTTTGCGGTTGGCAAAAAAAGCTTTATTGCCTATGTATACAAATTTACTAGTCTCAAGAGATATATCGACATTCGAGCAATTGACTACTCATGCAGGCAACTTGGAATCTTATGCATCACTGTCGGATGATTTCGTATCTTTCAACGTTTCTCAACCAAAAGTAGACTTACCTGTCACTAATAAACCGGAGAAATTTGATAGTACTGCTAGACAAACACCTAATTTTAATAATAATAATATGCATAGACACCAAGGTTATAACCAAAATCAGTACAGAAAACCAAATAACAACAATTATTCCAACAACTATACTAAAGTTAGTCTTGGAAACAGAGATAATAATTATAAATACAATAAACCGTCTTCTTCTACTTCTAACACATATACAAAAACTGCACACGAAAATTCTAGAACGTTTTACAATAAACCATTCTGTTCATATTGTAAACTATCGGGACACGTTATAGAAGATTGCAGGAAGAAAAATTCAAGGTCTAACAATCCTAAAGTGGGAGCTATCAATGACAAAGCTCATAAAAAGTCAAAAAACTAGGTCGGAGTCTCTCTTGCTACAAGCCGTCCTTGGCGCAGAGGAAAAGCGAGTGGGAGAGTTGGCTCCGAATAGTTGATAAATTTCTTTCATCCCCATCAACCGGAACAGTGGGCCCGCTGCCACGGGAGATGGCTATTGAAAATGATAACCGTCCTTATACTTATGTACATATTATAAATAATTTCTACAGTGGAATGCTAGACAGCGGCGCTTCATTGTCATGTCTAGGAGGCAATAGTTATAAAATTTTTAAGGAATTAGGTATTAAGTTAGTTAAAGTTAAGTTTAGTGTTTATACAGCGGACGGTTCAAACCAACCAGTCTTAGGGACAATGTCATTGCCGGTCACGTATAAATCATCCACAAAGGAAATTCTTTTCTACGTCATCCCGACATTGTCGCCTTCAATTATTCTAGGAGTTAACTTTTGGAAGGAGTTCCACATCGCACCGGAACTGTTTTCGAAAGCTACTCTTCCTGTTTCGGAAGGAAATATTAGTGGGTTGCGGGCTATTCGGCCAGCCTCATCCCTAACTATTGAAGAGAACAGGGAACTCTCTAAAATAGTTAAAAAATTCGAGTCAATTTCTTTTGAAAAAAAGGGGTTAGGTCTAACACACTTAGTTAAACACAAAATAATTACAACAGGACCACCCATCAAACAGCGGTATTACCCTCTTTCACCCGCACGGCAGAAACAATTAGAAACAGAAGTTGATGAAATGCTAAAATTAGGGGTTATTCAACCTTCTCGTTCACCATGGTCCAGTCCAGTAATAATTGTAACAAAAAAAGACGGAACAGCTAGATTCTGCCTTGATTCTCGAAAAATTAATAACGTCACGGTACGTGATAGTTACCCTCTTCCCTATATTGCGCGTATCCTAGATAAACTGGGCGGTGCCAGATATGTTTCCTCGATTGACCTCTCCAAGGCATTTTGGCAAATAGCCTTGGACAAAAAATCATGTGAAAAGACAGCATTTGTTGTTCCTGGGCGGGGCCTCTTTGAGTTCACTCGCATGCCGTTTGGTTTGAAAAATGCTCCTAGCGAATTACAAAGACTAGCGGATGCATTGTTTGGACCTGATTTCGATGATAATGTTTTTTGCTATTTAGATGACCTTATATTAGTATCGGAAGACTTGAAATCACATTTAAACTTGTTAAATCGGGTGTACGAACGTCTACGAGACGCGGGTCTCACCATTAACTTAAAAAAGTCAGAATTTTGTAAAGCCGAGCTTAAATACTTGGGCTATATGGTGGATTCCCAGGGACTTCGCACTGATCCAAGTAAGATAGATAGTATTAAAGATTTTCCTATACCGAAAAATGCTAAACAAATTCGGGCATTTGTTGGCCTGTGCGGTTACTTTAGACGGTTTATCAAGGGATTTTCAAGCATTGCAGCTCCTTTAACAAGTATTACTGGTTCAAATAAGGGAATTAGTAATTTTAAATGGTCACCGGAAGCTGAATCCGCATTTATTGCACTAAAGCAAGCACTTACTTCTGCCCCAGTCTTAAGTTGTCCAGATTTTTCGAAACCCTTCGCTATACACTGTGACGCAAGCTCCGTAGGCATTGGGGGGGTATTAATTCAAACTATAGATGGACAGGAGCACCCTATTGCTTATTTTTCGAGATGCTTAAACGTTCACGAACGTAATTATGGAATAACTGAGCGCGAACTTTTAGCCGTACTAGACTCCGTTACACACTTTAGACCATACATTGAAGGAACTCATTTTACAGTTGTAACCGACCACTCAAGCCTAAAATGGTTAGGTTCTCTGTCCAACCCCAGCGGTCGTCTCGCGCGTTGGAGTTCACGCCTATCCCAATTCTCGTTTGACGTAATCCATCGTAAAGGTACTCAACACATAGTCCCAGATGTCCTTTCGCGAATGGATCTTGCCGAAATCTCCATTATAGATTCAGGAAATATTCAAGATGAGTGGTATCAAAATATTTGGAAGGGTTGTCAAGAATTTCCCCAACGTTTTCAGAACTTCCAAATTCGGGAAAACGAACTATTTCGTCACACGAAAACTCGTTTAGCACTGTGTGAAGACACTGCGTGGAAAAAAGTAATTCCTCAAGAAAAAAGATTAGACATTTTAAGTAGTGTTCACGAGTCTATTCGATCTTGTCACCCCGGCGTTTTTAAAACTTATAAAAAAGCACAATTACGGTATTTTTGGCCAAATATGTACAGAGACATTAAACAATTTGTAAATCGCTGTACGGTCTGTAAGGCCCACAAAATCAGTACGGCCTCACCTAACGGTATTTCATCACATCCAAAAAAAGTTACACGTCCAATGCAAATGTTATCGTTGGATTTGGTAGGTCCATTACCGAGAAGTTACTCTGGTTTTACCGTTATTTTATCCTGTGTCGATGTTTTTTCAAAGTTTACCTGGCTGTTCCCGTTGCGCAAAGGTACCGCGCGAAGCATTGTGAAGAGTTTAGAAGAAAGTATCTTTCTTGTACATGGCGTACCGCGCACCATTGTTTGTGATAACGGCCGTCAGTTTGTATCCAAAGAATTTAAGGACTTATTAAATAATTATAATATACCTCCTCCGTTTTATAACTCTTATTATACCCCTCAAAATAATGTGGTAGAGAGATATAACCAAACTTTGGGCACCGCATTATCGATATTAGTTGAATCAGACCACCGTAATTGGTCAAAATTTTTACCACAAATACAATCAGCTATGAACAATTCCGTAAATTGCGCTACGGGTTTTACACCTTATTTTCTAATGCATGGTCGGGAGCAAATATTAGACGGTGATTTGCATCGTAACCCTATAGCTGATACGGAATCTAATTCACAAAATTGTACTAGTCAGAGAATCTACGCACAAAAATTAGAAGAACTGTCATCAGTTTATGAGCAAGTCTCAGATGCTTTACTAAAAGCTTATCAAAAAGGAGCAAACCATTATAACCTGCGGAGAAAACATGTTAGTTTTCAAGTCGGAGACAGGGTTTGGCGTAGAAATTTCGTCCAATCAAACGCTTTAAATTACTTTGCACAGAAACTAGCTCCACGCTTTGTGCAAAATATAGTCGTGAAGAAAAAATCAGACTTAATCTATACATTAGCAGACCTCAAAGGTAAGGAAACTGGTAACTTTCACGTGAAAGACATCGTCAAGTCAGAAAATATACCGGATTAATATGTTTCTGATAGTGCTTTGGTGGGTCTGGCCACCCTACCAAGTACTCTCAATTAATTAATATTTCAAATATTTTTCAATGCACGGGAGCACAAAGCGGCTTGATCACCCGAGTTGGAGCGACCCAGCATTATGACAGTCCTTAGTCCTGTCCTAGTTAATTTTCTTTTAGAAAATATAGAAATTTCGTAAAATGGTTAGTATAATCGGTAAATAATAGAAAGAAACATAATAAATTTAGTATAACACTCTAGTATCCTACTCGAGTTTGTTACACGACAATGATGTTGTTCAGATAAGCTTATAAGACAATAATTAAAAAAAAAAAAAAAAAAAACGACGTGAAATATGGCTTTGACTAAACAAGTGAAAGTTAGGTAGCATGGGATATATAAACTGCCCAAATCTTGGAATGCACGGTGATACTTTCCCACTATCCCCGTATATTCTAGGTTTCTTAATATATACTTATGTGCATATTGTATACGTTCGCCCGTTACTTAGAAAGTGAAGATGTACCGGTCCAGTACATCTTTGTTTTCTAAGCAGTTTTAAAAATTTTATTATTAAGAATTGAATTTTACCAAATATATTTTTGTTTACTTTATTATAATTATCTTGTCATGTTTGGAAATGGTATACTTATGTTAGTACTCTTGATATTTTGTTTAATAATTTCATAGTAATTAATGATACAATTATAAGAGCTGGTTCAGCATATGTCTTTTCCTTAAATTCCTTCTATAACTTTAGTTATATTTAGTAAAAGTAAGTTTTATCTATAAATTAGTACAATAATACAATTTTCTACCAATTGCACCATTTACAACAATGGATGTATACAATTTTCGACCAATGGCTCCATTTACAACAATGGATGTATACAATTTTCGACCAATGACTCCATTTACAACAATGGATGTATACTACTACTAATTGCACCACATCTATAAGATTGGTTGTTGACAGTTCCACTCGATTAAACCACCTTACACACCTGCGTGTGTGTAAAGGTTAAAAGTTTTTTCTACTATTACGAAATAATGCTTTCCAAGGATGATTATTTTGTGTTATTGTATAAATTCTCTTCGAAAGACTTACCCAATAACCAGGTCAGGTAGAGTAGATAGAATTTCTTCGAAGTGTGTTTTATCTCCAACGGAGAAGTAGACTCAGTGAAAAGTGAGGGTTGGTTTACCTCCCTAAAAAAAAAGTGTTGCCTGAGTGGCTTATCGCCCTATTAAAGGGCCAGTGAAGCTTTAACGCTTAAGTTGTTTAGATGTGTTGAGAAGAACAATAATATTTTTTTATATACCTACAGGTTTACCTACAATTTTGTTTAAGAATATTTTCCGTCACAGATGTAACGCTAACGGCAGTCTTCGACAATCGTCAATTTATCATCACCCGGTATTCCGATACTGTGGGTGCTTGCAGACTCCGTTCACGTAATATCTTCTAAAATTTGTAATTAAGTTACATTAATCTTAAGTTATCTTTAAGTTCTAGAATGGATGAATCGCAGGCTCAACCATCCGGCTGCACGCTCGATGGGTGCGATTGAAGCTGCGGCACACCCATTCATCATAAGTTTTGCTATCCAAATCGTAGATTTTGTCTTATTCCTTACTTATCTTACAAATTATGATGCTCATGTATAATTGTTGATTGTTTTTTTAGAAACCCAGAGGATCTTTTCAAGCTTAGTTATTGCAGTTGTAGTTTTTTTTAGAGTTGTATTAATGTTTGGGGACAAACATTTGTGTGGCGCGGGGGGTAATGTTATGAAGCGGTGTTAAGTCTTATTTAAAAGTAATTATTTAAAACACCTCTTCAGAACAAGTACCATTCATAGCATTAATTTTGATTAAAATTATAGAGAGCACGGTCTGGCAACAAATAGACCGCCGGGCAGTCTATTGTTTGTTTCCGTTTCCTTTCGCTGGGTACTCTGGAATTGTTACACGAGCGGGACGGCCGTGTAATGATCGCACAGTCAATGAGATTATAATTCATTTTTACCCTGGATGGGCGATCGGATTAAAAAAGTGTACATCAGTATTCCTGATGCGGGTTATTCGGTTCTTTTTTACAAAAACCAAGTCGGTGCAGGCTCTATTAAATAAACGTCCGTATAATGGATGACCGTGTGTGTGTTCGTGAAGATCACAAATAATGTTCTACTGAAGTTTATATACGCGATCCCTTGCAAATCGTTATTCCGCGGACTCCGGGAAATGAAGCATTCACCTCAAGTGGCGCGATACAAGCCGTATTTTTCTTAATAAGATACGGATAATAAAATCACAAGCCCGGACGGCACCCGCTCAAGTAATCTGCCGATCAGCTCAATGGATGGATTCGCTCCATTAATGTTACATAAACGATAGACCCGATACGCTCCAGAACCGCTTATCAGCCACCTTGTCGGAGACGCTGGACCCGTCTCCTGGACCAAAGCCCTGATGGTGCCAGCTCGATCTGTCTGGGACAGACCACCGCCGGCCGTATGGAAGCTCCCCGCTCACTTTCCGTAATTAAGTGGTTAATCAGTTTTAGATAGAATTAAGAACCAATTTTTGATCCCTGGGGGTAAGTGCCGAGTCATAATATGTAACATGTTTACTTAAATATATTCTCCATGTTTTATAATGTGCAAAAACAAAACTACTGCTTTCATTTCACTACAATCAGTAGAACCTGTAATCCTTTGTGTGCCCATGCCTTGGCGACAGTTTCATGCTCTGCCCATCCCGAACATTACTCGAGGACCGAGTATTGGCGCGCAGAAAATCTGCAAAGTTCGGGATGGCATTTAATATAAAATATGGCCGGTAACAACGATTATTAAAATAATCTAAAATGGATATACATACAGGTAGGTACTGAACTCGAAGAAGGCGATATTTGCATACAATCAATCAGCTCCAGAGTGTCACTCTCAGATAATTTTCATTTTATCATATATTATGTATTCTAGTAATTTGTGCGAAACTTGTACATTAACGCGTCACAACTTCTTCAGTGCCAAACATAATCTGGGCTAAAGTTTAAACTTTGTGGATATCTCAACGGTACAATAAACTTCTACTTTATAACGTTTTAACATTTTGTTATTCTTTATTTATTAGTCATTCTCATAAAGGATGGGAAAAAGTTTTCTACAAAGTTTTTGTAAATTGTTAACTGATTTGAGGAAACAATTTACATGTTATTAGTAATTTCTACCAGCTTTCTACCAGCACTGATACGATCTTCAATACTATCAATGTTATGGACATAAAACAGCTGTATGCAAGATCCATCTTGGTCAACTTACACCAGAACAATAAATCACTATACAAACCAACACAAACTACTCACAATACCCGAGCCAAAAACAAAGAACTTCTTCAAACTCCTTTTGCTAAAACCTCATTCGGACAAAGACATTTTAAAAACATAGCTTGCAAACTATACAATACACTACCAACTACGATCAGACAATTAGAAACAATGACAAAATTTAAACACGAAATAAAGAAATGGATTGCAATCACAGGGCGTCCCACTATTGCAAGCATATGTAAACCAAATTGCACATAGACAACAAGTACTATTTACACACGACCAAATTCAAACTTAATTAAAATGATCTATTTATATTTTCCCACATACTAATAATGAACACAATCTTAACAGGATTAACCCAATCGTTCTTTTGATTGTATTGAAATTATTTTGTATTATTTTTATATTTTGTATTTACCCTTATTGATATTCACTTAACTATATGTATATATATCGATGTACTCTATGTCTGTCTCGACACAGGTTTACCCTAGTGAGACAGGCATCGAAAAACCACCTATAAAAATCAATAATTAAAAAAAAAAAAAAAAAAAAAAAAAAAAAATTAAACCGGATTATAAGTTGAAGCAATAGTTGCAAATTAGGTTGATATTGTTATTATTTACCTGACTAACGCAATCATAGTAGTCGTACAGTAGATAGGTATCGTCAGTTGATCAAAATCTTGAAGGTGTATTGAGATCCTAAGAGACGTGTGTTCCTTATGCATTATATGTAGGTAAATGGCAGCTAAATGAGGGACAAATTATTTTCAGGAATTATTCCAAACCCAACTTCACAACAAATTGCAAAACATTACCAAACCAATTTGATGATTGACTTTAATCTGAATATTTAAAAAAATCTTTGTTGTTATTTTTGACAGAGAGACATAGTTTTTGGGGTGTAAATTGTGAAATATATATTTTTTTAAATTTCGTATTTATATCAAATATTAATTTGTTCTTTAAGTATTTAATTCAATGAAGTGATACTAATTCATGAGTTAGTTTTAGGTATATTTGGTTGCTAAAGTAAATATAATAATTGCCTTATAATATTACAAAGTTTGAATTTAGACGGACTTCTTTTTTACTTTTCGATGAAACTTTGCCTAAGTTATGTTAACTGAAACGTAATCACTTAAATAAATTCACGCCCTAGTAAAATATTATGTCAAACAATGATGTTTATTTGTTTATACTATCTTTTTTTTGTTCAGTGATTATGTAAAGATATGATTAATACATTACGTTGATTCCGACTTTCATTTTTATAAAAGAGAACACACAATAATCATAGTGTAACCTGTTCTGTTTGTTTTTAAATACACTTAGTAATTCACAATACCGTGACTCATTCCGTATCTGTCACGCCTTTGCACTTAGCTAGATCATGTGAATTGGTTTTTGATTATGCCTTTGTTTCATCACGACACTCCCTCTAGATAAATCATGAGTGGACATATCTACTGAAATCTGTCAAATGGCAGAAGTTTCCCTTCTGCTTCAGCCTTCTACTGTCTATTGGACAATTCAGAGCTAGACCCTTGCTGCAACAAAACTGTTACTTGCCGGAAGAAATATCGTGTTTTGCTCTATAACATAATATCAAGTCACGATAGTCTTGGTCTTAGAATTAAAAGCCCTATGTTTTCCTTTCCTACTCTGTAACCGATGCAGTGACTAGATTAGATTAATCCGACTGAGTGTTGCCCTGTCACACTATTTCTCTTCAGTGCGAATGGCCCTTTATGCCCTATGTGCTGGAGGAAACTTTAACAGTCCGTCGAGTATCGATTTAATCGGAAATGGTATCCGGGAAATTGCGGAAAAAGACACAGTCGTCCATTAAGACCGTAGAGAAATTTGCGGTCTGCTTTTGAAAGACAGGAGGTTTCGTTATTCGGAACACAAACAACCCAATTTTCTCAGGAAGCTCTGTACGATTTGTACGGAGCGAAATCAAGCAGTCAATTGTTTTGCACGGTAACGAATCGCTCCGGAAGTGACATTACCATCAAATAAACAATTGGACCTCCGCGCTCCGTCGCCATTTTGCCGGCGGAGAGGAAACAAAATGAAGCGTTTGATTAAAAGCTGTCGGTTAACAAAGACTCGCTGGAACAATGTGTTCAAATTGTGTTGATGGAAGGAATGAACATAATTAATGGCTAAATTTCCCAGGGACCACCCACTCACCAACATAAAGTACAGCAGACATACCTGTCACAAACCTCGGCCGGCCATTTTTAAATAACACTTTTAGGGCTTTCTTTGGGGACAAAATGCCGTCTTCAGTACGAGTATCTGATAGATATTATCACAAGCCCATGAAAGCTCTCGAACTTTAATTCATTGGTTCCATTACTCATGGATCTTGATATTGGCACGGATTACGCTTGCGTTGGTTTCGATACATAAAAAAAATTACCATCAGAATTTTTTCAACGCGTTGGAGTATTTTAATGAAAGATGAGATAATTGTGGCAATACAAGTAAATAAAAATGCCTAAAAATCAAAATTGAAAAAATCCCATCTCGGTTGAGTGTTAATTAACTAAACTTCCATGATTACACGTGCTGAATGACAAATACTCTTTTTCCTCTATCCGCAGGTACCTCACTGAAATAATTATTTAATGGTTAAACTAAATACCCGACGTTATGTGTTACGTTTTTAAAGTAGGATAGTTAACCTTGAAGTCATTTTACATAATACGTTGTTGGAAATTATTCAACGGGGGTTCGAAACGAAAAATGAATATTTCGAGTAGGCTGGTACATTGTTTAGTGACCGGATCTGAATAGGTTTCTCCAGCTACCGTTGATATTGAATGAGCCATAGTCCCACTGGCTCCGGGTAATAAGACTAATGTGTGATTCTCATATACAAATGTTAAGAATAGTCTCGACATGCTATTCAATCTATTAGATATGTTAAATATTTTGTAAAGAAAAGTTTTATTTTCGTATTCATTTCGTATTATTTTCACGTTTCAACGTACTACGTGGTAAGCTTATGCTCAATGCTCTCGTTTCGTTTCGTTTTCGAGATGTTTGAAAATAAGGGCGGTTTTCAATTAATTCTCATGTCTTTTAAACGTTTTTAGGAACAGTTAAATAACTAAATAAGTAACGGAAAAGCGAGTGGAAATAATTAAACGGTATACATTAAAGAGTTAAATTGCTGGCTCTTAATTAAATCCTTCGACCTTTGTTGTCCACGAAGGTGACCCCAACCGCGCAAAGCCTTCGCAGTGAATACTAGGATCTCCAGGCAAGGGTCTAAAGACCCCTGAGGAAATGAATAATTATTGAATTAATGCCGTTGTATGGTTAAACATTTCGTATTGTCTAGACCGCATTGCCGTAATGCTCGTCTTACCACAGCAAGAACGGCGAGGTAGGTCATATCTAGTGACTTATCGTAGCAAATCTATTATAAATTGACATTTCCGATATAAAACAATGATGAAAATTTGCCTATTTTCGTCCATTATGCCATTATCTGATACTTTCAAGGAGAGCCCGTGAATTGCTTTTTATTGTATTCTATTTTGAAAACTTTGTTGAAAATAAGTGTTTTATGGAAGAGTCTGCAATTATGACCATTATTCCCCTGGGCTTGTCTTCCGTAAATATAAAATTAACGCGGAATTTATTCAGGCAATTCGGTTTAAGGCGATGCACTACGTCGTGTAATATTTAAAATCGAGCCGCTATCAATAACACACCTTCCGTAGATGGCGATAAGGCTTAAATTCCCGCTTAACACCATCCACCTGTTTTGATTTATGCAAGAAAAAAACATGGCCAAAAAGTGTCTTATATTTTATTTTGTGGATGTTGAGGCATAAATATTTAAATGTTTTTCGATTATTTTATAAATAACTTAATTTGCCACATTATACCATAAGACCATAACCAAAAATGGGTTCGTAAGTAGGAGATTTTGAACTTCAAAGCAGTTTTCATAGGCCTTATACATTATTTTTTCTGGGCTTATAAAAAGACTTATCTAAAAAATGCCCGATTATTTCAAAGGCCATGATGTATTCTACTTGCAGTACTTAAACTTGTTGTGAATTTTACACTACTGATAAGAAACCATTAATGCATCTAAAATGGTAAAATTTAAAAAATGTTTATTAGTAAGGCCCTAAGTATTTAAATGGCCCATACAGTGTAATGAAGTAACCGCTGGCGCTGCCTCTGAAGCTTACTTCGGTAGAACAATTTCTTTTTCAATTCTCTCGCAGTTTTCCCGGAGCGGGCTCGTGGCTGTTTTGTCGTGTACTTGTAATGGAGTAGAAAGAAACAAACAATATTATTTTCTTAAACAAAATATGTCTGGGAGTGACAAATCTGTCACCATTACCCTTTTAACGATACTTGGTTGTTTCACAGCCGTTACTAATTACTAATTCTAGCCTCCTACGATTTTCTTGCCTGAGCCACTTTTGTTAGTTTTTATAATGTTTATAAATCATAATAACAACCAAGCCGAAAATACTTGTGTTTTATAAAGGCGGGTCTCCTGTGACAAAATTACCACAGACACTGAAACAAAGGTTTGTGCAGGGGCAGGGCCACAATGTTTTTGTTTTTTTTTTTTGGTCGCTAGAGACCAGGCTTTAAAAAGCAAATATACATATTTTTTTATACTCAAATGAAGCTGTTCACATAAATATTTTCCACCTGTAAATCGGTCTTAATATGTTTTGCACAGAAAAAATCATGATGTAATATGTTTGTTCCTTGACCGGAATTGAACCAGCAATATAAATATGTACATAAAACCATGTTTAAAAATATTGTAAACACAGCTATAACTGACGATGCTAAAACTATCTTTTCCGCTCTGAAACGCAAATATTTACGTTTTAAAAAATATATTATTACCCATACCAAATTAATATATTTTTATTATTTGTCTTCGTCTGTTTTGACCCGTGACCTTTGGCCCAGAGCCAAGGATCTCACCTCTGTGATATGATAATTAATTATTGTTTATTTTTGGTTATTACAAATATTAGTTTATTCGCTTATTACCAGTAACGGCGGGGACCTTGAAAAATTGTCATCTTTAGGAATAAGATAAAAAAGTTTTTCAATTTGTTCTTAAATTATTTTCATATCCATCAATGTCCCCGAATTTCCATCGAAACTTCAGACCTCAAAAGTTAATTTGTAGTTCCTTTTCAAATAAATAATTTTCAAAACACACGTGACCCAGACTTAAGAATCGAGGCCGATAAATTTAGAAAATGTATATAATATTTTTTTCACGTCCAGACCGAGTGAGAAATATTTTTTTTTTGGCAAACGATTATTTATTCTAAAATACTCGTAGTTTTCATACCCGGCTTCGTCCGTGTATTGTTCATATCTATGTTTATTATCCTTCAACTCTTGGACATAGAAGGTTTTTTATTATAATTTTTTGAATGCTTTGTAATAATCACAAACCTGACACACTACCGTTCTTGGGATCGATCGGCTGTCGTAAATTTCATATATAAGTTTTGTTAGATGTTTTATATCCAAATATCCAAATTTACAACTCATGTTTCTAATTAAAATTTCTTTTTCGTTTCAGGTAAGATCGCAAACCAATCTAATCTACTCAGATGAATAAGGATACTGTCACTCGACTGGGGAATAAGGTAATCCGTGATAATTATAATTAATATTTTTGTAATGAATTGCAAAACTAAAAGGGCTTAAAGCAAATCCTGGTGAAAATTTTATGTAAACCATAGGTCAATGATCCTTTGTCCATTTTTCCTATTTTACAGGAGGCCACAAAATAGTTCTCAAAATTGGTTTACCTATAAATAAATTTGCTGAAGTGATTTGCTAAGTGTTTTCCAAGGCGAAGACGCTTATGGAGGAGTGCCGTTTACTCCTACACGGAGAAAACTTTATTAAGATGCTCTTGATTTATTAATATGCTCTTAAAATGAATTGATAGGTTTCCTAATAAACTTTTAGTAAGATACTTTTTTAATATTTTTTTTATAGTGAATACTTCACAAGAGTCCCAACTGCTCCCGTCTGGAGCCAGTGAGACTATGGCATCCCCAATTGGGGGATGTTGTGAGGCTGAAGGTAAGTGGGGAAGGGAAAGAGGAAGGTGGGGAAGTACCTGGCTATTCAGATCTAGTCACTAAACACGGCTAAAGCCATTTGGAGCAACGTTTCAATTCTGAATGGTGGTCTTACACCAGGGCGATACTGGTAGTATCTTCCACTCTGGAACGTGCCGCAAATATACTATATATTATTTTAATTAATTAATTGTGAAATAACACAAATTAATCAAATAAAATTTATTTGCGCACGCCGGTTCGAACCCGCGACCTTCGGAATGGCAGTCCAATGCGTTACCACTGGACTATGCCGGCCGTCTTGTCCAGTCATCCGTCATCGTGATTATACGAATGTATAATCACGATGTCGGAACACGTGTTCATAAAAATCCGAATATTTCCGCATTTCGTCATTGTATATTATTAAGGCAAACGCAGGTGCATGAACACGTGGTGCGATATGTTAAGATTATACTAAAAGCTTATTAGGAAACTGCATCCTGTTTTTGACTGGATTTTAATAAATCGGCAATACTGTAGATAGATAAATACATAGATAGTGAACATTCGAACGAAATGGCTTATTTAACTAATTTTCGGTATTTTGGACCTAGGACCATTGACCTCTCGGGTACAGAAGATGTGAAACAACCAATATTTTATTTTATATATTTCTTTATTCCAGAATACGGGGAGGTTAGTGTAATATTATTATTGTGTTTTAAATTTTGTGGATATTTCAATTTCAAGATGGAAATGTCGTTGCGATATGAACATAGTTGCGTTATCCTAAACATTCAAGACAGAGAAATCTGTGAAAAATTCATGACGACACAGCTCACTGTTCGTGAGTTTAAGCTGACACAAACAAGCGGATTGCCTACTGTCAGTAAATTTAACTTTATGATTCACGTTTTGGAGGCTCGACAACCTGTTATGAATCACGGCTTCGAGTTGACTCACTCCTTTAGCCGTGGCCGTCGTTCAGTTCGCGTTTAATTCAACGTTTTTTTTATTGCGATTCTAGTAATGATCATTGCGGAGTCTCCGTGATTCATGAAAATTGGAAAATTTCAACCGAAAATTTAACGTTAAGCAACGCGTGTTTAATCGTATTCCAATGTTACCGGTGATGTCAGTCCAGTGAGCCCAGTCATCCGGTTGAAACGGAGCTTAAGGTGAAGCTTAATGCCAAATCACTATTTTGATTAATCTTTATAACGAATTGGTGAACATTATAAATACCAAAAAATATGCTTTAGATAAATTGAAGGTTTTTCTATCGTTTCGCTTGAGTAGAATACAAATAAAAAAATAAATTACTCAACAAAAAATATAAATTAAAACTACTAAAAAATATATGTTTTCAATAGAAATGTATGAACGCATAAAGGAAACGACTTTTAAAAAATACAGTTTTATAGCTAAGATTATCCGTGACAGTTTCACTTGATTAGCTTTTTTGCTTTCTTATAAAATTATTTACAAAATAAGTAAAAACCAGTTTTTTGTTTGAAATCAAACGTTTCTAGACTCCGTTTGTCAATTTTAATGCCTATTACCTACGATATAAGGTATACTAAGAATATACACATTTGGCGTGTAGCTTCCTCTTAAGAACCCGTAGTAAGCATTCAAAGGTCGTTTGAAAGGGAGATATGTATATACGAATGTTAGAGGGAGCGCGCTAATATTCAAAAAACGATAATAATTGAGCGAAAATTGTGAAATATTTAATAAAATACGACTCGTTTGAAATGGAGCAAAAATCTCTGGACAAATGCTTTAGTCGCATTTTAAGATACACTGTGAATTTGTATGCCTATAACAAATTAATAATTTTCGGAGCTTACTTTGCGATTTTTTCTATCCAGGGAATTTCATATAATTCACGTTTCGGCATAACAAATGAATAAATATTATCTTCAAAAATAATCAATTTCTTTTGGAACTTAAAAACTTAATGAGTTAACGCAAAATTTGTTATAAATGGGTAGAAATTGGGAATGCGGGGGCTTAAGGGTCAGCTGAACTTAGGCGACATTTTGTTGCGAACCAGCCTTTATGTTAGGTAGGTTTTTAGATTCTCACGGCCAAAAGAATTTTTGTTGTTTGTTTTTGGGGTGTTATGCCGTGTTGCGCTAACTCCTTCTTTAGCCGACGTTTCGGACAGCGTTGCAGTGTCCATCATCAGGGCAGATCCGGTAGATCCGAAGATGTGTAATTTTTTTTAAAAATTAAAAAAAAAAAA
Organism: Hesperophylax consimilis; assembly: GCF_061612785.1. NCBI lineage: Eukaryota > Metazoa > Arthropoda > Insecta > Trichoptera > Limnephilidae > Hesperophylax > Hesperophylax consimilis. The sequence continues at coordinate 35,579,348 of NC_142838.1, read as the reverse complement.
AAAAAAAAATTACACATCTTCGGATCTACCGGATCTGCCCCGATGATGGACACTGCAACGCTGTCCGAAACGTCGGCTAAAGAAGGAGTTAGCGCAACACGGCATAACACCCCAAAAACAAACAACAAAAAAAAACAGCCTTTATGTTGTGTTAAACTTAAATTACTATTTGAGTGACCCGATTTCATTTGGTTTGGTTTAGTTACTATTTCTGTCTCAGTTGAATACACACGTTATATTATTAGCGTTTGTATTTCCAACGTCAATGCTTTTAGGTCGATATTACGGGTATTCTATAATAAACACTCGCTTAACATATATTTCGTAGTTAATTGCTACTGTTATGTTTGAGATAAGTACGTTTATTGAATATGTTTTATAAAATTCTAAGCCTCGATAGTAATGTGTTTTTTTTTTTAATCACCATATGGGCTGAACATTTATTTTTTTTATATATTTTTACGGACGGACCAATTCCGATTAACGCACTACATATTATGCTATGTATACATGGTTCCATGATAAATCAACACATCGACAATTCAACACACATTTAAAAATTAATATAAAGTCATTAGAAATGATGAAAAAAAAAATTAAACCCAACCTAACCTAACCTACTTAACCCAGTTAATAAAGTTTTTGTTTCATCACTTTTCATGGCTTTATATAACTTTTTAAGGATGTGATTAATTCTCATTTTGATGATTTATCCGGTCACCATATACATACGCGAGCCGAACTGCCGGACTGAACTTAAACTTATGGAAAAGGATCGAAGCAACCGCAAATGGCGTGAAACGCCGCTTACAATTGCTTCGTTCCTTTCCCGTAATTCGCGTTTCGGTTCGCAAATATATACGTACCATAACACGAATTTAATCCAACAGAAATTTTTACAATAAATGATGCTATGACAAAAATAGGGCACAAAAACAATACAGATAATGTCAAGACATGATATGATCAAGGTTTTGATGGACTTCAGCCATATCAATACAAAATATTACTTGCGTAATGACTGATAAAAATCATTTAGGCTTATACCAAAAAATGCAAGGTCCTGACTTGAGTTCGAAATTCTGGCCATTCTGTACATTGGTGAATGGTATCCATAATGTGTGGAGTGTAGATTGATGAAAAGAAAATCATTATTTCTGAGTCTACGGGAAGGGATATTGAAAGTGATAAGTTGCAACAAAGTAGGTGAGTCAATCATACAGTTAATAATTTTTTAAATGCAGATTAGATCATAGAAACATGATGGATCTATCTATGCCTGCGGAAAGGCCGAATTTGTGCCAAATAGGCTTTACACAATTTTATAGAAGAATAAACTAGCAGATATATTTATTTTTTTGTAATTTATCAAAGATAGTCAATATTCCCGGGTTACGAATAACCTTAAAATATTTGAAAATCTTCTACTACCACCACAGTAAGCGGAATATGCTGCTTGTGTTGTGATGGAGGACTTAGTCAGCCGGGGAATTGAATGTATGAAGCCTGGGTGGGACCCAAACGCGATGCCAACTCAGCCACTGACCGGCCTAATATGATAATGTACTATTAACTAATTATAATAGTATACACCGTGTACAAATGGGAAGTAGGTCTCATTTATAGTAATAACCTTTGGCTTTACGCTAAAATGGCCAATCTGAAATGCTATGTTTGTTTTACCTACATTTCAATGGGAGTTACTCCGAAGAACTAGCGACATTGGGTCATTCATTTATAAGCAGAAATATTATTAAAATCAATATAATATATTCTCGTATATACTAGTGAATCTCCCGTCTTTCTCGGACGTGCCCGACTTCTTCTATAGATTTAAACATATCTAAACACCCCTGGTACTAATAATAACAAACTTTGAAATTTTCTGAGATATCGGTCTACTACTTTTCGTGTTTTGCGAGCACAAACCAGTTAGAATTTAATTCAACCATTTTGAATGCATTTTATAATATAAGAAGTTGTCCTGCCACAGACGAACGGCTTCTACGTAGGGAAGTTAAAATTTGTGGTTCTATGTATTTTTGGATTAGAAATCTGAAAAATAAAGAAAATCGTTAAAAAAAAACTTTTTTTTTTTGTTCCAAAACTATCCTATGTTTCAAGCTGGAACCAACCATACACATTGACAAAATTTTATTTAACTCAGTGATGATGAATGTGATTACACGTGATTTTTAAATACATATTAAGATATAATCAATATAATGTCAATCTGCAATACCTAAACTCAATAGCGACAGAAAATCACAGCTTCAACGAAAGTGTTCTTACTCGATTTCAGAACGCGACGCCGTCTCGCTCTATTTGTCGGGGATTAACAAACTTTCATCTTGGTGCAGCAAATCAACTGCAGACTGTAGACAGTACAGACAATAGGATGCAGACTGCAATTATAGTGGTCCCAGAGAGAGGTCGTAAGTGACGTTATCGTTCTTATACAGATTTTCCAATAAGAGGTGTTATTTTGATATTCAAAGAAACTTTTCCCGTAAAAGATCAATGGTTTCGTTGCTTGTGTGGCACGTAGCGCCATCTTGTTGAAAGTAAACGTTGTCCAGATCAATACCATCCAATTCCGGCCATAAAAAATCATTAATCATCTCTCGATAGCGCAATCCATTCACCGTAACTGTTGCTCCAGCCTCATTTGTTAAAAGTAAACGTTGTCCAGACCAATACCATCCAATTCCGGCCATAAAAAATCATTAATCATCTCTCGATAGCCTCATTTTCGAAAAAGTAAGGTCCAATGACTACCGGACCATAAACCGCACTAAACAGTCACACATTGAGGATAGAGAGGCTTTTCAACAATAACTCTTGGGTTTTCCGAGCACCAGATGCGACAAATTTGCTTGCTGACTACCTTTGCTTGTTTGCCACCTAGGTGGAAATGGGCCTCATCACTCAAGATGATTTGCATTTGATTCACTCAAGTGAATTTTAATAATTTCAATGCGTTGTTGAAGCGTGTATCGTTCCATTTTTTATTAATGGCGTAGTTTCTACTTGTCAAATGTCAAAAAATGACAGCTTCAAAAGTAACATCTACCGAAATAGCGGGCTATTCAAAATAACACCTCTTATTGGAAAACCCTGTATCTTCTGTCTTTTTCGTTTTCATACAAGGTGTGTGAGAAGGAATAGGACGATCGTCGATGGGGTACGTAAAAGCTCTCTCTGGGATTACTTTAGCGCCGATTGAACCAGCTTCGGTCATCAATCACAGCATAACACAGCTAATGACGAGATGCTGGAGACATGCATCTGGGCCACGAGAAACCGAGTCTCAACGTTTTTGCAACTCAGCATCCAAACAGAGTTGCAATGAATCGTTTATCAATATTATGAAAGCATTGTTGAAATTAATTTCGTTAAATTTTTTTCTTCATTTTAGTAATACCAACAATATACTCATTGACGCTTAAAATAATAATTGTAAGTACCTACCTACAAAATTAGATAATACTATAGATTGTCCTGCCGCTGCGAGCATCATTTTCTGTTAAGAGGAAGCTACAAGCCGTGTATATTATTGGTATACTTTATATTGCAGGTAATAGGCATTAAAATCGCTTGACAAACGGAGTCTAGAAACGTTCAATTTCAAGCACTAAACCGGTTTTTATTTATTTTGTAAATAATTTTATAAGAAAGCAAAAAAGTTAATCAAGTGAAACTGTCACAGGTAATCTTAGCTATAATACTGTTTTAAAGTCGTTTCCTTTACGCGTTCATACATTTCTATTGAAAAAATATTTTTTTAGTAGTTCAATTTTATATTTTTTATTGAGTAATTTAATTTTTTATTTGTATTCTACCTAAGCAAAACGATAGGAAAACCTTCAATTTATCTACAACATGTTTTTGGTATTCATAATGTACACCAATTCGTTATAAAGATTAATCAAAATAGTGATTTAGCTTTAAGCTTCGCCTTAACATGCATCGCTTATTTGAAAGAGAAAGAGGTTACCAATTTTTTTAAATTTATACTGTAATAATAAATAAAGGAAAAGTCTCATATTTAATTCGAAGTATATATACATGAAACATTATACATTTAATTTAATTTCCCGAAATGAGTTTTTTTTAAATTCGCTTGGAATAATATATTATAATTATTATTGTTAAAAAATATATGTATAAATATAAATTTTCAAACGGATTGATCAATGGGAATAACGAAGGTAATACCGAGTCAAATACTCTCAAATATTGAATCAAAAGGAGAAAGTGCATCATGGCTCAATACTTCAAAGGTCAAACGCCATAATTCTAATGAAATATTACATATTTTGGGTGTAACGGGAGCTGTCAGGTCTGGATATTGATTGTTAGGTTTGATGGACCTTGCAAAAGGTTTCTTTTAGTACTTGGTATGGGTTCTCTTTTAGATTTTTATATTTTATATGACACAACAAGAACATCGACTTGCCCTTTTTATTTTTCTCAAACTGTAAACAAAAATCTCAACCGAAAATTTCCATATTTTTCCAATACAAAAAATACCGTTTCGAAACGACGACACTAGGTAAAGTTCGCTGTGCTCTTTCGTTCAGACGTGACTTAAATTGGAAAACACGTGAAATTGAATAAAAAAATCTTAGCTAACAAACAGCTTACTTCAGGATATTTTCTTTACTTCCCTACCGCAATCAGAAACAATTATTTTTATGCTTCTCTTCGTAGCCGTGTGATTAAATAATGTTGTCATATTTCGTGTTCAAAGCAATTATTATTGTCCCTGAGTTAAAGGATTAAACTAAAGGTCTGCTCCAGACCTAGTGTAATATTATTTAACGTCATTAATTAATTAGTAACTGTCGCGTCAGCAAAGGTTAAGTTTGCCCGTGTAACGGGTTAAGCGTTCTAGACAGGCGCTAGGAATTATATTTAATATTTCATGAATACCATCTTCTCGCTTATGTGCTCCTGGTAGGACTCCTTTCATTATTTCGTTTTTTTTTCAAAATGTTTTTAGAGATTGAATTTTCGTAAATAAGAAAGCGAAATTATAAAATATCTTCATCACTAATATAATCTTGAAGAAAATAATATGAAGTATTTTAATTTTATTCACTAAGCATTTATTTTTCGTCCATTAAAAAAAAATTAGCAAATATTGGTAATCGTGCTAGAATGATGTGTCGATTTATCATGTTTTATAAGAAATTTAATTTCGTCATTTCAACTTGACCTTAACATAGTATAATTAGTAGGTGAAGGATTTTATACATTTCCGGGTTAATAAAATGCTTTACATTCACTTTTTAGTAGAACTTCATCCAACAATTACAAGTAACAATGATGCAACAATTTTGTGTATAAAAAACAAATAAATACTGACAAACTAAACGTGGGAACTTGAATGTGTCCACTGAATCTTCATTAGATCCGGGAGTACGGTGATAAAATGTGCATCACACTTGTGCATTGCAGAGATGTTATATATTATGTAGTGCACAGAGAAAAATGCTGTTGCTAATTCATTAAGAATCTCTCAAAATTATTGGTAATTCCGATTAAAGCGGGATTGTAGACCTTACGAATTAATTAGAAATCTGAATATTTTTGCACTAAAACGATAAATTTTTCTATCATAATATTCTTGAATATATTTTAATTTTATGTATTTGTTACAAAATAGTACAAGATATCAAAATTAAAACAGTATGCTAAATATTTTATTTTTCCTAATTATACTATGTACTACTCCATAAGTTGAGCTCCAGGGCTCGTGTTTATGGGAGGAGTAAGTATATACAAAAAGAAACTAATGCTCATAAGGTGATGTGTGAACAGTATTCAAAGTCGTATTTAAAAACTACATACGTAATTCAACATACAAATTAACACAATTCAATCTTTAAATTAGCTAATTAATAACACAATTCAATGTTCAAATTAACTACAAACATAATTCAATGTACACAATTTTAGAGAATTAATATTATAACAATAGCCAAAGTTTTTTTAAATGCTAGATAGTATTGATTGTATGCGTATATTCAATATCCAATTTCAGGGAGTTATGTTTGGTTAATAAGGCCTGTTAATTTATCGTGAGGGCAAAATCTATTTCTCTCCGTATTCATACTGATCCTTAGGTCCTTAGCAAGTACATGAATAATCACAGATTTGATTGATTTATCTCTTGGCGTGAGGTCAGCGTACGGAGATTGATTGTAAAACAATTTCCTCTGTGATTTACCTTGGTAGGTGGGTATGCGCAGTGACGGCGGCAGTAAACTGTAAATTCTAGTTTAACTGCTTCTAATGGCGATCATTTTCATCACACCAATAATTACGCCAGTTTATTTCTGCAGTTAAGCCCCGATTAAATCGCAGCACAAGCTGGCCGGATTCTAAAAACGTTACAGGATGAAGTTGGAATTAGCTTCAAAGACTAATTTCATCTTTGATCAACGGTTGATATTTAAAATTGTTTACGTTTACGGAAGCAAATGTAGATTTTGATTATCTTGTCTTTACTAATCGAAAATCCTCGATAAAATGTTAACTTTGTGTATATGCAAAGTGTAAACATCTAACTGACAACTGATTGACTGTTTGTAGCTAAACAGGGTCTAGCGTTCGGTGTGGAGGGTCAAGCGCCAACAACCCGAAAGTTTCTTTCCCAGTAGGTACTTTTTTGATTTTTTTTTAAATTTAATATTTGTATGTTTTTTACAATAAATATACATATTATACAGTGTTATAAAGGTAAATAATAATAGCTTTTCCTCACCATCAAGAGACGAGGCTCTTGTGTTTGGTGAGTGAATCCTAGCTCAATTATAAAGAATCATCTAAGTAAGTAAATAATATATTTGAAAAACCAAAGGGATAAGTAAGAAATAGGCAAGATTTATCAATAATACAGTTTCAAGATTTGAAGGAAATAATAATAAGAGTAAGATATGGACTTTTATAGTAGTTTTAGGTAATATTTTAATTTTATTTTAAATTCCTGAATATCTTCAATATTTTTTAGATATAATGGAAGGATGTTAAAATATGTTATACCTAGATAGAGATAGGTATTTTGTGTGTGCTTTGTATTAAGTTTTGGGATTTTGATAGTTTTTTGATATCTTGCTGATGAATTGTAAGTTATTTAACTGTATTTCTTTATAAATTTGTAGAATTAAATATTTTTTTATACACGGTGTCCGGAAACTCGTAGTACAAGTGGGAAACTGGAGAATCTACACCACATGGGGAACCCAAATAAACATAAAGTTTTTTGATTTGAGCATTTTCACAAAAAAAAAAAAAAAACCAAAAAAAAATATTTTTCAGCTATTTTAGGGTTAAAGTTTTTTTCTGGTGTTTAGGGTTGAACAACAGATGTTTTAACCCTACAGAGCAGAAATATTTTATGATTACACCGGATTAAATGAAGGGTGATTTCAAAATAATGCTTCAAATCCGAGTTTCTTCATTTGTTTTACTTTCAAATAGTTTTAATTAGTTGGGTACTTTGATCTTCAGTAATAATTTATAAGAATTTGATTAAAAAAATAAGAAAAAAAAAAAAATCAACTTCTAACTCGATTTACTCGATAACGAAAGCTCAAATCAAAAAATATATATACTACAAAATCGATTCCAAATGTGATGTAGATTCACCAGTTTACCGCTTGTACTACGAGTTTCCGGACACCCTGTATATATTGTCTATTGTGGGTACATTGAATATTGAAAAGAGAATCTCAGTAGAAAATTTGGATGGTTTTTTACTTTAATTATCAATCTTTGAACTATTTTAAGTGGATTTAATATATTGTTATAAGTTCCTCCCCAGCCAATAATACCATATTGTAATTATTATTACTTACCTAATATAATTTATTTGTCAAAAATGCCTAAGTTCATTCCACACTACTGATACTTTAAAATCCTGAGAATGAATATGGTAATATAGTATACTTTTTGAACTCAGTTCTGCAATAAATTTTCATTAGGTACCTGCCTGTTTTCGGCATACCAACGACAAGGCTTTTAGAGCGCAATACCATGACAATTGACCGACATATTTTGACACTAATAATTCTATATTAATAATGTAATTGGATAATTTTTTTAATGCTGTTATTTTTTTAAATCACGTCAATGGCGCTCATTGTAAATACGCGGTCAATGGTCGCGGTAACGCACCCTTAATGTAGAAACTTTGCTTTTTTTACATCAACTCCACACAATTTAAAATGAAATTTCCTCGGGGCCTACGTCATACCTGCGGATAGTGTGTGGAGAACTTTTTAAGGAGATAAAGGAGTATACATGAGTCTCGAAGAGACCGGTGTTGTAGGAGGGAGGGAACACAGGCCGGCAAATCGTTCTACAGTCGAGTTCTTGAACTGAGTCGTATAAACGACGGTAAGAGAGACAATCGCCAATCGTGTACAAATATTGTGCGCGCTTTTGGCATGTTTTCTGATAAACTTTTAGTTAAGTCTTAATATATCGAAACACGTGTAATATGTAATGACGAAATGCGAACATATAATCATTTTTATGAACACGTGTTTCGATTTCGTTATAATATGTTAGTATTTTACGAAAAGTTTATCAGGAAACCTATTATTTCATTCGTTAAAGGCTTGAAATCTTGCATTTTTAACCGGATCACCAATAATTTGAAGAAATTCCCAATAAATTAGCAATACCAATTTTACTAATTTTGACGAGAAATAAGTATAGTATAATACATTTTCGATATTGCTAGGTAGACTTAGTATTTGAAACCATTTACAATATAATTATCATTGATCGGCTATTTTCTACATATCCAATCAAATTACTCCTACCTAAGCGCAACTATAGACTAATATTCCAGACAATCTTAATTATCTACCCTTTGTTGTTTCAAACTTTCCTTACTAATTCAATATTAATGAAGTTGATTTTCTCATATCTGAAAAGTTTTGCCTTTCAGAGTATTTCAGAGGCTGTTTCTAAAGGGCCTATATCTAACTCCGTGTAGGTATATAGCCTCTAGGCCTTCCAGCTCAACACCCTTCAGAACTTGTTATAATCCTTGGCGAGGCTTAAATTTGCATAAAGAGCCGCTTCTCGGATCTCGAACGGTTTAATAAGCGCTCCGAGTAGTGATGTAATCATTGTAATTTCAGATTTCATTTTTGAATAATCGAATGATTTTCAGAAAATTTTTTGGGCGACTTCTATTTAAACAAAAAAAAAACTATAAAACGACGACGGAGATAATTTTATCCATAATTAACAATGAAGCCGATGCGATGGTGTTTTCTAAATTCTGTTATTTTTAGACATTCACATTATGTACAATCATAGAATAAAGAAGAAAACTAGAAGTGTCTTCCATGCAGATAAAAGAAAACAAATGTTCCATTTAGCCCAATAGCCCAGCGCTCTGTCTTACTTAGGCTAGTCTGACATCGTAGATCTCCTTCCAATTAAAAAAATTGTATTAAAAGTTTATCCTCCATTGTGTAAATATTTGGATCACGAAATATGCCCATAAGGCATTTCTTTTGTTTTTCCATATTATATGGTACTATTACTAACGAACATCTCGATCGTATCGTATGTGATCGATTTATTCGAAACTTTTTTCTCCGTTCACAGCCATCTATGACTTTTTATGCTTGACAGCTCGTCATAATTTAATTTTAAATTAATAAATTAATTTGAAACGTACCGACAATTGGAGTTTTACGGGGATCGGCAAATACTTCGTCGTTTTTTATTGTCAATCAATTGATATAGAGTGTGAATAATCCAACCATTAACATAAATTTGAATTTAGTTTACCAAATGAATACCTCGATTATACATCTACATCACTGGTTCCTAATCTTTAGTCAAAAGTTTGAATAAGGTTTGAATACTGCCAGCAGTACTTAGCAAAAACTCCTTAATTCGTACGAGCGACTTAGTAACCGTAATAATTAAAAATCGGATATGTTTATCCGAGACACTATATATGTTACAAACCAATTTCATTAGAAACTTTGTTTCCATATAAAAATTTAAATGCCAAAAATATGGAAAAATATAGTTGTAAGATGATATTATTAATTCTCAATTTGAAATATGAGATCGACAAATATGACGTTTAATAAATAGGTCCCAATGGTCAAATTGGTTAATACACCTATCCCGGCAAGACAAGAGATCCTAGGCTCGATTCGTAGTAGTGAACGTTATCTTTTTTTTTCTTTTCTTTGTCTTGTTCTGTTTCATGTTTCTTCGGGGCTTCGTGTAGGATACAGTAGACACTAACTTTTCTTAGGGTACTCGTTGAATAATGCATTAGGCTGGACCTCCGAGAGTGTCTCAAAAGTGGATTGCATTTCTTATTCTGACTTATTGTTTAGAGCGACTCTCAACCGCCGTGTTTCGCCAAACTATTTATTCTGCCTGCAATTTCAAAAGTGTTCGGAATGGTGGACGTCATTATATAATATGTAGAAAATGTGTCGGAATGGTGGACGTCATTATATAATATGTAGAAAATGTGTCGGAATGGTGGACGTCATTATATAATATGTAGAAAATGTGTCGGAATGGTGGACGTCATTATATAATATGTAGAAAAAGATTGTGAAACTTTGGTTTTGACATAACTTTAATCTAGCGGAATTAAATGCTTATTTTTCATTTCAAAGCGGACAGAACCTTTTTCTTATCTTCAATTTATTCCGTAAAGGTAAAACGATGAAATAAAAGCATCCACTTACCTTTGTATTCCAGAACCATCCCAAGTCCCTAGGGTTGCCTCAATTCATCTCCCATTCCTCCGTATCTCAAACCAGTTGGTAAAATTTATTTTGTGTAGTGCTTTCTTTGCGGAAGACATTGTCAGTTGCGCGTCATGATTTTTCTTTTAATTTAGACGAAAGAAATCCACAGGTCTCGGAAATATATATTATAATTTTTTTGCAGTTTATTTCGAAATTTAAAAAAAATGACTAAAAAACAAGAGGAAAATATTAAATTATACAAAATGAACGAAAACACGCTCTTCGTGTTCAGTAGAACCAGGACCTAATACAACATAATATAAAAATTGCCCTCTTAATAAGAGGTAATTATTAACCGAACCATAAAAAAATACTTCAAATTAGGAATTAATAGGAAAATAACCACTAATAGGTTTTACCTCTACTAAGTACGGGTTGTTTCACAGAATTTAAACAATTAATCAAATTTTCTAAGTAAATTTTCAAGTTTTGTGAATGTTCTATTCAAGTTCTGTTAGTAAGGGTTGTTTCGGAGAATTTGAACAATTCTTCAAATTTCAAAGTTAATTTTCAAGTTCTGTGAAAGATTTTTTCAAGTTATGTTGTTATTTCAGTTCTGTCAAGCAACTGGTGTATAATTATATAATGACAGAACTTGAATAGGACTTTCACAGAACCCGAAAATGAACGTTTTAATTGATGAATCGATGAATTGTTCAAATTCTCCGAAACAACCCGTCCTTATTGTTTCAGTTTTGTGAAACAACTGACCAATAATGATAAAATAACAGAACTTGAATAAAACCTTCACAGAACTTGAAAATCAGCTTTGAAATTTGATGAATTGTTCAAATTCTGTGAAACAACCCATCCCAAGTACGGGTTGTTACAGAATTTTAAAAATTCATTAAATTTCAAAGCTGATTTTCAAGTTCTGTTATTATTTCAGTTTTGTGAAACAACCTGCCCACTATGATATAATAACAGAACATTAAAATTAACTTTGAAATTCGAAGAATTATTGGTGTATTTTTCTAGTTTTCATTCATTATACGTCCAATGTCAACTGATTTTTCACCATTTCAAGCAATACTATTATAGATTACGAAACGACTACTGCAACAAGATAAACTAAATACTGTGGAAAAACAATATTTATGCTTTGCCAACAAGCCAGTTTTATAACTTATAATTAAGTTTTTAATTATCGGCTACGGTTTTTAGTTTGGGAACGGAACGTAAAGTCTAATAAAAATCCCTTTCATTAGACCTAAAAAAAAAAACTTTTTTCCGCATTGTAAATTTTATGTTTAAAAAAAAATGCTATCTCTGTGCCTTCTGAATATATTCTTATAAGCATTTATGAAGTTCATTTAAAAGTATTCTTAAGTAATAACTTATTAAGTCGATATGTTTTTTTAAATACATTTATTTGAATTACACCTTTGTTTTCGGCAATGAATAAATACAAATTCGAAGCGGAAATGAACACAATTACCGGCCTCCGATCGAGCTGAAGCTCGATCAGAAGCTCTGAAGCTGTAAATAGACTCGTTGGTGATGACAATGCATTCTATTCAGAGATGTGCAAAATGGGTACCCAAAACCATTTGAAATGCAAAATGGAAATGGGTCAAAACTTTTCCATTTGAAAATGCAAAATGCAAAATGGTTTTTAGAAAAGCATTTCAAATGCAAAATACCTATTTTCAAAATGCATTGAAAATGCAAAATGGTTTCTCAGGTCAAACAATTAAAGTAATTATAGAATTTTTAAACAATTTTGTCATTTAATAATGGACATCAATGTAGAACAAACATATTACATGATGGTAAATCCAAAAACACCACGACTACAGATTATGAAACCACAAAAAATTTGCGCGGGACTAATGTTGCCAACGTAAAAACATAGAAACTGCTATCTAACATTTAATATTACAGCGTCATGGCCCCATGTTCAGTATTTGAATCAGTATTTTTTGTAATGGTATCACTCAATTGCCAGGGCTCCTACCAGGGAGCAACTTGACAAATGTAAATTATCTCTCATAGCGAGGTTGAGGACCGACTGATATTTGGGGCTTATGAAAAAAAGATGAGTGGAGATAGTAGGAAGAATGTTGCAAAAAAGCATATGCAAAATGCAAAATGGTTTTTAGAAAAGCATTTAAAATGCAAAATGGAAAATACCCATTTTGCATTTCCATTTGAAATGGATTTATTTGAAATAAAGCACATCTCTGATTCTATTAACCTTTAGTGGCATTCACGCATTAATGTATTTCTCTGAAATTATTCAAAAAATACTAAATAAATCTCGGTACCATCCAATTAAGATTTGGCTTAAGTGATATTATAAGGACATATACACATATATCTGAAATAAATGTCGGTCATACACGATCGGCATCTGGCAAGGTCGGTAGCACGGTTGACTTCGGTCCCTGCCAATCCATTTTTTTATGTTTCAAAATAGATTTTTATAGTAAGAAAACATTGTTTTTTACAGGTTGATTTCCATTCTGATTTCAGACGGTAAAATGCTTAGTTCTAGCGCCAGTTAAATTAGGCGTTAGATAAAATCAAGCGCGTTTCACCATACCTCCGGCTGAGTTAAATTCACAAAACCAATTAACTAGCGTAACTACAAACGGACTCGAGTAATATTTCACATATAGTTCCATTGTTGCTTGGTGAGGACACGGTTGAATAACTACTCTATTAACACGCAACCTTTTGTTTTCTATGTAATATCTATTATAATATTATGCATTTTATCCCATTAAAGGTCTACAGATCGTTGACAAAACGATTTCGTAAGAGATTACTTAGTAAACATGAATGCTTCGATTGCTGTTCTTTTTATGTTAATTTTTTGTATTATTTATTTTTATTTTATTTTATATTATAGGAACAAACAGTACATGATTTACAGAAATGACACACTATACAGGAATAAGATAATTCATGTTGGGTACCTATGATATGTTTCCATGTAATGTCTGCTAAGTGGTATGTTTATTCCTTAATAACCAGGTGACGTGTGTAGTATATAGGTGTGTGTGTAATGTATGTGCGGGCGTTTGTTTGTGTGTGTGTGTGTCACTGTATGTATGCGAATTGAACAGTTCAAATTATTGACATGATGCCACGTTTGAATTTGGGCAGTGAATCCGAAAAAAATGTCAATGCCACACGATAACCTCACTGTTCAAAAGAGTAAAACCGTGGCACCCTCGATTTGAAAATGACGATGGGGACGGTTTTAGGAAGAACCCGGGTATTTAGGTAAGAACTATTTGACAAAGCTAATTTTTTTCGATTCTGCTTCAACAGAAAGCTAAATCGTCAGCTAAATTTAAATTTTAACTGTCATTTATAGTAACGAGGAAGTTAAATAGGACCAAGCGCTGTTTTAAGTATAATTTTGCTATAGTAATAGTTATTAGTGTGGCCAGTCTAAAAAGCAGAATATTCCGCAAAATTATATGGAAAAATAAGCCGTATATTTTTTTGGTGCTGCCACACCGACGATTTGATATCTGATCTATGGTGACAGACAACAACTGTACTATCAAAATACCCAACAGTTTTTACTTTCGTATCTCACAAAAGTTCTAGGATCTATGAAATATCCTCAAATATGGCTAAATATAGCTGAATATATATTTCCTTTTTCTTCGGCACCTAAAAGGTTAAAACACTATAGTTTTAAGGTCTACGCTTCGATGCATTTTAAAATGGCTGATATTAACGCTCTGGCTACCGATTTTTTTTTAAATTTGACAATATCGGACTCGATTTACTCGAAAACGAAAGCTCAAATCAAAAAGTTATTCCACATAAAGACTCCAAATGTATTATGTAATGTAGATTCACCAGTTTTCTGCTTGTTCAAATAAAGTTTATTTTAAATGTTGAAATTTCTCGTATCGGGTATAGAGCCAATGATCTTACCGCTCTGCAATGGAGGTCTTTTCTAGTAATGCATATAGTCGAAAGTAGAAACAATCTATTGATGTTCATGGCGATGAGTTATCGCTAAAATAATAATTTGACACTATAGATACCACTCACAACTAAAACATCTCTCGCTCAAAGACACTTCTAATTCTTAGGTCCAAAACTATACAACTTCATGCCTGATGCTTGGAAAAAGGAAAACAGCTATTCTTCATAAATTGACCACTAATTGGTTTCATCAATTAGGTAGAAAGGAGAGTGAACTTTTACTACACAAAAAATGAAATCAAACACAAACAAAAAACAACAACAAAAACTCGACAAAAAAAAAACCATGTAAAAGATACCTTTATGTTCTAATCTTTATCGTTATGTGTATATATGTACCTACCTAGTACTTTTAAATTAGAATGCTACCCATGCAGCAGTTAATCTTATGTTTAATTGGATATTTTATTTTATTCTATTTCTTCTCTTTGTTATTCATATTTATAAAAAATATGTTAGTAGGCTAAGGCACCAGTTAAGAGCGGGAGCACACAGAGAGCGGTCAGAGTTCTGCGTTCTATTGATCGTTGACCGCTCAAGAGTTCCAAAGCACACAAGCGGCGTTCAAATTCTCGCGTTCTAGTTTCGTTTGGGACTTTGCATATGCAACATGTCACTAGAAAGTTCATCATCCGATGAAGAATTATTGCTCTTGTGGAGCTTAGCAGCTTCTAAAACGAAAAGGAAGCATTGGGTGCACCCAATCAGCACAACGCGAGAAGAACAAGGCGAATTTACTAATAATAAAATTTAAATTTACTAGTAGCAATTTCAAACCAAGTTTCGGCTTTTTTGTCGTGGTTTTTATAATTTACATCACTTAAATCGTATAATAAACTCCTTTCCCAAACCAATTCAATTAACTTTTCCGTGTTTGTAACCTCAGACATCGCGGCGTTCTGGCGTTCTCTGCCTCGGCGGGAAAAGAACTCTTAGAACGCGACGTTCCGTTTTGACCGCCGCGGTCTGACTGCCCGCTGTGTGCGTTGTTGTTATAGTATCAGTACATTCTAATAAACTCGGAACTCCTGACCGCTCTCTGTGTGCTCCCGCTCTAATAGTACATATACCTATTATTTTAATACTTACTTATCAAACAACTTATCAAAATGTAATACTCATCCTAATTTGACTGTCCTGAAACGGGAATCCTCCTAGTTGGGCAGTCAAAACATTTCTTATATAATGTAGGTATATAAATGTATAATCTTTTACTAAATAAAAAAAAAATAAAGATTTGATACCTACCGCTGGGCACATCGCCTTGTGTTATCTAAAATTCCAATATTATAACCGATACATTCATAGACATATGAAATATGTCTATGGATACATTAGATATTGGCTACAGGGTTGAACGACTGACTTGTGACGTCACGCGGCACGTTGCGTCCCGCGTTTTTCCACCTACACTGTTTTCTTGTTTTCGAAGTTTTAAAAAATTACCTTTTTTAATACATTACGTTTTCAGCAATATTCACATATATGAGAGAACCTCATAACTCACGCGTCTCGCTAACATACCTAATGCCCTTATGTTCCTTGTGACAAACTTTTAACTTTGTTTGTCTCTGGAGTTAGAGCCTGGAATAAACCATTTCCGCTTGTTTTACTTGTATATCGTGATCAGTGTCGTGCACAAAATTTTTAAATAATGTTAAGCAGTCTGAAAACCGGCGAATTAATTGATATTAAAAAAGCTACCGACATACTCAGTAAGTTTTCGCTAAGAACGGCCAAGCTTCCAACGGCTTTAGCAGATGTTTGATCGGGTTTACATTCATACATGACTCAAAGACCTAACCTCACCATAAACATGAAATGGTTACTCACTTTTTTTTTCTTGGTCTGAATCTATACTTCCTCGTACACCTTTTTTTAAATTTAGCGGTTTTGTCACTGCGACCGGCGCGAACTGAGAACAGCCTGAACAGCGAAGATGAAAGGCGGCCAATTCCGTCCGATTCTAGCGAAGATTATTGTGCTTTTTATTGTCGGTCAGAAAAAACTCCACAAGGACACCAGATTATAGTGTAAATCGAACATGACGACATCTGGCAATATTTCCAGAAGGTGCTCGCCAAATTCATATGCAGATATTGGTTTGGGTCCGAGATACAACAACACAAAACCTCTGCTCAAAAAGGATTATAAATAATTTTATAAAATGTTAGTAAGTTGTAATAATTGATAGAGGTACCAACATACGGTACTGAGCAACATTTGTGATTTGTACCGAAAGCCACGGCCTTTATAGATACTAAAAAAATGAGTCTTCCCTTGAATGCGCATAGCGTTCGTTATTTTGCATACTAAGTTCCTGCTTTTGACACGTAGTAGGGCGGTCGGAGGGGCGCGTGCTGTGCTGCGATTTGTAGCTGGAACTTCGCGCGTATTTTTGAAAGTGTAGATTGATTTCTTGGAATAATTTAAATATTATCGATATTTTATGTGAGAAATGTAGGGTAGGCATTTGTCTATATGTAATGCACGCCTCTGGTCGTGATCAACCCACAACAACCAGCGTTAACTCCAAATCAATATAAAATTTAGGTTTACTAACTGGCCTGGTGCTAAAAGTATTCTACTTTGAGGGCACTTTACCGTAGTATCCTAATTGTTTTGTTTGTCCCCGGACGATCGATAATTCATACGGCCTTGCCCTTGTTTCGTTCGTGTCAACAGCATGGCTCCCCTTAAACACTCTGCCTAGCACCCAGCACCCAGTAACTAGCACTACTAGCAGTCCTAGCACACTCAACATAATTTGTTCGAGCAATGCAATTAGCTTGGCTGTGGTGTGACGTAGATGCAACGCTCCACCTTCCTGTGATTAGATCATAAATACAAGGTATGCTATATACAAGTTAACGTGTTTATTATATAACCGGTGTCGGATATACGCTTAACCCTAGAAAGATAATCATATTTTGTAGTACTCATGCGTAAAATTGACGCATGTGTTTTAAACAGCTGCAAGTCGAGGTTTATTAATTTATTTCAATAAATTTTATCTGATTATTTATTTACACGTATATAAGAATAATAATATTAAAGATAGTTTACATATACTCACTCCATTATTTATTAAAAAAAAAAAAAACAAAAATTAAACTTCTTCTATAAATCAACCAAATTCTTTAACACTTACTCTTTCATACGAAAACTTATTTTTTACTACAATAATCAGCATTTTTTAGTACAAAAGCAACAATTATCATATCTTATATATATTAGGAACATATAGTTATATAAAAATCAGTTACAAACATCTTTGGCACATATCATCAAAGTCAGGTAAAAGATAATCATGCGTAATTTTGACTCACGCGTTCGTTATATTTCAAAATCAGTGACACTTACCTTATCGACACATACATCACACGGCAGCTCTCAGCGACGAATGAGATGTCCTAAACGCACAGCTATAGATTCGCGCTATTTAGAAAGATAGAGCAATATTTCGCAAACGCATGCGTAAATTTTACGCAGACTATCATTCTAGGGTTAAGCTAGGCTTTACATTCGCAAAGGATTTAGGTATGGCACTGTAATAATTATGGCCATTACAGCTCTATCCGACTCTCTTGCGTCGAGTCCCTATCATTTGTCGTTACCGTTACATTACGGCGTAATGAATTAAACGCGACTGAAATGTGACAAACATTATTTATTGAACTTATTTGTCAGGCCGAGTATTATTATTTTCGAGTAATGGCGGGTGAGTAATAAAATGGCACGGATAAGACGAAACAGATTATGAGAAAATAGGATAGAGACAATATTACAAACACTTACAAACGTGAAATTGTAGTCGTTATTTAAGAATATTTTTATGGAACGATTTCTCAGCTGGTTGAAAACGATTTATTGTGTATACCAAACCACCCTCGACGCAGAAAACTCCAGGGGCTCAATTTAAATCTTCATACTGTATTAATTCTCGACTAGCAAGCCGAAGGTCGCGGGTTCAAGTCCCGGCGTGCGCAAGTGAATTTTATTTGATTACTTTGTATTATTTCACAATTTATTCATTTAAAATAATATATAGTACCTATAGTTGCGCCACGTTCCAGAGTGGAAGATACTCTCAGTATAGCCCTGGTGTAAGATCACCATTCAGAATTGAAACGTTGCTTGAAATAGCTTTAGCCGTTTTGGTGACCAGATCTGAATAGCTAGGTACTCCCCACCTTACCCTATACTATCTCCTTCCCCTCCCTACTACCTTCAGCCTCAAAACATACCCCAATAGGGGATGCCATTGTGTCATTGACTCCCGACGGTTGGGAGCAGTTGAGACTCTTGTGCGGTTTCACATTAAAATAAAGTTTACTAAGCACGTTGTAAGGAATCAAGTGCTTTAAAATTAAATTTTGCTACGGTTTTTAGCGCACCCATTATGTGACTTTCTGCGCAGTTCTACGGTTTATGTCGATTCCTTACACCCTTCCGACCAACCCTTGCCGACTCATGGGACGACGGGCTAATATGCGACAAATGGAGGTAAAGATTTTTTTTTCATAACATTAATTTCTCACCATTGAACGGTTTTCTGACATAAGACAAAATCTTTTATGTTTCGTGACGTGAACGAAGTATCAATTAAACTGTATGTTATTAATTATCTCCACGCCACTGGAAACACGAAGTTGAAGGCTGTTATTATATTATTATTCATAATTATCTTTTGTTATATCCAAGTTTATTTTATCACGTCACTTATCCTTTTGAATTTGCGGCATTTTATATTAAAAAAAAAAACAAAGCGATCTTGCTCGTAAATCGCCAATTATCCGTCGATTATCTCACGTCATTTTCACATCCATTCATGAAAGGTGATTAGAGAATCGGTTGTAAGTTTATAAGCTTTAACTTTTTGGCATTGTCATAACATTATCGTAATAATTTGCGTGAGAGTTGCAAAAACTTTAAATTATTCTGCAGGCATTTCACATTCGCACATGCCTCGTTCCGTTATTTATGGACGCTTGGTGCAATAGTTCACTTGCATGCGACCTCTGTGAAACTTACAGTCTTACTGCTGTATGGGAAAAACAGTTTTCCGAAGGATTTTCACTGCGCAATAAAATAATAATAATACTTTGTTCTTGGGATATTATGTGACCTGGAAGCTTTTCTTGCTAACAATGGATACATCGTTACTAAATATATTCATTTCATTTACACCTTTCACGGTTACTTGTTGTTTAATTGTTATTTTATTCTGACATTATTCTTACATTCAGTTAGAAGTAGGTTTCCCAGATAAAGTAAGTAGAACACATATTAGATATGTGTCTCTGTCTTAGTACGTATGTCTACTTATTATTATCTCCCAGTGGCCATTATCTCTGCATTCCATTTGTAAATACGAATAAAGGCCTAGATTTAAGAGAAAATAACCAGAAATACGGTTTCTGTGATATCAGTAAATCACAAGGGCCAGGCCAATAATTGGCCAGAACATTTAATTATCTAAATATATTCTAAAAACAGTACAAACGTTCACTGCCATGGATGCATACCGGTCGCATGATATGAAGCCATATAAATATACACAAAATAAAAATTAATAATGTCGGGAAGCATCTCCTATCCTTATCCTATATTCCTCTTCCTCTCCTCTTACCTACTAATTAGTTTGAAGACATAATAAATCTCCACCTCTAAGCAAAATTACCATAAGAAACTTTTTTGGCCTAACTTTAATTAATTTCATATGTATCATAATTAGGGGTACGTAAATTTCGCAAATAAAAAATCGTGATTTCGCATTTAAAAAAACTCAAAATAGAAAATTTCGCATTTATTTCGCAAAAAAAAATACAGTGTTAAAAACTCAATTGAAGGCTAGCATTGTTGTAATTTCTACATTTTCATCTTTCATTGTTTGCCTGCGATCAGTAACGACAATGTTGTAGATACTAAAGTACCTCTCGGCATCAACACTATTGACAGGGCAATTGAGACATGCAAATCCAGGTAGCAAGATTTTGATGTAACTAAAACTTGCATTACATCCACAGGAGCTTCTTGGCCGACCAATCGAAGTAATTGTCTGTGAAAATGAGAGTACCCGTCAATTAGTTCTTCTTGTGGTACACTTTAGAATTTTTGCGAAGCTTTCCACTATGGAATTTGAATTGACAGAAGAAGAGGGCACATTTGCTGCTTCCGATGGATAAAATAATCTGCCAATGTGCTTGTAGCACTCATTTGTTGGATTCGGCCCCCCATGTGTACCAACAATTTATCCAAGCTCTTTTGAGCTGCTGTCTTCAACATCATGCTGTGATCGATAGAATTTTCGGTTGATAAAATAGCCGTCTCTGTCTGTTTTGAACAGAGTTGTAATAATTGTTAGCGCGTCTGATCAACATTTGAAAGCACGTAACGTATAAAAAGGTGCGAAAGTATTTAATTTTCAAATTTCGCTTTTATCGCAAATAAAATGCAGATTTCGCTTTTATCGCATCTATTTCGTAAAAACGAAATTTACGCACCCCTAATCATAATATAAGCTGTTTGTTTCTTACAAATAAATATAAATAAATACATTATTAAAGGGATCCCGCCACGTTCTGGGACAGATGGGTCCCTATATAACAGTTTTTTTCTTGGTTCTTAATTTATTTATTTTTTTATATGTGATTACTGCATAAGAGTCCCATCTGCTCTCAACCGTTTGGAGCCAGTGAGACTATGTCATCACCAATTCGGGTAATTTTCGGGGCTGAAGGTAGTGTGTAGGGTAAGGGGATGAGGAAGAGGAAGTTCGGAAAGGCTATTCAGATCTGGTCACCAAACACGGCTAAAGCTATTTCAAGAAACGTTTTAATACTGAATGATGGTTTTACACCAGGGCGATACTGGGAGTACCTTCCACTTAATAACGATAATATTTGCCTGATCTGAGCCGAATGAAAGGGCGCTGCCTTTGTTGCGCGCTCTACACTCGCGGCGCGAACGGCCGCGAAGGCCGCGAAACACGAGTGTGGATCTTGTTCACGCCTTCGCAATCTTCGCATTCGCGCTTCGCGCCATTCCCCGATTTTTGTCGGTTTTTTGGCCCGCGACAAAGGGTTTGCGGCGAACAAGACTAAAGTTTTGCGAGTGTGGATGGACACAGTTCACGCGCGGATCGCGGCGTATATTCACGGCGTGAATTCACGGCGCGACTTCGCGCGCGAGTGTAGAGCCAGCTTGTTATGTAAAACAAATTCTTATCAATATACAGGGTGTATCGGCACGTACCCGACAAACTTTAACCAGCTATTCCTTAGCATATTTGGAGTAAAAAATCTTATGTGCACTTTGCTGTCCGGTAACGTTTTTTTTTTAATAAAAAAAATATTATTCATATTTTCACCACATGTCACCACTGTTTTATCCTTTGTCAAAGTTTGAAAACCCATCTGGCAATATTTTATTCGAATTCCGTTGAATAATGTACGTGTGTACCTATATTGGCGCGCTTTTACAATCACAACAAAATGGCACGGCACCATTCGTCTCATTTTTAACTATTATTATTTAGTGTGTGCGAAAGAGCGAAGACGCTTTTCGACATACTTGCTTATAACAGCTGTTGAACACGAAAAGCAATGCCAATGACAGTGATGGAGTGTGGAAATTTTTAATTTTTTTGTTTTTAATTGAAAAAAAAATGCTACCGGACAGCAAAGTGCCCATAACATTTTTTACTCCAAATGTGCTAAGGAATAGCTGGTTAAATTTTGTCGGGTTAGTGCCGATACACCCTGTATATGTTTGCTTTTCGATGGGAAATGAATCTACGACCTTCCTAAATCAAACATAAATTCGTAGGTTACCACTATGCTCCGTAAGGTAACCGGACAACTCAGATCAGTGAGTGACAATTCAATACACGTTTGAAAAGTCATGAAAAAACAACTAGATTAGATTAAATATGTAACGTTAGGTTAGGTTTATTGACTGGTTTTTTTCATGTTTTTTTAATGACTTTATATCGCTTTTCAAATGTGTGATGATTTGCCACTGTCCTGAGTTATCATGTAACCGCTACAGAGGCATATTACTTTCGCCCTTTCGTTGTACATATTTACATTTAGACGTTCGTAGCATTAGCTCTAAAAGAATTTCGGAAAAATATTTCGCTGACACGGATCCAATATCTCTAGTACAAAAAACCTTTTTGTTTTCTTGTTATGTCGTCACGTTTGTTCAGCACATCACTTTGTCTTTCACTTTGATCACGTTTGCCATTTGACACCGGTAAGACTTCAAAGGGAATTCAATTTGCATCGATCCTTTTCGGAATATTCCACGTTCTGATTTGGACACGGTTATTTGACAAAGGCAGTAACGAGCTTTGAAGTCTTCTGCCGAAAAACGTGATTTTTATTTACATGTTGAAACATTATACAGCTCCACGCTCAATTTGCTTTCAACTTATTATATTTTCAACCTCTACTCAGACTATCTGACGAATTAAAATTATAATATTTTATAACCTAAGAAGTCGACCTATAAAACCTGTCATAAAATACGATATTTACTAAATCAATTTCAAACTATCATCCCATTGACCAAATTAATTATGTTAATTTAATGAAATTGAAACCATGAGCGATTTGGTACTTTTATAAAAAAAATAGTTAATGGCTTAATGGATGCACCTGACTAAGCTAAGCTAATAACGTTTCGAGACTTCCTGAGTTGTTCTTTGTTTATTCATCTAAAACTAACTATTTCATTAATTCTATACTAAAATTTTAATCAGAAGTTTCTAACATTTTGTTTCGCTAACATTATTGTATTATATAATCAGTTACTTACTTTTTTGTGTAAATGTTTGCCTCATACCTTACGTTTTCTCTTATTGTTGATTACTGTTTACTTCAGGCAGGTATCAATACCTTTTTTTCTCTTTTTTGTATTTGTTCTACTTACATTTATTACGTTGATTAATTTTGGAGAATAGGAACAACAATAAAATCAAGTAAAGAAAAAATCCGCAACTGGAATGAGGAAGTTGAAGCATTTTTAACCAAATAATATGTAAATAATAGGCATATTTCACTCTGTTAATCAAGAGAATACAATCTTTTACTTGAATATTTTCAATTTTAATTATATAAATGATCTTTCGTCAAAATACCGATGTACGTGTAGATTTATTTAATTTTCGTGTTAATAACATTAATTTAAAGAAATAAATGTTGTTTCACATGCATTTTATTTGTAGTGTTTGTCAATAATGTCCACATCCATGTCAAATACCAAATTCATTGATTGATTGTGGTATGTCGGAAATACGAACAGCCGTGTCAAATATTAGAAAATACCAGATTCACATAGATTTAGGTATGTCAGAAATACGAACAGCCGTGTCAAATATTAGAAAATACCAGATTCACATAGATTTAGGTATGTCGGAAATACGAACAGCCGTGTCAAATATTAGAAAATACCAGATTCACATAGATTTAAGTATGTCGAAAATACGAACAGCCGTGTCAAATATTAGAAAATACCAGATTCACATAGATTTAGGTATGTCGGAAATACGAATAGCCGTGTCAAATATTAGAAAATACCAGATTCACATAGATTTAGGTATGTCGGAAATACGAATAGCCGTGTCAAATATTAGAAAATACCATATTCCCATAGATGTTTAAGTATGTCTGAAATACGAATAGCCGTGTCAAATATTAGAAAATACCAGATTCCCATAGATGTTTAAGTATGTCTGAAATACGAATAGCCGTGTCAAATATTAGAAAATACCATATTCACATAGATGTTTAAGTATGTCGGAAATACGAACAGCCGTGTCAAATATTAGAAAATACCAGATTCACATAGATTTAGGTATGTCGGAAATATGAACAGCTATGTCAAATATTAGAAACACATTGATTTTGGTATGATAGGTGTTTTGTTAGCATTGATAATGAATGATAAATGATATAAATCCTATTTTACTGAAATAAATTTATCACAAAGCGAAGTGCTATTATTTGAAATTAAACAATGTTTCTAAAATAACAAAATTTCTTGTCATTAATACAAAACAATATTGAAAATATGTATTTGAAATTCATGAAAAAAGTCATGACTAAACGTGTCATAAACAGGGTGTAAAAACCTTACGATTGTTGGATGGCGTTAGGCTGTAGACGTACGTGTACCAACACGGTTAATAATTGATATAAAATATTCAGACAGCCGGTAGACAAAATTAGCGTGGCCTCTTGGGTGTCAGATAAGCTTCCGTTAACTGTCCTACACACAACTTTTTGAATAATGTTGTTTGTTAGGCAAAGTTACTGGCTTATTAATGAACGGAGGCAGACTAAGGAAGCTCGTAGAATATTTTAAATGTGCATTTCTTGTGTTTAAATTTCTCCGCAAGAAATCATATTTTGTGATTTTTCAAGGGTCTGCGCTTTTTTCATTTTCAAGAAAGCGTTAATCAACAACAAGCTAGATTTGCCAACGTTTTTTTAATAATGTTAAGAAATTTTATTAATGTTATCTATTCAAATTACTAAGAAGTTACATTTGAATCGTAAATCTTTTATGCAAGAACAGCAAGATTGACTTATTAATTATAATAACAATTCGAACGTGAAATAATTTTCATGTAATAAAACCTAACGCAATAGCAAATTATCGAATACCAATTTCGCAATGTAGTATGAATCTCTTTGTGGTACCGAGGCAACGTGCCTCTGAAAGAGATCTTGCAGTAAGTTTTTTTTTCATAAGTTTCTTTTGTACCAGCAGAGTTTTCAACAACTGCATCTGTACTAACTTTGTCGAACAATTTCCGAGTTTTGGTTCAACGGTCTCCTATTTGTGATCCAGGCTATTATTTGTGATTGCGTCGCTTAACTGCGGTTTTATCGTCCTTGGTTTAATTTAAAAGGATTCTGAAGACTGTCTGGAGGGAGTAGTGTGTAGAAGAGATGTTTCGAGCTTATGTACTATTGTATTTCTGTATTACTACTACGTCCTAATCCCGAGTAAAATTGGACAAGATTATTTGGATTGGAACCCCCACCTCTAATTGAAAAGGGAAGGGCGTCCTCATTAGTCTATGGGCGTCCTAGTATATTATCAGTATCGAGATAATGGTTTGGACCATAGACATATGAATATTAGTAGACCTGCCCTAAGTGATTAAAAGCGTATTATCCCCACTCCCCATACCGGTTCCATTGAGCCGGCTGGGCTCGCGTATGGCCTCAAATGAAATTTGAAAACGTGACGTCATCATTCTTGTGCGAACTATGGTCGAGGCATCATCGGTTCATTTTACGAAATAACACGGCAAAATTTTGACTTGTACTATGAAAACTGGTAAAAATAGATGTGAAAAAAGTGAATAAACCCAATTGTCGTATTACATTCCATATATAAGCATTATTTTACTTTATTTTAAGCATATTCACATCGTATAATATAGATCAGTTTTAGAAACATATTATACTATCATATCGAGAAACGTCTGGACGCGAAACACAAAGCTGGTTGGTTGCTGGGAAGTAAATTATGAACATTTATAAAAGTGTCTTAACTAAATACCTAAACGAAATATTCGACTCTGAAAATACAACCGAATTTTTTTGCCGAATTTGGACTTCGCAAATTTGTTCATAACGTGGCGAGTAATTTGCGCTCCCATGTAAAAATGTCTATTCATTCAAAGCAGATTTTACTTTTAAGAAGTAAATGGTGATATTATAATGCGAGATGCCTATTTACTGTCAGATTGATTTATTGACGAATCACAGTCAGCTTCACTCCCTTCGTTCTTCAACAGTTGATTTTACCCCTCGCCCATATCTTCTCGTCTATTAATTCCTATGTCTGTGGTTTGGACTTAATTTACTTTGTAATTACATGGAAAGATCCTTTGGTCGGGCAAAGAAATATATTTTGTTGAGTTTTTACATTGTTGGGAAGCAGTGGTAATAATTAAAATATTTTTATACAGGGTGGGGCAAAAGTAATCACCCTATCGGAAAACGCTATAACTTTTGCAAATGGCGACAAATGTCAATTCGGTTTTGACATTTGTGAAGTACTTGAATCGGTTTACTCCGCAAGAATGCGGAATAACAAGCAGTACCAAAGTTTATCATTAAAAAAATTACAGCAAAATAACATCGGGTGATTACTTTTGCCCCTCTCTGTATGAATCGAAAAAAAATGTATTTGTCTTCCTCCCGCAAATCGAACGCAGTTCAGCCGCCAATAAAAAATAATTTGTTCAAAAAAACATCGTGTTTAAATTATGTTCACGAAAAAGAGGTAGGTAGTTTGAATTTGACTCAATACTAAAATTATCAAAACATGTACCTACAGTCCGTGGACAAGGTTACGCCTTATTTTTTCTCAGCTATTGAATTTTTTTCCAGATTTATCAGTTTATCATTCTAGTATTTTTATTTTTCGGTTTTCCAATCTATCGATCTCTTTGTATGTAATATGATGTTCTACTTTCTAATTTATTGGGAATTTCGTTATTTGCGACCCACTGGCAGTACTTGTTTAGCAGGCGAGGCTAAAAATAACGAAACAAAAAGGGCGTTACTGAACGCCAACAGTCGTGATTCGTAACGCTCTTCGGCAGCCCCAATGCCTCACTGCCTAACCTACTCGTAACACCGAACCTAGGAACAACTAACTGGAGAATGTGTGCATCGATCTCTTGCAAAACTGCTTCGTCATTAAGGCCACTGACTGAAGAAAATCTCGCAGAAAATTTATTTCTAGATAAAGCGTTGTAAATCTTGATGATTTATTCTAAAATAAAGAGAATCTAGTACATATAAAGGATTTTCTTCATGCTCGTTTATGGTGAATCATTTTTTCGCTACCTAATTTATTATTAACAGAGGTTTTCGAATGATCCCAGGCCCAGCACAAGGTTTTGTGTGTTATATTATTATGTGATATACCTACATATTTTCGTTACTTTTACGCAAAATAAAATTCACAGAAAAGCATTGTAAAAATGATCTACTGAAATATTTAAATTTTGTGTTTGAATACACTACTTTTTGCAATTGTAAAACGATTGTATCTTTTATATTTAAAATTTCGCTTTATTTTTTTTTTTTAATAAATATAATTAGCTTAGGTGTACCCGGCGATGCTCGACTTTTCTCTACTTTCTATAAATATAATTTGCATGTGTTATGTATATAAACTTTCCGGAAGAAATTCTCCATATGATTGTAAAAACCCTATCAAAATCCATTGCTTAGTTTAGAAGAACTAAGCGCACAAACAGAGAGACGTGGATAGCGACTATGTTTTATACTATTTAGAGATTATTGCGATGCCTGAAGAATTTTGTGTTTAAAGTTTTTGTTAAACTAATTACTTATCTAGGATTCCTTCTTAGATGATTGCAAACACGTAGTAGATCTGTATACTGTTTTTCGATCTATTTATTACCTTGGAGTTTAGATAGTATTTTTCGTTTCGAGGGGGGCAGAAATCAGGCAGCGTAGTCCCGCTGCATATATCACCAGCTTATCTGGCGGGATGAAGATCAGAGAAATGGTTACGCGATCGTTGAAATTTTTGTGCTAAACGAAGTATTTACATATTTGATTATGTATATCAATAGATATCATACGAATATTAAAATATTATTAATACCATAAATTGTGCATCGATATTGTAAATGTGGGTTTTATTGTGTATTACAAGACAGTACCTACCATATTATTGTAGCAATTCTATATCAACGTCCCAATATCACACTCCTATGCGACGGATTCAACAGCTAGGAAACAAATACTATGATGTTGTTGATATATTTAGTACATCAATTTCAATATATAAGCATACCCTATTAAAGTTTTTTTCATCAAGTAGTGGAATATTTTAATAAAGGTATTTAATTTGACTAACACAATAATTTTGTCAACTGAAACAGAAAAAATATTTTAGATTTTTTATGTTTTGTGCCTACATACTGTGTGGATCAAGTTCAGTGATATTTTTACTTTATGTAATTGTAAAAAGCATTCACTTTGTGATTAACAATAAAAAACACATAAATTTGTTTTTGACCACTATAGTTTTATTTTCACTCTACCGGTTTCGGAAGAACCCTTCCTTCGTCAGGAGAATATTAAATGTTTTAGTATCATACTTTTAGTAAAGATACGGGGGTTAAAATTCTTCACCGTAGTAATAAAGGCAAAAAATTAGATAATTTAGAAGCACTTGAAATTAGAAAATCCCTCAATAATAACTCCAGTATAATAAATAACCAAATTAATCTGTCTTATAGTCCTATTCTAGACATATTTCCAGTTAACCGCTCTGTTCTTCCTGGAATTCCCGTAATTACCCCTTCCACTTTGTCTACCCCTCCCTCAAACACTTAACATTTTTGTATATATATGTCAATATTTTGTGTAGTAGATCAGTTTTTAATATTCTCCTGACGAAGGAAGGGTTCTTCCGAAACCGGTAGAGTGAAAATAAAACTATAGTGGTCAAAAACAATATATATGTAAAAGCCTTAATAGGCGTGAAATAAATAAAATTAAAATTACGTAAAAAAGCCGTAGAGTGAATAACAATAATCCATAATTAATAAAAAAATATCATATTCAAGAATTGGCATTTGGTCGATATTTCCTGTTTTCTATCAAATCGCACCACTTTGCCAATCATATTTCCTTGTGTATGGAATTATATAACTATTTTTCATTTGATTTAAATGTCACGCTGGAGGCCACGTCTCTACGACATCCTCCAAGATGCTATCTTTAAGGATGTTCACGTTTCTACGGTGTGACAAACTTTTCTGTCGGCGTCTGTTCCTGTCAGCTTCTTGTCTTATCTTATTGTTTGTTATTTATATTTTACAGTGTTGGACAATCAATGGACAAGTGCTTTTTGGCGAAATTATTTCTCTTACGAAATTTCATAAATTGTCTTCTTATTGTCAATTCATTTCTCGTGTATTATTTCATTGCAAGACCGTATCCCTTACCTGCACAGTTATAGAATCGATGGCTTACCTGCGATGCCTTTGGATCCGTGACATTTGACGGCTCCCTCCGAAGATGACATTTGAACCGTGCAGCCACATGCCTCATTAAATCCTGTCACAAAAGGCGCACCATCCAACTCCATTGTTCGTGATTCTCCAGAAGTACTACAGACTATAGTACCCACACATTACAAGCGTTGTTGTTCATGCATTCGGTTATATTGTTCTTCCTGAAGCGCTGTTCTTTGTTTGACGAAACCAATTTATTGTTTGGCCAAGCCTCAAGAAGTTTTGATCAATATCTTATTGAGGTTGTTTTAATTAAAGTTTATCCGGTAAATATTCGAATTTTATGAACTAGTGTTTAAAATTTGTTTCAATACAAACGCAAAAGTCGTACGTAATACGGAACGGTTTCAATGTTAACTATTTTTTTTTAAGTAGAATAGGCTTTAAGAGGGAAAAAATTATGATTAACGAATTAGTTTAATTGGGAATCTTTCAGCTAAGCGTCTATATATCATATATTTCTCTTTCCATTACATTCTTATTAATTTTAAGGTAAAAGAAAAATCTTATCCCTAACCAAAATTTGCATAAGAAACTTTTTTGGCTTAACCTTGTTTAACCTCGAATACTTACAGATATATATTTTTAACACAAAAATAAATATTATATGAATACGCATTTCGATGAAAATTGACCTTCACTCCAGTTTAATGAAGTGTATTAATTTCCGTTCAATTTTTCTTACATAGTAAAATCCCTATTTTTTTTTAACCTCTGCGCATTATCAATTTTTATTATTTTTCGGATATTATTATTCGAAAGGTTTTATAAAAACTAAGCTACTGCCCACGTTTCTCTATTTTTCCAATATCTATTTTTTGCCGTTTTCCACCGCATTGACTAAAATGTTTTTCAGCTTACGTATATCAATGTAAAGACTCTTAAACGTTATATTATCGTTACAAATCGGAAAGCTCTCGATCAAAAAGAGCTTAAATTATCATAAAAATGTGCTCTCGACGTCGTTTCGGGGGAAAGGCGTCGGATTCTCCGCCTTCCCTGGGAAGATGGACATGGCGGGCGGAGGTATTGGGGTCGTTTGAAGTAAACCGGGTCAATCTTCCCCAAAACACTGTTTTCTGCCATTATTCATTTCACCTTATTTTTATCGATGATTTATTCGCGTATATCTTGGAATTGATTTCGTTAAAGCTGTGGAGAATATGAGATAATATAAACTCCTTATTATTTTTCGTATCCAATTTAGAATTTTATTATATTTTGAAAATCTATTTACTTTCTCAACATTGTGGCAGTTTTTCGATTGATGAAACTCGGTGCTTTTGAGACGAAGAAGTCGTAAAACCAAGTATGAAGAATAGCGTTGGGGATTCCTCGGAGGATTCCTTACTGGAGAAAATATGAAAATCGCTTGAAATAATATCAAGAGAATACGGCGGATGAGGAATAACTTCTCAACCAAACTCTCACTTGTGTGATGCTTGCAGTTCGTTAAGTGTTCTCCCCGTAA
Source organism: Hesperophylax consimilis (assembly GCF_061612785.1). Classification (NCBI taxonomy): domain Eukaryota; kingdom Metazoa; phylum Arthropoda; class Insecta; order Trichoptera; family Limnephilidae; genus Hesperophylax; species Hesperophylax consimilis. The sequence goes on along the minus strand of NC_142838.1, from coordinate 35,548,021 downwards.
ACGGCACTAATGATTCTAGCCACAATGAAATCAAATATTTCATAAATTTCTTGCAGGCCATATGCTATAATTCAATGCTTTGGCATTAAAATGACTTGTCGTTGTGGAAATCTATCTAGAGCACTGTTGGCTTAGAAACAATACTGCGAATCTATCCACCAAACCGTTATTATTTTAGGAATGATTGAAGGGGAAGTAAATCGTTCCTGGGTAAGTAAGCATTTCGCAAGCGTTCGTTCAAGTCGCTGTCACTTCAATTTAACTATATTATTACGTACGTTCGTTTAGCTCTCCGTTTTGCTATACCCATTTTCACTCTCGCCTCCTCTCGTCTGTGGCTGTCGGACAATGACACGTGTCACTCCGCCACGCAACTCCCGAGGAAGGTGGGCTCAACAGCTCAACAAAGAGTTTCCTACCTTTGTGAGTGTGCGAACATTTTCTTCTCCTTTCGGTCTGTTACTTTTCGTGTTCTACTTCTCGAAAATAATCTCCTGCCTCGTGTGCCACCTTTGTTTACAATCTACTCCATAGAAGAGGAAATTAATAGGAAACTACCAGGAGCACACGAATGGCAGGAGTAAAAAAAGTTAATGATAATTATCTTCTTTCTTTTCTCATTTGCCAATAGTGAAACTATAAGCTTAGACTTGTGCCTTGTGTCTTCAGTCTATTTTCGGATAATTCTCTTATCGGGCTTCCCAGATTACTCTTTGCGAAGATTTATGTAGTTGTTTTGTCGGCAATTAGGTTTTTTTGGATGTCTAAAACTATTATTTATCTCTCACTTATTTCATTTGTTCGTTTCGGCGGGGTCACCGAGAAAGTTAACTTCTTTCACCGACGCTATAAAATTTGATTTGTCTTTTGGCTTGAATAAAATCCTAGACTTATTGATTTTCATTGTATAAATTCAGTCATACGCATAGACATATGAATATTAGTAGACCTGCCCTAAGTGATTAAAAGCGTATTATTCCCCACTCCCCATACCGGTTCCATTGGAGCCGGCTGTGCTCGCGTATGGCCTCAAGTGAATTTAGAAAACGTGACGTCATCATTCTTGTGCGAACTATGGTCGAGGCATCATCGGTTCATTTTACAAAATAACACGGCAAAATGGTGACTTGTACTATGAAAACTTGTAAAAATAGATGTGAAAAAGAGAATAAACCCAATTGTCGTATTACATTCCATATATAAGCATTATTTTACTTTATTTTAAGCATATTCACATCGTATAATATGGATCAGTTGTAGAAACATAATTATACTATCACATCGAGACACGTCTGGATGTGAAACACAAAGCTGGTTGGTTGCTGGGAAGTAAATTATGAACATTTATAAAAGTGTCTTAACTAAATACATAAACGAAATATTCGACTCTGAAAATAGAAGAAATTTATTTTGCCGAATTTGGACTTCGCAAATTTGTTCATAACGTGGCGAGTAATTTGCGCTCCCATGTAAAAATGTCTATTCATTCAAAAGCAGATTTTACTTTTAAGAACTAAATGATGATATTATAAGGCGAGATGCCTATATACTATCAGATTGATTTATTGACGAATCACAGTCAGCTTTGCCCTCTTCGTTCTTCAACAGTTGATTTTACCCCTCATCCTTATTTTCTAGTCTATTAATATTCATATGTCTGTGGTCATACGGTAATCAAACGTGTCATTTCGGAAGCAAACAAGTACGAGGTCAATGTAAATATTTTATTTTCAATAAATTACTTTCCAAAGAAAGAATTTCATTTGAAGCGTTTTGTAAAATTCTGTTTTTTGCGACTTTGACAAGCTTTAAAGCCCCCTCTGGCACGATTAAACCTTAACTTCTTAATTATCTAAACTTTGAAGGAGAAAATTCAATTACCAGTAGAAGGAGGTAGGGCTTCCGGCTCAGGGGTCCCTGGGGAGCCACCCTGTCTGAGATTCCCACTACTGAACGAACGTTAAATCTTTGATTATTTTTGAAGCCTTATTATTTTCTCATAAATACCAATAAATCAGAAGCAGACCTTAGTGGGGACTTGGTAATGTATTTGTCATATTATTACTTAGCTCGTTCTCTACTTCAATCAGTGTCACAACTTTTATTTCGTTTTCGAGTTTTTTGGTCTCTTCTACGGATCGATGAATCTTATACAGGCGCCTAATGTTAAGAACGCCACCAAATTTTATTTATCAATTAATTGTAATAATTATATTTGAACGTCAGTCAATTTTTAGGTGTTCATATTATTGAATTCTCTATATCAAGTTTCAAATGTCACCAATTAAATGCTGACATGAGTTATTTTCATTGTATTTTGTTTTTATTCCAGCTAGAGATAAACCATTTTCACTTGAAGTCGAAAATACAAACCGTAGGATATTGTGTGGGAATCCGATCTGCCGGAACAAGTGGAACTATGCATTGTGGAGTAGTACTTGGCTGTACATATTATGGTGGCCAAACATAGCTAAAGCCATATCAAAAATCTTTTCGTTTTGTTTTAAAATTATTTTTGAGTTTTTACGTTTTCTATTTTTGACCTACGCGGTCGTGGAGTAAGGCTCTCGACTAGCATTCCGGAGGTCGCCGGAGTGCGTAAGTAAATTTTATTTGATTAATTTGTGTTATTTTACAATTTATTAATTTAAAATGATATATAGTATATTTGCGGCATGTTTCAGAGTGGAAGACACTCTCAGTATCGCCCTGGTGTAAGACCACCATTCAGAATTGAAATGTTACTCCAAATAGCATTAACCGTGTTTGGTGGCCAGATCTGAATAGCCAGGTTCTTTCCCCATCCTTCCCCTTTCCCATCTCCTTCCCCTTCCCAGCACCTTTAGCCTCACAATATATCCCATTGGGGATGCCATAGTCTCACTGGCTCCAGATGTTTGGGAGCAGTTGGACTCTTGTGCGGTATTCGCATAAAAGCAGACTATTTTCAAATACATCCAATTGAATTTCACTTTTGTTTTCATGATGAATGAATGAATAGTAAATCTTGGCATTAGAAATTAACCCACATCCCGACATCCGATCGATCCCCTTGAAAATAGATGAATTATAGTACAAAACTTTTTTGTTACGGTTTATTTTTTTATTTACTTATTTTTACGATTCTTAAACCCCAATATATCAATTCTTTTTGGATGGTGTTAATTTGTATGTTTTTTTTTCAATTTATGTTTTTTGATGATTACTGTGCGTTAATCATTAAAAAACTTTAAGATAACAGCATTTCTGTAATTTTAGGCCCAGAAACAGTGCTGAAATTTTATCCGTTACAGGTGATGTAGTTTTGTCGTTAGCTTTTCCCGTGACATGAATCAATATTAACGTGATGGCAACTGGCAACATGTCTCAACTGTCTCACTTCTCACCTGGGGCCAGGTGTAATCCAATTGTTCACGGAACGCGATACTTACCTCTTTATTATTCTAAGAATTGCTGAGTATTATTACTGCTAGAAGCTTGATGGACTCGGACGTTTTGTAACTGAACCTATTACTGTTTTAAAGACCCATTGTCACGTCGACCTCTACGTGTTATTCATTTTTCTGTTCAGAATTCCGGATGTTTTAGTTTCAGAATGACATTATATTTGTCATCACTTCTTATTACAAGTAGGTACTGAAACCGATATAGGTACCTTCCTATACACCTATTCGTATATGTCTTCCGTTCACTTTGACCCTTAATTGGAATGCAAGCGAATCCGTAGCGCATTTGCTATGAGCTCACCTCACTTGCCTCTATTTTATGGTATTTTTAATCTTAAAAAATTCTCCTAGCATACTAAAATTAATATTATTCGCTTGGTAAGGCTATGTCTATATAAAAACTCAATTCTATCGAGAAAGGCATGCAAATACAATATTGGATTGAATAATCGGTACAATATTGTATTTTTATGCCTTTCTCGAAAGAATTTAGTTTTTAAACGAACAAAACTATTGATTCATATTCATATTGCGTATATACGGGCGCAAACAAATGATTTTTCTTAATATTGTAAAGAAATACTTTGCAAAAGCGTATTTTAATAAAATTATTTAATCAACGCCATCTATGAACTCGTAGAATATAACAAGCGTTGCGTTTAACCTTAATTATTATCGCACTCCCTCTAACATTATTATATATAAATATTTGGAGAAACTAGGCACCTCATTTTTATTATATTAGTGACTTATGAACAACAACACAGGAGATAAAAAAGAGAGAAAATCTTGTTTTTTTCTTTTTGTTGATGTTTTTCTCTATACATATTTCTATACCTCCCGTGCAACATCAAAACGGGTGAGTGATACAGCTATTGGCCCTGCTACAGCAATGGGCCTTTTCAAATTTGAAAGCATATAATAAGACTTACGGCGTCTCTATCACATAGCATCCTTCGTAAACATGTAGTGTTATCCTTGTCTTTCACTCACAAGTTCAATATTTTACTACCATGCGGCCCTAGTGTAGTTAATGGCGTCTTCTCGAAGTGTCTGCTAATTTTGCTGTCCTTTCTTAACATTTTGTTAAGGTATTTTGTTTGTGTTATTTAGATATAATAGTCAGAGAATGTGTTTTTTTGTGATTCCTTCTGATTTTATGTGTAAATGCTTTATTGTTAGTGTCGTTGCTGTCATTTTTATTCATTTTTAGGTTAAAATTGGCGGTTTTATGAGGGTGTCTAATAACTGTCACTTCAAAACATACAATCTATAGTTATTAGCCCCCCCGGCCAATTACTATGATTTTTGGGAAAAAATGAATTTGGTTTATTTTCACAATGGACGAATAATGCGAAAAAACGGCTTCGCTGTGTAAATTTGAAGTAAATCAGACAACAAATAACAGCAATTGGCCGGGGGGCCAATTACTGGGTTAAAAACCTGCCAATTACTGTATCATTTTTTTCCTCAATTTTAGTTGTTCGCCCATCATGCCAAAAATACCAAAGTATACGGTCGAACAACTAGATAAGGCCACTGAAGAAATAAGGAGTGGAATAGCACTGCGGGCTGCTTCGAAAAAGTATGGAATACCTAGAGCTACTTTAAAATTTAGATTAAAAAATCCCACTACCAAATCCCAATTTGGACCAAAACCGATACTTTCTCAAATGGAAGAGCGAGACCTCGAATATTGGCTATGCGATCTATTTAGAAAAAGTTTTCCCCGAAAAAAGGATGACGTATTGAACAGTGTTCAATATTTTCTCAATGAGAACCCTCGTCCAAATCCCTTCATCAATAATAGACCAGGAAAAGGTTGGATGAAAGCCTTTTTAAGGCGTCATCCAAATATAGTGGCCAGAGCAAGTGAGGCAGTTTCCGGAGCTAGTTCTTGCGTATCTGAAAAAGACATAAGAAAATGGTTCTCACAGATTAAAGACTATATTTACGAAAAGGGACTTAATCTTGTTTTAAAGGACGCCTCGCGAATTTTTAATGCAGATGAGTCAGGTTTTCAGACATGTCCATCCAGTGGTCGGGTATTTGCAAACAAGGGAGACAAAAAAACATTTATGCAATCGATAAGGGAAATGCAAAAGAAAGCCTAACTGTAATGCTTACATTTTCTGCTGACGGAAAAACAAACCTCCCTATGATAATCTACCCATACAAACGGATACCTGAAAGAATTGGTATCACAGTTCCTAAAGAATGGGGCGTCGGTCGCAGTGATTCAGGCTGGATGAAGTATTTTACGATTATATTAAACATGTTTTCCACCCTTACTTAGTACTCAACAAAATTAAACTGCCAGTCATATTATTTGTTGATGGTCACAAATCTCATCTATCATATGAAGTAAGTTTACTGTGCAATCAATTACAGATAGAAATTATTGCACTATATCCTAATGCAACGCGGATTCTTCAACCAGCTGACGTCTCTGTTTTTGGACCTGTAAAGCAAATGTGGAGAAAAGCAGTTCGAGAGTGGAATGTGGAAAATCCCGACGAAATTGATTCCAAATCTAATTTTGCAAGCATATTAAAAACTGTTGTTGATAATATAAAACCAGAATATTTGGTCAATGGTTTCAGGACATGCGGATAGCATCCTTTTAATCCAGATGCCATAGATTACACTAAATTTCTTGCCAATGGATCTCCGCAAATAGAAGATAGTGGTTCAAATACGCAACTAAAAACTATGGGGTACGATATGTTTTGCAAAATTGTTGGATCAGATAATTTACATAAATTTCAAACTTTTAGGGAAGTTGTAGGCCTGGAAAATAACACAAAAGAATTTCATGTATTGTTTAAAATGTGGAATTTTTTTAACAATAATAATCTTAATGAAACTGGCACAGAAAACGAAAATAATAATATGGATTCCATTACGCTTTGTATCCAAGAATCTGTATCAAATCCTAATACAGGGGAAGATAGTGAAGAGCATCGAAATTTTGATCAAATTTCTAATGTTCCTGGTGATATAAAAGAATTAAAAGAATACCTATTCCGCCCCAATGAACCTGCAAGAAAGGGAAAGAGGGATACTGAAAAGAGTCCATATGCTGTTTCGTCAAGGCTGTACCAAGAATGTTTGGAAAATAAAGCAAGGCAAAAAAAGCTTAAAGATGACGAAAAAAATAGCAAAAGGGAAAAGAGGCAAGAACTACAAGACTCCAAGAAAAGAAAAGTACTGGAAGAGAAAGGAAAGAAAAACAGTAAGAAAATTAAAAATAATCCAATCACTCTATCTACAACAACCAATAATGAGAAGTCCGATCCAGCATCGGCTCAAACTTCAAAGTCTCATCCTGCAAATGACGGTGATTTCATTATTGATGAAAAAGAATGTCGTATGTGTAAGAGACGTATTAAAACAGATTCTTACCTAAAGTGCGAAGATTGCAAAGACTTCCATGGCACTTGTGTACCCAAAAAAACACGTTCACCATGTCCCTGATAAAGAAGACGGCGACATGTTCTTATGTCATATGTGTTTCATGGTAGCTGGTGATCAGTCCGACACAATGTCAGAAGACACAGTGTGCTCCGAAATGATGGGCACAGAAGATATTCTAAAATTACTAAACTAAATCTAGCAGCACTTAAGTTATCATTCGCCTTTTTCCCTCTTTTGTTCGTGTAGTACGGTCTTGTAACTTTTGATTTTGTATTTTTATCATTAAACTTACTTTTTATTGCAGTAAATAACATGTTTTATTATATTACATAAAAAACTAAAGAGCTACACTAAAGAAAGTAGATTATAAGTTCACTAATTCAGGGATTAAAAGCACAATCTCTTTTAACATATAGGGGGGCCAATTACTACATAAGGTCAGGGCCATTAACTGCGCCAAAGGGGCCAATAGCTGTATTCTGTCCCTTCTTTCATTTCATAAATATTATAAAAATATATGTCAATGTACAAGGAAAACTAATTATCAATACACGTTAAGAAATAAATTACCTACCTATAGGTGTAAATGATTTAAAAAAATGTTATTTATTGAGACAATAAAACGATGTTGAAGTTGAAAATTTTCTTAAACGGCCAATAGCTGTATCATTCACCCTATATCGGGATATACCAAATTGATCTGATTGACTTCATTGTCGATTTTACAAATTTAATACTTTGAGGACAATAAACACTTAACAATTTAGCCTCATTCCAATTGTCAAACCAATGAAACTATCGGACATTGAATAATTTCCAGTGTAACGCTGCTTCTAAATATGTAAATTTGGTTAATTAGTGTAGATTTACGTACGCACCCCGCAACGTTACTTCCCTCGGGCATTTCCAAAGCGCGCCGCGGCGCACAGTATCGCCGATAGCAATAAGTGACAAAAGTAAATCTATAAATTTTTATGTAGAATGGATTTTATGTATTACAAGCTGTATCTCGCCACGCGTTGCTGTGGCTCAGTCCGTCTGTGCATATAGAGAAATAATACTGTTTCTTTTTTACGTCCAACATATGACGCTGTTTTTCAAAAAAGCCTGTTTGTCCGATAGATAGCGCTTTTTTCGAGCATGTTTTTACCTGTCACAGGTGGCATCTATGGTGGTATAAGTATATAAAAATAGACGCGTATTCGAATGCAACGTTGTGTCAAAATTTCAAAGCTATCGGTGAAGAACTTTTTGAGATTTATGATTTTTTAACAAACGAACGTTCACATTTTTGTTCAAATGGATTAGTTTTTTTTAAATTAATTAATATTAAAATTATTTAATTTTAATAATTAGGTAGGTATTATGAAAATCATACCTTTGCATAATAATAATGTTCTTGTTATAAAGAAATCCACATTCAATATTTTTTGGTTAAAATTCCTTCTTTATCCAAAGGTGTAGTTTTATTTCCGCCTCTTCCATACTAGACGGACCACTGTGCGGCGGGGCGTAGGGTCCATTCCGTCACCCGTCACGCTTCCGTCGCGGAACGGTCTTAGCTCTGGCTCTGGCACAATCTGCCCGTTCCACATTAACTGCCATAATGCCCTGGCACGTGTTAAATGGGCCGTTTTATTGCAACGTTTCAGGTATTTGTTATTCCTAGGTTAACGGTGTATTTTATTGTTTATGTAAACAATGTTCGATGATTGTAATTTATCGGTTTTAGTATACCTGCTTATTGAAAGCTCGCCTTTAAAGAGTAATAAAAGTTCGCGTAAAATAAAAAAAAATACATCTATCAACTACGAAATTTCTTTTGTTGTGCCTTTCATTGTTGAAATACTCGTACTTATTTTTAAAATGCCTACAAATTTTATACATCCAGTAAAGGTGACAAAGCATATTGATCGATATTCGAAATGTGTTTGCATTCCAGGGCTTACATTTACAGGCAATATTAAAATTGGGTCATGCATTTATCGTTCAGGCAAGAGAAATTATAATGTTCTTCGATGTTTTGACAACAGTTTTTTTGTTTCATGTAAGCATTACTGCGTATCAAAATATACAATCTTTATTTATTTATTTTTTATTTGTCTATCTTTATGTCGAAATTAACTCGTAAATTACAGCATCTATATTTATATTGTCTACGTACTTTCGATTATTCGAGACCTTCAAAACATCGAATCGCTCTCTGGTAGATAGTGCTCTTTGGGTAACCAATTCGAAATAACCAACATCCAACCTTTTTACGGTGCAGTGATTTATGGATATGACCTTACCTTGGAGGGGTTTTGTTCGAAAGAACAGGTCTGCAAATAATGGAAGGCCGAGAAAGAGGTCCTTTTCGGAGGCAAATAACTCCAAGTAGGTCCATTCTTTACCTTCAGTTTCCGATTCAAAAGAAATCTCCACGAGTCACATAACTCGTTTGTTATTATTCAGGGCATATTGACTCGGCCATTTTAAGGGCCAATTAAAAAGACAGACATTTCCGTCATTTGACAAAACTTGTATAAATTATGTATCTGATTTCTATTTTAGGAAATGATCCATTTTCTTTAATCTTTTGGTTGTATTAAAGGATTACAGAGATAGTAAAATATAATAATAATCATTTATTCAGTTTGCATAGTAATAATCTTTTTATATAGTAGTTCTATTAACAGTAGACATCGTGTAACAGCTCGCAACAGTTGCAGCGCTCACGCGCTCTGGCGGAATAAAAAATTACTATCAAACACGGCTACCATCTTGACAGGATTGACCGGACACGGAACACAGACTAATTTACTTTATTTAGACGTAATAAAGAAGAGTGTCATGGCGGGGGGCGGCGTAGATTTGATTTTTATACAAATCTACAGTTGTATTCGGAGGTTGGTAAAATTTTACATACTTGACTTTCAAAATAAAAGGAAGATCACTGTCTATATCTCATTTCGAAATCGCTGTGTAAAGCCCGGGCAACGTCGGGGACTTCAGTTAGTATATTATAAAGAAGACTGTCAAGACGTGCGAAATTTCCGCGTTTGACGAAACTCTATTTTAGGGATAGATCAATTTTCATTATCCTTTTTGTTGTATTAAAGGGTTACAGAGATAGTAAAATATAATAATAATCAATTTTTCAGTTTGCATAGTAATAATCTATACGTATATATACACTAAATAGTGAATAATATCTGTGGGATTTTGCACACTTGACCTTCAAAATAAGAGGAAAGTGACAAGATACTTCGAAAAACTACCCTATCATCTTTTCCCGTAAAACAAATGGTGGTACCTCTGGATGAAATTTTGCACACTTGACGTTCAAAGTAAGAGGAAAATAATCATCTTCTACATTTGATTTCGTAAAGCCCGGGCAACGCCGGGTACTTCAGCTAGTAATAATAAAATAACGACCGAGACTTTGAAACAAATGTTTTTTTTAAATTCACTTCAAGATGCTGCAATAATATTTTATCTAAATATTTTCTTTAAAATTTATTTAACGTGATTGAACCAACTAAACCACTTCCATTTCTCCGAAGATATGATTGTTGCCAGTAAGAATAATAATGTCTAAATTCTTTCTCCGACGAATAAACAATAACACTAAAATGCAAAATCAAATTGTTCAGGAGATTTGGAAAAAACCTTGGAGATTCCTTGCGTGGTACGTCTTACTCGGTGTTTGTTTGGTCTTTGATCATACTATCCTTGTTACTTGAGTGGTGACAGACAGCATTGACCATAGATATTTATTTTGAAAATACTGGATCGAAAATTTATGTTGAGAAATTTTATATTACTGACTTACTTGATGTTATTATATTGTGACATTTTTGATTTTTTTTTTAAACTAAAAATTTACAAAATCAATGGGTATTGGATAGCTATGGTCGATTTAAGGGAATGGGCGGTTACTCGGCTGAGTGACAGTGACGACATGTGGAAAAGGAAAAAAAAAGTATTTTAAAAAAAGTAAAAAAAAATTGATAACAAATAATTATAATTAATAATAATAATTAATGAATAATAATGGATAAATAAATAAACAAATCTCTGGTGAGTTGACGTGTTGTTCTTGTATTGTTTTGTATTTATTTTGCTTATATAATGCATTTGCATAATGTTGATTGACTAGATGATCATTTGTGGAAAAGTGTGTGGAAGGGTCTTAGTTTTTCCTATGGGGAAGATTTAACCCGGACATGAAATTGGAAGTTTAAAAGATAAATAATAATTAGTCGCCTGAAATATCAATACAAATTGAAAATATCTCCCGAGTAAAAATAAATACCGCCAACGGGAATTGAACCCGTACCTTCTGATGTCCGGTTAGGTGCTCTGAACCACTGAGCTATGTAAACGTTAGTTAAAAAAAAAAATTGAAGAAAAAAAGGCACCGGAGACCAAAATTTTATTTTCATTTTTTTACTCCAAATAATGTCAGGAATCACTGGTTAAAGTAAGTCATGTAAGCCCCTTAAAACCCTGTATAATAGGTTTCATGACATGAAATAAACAAACAACGTAAACGAACATCATAAATCAGTTGTGTCAAATAATGTATGATCGATGACTAGAAAAAAATAATACTAATTTTTATTTTGTGAATAATGGCGTTGAGTTGAAAAAACTTGATATATATATTTTTAGTACAGATTTATGTTATTGCGTTTGAGCACGGATCGGCCCCGAATGCGTGATCATATGGCTGCTGGTCGGCTTTACTGAATTCGACCGTATTTTAGGTCTGAAAAATTGATTTGAGAAAAAGAAAATCACGTGTTCCTGCTAAAATTCCTAATCGCTAAGCACCAAGTCAAATTATAACAAATTAACTATTCTGGAGGCCTTGAGGGAAAATTTTCCTCAGTCACTTTCTCATCTTTGAAGATGATGCACGGAGAAAACTTACTGACATAAAATATTGATGATTTATTAAAAGTCTTCTCAAATTATTCGTATTCCTGTTAAGGCGATGCACTATGTAGTAATGCAAAATAATGTGTTTTTGGGTTGAAAATTTGGAAACCTAGAAATGTTTCAGATGCTTTAATTAAATACTGCGAGTAGAATACATCTTAGCCTTTAAAATAATCGTTTTTTTTATTTATAGATAGGTATTTTTATAAGCCCAGTAAAAAATAATGTATAAGGCCTCTGAAAACTGCTTTAAAATTCAAAATCTCCTACTTGCGAACCCATTTTCGGTTATGATTTATTGTATAATGTGGCAAATTAATTAATTAATTTATTTATAAAATGATCGGAAAGAAATTAAATATTTATGCCTGAACATCCGCAAAATAAAATAAAATCTATTTTGGCCATGTTTTTTTCTTGCATAAATCAAAACAGGCGGATGGTGTTAAGCGGGAATTTAAACCTTAAAGCCATCTGCGTAAGGGCTGTTATTGATAGCGGCTCGATTTAAAATATTACACGACCTAGTGCATCGCCTTAAAATTGGACTGCAGGCCTTTAACGAATGAATTGACTATAAACTATCAGTAAAACAGGAATGTGTTATGACAATGTCGGAACACGTATTCATAAAAATTCTAATATTTTCGCAATTTTCTGCGTGTGTGAGGGGTGTTTTTAAGGAATGCAACAGAATGAAGTTCTGGGCAGGAAAAAGGTATGAGGGGTGAGTATGAATCTGAGGGTCAGCGTGTCCAGGAGTGATGGACGTATGACGATGGTGGGCAGACTTGTCCGCCGCCAAGATCTGTACAAATTTCATCTCATGAACCCGGCCACCCCTGCTAAGTCACCAAACGTAGCGAATCACTTGGGGTGACCTGTGGCAGAGGTTTTAGTTATCTAATTAATGGTTCGCGGGGCGCGCTACCCATTTCCATTTTTCCATTTATTGATTTCTTTTTTTTTTATATTCCTATACAATTCAATTTTGAAGGTCAATTTTTAAGGTCCATCTTACTTAACAGTCAACTTCACAACACATTGAACGCTAAACTTATATTATCCGAAAAGAAAAAAAAGGCGTCATCTTTTTTTCTTAAATTAAAAAATGTTTTGATAAAACTAACTGAAAACTTTTTGTTATAAATCTAGAATTCTATATAATTTGAAAAACCGAAAAAAGTTAGCACTCGCCCCTGTTACATCCCTACTTCATTTAATATCAATCTGTCGCCTGCGCATGGCGCGAACATACTATTTTTTCAATCAATCCGAATCAATTTTAGTATTTCGCGCGGAAACTCTCTCGCCTAGTAATTAGGGGGGGCAAATTGGATTTATGTTTCGAATCTGAAGTTAAACGGCGTATAAATCATCCGCGCTTTAGTTGGCCCGCTAGGCATTTCAATTATTATTAGTTGTCCGTAGTCGGGACTAACCGCTCCGCTCGTGCTCGAATTGTTCAGCTCATGTCACCACCGCCGCTCACCCCCGCCGCAGCCGAACAGGCCTGCTATTCTGGAGTTAAACGATCAATCGTTTTCGTATGCGCCGTCTTCGAGTGAAAAACTACTAGTCGTCGCGACTAACTTTTTCGAATGTTTCAATTTTACGTATTCTTGAGCGTCGAACGGTCGAAGTTGGTAGAAGAGATGATTATATTGGCACCCCTGTGAATATTGTCTATGTTCCTGATGTTTTTGGGATTTCTATGGTGTGACTGTCAAACAGACAACAGTTATTCGTTATTCAAAACAGAAATGGCTGCGGGTCATATTACAAATTGCCAAAAACAACTCTTAATTAAGCTTGTAAGCTCCGATAAAGACTTAGTAAGTGGGAAATTTTCACCCACTTTTACATTTGCGGAATCCGCGCGGTAAAACAAAAATTGACAGCTAGACTAGATTTTGACAGCCAATTCCATAGAAACGCCAACAACCTACCACTCGCTGCCCTGTTTCTACTGGTTGCACCCAGTAGATGTTGTGTGGAATGACTTTTGACGTTTGGCGTCAAAGTATGTACCTTCGACCAATTTCGGGAATAGCAACGACGACCAACGTACGTACTTTCGACGGCGATTACGAGCGCCCTCGATTCAGGAATAGAGCCCCAGGGCACTTGCATGCATTATATTACGAAAAAATCATGTGGATGTATCTTTCTACTAAGGTTTCGAAAATGTTACTAAAAAAATGAGAAACTAATAATTTTTTTTAATAACAAAATAAACATATCCGTTTTTTCCCCACACTGTTTTTTTAAATATAGCAAAACTGAGACGTCTATTGAGTTCGACGTTTTACGTTTATGGTTTGACATCATTACTTCACTCGTGTAGCCTTGCCCGCAAACTTTGTTTTACGAAATTATAATGTAATCTTATCATTCAAAAAATTATTGAAATTGGTTTTGTAATTAACCTGATAATTTGATGGTAGATTTATTCATGATGGCTGATATGACTAACTTCGCATAGCTGTACACGATTTTTTCCCCACAGCTTCGATTCTCGGTACAACGATAAATATGTTTCCTGTAGTTGCAGAAGTATTTATGCACAAATAATTCTTAATATCTACTGTTATTTTTACGATTCTGACTCTACGGTAGTTAATGAATCCATGTTTAAACAATAAAACACAACACTGAGTCCACTCCCTGCTCAAAATATTATGACGCGGAGTTCGTATGTTTATTTGGCTTACGATTTAGCGGCTTAGGCCCCCCGCGCACTAGGCAGCCTGGCTGCGGCAGCGTAGCTGTGGCAACCGAAATATTGAGCCAGTCCACGACCAGTAGTGAGCCTTCCTTCAAACGATATGGAAGAAACTCATTTTCAAGCAAAAATCAACTAGTTTCATAACATTGGAGGGGATCGCACCATTTTCTCAACGGCATATATATAAGGAAACATATGGTTTCCTCCTTCACTGCACACGTCAAGTCAGTAATTTTTATTTTATTTTTAAGTTACATTTTTAACGACTCTAGACCCTCCAATGTCCCTGCATAGTTTCGGAACACAAAATAAGTCTGGCTGTACGACAAGTGAGCGGAGACTGAAGGCAGACATACTTTAGCTTTGTCCCGCTCCGCTACTGTGTAATCATGCGCGATCTAATGTCTGTCGCAGACAGGAATTGTTTGCCGCCTAGAGGGTAGGCTCCGAAGAGCCATCATATGTTGGATTGGCTGCCTAGTGTGCGGGGGCCCTAACAAAAAGAGTTTTTTAAACTGATTTTTTACAATTTATTTTCGCAACCA
Organism: Hesperophylax consimilis; assembly: GCF_061612785.1. Lineage (NCBI taxonomy): Eukaryota > Metazoa > Arthropoda > Insecta > Trichoptera > Limnephilidae > Hesperophylax > Hesperophylax consimilis. Next base: position 35,532,959 of record NC_142838.1, on the reverse strand, counting down.
TAAAAAATTATGTCCGGTCCTTCCGATTTGTAAAAAATGGTCAGATTTTGCGGAATAAAATTTTCAATAAAAATTATTAGTAAATAATTCAGAATGTCTGATCATTTTTGCCCGAATCAACTGTTCCCAAGATTCCTATTGATTTATTATTTTTATTGCAAAATATCGATGCTGCTAGAATTTTAATAACAATAACATCAAAATCACGCAAAGCATCAAAAACAAAGCAGCTTTTGTCTACAGGTTCTACCATTTTTCTTTAATATATTAAACATAAAACGGTTGTTGGTAAATTTTGTTAAATTTGATTTCAAAACAATGTCTACCTGTAATGCAATGGTCTCTTCTTCTAATTGCAGCTGCTTCATTTATCATGTTTCCACTATTCCTCCCCTGCATTATCATTTGGGTAATCATTTTGTAGATATCTCAATTTATAACACCCTTGAAAGAGTCAATTTTTTTAAATTTATAAATTCAAATCGAAAAAAAATTTAAAAATTGTAATGCAAGTGGCCTATTGCGAATCGGCGGAGTTTCATAACCCGGACGACCGAGTTCACACGGCCGTTAAATTCACAATATTATTGCAGGTTTATTATGTTATGTTATATAATTCCGGTCAAACAAAGCGATCACTATTTGTGAGAGTTTCTAATGCTTTTGCTGCCGAGTACATTTTTTCACTTGTTTCGCAAATACTAAATACCGGTGTAGTTTAGGGAGCTTATTTTTCACGGAGTATCAATTAGTCTTCATAGGATGGAATATGTAACACTTTAAAAACTTTTATTTCTTATTATCTTCGCATATTGATCAACATTTTAAACGGTTTTCGTATTCTATGCCAGCTTATTTTTTGTCGGAACTGAAAGGCTACACATTTTTTTAGTATTTCTAAGAAAATATGTACTTTATTGTGTCAGTCTCCTATCCAGATTACGCATTCATTAATCAACAAAGAAAACGTAAGACGCGTGGATTTTGTTAGGAAAAAATATCTTTCTAATAAGTTCAGAAAGTTACGTAACTCCTGCATTCCCTTTTCAAAATCATTGACAAAGAAGCGTCAGACACATAGTTGTACATTTCCGCATTGCAATATTGAATGATAACTTAATTAATTAACAGTATTGCAAAAAACTTTTCCTTGAATTGCATTTTTTAACTCTTTATTTAATTATTAGGACAAGGTTAAAACCGCTGACACAAAAAATATTCGATTAAACATTTAATTAATTTGATAAATGTGCTTAAAACCTTAAACTTAACAAAGTTAACTTCGAAGCGTGTTTTAAAGAGCCTAATATATGGTTTTAAATGTGATTATGTCGCCTACTTGTCCCGCAAGTTTGACCATTAAGAGTCCCAACCACCCCCGACTTTCCGCCCCCGTGTTCTTGGCGGGACCGTTTAGCCGTCTGATTTATGCTAATGCCCCCTGAATATTCACCACCCCTGTGAGATACACCCTTACACTTTCTCCTGTCATGAACTGTAAGTCCACCGTCGATCTAATATCCAAAATACCCATTCGAGCGTACAATGATACGTAAAGACACGATTTATTCAGCTTGTCTTTATGAACACGCTGAAAATGGGTAAAGGGTTTAAATTTCGGACGAGTAGGTATATTTCAGACGGGTAGGTATATTTCGGACGGGTGGGTGGTTACCGAAATCCTAAAAAGAGGCATATCCATAACAACAATCATCTTTGTTGAACTCAATTTCGCTGTCCGCAACCTGTTTTATGCAAAGTATTTTTCATACAATCTCATTTTCTTACTCGCCCCACTAGACAACGTCTTCTATCTTTTAGAATTTAAATAAAAATATATATTTTTAGATAGGTACTTTTTGCGAATTGTAGATATCTGTGATTTACTCGAACGAGTTTAGTTTAACTTTGCAAATATAAATCCCTCGGGGCCTCAGCGGATTGTGTGGCCGGAAGGCATTACTGCTACGAGGTTAAAAATTCCTGAAAATTCAACGTTGTTCTGTCTAGTAAAATGCTTATGGGATATACTATTTGGTGATTGGCATTATTTCGATATCCGCTTCGAAAAATAAATCAGTATCATAATTTAAATGATGGTGAACAATTCAATATTCGAATACTTCTCTGCAATTCGATCAGTCCGAAACATTATATACGATTTTATGTATGCTAAGAAGAGAGCACCTCGTTTAAGTTGTCTGTTTTTTTTTCATTTTTTTTAGACATGCAAATCAAAGTCATCGTATTTTGAAAAGACTCATTTAATTCCATTTAAAATTCATGTTTGTCTTCAAAGTTCAATGATTGTAATACGTTTTCCTAATGGCTGATTCTTATTCACCATTTTTAATTAACAGGTAATGCATAGTGCCCGCTCATTAAAGCAACATGTTGACTGCCATCGTCTACCTTTATCTAAAAAAAACCTATCCGTCAGAGCAAAACCAAACATACTAGATCGTTTCAAACAAACAAGGACCGTCCTGCTGTTTGGAGAATGTAATGTCTAGTTACATGTTCATGTTTACCCATCCGTTGTCCATAGTGCCCGTGTGGGAGTCCAGTGCCATTCTGTATTTCCAACGAACAAACACACATTATGTAAACAAGACATTCAACGCAGCAAATCAAACTGCTGTCTATATATGCTAGAAAATCTTTTATAAAAGCTTTTAAATATTCCCTCGTCGATATTATCCTGTTTACACTTTCTGCTTGATGCACTTCGCAGTTTATGTACTGACAGATCGATTTTATTATAATCTGTGTCTTTTTTCGTTGATTTTTTTTTCAAATATTGTTTACTGTGTGGATAATTTTCGCGATTATTTGAAAATACACTTTCGTCTGGCAAATTCCCTGTTCTGAGTAATGAGTTATTTAAGAGTTTTCTTTCCTATTATTTACGCGCAATACATTCAGTATAGTCTCTTAAATTGTCTATTTTATGATATCTACCACAAACTTTGCGTTCTTTCCTTTTACCCCCATCTTTCATTATTTTGTACTAAGTATTAATATCGGCGCATTTAGATTGCCTCATTGAGTTTAACAAAGCGTATATTTTACGATTCTACAGAACCTTCTGTAATTAATGGATCAAATATATTAGATAACTCTAATTTTCAATGGCTTCACAATAAGTAGGAAGAAAATAGTAGGTACGTAGAAAGTGAAAACAAAACATTGTTATACGAATTAAACACAATAACAATAAATTGATCAACAAACTTATTTTCAACAGAGAACAGTGCAATAACAAGGATAGTCATTATGTGATTGTTTTAGAATCGTGACAAAGTGCCAGCATGTATTTAACATCACAAAACTCCGTAATTGACGGTTTTCAGCAATTCACAAACAACACATTTTAATTTGAACTACAGTTTGGTATTAATACACGTATTTAATATCATTTTTTTCTCTAATTATTATTATCCAGTTCTCTGGAAATTTGAATGATAACAACAGTACATCAGTTTCAACACAAATACTTTCCATTTTTTACCACAATTGAACATCAAAGCCTCTCATATTTTACATCTCCTCGTTCAGTTATTCCAACAAATATTATCTCTTCATCATCGACAAATAAATTTCTGTTTTTGAATTGACTGAATGTGTCATTCGTTAGACAATACGTTGCACCAGCATTCTGATCATTCTGTTCAAACAATAACCCATATGAAATTATGTTGATAATGCGACACGAGATATTTGTACAACACCAGTTGCGTTGTTGTTGTTACGTTGGCTACTGTTTAAATAAATGGCATTCCATCGCCCGGACGCTAATGCGTGCGAAAACCTGCAGTAGAATTAAGAAAGTGTGTCTCCATGTATAATATCACAAATGTACGAACAAATGCACTCTTCCTATGAAAAAAAACAGGTAAAATAGATTTGCGTATGGGAGAGCGTTCAGACAAATGAGATAATTGCCTTCAGTGCCCATAAAGCCCCGTTCACAGGGAAGTTAAATGTTTAGCGTGGGAGACATCGCTTAGCCACTCATACGAACACATTCAGTTGGATTATTATTTGCGTTTTTGCAACATTTATGTTTTAATCATGAACCAGCTGAAGTCCTCGGCTTTGCCCGGGCTTTACACAGCTTTTAAAATACAGATTTAAACAGTAATTTCTTTTTATTCTGAATGTCAGAAAGTGTGTTTCATCAAGAAGCATCAAAATTCTGCTAGGTGTGGGGAAAGGGGATGTGGTAGGTTTTTAAAAAGCCCATGTAGACAGTGACCTTCCTCGTGTTTTGAAGGTCAAGTGTGCAAATTTTTAATCAATCTCGGAATTATACTGGAGATTTGTATAAAAAGTCCGTCAGCTACAGACACTCTTCTTTATATAAATTGATAGAAGAAGATTTTCAAGTAGACGAAGAGTTGGAGAGACAATATCATCAAATTATTTTTAAATAGTGTTGCAGACTCTGGGCTTTACAAAAAAACGTGTTTTAAATTTTACCCAACTGATAAACAACCATTCAACCCACGTTAATTTTTATTATCCGTTTTGTAAAATTTAAAACACGCTTATTGGTAAGGCCCAGAGTGTTTTATTTTCATTGAATTGTTTATTTTCACGCATACGTAATTCCAAATATCAACCTTTGATCAACGACAAAAATTTGTTTATTTTTTGCGATACCCCGCAGGATATGTGATGATTGTACTATCTGAGTCTTGAAGAGGCCAGGTGTAATTCAAGGAGGAATGCCGAAAGCTTCACATCTTATCTGAGCTGTTTCACAAAAGCATGAGGAAGAGAAACTCTGATTCTCATGCTGCCACCAACAATCAGTGTTCCGCTCTTGTCCATCTAGTTTCTCTGTATTGCGCTGGTTGACATGACATTTGTTGAAGCTGAAATAAACGGCATTAGCTAACTTGAACGTCAAGAGATTTTCGTGGCCGCTGGGCAAAATTACTGAAGCTTACATTACATCTTGACGCCATACTATTGCCAGATTCTATGCTGAACGAAGCTAGCGAAAATTCCATCGCTTTGAACTAGAGAATCAACAGCTGTGTTGCGACTGAATCCGTCCCCTCAGGCAAGAGAATGGAAACCGTATCTTAAAACGATTGTAATTGTATTCACGAAGAATTTAAGTTGTATTGTTGTTCTTTTTGTATGCATTGATATAATTCGTTTACGATTCCGGAGTGCATTCCTATTAGGTGGCATTAAAATCACGACGGCGAAAGTTCCATCGCGCTAAAAACTCTTGTGAATGGGACTATAAAATTGGTTTTATTCCCGCTCGCTTGCATAAAAGTAACAGTAGCATGACGTCAAACGGTAGGCAAAAAATCCTTTACAAAATTGTTCCTCGATAATTCCGGTATCCGGTGTGATATAGTACAACGCTGAAGTAAATTCAATAACAAATTGCGCCTTTTCGGTTCTATAAAAAGCGTTATAAATGTGACCTTGCTTCCCTGAACATTGTGTTGCGTAAAAATATACTGATTTTTGAGTATTTTTTTTGGTATTTGGGTCAATACACACGTCGCGTCGCGGGTAGTTGGGTGCGTCAATCCTCGGTCGTTCTGCCTGGTTCTGCTGCTCAGCTGTCACGGGCGGTGAGCAAGTAGAAGCAGAAGAAGCAAGAAGTGCCAGCGAACAACCGTTGACACTCTGGCCGCTTCGCCTTCTGGCCACGGGGGTAGACAGGCCGTGACGGACATCGCAGTTGTGCATTTGCAAATTAGTTCATAATGTGACAGGCCCATACTTCTTGCTGGATCACATCATGTGGTCGGTTATTCTGTATACACAGAAGTCAATAAGTGTACGCTTATTACTAAAGTAGATGACAGAACCAACGATTATGTCAAATTTAATTAAATAATATTGTTGAGATCTTGTAGATACATTCGAATCAGTTTTGTGGTACCTAACATCATACTTTATAATGCTTCGCTAATTTTTGTGAAATACAAATTGAGAAAATAACTTTGAACTCTTTTGCCTATAATGACCTTAAATGATATTTTATAACCATCGATCAATAAAATACCTAATCAAACGTCAAGTTAATATTTTAAAACAAATATAAAGATTGTTGGCGTGTTTCGTGATCCAAATATTTGCCTAATCGAGACTTAAATGTGTTTACGGAATTCAAATGAGACGGAGTGCTTGGCTATTGGGCTAAATAGAACATTTGTTTTCATTCATATTAGTATGCACGGGGAGAAATCGATTTTTGCCCTCAGGATAAATTAACTGACCTTCAATTTACGAATGTTCTATCGATTTGCCTTGATAATACAAAGGATTTTCGTTGTAATGCAAAAATCTTCGGATTTTCTTGAACACGTGTTCCGATATTATGATAATATATTCGTAATTTACTAAAAGTTTATCAGGTCACTTGTTAATTCATTCGTAAGGCCATGCAATCCAGTTTTTATCGGAATTATCAATAATTTGAACAGATTCTTAACTTAGCAATAGTTATTTTCTCCGTTTGGAAGGCACTACTAGTGTTATTCTTTGTTCTATGTTTTAGAAAAAATACCGGTATGAGTGGATGTTGCATACCTTTTGTGTAACGACAGAATTGTGTGGGATAACATATCAGAAATAGGGCAGGAAAGAAAAGCATTTATGATTATTGCATTTTTTCAATTTCCAGCTGACCTGACCGCATAAATCGATACCTCAACTTAAAGTTGCCGCAATTATTGCGATATTGGCAACTATTCTCTCGTGACCGTTTAAAACAATCGTTTCAGATTAACATCGCGTAAAAACATTATTATTATCATTTATCTTTCTGCTCCATGGGCCATATCGCGTAACAATGGTAACCGACCAGATATCGATAGCCATCCCGGCTATTGTTTCAGCAAGACTTATTAAAGTGATCACTTCGCAATATGTTTCCCCTGCGAGATGTTACTGAGAGGGTGTCCTATTACATTTGCTGCTTCATCTATCATCTGTACCACAAATCTATCATTTGTACAACAAGAATAGCTACACGCAGGGGGGTGTTGAATAAGAATGATAGGCAATGTACGAGTATTATTATTATTGCCTATGTAACTATAGCTTGTTGGTTTATTTCTGGTGGCCGCAGGCTCCACGGCTGACTACCAGTTATTACTGATCTGATCACGCAGAAGCTGTTACAACACGTTTGCCATGTTTATCTTTTTACTTTCCTTTGATGTCTTTTCTTTTCCATTTTTTGTATTAGTCGGCATCCGATGAAATCTGCTGCAGGTACTTTCACCTGGTTTGTTTGGTAATGATTCCTATTCAAGCCAAGTTATACAGAATGATCTGCCTGAATCTGATTACACATGCCTATTCGTGTTTGTCATTCTGGCTGCCTAAGCACCGTTCCCAAAGAAGTAACTCGCGAGATGTGTAAATAAAGTTTAGTGAAGTTGTTAATGGTTCGCCCTCGTGAAGGTATCTGCAATGCAGATACAGTAAAGAACTCCAAAACTAACGGAGAGTTAAAGAATCGCGAAAAGTCACGTAAACTTCGACCCCCAGTCGAACAAGAACAACACTGACATTTCGCAGAAAATACCGCTGTTACATTTTTTGTTGTTTGTTTTTGGGGTGTTATGCCGTGTTGCGCTAACTCCTTCTTTAGCCGACGTTTCGGACAGCGTTGCAGTGTCCATCATCAGGGCAGATCCGGCAGATCCGGTAGATCCGAAGATGTTCGGATCTACCGGATCTGCCCTGATGATGGACACTGCAACGCTGTCCGAAACGTCGGCTAAAGGAGTTAGCGCAACACGGCATAACACCCCAAAAACAAACAACAAAAATGCTTTTGGCCGTGAGAATCTAAAAACTTACCTGACTACCGCTGTTACAGTTTTAAAAAAAATATATATTCTATCAATTGCTAGCGGTCCGTGTGCAACTCCGGAATTCAGATTTTTTGTTATGATTTCGCGTATTGGTGGAGTGTTTTTTTTTATCTATATCTCTATTTATGCAAAGAATAGCGTCTGTGGTGGGCGGCTTAGGTTTGTTGTTTTTTTATACAAATCTTCTGTTTATTTCGAGATAAATTAAATTTTGCACACTTTGATGTTCAAAACCACGCCTACCCTTTTTCCCAACCCTTAAAGCAGAATGTTGATACTTTTTGATGAAATTTTGCACACTTTACAAATTAGAGAAAAATTACTGTTTACATCTAATTTCGTAAAGTTGCTGCTAGTTTTAAATAAATGTATAAACACGTCGGTGTTAGTGGAAAGAGATAAGTGCATTCATAGTCCACTGTGAAAACGTTCATTTAGTAAGCTTTATTTTGTCGTTAGAACTTTTCATCTCCCCGGGCATCTGAATGCAATGCAGTGTCTTCTATAAAAGACGTGATACAAATCATAAAACACGCAATGTAAAGACATACAGGAAATTATTTTTCGAGTGTGAGTAAGCACCGATTTCATTTAAGCAATTAAATAAACTGATTGAAATTAGTACGCTAATCAGTAGATAGTGCATAAAGCCTCCATAGTTTCGAGGCTCTTGATTGAAATGTTTTCTTTTCCTAGATTTTTTATTTAAATTATATAACTTGCTTCCGTCTTCGTTTGGAGGACTTTACGCCATACTTGAAAATAATTTTATCCGGCAAATTGGCGTTAATTCAATCAAAAAGGTCTCTGTATTGGACCAGAACCAAACTAAAACGAAATAGCCAAGAGTAATTAGTTTACTCGTTTAGTTTATTTCCATGAATAATTAGACGCCTCAGTGGCTAACTGGAAGCATTGTAAATCTTCTGTTATAACATATTTTAATTCAGTTACGGGGGAAATAATGTAATCACAAATGCCTTACTTTTGCTGTTGACGTAGGTGAATAATTGTACATTGTGCCTTCTTGTAACAGGCTGTTCGAAAATTAATGGTATTACAATGTAACATGCACGGAGAAAAATGAGTATTAGTGATTTATTAAAATCCTGTTAAAAACGGGATTGCAGGCCGTTTCCTAATAAACTTTTAGTACATTCATAATATATCGGAACACTTGTTCATGCACCTGCGTTTGTCCCGACAATATACAATGTCGAAATGCGAAAATTAAACGGTACACGGAGAAAAATGCGAACGGTTTTTTTTAATGAAAATACTGTGAAAAATTTGACTGCGGACTAATTTCCTAATGAAATAAAATGTAGTTATTTAGAATATATCTAAACACGTGTTAGCGCAGGTGGCCTTGTCCTATTAAATATAATGGACGAGATGCGAAAATATTATTATTTTTATGAACAAGTGTTCCGACATCGCGATAAAACATTCGCATTTTACTGAAAGCTTTTTAGGAAATCTATCAATTCATTATTTAAAGGCCTGCAATCCCGTTTTTAACAGAAACTATAGTTTGACCAGATTTTTAATAAATTAACAATATTTTATATCAGTAAGTTTTCTCCGTGTACGAATGCGACGTCTGTTTGAGGTTGAATCATAATTTTATGTTTTTTTATTATTTTTTTTCTTTAACGCCCAGAGGGCTTTTACATGGTTGGTAGTATAATTTTAATTTGACAGATACTTTAAAACATAAAACATAAGAATAAAATTACATTTGATAAAAGCTATGCAACAAGTCATACAAATACAAGAAACAAAAACAGAAAATTACAGCTATTTGAAGGTTTACATGATGTGTTTAGGAGTATTGTTGAAATAAATGTTTTAAATGATCCACAAAACTTGCCAAGTTGGTATTGAATATGTCATTTCATATGTTGTTGAAAATCTATTTTATTTAAAGAGTTGATAAGGAAAACCAAAATAGTTTTTCGATATCTCCAAAAGTGACGAAGTTATGAGCTTTAAAAGTGGTCAAAATTTACACAATTATGTCTCGTGACGTCACGCAGTAGAATTCATAATTCGTACGGCATTGATGCAGTACTACCTCGTATGTATATCGATGTTGAATGGGAATTGAAAGATTTCATAACAATTTATCAGTAAAGTACGAATATTTTATGAGGAAGTCGGAACACGTATTCTTAAAAAAATTATAATATTTTCGCATCCCGTGAACAAGTTTTCAGATATATTCTGAATTAAGAAATTGGCCTGCAGTGACATTTTTCACAGTATTTTGACTTAAAAAAATCGTACTCATTTTTCTCCGTGTACCGTTATAATGAGGGATTTTTTTGCCTAGAATCGATTATACGTTTGTTCTGTAGGCTTCTAAATTTGATTACGATGTCAAAACTTATCGTTTTAACATTCTTTATAATTATGGTATTTCAATCAAATTTGCTAGAATAAATTTTGTTTGCGCTATTTTTTTTTATCCATCCCAGTACTTAGTTTTCCTAGGCGTCTTACATCCTTCACGAAGGCGTGTGATTTGTTCTCCCGTTTCCGCTAGAGCTGCCATTGCCTCTGCCCACTGCGAGCTTCCGGACACCCTGTGGACGTCTTCGTGAAAATTATCGTTCTGCTAAATAGTTTAGCATAATATAATGCCTAAAACTTCCATCATGACTCGTGGGCGTAATGCAATAATAAATTAATAAATGTAATATACACTTAGATAATTTCGTATTATGATTTATTATGAATTCAGCTTATTTGTTGTATTTATTACAAAACAAGCGTTATATTAGAATAATAATGCATTATTATTTCTTATAAAATAATTTGATAGCCATTTTAATGTTTTTTTTCCTTTTCAAAATTAATTATTTTGAAAGTTTCAACGCACATTAAGATATTTCTTATTCAGATAGCGTGCCAGAGCGAGCGTTTCGATTAAATCGTTAAAATTAAAACGATGCTAAAATTATGTTTCCGCTTTGGTCGTTTTACCGTTTTAGTGTTTGGATTAATTCGTAAATTTGTCAAATAATTTTTGTTATTTGTTTTTGGGGTGTTATGCCGTGTTGATGTGTTATTTAAATAAATAAATTAAATAACACATCTGCCCTGATGATGGACACGGCAATGCTGTCCGAAAGGTTGGCTAAAGAAGGAGTTAGCGCAACACGGCATAACACCCCATAAACAAATAACAAATACTTTTGGCCGTGAAAATCTTAAATCATATTTTTCAAATAATGTTCGCATCGATGTTTTGATACCAATCCTGATGTATGGCAGTGAGCAGAAAAGAATTCGTAAATAATAATAATTTGGATGATTTTTATAGCGCTGTTTTTGTGCAAAATCACCTAAAGGGAGCTGTACAAGTATATTATACATTTCTACTATGTTATTACTAACTATATATGGAGATAATATACAGTACAATACTTACCTGGTAGGTCACTTGAGATTAACACTTAATTAATATTAACTAATTGTTTATTATCGAAATTTAGATACAGGACTTAGGACATAATTGAATTTAACTGGACTTTCTCTCAGGAATGGTATTAACTGAAAGAAATAGAAGTGTGATCCCTGAGGCGTATGTGTGTTAAAGTTAAAAACCATTTAATATGATAGGTTAACGAATGAGGATATCCAATAATAATTCAAGCATAGTGAATTTGTTAAGAAAGCATCGCTTTGATGGGTTGAAAACATTCAGCGTATCGACGGAGACAGAAGTATGATGAACAAGTGGATAAAATAAGGAGTCGGAGACGTTCCAGGAAGATCTGACACAGTAGGAGTATACATAAATCAAATGCTCGAGGCGGTTCATGTCGAGAGCCAATCAATAATACTAGAGTTTAATGTTATATGTTTCAGAGCAGACACGTGTGGCATTCTATCCTCTTTGTCTACATAAAATTCCGTTTTTTTTAGCTAGCTACTAGTATTACTACACGGTGAAAAATGAGTAATGCTGATTTATTGAAAATATCTTCAAATTATTAGTCATCCTGTTAAAAACGGTACTGTCATCCGCTTCCTGATAAAGTGTTGGTAAATTCGTAATAATGTCTGAAAACATGTTCATCCACCTGCGTTTGTCTTAGTAATTGATCACGACGAAATGCAAAAATGTTAGGACTTCTATGCACACGTGTTCGGACATCGTGACATTGGTATTTTACTTAGATTTTATCAGGATACCTATCAATTCATACGTTGATGGCTTAAAACCTCGTTTTTAACAGGTAAACTAATAACTTGATGATCTTTTTAAGAAATAAGCATTTTTTTATCAGAAAGTTTCTCCGTGTAATGTTATTATTGTATGAAAAATAGTATAACGTACGAACTTCCATTTTATTTAGAATAATGAGTAATGAATGTGTTATCAACGAAAAAATCTTTCATATCATTTATGTGTTGTTGATTAATTGGCTTCCAATGTCGAAAATATTGCCTTGGTTGATGGTTAATGTCAATGGAGCCAATGCCATTGCCATTTACAATTTACATAACGCTCTTGACTCTCTTTACCCGCCGTATAAAGCCGCGTTACAGCTTTATGTTTTTTTCCTTCGTTTGCTTTCACTTGCTGACAGTTCAAAACAGAATGGTAGACGCCTTACTATATGTTTCAGCCAAGGCATGGCGAATATGTCTACATGTATGCAGTATAAACTAGACAATCATAGAAGGTCAAGCGTAGATGATGTGCAAGAGGCGCCATTCGCTTGTCACGATTTGAACGTGTGATGCTTAATCATTTCAGACCACCTCGACACTTATGTAGACAAGAACATACTTATATTCTCTATACTATATGTTCTCTTTTAACCCTCCCGCATCAAAGGGGGAAATGCACACCCCCCAAACAAAAGTCTTGTGCGATATCTAAGTTGTGGTTTTCTATAATTTAGGTTAGAAAAATTCGTCATTAATCCATCTGAATTTTTTTTAATATCTCATTACATTTTTTTAATGATATTAAATACCTAATATTAATACAAATTTGACGAAATTGCTCTCCCTTTCTCCCACGGATCCTCCTTTTTAATTACACACCGCAAAAAAGCCGGGAGCGCGGACATAAATAAGTGCATTTTACTTGAAATGGCTACAATAATTATGTATTTAAGTTACGCTGAATTTTGCACTATCTCTTTTACCGTTTTGCATTACTCAATGATTGCCTGCTGGGCGAAGTCCTATTAAAACGGCAGGTATACGAAAATAATAACTGCTATCTGAATTTTACTGGAAAGGGCAAAACAAATATTAAGAGACACGATCGCCCCGCGATCGATGGGGGACCGTAGTTACCCCCTTTCGGATGATAACGTGAGTTTTATTTTCAGGCATGTAAAATTCAAAATCGCTAGCCAAAACTCCACCCTTCTGATAATAGTAATTATTAGTGATAATAATTCCACAATGGAGACTGTCACCAAAAAATACGGCAAACTACTAAAAAAGATACAATTTTTCTGAATATTATCTGTTTTTTAAATTTCATTTCAGTCTCCCCGTAGACATGATTACTGTGTAAACAGCCCCGACATGAGCGCAATTCAATTATGGAATTGTAACGTTGTGTTTTTTTAACCCTGTACGCTCCTTGAAATTAGATTTGGGTTTCCCTGTAGACTAGTGATACTCGTGCTCGTACCTTTTTTTATTACCTAACGAATCTATGTAAAACTCGACTAGAATCAATGGGGTATTTTCACAAACTATGAATACCGTTAAAAATGTGTGGAAATATTAAAGTTTGTTATTCTGATTATGTTTATCTCACTAAAAACTTGTAATTTTCATTCATAGTTGATATTTTCAAAAATGATCTGAAACCGCATATTCCTAAACGTTTCCAACTGGCTTCAACATTATTATGACACAGACACCGCCAAATGTCTGGTAAGATAGCTGCCATCAACGTCGCCGAATTCACGCATAAAAACTAACGTATCGTTTTGGCGGCAAATGGAAAATGACTCATTTTAAATCGTTATAGAAAATTTATTCGTCAACATAAAAATACCATCCTTATCAAATTTTTTTTCGGGCATTACAAAAATCTGAAAAGACATTATTGAACTGATTCACCGATTAAAGAGATTCGTCCATGAATCAAGTTAAGCTGTGTGTAATTTTGTGTGTTGTTGAAGTCAATATGAACCGATTAATTATGAACGATTTATGGCTGCGCGTGTGAATGTGAATTGTTAATATTGAAGTATCGATCTGTACATTTGTATATAGTGGTGTTATATTATAATTTACTCTAAAATACGCCGTAATATACATATTTTATTATTCGATACAAGTCCTGAAATTTTCACTTAACAACACCAGAAATAATAAATGATACCATCACAAACCCGTGAAAAATCACGGAATATAAGTTTTTAAATCTGGTTAGTGAATAACGCTTTCTTGAAAATGGAACAGCGTAGACCCCTGAAAAATCTAACTTTACTTGTCAAGAGTAATCATAAAAATTTTAAACGAAAAAGATACACTTTTCAAATATAGAATGAAAATAATTTTCTTGTAAAAAATATTATATTGTATGTAGGTAGGTAATTTATCGCTTGCCTGAACTTATGACACATCAGTTCTATTTTTGAAAATGACAATTGAAATAATTTTATGTTAAAATATTATATTATATGTAGGTGCTTCTTTATCCCTTGTTTGAATTCTTAAACAAACCGTTGAAATTTTAAAGCAAATACGAATTCTAGAGTTCATTGAACCACAGTTAAGCTAGACACACACAACCCAAATGAGTATTTTTAATGACATTCAAGTTTATTTTGAATAGCTTTACATGTTAATACAATTCGAAATCAATAATACTCATTTTTAGGTACATAACAGTTAGATGACACATTTCACATGGGTAAAATAATTAAAGTTACTAAAAAGAGCATTTTGCATGTGCAAATATGCAAATCAATAAGTATAATCTGGTATCTGGTGATGTGTAATGTAAATCTGTACGTGTACACATCATAATCGAGCTTCATTTCCATCCGCGTGCGGGAATCTGGTCCCACAGTGACTGCCTTGTCTGCCGTGCTGACTGCTTGGAGGTATAGATATACAGGGTGTATCGGCAAGTACCCGACAAACTTTAACCATCTATTCCTCAGCACATTTGGAGTAAAAAATGTTATGGGCGCTTTGCTGTCCAGTAACATTTTTTTCCATTAAAAACAAAAAATAAATAAAAAATCCACACTCCGTCACTGTCATTTGCATTGTGTCTCGCGTTCAACAGCTGTTATTAGCACGTGTGTCAAAAAGTGTCCTCGCTCTTTCATACACACTTAATAATAATAGTTAAAAATGAGACGAATGGTGCCGTGCCATTTCGTTGTGATTGTAAAAGCGCGCCAACGTAGGTACGTACGTACATTATTCAACGAAACTCGAACAAAATATTGCCAGATGGTTTTCAAACTTTTACAAAGGATAAAACATTGGTGACATGTGGTGAAAATATGAATAATAAATTTTTTATTTAAAAAAATGTTTCTGGACAGCAAAGTGCCCATAACATTTGTACTCCAAATGTGCTAAGGAATAGCTGGTTAAAGTTTGTCGGGTACGTGCCGATACACCCTGTATAACTCAATGGATGAATGCTGGTTGACTTTTACTTCGCTCCGAGCTTCATCAACTTCAGTGTGCAACTCGCTAATTTTTCGTTTTCTTTTCTTCTCCAGGTGGCGAAGTCGGCTGGGGCCGGCGCATGCGCGCTCCGTCATGACGCTACACTGGTGGATGCACTGGTTCTGGATCACCGCCATCACAGTTTCTGGTAGGTCCAACATCATATTACACGACTGCTAACACGGTTGAATTTGGCAGCCACCTCTCGTCTGGAGCCTCGAAATATTTGATTACCCAAGATTTTAATTGACAGATTATCCTTTCTTCGCAAACGGATTGCAAGCTTAAGAGCACACGCTTCGGATGGGGATGATGCCTTGTTCAATCTTTATTTAAATGGAAGTTCCTGCGATGAACTAGTGGCATTGATCCCAGCACTTGAGCACAGTCTTGAAACACCCCAAACGCGCGCACAAGATTTGTACACGGTTGACAAATATCACATGAGAACGAATCGTTTCTATGACGTTCTGTGTTTCCTCCCTCTAAACTGAAGGAACCTTCCCCCAGAAAGACCCTCCACACGCATCTCCAAAAATGATACAGAGATGATGTCTAGAGTTAATGTGAAAAATCTTATTATTTACCTATCATCTGATCAAAATATGTATAATTTCGTCCCCAGCCAAAAGGTTGATTTTCGACAATAGCAACAAATTTCAACAAATGATGTGCGTTGGTATCTTAAAAAGTAGATTTGCAATCCACTTTTTGTGTTAGAAAGGGTTTAAAAAGGTTTCGAGTTTTTTTTTCATAAGGGTGTGCGGTTCCTCCCCGTGACTGTACCCTATTAATGTTTTCCTGGGAATGGTTACTCCTTGCAGCTAAAAGGGATGGTGTGTTGCTTCCCATTAATTCAGGCCATTGTGATATTGTTTCGTCAACTCTGCCATATCGGAGAATCTTTAAAGCCTTAATTTTCCGGGTAACTATCTAAGGCAGCGTCGTCTTATATTGTATTATCTTCCTGCATGTAGAACTAATCTGCCAATAATCAAATACAGGGTTATAGCATTCAAGAATTGAAAAAGTATCTGAAAATGAATATAGTTTTAATTACATCTATTTGAATTTTTTTGTTCGGGAATGAATGCAAAACTTTGAAGCGCAAATCAACGCGCTTCCAGACATCCGATCGAGCTGAAACTCAAAAGATATACTGATTGTCGATGTCAGTGCAATTTAAACCAAGTGCTATCTGGTGAAATCACGTACAGACACGCGGACATATACGCATTTTTCTAAAATCGGAGGACATTGCAGCAGTTAATATACTAAATGAAATCGTCAAGGTTGTTAGCCCGGATGACTCCAGTAGAGGAAGAAAGTACAATCCTTGGTTAAACAAAGAAAGTTAAAAAAAATATGTATAATAGTAAAAAAACTTTTTTAAGGGTTGATTTTAATTCTCTTCGATTTAATGTTCATAATTTCTTGTGAGCCTTTTTTACTTTCGTTCTATTGTTATTTCTTATGCGCATTAAATACATATACCTGTATTTTTAAGAATGTAAAATCAAAAAGGTTTTCACGAATCCGCAGGACTGAATTCGAAACTCCATTTGAAAGAAGAAATAAAAGCACTTAGCCGATTTTTACTCAAATGTTCATGCATGACCTCCCGATAAAGGGATAACCGGGTTTTGAGGAAAATAGATTACGCGACAAATTTGCTCGATAGCAGATTCTGTTTGAAATATCTGACAGGTTTAGGGTCTCTCCGTAGAATCTCGGCATTAATATGAAAAAAATGAACGTTGGCATTTCTGTCATCGGATAACACCAAATATGCCATTTATCTCGCTCCTATTCCTTTTTGGATGTCGATAAAATCCTTAATACGTTTCCAAACCGCTCACTACACCTGCATATGGCAGCTCGAGGTCGCAAGTCGCCACAATGGCCACCGTCCAGCCTCCAGTCTGGCCAAATCGGACGAACTTTTAAACGCGGCCCTAACCTTGAATGTAGATTACTGCGCAAATCCACCATTGCATGTTACCTACTCCGAAAGTAGTGAATGACTTGACAATAATATTGTGACACGGATTTTTTAAAACGGTAACTTTTTCAATGCTTTTTTGTATCCACGGTAAAATACTACAGTTGAAAAATAAGATTCAATTGTTCATTTTGTAAATAACAAGTAATTAATTTGTATTTTATTGAAACGTTTTCCATGAAAATTTAAATTAACTTACTGTATTCCAGGAATTGACAATCTCCGTAAAATCTTATTTCAGCCTTATTCAAAGGTAGGCCTTTGTTTCGTTTATTGACTCACGTAATTCCCTACCTTCTTATTAGATAACAATTATAGAGATCTCGAGTTCCTTCTGTAAGCTCTCCGTTTGACACGTTTTACGTGCAGTATTTATTGTTATAAATTCAACCAGGAATCTATTTTTGGCATTCTAAAGAAGCAAGATATGTTGAGAAACATAAAATCCTTAGTTTCATAAATTCTTCTAATTTGGAATATTATAATAAATCAATGATTAATGCCCTTTTCACTTTTGGATTAAAAAAGCTCCCGGCGACTTTTACTAGTTATTATATATTTTTAACGAGGCATTTCCATAGTAAACTTGGCGTTTTTTACTTAGTTTATAAAATAAATTTTCTCTGTCGAGCCCGTCACCCAAAGCGAATTCTCGCGCTTTTTGTAATTATGTCTGACGTTAACATTTCCAGTATGGGGATATTTTCAATCAGACAGAAGGGTTGAAAACTTAAAATAATAAAATTTGGTACATGTGTCCTATGAATATAACCCGTTAATAAGAAGCCCAACAAAATTCAGGTCTAAACTAAAAACTTACCACCCACAACCTTAAATTAAATATACCTTCGTGAGAGTAGCATTACGTTATTAACTTTTTGACCGGTCAGTGGTTGAGTGGGCATAGCGTTTGGGTCTCACCCGAGCGTCGCGTGTTCGATTCCTCGGCTGGCTAAGTCCTCCATCACAACACAAGCAACATTTTCGGCTTTCTGTGGTGGTAGTAGGGGAGACCTGTACAAAACCGTATACCGGGGTAAAACCGTATTTCTCTATAAAAGCTTTATTTCTTTAAATATTCCCGCCACGACTTCCGCCCATGTTAAGCCCCCAAATCAACGCAAGTCAGCAGAAACTTGTTAAAACAAGCCTACCCGCTGGAGAGATAAAACGCTTATTAAGTTTTTCGGTGATCTGATCTAATTTTACAGTTATTGAAATAATTAATAGTGAAGTTTATATCATTTGCAGGTGAGTGACATATCACATACTATAATTATGTATATTTTAAATTTGATTAAGTAAAACATTTGGGTGATTTTCGTTAAAAGTTTAACATTTGTGAAAGAATGTGTGAATAGAAATTTCTCGGGCACAACCGTACGGGGTAAAACCGGCCAGTATACGATTTTGACCAGGAGTATTTTCGTTGAAGCATTTTTTTATGTGTTTACAGACGTTATCATCATGCCTCGTAATTACCAAAGAAAAACTACAAGTCAAGACTAGAATACGCAAAAAATTAGAGTGTCGTCCCAGGAACTATGGGTTACCTAAAAGTATCAGAAATCTACGGAGTGTCGAAATCACTCGTTGGTCACGTTCTTACCATGGAACGTCGCCTATTTGGGATAACTTACAAAGATCTTCGAAGCTTAGCATTCGAGTTGGCGGAATCCAACAAAATAGTGCATAATTTCAACAAAATTGAGAAACTGTATATGGTATACGGTTTTACCCACCCCCCGGGGCAAAACCGGAAAAATTGGAGGTTTTGTTTTTTTTTTTTAAATACATTTACGAATAAGATTTTCGTAAATTTTTCTATTGTGTTTTGTTCCTTATTAAATTTATTAATAAAAATAATTACTATCAACCTTATCTTATTTTTAATTACTGAACTACAGAGCTTCTGCCTTAGCTATACGGTTTTGGACAGGTCTCCCCTAGGAGATTTTCAAACATTGTTGGGTTATTCGTAACCCGGGAATGTTTGTCTTTCTTATAAAAAAAAAAAAAAAAAAAAATGTATATATATATATATATTTTTTTTTTTTTAAAATTTATTATTTAATAAATGTTTACGTGTTACATTTTTGACATTTTTTAACTACCATACTAGGCTAATGCCCGTGTTGTGGTAGTTATACATGAAATAATAATAAAAATAACATAAAAGAACTAAAAAATACTATTTTATAGAAACATAAGTATGCAAGTATGAATCATACATGAAATAAATATATTGCCTACAATATATCCTAATCACACGTTTCTTATTGGATTTACATTATTCGAAGCCTTACTCCTCAATATGTCTCATACCGAGGGACGAATCACATTTAGGAAGATATTTTTTACAACAACACCAAACAGGAGGCCCTGAGGAACATAACTTCCCTCAGGGAAAAAAGGAGAAGAAGTTCTAGTAAGAAAAGTTATGTGGGGTGGATGGGAATCTAGGGATTAGTGTGTCCAGGAGTGACGGACGTATGAATATATCACTCCCGCTGCGGCGCAAGGCGATGGGTCGAGAGACCAGTTCCAGAGGTCAAAGGGTCGCCCCAAACCAGCCTCTCCAGATCTGGCATGCCACGCGGCTGGTCGAGCAGCGCATCCTGAACACACCTCACCCGACGAACCCGGGCACCACTGCTAAATCACCAAACGTAGCGAGCCACTTGGGGTGACCTATGGCAGAGGTGTTGGTTATCCAATAAATGGTTCCGGGGCGGCGGTACCCAAACCCGCCTCCCAAATTGATAATTCTAATCAAATCCTTGTACTGTTGTACCGCCCAATATAAGATTTGCTTTTCCTCTCCTAAACACGCTCATTAAAGAACATAAATATATGTTATTAAAATAAATACGAGAATTGATAATAGTATTTTCAATTAAATGTTTTCCAATTAGGTATATCAAATTATTATAAGCAATAATTAGTCGCCTGAAATATCAATACAAATTGAAATTATCTCCCGAGTAAAAATAAATGCCGCCGACGGGAATAGATTTCCCGTCGGCATTTATTTTTACTAGGGAGATATTTTCAATTTGTATTGATATTTCAGGCGATTAATTATTGCTTATAATAATTTGTTATCCTTTGTGTAATGCATAAAAAACCTTATCTTATAAACATTAGTTTA
Source organism: Hesperophylax consimilis (assembly GCF_061612785.1). Classification (NCBI taxonomy): domain Eukaryota; kingdom Metazoa; phylum Arthropoda; class Insecta; order Trichoptera; family Limnephilidae; genus Hesperophylax; species Hesperophylax consimilis. The sequence continues at coordinate 35,512,264 of NC_142838.1, read as the reverse complement.
TCATTCAATCAATAATCCAATTATATCCTCTGCGTGCGAATTGTATCTAAACATTTCTAATAAACACTAAACAGTGTTAATCGCAAGTGACCTCCCAGGTAAGTAAGGTCCTGTATGTTATATGCCTGTACAGAATGGAAATAAATATTATTATATGTTCATTGTAAAGTCTAATGCAGCATCACCTTTATTGGTCAAATGCATTGTACATATAGTTTTGTATTAGTGATCGACGTACCAGTGGATGCAATGTTAGCCACAAGTTGATGATAGTTTGTCTAGTCTATAGTTAGTAATAAGATGGAGCATTGTATAAATATATGATAAATTTGTACATCGCCCTTGAGGTGGTTACAAACCATTCAAATATTATTATTTATTTATTTAACGCCCAGAGGGCTTTTACATATAGGTGGTACAATTTTAATGACTGTTTTGAAACATAAGAAAGAAATAATAAAAATAAAATTACATAAAAAAATAATATATGCAAGAAACAAAATTAATAATAACAATAACATAAATTAAAAAATACAGCGATTTGACTGGTTTACAAAAATATAACTTCCATTTAGGAATAGTGTTATAAAATAAGTCTTTTATGTAATCCACAAAATTCGCCAATTTAATATTAAATATATCGACATCACCTAAGTATTGGTTTCCCATAGTGTGAAACCATTGTATTGGGGAGTTCGTATATATTTTTGATAACGAACGTCGTGAACTGTATACTCGGGTCTGTAGCCAACTTCCGCCTCTGTAGTTTTTAGTAGCCACTTGCAAAATCCCGTGTTGCCAGGGTGGAAGATTTCATCGCGCTAAACAGCCCCTTGTTCTGATTGAGGCTTAATTTACCTAAAGCGAACTCGCATAGCTATTCAAGCTGTTGGCATAACGGATACGGAAGTCATTCAGGAACTCTACTGGCGCGCGCGTTCCGCGGTCTTGGTGCGAAAACACTTTGTTTATTTATAATATAGCCAATTATTCTCGGCGGGATCAATTATAATCGTTCTGTTCAATAACCTCAATGTTAAGTGTGGTTCCAGGAACCGATTGTTATTATTTTGTAATAGATATAAAACCATTACTTAATTTATTAGAATACTGCTTTAAATAAATGTTAATTAAAAAAAAACGCCAACAAGTCTCGTCCATTGCATTAAATTTGTTTTAACTTAAGGCGAAGCTTAATGCCAAATCACTATTTTGATTAATCTTTATAACGAATTGGTGTACCTACATTATTAATACCAAAAAATATGCTTTCGATAAATTGAAGGTTTTCCTATCGTTTCGCTTGAGTAGAATACAAATAAAAAAATAAATTACTCAATAAAAAATATAAACGTAAACTTCCAAAAAAAAAAATTCCTATAGAAATGTATGAACGCATAAAGGAAACAACTTTAAAAAATGCAGTATTATAGCTAAGATTATCTGTGACAGTTTCACTTGATTTAAATTTTTTGCTTTCTTATAAAATTATTTACAAAATAAATAAAAACCAGTTTTATGCTTGAAATCGAACGTTTCTAGACTCGTTTGTCAAGCGATTTTAATGCCTATTACCTATTACCTACAATATAAGGTACACCAAGAATATACACATTTTTGGCTTGTAGCTTCCTCTTAATACCAGCCAAGAGTATGGCTGCGCAGGGCCGAGGGTACATTGCAACCTTAACTGGGGATTGTTGACGAGTTGAGTATGAGACATTCGTAAATATTCAGTTATTTTTACTAAAATAATCACAGTTTTGACTCTGAGAGGTGGTCCATTATCAGGGGGACACTGAAATATTCTCGTGAAAGACTTATTAATTCGCATGTCATTTCCACGTATCAGTTTTTGTAACCGCGATTAACAAACCCGTGATTTTACTTCTTGCCACGGATTTAGCAGCAAAATACAATGTTAATGAATTGGATAGGTACTCGTACGTTTGACCATGAACAAACAAAAAATATAATATATTGTGTTCTTTCGATAAACACGTTACAGTTTTTTGTATCGTCACTATCTCCTGTCAACACATTAGCAAGTCATTATATTTGTTGTTTATTTTCACTCGACCACTAAGGCGAATTTTTTGCAAAATACCATTTCACTCGTCACTACCGGCTTTCCACCATACGCCATGATTGCCAATTCCCTGGACAGAAAAAGCTTACCACTAAATCACTATAATTGCTTTCAAAAGCGTGATGCTTTGAAGAAACACGCTTCCATCTTTTAATATATTTGAATTAAATACATAAGGTTAAAAAACATTCATACTTTGTATTGATTTTATTTTGTTCAAATTTACTGTCATTTTTTAAAATATTTTTTATGTGAATACCGCACAAGAGTCCCAACTGTTCCCAACCATTTGGAGCTGGTGAGACTATGACATTCCCAATGTTGTGAGGTTGAAGGTATTGGGGATGGGAATGAGATGGGGAAATAGTAGGTGGGGAAGTACCTGGTTATTCAGATTTGGTCACCAAACAGTTGACAGTTGGAACTCATTTGCGGTTTCACATAAAAAAATAAAAGAACATAATACTAATAAATCTAAACGAACCATGAAACGGAACAAGACTCTGAAAAATAAAGTGGTAACAGTCTCAACTGGGAATCGAACCCAGAACCTCTGTTTTACGGGGACAACGCCTCAAGTAACTCTGCCATTGGAACCTAATAACTTTACGTCGTTTATTAGTATTATTATCTACTTCAAAAATATATTACATAAAGTGGGTATAACCTTCAAACGTTATTCCAATAAAATTCGAGAATAGTCTATTCCAGAATGTATGCAGGGGTAGTGCAATGCAATGCTTTTCATATTTCAAAATAATAATAATAAATAACAACACATACCTACATATAAAAAAAAAAACAGAAAAGAAGTGAAATTATTGAATACAAAAAAATATGAAAGTTGAGTTGTGTGTGTGTGTGTGTGGTAGGGCAATCTGTGCGCAGACAGTTTGAACAATATTCAATTTCGCCTTTCGTTTAATAGGTTTGTACTCTACATTGCTGACGCTATGCAACTATCCATTTCTTCTTGCTCTCATCAATAAACTATTCTCTCGCTGCGCTGTCTTTATCTACCGACCTCAAATCAGATCGACTGGCTGACTTACATTAGCTAATTGAAATGCTTTATTTTCTTGACGAGACTGTCACTTGACAAAAAATAAATAAGTCCCACTTTGCGAACCTCCTCCAGGTTCCGGGAGTATGTCACAAGTCCACCGATCAGGACCTGCTTAATTTAAATAAGTTATACCTATTGAACTAACTACTCGTTAGAATTAAATTCATTATACTTCTTTGTAAATTGGTACGCAATTCTATGTTTATGAATAAGTGCTTTACAAAAGAGGTTTATTATTCAGATGTTGCCCCGTTGACCTATATCTATCTCGAGTGCTGCGCGGACACTGCCGTGCTTGTGTAACTTGCACTACACGAAAATACGAACAAACACAACACCATCGAAATAAAATTCACTGGATTGCGGTACAAAATGACCAGTTATCGTTATGTAACTCGCCGCGTACTGAGCCAGCTGTTTAACTGCTTCGTTCCGCTGCCGACAGTAAGTCGATATGGGCAATTAAAGGGCAGGAACACTTTCATCATTAATACTAGTAATGATTTCCCTTTCCTCAATACTCTATTTTGAAGCATGCTGTTCGATTCCTTCTAACCACCATTTTGATATTATCAATTCCATTGATATTATTTCCACTATTTAGGAAAAACTTTTACCACGTTGAAGTTCAAAAACATGACTATTTGGGTAACCCAAGTGGAAGCGACTCAGAAGTGTTAAGAACCGGAGTCAGTGGGGAATTTTTAATATTTTTAACTGTTTTAAGAAAATCTCAAGCAGGCATAAGCATCATCTCCCATCAACTTGAAAACAATACAGACGTACGTTTTAACACTTTTCCTTTTCAAAAATTTCATTTGGTCCAATTTCAAGTAATTTCTTATTAGCAAAGCTCATTTTTACAGTCCGTGTTGAGCCCAGAACTGCTGCGGTCTGGTCACCTCGCTAAGCCTCGCCTCGATGCCCATACTCATAGCAGAGTATTTTTTTTTTTTTTTTTTTTTTTTTTTTTTTTTTATTATAAATTTTTAAAGATACAGGTATATGCAGTCCCACAAAGCTGTCACACATGACGGCTTGTCTGTAGGTTCTACAAATAATATATATAAAACATTTTTAATTTTTAATACATGTATGACACAAAATTATACAATAAACAATATCACAAAATAATATATATCAAAGTACCTACCTATATACAAATTATTTAGGCAGGTACGTTGAGATGTTCAGGAATACATCAATAATAATGTTCAGAGATACATTGATTCATCGCTTATTAGCCAACGCTTAGTGTTTTTGGGGCAGGGTCTCTCATTATTCTGAGGTTTAAAATAATTATTAAATTTATTGAAAATCTCTGGTATTAAATATTTAAGCGTTCGGCTTCCATACTTATTTGTTACTCTTGGAATAATGAGGCCCTTATTTTCAGTGAATCTTGTTGTGTGATTATGCACCGGTTGCTTTTTATATTCGCTATCTCCCTCATTATCCATTATAATAATGTACCAAAGAAGACCCTTTATTGGAAGTAGGCCCTCAGAACCATACAGTAGTTTTAGATTACTTCTTTGTCTGTAGATATTCGGTGGTACAATTTTTTTTATTATAGCAATTTGTAAGTTTTGTATATATTTAATATAAATATTGCTTGAGTGCCCCCAAGTTCGTATGCCATATCTGAGTATGGATTCGACCATAGAAAAATAAATTATTTTAAGAGTACAATGAGGCAAAACAAATTTCAGTTTATAAAAATTACTTGCAAAAGATCGGAGCTGGTTACAGATTTTAGCCACTTGTTTATCCCATTTAAATTTATTGTCTACTATTAGTCCCAGATAAGTATATTCGTTAGTAAAGTCAATTGTTTCACAGTGGCAAATATTTTCAATTTTTCTATGAATACATTCAGAATTATGAGCAATTATTTTGGGTATATTCCATATTCCCAGGCTTGGTGATTTTACATACATACATTTTGTTTTTTTAACATTAATAATTAAACCAACATCATGAGCCCATTTAAGTAGCTCGTTAAAGTCACTTTGCAATTGTTGAATAGCTATGATAGGATTTTCATTGGATACTACAAGTGCAGTATCGTCAGCAAAAATGAATCTAAAGGCCTTTTTAAAGAGTTTTGACATAACAATAACATATATAATGTACAATTTTGGACCTAAAATTGATCCTTGCGGTACTCCTGATTTAATATGTCTTCCTTTACTCATATCATTTAAAATCTTTACGTTCATTTTTCTATTAGTTAAGTAGTTTTTAAAGAATGAGAGGAGTTTACCCCGGATTCCAATGTTTTCAAGAACCTTAATTAATTGTATATGGCTGAGAGTGTCAAAAGCTTTTGAGTAGTCAATAAAAAGCACCAGTACATGTTTTTTAGAATTAAGTTGAGAATTTATAAAATCAGAAAATTTTTCCAGCAATTTATCACAACTTTTTTTTTTCTGGAACCCGTACTGGCATTCATCTATAATATTCAAATTATTCAAATATTTATCTAAATTTATCGAAATATATTTTTCTAAAATTTTTTCTAGTGCCGGGAGAATAGAAATTGGCCTGTAATTGTTAATTTCGGAGTGATCTCCATTTTTGAAAATAGGTCTTACAATGCTATTTTTTAATTCATCGGGGATGAGGCTGGTATCGATTATTCTGTTGATAAAGTGAGCAATAACAGGGCTAAGTAATTTGACATGTTTTTTTAAATCAAACATACGAATTAGATCTATGCCCGGTGACTTTGAATTTTTCATACCTCCGATAATATATTCAATTTGCTTAGCATTAGCTCTAGGTAAGTACATTGAATGCGGTAGGGATTCTTGCAAGTGATTAGACGCTCGGAAATCACATTCATGTAACAACTTATTAACTCCTTCATCAAAAAAGTTAGCAAAATTTTCTGCCACTGCATCAGAAGATTGTGACTTTAGGAAATATTTAGATAAGACTTCATCGCAACCAGATTTATTTTTCCTACACAAAATTGTATTAATTTCATTCCATGTTTTTTTAATGTTCTTGAAACAGTGATTAAATTTGTTATTGTAGTATGCCTTTTTTGTGTTTAATATTTGTTTATTAAGTTTATTTCTATATTTTTTGAAAGAGATTTCATATTTTTTATTATTAGGCGTGTTTTTCCACTTTTTCCACATGGCATCTCGTATTAGAATACTTTCAGCGAGACTGTCATTCATCCAAGTTTTTTGGTTATTTCGAAATTTTTTTGTTTTTAATTTTGTAAAGGTACTTTTTTCATAAATATTTTTAAAAATCGATTTTAATTCTGCATAAATAATGTTTGGTTCAGACAATTTTAACATTGCATTCCAATCGGTGATTTCGATCAATAAATCAATCCTTTTGTCCGATAGTGCAGTGTAATACTCTTGGTGCGATTTGTCGACGGTACATTTATCATAGTAACAGAAGTTAATACTAGCTGCAGTTAGGTAGTGGTCAGCTATTATTGAATCGCATACGCATGAACTGATTTCGGTCGTCTCCTTCACTCTTACATAGATATGGTCTAAACATGAAGCCGTTACATAATTAGTCAATATCGCTTCTCTAGTCACATCATTTATACATCTGGTCATTCCAAAATGAGACATGAGGTTTTCATATTGCATAGTTATGGGTTCGTGTACATTTAATAAGTTAATATTCGTATCACCTAGAACCAATACGGATTCTTTTATATCAATATTTCCCAATATTGTCTCCAGCTCATCAAGAAATAATTTTTTTTTTGTATTAGGCGGTCTATATATTGCTAAAAGATGTAAGCGAATATGTTTGTTTACTGAAATGGTTCCGTAAACGCATTCAAAATTATTAGTCATAATATTTATTTTTTCAAATGTAAGGTGATCTTTCACGTACACAATAATACCGCCACCCGATCTTTTTGTTCGACAAAAATGGTACGAATTAAATCCCGGTAATTTATAAAGATTTATATTATTTTCATTAATAGACGTTTCGCATAGCGAAATTAAGTCGATGTTTCTCAAAGAGCTAGAAACAATTAATAGTAAAGTGTCCCAATATTTAGATAAAGATCGTATATTTAAGTTGAGGGCAGTTATTTTATTATTTCCTAACACATGTTTTTTTGTAGCCCAGTTTTCAAAAATTGACGTGCGTTCATAATCTATTTCTGCTGAATCAAAATCACAGTTCAAGTCACCCATATAGAATAATATTTTAATTGGCAGCAATAATATATAAACATGTATTGGGATTTATAAATATAAATACGATAGATACATAACAATATAGCAGTTAGTATTTCCGATATGTTCCAGGTTAGATTATAGTTTTGTACAGAACAAGGTAGGTTTACTAATTGGCAACAATAATTACATATTGAACTTTTTCTACACATACGAATACACGAAGAGTGCGCGAACATCAATATAATCATAGATTTCAGTATACTAGCGTTTAACACTGTGGCAATGGGATAATGCATTGTAACATAAATGGCAAAAATTTTCGGCAAGGATATGAAATATTTATGTCTCAATAAATTATATACATTACGATGCATAAATGAAAGTGATAATATGAAGTTAAAAAATGAAAAAATTGTGATTAGCATTGTAATTGTTTTTTAGAATTATAATACATACCTAATCATAGTCTATACGACTTTGAGCGATATGCATCATCTTTTTGTAGTAAGAACAATTAGTATTATTAGCTTTGTGATTGGTATTTAGGGTCATCTTGAATAAGGTGTTCTGATGTGCACAGTTACTACATTTTTCTTCAATGTTAAATTACCAACTTGTGATTCTGGCACATCAAACGGTTATGAGAAAACGATAATGTTTTTATATGAACTGAATGGAATTATATGACCGCGTTTCCGAAAAATAATTACAATTGTTAATTTGATCTTAAATTCTGGCCGCTGGTAATTTCATTGTTTTATCTGAATAGTATACCTGCGTTTACACATATTGCAGTGACCTGATTAAATTTCCCCGGCAATTTCAATCCAATATCTGTCCGTTTATAATTTGTGCTGATTACATTTTTGCCAATGCTAGTAGATACAAACTTACTTCTTCTTTTGACAACCTTTCGGACCGCACTACTGTGTTCATCAGGACAGATACGTAAATTGTGAATAAGTTTTTGTTGTGTGTGTGTTTATTTATATGTGATACTGTATTGCGCCCATCGGTCCTCGTAGGGCACGGTAATTTAGTACAATATTTACTTAAACGAATGTGATTTTCGTCGTGTAGTTTCGGTGTAGCCGTTAAATTATCGGATACCAAGAACTTTTAAGCTTGACCACGTCGCGCGTCGTCGCCATATCTCTTCTACATTCATAAACACATACCTCACCGCAGTCTACACATCGCAGTCCGAAACGTTAGCTAAAGAAAGAGAAAACACAAAACGGCATAATAACCCAAACATAAATGACGATATACCGATAGTCTCAAATCATACCAAAGCAAGTAAAAAATCTTTGTAAATATTTTGTTTGAATTAAGGCGAAGCTTAATGCTAAATCACTATTCTGATTAATCTTTATAACGAATTGGTGTATGTATATTATTAATACCAAAAATATGCTTTAGATAAATTGAAGGATTTCCTATCGTTTCACTTGATTAGAATACAAATAAAAAATAAATTACTCAATAAAAAATATAAATGTAAATTACTAAAAAAAAAAAATTCAATAGATATGTATGAACGCGTCAAGAAAACAACTTTTTATAAATACAGTATTATAGCTAAGATTATCTGTGACAGTTTCACTTTTTTAACTTTTTTTCTTTCTTATAAAATTATTTACAAAATAAATGAAAAACCAGTTTTATGCTTGAAATCAAACGTTTCTAGACTCCATTTGTCAAGCGATTTTAATGCCTATTACCTACGATATAAGGTATACCAAGAATATACACTTTTTGGCTTGTAGCTTCCTCTTAACACAGATTTTCTCAGTCTTATTTGAAACACTGTGTTAACACTTAATACGCCAAGCAGTCATTTTAAAGTAATATTTCCCCGATTATTGTTGTAATAATGTTCGGTTGTAATGTAAAAAACATCAATATTCGGAAATGAAAATGCTAACCTTAAGGCTTTTCTAACTGAAAAGTTTGAACGCTACCAGGCTTCCGTCCATATTGGATATTTAATATTGAAGGAAGTATTGTCCACACATTTATATTGTGCCCGCTTGCGAAAATGAACCTGCACATCTGCTCCAACGTAGATATTATATTTATTCACGTTGTGGGACAAGCAATACGCCACATCCGTGAATACGTTATAGTTCGCTATCGTACAGCTCACAAATTGTGAATAACATTAATATATTAATTAATATAATATAATGGTAATAGAGCGAAGCCACCGAAGTAGCGTAAGATAGGGACACATGGAGGCGGCTTTTGCACGCAATGGGTCACCGGCCTAGCTAGGGAAATGGATGAATGTGATTGTAATGATTATATGGCTACAGATTCTATTCCTGTTACTTAATTAATGCGAAACTATACACGATCTTTTCGAGATTCATTTTTGAGTTATTATACTGTGTTGCGCTTTCTCCTTCTTTAGCCAATGATTTGGACAGCTTTACAGTGTCTTAGAAGTGTGAGTTTACGCATGTGTTGAAAGCGTTAATCCTCTTAATGTGGTTTTCTGCATTTACTTTTAGTATATACCGGGTACCAAGAACTATTAAGTTTAACACTGTCGTCCTATTCATATTTCTGAGGTTTTTGTAGTTTTCAATTTCCGCCGTCAGTAAGTGTGCTCGATGCGTTTTGGGCCTTCCCAGCACTCAAAACTGAAGTGATGGCAGGTTTCAATTAAGTGCTCGGCAATTGCAGATTTGTCCGGATGACCGAGTTGGCTTGCTAGAAATGTTCCGTTATCTTAAAAATAAAAATTTATTAATAAAATCTATATAAATAAAAATGTAAATATTCGTCTGTTCAAAACCTTAAAGCGGGGTACAGCTTGTAAATAAATAAATAAATCATAACAAGTCCAATCTGTCCGCCCTACATACACCTTGTCATGTTTCGAGCAGCTGTATAAACTCCATCTGTCTCAAGAGGAAACTTTGATTTTGCAGGCCTCAGGAGATATTATTACAAACAATCTAGTTACACCCAAATATTAAAACAATACTGTGGATAGTTAGATTTATACTCCTATGATGTAGAAGAACATTGTATCCCTACACGGAGAAAAATTACTCATCTGAAACATTGTTAATTTATTAAAAATCTGATAAAATTAAGCGTTTTTCTGCTAAAAATGGGATTGGATGCCCATAGAACCATTGATGTAATAAATGATTCGAAAATTTCACAACAAACTATAATGCTGGCTCTACACTCGCGCGCGAAGTCGCGCCGTGAATTCACGCCGTGAATATACGCCGCGATCCGCGCGTGAACTGTGTCCATCCACACTCGCAAAGCTCAGTTTTGTTCGCCGCAAACCCTTTGTCGCGGGCCAAAAAACCGACAAAAATCGGGGAATAGCGCGAAGCGCGAATGCGAAGATTGCGAAGGCGTGAACAAGATCCACACTCGCGTTTCGCGGCCTTCGCGGCCGTTCGCGCCGCGAGTGTAGAGCGCGCTTTACGTGTTCTTCCAAATAATAATAATTTCGCATCTCGTCCATTATATTTAGTCGTACAAGGGCACCTACGTGAACACGTGTTCAGATATATTCTGTATTACTGATATTTTAACGATCATGCAGTCGCATTTTTAACAGTATCTTTATAATAAAAGCCGTACTATTTTTTCTTTGTCTACTGTGTACATCAAATAATTTGATAGTTTTATATTTTTTGCATCAATAAAATCCCAGTCAAGCTTACCTACCTTACAATGAATAATGCATTAGTAGTTAGTAATAATATTTAATGTTATAAATTAACGAAGACCTCCATGGCAGATCGGCAAACCCGTTAAGTTCTGGGCACAGAGGTTGCGGATTCATAAATTATAATCATTGATGAAGGTAATAACAACAATTCTCAATGAAAATATGAAACAGACCGACGCAGAAAATACAAAAAAGTTAACGGTCGCAACTGGGACTCGAACTCAGATCCTCTAGTCTTACTGGGAGACTGGGACTGGCACTCTACCAATTGAGCTGATACGAACTTAGTTCAAGTCCGTTTCATATTTTAACTGAAATTCTTTATTATTATCTTCGTCAGTGATTAACTTTTTCAATGAGGTTTATAAGCTTCAATAAGTTATCTATCTTCTATGTATGTAAAGAAGAGTGTCTGAAGCGGGCGGCTATGATCTGATTTGTATAAAAATCTACAGTTTTATTCCGACCGTGATTAAACTAAGCACACTTGACCTTCAGAACAAGAGGACTGTCTACATTATGTTTCGAAAAACTCTGCGTTAAGCCCGGGTAACGCCGGGACTTCCTAATAAAAGTTAACCACAAATAATTACATTTATTTTATGGTGAAGTGTTTTTCACGGTATTTTGATCAACATAAAAAAATGTGATTTTTCACCTCTATTCCTAGGCTTGTTGTAAATAATCAACGCAGTAGTATGTAATATTATATAAATGTTATCTGTCCAATTAAAATCATTACAATATTCATAATTTGCAACCCCTAAGTGACCTAATGCAACCGGTTTATAAAATGTGTGACGTCACAGCCAATCCAACGACGCGGTACCTTTTGTTATAATATTATTATTAATTTGATTAAGAATGTGGAGGAAGCCATACAAGTCCTTCGCCTTGCCGCGACCGGGACGATCTCTATCTCCTCCCCCTCCCTAAACTAGACTTTCCGTGTTTCCCTAATTGCATTACCCTCGCGGCACTACGTGGGTGTAGATCTGGTGGGCGTACCTGCCCCCTCTATTAGTACAAGTATCATCGTCAAAACGTGCCAAATTTACATTAGCTTCCGTCAACGCTCGACGAGCTGAGCCAATAAGGCTATTAGCTACTCTGACTGCACGCCATTTTTTTAAACTTACTACAGATACTATGTTCGGTGGACGTGCTTTCGAAGTGTCAGGAACTAAAGCCTGGAATAAACTGCTATATGATTTAAGGCGATGCACTACGTCGTGTAATATTTTTAATTGAGCTGCTATCAATAACAACCCTTACGTAGATGGCGATAAGGTTTAAATTCCCGTTTAACACCATCCGCCTGTTTTGATTTATGCAAGAAAAAAACACGACCAAAAAGTGCCTTTTATTTTATTTTGTGGATGTTCAAGCATAAATATTTAATTTTTTTCGACCATTTTATAAATAACTTAATTTTCTACATTATACAATAAAATGATAACCGAAAATGGGTTCGTAAGTACGAGATTTTGAACTTTAAAGCAGTTTTCATAGGCCTTTGAATTATTTTATTCTGGGCTTATAAAAAGACTTATCTAAAAAATACTCGATTATTTCAAAGACTTAATGTATTCTACTCGCAGTATTTAATTAATGCATCTGAAACATTTCTAGGCGACTAAATTTTCAAACCAAAAACACATGATTTTGCATTACTACGTATGGCATCGCCTTAATAATAAAATGTGTACTCTTCTGTTATTCGAATTCTTGACATGACATATGACCTAACTCAAGAAATACCTATTTGATTTTCTTCCTTGAGAGTTTTCTTAGTTATTTTCAGATACTGTGGACGTTGTATTCGAGTTCTGTTATGATATCAGTATGGGCCAGTTGCTTCGCAGAACTGAGATAATAACAGAACTTGAATAGAACCTGAAAATTAACTTCGAAATTAGATGAATTGTTCAAATTCTGTGAAACAATCGACCCGGTTGTTTCAGAGAATTTGAACAATTCTTCAAACTTCATAGTTAATTTTCAAGTTTTGTGGAAGATTTTTTTCAAATTCTGTTATTAATTCAGTTCTGTCAAGCAACTACCCTATAATGATATGAAAACAGAACTTGAATAGGACTTTCACAGAACCCGAAAATGAACGTTGAAATTCGATGAATTGTTCAAATTCTGTGAAACAACCCACCCTAAGGGTGTCCCTTTTGTAAATTTGTTAATAACTCTCTCACTTTCCTTGCACGTTGTTTTTCGGATTCCCTTCATCCGTATTACCCGACGTGTCGACATAATCCTCAGTTTACTTTACGAACCACCCTTTAAATATTGACAAATTTGTCACCCACAAAATTGTTTGCCCACAATTGACATTTTTTTTATTTGCCGATAAAACTCCAAAGACACGCTAAAATCTGCCAAGTCATCGCCATCTTTTGATAATAATTTTTCCCTCAATCAGGTTTTCGTGGGGCGCGCACTCTTGACAACTTAACGGCCATCGCTCAAGTTCTATGGAGAGGAAATAGGGGTGGGTTTTGGTTTGAGCGGGGAGAGATGATTTCATTACCTCGATGAACGTGGATAGACTGATCAAAACCGACCTGCATAATCCCTACAGACACTATCTCTTTTTCGTCCAGAATTTTGTTTCCATGAAATCCTATTTATATGAAAATGCCGAAAAATAATACGGTATAAGTACAATCTGGCGCCGGTCTTAGTTCATAAAATTCACGTGGGATTTTAAGTTCTACAAGTTATTGTAACAAAATTCGGTAAAATCAAGTTGTCATCTTTATTTCATTCGGTAAAACCAATGCCTTTCAACGTCTTTGAAAAATTCTTCCTAATTTAATTCCAGAAGTAAAAGTTTATTTGTGAGAACCAATTTTTTGCGGTCTGTGCAATTTTAATGCGGTATATATTTATGACAGTTGATAATATTATTTCGTAATAAATATTTTCTACTATTATCTTACGTTGTTCTCACCAATCAATTTAATTTCTTATCAGTATGGAAGAATGCTTTCGTTTACCGCTCAATATTTCCGGAAAGAAAAACGCGAGTTATTTAAGACTTCTAAGTTGTTTTATTAGAACCACCATATAATAATTATAATTATTAGTGTAGGTATCGCAAAGCGCATAGTCTGTTGGTCGAGTTTTTTATGCGGCATTACGTAAGAGATCCCACGCGGAAGAATGGAAACGGACTCTACATTGTTTAACGGTACTAAAATTATTTTATTTGGGTGTAGTCATTAAAATATGGAAACTGGCCGTTATCCGGTAATGCCATACTGCACGGGCGTAATGGCACGGCTAGGAAGATTATATCAGAAAATAAACGCGTATTTTATCGATTTCCTTCTTGTTTTTGTTACGTGGAATTTGCGAAACTCGGTTCCCAAGCATTTCGCGATTAAATTTGCTTCAAACATTTTCCGCCTAAACATCTGTAACAGATTTTAGTAACTACTTATTCTTACTGTGGGTGTTTCTTTAGATATTGGCTCAAGCGCTGTTGTCGTAATGTATTATGTCGCTATCAGCAAATAAAACTTTGAGAGCCATTTAACCCTTAGTCGTTTTAGTGCTACATGGTTCCAAAGTTTATTCGAAGTAAAAGCTTTTAAGGGGCTTCTACACGTCGTGTAGTTTATCTATGAACTTCCGTTATCTGCTGGTTGGCTCAGAACTTAACTCTCAACAAATAACTTATTCAATTATCCACTGTAAAATTGTAGGTATACACCACACACACACACACACCCTTACATACGGAGCTTAGGTTTATTATTCTTTGAATGCTCTACCTTTTGACTGGCTGCCGAAATGAGATTATTGGGAGGTACGCCAGAAGTCACACCTCAGATCGTGTTATTCGAGAAACGCTCGGCACCCCGTTAATATGGAAAAATCCGAGATTAGATTGCTCGGTCACGTGCTAAGATTGCCAGAATCATCAGAATGGACCGATAACAGCGACGCAGAAGATAAGGACGCCGATCGCCCCGAGGTGCCTTTTCGAAGAAATGGGTCCCCGACCCAACTAAGAAGAAAGGACGATGAACATAACGATAATATAAAGTTCCTCCACTAGCAGCTCGAAATTTGAATGGAAAAATATGAAACAAATAAAATGGCGTCGTGACATATTAGAAATTACTCGTATATACCTACATAATTTTTTTGCCAAATAGTTAGAGAGACTATCAGAATTACATTTTAAATGAACGCCGTTAGTAATCTACAAAGAGTTTTGTAACTCATCGGATTGCTCTAGCAAGAAATAGAAATAATAAATAAAATTAAAAGAACTTCACAAATCATTAACGATTCTGATTTAGTGATTGATTCACACCTATAATTTTTTTATGAAATAAAATAATTTTGGTTCCTACTATATCGCTTGTCTAAGATCAGTTCGAATTTTGAAAATCATAATGCAAGAATATCTCACCTTCATGATATCCGAAAATGTCTTCAATTTTAATAATAATATCCAGAATATTCCCATTCCAAGAGCGATCGCAGGTTATCACCTATTAACGCGTTGTATCGGCACATTCTCGTTACCTCGGGGATCACCGCAGCGCGAGGAGTCGCATATCGAATTCCAGGCTGTGCGGTGATAAAGCCGCCGAGTCGCTTGCTCCACATATTTGAACGTCGCTTATTTTGCGTCTAGTGCTTCAATATGGGTTATCGGCGTTCGCGTGCCATTCCGAATCGAAGCTGAATGCCCGGAGCTGCGCATTACATATTCACTTATTCACATGCGGACTGGGTGCCTTAGAATATAGTTTTAGCGAGTTTGTAAAGAATAAGGGAACGGCTTTTAATGTATTCCAGCTTGTAATGAGACCCTTTAAAACCCTTGAGACCCTTTGAAACACATTTAATGTCAGCGTATCCGGATGTCGGATACGTTTACAAAATCATTTCTCTGAATATGACTAGCTATTCTACTAAATATGGTAGAATATATATTTTGTTTTATGAAAATATAAACACATGGTAGAATATATATTATTTTTTATGAAAATATAAACACATGGTAAAATTTTTGTTGTTTGTTTTTGGGGGGTTATGCCGTGTTGCGCTAACTCCTTCTTTAGCCGACGTTTCGGACAGCGTTGCAGTGTCCATCATCAGGGCAGATCCGGTAGATCCGAAAACGCTGTCCGAAACGTTGGCTAAAGAAGGAGTTAGCTCAACACGGCATAACACCCCAAAAACAAACAACAAAAATGCTTTTGGCCGTGAAAATCTAAAAACTTACATGGTAGAATATATATTATTTTTTATGAAAATATATACACATTTTCTGGTAAGACGGTACACTTTACAAAGACATAATTTTGCAAAAAACAAGTAAGTTATGACGAAAATAGAATCAGATGGCGATGAAAATTTTGCGGCGGCATAGCAATAGTTATAGGTCTGCTTTTCAAAAAGTTTTCCAAAACTCGTTAATCAAACAGTGATGAAATTTACACAGCTTTTTCTCTTTTATATTTTTAAGTCACTCCAACTAATTTCAGCTAGCAACGTCATTGTTATCATGAAATTTATATTCAGCTATTAAATATCTATCAATGTGACAAATTAAAAATAAGACATCAAAATGTTTGTTCCATATTTTTCAAGAATAATATATTTAAACTCAGGTTCGCAGTTATACAGATTTAAAAAAATGTTATCTTTATAAATTATATTATTGCAATGAATTTTCGAACACTGCGAATTAATATGTAAAATATAATAAAAAACAATCATTGATAAAAATCTTTTTATTGTATTTTTGATCCCCTTGGAATTGCCGTTTTTAAAAAACATATTTTATTTTTTCACTAAACCATTATTTATTTCAATGTCTCATCAAACTGGACTCAACCAGGTATTATAAAAAATCTTTGTAGGTATTTGCTGTATAAAACTTTTTGCTTCGGCTAAAACGTTCTACTCAGTTTTTGGTTCATTGGCTCAGCAACCGCTCGGACCGCATGGACAATCGATATAATATTTAAAAAGTTGCGCTCGTGGCGCTAAAACTCTGTATTTTACCGGCTTAGTTTTTGTTATTAACTAAACGTGAAGTTAAACGAAATCTAAAACATTTGTCCGGATGCCTTATTGACCAGCTAAGCAATACTTGAATTAGTTGTGATTTATGATTCTCACTGCCAATTATTTGACTTTTAGGGAGTTTAGACGTTTTTCACTTTCTTCTCCTTGAGTTAACGTTTAGAATTGGCTTATCTACAATTCAAAGCCGTCGGAAATGTAGGCTTTACGGTCTAGAAGGAGAAAGACCAACACCATAGACATATGAATATTAGTAGACCTGCCCTAAGTGATTAAAAGCGTATTATCCCCACTCCCCATACCGGTTCCATTGGAGCCGGCTGGGCTCGCGTATGGCCTCAAGTGAAATTTGAAAACGTGACGTCATCATTCTTGTGCGAACTATGGTCGAGGCATCATCGGTTCATTTTACGAAATAACACGGCAAAATGTAGACTTGTGCTATGAAAACTTGTAAAAATAGATGTGAAAAAGAGAATAAACCCAATTGTCGTATTACATTCCATATATAAGCATTATTTTAATTTATTTTAAGCATATTCGCATCGTATAATATGGATCAGTTGTAGAAACATAATATACTATCACATCGAGAAACGTCTGGACGCGAAACACAAAGCTGGTTGGTTGCTGGGAAGTAAATTATGAACATTTATAAAAGTGTCTTAACTAAATACTTAAACGAAATATTCGACTCTGAAAATAGAACCGAATTTTTTTGCCGAATTTGGACTTCGCAAATTTGTTCATAACGTGGCGAGTAATTTGCGCTCCCATGTAAAAATGTCTATTCATTCAAAAGCAGATTTTACTTTTAAGAAGTAAATGGTGATATTATAATGCGAGATGCCTATTTACTGTCAGATTGATTTATTGACGAATCACAGTCAGCTTCACCCCCTTCGTTCTTCAACAGTTGATTTTACCCCTCGCCATTATCTTCTCGTCTATTAATTCCTATGTCTGTGACCAACACAGATTGTTGAACAACTTTAAATTAGAAATATTCACAAATGGACATTAAGGAGGTGATATATTACGCTATAAGTTCAAAGCGTTTCGTATAACTCCATATCGCTCGCCATACAATCCCATACAGACCTGTCACACCTAAAAATATGATGTGTTATAAGTGTGGGCGTGGCGATGATATGCGCTGTGATCTGCTAGCCAGGCGATATTTGAAAATTACTCTACTCCCTCTCCTACCTAAGGCAGGAGAAGGGGTCAGAGCAATTTACGGAGCGCCGTAATTACGCGGCTGTCATCAGTCAAATTGACGGATCTCATACAAATAAATGATATTCGGCGGCAGTTCCCCAATTGATCTGACCCCCTCTCCTGAGTAAGATTATAGAGTAGTGTGTCACCCCAACATATGCGCGTAAAATATAGCGTAATGTGTCTAAAGCCTTATTATGTTTGTATTGTTTTGTTGTACACTTGTCACATTCACGATGTCGACAATCAAGTTCTTGTTCTCCATTTTTTTTCAACGCCACTGACTCAATATTCGTTATATCAAAAATAAAAGAGTCATAGTAGAGTAAAAAGCGTAGGAAGACGAATAATTTAACCACGGTGTAATTATTTACCTATTCTTGATTGGCCATTTGCAGTTGAATAACATATGGAAATACTTAGTGGAATTAATGAAAATGGCAGGTGTATTTGCAGCGCAGAAAGCTAAAGGAAACCGTACAATTTTATGCAAATTTGCTATTAAATTTATTGCGAAGTGTTACACTAAGCTTCTACCTACGCATGAAGAAACCATTTTCAAAGACAATTTAATAATCACACTCACATATTGAAATTCTCGTGATTTCCGCGAATCCGTAAAATTCCTGAGATGGATATCTCCTACTTAGGCTTAAGTGAAATCGATGCATCTTTATAACGTACTTATTAATGATTTTTTCTCAGTAACATAACCCTACCGATATGTTACTTTAAAGTTAATAGTGTTGAATGATAGCCATGGATGTTATAGGTATTTGGCATCAACAATTAAGCCCTCACGAACACTTTGAACACCAATAAGAAACCCTGAAACTTTCCATATTTCTTTTCAAAGAACCAACATAACCTTCTACCAACCTCTGTGTAAATGTTTCGACTATATATATTGAATTATATGGAAGTATATAAATAAATGCATATGGTTTACAATAGCTTAAAATTTAAAAAAAATAATTATTGTAATTACCTGGTAGTAGGAGATTTTCAAATATTTTCAGGTTATTCGTAACCTAAGAATGTTTGTCTTTATTTAAAAAAAAATAATGAAACAAAAAAAAAAACAAAAATTATATTTTGTCACGAAAAAATTGCTTAGGTGTTTTTAAACATTGATTGTTCCATTGTAGGCGAGGAATTAGCGAATTCGCTTCATAATTTGTTTGTGAACGATGACATTGATATGGGTCCTGATGCCTAGTGTGTCGAGTAGGTACTGTTAAATGACTAAACTCAGCAGTTCATAACAGTCGAGCTCCGAATGTACAATTTAAAAAAAATAAGCTTACTTTGCTTATCCTTCTTCGATCCTCAAGTGTATGTATTTAAAAAAATGTGTAGTTTATTTTTTCTAAATTGTGTGAAAGCTGATGTGAACTTTATGTTGTGGCTACCACGGAATTATATGGCTTCCTAAAGGGACAAATAAAATGTTCATGATAGGAAATGAATTAATAGTTTTAATGGTTCTCAGCAAAAAACCTAATGTTTTCATACTATTGTTTGTAATGTGATTTATGTAGTGTTCACATCCTAGTTTTTTTTATCGAATATAACTCCTAGGTCGCTAATTTTAGTTAGTATCTCTAATTATTGTATATTGTCTATCGCATAATTGAATAGTATTGGAGATTTTGTTTCGACAGAAATGTATTGATTTAAATACGTGTCATTACGTGTTTATTAACAAGCGACCGACAAGATACCTCTCCACTCGACTCCTCATAGAGTATAAGGTCTTAAACATACGACAACTCCACCTAAAACCTTCGCTCATACATTTCCTGTTCAAATATAAAAACAAAACTCTTTTACAACACAACTACACCACCAGAACAATAACCAACGGTCACTACAAAGTACCTTCACTACATACCACGTCAGCTCAAAGACAATTTTTCTTCCTAGCTCCTAAAATCTTTAACCTTATCCCTGAAAACCTAAAAACCGTGAGTCAACCCCATTCCTTTAAAAAACAAATTACTAAATGGATCCTTACACACGGAATACATTACAACTACAATACCCATTCATTCTACACTATATCAATTTAATCACCTTTCAGACAAAACATAATATATCCTTATTCCCCAACTTAGCGGTATAGTATGTACATAAATAATTAGTGTGATCTATTATTAGTAAATAGATCTTATAATCTTCTTATAATTCTCTAACTTATTCATTCTCTTCTTGCAACCCAAACTAGCATTACATCATTTTTCTTATTTTTCTTTTTCAAATTATAGTAATGTATAGATTCTGTTCAAACTGTAAAATTCACCCGCCATAACACAGGGTCATCCCTAGCATGGAGGGTGAAATATCACAAATAACCACATGTACTCTCTAAGTCTTGTATTAATACGATAAAATAAATAAAAAATAAATTAGTCAGTATATATACATATAGATTGTTAGTTACTTACTCACCAATTATGCAATTAATCAAAATTTTATTGAAGCTCTTGGCAATAATCAATATAATGCTACATAACATTCATATTATAACGTCCAATGGTAGTCTTAAGTAATTAATAATTACTAAGCATTATAGAACCTTGGGTTTCCGTCTCTGGTTGGGTTTAATTTTCTGACGATCTTTTTGAAGATATTAAATAAGAGTTTATTCCAGAATGTATGCAGGGGTAGTGCAATACAATACATTCCATATTTTTAAATAACAAAAAAGAAATCAGGCAAATAATAAGAATAAGACAAAATAACAATACATAGACAGGCACAAAAAAAGTTAAACACAAAACTGTGCAAGCAGCCGTTTATTGGAGGGTATTTGAACATTTCCCGTCTCCTGGGGATTAATGACGAGTAAACTTGAAGATAAGAATGTGGATGTACAAGACTTATTCACATTAACAACATAAAAACTATTTAATTTGATTGCTACGTATTTACTGCATTTCCCTACTGAATGGATGAATGTAATTTTTAAAAAGTGTGTAGGCCTTTCGATTTGTATTTTATCTATGACTTTAGTTTCATTTTTCGGCAAGCGTAACACGCATTTGTGCATGCTTCGCAGTAGACGACAGTTATGAACTTGACCTTAGCGTCAATCCGACATTGAAATGATCAACTCGTGGACTGGAAGGTGTTTCGCAACATATTTTACACAACGCCATTGTACAAAAGTTACCATCAAGGGATATAGCCGGTAAATTGGATTTGCAATCAGCTGCGGACGGGCGAGCGGCGAGCCGCCCAGCAGCTCAGTTGTCTCTGGCACCGGCCGCCTCGCTTGTCTCTGGTGATTTTAAACCAACCATAGACTCGGAGTTCTGAATTCGAAATATTTTACGGTTTGAATTCGCGCTTTTTTGTTTTGTGATTTTATGGTGAATCTGTATTTGAATGCGTTCTGTTTTCCGTGGAACAGTGTATTATTACAAATTGAATAAATAATGTGTTCAAATAAACGTTTTAATTATTAACTCTCGAGCGAATTTGTATATTGCTAATGCAGACATTATAATGCAGATATTATAATTATTGTTGAATTTGTGAATGATAGTATTTATATAATATTTGCTTCGGGATCATTGCCCATCAAAAAAAATTATCAATTTTATTTATGCACAATATAATTATGTTTTTGGTTGACAAATTAGACGATCAGAAATTAACCTTTAGAATGAACACCGTTAGTAACTCTTCCAACTCCAAAATGTAAAAAAAACAATGGAGCAATTCAAGTAAGGATAAATATCTTGAAGTAAATTTTTTAAATTAATTTCCAGTAAAAGTATCCGAAATATAAATAACAACGAAGATTTTCAAATTCCCGTTAAAAAAACACACTGAATAATTTGGCATAGAACATAAAAAATAACGAACAAAATGACACAGCCCCATACACCCAAGCCTAGCTTTATTATGGTGGTATATCTTATGAATAAAATTAGGTGTAATAATTACTATATTTTCTGTAGATTAGGTAACTTTTTTTTAAATTAAAAAAAAAAAAAACAAAATCTCTGAAAAAATTTTTACCAAAGAAGCACACCTTTCAAATATAGAATTATTGTTTAACAAAAAAAACTGACTATAGGTAGGTACTCACTTTACCGGTTTTTTGAACAATCAGTTCCATTTTCAAAAATGACACTTAAATTCAAAGCCATTTAAGTTCATCAACGAGAATAATTTCAACCAGGAATAATTTACATTTCGTGCACAGACAACCGAAGTTAGCATTTTTGTTGATATTCATTTACATCGCTGTACTACTATGTGGAGTTATTTATGACCCTCGTTAGCGTAATAGGTTTTGTTCAAATTAATTGTTGTCCATAGCTTTTACCAGTTCCTCCTCATAAATAATGTCAACAGCTACGAAAGATTTTAATGATTTTATTAAAAGCCCAACCCTTGTTGTTCTTCGCTTTCAGTAAATAGTTTCAAATACAGCATTATTTTTTTTAATTTCTATGACTGCACGAAGAAAAATGAGCATTGCAGATTTATTAAAAATCTCTTCAAATTATTGGTGATCCGGTTAAAAACGGGACTGCAGACCGCTTCCTGATAAACTTTTAATAAATTCGTAATAATATCGGAACACGTGTTCATACGCCTGCGTTTGTCTTAAATATATAATGACGAAAAGCGAAAATGATTTTTATGAACACGTGATCCGACTTCGTAACAATTCATTGGTATTTTACTAATACTTTATCAGGAAACCTATCAATTCATTCGTTAAAGCACTGCAATCCCGTTTTTATACGGAGAACGAATAATTTCAAGAGGTTCTAAATAAATTAGCAATATTTTTTTTAGTTTATTTTCTCCGTTTTTTCTATGCACCAACTGATCATTAAATAATAATGTTATTGCATTTTTTAGACGTTTTTACGTATTTCTAAGTAAAAAGGTGCCATTAATTTCTCACGGTAAACTCGCCATTTAATCATCCACTTGTAATCAATAAATAATAATCTTCGCTATTTTATTCAAATTTATGAACTTTGAGCAAATATTTAATATGTAGAATTTAAGATCATAAAAATGTGTTATGCTCGTGGATGCAAGACGTGATCAATCCTCTATTATACAGGGTTTTCCAATAAGAGGTGTTATTTTGATATTTAATCGTAAAAGATCAATAGTTTCGTTGCTCGTGTGGCAGGTAGCGCCGTCTTGTTGAAAGTAAACGCTGTCCAGATCAATACCATCAAATCCTGGCCATAAAAAATCATCAATCATCTCTCGATAGCGCAATCCATTCACCGTAACTGTTTCTCTAGCCTCATTTTCGAAAAAGTAAGGTCCAATTACTCCGCCGGACCATAAACCGTACCAAACAGTCACACGTTGAGGATAGAGAGGCTTTTCAACAATAACTCTTGGGTTTTCCGAGCCCCAGATGCGACAATTTTGCTTGTTGACGAAGCCACCGAGGTGGAAATGGGCCTCATCACTCAAGATGATTTGCGTTTGATTCACTCAAGTGAATTTTAATAATTTCAATGCGTTGTTGAAGCGTGTATCGTTTTATTAATGACGTAGTTTCTACTTGTCAAATGTCAAAAAATGACAGCTTCAAAAGTAACATCTACCGAAATAGAGGGCTATTCAAAATAACACCTCTTATTGGAAAACTCTGTATAAAGATTCGCAATAATATGGGACGATTTATGAATGTGGACGAGGCTAATAGTGTTTACCAGAAAAGTTGTTTGATGGCTAGTTATTATCTGCACAACCGGAAATATCATAATTTTAAACATCTAATTCATTTCTATCTGCTACTAATTAATAATTATTGGAAACTAAATACCTGCCAAATAACGTATCTTGTCACAGTAACATATCAACTTTGGTTTGATAAAACCCTTCAGCCCACAAAATGAAAACTTTACAGGAGATCTAAAAAACGAATATTTACGGATTCGTAAAACTAATTAAAGAGAAATATATTGGGCTTTGCATTGATAAACACCAAAGATATTAGAAGAACAATATCTTTGATAAACACTTAACATTTAAACTGCATATTAAAGATAAAATCACCCCCTTAATTAGCGTATTTAGCCGGTTATCATATCTGTTACCAAATAAAATTAAAAAACGCTATATTGTAGCCTCGTATACATTCACTTTTATTACTTGATTGAAATCTAACGAAACGCGTATGAAACATACATAAACCAACTACAGGTAACACAAAACAAACTAATCCAAAACCTATTTCACTTTAAATCCAGAACATCCACAAAAAAAATATATATGGAAACAAAACTGTTAACATTAAGAAAACTATATGAATATAACACATGTCTTCTTATATATAAAATAAATAATAAACTCATACATACACATACAGAATTCATTAAAACGTCCCAAATACACACACACTTCACACGGCAACACGATAACATACATTTAAACACCATACATACTCACTATGGCAAACAATCCATTGGTTACGAGGGGGGCAACATATATAATCGCCTTCCCGACGACATCAAAAATGAAAAAAGTGTAGGCAGATTTAAAAAAAAAATTGTTCACTTTTATGCTCAATCAGCAACACGCTGAAAGAATATTGTTATATCGTGTATTTATGTGTAATGTAATTTAAAAATGTATTTATTTTAGTTATTTCTAGTTGAATTAGTGAAAATGTAATTTTATTTTATCTGGGTTAAAAAATAAATAAATCTTCTAGTTTATATGAAAATGATTATTTGTTTTTCAAAATATAGAATTCAGAAGAATTCAGAAGAACTCAACTTCGTTGAGTAATTTCATCTTCGTTTTTCTCAAAATAATGTTAAAACATGTATGCATAAATCTAGTTTTTAGTATTGAAAATACCTTAATCGGCAAAAATTACTTTATCATGTATTACTTTGAAGACTATTTCTATCTGAAATTATAAAAACGCTGAAAGGAGTGAAAAGTAACACTCCCAAGAAATGTGGTTTGAAGTGTTTTTTTTTTTACCAAAACACCGTAGATACTCGTATCATAATTTCACGTGATTGTAGTAGATTTCAGTACCCGTCGCACCGGGACAAAAGTCCTCCTGGTTAGAGGGGTATATTTGTATAGTATTGTGTTTATTGTAGATAATAACGTAATTACCTACCAGGGAGTTTGTACATAAACGCATTTTCAATCCCATTGACCATTTGATTACATTACATAGTATATTACTACATTCGCATAACCGAATTTTCTCGCTTTCCTGAAATAAAATGGTAGCAATATGTTTTCTCGGAAACAATTTTAGTTTTCCTCTTTCAGAAGTGGCATTTTCCTGAATAAATCAGCCTTGAGTCCTGAACCCTCGGTTGTTTCAGCGTTATCATTTCAGGGCGGCTGAATAAGTATTATTTCTGCTGGAACATTTCAGCTGAACTTTGGTTCATACAATAACATTTACGAATGAACAGAAACTAAGCTTGTAGGAAAGAATTTTAACCGGCTAAAATAATAATATTATTTCATTTGATCAATAGGTACCTACTTTCTTCGTTCTCAACATCTTATACCAAGACACACTAAGGACGGGTTGTTTCACAGAGTTTGAACAATTCACCAAATTTCAACGTTGATTATCGAGTTCCGTGAAAGTCCTAGTTTTTTTTATTATGTCTTTATGGGTCAGTTCCTTCACAGTTGAATTAATAACAGAGCTTGAAAATTAACTTTTAAATTTGATGAATTGTTCAAATTCTGTGAAACAAGCCGTCCTTAGTATACATTCATTTAACACGTGCTATCGTATTATGACAACTGAATGTTTTATTTTATAATATTCTTTCTGTAAACGTTTTTATGAATGCGTGACATGTGAGTGATATTATTTTTGTTCAAAAGATAATGGTCATATGTACTAGTATATTGTTAGTTAATGCTATGCACCACGTCGTGGTGCATTTGGAATCGGGCCGCTAACAATAACACTTCTTATATAGATGGCAATAAGGTTTAAATTCCCGCTTGACACCAGCCGCCTGTTAAAAAAACATCGTCAAAAAATGTGTCTTATTTTATTATGCGAATTTTAGGCACAAATATTTAAATGTTTTACGGTCATTTTCTAAATAACTTAATTGGCCACATTATACAATAAGAACGTATTAAAAAAAATCGTAAATAGGAGATTTTAAAATTTATAGCAGTTTTCATAGGCCTGTTTTTTTCTGGGCTTATAAAAAGACTTGATAAAATGTTATATTTTTTCAAATGCCAATATTTTTTGTTCTACTCGCAGTATTTAATAAAAGCGTCTAAAATATTTCCAAGTGATCAAAATTTTCCAACCAAAAACACATGATTTTGCATCTTTTCGAATTTATTTATTTATTTATTTACACATATACGGCACAACACGTGCCATTAACATAATTGACATACTTATAATAGTACAACAACATGAAGAATAACAGTATAATGTTAGTAAAATTTAAGAAAATAGGTAAAAAGTAAGGTAATAAGTAGTGTATAAAAACTATAATGTATAAAAGTAAATTGTAAAGTGAATAGTTTAAAATATAAAGTATTAAAGTACAAACCATAATTTATTAGGAAAAAGTATAAATAAAAATAAAAATTTAAAGATTGAAATAAAACAATAAAATGTACCAATAAGATACCTATCTCAAGGTACCGACAATGATTTAAATATAAAAGTAATAAATCCTGGATTATGTTAACCGATATGATAAATTTTACAAGTACTTATGATTTCAAGTGCATTAATAGTTTTAGAAGTACTGGTAGGCATATTATGTTTACATGATGTATTTACGTGGTACTAGCAAACAAATTTAGTTTAACGCATCTTTTGTATGAAGACAGATTACCGGCAGCGTGATCAATATTAGCATATTCATTGCCTAAAATATGCAAGCGATTGATGGTTGAGTTTTGTTCTGCGTTCGTCATAGTATTGTCACAGTGAAAAGGTGTTTTGAGTCGAGTCGGTCTACTAGGTACATGGTAATTTATTAATGAGACCAATTCAGGGGAGTCAAACCAGTTATTGTTTATTTTAAATAAGAAAATAAGATCATTGAGTATTCTTCTATCTTTTAACGATAAGAGTCTCATTTTTTGTAATAAAGATTCATAGTTTATGTCAACCGCAGGAATACCTAATTTGAAATTAATTGATCTGAGAAATTTGCGTTGGATTCTTTCAATGGAGTTTTCATGGCTTTTGTAGAAAGGGTTCCATATGGGGGAATTGTATTCTAAATGACTCCTAACCAGAGTTGTATATAGTATTTTAAATGTTTGGATATTTTTAAAATCTTTACAAATTCTTACAATGAAGCCCAGAATTTTCATTGCTTTACCCGTTATTATATCAATGTGATTGGTAAATAGTAGTTTAGAGTCGAAGGTTATTCCAAGGTCCCTTATTACAGGTACTGACAATAAACTGTGATTGTTAAAAGAGTAACTATATTTGATAGGGTTTTTAATTCTAAAGAAACTCATGATTTGACATTTTTTTATATTAAGTGTAAGTTTGTTAATGGTACACCATTCTACGAATTTTATAAAATTGGATTGGAGGGACAAGCAGTCGTATATATTTTTTATGATTTTATATATTTTCATGTCATCGGCAAATAATAATATGTTAACATCAGTGAATATGGAAGTGACATCGTTTATGAATAGTATAAACAATATTGGACCAAGGTGCGAACCCTGAGGCACACCACTAGTGGCTTCAAATTCGTAAGATAAGTGTTCTTTAATACAGACAGTTAGTACACGTTTTGATAAATAATTCTTAATCCAACATAATAAATTACCACTTATTCCTAATTTAGACAATTTATTTATAAGAATTTTAATGCAAACCTTATCAAAGGCTTTACTAAAATCCGTGTAAATTGAATCAACTTGTTCTCTATTAGCAAGAGCACCAGAGATAAAATGTTCATACAGTGTAAGGTTAGTTAAGGTAGATCGTCCAGAGATAAAACCATGTTGAAATGATGAGATATTAAATTTTATGCAAGAACATATTTTTTGGAGAATTAACTTTTCAAAAATTTTTGGTATTGACGATTGTATGCATATTGGTCTGTAATTTTCAACTAAAGACTTGTCTCCGCTTTTGAATATAGGAGTGAGAAAGCTATTTTTCCATATTTGTGGGAACTTGCCTGTTAAAAGTGATTGATTAAATAGTAGGTACAGAGGGTAAGAGACACTACTCCCACAGTTTTTTAGAAATACGGGGGGAATTTTATCTGGCCCTGAGCACGATTTAGGTTCCAGTAGTTTGATACATGCTGCAATTTCTTTAATCTCAATATGTATCTGAGATAGTTGTAAATTTATATCGGACTCAAAGTTTGGAATGTCTTCATCAGGGATATCTGTTTCATATACATCCTTGAAAAAATCTGCAAACAAATTGACAATATCTTTGATTTTACAGGAAGTTTTCAGTTTATAGTGCATAGTTTCAGGTATGCCAAGGTTGTTGTTATTTTGAGCTTTACAATAGTTGAAAAAATATTTTACATTGTTACCAATCGAAAATTCCACATTCTTAATGTAATTATTATAACAAATGTTTGATAATTTATTACAATCTTTTCGCAGCTTGCTGAAAATTATAAAATCAGAAAGATTTGTTGTTTCTTTGTAAATTTTATGCGCTTTTTTCTTCTCAATTACTATGTTAATGAGGTCCTTGCTAAACCAGCGAGGGAAATTTGAAGATAGTTTATAACTAATTGGGACAAAGTTTTCTATGGTTTTATATAGATGATCGTAAAAGGCTTTAATATTCTCATCGAGATTACCTCCTTCTAGTATAGACCAGTCAGTGTTATATAGATAATCGCGTATTGCAACATAATCGGCTTTATTAAAGTTAGGATATTGTGTCTGGTTTTTAATTTGGCATTTTATAGGGTTACATAATACAGTAATATCTAAAGGTGGGTGATGAGAATCAGGGGGAAGAACTGAATCGAGTGACTTTCCAACCGCAGTTGACAAGTCGGTACAAAGAACAAGATCTAGTAATCTATTATTGTCATTTTTTACATTGTTTAATTGAACTAGGTTAAGGAAATCACATAATTCAACTATTTCTTTTTCTGTGTCAGTTAAGCTAGAGTTTTGAGATAATGTAGAATTGTCGCGGGTACCCCAGTTGATTTTTGGTAAATTGTAATCACCGATGATAGTGATTTTACTATTTGGAAATTTAAACGACAGTTGATCAATATCCTCGAAATGACTTTTGTATACACTTATATCTGATGATGGCGGAATATAAACACTGCCTATGATATTTTTTTGATTTTTGCCGTTTAGTAAAATGTAAACTTGTTCCACATTAGAATTTTTGGTTTTCAGAAGTTTTGAAGGATGTATCTTGTTGACAGCTATCATGACGCCACCGCCTCTAGATTTAGCGCTGGTTTGTTGACTTCTGTCAGACCGGTAAATATGATGGTGGGGTAGACCAAGCTCAGCAGAGTTGATGGATGGTTCCAGCCAGGTTTCCGTAAGAATGAGGATGTCATGTGGCAGTGTTGGGGCATGTATTTTAAAGTCCTTAAGTTTAGTTTTCATGCCTCTGACATTTTGGTAATAGCACTTCAGTTTGTTTACATTGTGTCGTTTTTTGGAAGGGTTGTAACAATAGTTGGTTTGGAGTTTATGTACTTTATGGTAAGGTTTGGTTCACCATTCTCTTGACGGAACAATAACTGCTTTCTAAGCTCCACCAATTGATTCTCCTTAAGTTTCACCTGTTTCTTTGTATACTTGTATTAAATTCACGAGAACTGGTAGACGTGTGTTTACGTTGTTAATCATTTTCATGATCAATGAAGATTTTAGGTGGAATTATTTTGCATTATATTGCAATATTACTCTTCTGATAAACAATATTTTTATAATTACCACACGCTTCATAACATTAGGTAGGTGCATGTCAAGATAATATTTTTTATCAATATTATACGAGGTAATGATTTATTTTGCTATGATAATAAAATGGTTTTACGTCTTGCTATAATTTATAACACAATATTATTAATATTGGCTATACTGGGATGTTTTATGATAGCACATCGATGGTGCTTTAAGTTAGAAAAAGCGAAGCACTTTGGTAATTTTGTGGAATAATTACAGGGTGTTAAGGGACGTTCCTCACAAACCAGGCAGAAATCGGTACTAAATCAGATAAATTTCTTAAAAAACACAGTATATACAGGGTTTTATAGGCGTGCTTTACTTAATTTTACCAGTGATTCCTGACATTATTTAAATTTAAAAATGGTAATGAATACATTGACATAAAACATTGAAAAAAATCAGTATAGTTAAGATAGGGGTGAGGGGTTGGTCGGTTACTAGGCTTAGGACGGGTTGTTTCGGTGAATTTGAACAATTCATCAAATTTCAACGTTCATTTTCAAGTTCTGTGAAAGTTTTTTTCAAGTTCTGTTAAGCTATTAGCCTATAGTGATATAATAACAGAACTTGAATAGGACTTTCACAGAACCCGAAAATGAACGTTAAAATTTGATGAATTGTTCAAATTCTCCAAAACAACCCGTCCTTAGACATGTGGAAGAATTTAGTCTTTGAAACAAAAAACATTTAAAAAAACACAGGATTCCAAAATTCATTTTTTACATTTTTTACTGTAAATAATGTCAAGAATCACTGATTAAAGTAGTCAAGTACGTCCCTTGAGACTCTGTATAATTTTGATAGTCTAGCAGATTTTGATAAAATAACTGGAAATAACCTAACCAAGGTATGAAATAAATAACGTATCTACCTGCATAATTATACTCCAGGAAATAACCGCAATGCAAAATGAATATAAGTGCAACAGATTTTTAATTACAATTACATATTCAACGGACGTTAAACATATCTTAACTTTCTAACTATAATCTTTCTTTCTACGAGAAGGTTGAAGCATACTCGATGCAATACCAAATACCGGAAAATACTATTCCGGTCGTAATGATGCCTTCAAATTTTCAATTTCTTCCTGGTAAGTTATCGACTTCACGCATCCAGATTTGCGTGTCATAATTAATAGGTACAAGTTAACTTTTTTATTCAAGATTCTAAACTCTAAATTCGACTGTTGCGAACTTCTGCAACTCATAAACTTACGAATACCTACAATAACAACACGACAAAATACACTATTCCAATGCATCACACGTAAGCGCAATTACATTGCGAACTCCCCAATACAACGGTTTCACACTATGGGAAACCAATAAGGTGATGTCGATATATTTAATATTAACTTTGCGAATTTTGTGGATTACGTAAAAGACTTATTTAAACACTATTTCTAAATGGAAGTTATATTTTTGTAAGCCATTCAAATCGCTGTATTGTTTAATTTATGTTCTTTTATTTTTAATATTTCTTTCTCATGTTTCAAAATATTAAAATTATAAAATATTAAAATTATGTAATATTAAAATAATAAAATTGTACCACCTACACGTAAAAGCCGTTAAATTAATGAATAAATAAATGAATAAGTTGTTTTCGAGATGTACCTGAGTTACAGTGGCTGGAAACTGCAGCCGTAGTCGTCGCCACAACTTGTTCAAGATACCACACTGCAGAACAGATGTTCTAGCACAACATAGTGTGACCAGAGGAATGGCGCTATTGAATGAAATTTCTAAAAGAGCGGATGTATTAAATTACTTCTAAAGTAGCCTTAAAACTCAATTGCGCATGTCAAAATATGATATCTTTTACTATATGTGAATAAAGAATCTGTCGTACAATTTACTTTTAAATCATTTCATGAATCAACGGTTAAATTAATTCAGGTACCTGTATTACTCTCCCGACACTCTTTTCTCCGATCAATAATCTGTAAATAATTCTTCATAATGCTCTGAAAACAGATTCAATCTCAAATAGTTAAGTGTTATTTATAAATTATTTATGAAAAAGCTTTAGTAAGTGGTCTGTTCATGTTTATCTTTATCTTCGATGCAATCAATCGAGAGTCGAGATTGTCACTCTGTCACTCTTCACTTCGCCTCGGTCCGGTTCGCTTTTCACTGTCGCTGGCCGCTGGCCGCTGGCGTGCACCCGGCGCGGCGCCGCATTTCCACTTTCCCAGCAAACTGTTCCAGCGCGGCTTGTCCGCTTGTCGCTTCTCGCTTGTCTCTTCTCCACTTCTCCTTGTCACTTATCGTGTCGTTCTCTCGTGAGAATTCCCGCACTCCACGCAACTATCACATTATGATTGGCTCCGTTGGCGAATTAATCTACTTGTCTCTGCGTAATTAAAAGCCGCTCAGATTATTATTTCTAGCATGGCGGTCTTCGTACAAACTTCACTGCGCTCTTGATTGATGCGCTGCCCAAGGAGTTTATTACTATTTAATTCTTGTTTTATAACATTGCGCGCAGAGAAAGTGAAATGTTTGTGTCTGAACTCTGAAATGACAAACAACACGCATGTTCCTGTAGGCATGAATGCGAGCAATTTATTAGGGCCAGTTGTATCGCAGAATTGTAACAATTCATCAAATATCAAATTTTCATTTGTTGTGTTTTGTCTGTTTGCTGAAACTAAAACAGTAGAAAAATTATTATGGTGTCTCGTCGTATTTTTTGACAAGTAACTTCAAAGCTCCGTAGCTGGTAATGCAAATCGCGTTGCAAACAGAAAATATTCCTTAACTCTTGACAGGCCAAGATGCCAAACAAAACTTCTGTAACCAAGTGGGTCTTCCAACGACCCCATGCATTTTTCTGTCTTATGGGGTTTTAAACTATAGGAATCCCAATTATTAATTGTTATTTGTGTATTTTTGCAGGAATACGTAAAATACTTAAGTGATATGTCAAGTATTTAAGCTAATATAAGGAGGATAGTAATTTTGGGTACAACCTACTCCCCCACTTGGCTGCGGGAGAGTTAATCTAGAAATTCCATTCCATTTGTACAATCTCCAAAAAATCTATTAAATTTGCACCTGCTGCGATTAATTTTAGTCTGATTATTATATATTTTATAATATAAGGCCTCTGTCTATTGAAATTGTTTCAGTGTTTTTTTTTGTTAAAAGCATAAAAACAAGCCTCCACCCCGAAATAAGTCGCTTTGAATAGAATTATTAATTCTAATTCCAATGTAAATCATGGCCAATATTTATGGTACCTACCGTAATATGATATTTGAATTATAAGCAGATAACCGTTACATTTGAAGGCCACAAAACATGGCCAAGTATTTTTCAATAATTGTTTATTTAATTTTGATTCCGTTTAAATGACATGGTCTCCATAGGGTATCGAAAGTTTGCGACCCGAATCTAGACTTATCTCAGATGAATGCCAAACCTTGGCATATAACGTAATCGTAATCTTCTAATTGTTGTCTTAATTTGGAAACCTTTAAAATCAAAGGCTTTTAATTTATTTTGGCCATTGTGTTTTGATCGTGGTAAAATCTCACCGCGTTCAATGTAGAACTACAGCATTAGTTTTGTTATAAATTTAGTGGTATCATTGACAATAATTGAATTTTGTGCAATAATTTTATTGCTCCGAGTCAAATTAGCGAGCATTGGCCATTGTTTCGTAGCGGAACTTTTCGATCTACCAGGCTGGTGGTTATTAGTGGTGGCGGTGGTGGTCGCTCTACTCTTGACTCTCGGCTCTCTCGCCCATAGTCCGGAGTCCGGAGTCCGGATGGCGTAATACCGATTGTGCATTGTTCTTACATTGAACACACCAGGTGTTCTTAACCTTTTCGAAGTCACGGCATACTTTTGATTTTGAATAAACATTTGCCGAAATCACAAAATTCACAAACACAAACGCTAACAATAAAAATATGCATGATCATACCTTTGGGGATGACAATCTGTCAAAATTGTGATTTATTTAGAAATATTCCCGGTTGACATTCAATTTCAATTGGAGGGTTTTTAACGTATTCCAAAATTAAATACTGTTTTTGAAAGCAGATGAAAGACTCTGCTCTAGAAAAATACCGCTTTACACGAAACCAAAAAACATATTTAATTACACAAGCCTACTGTCATTTCACTTTTTCGTTTCATATAAAAATAATTAATAAAAAAAAATTACAAACTTTGACAAATCTTTCGCAAACATGCAAGCAATAGCGATCGATTACTTTTTTGAAAATATAAAATTATTTGGAAGTGTCTAGAGTAAACTTTTTAATGCGAATACAAAGCGTGGTGTTGTCTCTGTCTAACACTGCTTAAATCGTGATGCAAAAGAAGATGGAACGACTTTTATGAGTCCACAGTTTATAGTTAAAAAAAACTCTACCTGCAAAACTAAAGCATCTCTTCTATTATATCACGATTTTGCCGGCCTTTACTTCTTTGTCTATGAATTTTATGTTTTTTATCGTTTTAATTAGTTAATTTTCAGCTCATAGTTTATCTACGCTAAAGTTTTATCAAGCTTGATTTTCTAGCTATTATACTATATTTAGCTATTATACTTTATTTAGCTATTTATTATACTTTATTATTTTGGTCGCGGAACATGAGTGTTCCGTGCAGCCCTAGTGGACCACTGTAGGCTGGGTCAGTGGAGTTATGCAATTATAGAGACGCGAAACATTTACAACTAGTTAGGAAGCAGGAAGCAGGAAACTAATATTCCCAGAACACCGGTTAAGAGCCACTGCAGTCGGTTGTGGCAGCGGGGTTATGCGAATATAATGATTCGGAGCATGGTGTTTTATCTCCGCATGATGTCTTCAAATACTTGCAATAATAATTGCAGACTTCCGAGTAGCTGGTTTCGGTTTTGGTCTACGAACATGCTATTTCATAATGGAAGTGCAGCGCAAGATTTAATAAACTAAGTTATCGTTAAAGTTTTTATAAACTAAGTTATCGTTATTTTCCATGCCAGGAGTTGGTTCTGCATTCCAAGTGCCTGCATTTCAAAATGATTAATTTCATACATTTTACAGATTTTATATTTTGAGAAATATAAATAGGTAATATCTTCGTGCTCTGGTGATATCAAAAGGATCATTAAAAAAATATGTAGTGCGTAAGCTGTATCACAG
This sequence comes from Hesperophylax consimilis, assembly GCF_061612785.1. Classification (NCBI taxonomy): domain Eukaryota; kingdom Metazoa; phylum Arthropoda; class Insecta; order Trichoptera; family Limnephilidae; genus Hesperophylax; species Hesperophylax consimilis. The sequence continues at coordinate 35,476,840 of NC_142838.1, read as the reverse complement.
CTTATGGACCGATAATCTCTTCCTTCATCATGAAGTCTGAAAGAGGCGTGTGGTACATAGAGGCATGTTGTAGGTAAGCCTCAAGGAAAGAAAAAATATATATTCAAAGATATCTTTCATGCATAAATGAATGGGTATTTCATTTCAATTTATAATTGTTCTCTTCGAGCCTAGAGAATTCTGCACCATTCCTGCAAACAGAAAACATAATTGATTGATAAGTTAATTAATTAAGACATAATTGGGCTACAAACTCCACAAAAATTGTCACGTCTAGCGAATGACTAGTGGAGCTCAAGCCTCATCCGTGGCCTTCTTAACAAGATGGGTAGACTAGAATCAGATAAACTGGAGACACTTGAGGCAGACTTGTTAATGAAATATGGCACGTTTTATGAATTGTTTTCAATAAGAAATCGACCTTTGCATTTCGCAATGCCAGGAGTGAATGTTCACGAGGAGTAAGCTTCTCTTTTCTCTATATATGTCGCATTATGACGGGTTCTTCTCTAGCACAACCATTCACATTGCAACGCTCATTCTTTATCCATGTTTCACCGCGAGATACCCCCACACAATGCTACATAAAAGGCGTGATAATTCAGAGAAACTGAACCTGTTAGATTCCAATTAGTCACTTGCTTTTTCTATATGTGTCTGCTACGAATTATTATTGGCATTCTTTTAGTGTGCGTAATGAGTTTTTAAGATTCTGAAATGTCCTGGTATCTATGAGTCAACCTTATCTTTTTTTATGTATACCTATGCAGTTACTTGGTATACATTGCAGTCCTTTTTCTTTATCTATCGATTTTAGTCAGTGACTGACAGAGAGCTTACAGAACAGTTTACAGTTTTAGTAGAAAAACATGTAGACCAATTATTCTTCTAAGAATTAATCGTGTTTTCATTGCGTTTATCTTAGTCTATGGTTTATCCTCTTCAAATCTTACTTTATTAAGACTTCTCATTTAGATGACTGAAGTCTGAACTGTTATTCTTGTATTATTTCGTTTAATACAAATCCAGCCGCATTGAGCTGTGTTGGAAGTTGTAACTGGTGTTCGACGTATTATTTATTTAGCCATATTTTTGTTTAATGTTAATATTAAAGTGATATATAATTTTATTTAATTAGTATTTAAATTATGATTTTTTTGTTCTTAAATCCGTTCACTAGTTTTGGTTACAACCGTGCTTTAATCAGGGAAGTATAAGAAACCAGTTGTCTTTAAACTAAAATACAGCGGTGCACGAAAAATGTATACTTGTACGAAACAACAAATAATTTAATAATTTATTATTTACGTTAAGTTTTACTATTCAGACTCTGTCCTAATATGCAAAGCAAACTTAGGGACCTATTTGGTATTATATATTATATTTTAAACAATTCACCAATTTTCAAAGTTATTATTCAAGTTCTGTGAAAGTCCTATTCAAGTTCTGTTATTATCCAAATACTGTTAAACAACCGGTATTACATGTAAAATAGGTTTTTATGTATTTTTTTCTCTCATCGTTTTAGCTAGGTATTACATATAATATCTAGATTAATCCATGAAAAAAAAACAACCTACCAATTTGCTATTAATTTTTACGAAATTGGAATTTAAATGTATTGCATTCCACTTCCGCCAATTTTCATAAATAGTTGTTTCTTTAAGCGACGTGTTATTCCAACAATCTATGCGATGAACGAGTCTGAATAGTAAACCTTTACCATATTTATTTTGTGATCACTCAGATATTAGCAGTGTTTTAAAATTAGTTGTCGGTGTTTTGGTGTTTGTCCGTGACATAATGACCACGTACGTCATTGTTTGTCCTGTGAATCTGTGATACAGGTAATTGTATAGCAAGTGTGGTTAGTGTGGTAAGAAGTTTGGTCAGCGTGGTGGTGTATTGAGTGTGGTCGTGACTCCGCCATGCTGGGCGGCGCCCCCCGCGGCCCCCCGCCCCCGCCCTCGCGCCCAATGCTCGGACTTGCACTGGCCTGCACTCTTATTGCAGGTAAATTCATTTGTGGTCGTGTAATAATGCAATTGATCTCGTACGACTCATTATAAATTTTACAGTCTACACACTGAATAAGATAATGCCTACTAGAAATGCCTTCCGTGTAGATTTGATTGAAAACCGATTTCTAGAATTCTTCTTTATTCGATGGCTGTTAAATGGGCATCCCACGGTGGTTTAAAAGATTAAGGCAATCACAATTTACCTCTAATCTAAGGACCGATTGCTTAACAGAATTTGATCAATTCATCAAATTTCTAAGTTAATATTCAAGTTCTGTGAAAGTTCTGTTCAAGTTTTGTTATTTCTAAGTGATGTGAAACAACCGGTCCATGATGAAATAATAACAGAACTTTCACAAAATTTAAATTTTAACCTTGATGAAATGGTCAAATTCTTTGGAAAAAATCGTCCTAATTGTCTTTTAAACCTGAACCAATATCCCCTTTCTACCGAATCTAATCGAATAATATATTATTTTCAGATTTTAATTATAAAATGTATATTTCTAAGGACGGGTTGTTTCACAGAATTTGAAGAATTCATCAAATATAGTTGTGACTTTTTATTATTTTTTTATTTATATAAATAAGTTAAAGAAAATGCGTTTTAATTTATAAAAAAGTCAGATGAATTGTTTGTTGTAATCTTAGTTTTTATTTAGGTATGATATTCATTGTTTGTTATAATCATGGTCATCCAAATTGACAAATTAGCCCATCAGGGAAAGGAGAACAAACGTGCGCAGAGCATGGAGGAAGTGTGTCCGTCTTTCTGTAATTTGTCAATAAACGAATCTGTCAGTATACAAGCAACTCGCATTGTAATGTCACCATTTAGTTCGCAAAAATAAAATCTGCTTTCCAATTACTAGTCCTTTTTACAATGGCGCGCAAATTTCTGACTGCGTAGAAAACTTAACTACCAATTTACTATCGATTTATACCTACAAACTTTGCCTAGTGAATCTATTTGTATTACTAACTATAGACTTTCTCTAGAGAGTCTCTTTATATTACCAACTACAGACTTTGTCTAGTGAGTCTCTTTGTATTACCAACTACAGACTTTGTCTAGTGAGTCTCTTTGTATTACCAACTACAGACTTTGTCTAGTGAGTCTCTTTGTATTAACAACTACAGATTTTGTCTAGTGAATCTCTTTGTATTACCAACTACAGACTTTGTCTAGTGAATCTCTTTGTATTGCCAACTACAGACTTTGTCTAGTAAGGCGGGTAAAGAAAACCGTGGGTTGCCGGCACTGAAACTGAACTTCCAAATCGGTTAAACAAAAGTTCGGATTTGTTTTCATAACTGAATATTTTGTTACACTATGTAATTAGACACTTTCACAAATGTGTTATAATTTACAGATTTTACTCATTTGTAGAGTCCCTATTTGATTAGAGTCTTGATTTGAAGGCGGTTTCTCTGCAAACGGCGGCCTAATTTTAGCGAACTTTACTTTTCTGATTATTTCAATGTGCGCTCTTCGGCGTTCAACGTACGTAACTAACCATTTTTTGTAATTTAACTAACAGTAGAGTTTCCAATAGGTTATAAAACTCTCTGGGTTTATCTTAAATTATTGCCTTTCATTAATTAGGTCGCTACTTATTCTTCTTTTGTTTGACCACAAATTGAGACAAATCGATTTATCGGAAGTTTGTAGTACCTACTTGTAAAGCTTTCGTTTGCCTTCTACTTTTACAACAAAAGTACATTCGGAACTAATTGATCCATTAAAAGTTTTATTTGCTATTAAAAGTTATGTTGTGCATAAAAAATTTAGCTTGAGTATTAACCTCATTTTAATAATAAAAGTTTTATTGCATGAGAATTCTTGTAACATCTTTTGTTTTATGTATTCTTATTATTAGATGTGTTCAACTGCAGGGAATTTAGTTACAAGGAGGCTATAATAACATACCTCATAATTATATTAATGTAAGCTTTTATTATTCTTCTGCATTTGTTATACTTTATAATTTATTTAACAAATTTTACTTCTTTAATAATGTTCCACAAAATTATTATATAGGTATATCTAATGTTTGTATGGGCGTATAATATGAATAAATATTATTGCCACATTAGTATTCCATAAGTTTCAAATGCTTTCATTTCAGTAAATACGTATTTTATTGTCATTCCTACATTTTAATCTAGGCCATGTTTCCCTGTTTCTTGTATTTGTTTGATTTAAGCATCCATTGTCAAGATAAAGAATCAAAACAACAATAATACTCCTGAAAAAAATTATGTTAATTTATGATTGGTTTTCATAACATCAGTTTAAGGCGATGCACTACGTCGTGTAATATTTTAAATTGAGCCGCTATCAATAACAACCCTTACGTAGATGGCGATAAGGTTTAAATTCCCGTCTGTTTTGATTTATGCAAGAAAAAAACGTGGCCAAAAAGTGCCTTTTATTTTATTTTGTGGATGTTCAGGCATAACTATTTTTTTTTTTTTCGATCATTTTATAAATAACTTAATTTGCCACATTATACAATAAAATCATAACCGAAAATGGGTTCGTTAGGAGATTTTGAACTTTAAAGCAGTTTTCAAAGGCCTTTACATTATTTTTTTCTGGGCTTATAAAAAGACTTAAAAAATACTCGATTATTTCAAAGGCCAAGATGTATACTACTCGCAGTATTTAATTAAAGCATCTGAAACTTTTCTAGGCGATCAAATTTTCAAACCAAAAACACATGATTTTGCATTACTACGTATGGCATCGCCTTAAATCTTTATTACTGGCTGTTTTATTGAAAATAATCTCTTGCTTCTGTTTAAAATATTAATATGTCTTGTTTATTTTATTTTCAGTGTGTGTATGCAGCCCCACATTGTCTACAGTTGAATTGGCTGACTACAAGTCGACCTCTCCCACTCCCTCCGTAACTGAGGGAAGCAATGCCTCCACAGCTGATGAGAGTGTGGGGAATGCGCCCCTCGTCATCCCCACGGCCGCCCCTGCCACCCCTCGTGGGCACCGCGGCGGGAAGGCCATCGGCCAGCCAGCCCCCAACCCGGCCACGGTCCTTCCTTACTTCAAAGTCTCCATAGCCTTCCCATTGGCTACCGGCAGCGACATCGGAGATGAAGGTCCATCTCTCCAGAAGGAGCTGGCCCTTAATCTTGACTACAAGAAACCTCCCCGGCCCACGGCAGAAGTCATCAAAACAACTTCTACAACACCTGCTCCTAAGGTCGAAGAAGCCGACGCTACAGAAGCAATCACAGACCCGGTGGAAGAAACTGAGACAGAATCTTCAGTGGTCCAGGAAAGTGCGATTTATTCAAACAATGCAAGTGTAGATCCGACCGTGCCAAACAGTGTAGTGGAATCCAATGTGACCATTGTCACCAATAATAATACAGTGAACGATAGTGTTGCTAAAATGGTGGAAGAGGAAACAGACGAACCAACGAAGACCAGTACAGCTAGTGTAGAAATCTCTACAGCCCGGGCTTTGCTCCTGGAGACTGGTGTCGGGCGGAGGGCTGCAGATTCTGATGTGAGCAAGAGTCAGGTGACTCTAGGATCTGGAGGTTTGGATGCGGGAGCAGTGTCGGGGATCTGCTTTGGAATCCTGGTAATCCTAGGTCTGGGCGGGGCCATCAGCCTAGTGCTGTACCGACGGAGATATCTCAACAAGCCGCAGACACTCAATGACAAGTGTTCCAACCCGGATTCCAGCGGGTACATTGATGATAGCACCATCAGAGTGAGTATTCCTTTTAATATTCATCCAGGATGTGTCTTTTAATCAGATTTTTCGTGCATCTTTATGGATAACAAAATAAAATAGAATAGACAGTATTTGTTTTTAATCTACTCTTTGTTTTTTCTTACTGTTTTTAAGCGTCAAAATGGAAAATTAATATTACTATACACAGTGTCTGGAAACTCATAGTACAAACAGGAAAATCGTGCATCTACATCTCATTTGGAGTCCATTTTGTGGTGTAATTTGAGCTTTCGTTTTCTAGTAAATCGAGTTCGAAGTTGGATTACGATACTGAAAATAAAGGTCATTAGGGGGTTAATATCAGCTGTTTATTGTCTTTAAGAAAGCCTCGAAGCTAAGACCCGGCTCCAAAAGTTTTTAACCTTTTAGTTGCCAAAACACGGAAAAAATATGAAAAGTTCTGATCGAAAAAAAAATTTGGGCTCTATTATGTTTTTTTTTTTTTTTATAGTGAATACCTCACAAGAGTCCCAACTGCTCCCGTCTGGAGCCAGTGAGACTATGGCATCCCCAATTGGGGGATGTTGTGAGGCTGAAGGTAAGTGGGGAAGGGAAAGAGGAAGGTGGGGAAGTACCTGGCTATTCAGATCTAGTCACTAAACACGGCTAAAGCCATTTGCAGCAACGTTTCAATTCTGAATGGTGGTCTTACACCAGGGCGATACTGGTAGTATCTTCCACTCTGGAACGTGCCGCAAATATACTATTTATTATTTTAATTAATTAATTGTGAAATAACACAAATTAATCAAATAAAATTTATTTGCGCACGCCGGGTTCGAACCCGCGACCTTCGGAATGGCAGTCCAATGCGTTACCACTGGACTATGCCGGCCGTCATGTGATGTAGTTCACCAGTTTTTGCTTGAACTACAAGTTTCTGGACACCGTGTATAAATCACCGACACAATCATCGACACCTCTAGATAAATTTTAAAATATCATCCTAAATGGTAGAAACCGAGTTGGAATATGTAATGATCAAGAGCTTTCAAGTCTGATTTCTATGGCCACCTTGTGGTCAATCTGTGAGAGTTTATTTGAATTATTTTACCATAGTGTCGTTCTGTATTTTCAGGAGAATTCCGAGGAGATGTACAGCTTGGACAATGACTCCTTCCTGAACTCCCTGGAGGCCATGACCATTCAGAACTACTGGACGGACAGCGTAAAGCACACCAAGTTATAATCACACGGCCCTCTAATCTCTCCTCACTGTGTACCAAATACTACCTGAACATATATGATTCATTAACCAACCAACCCAAGCATGTGCGGTTAATCTTAGAATTAAAAACCTTAGTTCATAACGATCTCATTTGAGAAATACAATGTGTGGTATTTCTACAAATATGTTTAAATCTCATTCCTTTTATTGGTTGATTCTCTATCTTAATTTACATCTGTTTACTAATGTACTTTTTATTTTATTTTTATCATAATACAAGCTTAAAGTTCCCGACATTGCCCGGGCTTTATGCAGAGTTTTTCAAAATTAGATGTAGGCAGTAATTTTGAGCGTCAAGTGTATGAAATTTCTGCTTTATCTCTCTGCAACCGGAAAAAAAAATCCTAATTTTGATTGGGTCACACTAGTAAAGCTCATATTTATGAACCCATAGTGCTAGGCTACTTACTAATTGGCGCACGTGCTCGCATAAGCAGATCTCGCACATTCAATTGACATGGGTTCCATTCCCAAAAACAGATTTATTTTTTCAAGTACAAACTTACATTCGTATGAAACCGGTTGTAAAGGGTTAAGAGATTGGAAAGGGGATGGGGTGGTTTTCAGAAACCTCATGTTGACAGTGACCTTCCTCTTTTGAAGGTCAAGTGTGCGAAATTTCATCATTCTCCGAATAAAACTGTAGATTCCATTAAAAACAACACCATTCTTTATTTTTGTCACAATATTGTCACGGGAAAGCAATGCTAGTATAGCAGCCAAAAAAAAAATGTTTTGTGAGTAAAACAAACTGTTACAGTTACAAAAATAGACACATTAAAGCAAACTGATCACAAAATTTAAAAAAAAATCTTTGCATCAAATTTAGTGCTGATACATTGAAGAAGGACTGTACCAAGATTGATTAACGCATCAAAATGGATCTTATAGAATGGTATGTAAAAAGTATATATCTGGTAGAGATCTTTACAACAGTATTTCTTTCCTGTGACAATATGTTATGCGAGTACACATTTTGCTAATTAATTCTAAATTTCATTATCATTGTGATGTTTCTTAAACTTTGAGGTTCTCTTTTGCCTACTTAATTTTCATATGCAAGGTGACTGGTACGGTTTTTAGTTTTAGTCATCTGTATAAATGTACCCTTCTCTTAAAATTGTACTTAAAATAGTACAAAAGTTGTGTATACCTACATGCAATATGAATTTACTATATTATAAATATGAAATGACATGTTGTATTTAAGTGTTAGTTTACGACATGTATCACATTTTGCATGCTAACAATATTCAAAATAAAAAAATATTTAAAAAATTGAAATGCTTTCTGCATTCAATCATTATTAAGTAAGGTCATATCGTTGGTTGATTTTATGTTATATTTAATATCTAATTGATATTGCACTTTTATTGAAAAAAGTTTCCTACATATTTATTATAATGTAAATTTTTTATCCTTTAATTTTTCCAAGTAAAAACATCACATTATTAATGTTTATTATTTTGTTGGCTCCATGATGCAAATGTTCCGGAGAAATTTTGAAAGCCAATCATAACAAAATAATAAGATTTATTTCAAGATGCAAAAATTGAGTAAAAAGTGTATGCGATGCATGTATAAACACATCCTTAGACTGAGATATGATTTTCAATTTTCCTATTATTTTTAATTTTATTCCAGTGTTTAAAAATGCAATTTATTGTAACCGTCCATAATAGTTTTAATTTTTGTATCATTTAATATAGTTTTATTTTTAATGTTATTTATCTATCAATAATTTTATTGTTTATTTTTTAAAACAAATATATTGTTTCCCGAAACAATTTCATTAGAGATTTGATTAAACATTTTATTTACTGACTTTTGCTTGTTTTAGAAAATGTTTTACTTTGGTAAAGTGGCGGCTCGTGACTTTTGAGTGTACTAAAGTGCTAATAATACAAAAAATGGCATTATTTACGTTGTTGTACCTGAAAACGATTTTTTTTTTTTTGTAAATTCAATCTTTTGTATGAAGATTTTCAGGAAATCCGAGCGGCACACGTCCAAACTGAAATTTCAGGAAATTCTTCATACAAAAAATCGAATTTTCAACAAAAATAATAAAATCGTTTTTAGCTACAACAACATCAATAATGCCATTTTTTGTAATGTCAGCACTCTAGTACACCTAAAATTCTCGAGCCGACACTGCTTGGTATGATAACATTACATTGTAGTGCTCATTCATCCCTTTTTTAATGGCTTTAATGCCCTTTTAAGAATGCTGCCAACAAGTACATAAAAATTTAATAAATTTGTATAATATTTTTAACAAAACAAAAAATTCATTAAATAGTTTTAAAAAAATCATGTTGCAGATAAATTCATATCCATTATTTCATGTTAAAAGTGAAACCGACCCTGTTCCCATGGACATTGTCGGCGTTTTGGCTGGGCAACATTTCAAGAACTCATTTCAGCCATAAAGGGGGGTTATTACTGGACACTCATTTAAAAAGTTTTTTTTATCAAAATATTGTACAGCGTGTTTAGGGAAGTACTTGACTTACTTTAACCAGTAATTGTTGACATTATTTGGAGTAAAAATGTTAATGAAATTTTGATATCCGGTGACATTTTTTTTTTAAATTTAAAACAAAAAAGTTAGGATCGGAGTGAGGGGTTGGTCAGTTACTAGGCTGAGTGATCAGTGACGACATGTAGAAGTATTTTTATTTAGGTTTTGGAAAAAAAAAAAAAACACAAAAAGTCTATGATATTTCATTTACTTTTTTACTCCAAATAATGTCAGGAATCACTGGTTAAAGCAAGTCAAGTATGACCCTTGACACTGTGTATAATAATATCACATATTTCAAATATATTATGTTGTCATAAGATATTATTTAACGAGGTAGCTACTTACTGTAAAATATCATAATTTAACTCAAAAAAGGTACAGATACCCTCTTAATATGCACACAATATTTCAAAAACACTCTGTATCACTTTAATTACAACAAGGAACAATTATGTCAGTCACCAGAGAAGTAAATAATGCATTTTAATAATATCATTTAGATTAAAATTTTATGAATTCTCCTTCCTTTTGTCCACTTTGCGGCCATCTTGAATGTTCATAGAATAATATTTACTATCGATGTGACATGTATTATTAGTTTAGTTTTTTAATTAAACCTAAAAAAAAAATAGCCTGAAAATCTTTTCATATGTCACAAACATGGCATGAACAAAAGATGTTAAATTATTTTTGTATTAATTCAAATAAAATAGCCGTTTAAATGCATTTTTTTTATTCTCCGGTTATTGAATTGTTCCTCCTTGTAATACTGATAACAAGTGGTTTTTTTTAAATAATTTGTGCGTAGGATGGAGAGAGTTTAAGGATGTTTACCTAAAAAAAATTCTTAAAAAGAAGAACATCATATTTTTTATCGTAAGCTAACATTAAAGTAAATCAGCTAAATGTTTTCAAAGGTTGCTTAGTGATCCTTAGTTATATTTTTGGATTATTTTTATTTCTAATAGCAGAAGTCTCTCTCTACTTACACACATATTTTTAAAGGGATGATTTTAGTATGATCAATTGTGATTTTACTCCAGTATTTGTTAAAGATCACTTTGAATCCGATTTAAATATAATATCAGAGAAGTACATATATGAATGTGCTGAATTTAATTAAAACAGAATTAGAAATGTGAATTTGACATTTGTGTCTGTATTGTAATGTAATTGACATAATAACTTTATTTTGAACCTACTTATCACATTATTCTTCCACTTATCACAAATGGTGAGTAAATAGATTGTCATGTGCCAAATTGCGCATCACTAAAAGGGTCCTTAAATAATTAACAAAAGTAGATTTCCGAAGCTAATAATTTTTTACCTTAGAACACATATATGTATGTACTAGCTGAGAATGGTAAAAAAATCAATAGATCGAGTTGTTCAATGTCGAGAAGATGGATTTTGGATAGTAGCAGATATATCACCCTAGCTTTTTCCAAACAGATTTTTAGACTAAACACTATTTTTGCTATTGCAGTCGTTTGAAAAATATATCCCTAAAATTTAGCTTCATTTAAATAAGAGATTTTATCTATTAGTGAAAATTACTCTAGCTTTCTGAAAGTGGTCTGCCGTGACTTTTCCGATTTATGCAATTTTACTTTCATATTTAGGATCAGTATTTTTATTGTATATACAAAAGTTTTCAAAAATACAGCCACCTCTAGTCTGGAGCCCCAAATTACTTGAAAAATTGAGGGATTCCGATGGAAGATGGTCTGAAGAACTACTGATCCCTTAATTGGGAATCACGCCAAACACATGCCCAACATTTGGACGTGGTCGACATTTGTTACATGAGAATTGGTAGTTTCTACGACTTGTTCTTGAGTTGAACAGCTCGGCTGTCGAATCATTTTCCGGCCTCTGTGTTTTCTCCTTCCTCTTCAAGACTCATGTTCACTCCTTCCTCTCTTCAAACAGACACTACACACAATATTGCCAAAGATGACATAGACGCTGAAGGAAATTATTTTCCTCAGGGTCTCATGTGTGGAGTAAATATTAAAAAAAAAAAATTTATGCCTAAAATCACGAAATACGATCACGGCACACCCCCGCATACCTACGATTAATCAAGTTTTCAGTGTGAAATAAAATTCATCTTGCATCTCGTTTGAAATATTTCCCCTTTGATCAAATGATCAAATATAAAAATGTATAGCACGAAGAATTTAAACAAATATCTAGATAATATACAATTTGTATGTTTTAAGGGTGTACTTTTAAACACTACAGATGTATGTAAATAAGCACTAATGTTTTTTTTTTTGCATTCACACTCAATCACTTATTTAATCATTTTAAACAGAGTAAGTAAGCATTTTTAAACTTTATGGATCTTACCAAAAGAGACGTAATGAATTCAGAATTAAATGCGTGTCGTAGAATTTATTTTATTAAAATAATTCTTTTGGAAACAAATCAGTTATAGTGTTAGAGCTAAGAGTACATATTTTTGTCGAGAGTAATACATATTTTCATTATAAATTATACATGTGATAGTACTTAGTCTGTGATTGATTGTATTAAAATATTGTTCTTTAATCTTTTTGACTAGTGCAATATTTGTTTCGTCAATTTCTGATGGATTAAAAAAGAATAATTATGTACTTTTATTTGTAAAGATTATTTTTACAAAAAAAATTTATTATGAATGTTTTTAAATATAGTTTTGTGCATTTCTTTTTACCGCAGAACCTAAAATAAATTTGTTAATATTTTGCCATATCTATTAAGTTTTGTGTTGAGTTGTATTTTTTAAATGTTTTTTTTCAGTGAGATTCGTAAAAACATTTGAATTAATTTTGTAAAACATTTAATTTTTTTTGTTGATTCATAACAAATTTAATATTACTATTACATATTATCTTGCCAGCAATATTAATTTCTTCTCAGTAATCAAATATCCGACTTGTATTAAATCCCTCTACAATTTTTTTTTTCCTAAAGCAATTGTATTCCAATGCATATAATGTATTATTATATTGTGTAAACATATCTTTTTATTTGAAGAAAATGTTATAGTCTATTTTTAGGCATAAATAAAATAAATAGTTTGAATTAACAGTATAATATGTATGTAATATAATATTATTTTTCGTAATTAATAAAGCATCACGAAATAATAATATTAAAACATTTGTTTTATTTATTGTTTTAATTTAAGTACTATTTTTACAAGGTAAGTAAACACTCAACAAAAAATGCTGGAATTTATTTACGCACCATGTTCACACTCGTACCGCGAAACTTTGGAGGTGGTTATTCATTATAATCTTTTATAAACAAAGCAATTATAATAACCAAAACATAAAAATTTACGATAAAAATTATTTAGTGTAATTGTAGCTTTACTTTTGCGAGTAATGCATGTGTTTGGATAACAAAATGGCCACCCTCATATTTCAAATCTTAAATAGAACAGCTGACCGAGTGGGAATAAATAATAATTATAAAGGTGTGTTTATACGTTTAACACCTCCTGCGTTTTAGGGTCATATATGAATGGGGGTCTATATTTTATAAAAGTGTTTTTAATTTTTTTGATGTTAGAAAGAGAAATAATAATTCTTTCCAGTTTGCCTCAAATATTTTTACTGGAATCCATTAATAAAATCCTAAAAATAGCCAAAATGAATATTTCATGTGCGGTAATTCTAACAATCGGTTGAAAATTAAAAATTATTTTTTATTATATAAACGAGATGAATGTGTACAGTTTTCTAACAAATTCCCCAAACAAAACGAACTTGTTTTCGAAATACCGAATTCTTTTAATTTTTCTATGGTTGGCAACGTTTGATATTAAAATTTTATTTTGTAGAAATAGTATATGTTTATTTTAAATGCGTACACTGGAACCATAATTTTATCAAGCGTCTAAAAGAGTTTTTTTTTTAAGGAAAATTAAGAAATAAGATGTTTACAGCGCATTTGAAATACACAGAAAACATTGCAAACTGTACAAAAGTGATGAAAGTACTGACGGTATGAGTGTAGAACACGGTATACAAGCAATACTTATCATCGAAGCTCATCTATCTCCCATTTATGTAGACACAAAAGTTTTAGTTGAGGTTTTTACTGAAGACATGATACTGAATTTATTGTTTAGACACGAGTGGTTGCACTATTGGTTGGCATAATGGGTGTCAGTGGAAAGTGTCAATTACCAGATATTGTGTGTATGTATATCTACATTACTTTCAAAATGAACATTTGCAAAAAGGATTAAACGAAAAAAGACTTGGATTGGTGTTTTTCAAACTGTGTTCATGAAACCTATTTCACCAGACTCGACCTCAACAACACCACGGCAGCGGTGAAAGACCCCAAGGGGGCGGTGGAGAACCCCAAGGGGGAAATGAAGGTCAGAGTAATTTAAAAAAATACAATTTCTTGATGAATTAAAATAAGCAGAAGGTTTAAAACATAATAAACATTTCCGAGTTACAAGTAATCTCGGAATCTTGAAAATTAACCCACTATTCTATCAATTATCCAGTTTCCTCACCACTTAGGATTCTTGCTGCAGAGTCTCCATCTTCGTGTCATCTGTTTCTGTACTTCATCACCTGTTGCTGTACTTCATTTTATTTAACTCAATTTTTAATTTATTTTTGTAATATTTATATTTTTTTGTAATACCTGCATCAATTGTAAAGCGCCCCTGAGGTGATATCTCACAAAAGCGGTGCTATACAAATTTTCCAATAAATAAATAAAAATTATAAGTGGAAAATGTGACTTGTACAATGATGTAGGACTAAACTAGTAGAGAATCGAACCAGTAACTACAACACTACAAACCGGTTGTAGTGATGTTTGAAAACATCATATATAAGTATTTTGTAATAAAAAACAAGATTTTTCAGTAATCATACATACCTAGTGCATTATTTTTCAAATATATATCTTTATTTATTTATTACATTACATTAGATAAATGTATTTAGCAAAAATACTTTAATAATAATAAAAATACTTTAATACTTTCTGACGTACTGCTCCTACACAAAATTATACATGCATCAGTTGATACACCAAACATTTCATCCCAAATTAACATCAATATTCCATCAAGAAAATCAACAAGGAGGATGAACGACATTTTCTATATTAAAGCCTACCACACAAATACAGGATATTTTTCCCCTGTACCGCGAACATTAAGAAATTATAACATTAAACATGGCTCTAATAATGTAATAGACATTTTTAATGACCAATTTAAACACTTCAAAAAAAATGTATTACCTTTAATCATATTAAGCTGATATTGTGATGAAACCCTCTATTTAATGAGAAGCAACATTGTACCTACCTAATCAGTGTCTCACCAGTACAACTGTGACAATAACAAATCGTTTATGAACATATTTGTATTTACCTTTTACCCATTCTTATTTGTTATTTACTTCAGCATATTTAGCTTATTCATTTTGTTGTTATTATGTATTTAAACATCCATGTATGTAAATTCTTGGGCACCATGCCTGTTTTATGTACTTAAATAAAAAAATAAATAAATAAATAAAAAATAAAAAATGACAAGATGATAATACATATTGCAATTACTGTATAAGTATATTAAAATAACTATGTACAAGTTTTATTATGAATTGTAGGTAGATATTAGTTCCTAGATAGGCAGATTTCCCGTTTTAAGGAAACAAATGCTGTTAAAATTGCTAAAAAATTATTTTGTAAAATTAAAGTGTTTTTTTTTTAATCCAAATTGAATAATGTAAAATGTTAAGTGACATTATTTGATAGTTTTTCAAACTCCACCCTCCCCAAGCCAATCAACCATTTAGTTATTATTGAACCGATGAAGGATATTTTGCATGTTTGAATATTTAATTCTTGGGGGATTTTATTATATAATTTCGGTCCAAGATAAGTATACGACTTTTGATACTTTGCCGTATTGCTCACGATATTGGACCACGAATTTCAATTTTAGTTTCGGTAATAAATGAATGCAAATCTTGGAAACGGAAATTAATCCACTTCCTGATATCCGATCGACCTGAAACTCGGCAGAATGCATTATCATCGTTGTCGATGAAAATGCATTCTACCAACTTTTTGTTGGAATCACATACAACACGTTTACGTTGGAAACACTCGGACATTTCTCTGAAATCAGATTACATTACAGTCGAACTTGGTTATAACGATCACGGCAATAGTGAGTTCACTGCTATCATGAGCAATTACAAAACAATATTTTAGTTCAGGTTAATCTTCATATAATTGTTGACTGTTATAACGAGGTAGATTCACTGATATGCCGAGGAAATAATTTTGTCAACACAATATCTGAATACATAAATGGGTTTCAAAATGAGGTCTGAAAATATAGTTGAGATTTATTCAAGCATTATTCTCAAAGTAAGTAGTGACAAACAAAGGGGCGGGAATTTCCTATCCCGTTAGGGATGGATTCATATTTTTATGACACTACCTATGTAAGATTGTCGGCTATTTGAACCATTGCTATCCATCGGGCACAATGTAAATTTCTTATAAAATCAACAAAGTATGTAATAGGAAATTTGAGCTTCATAAATTGGTTCCCTTTTTACGTCTTCTTTTGTTTTACAACTCATCGTCAATTTTGTTTTAAAAACCTAGTTACGAGTACCTACATCCCTGCACGGGATAAATTCATAATAGTGATCATAAATATACCACATAGTGATGCACAAGTTTTTCAGCAGAGGGGCCGCTTTGCCTATTTTTGCCCACAACCTAAAGCGGATTACTTTTTGTTGTCGTTGAGGGGGAGGGGGTTGACAGCGAAATTCAAGAGTTAAGGTTTCTGTTGAATTTTATGTTATGTAAACCGGTTCTTCAAATTTCGTTCCATTTAGGAAATGCAGCGTAAATTAACCAAAACTCTATAAAAAAATATTCTCAGCCAGGGTTTTCAAGAATTACCCCAAACATTTAGATTTTTCTCTACAGCCAAATGGGACTGCCGGATGTGCATCACAGGTTTGTGACAAGTAAATTTTTACAGCCGAAAACCAAAACAATCCCGCACACAGCATGCACAAAATAGTGATAAAAAGATAGACAATTTAGTGATATTTTTCTTGGAAGCCTTGAACCAGGTAGTTATAATGCATTGATTGTTTTGAAGAGGAAATTGGAGTAGAGCATGAAAGCGAAATCTTGAAAACAATAACAGTTATAACCTTACGCTCGTAACGGCAGCCCGTCCCACGGTACTGTCTTCGCGCTCTCGTTACTCCGCAACGTAACACTTTCATGACGGTAGAAGAGTTGTTAAGTACGCTAAAAAATGAAGTTCAAAAAATACAAACCGTTAAAGACTCGAAAACCAAAACTAATATCGAAAAAATTATCATTGATCTTGACAATGAAGTGAAATCTGAAATATTAAAAATGCAACAACAAATAATTCAACTACAAGACAAACTTATCGAAAAAAACGACCAACTGGTGGGAAACTTTGAAAAAATAATGAAAAGCGCAACAACACCATCCTATGCACAGGTATTATCAACAACCAAAGTCACTCCTCGAGAAGAAGAGAGATTCTCAATCATCATTTCGTCGACCAAAAATAATGCTAAAGCAGAAGAAATTGAAAAGATAATAAAAAAAGAAATAAATTTAAGTAACATAAAGATAGGAATAAATGGTTTGAGAAAAACAAAAGAAGAAAAAATAATAATATCATGCCCAAAAAAGGAATATGCAAATACCTTAACCGCCGAAATAAAAAAACTGAATACCGATTTGGTGGTAAACGAAATTCAAAAGAAAAGACCAAAAATAATAATAAAAGGATTAAAATCCAATCTTACTGAAGACGAAATAGTTTGCGGAAAAATTACCCAGAACGAAGGAATTGAAGATGTTTACAAGGAAAGTGAAGACAACAAAATCACACTTATAACGGAGATAAAAAACACAAGCATAAACGAAAAGCCGCGCCAATTCACTAGCTACATCATGGAAACCAGTGGCAAAATGCGAAAAAGTCTCCTTGCACTCGGTAAACTAAATATACAGTTTCAACGAGTGAAAATTGAAGATTGCGATCCATTAACTCAATGTTTTCATTGCTGTATGTTCATGCATACGGCTAAAAGATGCCTACACCGAACCAGCCCTCCAATTTGCCCACACTGTATGGGCGATCACATCCTTTCAAAATGTCCGGGAAGAGAAAAAACAGTACCAGCATGTGTAAACTGCAACAGACAAAATTCTAAATATGGAGAAAAAAACACCACGGACCACGCAGCCAACAGTATTAGGTGCAACTATAGAAACAAAATGCTGAAAATTGCGAGGGATCGCATCGATTACGACTAATGATGCATATTATTAATCACAAATCTAACGAAAACCTAAATAATATGCACAATATTTCAAAAAAATATTACGAAAAGCCCGCCCGCAAAGTGTTAACACGCAGTGATGATATACAAGCTAACACATGTAGTCAGAGGCGGATTAACTGTTGAGAGCGCCCTAGGCAAGCACCTCATCGGCGCCCCTCTAGCGACCACATATTATAAATTTTAACAAGTACCTAAAGTAGCCGAATTTGTAGTTAGGTGGGTTTTACGTGAAAATAAAAATTTCGTGGTAGGGAGGGGGGTGGCTAGAGAATTTCAAGAAAATAAAATTTGTCCCGAAAAAAAAAATTCATGGGGGGGGGGGGGGGTGGCTAGAGAATTGTTTAAAATTTATGTTTTTACGTGAAAATTATGTTTTTAACTTGACTCTGAAGTAGCCCGACCAGTCGCCTTTTAGATTTTTTCAGCGCCGCTTCTCGTTCTGAGTAGCCTAAATGGCGATATATCGCCCTCGTTGGCAACACTGCCAGCTATCTTTTTTTTACATACCAAGTTTCATCACAATCGGTTCAGTAGTTTTTTTGCATGAAGAAGTAACATATACCTATACAAACACACACATATACACTTTCGCAGTTATAATATTAATAGGGATAATTAATAAAACATAAAAAAATTAAATGATCAATTATTTATGTAAAGGAATAAGTACTCACTAATAAGTACCTACCTAGAAATGCCTAGGATCCCTTTGTGTTTAAATTACGAATTTTATTTTATGCACTTTTCAAATGTCACTTATGTGTTGTCTTGGTTACACTTAAACAGCATTTATTTATGAACAGCATTGTGTACTCGCTATGTGGCTGACTGAGTGACTAATAAAAATAATGTAATTTTTTAATATAAAAAGGGACGACAAATAAACTTTAAATGTCGTTTCTTTGTACTTCAGAGCAACGCATTGTTTTATTTGTCTTATAAAACGATATTTTTAGTGAAGAAAAATGGAAAAGTTACGATTCACATTTACAGTGTTAGCAGCATTGGGTGGAAAAACCGGTGTGAACTGCATAACTTCAATCGAGTCACCCGATTAACATTTATTTGATATTCCTGATGATTTGAAACTTGCAAGAAAACACACCGCCATAACAACTACGGACGTTTTTACTAAAATTCAGAATTCTCTAAAGAAAAAACATCAAACACGTAAAATATTTATTAACCGGTATTTCAATGGAAGATGCTCCAAGGAACTAGCATCATTGATCCCCTCGGCACCGGTGCATAGTCGGGAAACACACCAAACGCGCGCCCAACATATGTACACGGTTGACATTTGTCATGTGACAAATGTCAAACGGGTTGCTTCTACGACTCGTTATTGTGTTCAACAGCTCGGCTGTGGAACGATTTGCCGGGCTCTGTGTTTCCTCCTTCCTACAACATGGGTCTCTTCAAGACCCACGTTCACTCCTTCCTCTCCTCAAAAAGACCCTCCACACAGCATCTTCAAAAATGACAGGGGCCCTGAGGGAAATTATTTTCCTCAGAGCCTCTTGTATTGGGTTAATGTAAAAAAAATATAGGAATTACCTTAACTTTTGAGTTTTAACTTTAAGTTTTAATTTTAACTAAATTTGAGGAAAATTTACTTAGATGAAGGTGGGAATTTACAATTTGGTGAACAATACCTGGACGAAATTAAACATGATACGAGACTTTCTGAAAATAATAATAGTAAGGGTAGTGAAAATAAAAATCTAGGAAAAACAGCAGAAAGATCTTTACTCGAAAAGTTTTCAGGAAAAACATCAAGTGTTAACCAATGGATCAATGATTTATTTATTTATTGTTTGAAACACTTACAGAGTGTTGACTTATTAAATTATTACATTAATAATTACATTGCTTTCTGTGGTGGTAGTAGGAGATTTTCAAACATTGTTGGGTTATTCGTAACTCGGGAATGTTTGTCTTTCTTTTTAAAAAAAAAAAAAAAATAAAATAAATAAATAAAAAATAAAAAAAATATTATTGCGTGGGAATGTGCACAGATATTAACACTCCAATTAAAAATGTTCACAGCATGCGTAAACAAGGTTCAGTTGTTACTAGGCGAAGATGCTAGTAGTGAGAAAAAACAGAAATAATAATAATCAAAAAGAAATATAAAACATGAATATAAAACACGAATATAAAACATGAAATATAAAATATAGTGAGTGTACAGAGAAAGATGAGGAAGAAAAAAAGGAGAATAATAAAGCTAATAACTGTTATTAACAAATTATAACTGTTCTCCATGACATATTATGGTAGAAGATTGTTAATTTGTTTTTTAAAATGTGCGAGACTGTTTGCGAATATATTTATAAGGTCGCATTCAACTGTGTTGTACAGACGACACATTCGAGACAGTGGATTGAAGTATGCAATATTGTTATTAATTATTTCAATATGGAATATATTTTGACTCCTTAAATTAGGTATGTCTATTAGGAACTTTAATATGTATTTATTTTTCTTACCTTACTTGACATTTCTTTGTACATATAATGTATAATAGAAAATAGTATATAATAACATAATATAAAATAACAAATTGTATGTAATAACATAATAAGAAAACAAGAAGTGAAAACCCACTAAGGCACTGCCTGAGTGTGGGTAATATTAAAACAAAATATTATATTTCCAAGTACCCAAAGTATAAAATAGACTTAAAAAAACATAGTATAAAAAGTTAGTATTACAAAGGTAGAATAAGTGAAAAAGGGATTTTTCAGCTATTATAAAAATATGACAGACAGAAAACAGACAGATTTTGAGTTTTTTTTTTTTTTTTTAGTTATAAAAAATAAATAAACAGAAAACATATTGTACTACAGTATAGAAAGTTACAGAAAGTGAAAAAAATTTATCTTCATATATTCTCTTACTCAATGAAAAATCTGCATTTTGATTTTGATTAAATCCATTAATTGCAATGTATTCTTGTGTTTCGTTATTGATATCCCACTTGACTGGGTCATATCCCACGATAAACAGTCTATTTTGCGACTGCCTCACAACTTCTACGGCTGACGGAGTAGGCAGCATGGACAAATCGTGTTGTTTAGAACTAGTAGGAATTTCACATTGAATAGACTCGGTAGAAGACGCACTGTGAATTGCGTTAGAAAATTCCGAATCATCACTTTTTAATTTAGAAAAAAATGTCTCAATATGTTTCGTATGCTTTATAATATTTTGATTTTTTTCTTCTTTTTCCTTAGCCTTCCTTTTATAAGCTGCACCACTAGGTTTCTTCTTCAATTCACTCATTATTTGGGTAATGAACTAAAACGCAATGTACTAATTAATTCACACAAATACCGCTGCGAGTACGTAATCAATAGAAGCGCGCGTAACCGGCGACATCCAAGCTGAAAGTGATGAGTGTGACTGTCACCCCGTCATCCGTTCGGAAGTCCGGTGCCGGCCGCTTAGCCCCTGCCCCCGCTGCGCCCTTTGCCCTGCAATCTAGCAACGCCCGCGAACGAATCCACGAGCGAGCGGTCTTCTATTAAAAAATCATGCGATGGAGGCATGGAGGAATAATCAAGAAGGCGAGTATGCTTTGGAAGCTCTGCATCTCTACAGAAGTAAATAATCTTTTATATTGTGTAAGCAGGTGCATACTTACTTACAAAATTAAGTTTATATATATATATTTTTTTTAATTCTAGGGGCGCCCGCCGGCGCCCCTTTGTAACTGGCGCCCCTAGGCACGTGCCTACTTTGCCTTAGGGTTAATCCGCCACTGCATGTAGTATTATAATTAAAAATGTGAAGTGTATTCCCAGCGCCAACATTATTGTTAATTTTATTACTACCTCAAAATGAACGACTTTATAATAAACGCAATAGATAATTCATATAAAATAGACGAAAGGATTTTTGACACGGTAAATAATACAAACGATTTTATAGATATAAAACCTACAGCCAGCCTAATAATAATACACATGAACGTTAGATCTTTGGAAAAAAATTTCGAAGAATTTCTAATAACTATTAAACAATTAAATAGACTTGACTGTATAATATTATCAGAAACGCATTCATCGAGTGAAATTAATTATAATATACCGGGCTACTCGTACTATGCAACAAAATATAAAATTAACAGAAATAGCGGCGTCGCCATATTTGTATCAAATATTTACGCTGTCACAAGTGTAAATGAAATAATGGTGAGTAATGTCAATTTATTAAACTTGGAGATAAATTTTATGAATTATTCATTTAATATCATTGCTATTTATCGGACACACTCTTCTGCTATAACCACATACATAGAAGAATTAAAAAATATATTACAACATCATAGAAACAAAAAAACAATACTCATCGGAGATATTAACGTAAATATCGCTAATGACTACTCCTCTAACGATAAAGATAACTATTTAAATATGTTAGCAGAATTAAATTACATTTCATGTATAAATTCATACACCAGAAACATTATCGGACAACGACCATCTTGTATCGATCACATATTCACAAACACCAAAGATATACAAAATATATCATCTGCGGTAATTAAAACAACTGTAACGGATCATTTTGCATGTATATTTAAATATGACTACAAACATCAAAACCTCCCCTTACCAACCACAACGGCCGTTAATAATACTGATAAATACAACTATAATATTAATATAAATTCTCTCACTAAAATATTAAGTAACGAAAAAGAATGGCAAGAAATATATAAATGTAACGATGTAGAAGAATGCTGCAAAATATTTGATAAAAAACTGAGTTTTCACATAAATGCTTGTAGAAATATTACATCTAACAAAACATCTTCAAAACTAAAACCAATCAAACCATGGATAACTCACGGATTAATCATCTCAATTAGACACAAAGAAACACTCTACAAACAATATACAAAACAACCGGAAAATATAACATTACAAAAACATTTCAAAGCTTATAAAAAAAAACTTACATATCTAATAAAAAACACAAAGGATGACTACTACAAACAAAAACTTGAATTATCTGGAAATGACAGTAAAAGGATTTGGTCCATCATAAATGAAATTGTCGATAAAAAACATTTAAAAAATAAAACAATCAACAATGTAAACCATAATGATTCAAAAATCTGCTGTAAAGATAAACCTCTAGAAGCCGCAAATGTATTTAACAATTTTTTTGCTAATGTAGGAAAAAACCTCGCTAAAAAAATCCAACAAGGCCTTACCCCAAATGACCCAAATACTATAGTGAATAATGAGCATAAATTTGAATTATTTCAACCGACAACACCAGAAGAAATTGAACAAATTATTTCAGGTATGAAAGGAGGTTCTGCCCCTGGTTTTGATGGGGTCACAACACAAACACTGAAATGTATAAAATCACAAGTATCAAAACCATTAACTCATATAATCAATACAAGTTTTCAAAGCGGAGTTTTTCCATCCATGTACAAACAATCTGTAATTATACCAATATTTAAAACCGGCAATCCGGAAGAACCAACCAATTACCGCCCTATTTCTTTACTATCAAACATTGCAAAAATATTTGAAAAAATTGCCAAAAAAAGAATAATTCAGTTCATAAAGATTAATAATATAATTCACGAAAACCAGTTTGGATTCATGGAAAACAAAAGCACAAAAGACGCCATTGCTAAATTATCTAGTACCATACAAGACGCTTTAGACAAATCTTTAAAATGTGTTGGTATTTTTGTTGATCTCCAAAAAGCCTTCGACAGCATATCTCATGTCAAACTAATACAAAAATTAAAGATCGTGGGTTTTAATGACACAGCATTAAGTTGGCTAAAAAGTTATCTTCACCAAAGAACACAAGTAGTAAAAATTAATCACGCATCTAGTCTACCACTCACAAGTGATTTTGGGATACCACAAGGTACTGTTTTGGGTCCATTACTTTTTATCATGTACGTAAACGACATTTTTAAACAAAACCTCAGTGGAACAGTTATATCTTACGCAGATGATACAATCATCATAATTAAGGGTAATGACTGGAAAATTGTAAATGAAAATGCAAATAATGACATCCAAATCCTAAAAAACTGGTTCGATTCAAATCTACTTACAATTAACGCAAAAAAAACAGTTTATATACCATTCACAATAAATAAATTCAAATCTTACCCCAACATTCATATGATAATACACAACAAAAAATGTAACAAAGATGTTTGTAATAAATCATGTACCATACTAAACCAAACAACTGAAGTAAAGTACCTCGGTGTAATTGTAGACCAACATATGAAATGGAACAGACACATATGTGAACTTGTCAAGCGCATTAGAAAATGTATCTATATATTCATTAGATTAAGAAATGTTCTCAAGCTAAATAACCTGAAAAAAGTCTATTACGCACTAGTCCAATCATTACTTCAGTATGGAATCATTGGGTGGGGAGGTGCATATGAAAAAATTTTAAGCTCTGTAAAAGTGGTACAAAAACTAATTATAAAAGTAATTTTGAAAAAAAAACCAACATTCTCTTCAGCATCACTGTTCAAAATTTTCGAAGTACCAACAATTGAAGACCTCTATAAAAAAGATGCAATATTACAAATATTTAAAGAAACTGTAATAAAAAAACTTAAATTTAACTCATCCTTAAGGCATAATTTTAACATCCAAATTCCTCTATTTTCAACACAACAAATGCACAATAATTACATTTACAAAGGCATAAGATATTTTAATAGTCTTCCCGAAGAAGTGAAAAAAATACCAGATTTTATTTTATTCAAAAAGAAGGTCAAATTTATCTTTAAAAAAAATTAATATCACCTATCAAATGTTATAACTTCAATTCATGTTACAACCAAAATTAACGTCACAATCCTCTTTTAAGTTTATATTTATTGTACTGTATTATTATGTTAATTAGTGATATAAACATGAAATAATTGTCAAATAACTCCTACGCCAAGCTCAAGAGCTAGCACTCTTCATTGGAGTAGAAATTCAATAACTTATGTTTTTCACTATTACCTATGATTATCTAATTTTATATACAATGTAACAATGTTATAAGTTAAACAATAAAAAAAAAATAAAAAAAAAATTATTGATGATAAATTTGAGAAATATAAGTGTATTGTTCTAATTTATTTTATCCCTTTAATTATTGGGAGACCAAATTTGGCCCCAAACATCATACGAATTTTTGTTCCTGATATTTAAAGGGGTAATAGGTAATACCAACACGTATTTTCAAAATATACTGCACATTTGCGAATATATTGATAGTGGAGGCATTTAGGTAGGTACAGTCGACTTTTAAAAAACCGATTTGGATGTGACGATTAACGGCCATAAGGAGCAAATTTAGTAGTTTAACTTGTATATTATTGATATGATGTTATCAATATTTATATACGGAATAAATATCGGTCCTACCCGAACTTTATTTGGCGAGGTTGGTATAGTTGTTAACTACAGTTCCTGGGTAAGAAGGTTCAATCCTCAGCCCAAACAAAAAAAAGAAGTTTTAACCAGTGGAATGCGAAACTGGAGAACATGCAAGCATTCTAATATGATCCTTATTAAAATAATTTGCTATGCGATTTTGACCTTAATGTATGTAATCGAAAGATGTATGAAAATCAAAATCAGCATCGTTTTGGCTAATAAAACGTTAGGTTCCACTAATATTTTTCTGTTTTATGCTCCGGCATTCAATAGGTTAAAAGAAATTTTAAAATAATTGATGTATCATAGTACATAAAATAAAAAATAGTTTCATTTTTTTTTCTCATTCATGTACATTATTTTCCACTTTTTGTAAATTTTTTTTATATCTTGCTCTTTCTGAAAAGTTTTTAAAAACTCTAAACTAAAACTTATTTTCCTAGATTTCTGCACATTTTTTTACACAAGCCCTAAAAATAGTGTAACACAATAAATTACTACATACATTAAAAAAAAACTTTATACCAATTATTTTCATATTACGATTAATAAATGATAATTAAAAAACGAATGAAAGTGAACGGTGAGCCAGATGAGGTTAAGAACTTCTAGCATATATTTTATATTTGTTCATTTTCACAAATAAATAAATAGATCACATCTGTATTAAATTCTTGCTACAACTTTTGATTTAAAAAAAAAACAGTTAGAGTATTTTTACCTCAAATCCAAAAATTAAGATTTTTTTCCCCTTTTGGGTCTGGTTCCCCTGCTGCAATCAATTTTTATGAATTCAAACTTTTCAATTCTGAATGGCGGTTTTACACCATGGCGATACTGAGAGTATCTTCCACTCCGAAACGTGCTGCAAATATAATATTTATTATCTTAAATTAATAAGTTAAGAAATATAAAAAAAAAAAAAATTAAAATTTTCTTGGGCCCGCCGACTTTTTTTAGCATAAACACCTAGGTACCTAATTAAGAATATAATTTGTTACTGGCTAGTGACACCAACTGTCAGCGCCTGGTTTGCGAGCAATAAAATTTTTAAAAAGTCATCTGTCATTATTCCGCGAATGACGTTTAGTTCCGTCGCCCAGTTTACTGTTGTTCATGTGCGTTGTGTAAGATAATACGATACACTTTAGGTATCCGATATGTCGTTTTACTGAATCGATGACGACATCTTTCTCTAACATATGGAAAAGTTATTAAATGAGTTGACATTTTAATTATCGTAGTTGGTTTTATTAATCTTTGTTTGTGGAAATGGGGGCTTCTGGTACAACCAGGTTTCGCGTGATAGTTTTATTATTGTTGGTTCTAATCGTTTGGCAAGCTTATAAATTATATCCACGCGACCCATCGGCGGGAGAAAATGTATGTATGGTTTATTCTTTAAATAGTTCGTATTTGAGCTACCCTCGTTTCTAAATGTTAATTTTTCTTTTCAGGGCGAAATGTCTCAACAAGCTTTGCTGCCGGAAAAGATTGTAGAGGTTTCAGTGTTTTATGAAGCTCTGTGTCCCGACTCCAGACATTTTTTTGTACATCATTTGGATACAACTTTTAAGAAATTGAAAGATAATATATCCTTGAAGTTAATTCCATATGGAAAGGCAAAGGTATGGTACATTTTGTTTTAAAATTATTTGAATATTTCACACATATGTTATTACGGTCAAATGCGGTTACCGAATACCTGTGGATTTGATGGATTGTTTTGGTGGATTTTTGAATAATTTAGTAATCAAGATTCTGGAAAGATGAATGATTTTTTCATACTGTATATGTATATGAGTTGTGGAGATGCGTAGAGATGCTCTGGAAATTTCTGCTGGTTTTGACACATTCACAAAAAAGTTCTTGAAGTAAATTGAAAATGAATGTAATATTAATACTTATGTTTATTTATTAAATGGATAATGTATAAATATTTGGATATTTAGCATAAACGGTATTTTCTTTCATATTCGAGATGTTCCAAACAGTTTTACGTATTCAAGAAGTTCCAAACAGTTTTTCATATTCAAGGTGTTCCAAACAGTTTTTCATATTCAAGAAGTTCCAAACAGTTTTCACATTCAAGGTGTTCCAAACAGTTTTTCATATTCAAGGTGTTCCAAACGGTTTTCATATTCAAGGTGTTCCAAACAGTTTTTGTAACTATCTTCAGATTTGCACTAACTCCATGACTCATATATTTTTCCTCAGGCCTGTGCCATATTTGATACAAGGTCGAAATATTTCCTCTTTGCAATGTGGACATAAAAAATTACGTTTTTTGTAACTAAAATTACTGATATTTATATAAAGCGTGTTGTTTTCTCTTTCTAACATCATTTAGGTCATATTTCTCACCATGACAGTAAGGGAGGTACAACGATTTCTATGAGGCCATATGAGTTGTTCCCAAAAGTGAACAAATTAGCCGAAGGGTTAAATAATTATGAAAAGAATTTATACAATTCTTATTATTATTATTATTATAAGTTTGGCAAGACCACAAAATTATCAGTTTAATCGCCTGGGAGGCCTGGCGGAATAAAATTATATAAATAATGGTCGGTAATGACGATCGGTCGGTGGCTGAGTTGACATCGCATTTGGGTCTCACCCAGGCATAGTGTGTTCAATTCCTCAACTGACTAAGTCCTCCATCACAACACAAGCAACATTTTCAGCTTACTGTGGTGGTAGTAGTAGGAGATTTTAAAATATTGTCAGGTTATTCGTAACCTGGAAATGTTTGTCTTACTATAAAAAAAAGTTTAAACTTTTACAAACATTCATATAATGGATGCACATTGCCTATATACTGAATCAAGGTTACTCCACAATACAGTATTTCTTCTGAGAGGCATTGCCAATGGTAGATTAGTTATGCATCTGGTAGTAATGAAACACCTGCACCTACATGTGTTGTAATATTATGAAAGTTAATTGTT
The DNA here is from genome assembly GCF_061612785.1 of Hesperophylax consimilis. Lineage (NCBI taxonomy): Eukaryota > Metazoa > Arthropoda > Insecta > Trichoptera > Limnephilidae > Hesperophylax > Hesperophylax consimilis. Next base: position 35,448,505 of record NC_142838.1, on the reverse strand, counting down.
TCTATATTCTCTGGTTTGTTTTTGTTTGGTTTATAAAACATTCTATTTATGACCTTAAGAAATTTAATAAAAGCAATACATTATTCATTCTTTTAAAAAATAATCAAATGCAATGGAAATATTGTAGGTACCGATATAATACATAAGTATTAACTTTTAAAAATTATGTAATTTATCAGATCAAGTTCACTCTACGTATTAGTATACAGGGTCACCACTATCCTCAATATACAGGAAAACCACAGAGAATTTTTATTATGGTGGGCACAACACATTAACCAAACTCTTTTCTTTACTATGTAGTAAAAATAATTGAGGAACTAAAGAAAAAACATTTTTTTATTTTCAAACTCTCGAATATCCTTTATGGATTGATGCTTTTTTAAATCTCAGAATTGCGTGAAATAACTTACCGGCAAATTAATTTCATACATTGGCGTTCTGAAAAGCAAAACATTACAATATAAGATTTTCCCACTTAATAAGTTTTTTATCTTCAATAAATTGACGTGACGGAAGTAATATTTGAAGCAAAACCGAAGTCAGCTCGTTTTCAGATCAAGCGATTAGTTTTATAATTTTTTGTTTCTCGTTCCGTCAGATCGGAGAAATGACCAACAGACTCGTAAATTACTCAAAATGAACATTTTTATTTTTTTAACATTAGTACCACACAGGAGGCTCTGAGAAATAATTCTCCTCCGGACCTATGTCATCTTTTGGAATCCTGTGTGGTGGGTAACATTTTTATATTACTCTTATGAGTTTTATAAATGTGAGTTAATGAAAATGTTTTTAAATAACAACTACAATCTCAAATTTTAAAGAGAATCTTGCTTGTATAATGGTGTATTGTATCGTAGGACTACTTCTGGGTAAGAGGGGACTGTGTGCGGGTGTTCCAAACTATTTTTAACCCCTATAAAAGATAGTAACTATAAGTGTATAGTATAAGTGTACAGATACATTTAAAATGATTTGCCTATACCTCTTGGAATTCCAACAGCCCCATAATATTCTTATGTAATGATGGGTAATTTTCATTTAAAAAATATGCTTTTATAAAGAAAACCCCCAACACCATTTAAAAGTGCCTAAAAAATAATTGTGATGGTGATCTGACCTCTGAAAACTTGGGATTATCAGATAATTTTGAGATCTGCTATTATGTGGCAACCCTATATTGCTGATTTTCACGAATAATTGTGTTATTTTTATCTTGTGTATTTCAGACATTCTACAATCCCAATGGAATGCTGGACTTTGAATGCCAGCACGGCCCCATCGAATGCCAGGCAAATAAGATACACGCTTGCGCTATTGATCTGATAGCCGAGGAGTCCGGCCAGTTGGAGATGACCAACTGTATGATTAAAGATAACATTGTTCCTGAACTCGCCCTCACCAAGGTAAGAGAATAATCTTGAATTAAATTATTTTCATGTACCTACATAATTAAACGATTTCACAGGTATTAACCAATTTGTAAATCAACTTAAACATGGTCGTAACTATTATCAGACAATTTTTATGGCTGTGTACTGTTTTGTAAGTAAACTTATGTTGTATTTTGCCACACTGATCTGAATTGCAACAATAATTTAACACTACTTTTGATTTAGTGTTGATTACGCCGGTAACCGTATAAATCATCACAATGATAATTCATCACATCTTTAAAAAGTTATATAATGGAAGTCATGGAAAGTGATCAAACAAAAACTTTATTAACTGGGTTATGTAGTTTAGGTTAGGTTAAAAAAATATTTTTTTCATCGTTTGTAATGACTTTATATTACTTTTTAAAAATATGTTGAATTGTCACTGTGTTGAGTTATCATGGAACCGATTACGCCACACCTAGAAAATTCCTTCACTACAACCAGTATCTTCGTATCTCCCTCCATTTCATTATGACCAAGGCTGCGGCGTGGCTTCTCACCCTCCAGTCACCTAAGTTTAGGTTTCTTCTATGGCTTGCAAACTTATTGTGCAGAATCCTCTTATTACATTCTAGTTACATGCCCCATGCAGTGGAGCCGTCCCAGTTTTATAAATCTTTGTACTAACAATTATTCAAATATTTGGTACAGCTCATGATTATACCTTGTTTTCCAACAAAAATTTTTTGCTGTAAAGATTCTTCTTAGAATCTATATCACAAAAAACTACACCCTAAACATATGAACTATGTTTGTTGTTGTTGTGGACTTTTGGAAATTGTGGATTTTGAACTCCATAGCTCTATGTAAATTCCCACAGTATATGTAAATGTGTAGTACCATCCATTTAATAATTATGTATTAAGTGCATCCGTAAATTTATGATTTGTTGCTCAATTGACACATAATGCGGACTACATATTTATGTGCATAATAAATAATTATCTTGCAGTAATTAACTAGTGGGTTAATGTGAAAATTACGATTCTTTATGCCGTTATTAACTTATCAGACAAAAATACATTGGTCTATAATTATAGTTTTAATTGCTATTTATTTTTAAGTGCTAGTTCCCTCTATGATTAATGGTTAGGTTAACAATTTATACCTAAATGTTATCACAGTTGTTTGCTGTAAAAATAATGTTAGGTGTGTCGGTGCATTTTCATGTAATTATTTTCTGCAAAAAATAATTTCCCCCAATAAAACAGTGAAACTCTCTTAATCCTTCATGCTAATTTGTTCGCTTTTGGGAACAGCTCTTACAGTCTTACAGAAATCCTTGTCTCCATTCTATAAAGTCTATCATGGTTAGAAATATGATCTTAACCAGTCATTACCAAAGTGGTCTATATCTATATTTCGACCTGCAGAGGATCCATGTCGATGAAAAAAAAATTGGGGGTGCGTGAGATGTAAATGAGGATCCACGAGAGTGATGTCAGTAGTAAAGCTTTGCGCTCATACACTCGATTATTAATTCCCTAGCCACCCCCCTCTCACTGATATGAAAATATTGAAGGGAATTATTCTTTTCGAAATTCCCTAGCCATACCATCACTGGGATCTACCCAAAACACAGACAATCGACATAGAAACAGAAAACACACCTTTATATTCAAATCTAGAAGTTAACGAGAAAAGAATTAAAATGTACCATCTCTATGAAACAAAAAGTTTTGACTGCAATTTGAAAAGAAACGAATTTTTTACGAATTATTTTTATATTAAAGCAAACAAAAAGTGAGGTGACGATAATGTTTATTTTATTAAAACACAAATAACTTTGTTTACATCACTTTATTATATACAACCTCTACATGTTTCATGAACGAAGTTCACCTCATCAGGAATAAGTATACACTGAAGTCAAAAATTAAATATAGATTACAATTGGAAAGAAGAAGTGGAAGGAGGGGGGAGAGGTAAGAGTGGGCGGAGTTTATCAGAATTAAAAATTACAATATCGTTAGATGGGAAAGACCAGTTTAGTGGGAAAATATTTCAAAGAGGGTTTTACAAATTTTTTTTGCTTATTAATTAAATCTGCTTTTATATTATCATGTTTTCTAATTTCTAAATTATTTATTTGCAGTGCTTTATATTCTGTGTGCAGTATTTTAAGACCTGAATTTTTATCAAAAGTGTAATCGTTATTCAAAAGATGATTTGCAAACTCAGATTCACCATTTCCATTTAGAGCTCTGAGATGTTCTTTAGTTCTGATTTCAAAGTTTCTATTGGTTCTACCTATGTAAAAGAAATTGCAATCATTGCAATTGAGTTTATAAACTCCTGATTTTTTGTTTGATTATCGCTGTCTTTATTATTAAGAATATATTTCTTCATTTTGTCATTAGTGTAAAACGTCGGTTGAATAGTACCAGGATTGTTTTTATTACCAGGAATATTTTTATCATTCCTGGTACTATTTAACTGGCGTTTTACACTAATAACAAAATGAAGAAATATATTCTTAGTAAAAAAAATAGCAATAATCCAACAAAAAAATCGGGAGTTTATAAACTGAATTGCAATGATTGATAATTTAAGGTATATAAAAAAACACATGTATATTCAAATGCAAAGTTGTGTCAAAATTTCAAAGCAATCGGTGAAGAACTTTTGGAGATTTAAGATTTTTACCAAACGAACATTTGCATTTTTATTTATACAGAAGATTATTTAAAGTTATTAAAACGCAATATTTTCATTTTCCAGTTACTAAAATAATTGTTCCTCGTTGTAATTGAACTCATTCAAAGTGTTTTTAAAATAATCTGTGCACATTGAATGTCCACCATATGTGGATATTTACCATAATTTGTGTAAAGATTAATTTGCATTTGGTTATTACTTATTACAATTATATGTAACTACCTCTCTGATAACTTTTTAAAATACATCTATTTGAATTACTATTTTTTTTCGTGAATGAATGAATGCCAATTTTGTAAGTGGAAATTAACCCACTTCCCGACATCCGATCGAGCTGAAACTCGACAAATAAACTCGTCACACGTGGACATGTACCTTATATGTATAACATATATCTCCGAAATTCAATGACATTACAACAGTCAATATATGAAACAATCTTCGGTCCTACTCAATCGGGATTTGACTTAGTTTTTAGCGCAGTTGACTCCAGTCCATGGGGAGGATGGATCAATCCTCAGTCAAACCAAAAAAATAAGTTTTAAAAGACATTTTAAAAGTTCTCAACAGTTTGCAGCCATATTCCTGGGGTGGAAGATTCAATCCTCAAAAGAATTTAAAAATTAAATATGTACATATTTTTTTTAATTCATCTATTAATAAAAATAGATGTATTATAGTAAAATAAAATTGGTTGATTTTTGATAGTTAAAAGATTTTTTACTATTTGGATTCTTGATTCAATATGTTGGCTGTCAGCTAGTTGACATATCTGTTTGTTGTACCTACACGCTTTGTTGGTGTGATGTTAATAAATATATACCATATTTGTTTCAGTGTGGATCGTTATTGTCAGTAGACATAGGGCCAATAAGTGAATGTGCCAAAAGTGCCCACGGGTCGCAGCTTCTCAAGACGCACGGAGAATCCACCGGCATTGTCAAGCCCACCTTCATCCCCACCATCCTCCTCGATGGCTCCAAAGAAAACCAGGGTGGAATATTGAAAAATTTCATTTTAGAAGTTTGCAAACTTTTCAAAGACTTTAACACACCTGCCGGCTGTGCGTAATATTAGCTGTTAAATAAGATAAGAAGTGCGTACAGATGGCTGCGAAATATTATTAATATTCATGTTGACAAGGCTCCAAAAATAAATAGCAAAACTACACTCTGTTCACTGAGAATGTAGATTAAATATATATTATTCAAAATACTAATTTCGGTTGTGACTCTGTCTGTAACTGCACTGAACTTTTTCTTTGAATTTATGTTTCATTTTTAAAATTGGAAGTGTTTGTTTGTAGAATTTTAGACAAGAGACAAAATAATCAACCCACAATATAATATTTTTGACAGAAAATTATTTTAATTGCCATTTTCAAAATAGGAACTGATTTGTCGAGAATTCAAACTAAATGACATATAACACCGAAAACTACTGAATCCAGTCCCCGCGCATTGCTACTCATGTGATAATAGTGGTATTAGTGATAACACGCTTCAACAAGATATTATTAGGTACGCAAAGTGCTTCTATAGCTATCCCGTGATTTTTCATAGGTCTGCGCTAGTAAATTTCATAAAAGTATGGAATAAAACGTAACTTTAACTAATGTACTTTTAATTATTTTTTTCTAAATACGTATGATTTATTTTGCGTAAGTGTTTGGTGCTTACAATTTTTATTTATTAAGTCCATTAATCTCGTAATAAATATAATTTGAGTAGGATTTAACCAGTGGACTGCCGATGTAGAAAATGTGAGCATTCTAATATGATCCTTGTTTGAATAATTAGCGATGCGATTTTGACCTTAATGCTTCGAAAAATGTATGAAAAACAAAATCAACATCGTTTGGGTTAAAAAAACTTTCGGTTCCACTTTTGATTTTAATGAATGGTGCTTAAAATTATTTTCTCTTTTATGCTCTATCCTAAAATAACCAAAAATGATTAATCAAAAGTGTTGAATTAATTTAAATTAGGTTATTAAGCCAAGGCACTTCTGATTTATTATTCTTGTCGGACAAAGCATAGTTTGCATTATAAATAATAAAAGTTTGAGGCTGTTTTTGGAGCAGTGGCAATGTGTAGTTATATTATTTTCTCTTATGAATATATTAAATATGAGCTCATTTTCACAAAATTGCATGTCTTAATTGTAATTCCAATACACACATTCAGTATTCCATTGTACACATTCAAAAATTGTTCTATGCAAATAACTTGAGTGTAAGTGAATCATTAACTTCCACTCAACTGATACATGCATATTACTTGCTGCATTTATACAGGGTGTTAAAAGGACGTACTTGACTTACTTTATCCGGTGATTCCGGACATTATTTGGAGTTGGCCGGTAACATTTTTTTTCAAAATCAAAAAAAATAAATTCTTCTACCTGTTGTCAATCAGCCAAGTATCCAACTCCTCACACCCACCCTAACTATTAAATACCTGATTTTTAATGTTTTTAGTCGAAATAAATCAGAAATGTCACAGGAGCCCAATATTAAATTAATATTTTTTACTGCAAATAATGTCAAGAATCACTGGTTAAAAGTAAGTCTCTGTACGTCCCGTAACATTCCGTATGAAGATCAAATAGTAAAAACACAAAATATGTTTGAATCATTTTGTAAAAATAGATTAAAAACACATCTAACTGTAGTTTAAAAAAAAAAAAAATACTCTATTTTTTTACCTAAAACTATGAAATAATATTTGTAGCCACTTCCAAAAAAATGTACATAATTTAAAATAAACTACTACATACTGTGTGATTTTCCTTTTTTATTGAAGATGTTCAACTTTGTGTTGAACGGAGCATACTAAAAGATTTACATAGCCGTTAAATTAAAAATAGTCTTTATTACGTGCCTACTTTGCATAAAAGATGGCTGTGAATAAAAACTCCTCTGTATTTTTCACATTACCATGTTTTTATAATGTAGCAAGTTGTTTAAATTTGGTCACAAAAACCTGTCTGTGGATAATTAGTCACTAAATGTAACAAAACCTGGCAACATGGTTTAGCGTACTAATCTGCCTTACACAATAATATTTTAATAAACTTTGCTCAATAATATATTATAATTTATTAATTTTATGTGCAATATAATTTGTTTTGTGGTGACTAGAGATCATTTAACCCTTAGCACTCGAGTGCTGCCATAAAAGCGGCATGCCTGGTTTGCCGTATTGCTCAAGTGCCGCCGCTATGGCGGCAAGAAAATAAAGTCTTATTCCTCAATATTATGTTATTTTTTTTAGTTTTCAATATAATTTAATTTTATAAGTTACGGAATTTGATTGAGAAACAAGTGATAAGTCATTAAAATCTAATATATCGTTTTAGTATCAGTCTGCACATATATATATTTGTAAAAGAATTACTTGTGTATAAAGTATTCACGCACACTCTTATGCATAAGTCAACGTGTGTACCATCCCGCTTGAATCATTTTTGTAATTCTATATGCAGCATTTTACTGCCGTGAAAAGGTGGTGCATGTAGACGCGCTTCGTTAATTTCATTTGCCGTATTGATTCTGCTGTCAGTAGTCGGTTATTCTCTGTTAGCGCAAGCAAATTATTGGTCCATCAATTACATAGTAGGAGATTATCGAGAAGGCACTCGATTTGGACGACGCTCTGCTACTCTCCCTGCAGAAGACCGACTTATAAATAAATTGCACATTCTACATTCTGGAATTAAAAAGGACTGTGCAGTATGTTCCAATAGAAAAATTCAGGGTGGAAGAAAAGAAACACGATTGTATTGCGAAACCTGCAAAAGTAAACCTGGACCTTACATTGGAGATTGTTATGTAAAATATCATACAATGAAATACTTCAAATAATCAATTATTGTGTTCATTTTATATCTTACATGCCTGTTTTACTAAAAAATAATAAAACAAAAAAGTATTTTTATAAATTGTTGTATTTCATTTCAAATGATTTATTTTTCTTAAAAAATGCTTCGATTTTGCGGTATGCACATACCAAAAATCTTTCGAGTGCAAAGGGTTAAATAAGTTTATGAATGTTTCTTGTGGTTGATTCATTAAAATTATATCAATTAAACTCATCTTAATGTTTTTAATTGGTTTGTTGTTTTATGACACTGTGACAGAAATGATACATAATTTTTATATGAGTTTATTAAATTTTTCTAAAAAAACTCTTTTTTTACGTAATTCGTTGTAACATATTATTTTAACCAAATAAATTTTAGATATTGTTATGTAATGATAAAATTGTTAAATTAACACATTCTTTCATTCACTGTCAAGAACGATTTAACAGTTAATAGTTTTTTTGTTCAAAGTTATTTTGTTCCATATAACTGGAAAATCATATATGTATTATTGTAATTAGGTAAAATTTTATTGTTAATTTATAACCAAGAGGATATGAAATTTTTTGTAATCTGTTCTCAAAAATATGATATTTCATGTTTACATGTACATATTTTTAACAATTATTGTGCACAACTTAATAAAAAAATAAAACAACAATTATGAATGTTTTTAGAGTTTGTAAGCAATACAGTTAAATAATGTTTCCACAAAAATCATTAATTGTAAAATAACACATTTGCTAGAAACGTGTGGTGACTATTTAACATTTTTCCAGAATTACATAACCGTTTTCGGTTGGTATTTTTTATTCCAAATTTTTGTAAAGTCACGGCACGCCACTGATACTTACGCATTTAAACTAGGCCATACTTAAGTTTAATTTAGTTGATGTCTTGTTATGTCTAGTGTAGACATGACAAATTATTTATGGTTTTATTTTACATTGGATTTATTTATTTAGACCTTAAAATCACAAGTCCACTGATTGCCGTGTAAATAATTATACAGGCAAGAAGAATGTAACTACTGTGCAGCTTTTATTGTTTGTTTTGTTGATGTGATACCACACAACAGCCCAAATTCTCAGAGCCAGTGAGACTATGGCACCAAGAAAAGATGGTTTTTGGCTGTTCAAATTTGATCATTTACTCAGCATTATGATTCTAAAAAAGGGTGGTGATACTGAGAGTATCTTCCACTCTAGAATAAAAAGCAAATAAAATTTCATTATTTTAAAATACTCTTTAAACTTAGCCAAGTTTGAATCTGTGAACTCGGGCCCTTAGTAAAAAGTCTCACAGCTCGGCTTATCAAATGAAATAAGTTATTGTCCACTAATTTCTGAAAACTTAGGTAAATTTTAATGATGTACGAATGAACTTAAAGACTTACGCACTGTAAATTAAGTTTATATATTACATTTATCGATAATGTAGTTAGATTCCAGGAATGTTGTGAAATTTATCCACTCGAGCTATGGGGATTTCCGGGTATTCAGTTTTCGATTCGTCCATTCGATTTAATTAATATCATACCTCCAAATATTAATACACAAAAGTATGAACTGTTTACTGCGGTTTAAAGCCAATGAATCCATCTAGATTTCAACGTTATCATCCCATAGTTTTCGGTTTTTAGAAAATATCTAAAAAATTGTTAAATTTATAATTTGTTTTGATTCACAAAAATCACCTACCTAAATTTGGGTATCGCTCGAGTGGTTGAGATTGTTGTCATGTTCAAGTCATTATTGGGTATGTGTGAAAATTGGTGAATAGGTTTTTTATATTGTCATATTAATAAATCACTTTTTGGTTCGACATACATAAAATGATGACAAACTTTGTTTAAAATAACTTTATTATGATATACTATATAGTCGTTGTTTCAAGGAATAATTTTTTAGTTTAAGGAAACTGTTTTACAATGTTATCCTTTTTGTTATTTTCACCATTGTGTGTATTTTTCTTATAGCTACATAATTATGTATACTAAGGTAAACATTGAATAATAATCAATAAATTGTGTGATATTGTTCCCTGTTAGAACAGATCTCCAGCGACCTTGTTAGTTGAACAATATAATAATAACACAACCAAACAAATGTATTATAAATAAATAAAAAGTCAAAGTAGGTGGCATTGTGTATTATAATAAAGTGCTTTTTTAACACAGAATGTTTTCTTTTTATGTATTTTATTAAATTTTCAAATAGTATTTCGAGTGCTAGAAAATTGATTCATTGTGATTGATGCGTAAAACATTCCATAGCTTATTTATTTCTTATTAACATTTTATTTTTTAATAAATAAACAAATTAAAACTACTGAATCTTTTCATTTGAAAGTATGTTCAAATCAATCAATGCCAAGGAGACATAAGTTTTTCATTCCCATAACTTGTCATTCACCCTTGGCAAGCTAATGTTCGTCAAAATGACGAGCACCAAATGCAAATCTACCTGTATCTTTCGAATGCTCCTAACCGAGATTATAGCTGTGAAGTGTCAACTTAGTGGCTGCCAGACTCGTGCCCATGGCGGTTGTGTTTAGTCAATTGGTTTTTTTGTTTTTGATGTACCTACTGACGACTCGTCATTTTGTCAAATTTTTAGTTCAACAGTTTTGTTCTTCTTGCGCCGAAAAATATAAGTACATAATACGATTATATCAAAGAATTTTCTTTTTCATACTTATAGTTCTGAATGTAGTGTAGAAAGGTGAAATTTACGTCAAAAAAGTAGTGCCATTTTAGATATGTGATTTAGTACTTCTTAACACCTCAGGCTAATTTGTTCAGTTTTGCGAACTAACAGCTATTACCCGTAGGAGTCAATTGGTTCACTTTTGGGAATGGCTCATATGGTCACAAAAAAATCATTGTCAACCTTACTGTCATAGTGAGTAATATAATCCAAACAGTGTTAGAAAGAGAAAACACTACACTTTATATTCAAATCTAGAAGTAAACTACAGGAGAATTAAAATATGCACCTCTATGAAATCAAAGGTTCCGACCGCAATTTGAGAAAAATTTATGAAACTTTGTGAATTTTTTTTATATCACAAAAAGGAAAGGTGACAGTAATGTTTATAATACATTTGTCTAATAAAATGTGTGTTTTTTTCTGACAATAAAATTTGAAAGATTATTTTATTACTTTTCAAAAACAGTTTGTTTCCAGATACTTTAAGAAATATTCCATATATTTGGATTTTATTGCAAAGCGAAAAACACTTGAATTCTCCGCCTTCTGACAGCACCTTCAGGTAAAATTCAAAAGAATAGCCTCAGCAAAAATAATAGTCAATATGCCAGAGGCCTGTGGGGTTAAAACATGAATAAAGATAATACATTTATTTCATTACGTTGTTTAAATTATAACATCATTATTCAATATTTTACTTCATAAAATAAAATCTAATTAAAAAATAGGACTTCAAAAAAGTCGAAAGAGGTGACGTTAGCTATCCAGGGTTACAGGAGAAGTGGAAGCCCAAGAAGTGTTTTGAACAATGTATAAGAATGTCACGGATGAGCAGTGGCTACTTGTACTCACAAAAATGGGTAGTGCGCTAGGAATATTGCCGATGATAATGGAATGATCGGTATGTAAACTGTAAACTAAGGTGGCGCCATCACACCGAAGAGTTTAAGAGGCATTGGCGAGTGTCGTTCGTATTTCGGAGAAATTTCAATACTGTGTTCGACATCCACTCTCTCTGCGTACATAATTGATGATACCGGGTGACGTTTCTCGATGAGTGATATGGATTTCGTGCGCACCATGTGATACAAAGAACAAAAATTCAAGCCGGTTGAATTTAACTTATTACTCTTCTTTGTTTTTATTTTCGATGATATTATTATCGGTTGATAATTATTATTTTTAGATTGACTGAAATTTTGGGCGTGCGTTGCTCTGACGCTCCTTAGAGCGAGCCGCCACTGCGGATGAGTAACTTTCATCAGTGGACAGGTGTGGAGGAGCCGTACTGGTTGTATAAGGACAAGGAGAAGTTTGGCAGGATGGTAGTCAACATTCTTCAAGGAATAAGGCACAATGAAGAATAAGGAATATACGATTTATTAAATATTGTACATAATTCAGATGCTGTATTAATCAATCTAAAAGTTGCAAGGCAGCAAATCTACTGACCACGTAGAAGCCAGCCTTAACTTGTCTGCCACCGAAGAATCTACCGTTCAAATCCACAACAGCTTTGATAGCGCTCTCGATTCTTTTGAACTCCACAAATATCCTGACGCCCTCGTCAGAAGGAGCCCCCGGAATCTCAAATATAATAACTTTGATGACGTCGCCGTATTTGGTGTTGCATTCGTCTTTCACCTCAGGTTCTAGTTCTTCGTCTACATCGCCCGGCCCGACCATGTTCTGGAAATAAACAAACAAAAGCTAGTCCACATGGCCAAGGACCGGGAAAACACGGTATTTTTCTGTACCAATAAATTATCTTCTTATTTAGTTAATGAGTTCATCTCATTTTGTACAATGGTGTAGTTATTAACAAAAGACAGTTACATAATATATCTCTTGCACAATCATTTTTTGACATTTTCATTGTATTATAGAGATAATAATGTCTTATCAACAGAGTGATAAGAAAAAAAATACATCCTCTTACTGCCTGAAAATGTGAGTTACTACTAAAAAGGTTGTCACAGAAAACATATTCGTCAATTCCAGGATTTACACAGCAGTAAATCAAACACGTCTAAGGAAATAATATTACAATTATTTAAAATCTATAAAATTTAACTACATAATTTCATTTGTCTGTGATGTGGTTTAGTTATTCATACAGGAAATTATTTCTGCGTGAAAATTGGCTCAATAGACTCAAATTTGTTTAGAATTTAAGTGTCATTTTTAAAATTGGAAGTGATTGTTTGAACAATTCAGACAAGCGGTAAAGTACCTACCTACAATATAATATTTTCAACAGAGAATTCATTTAATTGTCATTTTTAAGATTGGAACTAATTTGTCGAGAATTCAGACTACCCCATGATTTTTCATAGGTCTGCACTGGCAATATCATTAACGGCTTTTCAACAAATCTACTTGCACCAAAACAATAAGAATTTTTCTAAAAAAAAGACAATAAAACAAATAATATATAAAATACCAACCCGAAGTAAAACAACTTTGCTGGGACTTTTCATTATCTCTGTGATGGTGGGTTCTTGTTTCTGCACGGGAGATGAAGTTGCTTCATTGTTTGGAGGAGAATCTAGAAACAATCAACCATTTTTATAACAATTAACCTCCAAATCATTTTTATTGGTTTCAATCGGAAAGTAGGTAATATAATATCATCTTGACCCTTAAAGGCTCACATACCCCTGCAAGCGCTGAAAACTGAGTAAATTTGAAAAATTATTACAAAGATATAAGTTGGTTCATACATCTTAATTGATTGTGAAAAAAATACAGGTTGATGAAATTTTGAACATTTGACTTCAAACGAGAGGAAGGTCACTGTCTACATTACATTTCGAAAACTCGTAAAGCCCGGGCAACGCCGGGGTCTTCAGCTCTAGTAAATATACAGGGTGTCCGGAAACTCGTAGTACAAGCGGGAAACTGGTGAATCTACATCACATTTGGAGTCGATTTTGTAGTATATTTTTTTTATTTGAGCTTTCGTTATCGAGTAAATCGAGTTTGAAGTTGATTTTTTTTTTTTTTTTTTTTAATCAAATTCTTATAAATTATTACTGAAGATCAAAGTACCCAACTAATTAAAACTATTTGAAAGTAAAACAAATGAAGAAACTCGGATTTGAAGCATTATTTTGAAATCACCCTTCATTTAACCCGGTGTAATCATAAAATATTTCTGCTCTGCAGGGTTAAAACATCTGTTATTCAACCCTAAACACCAGAAAAAACTTTAACCCTAAAATAGCCGAAAAATATTTTTTTTTGTTTTTTTTTTTTTTGATTATACTCAAATCAAAAAACTTTATGTTTTTTGGGTTCCCCATGTGGTGTAGATTCTCCAGTTTCCCGCTTGTACTACGAGTTTCCGGACACCGTGTATAAAGAGTATCTGTGGTGTCGTGGCTTTGTTTTTTATCAAAATCTACAGTTTAATTCAGAGATGAAATTTTGCACACTTCAAAACAAGATGAAGGCGACTGTTTACATGAGATAATTCAGTCGATGCCGGGGACTTCAGCTAGTAAAGGGTTTTTCAATAAGAGGTGTTATTTTGAATAGCCAGCTATTTCGGTAGATGTTACTTTTGACAAGTAGAAACTACGCCATTAATAAAAATGGAACGATACACGCTTCAATAACGCATTGAAATTATTAAAATTCACTATAAAAATGGTGAAAGAGACGGATCGTAAAACTCGAACATTTTTGGGTGGTCGTGAAGCACCTTATCGGACCGCAATACAGAAATTGGTGGAAAAATTCGAGCTGTTGGGACAACTTAGTGATGTGAAAAATAAAACCCGTGCACGTTGCTCAAGAACAGCCGGGAATATTGCTGCTGTAGCCGAAAGTGTTGAAGAAAACCCAGGTTTGTCCATTCCTCGTCGTTCTTTGGAATTAGGCATTCCACAAATGTAATTACACTTTCTTATTGGAAAACCCTGTATATAAAATATAAATTAATGCAGGGTCAAAATAGAATGTAACATGTACATAATAAAAAAAGGAATGTATGATAACCTGGTTGTGGGATAATGGCTAAGCCTGCGACTGGAGGTAACATAACGCTGCTATCCTTCTCGTGTATGATGCGGCCGCCGCGCTTTGAAGTTTTCTCCACTTGGAGGGCGATGGACATTCCTTGCTCTTTCTTGCCCAGGCCTTGTCCTTCCTACAATGCAATAAATAATGGAAATAATGCAATAAATAATCAGTCACTAAAATTCAGTAAATAATTCTTAGACTCACCTTAAAGCCATATTTAGCCATTATCTTGGCGGCAACGGAGCTGGCCCCATAGCCTCCGACATTATAGCTAGCCTTGTCGGTCCCCGCGGGGGCGCCGGGCGGAGGCGAAGGGGGCCCTGCCTCCTGCATCAGCGAGGGCGGGGGCGCGATAGCTGCCCCACCCGTCCGAACGGGGGCGGGACGTTCCTTTTCATCATCTGATGTGCGCTGGAACTAATTACAATAATAATTATCCGTGGTTAGAAAATAATAATTCTACTAATTTCTAAATCACCATGACTCTCAAAGAAAACTTGGTCAATGAACTTCACATTTTGTACAGAAAATTTCCGGGAAATTAAAATTAAGATGATTGTATTACCATTAATTTCTCGCTCGGTTCTTCTTCAACAAATCTTGACTTTCGCTTTTTGTGTTGTTGTGTGCTGTTGCGGCGTTCTCTGTCATCAAATTTTCTGTCATTGTCTCGATCTCGCTGGTCTCGTAATTCTGACAAAATTAAGCAAAAAATGTGTATTAAGACTCTAGCATTTCAATTTACCTACACTGTTGCTCTTTTTAATTTTGTGCCTACATAAAAAATCAACTCGTAAAACAAAAAGTTTTTTAATATAATACATTTATTTTCAATTTTCGACTTAGTTGCGCCATCTCTTGGGCCAGCATTATCATCGACAACGAGTCTATCTGCTGGGTTTCAGGCTCGATGTTTCGAGTTCGATGGCTGCATCTTGGATAAAATACAGACGAGATCAGATGGCATTGAAAACTCCAAACAAGGATTGCTACATCTTGGATGGAATACAGACGAGATCAGATGGCATTGAAAACTCCAAAGAAGGATGGCTACATCTTGGATGGAATACAGACGAGATCAGGTGGAATTCAAAACTCCCAAGAAGGATGGCTGCATCTTGGATAGAATACAGACGAGATCAGTAGGTCTGGTAGGACTACTAACAGGACACTGCCGTCTCAGGAGACACATGCAGATATTAGGAGTGGAAAACACCAATAGATAGCAGGAAATGTGAAGAGGATGAAGAGACTCCAATTCACCTATGGTGCCAATGTCCTGCCCTGGTGGGAACTAGGCTCAGATACCTGGGGAGATATACAGTAGAGCCAGAAGACATACCCAATGAGAACCCTGGTGAACTTTATTAAAGGGACTGGGTTGTTGTTAAAGGATTGAGGTAAAATGGGAGATAGCACAATGGACTATGGCCTAAGTGCTCACGGGAACAATGTGTAAACCATAAAAAAAAAAAAAATGGCATTGGATAGAATACAGACGAATCAGAACTCCCAAGAAGAAGGATATTTTGGATAACTTAGATTTCAGAGTTCAAATCGAAGAACATCTAATCCACAATTGTTCGCAAGTATCTGATCCAAACTCTAATTTCGAATGTGAGCCTGTACATGCACCAAAGCGTTCCAAGGCTGCTTTCCACACCCACCAGATTTTTTTTTCTATTGCCAGGAAGAAACAAGGTACTTCACATGCCAATTTTCCTGCATCCACAAACCAAAAAAATCATTTTCGTTTCCCTGGGAGTAGCTCAAACGCAGCCCGTGTCCAGTGCTCAACATATAAAGTTTTCTAATGTTTGTAGGATAAAAAAATCGTTACCAAATGTATCATGAACTTTAAATAATTATGTTATACAATAGAATAAATAATTACAAGCTTTCTTTCATTAGACATTGTTTTGCTGGCCATTTGCGGATCCGTGATAAAACGTTATATGTTTCTCAATTTTAATAAAAAGTTTTGTTAAAAGTAATAGTAATATTCTTTTTTTTATATATGCTAGACACCCAACGTCTCCTACAAGAGACATGTCGTTTTGGAAAAACAATGCATAAAATTTTTATAAAATTAAATTTGACCGCCTCCGTGGTCGAGGGGAAGGCTCTCGACTCGCAAGCCGGAGGTTATGGGTTCAAATCCCGGTATGCGCAAGTCAATTTTATTTGATTAATTTGTTTTATTTCACAATTTACTGATATATAAATTTGAGGCAAGTTCCAGAGTGGAAGATACTCTGAGTATTGCCCTGGTGTAAGACCACCATTCACAATTGAAACATTGTTTGAAATGGCTTTGGCCATGTTTGGCGACCAGATCTGAATAGCCTGGTACTTCCCCACCTTCCTCTTGCCCATCTCCTTCCCATCCCCACTACCTTTAGCCTCACAACATACCCCAATTGGGGATGCCATAGTCTCACTGGCTCCAGACGGTTGAGAGCAGTTGGGACTCTTGTGCGGTTTCACATTAAAAAAATAATTATTTCTACAATTTTTTTGAAATACAAATTTACAAAAAAAAAGTTAAATTCGAAACACTTTTTCTCTGTTTTAATTTGTACCTTTGACGAATTTCTCATAATCATTAGGCCACATGGGGTCATACTCTCCGATGATCTCCCAATCATATTCCTTGGTGGACAGGGAAACAAACTGTCCCGCTTTTTGAGATTGTGGAATTATTGGAGCGTGAATGGGGTAGATGACCTCATCGTCATCCCTCTTAGATTTTAAATCAATTACCGGTGGTAGAACCTAAAAAAATTATCAAAAGTATTTAATATCTTACATAGTCCAGGCCTTAAGTGACAAAAAATTTTTAAAAATCATTTAAAGGTTCGAATATATCCAAAATCAATGTACCCTTACGTCAAACTTAAATTAAAGTAGAGGACAGAAAAAATATAATAAATACAATTATAAATAATTAAGAAAACATTCCAATATAGCTCATAAAGTTTATTGATAGTGGACAGGCGTTGGGACAAATAAAATTGGCTAAAAAGTAATGGCAATTTATTTTTTAAACATAAAATAGGTTAGGTTATATGAAAGATGGTTATACCTCGTTGTAATTTAGGCTCAAGTGTTTTCGGTTTTTTAACAATTTCACATAATAAGTGTTTTCAGTTTTGATGTGCATATTTACAAAAAGTATATTATACCAGCTTGATAAAAATATACCTGAATAGCTTTTCTAATGGAATCTCTCTTTGGTTGTGTCGTGGTAGCCTTCTTTAGTTTCAGCTGTGACTGTAAGAGCTTAATTCCTGATGACCAGGCTGCCACTTTCTCCGTATTCTTTCCTTTCATGCCATCAAAATCATCGTATAAAGACATTTCGAGGGCTGCTTATTATCTGCAAACAAACAAAAAAATTGTATTGCGAAGATTTTTTAATAAGAAGAGAGATGCATTTAGAACTATTAGACCGCCGTAATACCTTTATTATTATCTCAAATTTCAAATCTCCATCGAAAATTAAATTATCTCCACGGTAATTTCGCACGAAAACAAACCGACAGCTAACGCCATGAATAAAGAACGTAAAACTGGCAAAACGTCACTTTCAAAACATAGACAATATTTTGACAGCACTAGCACTAAACTTATTATAATGGGACTGGGACACGGTCAAGCGGCTTGATCGCAAGCACGTAGTTTATTGTCTATGGCACTTTGTGTCAAGCATTTTGACCGTGTACCGAAGCTGGCTTGCAAGCATTGCGCAATTCTACGTGCTTGCGGCGAGGCTGATGCGAATTTATATTTTTGTGGGAATAGACAAACGACAATAGACAAATAAATATCACGTATCATAAACAATGATATAAATTGAATAAAATTGTTATAAAATAGGTACTTAGTTATTGTTTTTGTGTTCAATTTGTAGAAATCCATCTAATTTAAAAATTCTGGAAGTATTTTAGTATTTTTTAATAATTATGACAGCGGTTTTCAAGGTCATTAATAATCAAACTGTAGAATAAATAATTTTCTGAATTTTCAATGGAGAAAACATATTTTTTGTATGAATACCGCACAAGATATTCATACAAAAAATAGCTGTAGCCTGTAATACACTTTGCAAATGCTCATGGGTAAAGCGGTACCTTAACTTGTACCATTCTTGACACCAAATTCGTTTCTTTTTATTATTTTATTCAAACATAAAGCTAACGTAAAGGGACTGGGACACGGTCAAGCGGCTTGATCGCAAGCACGTAGTTTTTTTTGTCTATTGTTGTCTATTATTGTCTATGCTTAGTGGCTTGACAGCCCGCATCAAGCCTCTCCGTCAAGCATGGCCACGCCTTCCTGTGATTTCGTGGTGGTCTATGTATATGTACTTCTATGCCTTCCTGTCATTTCGTGACTCGCGGCAAAATGGAATCTGTCAAAGACAAAGCGTTCTTGGCTCTTACGTTAGCTTTATGTTTGAATAAAATAATAAAAAGAAACAAATTTGGTGTCAAGAATGGTACAAGTTAAGGTACCGCTTTACCCATGAGCATTTGCAAAGTGTATTACAGGCTACAGCTATTTTTTGTATGAATATCTTGTGCGGTATTCATACAAAAAATATGTTTTCTCCATTGAAAATTCAGAAAATTATTTATTCTACAGTTTGATTATTAATGACCTTGAAAACCGCTGTTATAATTATTAAAAAATACTTAAATACTTCCAGAATTTTTAAATTAGATGGATTTCTACAAATTGAACACAAAAACAATAACTAAGTACCTATTTTATAATGGGATGTGGACACGGTCAAGCGGCTTGATCGCAAGCACGTAGTTTATTGTCTATGGCACTTTGTGTCAAGCATTTTGACCGTGTACCGAAGCTGGCTTGCAAGCATTGCGCAATTCTACGTGCTTGCGGCGAGGCTTGATGCGAATTTATATTTTTGTGGGAATAGACAAACGACAATAGACAAATAAATATCACGTATCATAAACAATGATATAAATTGAATAAAATTGTTATAAAATAGGTACTTAGTTATTGTTTTTGTGTTCAATTTGTAGAAATCCATCTAATTTAAAAATTCTGGAAGTATTTTAGTATTTTTTAATAATTATGACAGCGGTTTTCAAGGTCATCAATAATCAAACTGTAGAATAAATAATTTTCTGAATTTTCAATGGAGAAAACATATTTTTTGTATGAATACCGCACAAGATATTCATACAAAAAATAGCTGTAGCCTGTAATACACTTTGCAAATGCTCATGGGTAAAGCGGTACCTTAACTTGTACCATTCTTGACACCAAATTCGTTTCTTTTTATTATTTTATTCAAACATAAAGCTAACGTAAGAGCCAAGAACGCTTTGTCTTTGACAGATTCCATTTTGCCGCGAGTCACGAAATGACAGGAAGGCATAGAAGTACATATACATAGACCACCACGAAATCACAGGAAGGCGTGGCCATGCTTGACGGAGAGGCTTGATGCGGGCTGTCAAGCCGCTAAGCATAGACAATAATAGACAACAATAGACAACAATAGACAAAAAAACTACGTGCTTGCGATCAAGCCGCTTGACCGTGTCCCAGTCTCTTTACAATTTTATTCAATTTATATCATTGTTTATGATACGTGATATTTATTTGTCTATTGTCGTTTGTCTATTCCCACAAAAATATAAATTCGCATCAAGCCTCGCCGCAAGCACGTAGAATTGCGCAATGCTTGCAAGCCAGCTTCGGTACACGGTCAAAATGCTTGACACAAAGTGCCATAGACAATAAACTACGTGCTTGCGATCAAGCCGCTTGACCGTGTCCCAGTCCCATGATGGGACTTGGACACGGTCAAGCGGCTTGATCGCAAGCACGTAGTTTTTTTGTCTATTGTTGTCTATTGTTGTCTATTATTGTCTATGCTTAGCGGCTTGACAGCCCGCATCAAGCCTCTCCGTCAAGCATGGCCACGCCTTCCTGTGATTTCGTGGTGGTCTATGTATATGTACTTCTATGCCTTCCTGTCATTTCGTGACTCGCGGCAAAATGGAATCTGTCAAAGACGCGTTCTTGGCTCTTACGTTAGCTTTATGTTTGAATAAAATAATAAAAAGAAACGAATTTGGTGTCAAGAATGGTACAAGTTAAGGTACCGCTTTACCCATGAGCATTTGCAAAGTGTATTACAGGCTACAGCTATTTTTTGTATGAATATCTTGTGCGGTATTCATACATAAAATATGTTTTCTCTATTGAAAATTCAGAAAATTATTTATTCTACAGTTTGATTATTAATGACCTTGAAAACCGCTGTTATAATTATTAAAAAATACTAAAATACTTCCAAAATTTTTAAATTAGATGGATTTCTACAAATTGAACACAAAAACAATAACTAAGTACCTATTTTATAACAATTTTATTCAATTTATATCATTGTTTATGATACGTGATATTTATTTGTCTATTGTCGTTTGTCTATTCCCACAAAAATATAAATTCGCATCAAGCCTCGCCGCAAGCACGTAGAATTGCGCAATGCTTGCAAGCCAGCTTCGGTACACGGTCAAAATGCTTGACACAAAGTGCCATTCCGCAATTATCCAGAAGTCACTAGTAAATTCACTTGTACCGGGAACACTCAAAAAATCAATTATAACTCCGATTCTAAAAAAACAAAATCTTGATACAGACAATACGGATAATTACAGGCCAATATCTAACCTACCATTTCTGTCAAAACTGCTTGAGAAAATCGTTGCCAAACAATTGGTGGGGTACTTGAACTCGGCCGGTCTATTTGCCAAAAATCAATCTGCTTATCGACAGTTTCATTCAACGGAAACTGTCCTTTTGCGGGTAATTTCAGATTTGATCATCGGGATGGAAGCAGGTAAGTTGGGTTTGGTATCTGTTCTTGATATGAGTGCGGCATTTGACACTGTAGATCATAGTATTTTATTAAATGTGCTTGAAACCGAATTTGGCGTTCGAGGTGATGTACTCCAATGGATGTCATCGTACCTGTCTGGACGAGTAGCTTCAGTAACTTTCAATAAATATACATCACCTGAAACTCCCATCGAATTTGGAGTTCCCCAGGGTTCTGTACTGGGTCCCATTCTCTTCATTCTATATACTAATCGTCTCGAACGACTCATTCACTCAGCTGGCTTTGAATCACAAGGCTACGCGGATGATCGTTTGATTTTCAAGTTTTGCTCCCCGGATGAAAAAGACGTCCTTAAAAACGAGGTGGTTAGTTTCATTGACACGGTTTCAAGTTGGATGTCTGTTAATAAACTCAAACTTAATCCGACAAAGACGGAATTTATTTGGATAGCTTCTCCTGGAAGACAAGCCCTCATCGACTCCAGTCCAATCCGTATTCAGAATACAAATATAATCCCTTCTACGGAAATAAAATTTCTAGGTTTCACTTTAGACAATTGTCTTTCTCTTGAATCGCAAATTTCAAAAACTGTAAGTGCTGGCTTTTTCCATCTAAGGCAGATAAAATCAATTAGGAGATGCCTTCCCTTTGATGGAGCAAAATCACTCATTAATTCGTTCGTTGTCTCACGTATGGACTATTGTAATAGTGCATATGCTGGCCTACCTAAAAAACAATTCAACAGAATCCAGTCCGTTTTCAATGCTGCGGCGAGAATGATTTTTGGTGAATCTAAGCATTGTCGTATAACCCCGCTTCTAAGGGATCGTCTTCATTGGCTTCGATGCCCTGAAAGAATAGAGTTCAAGATCTGCCTAATGATCTTTAAAGCATTGCAGGGAATGGCGCCAGCCTATATATCGGAATTATGTGTCCGACAAAACCTAAGCGATAGACAGCTTACTCTGAGGTCAGCAGATCTAGATGTTACCAATCGTTTAATCGAACTTTCTCGGTCAAATCGAGCTGTTTACTATGATCGCTCTTTTCGTGTAGCTGGCCCACTCATTTGGAATAAACTTCCCCCAGCCCTTACCAATATACAAAATTTGGCTGAATTTAAACGGGTTTTAAAAACAAAATTATTCAAAAAATCATATTTAATAATTTAAAATCATTTATATTCTCATGAATCTAAGCTTCTTTTTTAATATACTATAAAAAGCCAGGTTTTGAAGTTTTCCGGTAATTGTTTGGTTTCGGTTTCCTCCTTATTGTACTTTTATGTTTAATGTCCACCTATTATATAATATTTTAATGTTTTCCTGTTTTATATAATATTTTAATTTTAAAGTTCTTATTTTTTGTGCACTGTCACTGTCTTTTATTGTTATCCTCTACTAAAATAGCACTGTTATTGTTAAATTTTATTCTCTGCTTTTGTGTAAACCGTTTATTCTTTATTTCATATTATGTAATTAATTTTTTTTTAAAGGAACACAATAGGAAATTTTATTTTAAGTTTATTATAGTTAAGCGCACTTGTAGTGAAACAACACAAAACTGCGCTATATAAATGTTATGTTATTATTATTATTATTATAGACAATAAACTACGTGCTTGCGATCAAGCCGCTTGACCGTGTCCATGTCCCACAGCCAAGAACGCTTTGTCTTTGAAAGATTCCATTTTGCCGCGAGTCACGAAATGACAGGAAGGCATAGAAGTACATATACATAGACCACCACGAAATCACAGGAAGGCGTGGCCATGCTTGACGGAGAGGCTTGATGCGGGCTGTCAAGCCGCTAAGCATAGACAATAATAGACAACAATAGACAACAATAGACAAAAAAACTACGTGCTTGCGATCAAGCCGCTTGACCGTGTCCCAGTCCCATAAGGCCCGTTCGCATTGGTCGAGTAGTTTAGTCAAGTAGCGAGTAATTTAGTAACTGGACACGTGCGAACACCATAAATTTAGTAAAGTAGTTTAGTCAGCGATTTAGTCAAGTCAATCCATTCTGTTCTATTTTTTCGGGCGAGTAGCGTCCCTCATCATGTGTCTATGGCAGATTTATAGAGTTTATCGATGGTCTATTGTCACTGGCTGCATTAGTCAGTGATCAGTATAGCGAGTATAGCATTAGTAGTATAACTCCGAGAAAAAAGTGGGTCAGAAAAAAAAGACACGGTAATCTCTATGGGTGACTTGTGACGTATATTTTCCACAAACCAATACGAACTTCATGCATGTTTATAGGCCGCTGTCACGAACTTCATGCATGTTTATAGGCCGCTGTCATTGGCCGATTTTAGGCTAGCCAATGGGTTGGCTCCGAATGAGAATTATATTGTCTATGGTTACGCTTTTTTTATAGTTTCTATCCTAGTCGATGGTGAGTATGTGTAGTAGTGACGTATATTTTTCAGTTACTGACTTTTATCTATGGCAAACATTAGGACCCATGGGCTCAGTCAGGGGGGTATAACTCCGAGAAAAAGGTGGGTCAGAAAAAAAGACACGGTAATCTCTATGGGTGACTTGTGACGTATATTTTCCACATTCCAATACGAACTTCATGCATGTTTATAGGCCGCTGTCACGAACTTCATGCATGTTTATAGGCCGCTGTCATTGGCCGATTTTAGGCTAGCCAATGGGTTGGCTCCGAATGAGAATTATATTGTCTATGGTTACGCCTTTTTTATAGTTTCTATCCTAGTCGATGGTGAGTATGTGTAGTAGTGACGTATATTTTTCAGTTACAGACTTTTATCTATGGCAAACATTAGGACCCATGGGCTCAGTACTAAAAACCCGAAGATATTGATCTAGTGAGTGGTTCATTTATGGGCTCAGTACTAAAAACCCGAAGATGTTGATCTAGTGAGTGGTTCATTTATGCGTCAAAACACGCTAAAATGTCTTGTCGTTGGAGCGAAAACGCTACTGTCAAATTCGTGACGTTGTATTTACAACACGAATGCTTGTGGAATATAAAGTCGCCCCGATATAAGATCAAACAAATCAGGGAATCAGCATACGCTGAATTAGAAAAAGGGATGAATATTCCTGGATTTGGTGATAGGGAGATAAGAGCGAAAATTAAAAGCATCAGGTTAGTGAAGTTTTTTTTATTTATATGGTATATTACAAGTGCCTGTATTATTATAAATTTTTTTTAAAGTAGTAGCAGAGTCATTAATCATTAATAATTTCTTTTCAGATCTACCTACTCACAGGAGTTAAAAAAATAAAGGAGTCAAAACCCTCCGGTGCCGGAACTGACGCAGTATATTCACCATCAGTCAAATGGTTCAATCTATTAGATGGATCCCTCAGAAACATTAATACAATGTTAACAGAAAGTGAAAGCAACTTGGCAAGTACATTTCAATTCTATTCTATCGTTTATACATCAGTTTTTAATGTACCATTCTTGTCTGCCAAGGTACCGATCCATCGTTCACAAAGTAATCTGCATATCTTTCTCGAAGATCTGTAGACCTTCGGGATGAACGATTGGACAGACAACTTGGTAGTGGTTCCAATCCTTGAGGCTCTGGCTCCACCCTCCAATTACCAGGGATAACAGTTCCTGAATCAAAATTGTCTTTGTCTACTGTATATTCCAACTGCTTGTTCTGTAATTTTGTCTCTCTGAGCCAATTATGTAAAGCGCAACACGCCTTTACAATGCAAACAACCTTCTCAGGACTGTAGGGCATCGGTTTCTCAAACACTCTGAATCTGGCAGCTAGTATACCGAAAGCATTTTCAACTATTCTTCTGGCCCGAGACAATCGATAATTAAAATTTTTTTGCTTTGATGTTAATCGATTTCCTGGGAAAGGTTTTAAAAGGTATTCTTTCAAGGGAAATGCATTATCTCCAACTAGTACATGCCCTTCTGGCAGAATACCGTTTTCTAATGCTTGATACAAACTACAGTTTCGAAATACGCCTCCATCAGAAACCCGCCCATTACATCCAATGTCTATATAACTGAAGCAATATTTATGATCTACAACTGCCATTAAGACAATGCTGTTTGTCTCTTTATAATTGTAGTATAAACTTCCTGATTCAGGAGGTGCTTTAATGACGACATGTTTGCCGTCGATTGCTCCACAGCATCCAGGAAAGTTCCATTCTTTTCGAAATCCGTTCTCAATGATATTCCAGTCTGTGGTGGCGGGAACCTGAAAAAAGATTTATAATAATGTATACATTCGATATAAACAACATTCTACTTTATTTTCAGGAAGACATTATACACACGGATACAGATACTGAGGAAAGCAGAATTACTATGAATTCTTTTCGTGAACCCGTATCTAAACCCCCTACAAAAAAAAAGCGGCTTTCCCAACTTTCGAGTATGGTGAGTCAACTAAAGGAGATAACTGAGGTTGCCAACTCTACAGAAGAAGACGAGTTTGAGGTCTTCGGCAGACACGTCGGCTTACAACTGAAATCTTTGCCCTTGCTATTGGCACTTGAAACCCAGGAATATATTCAACTGTACATGAACAGAATTCGACGCCAACACCTTCAAAATTCAACTGAGCAAAATAGATTCACCAGGATAGTCACACCAGTATCAAATGATTCGCAAGACTCTCCATGTAGTAATACTTCGTATTATGATGATGTAATTTATTTAGATGAGCCCCCAGAAGACACATATGAAATTGAAACACATGAAAACCATGACATCGAATAACTTTAATGTAAATTTTAATATTTAAACCATGTGAAAATTAATAAATGTTTCTCAAATTATATTTATAATTTATTTAGAACCGTTTTAGATACAGCTATAATTATAGCGGGATGGCCTATTTTAGTGGCTATTTCAGTGGTAGTTCCATTGGGAATTTATGGCGAATGATATGCTGAAATAAGCCATCTACTATATTTGTAGCTGTGTGAAACAGCTCTTAATCTTACCTTGATAAATTCCTTTAATGATTCATAGATAGCTTCACAAACTTCTATAATGAATTCCGAAACAGTTGATTTTCCAAGTCGAAAGAGATGTGTGATTGTCCTTAAACTACATCCTGTAGCAAAAAAGTAGAGAACTGCCTGTAATTTGGTTTTTGCGGGAATTGCACTTCTGAAAAGGGTATCCGTGCGTTGAATTTGTGACTGCACTTTCATTAGAAGGAAATTAAAACAGCTTTCAGTCAAAGTCGCGAAGTATTCTTTCGGATCTTCATATGCCATTTCCTTCAGAAGAGAATTTGTAGCTCCTAATGCATCTCTTCTATTAATCCATTTTCGTATCCATAGTTTTTTCACTTTCGTCTCACTAATTTCTTCCTCCACCTCTTCTAAAATATCCATTACAATCAGCTTAATTAGCCTATTTACTTTGTTGCGTTGCAGCCCGTTCATCTTACAATTTGACACTTCACTCGTGAAATCTACTCGACCAATGCGAACGCTTTTTGGTCAGTCAAATGGCGAGTAGCGAGCTACTTGACTAAACTACTCGACCAATGCGAACGAGCCTATAGTCTTAATACCATCGACAATTTTTTTGCACAAAGCATGAACCCATAAACAAACCATTCATGAACTTAAAAAGTTCGCAAGTACTCCCCGATTTCTTTTTATTTTTTACTAACTAAAGCCTAAAAAAATTAATCGTTGCGAAGACTAATGACTTCACTCGTATTTCGTATTTCAATCGTGGTTTCAACAGGGGCGGATTTAACGGTAATCATTTCAGCAAATGCTGACTGGGCCCCCTTGTAGTTCCGTCTTTACCCTATGGGCACGAGCCCAGGGCCACCGGCCTGAGGGTCCCCCGGAACTCATGCCCAGTTCAGAGGAGAGTATAAATCTTCATGCTCGGGGCCGGAGCAATCGCAACCATCGTTAATTAGTTGTCAACGCTAACCATCTTTCCCGACGTAAATCGTTGTTTCTTGTAGTACCTAATTTAGTTGAAATAAAGTGTAATTTGTATTAGAATTAGGACCGGTTAATGTCAAGTCATAACTAGATCAGACCGTTAAATGCAGGTCGATCACTTCAATGTGGAGGGTCTTTTCCACAAAAAGACCCTCCACACAGCATCCCCAAAGATGACATAGGCCCTGAGGGAAATTATTTTCTTCAGGCCTCCTGTGTGGAGTAAATATAAAAAAAAAAATAGTTTTTTTTTTTTTTTTATAAATAAAGTTATTTTTTAGAGAAAGATTTAAATTACCTTGACAAAGAGTGGCGATAGTTGCTTCGATATTTACCATTTGATACTACAATAAATTGACTTAATTAACTAAATTGGGTGATGACACACTCAAATCTACTCGCCTTTCAAATTTTATTTTAACAATTTTGTGTTTGCCGCACTCTCGCAAACTGTAACAGGAGAGAGATTATTTTCTACAATTAAGTTAAATAAAATGAAAATCAGATACCCTTTGTCGGTCAAAACATTATTAGGAATATTGCATTCCAAAACATTGATTTCCTCAAACATTATTAATCCTCCTGGATAGTAGTATTAACGATTAACGAAACTCCTGGGTATTGTTTGGCATTTAAATAATACCGGAATTTCTTACTCTTCACAAATGAAGTATGTTTTCTGTCATTTATGATGCCAGAAAACGAAGAAACTTATTGTGCGGACTCCAGATGACTCGAGTAGTACTCTGAACTATCCGATTGAGTTTCTAAACAATAAACATGCACCAGGCATGCCACGATACGCTCAGCTGTCTATCAGCAATCTGAATCCAAAGAAGGGGGTGTGCGATGGCACTCAACAGATCTTGAGAGATCTTCATCGGAAGTTCATCACAGGGGCATAATTTCGCGGCGACATTGTTTTCATCCCACAATTAAATTTGGTTTCGACTGATATGTCATTGTCATTTTCATTAAAGTGACAATTTCTCACCATTCCCGCATTTGCAAGTTGTAAAGCAAATGTTTGAGCATTGACCTGCAGACTGAGGTTTTTTCACATCGCCAAAACTATGTTGCATTGCCACGATCAAGCAATATAAACCCACAGCAAGGAAAGCTACTGGGAGATGTACGTCCTTTTACCCGAAATGTGGTCTTCAATGAAGTATTTTAAATGTAAATCTAAATTAATCAGGCAAAGTAAAAAATCTGTTTTCATGCCATTCATCAATTTTTATCACAAAGTCCTAGAACAGGCAATAGAAATTCTCTTTTAGATTCTAAAAGAAATATACATCTTGCACGGTTTCAAGGTTGGATCTGTCTGATTTGGTACGAGACTCAGAGCTGGTACTCCCCTTTCTAAAAACGCTCCCCATCATTCTGCGCTGTGGTGGTACAATTGCACTATAGGATTCATAGTAAGACCTAAAAAATACAATATATCAACGCCGGAAAGGCAAAAGGACGTAAGCGACAATTTAGTAAAAAATGAGTTAATCATTCAGTTTTGATTAGAATTTTCGTCTAATAAAATCTGAATTTTTAACTTATTTTTGACTAAACTTGTCGCTTACGCCCTTTTACCTTTCCGGGGTCGATATTATTTCCACAGTTGAATCCAAAGATAGGAAGAATAAAAATGATAATGCTAATAGCCGATTTCAAGAAAAGGAAAAATGAAACAAAAATAGCCTTGCGAAACTAACATAATTTTTAATTAAAGCATTTAAATCAAAATCAAAATAAAATTTATGAATTGACTTTGCACAAATGAAGGTATGGATAGTTAGCAATACTCCCTTAAAAATAAAAATTTTTGCGCTTAAATGAATATTATGTTATCACAAATCTACTATATACATGTGTAAATATTCAAATACATGCCAGTTTTCGTATGTTTTGTAAAGCTTTGTTTTAAACTGTAAGTTAGTAGCGAAATATATTTATATATTTCTAGCTTAGTAGTATTTCAATAATATTAGTATTTAATTTATTAAAAAAAAACAGTTTATTTATAAACGAGTTCTGCTGTGCAATCAAACTGTGACAGTTTGATAATGCCTTCAGAAGGCGAAACAGCTGTCATGAATAGTAATAATTACACCACAGAACTTGTTTATAAAAACAATATTATATCCCATATCAATATGGTTAAATACAAAGTGTTTGTTTCATTTAAAAAATAATAAATTACTCTCTTTTTTATATAATTGTCTTCCCAGATGTTAAGCTCGGGTTGTTTCACAGAATTTGAACAGTTCATCTTCGAGTTGATTTTCAAGTTCTGTGAGGGTTTTATTCAAATTCTGTTATTAGTTGTTTCACAAAATTTGATGAATTGTTCAAATTCTGTGAAACAACCCTTCCTAAGAGTGTCAGAATGAGAAGATTGTACTGTAATTGAATTAGTCTGTTGTACAATAATAAAAAAAAATATATATATATACACGGTGTCCGGAAACTCGTAGTACAAGCGGGAAACTGGAGAATCTACACCACATGGGGAACCCAAAAAAACATAAAGTTTTTTGATTTGAGCATTTTCAAAAAAAAAAAAAAACCAAAAAAAAATATTTTTCGGCTATTTTAGGGTTAAAGTTTTTTCTGGTGTTTAGGGTTGAATAACAGATGTTTTAACCCTGCAGAGCAGAAATATTTTATGATTACACCGGGTTAAATGAAGGGTGATTTCAAAATAATGCTTCAAATCCGAGTTTCTTCATTTGTTTTACTTTCAAATAGTTTTAATTAGTTGGGTACTTTGATCTTCAGTAATAATTTATAAGAATTTGATTAAAAAAAAAAAATAAAAAAAATCAACTTCAAACTCGATTTACTCGATAACGAAAGCTCAAATAAAAAAAAATATATACTACAAAATCGACTCCAAATGTGATGTAGATTCACCAGTTTCCCGCTTGTACTACGAGTTTCCGGACACCCTGTATATATACATTGAATAACAATATAATTGAATATAAAAAAAGAAAAACTTTCAACAAATTAAACTTGATGACAATAAAAAATAAAATAAAGTAAAAAAATTGTAAGCTGGCTTTGAAGTGATTACTTCAGAAAAATGTCATCATAAAAATGATCGAAGTATTATTATAAGATATGTACGAGTATGGTGATTTTTGTTATTTATTTTATCTAACTACTTGATAGAAGTGTTTGAATGATTAATGAGATTTATTTATTTGCAGTTGTGTACTAAATCTAATATAACTTTTAAACCATACGTTAAAAAATAATCTAGTTAAAAAAAAATAGTATTGAGTAAACGTGGATATAAAAATTGGAAATGGATTGGTAATGTGATACATCGTAAGTTGTGTTAAAATTATTGATATGGTACAAATTTCTGTCCACAAAGAAAAAGAGATTTTCGTTCACAAATTTAAAATGTAATAATACAAAAAATGTTAAGCCATAAAAATTATTGATAAAAGTGAGTCCCAATTTAATGATGATTACAATGTAAATGTTTCTAGAAAAAATATACGACTGTTGTGTGCAAAGTTAATAAAAAGAAACTGCTACAAAAAACATCTTGTTTTAATAATAATGATAACATGGCATTTATATAGTGCAGTTTAGTGTCATTCCACTTCAAGTGCGCTTATTTTATAAATAATAATAATTAATTAATTTTTAAAGAGAAAATCATGCACGCATCACAGAACTTGTGAGCTGCAAAACCAAACCTATGTACCAAAAAGTGAAGTTAAAATACAAAAAAAAAAAAAATATATATATATATATATTTATGTAACTATACATATTAATTAATGGGATTTTTACAAAAAAAAAAAACAATATGCTATCATAAATGTGACCGGCACAAATCAGATTAACCTAAAATTAAGTATCTATGATTTTAAAATTTTAAATAAAATAAAACATAACTACATTAGATTCATCCAATATTTCTAAAACTTAACACGCATCGAGTAAATATTAAAATTATTGCTTTTAGTAGATCACTGGTCCTCAAAAACGAGAACATATTAAAAGTAATTTTTATTTGATTGAATCAACACCAGCCTTGGCCGTCAACTCTCTAGTTTTTTTGAAGTCCAGCCCTTTGTGATTATATCTGAAGTGGCTCTTCATGTTGGAGAGTTGTTCGAACCTCTTGGGGCAGAGGGGACAGCCATAGGGCTTCTCGCCAGTGTGGAGGCGCTCATGCTCCTTGAGGGACTTGCCGATAGAGAACCTCTTCTCGCAGAAGCTGCAGGCGTAGGGCTGCTCGCCCGTGTGCACCCGGATGTGGCAGGTTAACGACAGCTTGTGGGCAAACTTCTTCTGGCATAGTTGACACTCGAAACTCCGCTCGCCAGTGTGAATCTTCATGTGCTCCTAAAACAAATGACTAATATTAGTACAGAATCATATTCATCCTACAATGGATGATTTGATTTTATAAAAACCCACATTTATTCAAATGCAGAAAATGATATCAAAATGGTGAGAAGCGTAACAAACTCCACACAAGAGAAATAATTTCCCTCAGAGCCTATGTCATCTTTGGGGATGCTGTGCGGTCTTTTTAAGGGAAGGAAAAGGGTATGAGGAGTGGGTAACTGGGCAACTGAGGACAGTGGCAAGGCAACACTCTTGAAAAGTGATATAAAGTCATGAAATTTTTTTAAAAATGGAGTCAATGTGTCCAGGAGTGAGGCATAAATCCATCCTTTCCACTGCGATGGGTCTCCCTCATGCCCGCCACGCAGCGGGTTAACAGACGCATTCCCCACCAAGACATGGAAAAACCTCACCCCATGAACCCAGGCACCCCAGCTAAAACATCAAACGTAGCGAACCACTTGGGGTGATCTATGGCAGAGGTGGTGGATATCCAATGAATTTTTCCCAGGGCGGCAGTACCATAAATATGTGTTAGCATTTATGGATATTGATCGCTTCAATTAAAAATGAAAAGGTTAAGTTTCAATTAAGGCTGCAGTGTAATAATAATAATTTAGTCTAATAGAGTGGGGTTATTTATGTGCCTTCCCACTTTGAGAGAAACTATATATTTTTTTTTAATAATTTTTCCATTTTCTTGATTTAAAAAATTAAAATATTCAGTAATAATTTGCATAGAAATACTTTGTTCGAACACCACATTATTGAGCGTATAAAAATCAACCGGTTTCGGTTCAGCCAGACCTTAGGGCTGTATAAATATATGCCTAATAAAATGAATAACCGGAACAGGTTGGTTTTTATATGCTTAATAAAGCATTAAGTTTTTTTTTTATCCAAATTATAATTATGACTAACCACAAAGTGATTGCTACCTCTGAAAGTTAAAAATATAAGTAAATAAACAATAACTTACATTGAGGCCTCTTGCATTGCAAAGGACTTTATCACACAGTTTACAAGCAACCGCTTTAATCCTTTGGTGGACGAGTTGGAAGTGTTTTCTCGACAGGTAATTTGAAGAAAAGGTGCTACCGCAAACTTCACAAGGAAACCCTCTTATCCGCAGGTGTCTCTGTTCATGGACCTTCATTAATTCTCTAGTGGAAAAGGTTTTGGTACATTTGCCGCATTTGTGCATTATTCCCGAGTGCTTTTGAAGGTGTTGGCGCAAGGCTCGGGACTGCGGGAACGATTTCCCACAAACAGGGCACAGAGAACTTTCATCTTCAAACTTACTTCTTCTACTGGCCTTTCTTTTAGCATCCTTCAGGTTAGGATCTTTTCTTTTGCTTGAAAGGCCTTTACGTTTACTCAAGGACGTCTTTGACTTGACCAACCGTTTCTTTAGATTCGGATTACTTTCATCGTGTTCTGGTAAATCTTTCTCCATATCTGAAGTATTTGATTGATCATCCATAAGTAAGTCTTCATCTTCAGATTTTATAGGTTCTTCTTTTATTTTTTTCTTATCCTTCTCTTTAATCTTGGATGACTTCCTAGTCAGACATTTTTTAGATAATATATTTTTGTCCAAGTGTATTTTGGAATGCTTGGATATTTTTGTTTTAGAATTCCGAGAGCGAGCTAAATTACAGGATGAGACAACATCTTTTTTATGAATAGAACTGTCTATTGGTGCAGCAAAAATATTTGAACAATCATCTGCTTCATTTTTAACAGCGACATCAATTTGTAACATTTCAGGTTCCAGAACTCCAACTTCATACTCTATTTTATCCGAACACTTGGTAGATGACTCATTATTACACTCTTCCTTGATGGTAATATCAGAATTTTCAATTCTTTTATTATTTACCTTCCTTCTCAATACTTTGTCACTCTCTTCACACTTGTTGATGAAGTCTACAACAATATCTAATTGCTGCAGGCATAAATAACAGACTTCATCGGGTAACCCATCATCTTTATAAATCTGAAAGAATTAACGAAATGATAATTAATAAATAAAATTAAAATGAAGTAGGGAATCGATCATCAACTTTGTGTACATACCTCTAGTTTACAATATGACAACAGTTTTTCATGAGTAGTAGAGTTTTCCGAGAATATGTAAAACTCTGCTACGTTATCTAGACATAATCTACACATGCCCTTCATTTTGGAATTGTTAACACGATGATCCCTGGATGAAAATGAAAGAATTGCAAGAAAGCCGGGAAAATGTTTTCGCCCATAATAACATTGAACGACAAAGCCACAAAATTATTCCTCCATGTTTACTTTCGGCATAATAATATTATCTCCTGACAGCTGTCAATAAATTCTCGCAGAAGACAATATTATTTTGATTACAAAAACATAGAAAACCTTGAACTTGAAAGTCAGAGACAATAATTTACATACTGATACAATATATTATTTTACTCTACGGAGAGTGGTTTATTTATGATTCTACGTAATTTCTATGGCCTCTGTGCTCTATGCTATTTCCATAGTAAAATAATTTAAAGTCCGAACAACTGCCATTTGTCAAATTGTGTTCAAATTTTGTGAAAACTGTTCGGGTGTGCTTTATTTTGCAAATTTTTATAAACGAGATCGTGTTGTCAAAATGGAGAATAACAGTGAAGGTAAAGAAAACGCAACTCCCCTAAAATCGGAAGATGTTGGAAGTGTCATACTACAAAAATTGAACACGATTACGAAGAATAACTCGGCTGCCACAAAGGTAACTACTTTCAATGAATTAAATAAGTAATACCTCTCATTTCCCTGCTGTTTAATCTCTTGTCTGTCTCAGCGATGATTATATTATTTAACGTTGCGAACAGTTATAACGTGATATGTATTTTTGTGAATTTCTGAACGATATTTTGTGTCTTCTGCGATCTGTTAGACATACTTATTCATTATTTAATTTATAAGCAGTTTTTAGAAAACTTAATGGATAGCTATATTTAACCATTGCCTGTAAGTTTCTTGATTTTTTTGTACACAGATGTAGGAATATTTCGATGACCAACTGCTTTCGAAGATGTAGACGCATGTATTATATACTATAATTTTATTCTAACTTTGAAGAATATTCTCGAAGTTAATAATGCATAACTTTTTACATAATACTGTTTTCCTTATGCTATATTATGTATGTTTCCATTTAATTCTAATACTTCAAATCCATATCTTTTCAATTCTAATACTTCAAACACTAATAAAAAAAGATTTTATTTGATTAATATTTGTTTTTACAGACACCTGAAATCCAGGACTTCTGCATCGTGAAGCCAATCAGCCGGGGATCCTTCGGGAAGGTGTTCCTGGGCTACAAGAAAACCAACCCTGACCACCTGTACGCCATCAAGGTGATGAAGAAGTCGGAAATGATCCACAAGAATATGGTATCACAGGTGGTGACGGAGAGAAATGCCCTGGCTCTGTCCCGGAGCCCTTTCTGCGTTCAATTGTTTTATTCCCTACAGTCTGCTTCTTCTGTTTATCTTGTAAGTTTCATCATTACTTTAAACATTTTAATTTGTGTAACAATTCAAAAGAATGTACACTTCCGTAATGCATGCTTCATTAATGGAAGATACTGTTATTGGCTTATTCAGGATGTTGTCTTTCTTAAATTTAAATTTTACTATGTTAGTGTTTAGATAAATATACAGAAAATTTGGACACGGTGTATCAGTTAGATAGTAATGAGAAGTAAGTATTTCAGTTTCCTAAAATTGAAAATAATGCATTTTAATAGTTATTTTGTTAAAATTAAAATTAGTTGTCCGCTTGGCGGCCATTGTTATTGATGTGAAAGTTTTAAGTTTAGTTTTTTCTTCGCTTATTTTAGGTTATTTGGTTCTTAATTTGGTAATTAAAAAAATAAAAATAAACTAGCCAAAAAACCTATTTAATATTATAATGTCAAAACATGCCTTGAAGAAAAGGCGTAAAATTATCTTTTTTTTTTATTGACAAATAAAAATACTATCAAAATACATTATTTTCCATTTTCAGTAACTGAAATAGTTGTTTCTCATTATTATCTAACTGAAACAAAGTGTTTTTTAAAATAAAATCTGCCAAATAACCGTGTCATGTGTATTTTAAAATTATTGTTCAAACGAAGTTGGTCTGTGTAGTTTTTATAAGCACTAATCTTCTTCTTTCTTAAATGTTTAAACTTGTTCTGTTGACTTCTGTTGACTTCTGGCAAGCCCCCTTAACCCTTTTGCTGCCCGAAAGTAAACACAAGACAGATACTCCCACGCCAAGGATTTTTAGAATATTTTACATTGCCTCATTATTTATTATCCTCAGCACTTAGAGATTGTAAATTATTACCAAAACAAAAAAAAAACTTGTTTACGTTACACTTTTGAAAAGTCTAAACAAGATATCTTTATGAATTGATGCATTATTTGACGAATAAAAACTATCTATGAAACATCAACAAACTTCGACCCGCCGCCATTATCAAATCAGTAATCTCACCAACACATACAGACATACTATAGTAATATCAGTATTCACGTCTCCGAAGTGGGACATCTGCAACGGCTCACCATTAAATTTCTCACGATACAATTGTGATAATATTATTGTTTTAAACTTAATTATTTATTAAACTTTTATTTACAGTTTCTTATCGTATTATTTATGTTAATAGTTTTTATACGAATGGTAGACTTTAAAACAAGAATGAATGAATACACAATGCCGCATTACACTGGGAACACATATCGAGCCATTTTTCTGCGCCTTTGTTTAAGTTTTGTATTCGCACAAACATGGCAGGCTCTGTATGGCTTGGATTGTTTTGATGTTTACAACCTCTTTTGAAAGCAGACGTAATGGTGTGTCACAAAAAAAAATATTAGGAAAAACGACAAATTAACACAATAATTAGTTTCTAAACACAGATAATTAAAATAAAATGTATATTATTACTTTTTCACTCGAAAGGCGGATATAACAACTTATTTAATTTAAAAAAAAAACAAAACATGTTGATTACCACAAAACTTATTTGCACTAAAAATATGACCACTTAATAAAAACAATTTGTTAAAATAATAACGTTAGAACCACGATTCGTTGCAGATTCTAAGTATTCGCGAACCGTCGAGATAAGAAGGAACCACGTGATACACTAACACAACTACGCGCGCGCGGGGAATTCAAACACTGAGAGGGGAAATATTGTAGTCTCCAGTTTGACGAGGTCTTTCATAATATAAACAAAATCATTTGTCACATCTGTGTAGAGATGTCGCTAGATAAAGGTTCAAATTATTTTTTAAGCCTGAGTTTTGCGCCATCTATACAGAAAGTTCCGAGATATCGCAAGATGAAATTAAAATCACGTATGATTGCGCGCGGCAGCGAGGGCCCGGAATCTTGAATCAAACATAGATGCGCACGGCAGCCTCCGGGTTAATAAAGTTCACCAGGGACATCATCCTTGAAACATTTGGCAAGAATGTTGTGACGCTGAAGTGAGGGAGGGTAAAAAGAAAGAGAAGTGGAAGTGTTCAACATCAAGGTTTATTGGTAATATATGTTTTTCCAGGTAATGGAGTACATGGTAGGAGGCGATTTGAAGTCCCTGATTGGGGTGTATGGATTCCTGGAGGAGTCCATGGCTATATTCTACGCTGCGGAAGTCATCCTGGCTCTGGAATACCTTCACCTCCATAACATTGTACACCGGGACCTCAAGCCAGACAACATGCTTCTGACTATGGAAGGCCATGTCAAACTGACTGACTTTGGACTCTCCAGGATTGAAATACACAGAGGTATAATATTATTATGTTATTTGTACGTGTTTTCTTCTTCTCTTTGTCCTATTCCGGTCATCCACAGGACCCATCGTCTCGACAGGACTCGTCCAGTTGTCCCTAACCTGCGCTACTTTCACGGCCTCCATCCATAACAGACCCAGCCTCTCCTGGCACAGCCTCTCCAATTTCTTCTTCCAACTTTGCTTGGGGTGGCCAACTGTACCTCTTCCCTCTCTATTATAAGGGGAATTCGATCATCTGGCATTTTCAATATCGTCACCTAAAGCAATAGTGGGATATCTTAAAAAATGCTGTTCTGAGATAATAGGACTTTTAGGTTTGCGTGAGCTCTAGCAGCATCAAATTAACTAATCTTGCAGATTAATGATGTGGTATAAGAGAGGTAAATTATTTAACATCAACACAAAATTGTAATAATAGAAAAATAATAAATTTTTTCATACTAATTTCGATAAAGTATACGTAAATCTGGAAATATCTCACTGTTGCGTGGAGTGTTTGGTAATCATCTCAAATTATCTCAGTGTAGCATAGTAATAATATTACAAGTTTAGATGGATAAATGAATTAATAATTGTTTTTCGGAAGATTTTTTCAATGTGGACGACTGTTTCAGTCTAATAATTATTGCTTAAAATAATTAATAATTCTTAATTCTGCATGTTTTTCCATGCTGTTTATAATCATAAATATATTTTCAACAGTACACACCCACTCACTCCTATAGTTTGTCAATACGACAATAGGGAATTCTCTTCACACCAAAAAATCATTTATTATTAATTATTCATATGTAGAAACACTTCAGACACAAGAATACATAATTTTTATAATTTTCAAAAATCATTTATTAAAGTTATAATGACTTTAAAAACAGGCGCGAACGAAATATTACAATGCAGCTAAGAACGCCCGGTGATTGGTCAAGCATTCAAGGGCGAACGATGACGTCGCGGTTGACCGGCCTGAGTAGATCCTGCAAACCTATTTGCTTTAGCTGTGTTTCGCCATTAGGAAATCGTACCGTCATCTTCTCGCTTTATTTTCGTTCCCGTTTTGCTGTTAACAATCAGTCTTTATCAAGACTTCTCTTATTAGTTCCGTGTAGGTCTCTTTTTGTTATTTCATTCGTTATCATTTAGCCTAGTTTATTAGTAGAGACGATTTGTCCCGTATTATTGTCGTGCGTGCAGCGTGCTAGCTAGATTTGCGATGCCGAAGGCCGAGCAAGGATTTCAGAATGCTACGTCTGCAAATCTTCCTCGAGTGGATATGATGATGGCGTTGACCTACACGTATTACACGCAACAAAATAGCTGTGCAGTATAGATTGACTTCGTGTTGCTTCCAATAAAAAACTAGGTCTTTACACACATTCTTTGCTTCATTCACATTCATACATCGTATCTCACGTATATATGTTTTTTTTATGTAGAGTATTTTGTTCACTTGATTGTGTCATGACTTCCTCAAACGTCCCCGACTTCTTTACCATTCATATTCACGTCATATATTCGCTTTACACTCCTTTCTTTGTTCATTCGCACTACATATCTAAACTATCATATCTAAAGCATCCCTTTTTATTTGCTTTCATCATCAGCCTTGCATTCTTTACAAAAAAAATAATGGTATTTGTTGACGCTAAAATTTGTGCAAATATTCCTATCAAAATAATTACGTGACGAACCACTTTATTTTTAGTTTTAAAATTTTGAAATTTGAACCCAAGTTAATACTGCGCATATATATATGGTTATTGGTTATGTAAGAAATTTTTCGTTTTGATAGACTCTGATGCTTTCCTTCTCTTGATATCAACTGGCACATGTACAAAGTGTTTCTCTGGAGTAGATACAGTTGTATTTGTACACAACGGTACAAAACACCACCTCTTAGGAAACCGTTTATTAACATCTACATCCATTGCGAATGAATGACAGCTAACGTCATGTAAGGTAGGTTAGGTCACAACACATTTGTTTATTTACTTTTATACATACAGTGGTGCCTCACACAACGAACTTAATTCGTTCCACGAGCAAGTTCGTTATGCGAAAAGTTCGTTATGTGAAACGCGTTTTCCCATAACAATACATGTTAAAAAAAATAATTCGTTCTGTAGCATAAAATATGGTAAGATGACATAAAAAAAAGATAAATTTTTTGTTATTATTTTTATTTAGATATATCTAAAAACATAATGAAAAAAACACACATTTTTTAATTTTAAGAAATAATCGAATCTTGCACATCTTCATCCATTTTCCGCCGATGGTGCAGTGAAAAACCTGTCCAAAGTCGTTTGTTTCTCTCTTTTCTTCAACATCTGCCGGAAATAACGGACAAGAGTATCGGAGTACAGGTCGTTGATCCTGTTTGGATCCTGCTGGCCAAACTCTTTGACGAGGTCACACTGTTTTACCCCACATTCACTCCTTCTAATTATTTCCTGTTTCATTTCAAGAGAAATCACCTTCCTGCTTTTTTTAAAACCCATCATATAAAAAAAATGTTGAGTTTATCTTAAAAGGACGACTGCCGTGATACGTGTGCGATTTAATTCGTAATGAAGAACGATTGCTGCGATACGTGCGTAAGTTAAGCGTACTACGCAGTGACTAACGAGTCTAACGACTGCCTGCGCGGGAGGATGCAATTAATCGGCAGTGATCGTAGAAGATCGGGCGACTTCGTTGTGTGAAGCGAAGTTCGTTGTGTGAAGCGAAGTTCGTTGTATGAATCGTGAAATGAACGAAAAGGAAGTTCGTTGTGTGCAGCATTCGCTGTGCGAGGCGTTCGTTGTGTGAGGCACCACTGTATAATACAATATTTAACTGCAACTTGAGGTCAAAAAGTGGTAAAATAAATAGTAATAACTATGTGGATTGTAAATATACCACAAACACAACGAATAACACTTAAAAGGGAGAATAATGCGAGATGCAATTCATCAATGCGTTGATCCTCTTGGTTTAACCAGCAACAAGCAAGACAGGCGGCGATGGCGGCAAAGGTGTGACGTAGCACTTGTGACGTAGCGGTCAAGATGGCGCATGACCGTTTTCAGAGCCGAAATAGCATGCAATGTTTAAAACAACTACAAAAAATTGAAAATGCAATTAAAAAAAAAGAAAAAAAAAGAGGCACATAATAAAATAATTATCTTTATTGAAATAAATTATTTACAAAATGCACGAGAATTCCCTATTGTATGGGTATATTCCCTATATATATGTATTGTAAGGTGGAAAAAAAATGAAAAAAAAAAATATTTGTGCTTATAAATTTATTTATGAGAAGCGTATGTGACAAAAATAACAGAAAACCTTAGAATAAAATTATGTAAGTAACAAAATTAACAGAAAACCAAGAATAAAAAGTAGGTATACCTATATCAAAAATAACAGAAAACCTTTAGAATAAAAAGTATGTAAATTTTTTTACAGAAAACTTTAAGAACAAAAAAATAAAACAAATATATGTTGATTCCCTGGAAACCTACAATGAACCTTCATCGTTATTTTCTTCTTGATGGTTCATCTTTAGTGATCTGTAAAATCTTAACTTTATTCCAAATACATTTATTTTTGTCCATGTTTATTGAGAATTTTTTTTCAGTCTTCTCACATACCTTCTTCCAGTCAATGAAGTCCGTTGTTTCCATTTCTGTTAACTTATAACGAGGTTCATTCTTCTTGGAACACTTTATGATCATCGCTAACTCCGTTGGAATAAATATTAGGCCTTGTTTTAAAACCCTGACCTTTTCTCTGTCGATGCAATAATGAATGGAGTCTGCTTTGTTCTCTGAGTGCCCAACAATTAGATATTTATGGGTAATGATTTGAATATCAAGTGTTCATAGTGCATTCATGTACATGGAAAATAAAAAATTGTTTTTATTCTGTGCCACACAGTTATCAGAATAAAAGATCACTTCCCGTTTCCCTTGGCAAAGGTCTTTTAAAAATGTGTACACGCATGTAAACATTTCAATTGCGCCTCTTTCAGCTACACCCTCATGCCGCATCGTTTTGGTATTGTAAATACAGAAGTTATAACGTTTAACTTGCTCTTATAAAAAAATATATATTTTGCCATTCGGCAACAGCATAACAGCTTGAAAGTCATAAATGGCAACTACAGTATCATCAGTGGTCTTGGTAATGTTTTTATCTTTTTCTTGTCGAGATAGCTTTACATTCTGAATGTGTTCAGAATATTATTATTTTTTCTAATTTCTCATTTGCAGTACTATAGTTGTAATATACACAAAATGCGCAAAGATTCTTTTTTGGTTTAAAAAAATATATATTGAATTTGGTATTGAATATTTTCCTGTATGTAGAGTGTGTAACATAGAGATTACCAACCGAGACACACTTCTATTTGTACAAATTGTACATCTTTTGGATATTTGGAGATCCGAGCTGATCCTGCACGACACTAGTGCGATTCCACTCTAATAAAGCTGTTGATGTGATTCATAACACCATCATAGTACTCTTTTTAGGGTGAATTGCCTAATACAAAAAAAAAACTAAATCATCCTTTTGCAGGAAGCTGTCTGTTTTCTTTTTTAATGCAGTGCTTATGGTATTATTGCTTATATCTAAGGTTGCCATAAAATAATCTTACATACACGTATGTTATGTCCATCTCTCTCAAAATAATAACCACTATTAGCTAGCATTCATGGAATCATAAATATTAAAATATTTTAATCGATCAACTTCCAAAACAGATTCAGAACATTTGTATTTACAATTAGTACACAGTACAGGCTTAATTTGTTTTGCTCTGCGTACCTTTCCTGACTTTGCTACATACTCCTGACCAGTATTCACCTTCAATTTCTTTATGTTTCTCTTCCAAGATCACCCAACTTGTTGAAAATTGTAGAACTACAGTGAGACAATGAATTTATTTCAGTATTTTAAACTACCTTTTGAAAGCAACAGTGGGACAACATAAATATCTCAGTGTTGCTCTGAGTGACCGAACATTTAATACTGAGATTTTACTTGTAACACTGGTATTTTTTTTTTACAAAATATCCCAGTAATGCATCATGTAGAGCTCACAATTTTACATCAAACTGCATACTTATCTCAAAAGTGTATTTTTCGAAGATATCCCACTATTGCTTTAAGGTGACGATATGTACTTGTGCTTTCAACATAATTTATTTACTATACAGTAGGTATAGTCTTTATAATCTGAACAATTAAAAACCTAACCTGTTTGATTTAAGGCGTATTAACCAGCGACCGAGAATTCGAATTTGGTCAAAAGACGGTCTCGCAATCGGACGTTTTTTAGAACGAGACAGAAATACCATATTCATTCCACTGCCAGCCGTCCACTCCGCGCGGCGGTCGAAACCTACAGCATGGTTCCGATGAAATAACAATTATTGTGTTTGAATTTTCGGTTGTAGCTTCCTTCCTAATAAGTAGTTACATACATATTTGTAAATTATACGTCGGAAACATAAATAAATACATAAATAAATACAAATGCAGTGCGTTGACATAGTAGGTACAAAATAGGTAGGTATTTGAATAAACATTTTTTTTTTAATTTTTCAAATATTTTTATTCACTTGTTTTTTTTTAAATTTTTTTTTACATAGGTTTTACAAAAGTGATTAACGTTAAGTTTGATTGTAAAAAATCTCTCGTCTTACATATTTATCCGTTTGTAAGATAGGTATTACCAGTAAGTTTTATTTCTAATACTTAAAGTAAGTATATCAAAATAACCTCGTTTTTTTTCTTCTAAAACAAGAAGCTCAATTCACAATATGACATTATGAAACTGACAAAAAGTAACACTAAAAATACTAAATATGTTGAATTATACCAATGTAATAGGGAATTGGACAATAGAATAGAAATTATTAACAAAAACATGATTTCAATCGCACATCACGAATCAAAACCGTTATTTTGACGGGAATCATATACGCATAGACTAAAATGCGGCATTGCCTGCTCTTTTGTAGCCAGTTAAATATATTTATATGAGGAAGATTTCGAAACAGAATTGTACAGCTTAATGTGTAACTAAGAAAATTTTATTACAAATAGTTTACATGGAAATGGAATTAATCTCCTTCGAAGTACTGTGCTTGACTAGAGATATACTTATACCAACGTTGAATCCATGACTGGAAACATTTTACCACGAGTTACCCGACACCGTGTGTACAAGGTACTGTTGCATACGT
Source organism: Hesperophylax consimilis (assembly GCF_061612785.1). Classification (NCBI taxonomy): domain Eukaryota; kingdom Metazoa; phylum Arthropoda; class Insecta; order Trichoptera; family Limnephilidae; genus Hesperophylax; species Hesperophylax consimilis. The sequence continues at coordinate 35,404,548 of NC_142838.1, read as the reverse complement.
GTTGCTCGCGCAACGCCGGGTAGTCAATTATGGTTTATGATTATCGCGGTAATTACAGTTGAATCGGTCACCGTAATATACCATGCATTTCCTGACACCATGTATACAAGGGTATGGTTTTGTGCGTGTAACTCGCGTAATGCCGGGAATTATTGATATTTTATAATTACCGCGATATTCACGGTTTCAGTCACAGTAATTTCACCACGAGTTTCCCGACACCGTGTACACGTGGTAATGTTGCATGCGCGTAAATCGCGCAACACCGGGTAGTAAATGCTTGTTTATAATTACCGCGGTAATTAGAGTTGAATCGGTCACAGTAATATACTACGCGTTTCCCGACACCATGTATACAAGGGTATGGTTTTGTGCGTGTAACTCGCGTAACGCCGGGAATAATTGCTAGTTTATAAATACCCCGATATTGACGGTTTCGGTCACCATAATATCCATGATTCACAATATATTGTAGGTACAAGGTGCGCCAGAGAAACTTACTTATTTGAAAAAATTCCCGACCGTTGAGTTGGGCAAGTAGAGGGGCGGGATGGGGCGCATCTGGAGGACGTCCCCAAGTTTGTTTCCCATTCTCGTCAGTTGCCATTATGCTGTAGTCTAGAGAGCAGCGGGCATGAATTTGCTGCGACAACATTTCCCCAACCGCCTCATCTCTCTCCGAGACGATCTCCCATGGCCGGCGCGCTCTCCGGTATTGACTCCATGTGATTTTTTTTATGGGGTTATTTGAAATCCCTTGTTTATGTCGATCGACCACGGACCATAGATCACCTGAAGAACAACATTCCTGATGCTATTGCCAATATTCCGATTAATATGCTGAGAAGAGTGGACGAAAACTTCAAAAAACGACTTAACCAGTGTATGCGCGATGAGGGTCGCCATTTAAAAGATGTAATTTTTAAGACAGTATGAAAAAAAACTTGGTACATTGCATTTTCAAATAAAAAAAGAATTACAACAATAACTACAGTGCTTTTGTTTTTATTGAACTTTCAAATAAGTAAGTTTCTCTGGCGCACCCTGTATTACCTATTTAAATAATAAATGTAAATTACACATACCGACGGAATTTTAGAGACAATATTTGCTTCAGAATCACAATCATTCGTCGGTAGGTGATTATTTTCCCTGAAAATTAAACAACACAAAATTATCGCTAAATGTTATAAAAAATATATGCGTATTCTGACTGATTCGTTTGAACGACCCTGTAGCATATAGAGTACGTACAATGTACAAGGATAATTAAATATGACTAACCCTTTTTTTTTCTGCAAATATTTCTCCCATGTACGTTTTTGATGACGAAATTTTTGTTTTCTTATAAAACTTTTGTCCGATAGTATTATTCTCTCCATTTTTAAACGAGGAATTTCGTTAAAATGTTATCAAGTAGGCTGGCGTGGAATAGACGTCCGCTCGCCGCCCTGTCGCAGCGGGGAATGATAAAATTTCGGCTTGCGCCGGGGTAATCAGAAACAACGAACAAACAATAAACGCGAATCGAAATTAATTACTATTTTATACTTTAAGAATATATTTCTTGGTTAAAAATTATTTTTAATGTTTCAATAATATCATAGTAAATTATTTTTGTAAAAAAATCTCAACTATACCAATTTGTAAGGTCATAAATAAATAGTCAAATTGAGGGATTTTCCTCACAAAACGCGTCCTCGGATTTATTTATTAGTAATTTTATTTGAAATAAAAACAAAATTCTTATACATACATATGATAGATAATTTATTGATTGTTTATACTGTATTATTATATGATTTGAAATATTTGTTGTATAATACAACTTCGCCTTTGAAAATGCAACAAATCTGCGCATCGTCCAACGGTAACACTTTATTATGGTATGAAAATAATATTATTTTTCAAAATTTAACATCTTACTTTAATAGATAAAATAACGATCTTTCGAAATCAATTTGTGTTTTTTTCTAGAAAAGTGTCCATACGTCTAAAACTGGCCTCAAAAATGCCAAATTTCAGGTCAAGTCTACCTATTTCGCCTTAACAAATTTTCATAATACACACTGGAATATTTTATCAACAGCTGGATTTTCGAAACATTTGGGAGTTTGACATTTGCCAGAATCTTTTAACTTAGACTCTATATAGCACATAAATCTGTATATAGGTTGTAAGCATTTATATAGATATCAATAATATTACATGTTTTATCTATGGTTTTAAATAATGTGTTTCCTTTCTTTGCAAAACCAAGCTGTACAGGACAGCAGAAGGATGTACATACATAATCATTAAGGAAATTAATATCTTTCTGTTGTCACACATTTTACATTGCCGAATCTTTTATGAAGTTTATCACTGGACACATATCATGTGTCAAATGGAATTTAACCATAGTAATTAAATTTCAGTTATTTTTCTTGGTTCATTAGTGCTCCCATGCATCCTGTTTGAAGATAAGAATAATTGCTGCTCATTAACACATAGAAACTGTTTAATTTTAGACCAATATGTAAACAACTGGTTTTCTTCAATGGTTAACGTCTTGTGTTTTCCAACCAAAACCACCCCCCCCCACGTCACCCTGTGGTTTGGATTATATAGTATTTTGTACTTCTCAATTAAACTTTCACGTTGAAAATAAATAAATCATTATGGGGCATAAGGTAAAGTTATTTAAATACACAGTAATTTCATCAAAAGCTTGAGGTGATTTTTCATAAAAACAGTACAAATTGTTGAAATATTATTTAAGTAACACTTTTCCATTTTCCAGATCTCGAAATGTCGGACCTGATGAACTGCACCCCCAACCTGAATGCTCGCACTCCCGGGCAGCTGCTGTCCCTCACCTCCCACCTATCCTTTGGGTCCGGGGGACCTCTGGGGCTCGGTGGCGCCGGGGGCTTGAAGGGCTCGCTTGGCTCCAACCTGTCTATGGGCTCCCCCATGGGAATGGATCCTAGCGAGAATCTGCTTCAGACACTTGAGGAGAGCAGTAAGTTGATCATAAATTTAAATATTTCTTGTTTTGAAATTTTTTTCAACCGGGTATAAAAATGCCCTTCTTTCGATACAAAACTTGTGATGTCAATTGATTAAACATATTCTGTTTCAGCAAAACGCGGAATCAATTCCCTTTTTAAGAACAGCATAGTGAATGAATTCATCAGTCGAGAATCCATCAACAGCTCCAGGATGTCAGGCATTATGCCCTTCCAATCAGCTGAAAACATGTCACTGGACCACACACCCAACATTCATAGCCATTTGGTAAGCTCTTCATCTATTTGTTTACTTTTAATTTTGTTCCTGTCAAAAATATTCTTTTGCCATCGCTCTAGTGAAATACCATTCAGTAATGTAACAATGTTTAGTGAACAGATCTTAATAACCAGTTCTTCCCCAATTCTTTTTTGCCTTTTCAAATTTGTATTATGGGTACCATAATCCCTTTGGCTCCAAGCGGTTTAAATTCCTGTAAGATCATCACAACAAAAAAGTATTATAACCTGCACCGCTATATTCTTTAACTGAAGACATATTTCCGTAATAAATCGAATTTTCTCAGCCGATTACTCTCAGGCCGGCCCTTCAAACTCTGATATTTGAGTAAATTGAAAAAAATACGACATCCCAGTGTAAATCGATTCAGATTCACAAAATAATAGTACAAAATAGAACGATGTATAACTGCGTAAATCAACATTTTACATTTTTGCCACCAGATTCAGAGTTATAAAATTATATGATTTATTTTTGCAAAAATCAATTTTTTTCCAGTTACAGATTTTTCTGCGCAGAATTTATCTTCGGAATACGAATTTTGTATTAAAAAATATTTTGTACTAGCTGTACCCCGCCACGCATTGCTGTGGCTCATTCTGTCTGTGCAGATAGAGAAACAATAGTGCGTGTTGCTTTTACTTCTTACTTTTTTTCAAATAAAGCATGTTTGTCCAACAGATGGCGCTGTTTTTCAAAAAAAGCACCTTTTTACTTGGCACAGGTGACATCTATATAATATATAAAAACACACATGTATTCAAATTTATTGTTGTGTCAAAATTTCAAAGCAATCTGTGAAGAACTTTCGAAGAATTAAGATTTTGAACAAATGAACATTTACATTTTTATTTATATATATATAGATAAAAAAATTACGTAATATGCATTTTATCTAATTATCTGGGTTCAATTAACGGGATTCCACTGTTCCTACCTGCTTGAAGAAAGTTTGAAAAAAGAATTGTAATTGAGTTGATAGTGACGTTTCTTTGGACAAATTGTATTATTCCCAATTTGAAAAAATGTTGGAAAAAATATATTTGGTTTATAATTAAGTGGGTAGATATTTAAGTGACTTACAAATCTTATGATTTCACAGGTAATTTTGTTTTTGATTTATTGACTCGAGATCCACTGTTCACTGAACTACTAGTTACTTTTTACTATCATGCAGAATCACCCCCAGAAGTTGTGGACTTCACCTTGTACATATGTTTGTATATATTTTATGTTACACTGCACAAAAGCACCCCTATATGTACGGTGTAAAGACAGGGGAAACGTATGAACCCAAGATTATTCTATTTTAAAATTTCCAGAATGCCAGCACGCTGAGTTCGTACCACACATGCGAGAGCTCCACCTCGAACACATCGCAAGACGTGTCCTCGCAGGTCAACAGCAGCGCGGCCCAGCCCACCGATGACACTGCCAGCTCCAGCGCCAACAACTCCTCCGCCAGCTCCTGCAAGATGTGCCTCAAGGAGAAGTCCTCCGTCTTCTCGCCCGCTTTCGCCCGCAGAAAAGCCGTCGACACTTCGCCGCTCAGCAGGATAAGACCCTTCAAAAGGCCGGATAATTATCGGTAATTCATAATCTGATGCATTCTAACTTATATTAGATTCTAGCTATTGATAACAAAACTATTTTTTATCTCATATTTTCAATTAATGTTCTTCAATCATCCCTAAGAATTGAAAAGTACGGAACTAATGATATGGAGTCCTGACATATTTTTCAGCAGCTAAATGGATATTACAAAGTTCCATATTTCGCGATGAAAATGACTTTGACGAATTTGCAAACTGAGAATAATTGTGTTGTCCTAAAAATTTCAGACAGATATAGTGTAAGTTTCATGAGGCCGGAGGTTGTCAGTGTTTTTGATGCTTCACTATGAAGAAAACTAGAATATGACATGTTCCAAGAGTCGAGTTGAGATTAGTGGAATAAAAGTTCTTTATCACCGCCATTGAACCGTATTCTATTACACGGAATGGACTGTAAACCAAATCAACAAGGATGAAAATATAAAGCACATTCAATTGGGTTTGAAAATCACGGGAAATGTGGAATGATGGAAACAGCCTACCTTGAATTCCCATGAATTCCTGCAATATGGCTATCGACGAACTGGCACTGTACACAGGGTAAAATGTCCTTCAAAACGAGATGATAATTTGCAAAACAGAGCACAAAGCATGTAAATGTGCGACTCCAATTCATGACGACATAACAAACGCAACTGCTTGCCGACACAAATACGAATGTACTGACTTGCGACAATTTACAAAGCAACAAATCATCTTCTTCTTTCCAATGTGGGTAAGGCTGTTTTAAGGAAGGGAATGGATAGTAGATATGATAGTATATGATGGGAAATGATAGTAGGTATTATCCAAAACTGTTTCAATACTAAACAGTTATATTTATTTATCTACTAGCTGTACCCCGCTACGAGCTGCTGTGGTTCAGTCTGTTCCATAAATAAACCACTCGCAGTATGTCTATATAGATCGAGAAGCAATAGCGTGTGTTGCTTTACCATCTAACAGATGGCGCTGTTGTTAAAAAAAAACATGTTTGTCCAATAGATGACGCTGTTTTAAAAAAAAAAGCATGTATTTACCTGTCGCAGGTGACATCTATATAATTTAGGTATATAAAAACATAAGCGTATTCGAATGCAACATTGTGTCAAAATTTCAAAGCAATTGGAGAACAACTTTCGGAGATTTAAGATTTTGAACAAACGAACAATTACATTTTTATTTTTTTAAGCAATAATTGTTCGCCTGAAACACTCATCCACATTGAAAAAATCTCCTGATAAAAAAAGATAAAAAATAAATTTGTGCTATGCATAAATAAAATCTTGTCTTTAAAACATTAATTTATCAAAAAAATAATAATTAATTACATTTTTATTTATATAGATAGATAGATGTACATAATATTACAAAATTACTGTTTATACACTATTTTTTTATTTTTTTACCTTTACCGTTGATACATTTAATATGTAGTGCTAAAAATCTTGTAAACTTACTGTAGGTTTCAAAGAATACGTCCAAATTGTCATCCATCATATTAATATAGCGGATTGCTCATACCAAGAGTGAATTCAGATACAGATTTTGAACAACTCGCTTGACAATACAACAAGTTGTGGCGAGTATTCCAGCAAAATTTGCGTCAGAATCTAAATATGTCATATTTACAGCTTAGTTTGGTCGTTCATTACTCATTGTGTAATTTTCTTACCTTTTATTTGTTCTGTCACGTTTATTTTGTTTTGTTGATCTCCAGCGGCATGAAGCGCAAGCGCATGCGCACCAACGACACCGGCAACCTGTCAGATGAGGAAGCGGGCGAGCGAGTGGCCTTCCTGACCCGGCCCGGTATCGGGGACCAGCACACTGGCCTTACGCAGGAGATCCTCGTCATGGAGCTGGCCGACGACTGCACGCCTAAGCGCAAGGCTATGCATCTCAGCCCCACGGCCGTTAATCCCCTCAAAGGAGTGTTGAAGAAAAGGTACATAATTTTTTTTTTTTACAAATTATTTCACAAAGACTTGCCAAGCTACCACAAAAGGAAAATCGAAATAATAATGATATTTGTATAGCGCCGTTTTTGTGAAAAATCATCGATATGGGCACTGTATAAATATATAATAAATTCCTACAATGATCTATCTTATGGCTAGCAGATTGCATCCACCGGTTCGTCGATCACTAATACAAAACTATAAGAATGCAATGCATTTTATCAATGAATGTGATACTGCCTTAGAATGTAAATATACTTGTAACGTTTGGAAATTAGCCGGGTTGTTGAGACCCTCTCGGGTTATGTGGGAGATGGCAGCTTTTACTGTTATTGGAAAAGGTTCTACTTTTGTTCTGAAATAAAAGATTCTTTTTGGAGCGATCATACAATGTATATTTAAACATGGACAAATTATACATTAATAAACACCATACCCAAAGATAGTTGACAACAACCGCGTATCCGTTTGATTAACAATTAATAACTTTATCATCTCCAACAGCAGATGGTTTTCGATTTGGGAGGGCAAAGCAAAAACCTCCAGTGTCACTTCACACTAGTCATTTCGACAAAAAAAAGTATTCATTTTGTAAACTCCAAAATAACACTTTGACACACAGCATAAACATCCTTACCAACAAGGTTGGCCCGAAAAATTAAAAGAAACAGAAATTTGGCATTTTTGAGGCCACTTTTCTAGAAAAAAACACAAATTGATTTCTAAAGATCATTATTTTATCTTGTAAAGTAAGATGTTAAATTTTGAAAAATAATATTATTTTCATATCATAATAAAGTGTTACCGTTGGACGATGCGCAGATTTGTTGCATTTTCAAAGGTGAATTTGTATTATACAACAAATATTTCAAATCATATAATAATACAGTATAAACAATCTATAAATTATCTATTAGAAGTAGTTAGAAGAATTTTGTTTTTATTTCAAATAAAATTACTAATAAATAAATCCGAGCACGCCACAGACATAGGAATTAATAGACGAGAAGATAATGGCGAGGGGTAAAATCAACTGTTGAAGAACGAAGGGCGTAAGGCTGACTGTGATTCGTCAATAAATCAATCTGACAGTAAATAGGCATCTCGCATTATAATATCACCATTTACTTCTTAAAAGTAAAATCTGCTTTTGAATGAATAGACATTTTTACATGGGAGCGCAAATTACTCGCCACATTATGAACAAATTTGCGAAGTCCAAATTCGGCAAAAAAATTCGGTTCTATTTTCAGAGTCGAATATTTCGTTTAAGTATTTAGTTAAGACACTTTTATAAATGTTCATAATTTACTTCCCAGCAACCAACCAGCTTTGTGTTTCGCGTCCAGACGTTTCTCGATGTGATAGTATATGTTTCTAAAACTGATCTATATTATACGATGTGAATATGCTTAAAATAAAGTAAAATAATGCTTATATATGGAATGTAATACGACAATTGGGTTTATTCTCTTTTTCACATCTATTTTTACAAGTTTTCATAGTACAAGTCAACATTTTGCCGTGTTATTTCGTAAAATGAACCGATGATGCCTCGACCATAGTTCGCACAAGAATGATGACGTCACGTTTTCAAATTTCACTTGAGGCCATACGCGAGCCCAGCCGGCTCCAATGGAACCGGTATGGGGAGTGGGGATAATACGCTTTTAATCACTTAGGGCAGGTCTACTAATATTCATATGTCTATGGAGCACGCGTTTTGTGACGAAAATCCCTCAATTGGACTATTTATTTATGGTCTTACAAATTGGTATAGTTCAGATTTTTTTACAAAAATAATTAACCAAGACATTATTGAAACATTAGAAATAATTTATGACCAAAAAATATATTCTTAAGGTATATAATAGTAATTGATTTCGATTCGCGTTTGTGCATTTTTATTAACTCTCACAAGACCTAATTTTGTCACTCTCCGCTGCGACGGGGCGGCAAGCGGACGTGTATTCCACGCCGGTCTAGTTAATATCATTTTAAAGAAATTCCTCGCTTAAAAATGGGGAGGAAAATATCCTTGGAACAAAAGTTTTATTAGAAAATACAAATTACGAAATCAAAAACGTACGTGGGAGATATATTTAAAAAAAAAACAAAGGTTAGTAATATTTAATTATCCGTGTACATTGTACGTACTTATATGCTACAGGGTCGTTCGAAAGAATCAGTCAGAATAAGCACATGTTTTTTATAACATTTGGCGATAATTTTGTGTTGTTTAACCTTTTGAACGCGTTAATATGCTCCGTTTTATCTATACCCGTACGCGGTACATATTTTCAAATACCTATGCATGCAATTAAATGTCAAATTATAGCATTCTGGCATGATTTATTGGACTATATAGCCAGAACAGATTATTCTCCACAATATGAAAACAAATCCTCGTGTGTCAACACTCTTAGATGTTTATAAAAACAAAAACATAAAATTTCATACAAAGACGTACCGTATCTTTTGAATGTGGTCCCGCCACTCACTCGGCGTCATAAATAAACCACTCTCGGTGTGTGTGTACTTAGGCCACTGTGTTTATAGACACAAGTGGGACACATGATCACTTATCATTCTTAGTTATGAAAAGTTGTGAATGACATACTAGTACTAACGCCATCCGTTGACAAAAATGTAAACTAAAGGACTAAAAGGCGCGAAGAGGCGCACTTGGTTATCGATCTTTTTTTATGAAATAAAATTTTATTTTTGAGAAATTCTTGTAGATGTCAGCATCGTGATAGTTCTACAAATGTCCAAGTGAGCAAGAAATACATTTATGACGAAAGAGAGCGGGAATATCGGCCGTCAAAGTTGCCGTATCAACTGTTGATACAGCCGCGTGTGAGTATAGACTTTTTGCCGTAACAACAGTTGATACGGCCGCGTGCAAAGAGTTAATTTCCAGGGAAATGAATCAACTATGGACTATCAGGAGTTTATGTCTGACATCGATGTTTCATGTATAAATGTTGAAACTTATGCCAAAGTAGGTGAAACTGTTTGTGATTGGTGGTCAAAAAGTGCAACGAACCAAATGAATTTCGATTCGTGATGTGCGATTCAAATCATAATTTCTATTTTACTGTCCAATTCACTAATACATTGGTATAATTCAACATATTTAATATTTTTGTGTTACTTTTTGTCAGTTTCATAATGTCATATTGTGAATTGAGCTTTTTGTTTTAGGAAAAAACAAGAGGTTATTTTTGACATACTAACCTATGATTTTTCAATCGAAATTTACCTCGTGAATTTAATAACATTTCGACATAAGACGACATTAGACGAGTCAGGTCGCTCCGTTAACTATGAAAACAAATACATGAAAGCGATACAATATTATGCAATCGCATAACTACATATGTAGGTAGGTACCGTAGAAAATAGTTGGAAATAAAACCTAGTTTTAATGTATAATATACTACTTCAGTTGTAAGGAATAAACCCTCTTTTCAATGTCATACATATCAAATCAAGTAATACTATAAAGATAAGTATTAGAAATTAAACTTACCGGTAATACCTTTCGGAAAAACGAATAAATAAGTAAAACAAAAGATTTTTACTCACCCTTGGAAAACTCATGTAAAATATTTAAAAAAAAAAAAATTAAACAAATATTTGAAAATTTTTTTAAATGCATATTCATATACCTACATATTTTATATCTACCATGTCAACAAACTGCATTTGTATTTATTTATGTTTACGCACTCCGACGTATAATTTACAAATATGTATGTAACTACTTATTAGGAAGAAAGCTACAACTTCAACAACAATAATTGTTATTTCATCGGAACCATGCTGTAGTTTTCGTCAGCCGCGCGAGTGTACGGCTCGCAGCGGAATGTATTCGGTATTTCTGTCTCGGTCTAAATAACGTCCGATCGCGAGACCGTCTTTTAACGAAATTTGAATTCTCGTCCTGCTGGTTAAGCCGCCTTAATTAAGTGACATAGTCGAATCTTCGTCGGTTCCCCAGCCTGCGAGAATTCCAAAAGTGAAACTTTTTTCCTGCCGGAAATGGAGCTCTGCCAAATTCACCGAAAAAATGTTGCCAGTACAAATACAAGCTTGTGAATTAATTCTTTCACTGGCCAGGTAAAGTCAGGAAAATAATTATTTTTGACAGTAGGAATTATTTTCGTAACAATTCCCCCTTCCCGCGAAAATGTTTGCCCTCAAACATGAAATCTACGCTTCCGAAATTTAAGCATAAAAATAAACTAACTAGAAGATAGCTCCAACAGGTATCTAGAAATTTTATCAGAAAGTAATATTTAGTAGCTATAAACATCATCTTAAGAACTAAATCTTTTAAATCTAGATAAACTAAGGAACAATAATAGTAGGATGGTACGAGAATAAGGAGTCCATAAGCACCCTCAGCTTGAAGGAGCTGGGTCTTGATAATACTGGCAGAAGCTCAGACCTGTTATTCTCATGATATCTTAACATGGGGAGCATCTTAAAAAATATAGAACACAAACATATTAAAAATATATATATACTTTTCCTTCAATAGGAAATTTTGCCAATAAAAGGCTTCACTTTTAGGGTAGTCAACTAGCCCTTACTTTCACTGAATTTAGGATATATATCAATAGCGAAAAAGAACTACTCTATCTAACTTGGTCAAACAGGTTAACATAAAAATAGTTTATTCAACAAAATACAGAACAAGAAGTAAACCTAGACTGAGGAATATCTTACAGAGATATTCAACTTATCAGTTTTTTTTTAAAGAACTGATGTACAACATTGTTAGATCAAGAAGTAAATGAATAATACTTATGTATTATTGAATTAGTAAGATCAAGTTTACAAAAACTGTCTACTAAAAGTGGTTAGACTAGGGTTTACATATTTAAATACCTATCTATCAAATTTTTAGATAAGGTTTTACAATTCCAAAGAAATATCTATCCATACAAGTGGTTAAAATAGGGTTTACATAATAAAAATACCCAATTAACAAAAGTGGTTAGAGTACGGTTTACATAATAGAAAAATACCTATCTTTCAAAATTAGATCAGGTTTTACAATACAGCAGATATACCTGTCTACAAAAGTGGTTATAAGAGTATCAGTGGGAACACGAAGAAAAGCAAAACAGAATCTAGAATGTTAGGCTTAGGTTAAAATGCTATAATTAATTAATTTTAACCAAACACCTAGCTATTAAAAGTGAACCAGTATGAGTAATCTTGAACAAATGTAAAAAGAATAAAATATATTTACAATTTACACTACTGAGGGAAACATTGTTGCCTATGAAAAGAGACAAAGGCAATGCCCACAAGGCATTCCTTTAAATTTAGCTTATTGAGTAAATCGAAGTCTTTTTATAAGCCCAGAAAAAAATAATGTATAAGGCCTATGAAAACTGCTTTAAAGTTCAAAATCTCCTACTTACGAACTTATTCGGTTATGATTTTATTGTATAATGTGGCAAATTAAGTTATGTATTTATAAAATGATCGAAAAAAAAAAAAAATTATGCCTGAACATACACAAAATAAAATAAAAGGCACTTTTTGGCCATGTTTTTTTCTTGCATAAATCAAAACAGGCGGATGGTGTTAAGCGGGAATGTAAACCTTATCGCCATCTACGTAAGGGTTATTATTGATAGCGGCTCAATTTAAAATATTACACGACGTAGTGCATCGCCTTAAGGTGACCGGGTATGTCATCAAAATGACAATTCAACACACCTCCAAAAAGTGATATGAAGTCATTAAAAGTGATGAAACAAAAACCAGGTTAAATAGGTTACATAGGTAACTATTAAACCTAGTTTTCGTTTCATCACTTTTTGGAGGTGTGTTGAATTTTCATTTTGATGAAATATCATGGAACCGTTGTGAGGGTGAAGGTAGTGGGGAGGGAAGGGAGATGGGGAAGAGGAAAATGGAAATTACTTTTTTTTTTAAAAGTCTGTATGAATTTAGAAAATACTCCGACCTTTGACAGACCTTTGACTGCCAGTAAACACAATGTGTTTACTGGCAGTTAATATTCAGAAGTGATGCTGCTTCAAATAGCTAGGTTCAGTGACCAAATCTTATTCCTTCTCTTGATCAAAAAATGTCTGTTACATTGTTAGGTGGCTCTCCCAAGACGATGTCCATCCCAACAACGCGGGAGTGATGTTTTCAACCCCTGTGTCGTCCACCAAGAAGTGCCCGTCCTCCGATGGAATCAAAGTGACTAAGGCCACCCGCTTCAACCTTCCCCTGAACGACACCAATCCCAACGACCTCTCTCAATTGGCTTCTCACAAAGTCCAACCGTGCACTGTAGAGTGCTTTCCTCCCAGATGCATGAATATGGTAAGACCGTCTGCTAGTTAAATCTGTCTTTACTTAAACTGTCAATATCTTAACATACTGAGGTCTTTGGAGATTTTGTCTTCGACTTATGTTGAGATCTCTCAGATTCATGATTCATTTATAAATATACCCGTTCAACATTCATTTTCAAATAGATTTGCTGTTTTTGGATGTATCTCAAAATGAAATACTGTTTTTGAAATCAGATGTGACTATTTTAGATTATAATAAAACAAATGGAAATATGCAATACAAATTTTAAAATAGAGGAATTTTTTAACAATTGTTTTGTCGCTTCATAATTTTTTTCTTGCAAACAGTATAAATACAACATTATACGAAACTAAAAAAAATTTAATTACATAAATATATTGTTATAGTTATTGTCACTTGGCTTTTTTCATTTCACATAAAAATCTGTCTATCTATATAAATAAAAATGTTAATCGTTGTTTGTTCAAAATCTTAAATCTCTGAAAAATTTTCACCGATTGCTTCGAAATTTTGATGCAACGTTGCATTCGAATAAGCGTGTGTTTTTATATACTTATATTATACAGATGTCACTTGTGGCAGGTAAAAACATGTTTCTTTTTAAAAACAACTCCATTTGTTGGACGTAAAAGCAATACGCGCTATTGTTTATTCACTGAGCCACAGTAACGCGTGGCAGGGTACAGCTAGTAATTAATAAAAACTTCACAAACTACAACTTGACAAATCTTTCCAAAGCAAATTTTTTTTGGAATGTATTTTAATTATTTGGAAGTGTCTATGGTTAACTTTTAGATGAAAATACAAAGCGTGGTGTTACCACTTTTGAACATAAATAAAAACATACATCTCACAGTAACACAAAAAGGAGATAGAAAGACTTTTATGAGTTCATATCAGCTTTTGCCATGTACACAAGAATACTCTGCTGCTGTTGGTGTTCTTTGTACAAAAGGACAGAAAGAGACAAAAAGAACCAAGGGATTAAGAGTAAAAAATAATAAAAATCTCTATATTCATCGAAATAGATTAACGGGTGTGAGTTGTACGTTTATCTGTATGTAATGTATTTTAGGAAGAGGCAGTGTCTCCAATAGAAGGAGCCAAGGGCATTGTGGCAGTACAGACGCCTTACAGAACCCCCAAGTCTGTCAGGAGAGGCCAGCAGGCTTCAGATCAGCGCATCCTCGGTACTCCGGATTACTTGGCTCCCGAGTTGCTCTTGAGGCAAGTGTGCAATGTGTAGATCTTATTAACATGCTGTTAAAAAAACATTTGAGCAGACTGTTAAAAAATGTTACAATGTGCATAGTAATCATTTCACATTATGTATAAGGTGTGCACAATAATAAAGCTAGGCTTGTATGTGTGTAGAGGGGGATGTGTTATTATGTTTGTTATTTCTTTATTTATGTGTTAAGGTGTTCAGTTTAGGTTTTTAGTGTATTTCAAATCATTATTGTTATTTATATTTCTGATACTTTTGGTACTACTCCAAGATATTTATAGTTGAATTGTCCCATTTTTTTAACATTTAGGATGGAGATAATTGATGTTTGTTTGAGTTTTCAATTATTTTTAAATGGTGCAGTTTTATTTTGAATATTATCTTTGTAAATTTGTAATGTTGCATGGTGAAGCATAATGCATTTAATTTTTAATATGGTATTTTTTTTTTGTAAGTTGCACCCCATCCTAAAATACCATATTAATCTATAAATTTTCAGACTTGACAAGCTACACAGTGCTGTTGAGGTTATTTTGCTTAAAAACGACCCTATACAAATCATCCAAATATTATTATTATTATTATAAGTAAAGTGCTCAATCTGCTACATAATCTAAATAGTTTTGTTTATTATTAAACAATTTTTCAAAGTTTTTTACGTAGGCCATGTGAATATGATATGTTATTTGTTATTACAGGAAGGGCCATGGCCCAGCTGTGGATTGGTGGGCCATGGGAGTGTGCCTCTACGAGTTTATGACGGGTGTCCCCCCCTTCAACGATGAGACCCCTCAAGCTGTCTTCAACAACATCTTACAAAGAAGTGAGTATTTATTGAACGTCACTGGAATGTTTGGATTTCATTATAGTTCGACCTTGTAGTTTTTTTTAACAGGCAATTCATTTTATTCTAAATTTAAATTATCTGGCTAGTATCCAATACTCATGTTGTGTACTCACGTCGCAAACAACTTGTCGCGCACAGTCCTTACACTTCCCTTAAAACATGAGACACACTTCTCCACTAAACATTATTGAATTCGCGAAACGTTAAAATTAAAATGTTTTCACAACTTCACTCACAACCAAACAGTTGCTGCAGTCATTTTTATAGCCTGTCATTTTCTGTTGACTGTTTTGTTCCTAGCATTGATCTAAAGCTCTCGCATTGTTACAAAATGTCTTACGCAAGTGACGCCATGTTTAAAGTCTCGATGAATCGTGACAACCTTGCCTGGCTAGTTCCGGGAGACTGGCGTGTTTACAAAATGTCTGCAATGTATGGCTGTAGTTGTCAAGATATTTGAATCTTCGAGTATCGAATACTTACGTAACCCTGTGGAAGAAGGGTCTAAGTACTATGTCAATAAATTATTTCCCAGACCTGGAGTGGCCAGAGGGTGAGGAAGCCCTGTCCCCGGAGGCTGTGTGCGCCATCGAAAACTTCCTTACCATGGACCCGAGCAAGAGGCCGGATGCTGTCATTGTGAAGCAGATGGACCTGTTTTCACACATCGACTGGGAGAACCAGCTCAGTGCCAGTCCCCCCTTTGTGCCCAACCCGGATGACATGTATGACACGGGATACTTTCAAGGTATGTACTCCGCCGCTCTTGTATTACCACTGCACTAAATATTATTTAGTAATAAATATTAATAGTACATATTTGGTGAACTTTATCAGCACCTTTAGAATGCCTTACATTGGTTTTTGTTTATCTTCACTGGGCGCGTAATACCTCCACTGTAAAATAAATAATACTTTACAGGAAAATGAAAAACACAAATTTGAAGCAGATAAATGAAGGTGAACCTCCAGATAATATTTAATTATGTTGATAAGGATTATTAATGTATTCAATAAAGGGTTGTCTCCCTCCATTTCCCTGCTTTAAATTTATCACTCTCCTCTAAAATTTAAAAATATTTCACATGGACGTATTACACGCCCAGCAATGTGTGTTTTTAATCGACTCTTAAAGTGTTTGAAGCCAGTTTCTGACTTCGGGCTAAAAGGCAGGTAATTCCAGGAATAACCCAGCGCTTTGAATGCTCTTCGTAACATTTATATGAGCGGGTTCAACCTAACCTAACCTAACATTCTGTGTATCATCGATGCAAATCCATTCCTTAGATAATGAGATGCTTATTAAAAATATATTGTTTAGAAAAATAGCTTAAAAAAATGTCTGATATTTTTAATTTGTTTTTTCTTACATCATTTTTTAATTTTCTTACAGCACGGAACATTCTCCAGCATCTCAATGTATCAAACTTTGAGTTATAAAGTCAGCGGCAGTGTTTTTTGCTTTTATCTGTGTTAGTTTTACCTTTATAAACTAGTCCCTTTGCTGGATTCCATATACCAGATGGTGCCATTGACCTAAAATCTTTAATTCTAGAGGAATATTTAACCTGCCATAAAATTTTATATGCGCTGTGATGATATAATAATATTATGTAATAGTCCTTGCTTGATACATAGTAATATTTTTATGAAGGCTTTTCTGAGAAAAGCTTGTCTTAGTTTGACCTCAATCTTAATATAGAATCTGGCTGTTTATTTATTTATTTGTTTAGTATTGTATAATGAGAAATGTTTAGTGTAATACTTGGCGGTACTTGTTGGGAATTTTTTAAAAACGTTATACAAGAGCCTCAGTTGCCCGTAGGCAGTGGAACTGAGGAATTAATCCCCAATTTTTGGGAATATGTGAGACTAGGGAAGAGGAAGTTTAGATTGTACCTATTCAGACCTGGTAACTAAACATAGCTAAAATAATTTCAAGCTGCAATTCGATTCTGAATGGCAGTCTCTCACAAGGACGATACTGAGGGAATCTTTTAATTTGGAATGAGGGCATATTTATTTAAATTCTACGACAACTCATATTATAAAAACAGTAATGTCAGCTTCTGAAAATTGAAGATTTCTGAATTGTAAAACTGATTGTTAAGTTAACTGAGGGACAAAGGAGATGAAGGAGATAGCCTCGCAGACCAATTACTTTTGTAAAACTGATTTTTTAGCTAACTGGGGGACAAAGGAGAAGGAGGGGATAGCCTCGCAGACCAATTAATTTTGTAGAACTGATTGTTAAGCTAACTGGGGGACAAAGGAAAAGAAGGGGATAACCTCGCAGACCAATTACTTTTGTAAAACTGATTGTTAAGCTAACTGGGGGACAAAGGAGAAGAAGGGGATAACCTCGCAGACCAATTACTTTTGTAAAACTGATTGTTTAGCTAACTGGGGGACAAAGGAGAAGAAGGGGATAGCCTCGCAGACCAATTACTCTTTTTACCATATGGGTGAAATTTTCTACTATCCAGTCCTATGGGCGTTTTTTAACTCTTGACTGTGTCCGCAATAGTTTATAATTTGCTACTGCATTCAAATAAAAGTTTTTTCTTAGACATACATCCACTTTTTTTAACTATGTCTCCACACGGGAGTCTTTTTAATGATTGAAAGGAGTGATCCTGGATTTTGAAGATATCCTGGTTGTAGGAGGTAGGAAACACACAGATCCATATTTATATCCTTGAATATTTCTCACCAAGTACCAACCAGCCTCTGAGTTTAGTTTTATAATAATCCTTAGATAGGAATAATTGTTAGGAAGTGTTTTATCATTATTTATAAACCTACACTATTCAGCAATATTTGTGTGGTTCGACTAGTGAGGCAGGCTTCAATAGTAAAAAAAAAACATTAATCAATATGTAGTGTTATAAAAAAAGCTTAACCCATTATTATCGCCTAACAACAAAATTTTAAGACTTTTTGTAATAAATGTTATGAAATAAATTAAAACAACATAATTTTTATATTTTTTATTTTCACTCATACAATCTCTGCTTAATTAATTATGTTTCCTT
Organism: Hesperophylax consimilis; assembly: GCF_061612785.1. Taxonomy (NCBI): domain Eukaryota; kingdom Metazoa; phylum Arthropoda; class Insecta; order Trichoptera; family Limnephilidae; genus Hesperophylax; species Hesperophylax consimilis. The sequence continues at coordinate 35,386,240 of NC_142838.1, read as the reverse complement.
TATTCGTGGAAATACTCAATTGCTAGCTTGTTTAAGCTTTTATAGGCAACATTCCCATTAACATAAAACTAAGAGGAAAGCATTCTATTAAGGTTTGACTTGAATAGAACTTATTATGATATCGCCGGCTAAGAACATAATACACACAAAGTACGTTAAAGCTAAAACTTGATACTTTGATGAAGGCGTATTGATGAAAAGGAAATTTCACAATACGTCTTTCTTATCTTTGGCCGGCGATACGATGTGCAACTTTAAAACAAGTTTCTCACAAAATGGACAATATATATTCACACATTGCTTAAAGTTTTTGTTTATTCCTTGATGAATTTATAATGAAAACTCATACCTATTGCTAATTATATTTCTCAATGAATGCATCACATATAAAGAATAGGCAAGTAAATATATTGCAAACGTACTTTGATAATTTCAATCATCATTTTATTTCACATCCAAATGTTTCCAATTTTTGATTGGACCACCATAATAAATATTTTTAAAAAAATACAATTTTTTTTATAAGGCACACTTATGGCAAAAAGTTGTAAAGTTTCAGGTTAACAACAATCATTATTGAAATGATTTTTAGTTTCCCTTTTTTTTAAATCCACAGGCACGCAGAGTAGGTTTTGCACAAAGTTGTTCTGATTCTTTTATACATACTTATAAATATAGGTAGGTTTTCGTGAAGTTGTTCTGTCCCCATACAAAAAGATGAGAAAGGTTTACACAAAGTTGTTACGAAACCTTTTTATGTACTTATGAAGCTGGTTAGATTTATATGAAGATGTTCCCTGTAGGTCTGAAGATGGATAGGTTTACGAGGTATTCTTGGTGATCCAGGGTAAGAAGGAAGTTACCCGGGAGTAGACTCCGGGGTACTGTCCCTTGCCGCACCCTATTCCCCAGGAAACCACTCCGACCTGGTACCACGTGCCATCCTTTGCAACCGTCAACGGACCTCCGGAATCACCCTGAAAATTTTATTAATTTATTTAATTGCAATACTAGACAGAGTTAACACAGTATTTCACATTTTGAAATGTATTTTTCGTTTCTTGAACTTGGGTATGGGTGTTGTAAGTTTGAAGGGTCTTACAAAACTCAAATAAAGGTACAGGGTATTTTGCAAATATTACTGTGTATCTGCAAGTCTAATAAGACACGGTTCCTTGTAAAATACTTACACTGCAAGAGTCTTTAGTAGCCCGTCCCGCGCACAGCATGTGCTCGACAATACCTCCGGGGGCCGCCGGTCCATACTTGGATCTGCACTCTGCATTAGTCCAGATCGGAATAGACACCTCCTGCAGTACGGCTGGCTGAGCGCCACCTACAAAAAGCATAGATTTGTAATAAATCAAATAGAAATAGATTTTATCTTGTTAACCTATTCATGTAAGCGGCTGTATATAATATGTAGTAGGTACAGCACTTATCATTACACTTGTTTAATTGATCATGTAATGGCTATTAAGTTACCTTCTCGTAGACTTCCCCATCCGACGACAGTTCCCGTATTTCCAGCGAAGGTCTCGCCCCCCCTCGGAAGACAAATGGGCCGTATTGTCTTGGAGAAGGCCACAGGAGAGTCCAAGGTTAAGACGGAGACATCATTGTACTAGAAAAAAACTTTGTTTAGTTTTTCGAGCCCGATCAAAATTCCATGATCAATAATTATTGGAAAGTTTCAAACGATAATTTTGTGTAGATTGGGTTTTAGGGAATTTTCTAAAATATATAATTTTTATACTGAAGTTATTCTAGTGACTTACCAAAGTTCTCATATCGAAACCTTTGTGGCGAACCACCCTCTTAACCCTCTTTTCTATGTGACGCACTTCGTGGTTGACGTGAATGTTGTGGTCTCCCAGTCTCACTGTTACTCCGGCCACATCATGTGATGTCATGCTTCAAATTAAAAATATAATTAATACAACGTTTTTTGTGTTTATATATTTCATTAATTCATATTTAGTCATGTATTTGAAATGAACTTCTGTAGTTATCAGAGCAGGTATTAAAAAAATAATAGCTGAGTAATAAATATAAATAAATAAATAATTTTATGTCAATGAGATATGGGATATTTAATTCCAGTAGTACTGAGGGTTAAAACCATAGGCCTATGAAAATAACGAAACATTAATGAAATTTAATACATTTTCTTGATTATTATAAGATCAAAAAAAATAGGGGAAAAACATTATAAAATGCCTTCCACAATCTATTGCGGGAACCGTAATGGTATTTAAATATTCTAATGGTGCTTTTGTGAGCCACGGTGAGGAGAGGCTCAATTAAATGACCTTACTTTCTGTTATTTTCTTCATGAAATTAGGAATATTAAATGCATAGATACATTCTGTGCAAGGTTACATATTATGAGTCGCATAATTTCAAAGGCGGCGATCTGATTTTTTTGAGAAAAATGTGGTATGAATGTGGCAACATTAAGGCAATTTGGCCTACAGTTTCAATTTGAATATGCAATTTAGTTTCAAACACGGACATCTGCTATAGAGTGAGAAACAAATATGGCAATCTGTAATATCGACCAATCACGAAGCTCCATTATGATGACATATCCCAATGTACAAAAAGTAACACATTTATGTAATTTTCAAAGAGTCGAAAGATTTTTTGGGTCTGCTGAAAAATTTATCAGACATCAGATTGCCGCCTTTGAAATTATATAATTTATAGTTAATTAATTAAATAATTATACTTAATCAGGTATGGTATAATTTTGTTGTCATTTTTGCCTATTAAAATCAAAACAATGTAATATGTTGCATGAAGTAAGTAAAAACTACAAGGATCCAAAGTATTCATAAACGGACCAAACCCTAGACGAACCATGCAACTAAAACTCATCGGTAGGGCTACTAACGGGATGCTGCCACATTAGGAGTCCCATGCAGCTATTTGGAAAACACTAATAGATAGGAGGATGAAGCACCCGTGGTTCCAATGTCCCGCCACGATGGAATCAAGGCTCAGCTATCTACAAATACATAGAGGAACCAGTATCTAATGACAACCCTGAGGTCTTCATATGAATATTTAAAAGATATAAAGTGGCATTTACTGTGCAACGCAATGCGCAGCGGATAGAATGTGTTCATTGTCAATGAGAGATCCTCCACAGAACTGCCGGCCATTGCTGAAGAGAGCCACAATCCAGGGCCACTCGTTGGGTTCTGCATTGTGGCCACCAACTATCCTCTCTTGGTCCTGGAAAATACATCAATCAGTTACTATTTAGAAAAATGAAGATAAATTTACTGTAATATATTATTTAATATGATATTATGTACGTGCAATATACTTCAAGACTAGTTTAGTTTTCTACGTGCTGAATTATCAACCACCAACAACAATTTTGTTCCATTTTTACAGTGAGCACTTTAAGTGAGCAATATTTCGTTATGTTTCTCTTGTGTTAATTATCGTAAAATTACACAAAATACAAAATTTTCACAACACGTTACTCCAAACTAGAACTACCTACCCTAGTAGCATCTTTGTAGTTTTCCAGTGTTTTCCGGGTTTTCCCGCTAATAATCCATCTGCCAATATCGAATCTACTTTTGTTTAGTGTGCTTTAAAAATGGAAGGTTTATTTCAAATGTTATGTAAGAGTTCATACAAACAGGAGAAGATTTCTGCGAACAGAGCTGCGAATTATGGGAAAGGAACGAAGCAACCACAAACTTGTAAAAATCTTACAAGAAAGTACCTAGCTCCATTTCCACGCTTCAGTTGATGAAGATACTTTTCATAAGTGCCCTTGGGTACAAATAATAATTTTTTAAATGTGCCAAAATTTATTTACAACATTTGTTTACCTGGTGTCCATTCTTTCCTCCACAAGAATAAGAATGAGTTTCTGATGATCCGGGAGAAATAGTTGTATAGGACGGGGGCCCATGCGTCGGTACTGCAGGCGGCCACTATAACATATTTACATGGAGAGGGCATTCATTTATATTACAATATGTACAAGTTTTAAGATTGGTGCAATATTTCTATAAAATGTGATGGTTAGCAACTACTCTTTTTACAGTTTGAATCGGCGATAGAATGTTTTTGGGTTGCTTACAATGGGTTTCTGTGTGGCCTTGGTGGTCTGCTTGGTGCCCCAGGTAGTGAACAGTGGCTTCTTTGTTGTGGTGGAAGGCTTCGTGGGTGCTTTGGTTGGGAATTGGCCTGGAAATCCCGCATTAACAATTTAAATAAATTGTGATTTGTTTGATGGTTGGAATCACCAATGGTGTTTACAAGAGCTTTAGATTTCTGCCAAAATTTTATTTCTGAATACACGTAGTTTCTGTTTAAAACATGTGTATATATTATGCAAAATGCTTGGATCGTCAATTTCTCAATTATAATAAGTGTAATGCGGCAAAATAATTTTTTTCTAAATTATGATCGGAAACCATTAAAAAGGGTAGGTGTTTTTTGGCGTAATATCTTGACTGCGGTCGATAAACAAATTTCAACCTAATGGCGACCATCGCAATGATTGTGTGGCCAATGGCCACTTCACTTTTAATTTAAACTCTATTTATTAACGAATGTAGTCCAAGAAAAGTTGTGTTTTACATAGTTTAACATAGCTACATGAATTAGTTCTCCACCATCGGAATTCTATAATTCAATCGAAGATTTAAGATATATTTTTCGATTGTTTAATTTAAATCAGGCTGAAAAAGTATGTTCTAACCAAATCCTGGAGGGTGGGTGGGGGCCGCGTGATCCGGGGGATGCGTGGGGATGGGCGGCTGCGCCGGAGGCCACCCAGCGAAGGGTGTAAAGCGCGAGGGGGGCCCGAAGGCGACGGTCTCCACCACGTCGGGCGCGTCAATGGGGGCCGGGGCCTCGTAGGCGGGGTCCACGGCTGCCACCACTGGCGTGTAGTCGGGGTCCACCCCAGCCACCACAGGCGGAATGGCAGGGTTGAAGGAGCCGTCGCCCTCCAGAGTAACGGGGCTGACGCAGCACACGCCGAGGGTTTGGAACACATCGGGCTACAGACATAAATAGGTTAATTTAAACAGTCTTTCAATTTTAGTAAGGATAACTTATTAAAGCTTATAAACCCCACTGTAAGAAAGAAGATTAGATCAACAACTCTTAATGAAAATATAAAACAGACAAATACACAAAAAGTAAAAGGCAACGGTCGCAAAAATGACGGAATGTAATGAGGTGGCAATAGCTCAGTTGTAGAAACGCCAGTTCTGCTAACTCTCGAGGATGTGGGTTCGAGTCCCAGTTGCGACTGTTAATTTTTATTTTCTGTCTGTTTCATATTATAAATTTATCTGTTTCAATGATTAAATAATCTGTGACTTTTTTCATATGGAACTATTTGCGTAATTTATATTTATTTATAATTTTGCAAAAATACGGCGAGAAAATGGAAAATTTACCATTTGTAGATTTATTTGATACAATAGTTTTTTTAAACATTCTTTAATAATGTGGGCCTCACCGGGTGTCTTACCCGTGCCGAGGACCCCAATTTTTAAAAGAGAAATGTGAACGTAGATTAGATAGGTAATAACTAACTGGCTTACATTTCCTATTAAATCAATGTATTTCTTGACCACATAGTGAGGGAAACAAAATATAAGGCATCTGATAATTGATAATCGAGAGATTGATAGAAAAATGGAAAGGAAAGACACCATGCCCCTTGTATTCGAAACTCGGGTAAGGGATTCCCAGACGATTCCCAGTTTGCTTTGATGATAGTTAATTTCCGATATGAGAGGAGACCAGAAGGCGTATTTTGAAAGTATACAAGGCCAAGACATAGTCTAACGCTGTATGGTTTCAGGACTATAAATAAATCAATTCTTTGGAAAGTGTACACGATTTGTGCGTACTAATAACGTATACTTTCGACCCTCGATTAGTGCGCATTTATTTTGAATTAAATTCTTTAGAAAGCTTACGCTTTGATATTTTCAAACTACACTTAGTATGGAATCTGAAGTAACAAGATTTGTGTTTTTTTTTTTATTTTTTTTTTTTTTAAAGTGAATACCTCACAAGAGTCCCAACTGCTCTCGTCTGGAGCCAGTGAGACTATGGCATCCCCAATTGGGGGATGTTGTGAGGCTGAAGGTAAGTGGGGAAGGGAAAGAGGAAGGTGGGGAAGTACCTGGCTATTCAGATCTAGTCACTAAACACGGCTAAAGCCATTTGGAGCAACGTTTCAATTCTGAATGGTGGTCTTACACCAGGGCGATACTGGTAGTATCTTCCACTCTGGAACGTGCCGCAAATATACTATATATTATTTTAATAAATTAATTGTGAAATAACACAAATTAATCAAATAAAATTTATTTGCGCACGCCGGGTTCGAACCCGCGACCTTCGGAATGGCAGTCAAATGCGTTACCACTGGACTATGCCCGCCGTCAATAATAGTTTTTCATCTTTTGGATGAAATTAACTTATTACATTTTAAAATTGCATTACTTAGAGATAATCCATACAAATTGAACTTAAAAAAAATAATGCAATCAATATTTCGCGACCGTCGAAGTAGTGTGGTATATTTTAGGACTAACATCCTGATGTATATTTTTATAAAATAATGGCTTTCCATCACTGCAACATACTATTTTGATTTGAATATATAGTGTATTTGTGTTATAACCAAGTTTTAAAACTATACTTTCCAAATAAGTCTTACTATTATTATTCGTGGATGCCATTTAGTAAGTAATTTGATAATGGTGTTGAAAGGGTTGTCATACGAAAAAAAAACGAATTAAAATAATGACAAAAAAAGATCGGTAAACCAACCTGCTTTATCTGCTCGCTGTAATAGTTGCAGGTATCATATCCTCCGAACACCCAGGGGCCCCAGGACGCCAGGTCGGGCACCTTGAAGTAGGGGTAGCACTCCCTGAAGGAGGCGCACTTCCCTCTCTGTCCGGAGGCGGTGATGCAGGGCGCGTGGGGCAGGGGGAGTCTGCCCGCCGGGGCTGCGTTGGGCAACACGGCACCATTTTGGAATGGAATATCACTATTTTCAAACGGATTGCCGCCATCCTGGAATGGGTAACCGCCAGCGCGTACGGAGTTGGCGCCCAACGTGGGTCTGGCGCGGAGCGAGGGGTAGCTGCCCAGGAAGGCGTTGGGGATCGCAAATCCCTGCGCGATGAGGAACTGGCGGCCATTTCTTTCTGATTTTTCGTCCACCTCTTCTTTTGCTTGAGCATCTACAATCTCGCGGCGGTGTCGCACGCTTCCGGTTACTAGAAACAAAATCACATTTTACCAGAGTTCTAGTTATAAGTGCCTTATTAGTGACCGAATCTGGATAGTCAGGTACCTACTTCCCAACCTTCCTCCTCCAAATCTCCTTCCCCTCCCATTCTCTCCAGCTTCGCAACATACTCCATTTCGGGATTAGGATTCAGTCTTGTGAATTATTCACATCAAAATTATAAAAATAACGGATAATTGCGAATCACAGTCTGCATACGGATCAAACGTTACAATATATACATTTATGTCATATATTTCCAGGGAAATTGTTAGTAAATTGAAAATATGTCTCCACTCTAATGCAATGTTTCCTTTTTAATTTTAATTTTCTAAGGGGAAAGCGATATGCTCATTATTAGGTAATGTAACCACCAAAGATATTAGAAGAACGAGATGTGCTATGAGCAGTTCATACTGTGCGGAATTGTTTTTCCTAGTGTCGCCGGTTTTCTTCAACAATACTACTGCACACCTTCGCTTACGCTAAGGAATCCGCACTAATACATAGAACAGATTTCTGTGCGTACACGTCCCGATAGTATTCAAAGTACCCTAATTAGGTAGTACTCCGCCTACGGTCCGGCGGCCAACATAGCATATCTCGTTCTTCTAATATCTTTGGTAACCACCAACCAATTTCAATCCTTTTCTATATCAGATATGTCTCTCAAACACTACTAACTGTTTCCGTACCCATTTCCCCTCCAAAACTATGTTTCCCGCTTCTAATATACTTGGGAAAACCGACTCCTTAGCTTTTGCTTCGAACAATTTCAAACCAGTGATGTATTGATGTATAACATATTATACTAGCTGTATTCCTCGGCGCGGCCTGGGCTTTTTAGAAATTTCATATATGCAGTGACTTTACTCTTATTTTGAAGGTCAATTGTGCAAAATGTCATCATTCTCGGAATAAAATTAGATTTATATAAAATCAAATCCACGCCGCCCGCCTGTTAGCCAGCCCAACAGACACTCTCTTTTATATAATAGATAGATAGCTTTTCAAATATTTAAAACGCGTTTAGATCATATAATTTCGTTACCTAATGAAATTTTATTGAAGTAATTAATGGATTGCATTGATATATCGAAGAAGTAAGTATATAGGGTTCACCGACTGACGGACTTAAAAAAATCAACGAGCATTGCGGACATCCCAAATAGGATTCTGATTTGCTATAATTTAATTCCGAACAACGGAAATCGTTGGAGTGGGTGCGGAGAAGTGTATTGAACTTCAAATTGTTATAAGTTATAATAGACATTTCATGGGCACGTGATAATATCTTTGAATGGCAAAAATTTGGTAGGCTCTTGTAACGGTTCATTACGGTTAGAGACATTTAAAAAATAACATTTTAAGTAGGTAACTTACACAGAGGACACACCGGGGTTTGTGTCAATCTATCGATGGCCTCCGTGGTCGGCGGGTAAAGCTTTCGAGTTCAAATCCCGGCGTTCGTAAGTAATTTTTATTCGATATCTGTTATTGCACAATTTATTCATTGTAAATATTAATAATATAAATTATATTCACGCCACGTTTGAGTGGAAGATTCTCTCAGTATCGCCCAGGTGTAAGACCACCATTCAGAATTGAAAGGTTGCTTGAAATGGTTTTAACCGTGTTTGGTGTCCAGATCTGAATAGTGAGGTACTCCTCCACCTTCATATTCCCCATCTCCTTCCCCTTCCCACTACCTTCAGCTTCACAACATACCCCGATTAAGGATGCTATGGTCTCACTGGCTTCAGACGGTTGGGAGCAGTTGTGACTCTTGTGCGGTAATCACTTAAACACAATTTATCGTAACTAATTTACTATACAACGATGGAACAATTTGTGACTTGATTAATAATCGATTAGTTTAATAGTGAATTGTTCAAGAGCGGAAGCAAAGCAAGTAACACGCAGGGTTCAAAAGGTTTGATTTTAATACGTGATTTCCACGAAAAAAATAAAATCTATAAAACCTTTTATTCGTTATTGTCGTTTGCACTTTTTAATTATATGTGTAACCTTTTCAGTGAAATCTTTGTTTTAAGTATGTACGTCCAAATCCAATGGTAGAAAACATATTAGTTATGTCTGTATGTTTGAAAGGTAACAATCGGATAAGTACCAAAATTTAACATGTTGCCAACACTGAAAATGAACTCCTCTTTTCGATTTTTTGTTACCCTATCAATTTTAACAAACTAGCTTACTTGTACCCGACTTTGATAGACTTTTCTCTACGTTCTATAAATATAATATCAATATATTATACATATAAACCTTCTCAAACTCAAACTCCGTTGCATAGTTTAGAAGAACTAAGCGCACAAACAGACAGACGCGGATAGTGACTTTGTTTTACACTATTTAGAGATACCGTATTGTCACGATTACGAATTTACTAAAAGTTTATCAGGAAATGGCCTGTAATCCCGTTTTTAGTTCAGTATGATCTGAAATGTTCCGGGATGTTCCCGAACGTTCCAAGCCATTCCCGAACATTCCACAATATTCCAGAATGTTCCGGGATATTCCGAGATGTTGTGGAATACTCTCAAATGTTCTGGACTGTTCTAGAAATAGAGAAATCTAGAACGCGAAATTTCCAGCTCTTGTATCTTCAAAAGCACGCCCTTCAGGTAAAACGGGAACCTTCTTCGTGGATGGGGGATAGAGGTCCACCACACCATATAACTCCCATGATCGTACCGGGACTTATTTCTGAGTTTTTTCTGTTGACTCGTACACTTACTTTTATAATATATTGATTAATATTATCATCTCAATACCAGTTTTTAAAAATGTTGTTTTTAATGCTATGAAACATTAGTCATTTTAGTAGTTCCATGATAACTCAACACAATGACTTTATATCACTTTTAAAAAGTGATATAAAGTCATTAGAAACGATGAAAAAAAGTTTTTTAACCTAACCTAACCTACTTAACCCAGTTTTTGTTTCATCACTTTCCATGACTTTATATAACTTTTTAAAGATGTGATGATTTATCCGGTCACCCATTTTAGTAATTACTAACGAATCTAGCGATGCATTGTCTAAAAGATAATATTTTCCCTGTTAGTTATAATGTTATAATATTTATCTTTTGCTCGGTATAACTTTGTAGTGTCTGTTTTTTATCCCCTCTCGCGCTTTGGCTTATTTATGAGTTGGGGCCGCAAGTTTTAATAGACATTATTTATGAATCACTTTTGGATCTGGAACTAAAACTAAATCAATTAATAAAACAACTTCTTTTGATCGCCATATTTCTCAGAATTACTTATTTTTTGTTTTCCATTCTAATCTGGTTGTAGGTAGTTGTTCCAAGTATATTCTTGGATTTAAAAAAATTTCATTACCGTTAATTTTTTAATCAATTTCTATTACGCAGGTTCTATAGACGTTGGCTGACCTACATATTTTTTCTAACAGCTTTTTTGCTCCTATGTTCGTAGGAAAGCCCTTAAATATGGCAGCAAAAACGATGTTCGTTAAACAAATTACAAAGTTTCTCGAAAACATGTTAAGAAAAAATGTGAACGTATTTTTTCAATTAAACCTTTGTCACTGAAGAAGATAATACTAATAAATATAAACGAAACATGAACTAGAACAAGATACAAAACAATAAAAAGGTAACGGTCTCAACTGGGAATCCAACCCAGGATCTCCGTCTTACCGAGAGAACGCCTCTGACCACTCGACCATTGGGACATAATTATTTCACGTAATTTTTGTTTAACCTTTGTGTTCTATATTTTTACGTAGTATAAAGTTCTATTGAGCTAATTAAACCATCTCATCTGCTCACTTCCGTCGATATAATGTTATAATTCTTACATAAACAAACTGTTAAATAGTTACCACTGGAAAATTAGTATCATCAAACATACTTACTTCCGTTGTGGGTATCTCGGTGAGTGATTATAACTCTAATTAAATGAACTCGGATTTGTTTTGATTTTAATTGTCAATTTCAAAATTGCAACTGATATGACAAGAATTTAAACAAGGAATAAAGTACCTATCTATAATATAATATTTTTTCATTGACGAAGATAATGTCAAGAATTATCAATGAAAATATGAAACACACAAAAGACTCTGTGGTTAACTTCTAGATTTTAATATAAAGCTTAGATCGTATTTATAACCACAACAGTAACGAAGATAACAATTTCTGCGAGACCATACAAGTTGTTCCCAAAATCGGACGAATTAGCCCGAAGGGTTAAAATAATCTAAACTAACACTCTAAAAACCTATTTTGCGTATGTTTCCTTAAACCCCCGACTCAAATAGTTGTCTGCATAGGATATTTAAGTGGAAATCATGTGTTGTTCTGTTAAGGAGCCTTTTATGCAGCGAAATTCAACAAGTTTACTGCGTGTTTTTATTACCGTTGGAAATACAGAATAAGATTTAACTTTTTTTTCGTTCTCAGTCTATAATAATTTTAATTTTTTCTTTTGTTATCCTCTCCTACCGGAAGTCGGCTGTCACCAATCTTCGCCATTTAAGTGACAGCTTGCCGGAACTGTACTAGTACCAGTCACGTTGATTTTGAAGCCAATTATAATGTAGGAATAATTAGAATGTTGCCATTAGCCATTTGAGATTTACGTAAACAAATGAATAATTAATTGTAGAATAACTGCAATAGTTTTTTTACATAAAATGAAATAAGTTATTTTTATTATAATTTTGTTTTTACGATTTTTTTTCCACTTGTTTAAAATCTTTACGTGTAATTTAATAATGTAATACATATGAATTCAATTTTCATGTCATTGTGGTAATTATATAATAACTAATGTATTTGAATTTCGATCTTGTTTTCTTGAATAAATTAATGAATAATTGGACGAATGAAATGGAATGTTGAAAACGGGTTGATTTTTTTAAATACATCTATTTGAATGTCGGTTTTGTTTTTGTGAATGAATTAATGCAAATCTAGAAAGTGGAAATTAACCCGCCCTCCGATATCCGATCGAGCTGAAACTCCGCAGATAGACTCGTTGTTGATCAACTTAAGGTAGCAAATACGCATACATGCGGCTTACACGCTTTTTTCTGAAATTGGATGACTTTACAGCAATAATTAATATAAGAAATAAATGTCGGGACTATCGGGATTTGGCTCGGTTGTTAGTCCAAAGGTGGTAGGTTCAATCCTCAGTAAAAGAAAAAAAATCAGCTTTAAAAGAAGACATTTTTAAAAGTTCACATCAGTTTAGAGCCAGTCCCTTTTGAGGCAGGTTCTATCCTCATCAAACAAACAAAAAATATATATTTTTAAAAACATCTATTAATAAAAATTTTGTTGATTTGATGATAATTTTTATAATATTTTATTTAGAAAGTAATGTACATAACATTATGTGTAAAAGAATATTACAGTGTAATACAAAATGAATAATGTAATGGAGTCTGTTATTATATTATCGGTATATGTTTATTTGGATGACCGGATAAATCATCAAAATGATAATTCATCACATCTTTAAAAAGTTATATAAAGTCATGGAAAGTGGTGATCCAAAAACTTTTTTAAACTAGGTTAAGTAGGTTAGGTTAGGTTAGGTTTAATTTTTTTTTCATCGTTTTTAATGACTTTTTGTATCACTTTTTAAATGTGTGTTGAATAGTCACTGTGTTGAGTTATCATGGGAATCCGGATAAATCATCACAATGATAATTCATCACATCTTTAAAAAGTTATATAAAGTCATGGAAAGTGATGAAACAAAACTTTATTAACTGGGTTATGTAGGTTAGGTTAGGTTAAAAAAAAAAAAAAATTCTCGTTTCTAATCACTTTGTGTGTTGAATTTTCACTGTGTTGAGTTATCATGGAACCGTTTATTTGTATGTTTGAGTATTCAGTTTTACATTTTTACTGTGTTTTTTAAGATAAAATTTAAAATCTTTTAAATTGTTACTTACCTACGTGTCTGATAATAATTAGAACAAAACAAGTGTTAAAACCGAATAGAACTCTCAAGTTCAACGTAAAGAAGATGACACTGATGTTTGAATAGGTGGGCGTAACAAGGTGACAAACACAGAACACGCATTTTTAATTCAGAGCTTTTGGAGCTTACCAAAAATACACGAGCTGCCCACAGTTTAAAATGTCGTCTGCATTTCTATAAAACGAATAAAGTAAAAATGGCTGTCATTTTTCCTCCTTTCGTCGCGAAATAAAGATGTCGGCATTGAAAACAATAGCGGGCTCGCAATTAAAATTCTCCAGGTTTTTCTCGAATTCAGATTCAAGTCGCGGACAGAAACGATCAGATAAAATATACTTTCGCGGTGAATGGGGGACAGGTCGACCACATCAAAATATCTCGCTAAAGTGATGCAATTCCATTGATAAATAACATCACAGGTGAACTCTCATCTCTCTATGTTAGTTCATATATCTTCTAGAGCGTGCCTTGTTTTTTTTTCTTTTCAAAGAGTCTCGGTGACCGAAGCCAGTGGATCTATGGCACCGCGAATATGAGATAAATGGAAGATTGGGAGAAAAGGGGTAAATTAATGATAGGTTAGATCTATTACTATTTATCAAAAGGTGTACAAAAGGTGTAGGTTACAATATATAGGCCATTAAAGAAATCGATTTTTCGTGACATAATTACTTAAAAACATAATGTTGCCCTAACTACTTTCTTAAAATATAGAAATATATTAATTATTATTAACAAAGCATTGCGATGGGCTTCAATTTAAACTACAAACAACCGATTTACTTTATAACACAAATTTGTGACATGTGAATTTAAAATTGTGACCCAGAAAACTCTTCTACGATGTTTTATTTTTTATAATATTTATTTTTGTATTATATTTTACATTTCAAAGTACAATCCAGTAATGTTGGCCTCACTGGGTGGCTTACCCGTGCTGAGGCCTCCATTTTATAATACAAAAAATATACATAGTACATTTTAAGACAATATATATTGTTGGAATATAGATAAATTTAAAATAAAAATATAGATTTAAAATTAAAGTAACATAAAATTTAAATAAAATGAAATAAAGTTAAAATCGGTATATTTATTTATATATTGTGTGTTTTATATTGGTTTTGTGTGTTACGTGTAGGTTTTATTATTTTATGTTTTGAAATTTTGGTAATATTGTCTTTTTTGTTCTTTAATCCATTTTGTTATTTTTTGTCTGAATTTATTTTTGTTTACCTCAACTTTAATTTTAAAGTGTTAGACTGTTGAATGCTTTTATAGCATGGTATTTTAATAGTGTCTTTGTCCAAAACTTGTATTTACCGTCGGAGTTTTTATGTTTTCTTTGTACGCTTGTCTACTGTTATTTTGTATATATTGAAATTTGTTTTTTTGGTTTATAATGTAGTTTAGTAGTGTTTTAACCTATACTTGGCGTATATCTAGTACATCACAATATTTGGTCTGTATCAGTTAGTCTACGTTTTTTTAGTATTACCTTTAAGATCATTTTCTGTGCGAATTCTATGTAATCGATAGCCGAGTTTGTTGCTCCTCCCAAGCTACCTCATGTTAGGTTGGGTTACACTATTTTTTATAGCTGTTATTTTATTTATTTGTTTGACGCCATAGTCTCACTGGCTCCAGATGGTTGGAAGATGTTGGGACTTTTGTGCGGAACTCACATAAAAAAGAAAAATGAATAGAAAATTTGCGTCGGGGACTTCTATATCAATGTACACAGTATATCGAAGATGTATCCTGAAGTACAATCACGACACAAGTAGAACACATCCCGACCTCAACTACCAACTGCACCACACGGGAGCTAGTTTCTCGCGGAGATTGTGCATTCACAATGAACACGAAGGTGTCCAAACAAACTGTCAAATTACTTAGGCACGATGCCAGGAAAGCGGCTGTTATTTTAGAGCACGAATTCTTTGGAAACAAGGTGGCTTTTTGGTGAAACGGGTTCTCACCACTTCCCACAAGTATTGGGCCAGTGGAGAGGTCATTGCCACTAGCCATGCAAATTGAGCCTTCTTTATTACGTAGGTACCCGAAATAATAATTTATCATATGCAAATCACCTCCGCAGACAAATAGCCCGCGGCGGACGTTTTGGTTTGTCACCCGAACACCCGATCACCGTCACCCGTCACCCGTCACCCGTGCTAACACATTCGGGGAACTCTGACTGGACATTCTAGCGACGTGGTTCTTTAAAAGCCTGTACTTTCAAATTAAAGACAAGTGATACTAATGAGAATTGTCGACCGTTTCATTCAAATTTAAAATATCTTTACTGTACACAAAACTAAATATGTACATAATAATTTCCAGTACAAAGGGTTGCCCCTTTCTTATTGCTAACTAAAAGCATTACAGTAGTATATTCTACAGTACGTAAAAATTTTCTAAGTTTTAATATCGTCGGTACAAAGTTATTGCAAAGCTTTCAACAAAACTGCCCAATAGGTTTAGATAAACCGAGAAGCATTTAAAGTTCGTCCGAATTCCGTTCGTGAACTAGTTTTGGTATACTAGTTAGTTGATTACCCCTGTTAAATTATTGTTATTTATTTGTCATAAATCATTTATAAGGATGGGCAAAATAATTTAAATATCTATCTCTGAATCACTCTAATAAAATAAAAGGCACTTTTTGGCCATGTTTTTTTCTTGCATAAATCAAAACAGGCGGATGGTGTTAAGCGGGAATTTAAACCTTATCGCCATCTACGAAAGGGGTGTTATTGATAGCGGCCCGATTTAAAATATTACATGACGTAGTGCATCGCCTTAATGATCGAATGATGCATCGAATCACCCTGATAACGTCAATTTGGATGATAAGGATAAATGCCAATGAGGTCGAATAAAAATCTATAAGGACCAATTTGTTTTACAAGTAACGTGTTGTGACATTTTTATACACGAACAGATTTTTTGTACATAAAAAATCGTATATTTTCTCAATGCACTAAGCCGAAAAAATCGTACGTAAATAAAATTACAAACTTTTACCGTTAATTTTGGCGTATGCTACTGTCGAAAATTAAGACACCTTTATTATGTAGTATCCCGTGATTGATTTTAAATTATTTCAAGGTGATTGTTGTACAATTTATTTCTTTCTATTTATTGAAACATGAACCTAAGAAGCCTTGGAAAAAACATTAGTGCTATTTTGTATGAATGACATTGAAGCCCTGTCTAGGGTGAACATGGTCCTATAAAGCCATGGACAGAGCATTAGTGTGATTTCGTATGAATTACATTGAAGCCAAATCTAGCGAGACAAACTTTTGAAATGATTTGTTTTATTATAGTTTATTTTTATATTGATAATGCAATTATAAATATTTTTTGGGGTATTTGATAGGACAAGGTATATGTCTTTAAAAAATTAAGTAGTTTTGAAATTTTTCTTCCATCTTCCCCCTCACCCCGCGGCTTCAAATTGTTCTCGAATAGCTCTGTCGAGGATAGTCGCCCAAAATATCCATACAAATTTAAAATATCTCTCTAGTAAAAATAAATGGAAACCAACTTTATTTTGTAGGAAAGGCTTTGTTAGTGCTGCAGGTGAAAAAATATAATAAGCATTAATTGTTGATTGAAGTAATAGTACATTTTGATTTATTTGGCATGTTGGAAATAAGCCGACGTAGCTCAGTGGTCCAGAGCACCTGACGGGACATCAGAAGGTACGGGTTCAATTCTCGTCGGCGGCATTTATTTTTACTCGGAAGATATTTATAATTTGTAAGGATATTTCGGGCGACTAATTATTGCTTATAATAATTTGTTATCCTTTGTGCTATCCATAAAAAAACGCTGTCTTATAAACATTAGTTTATCATTAAAAAATAATCGGTCAAGGGTATTTTAGGTTCACGGTTTGAAATCACAATTTCAGTTTCCGATTCTTTAACATTTTGATTCATAAATAATTACTGTCCATTCGAAATGGATCAACGATCAACGCCAGTTTAATGACAAATAAAATACAATCACGCATGCATTGAGAAATTTAAATATAATTATATGCATGTGCACCATGTATAGCTATCGCTTCAACGATCAACGAGCGATGCGATGGGCGATTACCTGTCGGGTTGCGTTATCCCGCTCGTTAGTGTTTTCCTGAACCAAATTGGGATTGACCTGAAAGCCGATGGTTCCGCCGGATTTAATGACGTTTTGGTATTTTTTAATAAAATCGTTTTGTTCCCTTTTCAGCTCATATTGATGAAGAGCATGAGCGAAACAAAAACGGCTCAATTTGTTTTCCTGAAGCAAATTGGGATCGGCCTGAAAGGCTGATGGTTTCGCCGGATTTAATGACGTTTTGGTATTTTTTTATTAAAATTGTTTCCTTTTCAGCTCATATTGGTGACGAAACGAAAGCGCGAAACAAAAACGGTTCAATTTGCTAACCAGAAAACCCAACAAATACACATTATATTACATAACCCAACAATTACATGTTAACAAATGTACGAAAATAAAAAGAACAGAGGTATTTAATTTACGTAAGGTATTCATTAAAGGTGTAGTGACATTTGTTTAAAAGAAATGTTTTTAGTGATGATTTAAATTTAAGTATGTCGGTTATTTGTTTGATGCTACGTTGAAGGTTGTTATATACTTTAATGGCCATGTAGTGTGGTCCTTTTTGAATTATAGTTTTGTTTGCTTTTGGGATTAATAAGTTTTCTGTGAACCTTATTGCGTGTTTATGTGTTGAGTTTTTTGTGGGAACTTTTCTGGAGATGATCGAACTAACAGGCATAACTCCATTATATATATGTCCGTCACTGTCAGAAGTTTGATATTTTTAAAAATTTGTCTACATGAATCCCGGTGATCAGAGTTTGAAATTTTTCGTAGGCACCTCTTTTGGATAAATTTAATTAATTTTAATGTCTCATTAAATATATATGAAATAATGATAACTCAAAACCACATTATATTTATATACCTGTATCGGAAAGGCCCTTGCGTGATAACTTAACAATATCCACGTTTTAAAATATTCAACGGTTATTTATATTAAAAAAATATATCCCTTTATTCGATTAATATCCATGTTTTTCATTAAATTAATTTCTTATACGTAATATTGCAAATCGCATTCATCGAAGTAAAGCTTGTTAATTCACAATTTTTTGTAATCTATGTGAAATAAGTTTTTAATCCAAAGATTTGTTTTATTTACAATGGGGACCTCAGCATGGGTAAACAACCCAGTGAGGCCAAAATTACTAAATTGAAATATGAAATATTGTAAAAAAAATGTATCAACAATAAAAAATAAAAATAAATTATTTGTGCCGATATTATTTTATCTGAACCGAAACATTTGCGAAACAACCTTTTAATTGGATGAAAATACATTATTTTGTTATTTATGTTTATTTTACAAAACTTTGCTCTTTTATTTGGAAGCCTATAAAATCATCTTCTAAATCTGATATTTGTCAGTTAGCATCATCGAATACCCAATTATTATAGAATTATGACTCGGGCAGAATTCCTGCGATATATTCCATAATTCCCAGTAATGGCAACACGAGTGATGAGGACCCGTGTCGTGTCCCTCGCAATGCGCTGCGCGTGTATTTGCTTCGGCCATCGACACGTCCGCTACCGCCGCTGCATGCAAATGGCTTATTGGGTGTTACTTGGTGTCTGTTGTCTGTAGTCCTTTACCATCCTCGTTTACCTGTGATAAATGCGATGGGGTCTCCAATAGCCCGCGGCGCAAATGTAGGCTTAATAAACAAACTTTATCAATCCAGGGGATAATATCAACTACTTGATACAAAATTATTTTTAACTGCAACAATAATATCAGGACTGAGCCATTTAGATACTCGCTTCTACCTATTTACCTTGTACCGCGAAAATAGTGGATGTGCACGGAATATAGTTACAAGAAGGCTATAATAATATACATCTTAAATAATAATCAATGTAAGCGTAACTACTACTATTTTTCTGCATGGGTTAGATATAATTTCAATAGCTGATATTACCTCACGATTACTATTCCACAAAAATTTGTATTTATATCACATGTTTGTAAAAGCTCCCTTGTGCGTGTAGAAGAAATAAAAGAATTCCGGATTTTATTAAGCTATTTAGTGTCTTAAAAATGGAAGATTTTTAA
This sequence comes from Hesperophylax consimilis, assembly GCF_061612785.1. Taxonomy (NCBI): domain Eukaryota; kingdom Metazoa; phylum Arthropoda; class Insecta; order Trichoptera; family Limnephilidae; genus Hesperophylax; species Hesperophylax consimilis. The sequence continues at coordinate 35,366,774 of NC_142838.1, read as the reverse complement.
TTTAATGATTTTGACTTTTTTCCGAGAAAACGAATTACACAAAGGTATGCAAAGAAAATAACAAATTGAAGGATTCAAAAGATTTTTTTTTAAAATTTATGAATTAAAAAAAAACAAATTGTTCAATAATACGTAGTTTCCATTGTATAGGTTCCCCAATCCGCCACTGCCTTAGTAACTACGAATATAATAAGTCCAAGATAGGAAGGCCTTACGTAATCTGAAGCGTGTCACGTGCTACATAATAATATAATGCGAAAGGGTCGTGGACCCGATGGCGAAGCCTTTATTATATTCACGCATTTATTTCCTGTAGCCTGCCGTAATTTAATACTATTAAATTTATTACTCATTATAAATCCGTTATCCGTGTGCAGACTCATAAATAATATCAGCTCTTGTAGATCTAAGGAAGTCATTGATAGGTTAATTTGCATTAGAGGAAAATGTTATAATATTAGTGTTTATAAGGATTTTCAAGCAGCAATTTAAAGAAATAATTATAAGCAATAATTAGTCGCCTGAAATATCAATACAAATTGAAAATATCTCCCGAGAAAAAATAAATGCCGCCAACGGGAATTGAACCCGTGCCTTCTGATGAAAGGCAAAATGTCGGCTTATTTCCAACCCGCCAAATGATTCAATATGTACTAGTACCTCAATCAAAAATTCTGCTTATTATATTTTTTCCACCTGTAAACAACCAACTTTATTTTTGTAGGAAAAGCTTTGTTAGTGCTAAATTTCTCACTAGATGGCGTCGAGACATATAATATCTTTATTGGTGAAATATTTTGACTTGTCAAATATTATTATTTTATAATTATTAACTAATTATTTGTTATCCTTTATGCTATGCATAAAACCTTGTCTTAACATTAGTTTTATTAGTTTGCTCCTGTCGTGTTATCTGTTGAAACTCCGGGGTTTTCTTACAAATGCTTTTTTTTTAAATCTTTTGCCGGACTCCAATCCGAAGGTCGCGGGTTCAAATCCCGGCGTGCGCAATTAAGTTGTTTTTTATGAATTTGTGTTATTTCACAATTTCTTAATTTAAAATAATATAAAGTATACTTGTGGCAATTTCCAGAGTGGAAGATACTCTCAGTATCGCCCTGGTGTAGGACCACCATTCAGAAATGAAAAGTTGCTTGAGATGGCTTTAGCCGTGTTTGGTGATCAGATATGAATAGCCAGGTACTCCCCGACCTTTCTTTTTTCCCGTCTCCTTCCTATCCCATTACCTTCACCCTCAAAACATACCTTAATTGGGGATGCCATAGTCTCACTTTGGCTTCAGACGGTTGAGAGCAGTTAAGACTCTTGTGCGGTATTCACACGAAAAAATAAACAAACACTCAGAGGATTTTGGAATTTATTTTTGATAGATAACAATTAGCTCGGATTATTATTAGCAGGCGGTAAGAATTATTCTGGGCCTCGACCTTGAGGTTGCAATCACATTATATATATATATTCACAGGGTTTTCCAATAAGAGGTGTTATTTTGATATTCAATCGTAAAGATCCATGGTTTCGTTGCTTGTGTGGCACGTAGCGCCGTATTGTTGAAAGTAAACGTTGTCCAAATCAATACCATCCAATTCCGGCCATAAAAAATCTTTAATCATCTCTCGATAGCGCAATCCATTCACCGTAACTGTTGCTCCAGCCTCATTTTCGAAAAAGTAAGGTCCAATGACTCCGCCGGACCATGAACCGCACCAAACAGTCACACGTTGAGGATAGAGAGGCTTTTTAACAATAAATTTATAAGTTTTTGGGCCTCATCACTCAAGATGATTTGCATTTGATTCACTCAAGTGAATTTTAATAATTTCAATGCGTTGTTGAAGCGTGTATTGTTCCATTTTTATTAATAACGTAGTTTCTACTTGTCAAATGTCAAAAAATGACAGCTTCAAAAGTAACATCTACCGAAATAGCGGGCTATTCAAATTAACACCTCTTATTGGAAAACCCTGTATACATATACTTTTTTTTTAGACGATGAAGTAGTGAACACCCATTTTGTAGAAGGTAACACAACATCCTACAAATCTTTCCAATGTCGAGCTGTTAGCATGAGTCGTAAAACGAATCGTTTATTGTCACTGGAATATTTGCATTTTTTCTTCTCATGTATATATTTTAAGAATAGTCCTTTGAATTGCAGTACCTCAAGTATTTGGAATTTTTAGAAGGCGCAAGTTAATATGGAAGAATCTTGAGAGGATTTGAAAAGTTAACTGTTTACATTTGATCCTTAATGGCTGAAGTTACGAGTCGAGTAATTAAAGTGAAGTTTTATTTCTGAAAGATCGTCTGACTCCAGGGCGGGAAGTATGTTGTACCTTCCACGAAGATTTTACACCCACGCTTGTGCAGAAGAGTTTTAGCACATTTTCCTGTTTACATTGGGATTTATCTTCTTATTTGTATATGGTCATGCAATAAACAAACCACTTAGTTGGCACAGCGTATCAACAAACTTCAATGCGCCTAATGTGTCCAGCCCCTCTTAAAAGAAAAATGTGACTAATGAATTTGGAGCCGTGTACTAGAAAGTAGCGTTTAGAAAAATGTCTAGATAGCTTCTTAGTAAATAAGTACCGTTGGGGGCTACCAGCTCTCAGGTGTAAGATGTCAGGTCTCGACTCTCAGGTGTCAGCTCTCAGCTCCATGTCCGCGACATCTCCCGAGATCCTTCTGGGCGGCCGTGAATCACTTTACTAACGGAATATTATTTTCATTATGTATTCAGTTTGTTGAACTCTTTGCTTCATTGCTGCCCATTGTCCTCCAAATTAAGAATCGAAATACAGGGTGCTGGTCGATACTTCTGTTTGAAAATTTGAAAACCCTTAGATGGGTAGGTACCTACATACTATTCGTCCTTCTTTAAAAAAATGGCCACCTATAACTTGTTTTTTATAACTACGAGTGAAGATTTATATTTAAAGTTACTTTCACTCATAAAAAACCTCGAGGTATTTTCCATTTATCCATTCGCAGTAAATAAAATTCAATGTGGATTTATACAGACGCTTGCCATCTATTCTCACTTTAAATTTCCGTAAACAATACAATGTTGACTTGTACAGATGCTTGCCATCCATTCTCACTTTGAATTTCCGTAAACAATACAATGTGGATTTATACAGATGCTTGCCATCCATTCTCACTTTAAATTTCCGTAAACAATACATGTTGATTTGTGCAGATCCATTCTCACTTTAAATTTCCGTAGACAATACAATGTGGATTTATACACATGCTCGCCATCCATTCTTACTTTAAATTTCCGGAAACAATACAATGTTGATTTATAAAGATGCTTGCCATCCATTCTCACTTTGAATTTCCGAAAACAATACAATGTGGATTTATACAAATGCTTGCCATCCATTCTCATTTTAAATTTCCGTAACATCACAATGTAGATTTATACAGAAGCTCACCATCCATTCTCACTTTAAATTTACGTAAACAATACAATGTTGATTTATAAAGATGCTTGCCATCCATTCTCTCTTCAAATTTCCGTAAACAATACAACTGAAAGTTTCCAACGCAATACTTCGATCTTCTTAAATTTTCCTTTAAAAGGGGTTAACACAATGCTAGGACATTACCTACATATTTTTCGGTACCGATTTTACGATTTAACTAACCTATTTTAAATTAAAAACACCCCGTCTACGACTCATTAAAAATTTCACGTCCATTGTCAAGGTGAGGTGTTTCGACCAATCAGTTCACTTGTGAATTTTAAGATGTGGTCGAAAACCGCAATAATAGACCGGAATGTGTAATTATTAATCGGTACGTTGGCGCTGCCGCGGATGTAAACACATCAATTTGGTAAATATATCTGCATCACTGTTATCTTGGTCGTGAGTGATGTAATCGTACAACTAAGTACACATACCTCTTGGAATGCTATAAATTGTTTGTACCGAACAACTACCGTCAGGGGCGACGCCACGACTTGCTCTGTATTCCACACGTAAGAACGGACGTTATGGCCCAGCATAGCATGACAAGAGGTATGGTGCTGATAAATGATACCTCTAGGTCTCTTGACATTTTCAACATTGGCCTTAAAGATTTCAAAAGTCATTTTAGGCAAGAACTCTAAAATATCGGTTATTGTAAAATGTTTCATTTAAAGCTTTGTATATTTTATGTGTATTGTCATAGGATTGAATCAATCTGTAATGCACAAAAAAAACATTTTAAAATTTTAATTTACTTAATGCAAACCGATTCGTAGTGAAGACTAATCGAAATGAGTGTTTTAGAATTGAACTTAGCCTTAATAGAGCCCATTTTTTTATTATTAGATATGGGTGACCAATAATTATTCTTATTCAAATGCAATCGGTGTCGCATTGGTTCCCACTGTGGGTTTCCAAAGTTTTTTATTGACTCCAAACCGGTTGAAGAGTTATTCCTGTTGATATATGTGATTATAAAGAGATGTTTATTTATTTTGCACGTCGAAGTGGTCTGCATAAAAAAAATACAGTGACAAAAACCGCACTTTAAGTAAGGAAATGCCAAGTATGTGATTGGTTGTGTATCCGCTTCAGGGAAGTTCACTTAATATTTTGGAAACAGCATTACGATATAAATTAATATGAGGTGTCTGTATCATATTATTTTTGGAGAAATTTAAGGAGAAATATGAGTGAACTATGAGTTTGGAAGAGTCCCGTGTTGTAGAGAGAGGTTACGCAAAAGCCGACAAGTCATTTCACAGCCAAGCTGTTGAGTTCCTACCCATCAAAAAGATTACAAACCGTTCTGACGGCGATAACTGGTTCGCTGAAAGAGCTTTTCGTAGAATTATTATGGCTTTTCGTAGAGTTATTTACTAAGAATAACGTTCGTATTGAAGCACCGATTGAAGATTGTTCTTTTTTGCACGGAAGATTAATTACATAAAATTGTTCTTTATCTCTCGTGATCACGCTTTAAAAATGAAAAAGTGGAAGCATCCACTCGCCTCTAGAATTAAAAGGATTCGCTGCATCTCTTGTTATCAGGATCTCGCACATACCTTCATCTCACCTACCAATCCTTCACAAGCCCGCGGATTATATCTCCAAGAGAAGTCTCGATCGCCATTAATAAAGCAGTATTTCAAGAGACCTTTATTATCGCCGCAAATATCAAGTGGAGTAATTGCTTCAGAATATGCGAGATGAATCCCCATGGAATTAACGTTTTTTTCGTATATTTTCTTCGCGTGGAATCACGACTTTGAAATAATGCATTTGACATCAAAAGGAGAGAAACTAGTTCACTGTAACTAGTTATAAAGATTTATTATATTGTTAGATCTCATGTTGTGGTAGCTTTGTAATTTGTTATTACAAAAACTTGTTGTATAAATATCTGATAATGATGATAAGTCAACACTTGGCAGCGAACCGCTTTTAAGAGCTTTATGATGGCATGTGTTCAGATAAGTTGGTGAAGTGACTACTGGTCTAAGAAGTGTATTATTTTGTGCAATATTTTTCTCTTTTTACGATGATAATAGGAGAAATTAAGATATTGTCGGGTTATTCGTAACGTTTTTCTTAAAAAAAGTGTAAAAAATTCTAACATGATACGAACTCTGTGACAGATTGGCGAGAATTTCGGTTTACGCAAATTAAATCATTTTCAATTAATATAGATTTATTACATTGACGGATTGACAATAAATATAGATTTTGTTTCATTAACGGTAAACAATTAATATAGGTTTTATTACATTGACGAATTAACAATTAATATAGATTTTATTACATTGACGGATTAACAATTAATATAGATTTTATTACATTGACGAATTAACAATGAATATAGATTGCATTACATTGAAAGATTAACAATTAATTTAGATTTTATTACATTGACGGATTAACAATTAATATAGATTTTATTACTTTGACGAATTAACAATGAATATAGATTTTATTACATTGACGGATTAACAATAAATATAGATTTTATTACATTGACGAATTAACAATGAATGTAGAATTTATTACATTGACGAATTAATAATTAAACATATACATTTGTGCTTCGTTTCAGGAAGAAAGATTCTTTAGCTACTCTCTCACTTGCGGGACAACCTCTCCAGCTTTTCGATTCTCCAATTTCCTTTCACCTTGAAATGTGACTTGGTCCTGATGAATTCAGGCAGTGGAACTGTTGCGTGGAAATCACACTAAGAAAGGGAATAAATTAAGGCCATAGCCGATAAATTCACCCATCTTCAGAGTATAAAATAATATAAATGTATTTCCTTTAAAACATAATACGCCTTGCATATAATACATCTATATTTGCTGGTTCTCTTAATGTAACTCAACGTAGGTTTTTACAAAAATTGAATTTTGAATGCAAAAAAACAGTATAGTAATTTTTAACCCACTTGAGCCTCTTTTATGACTAACGAAAAAGTTAAAACCCGAACATTCCTCAAGACATCGCGACATCTCCCATAACATTTCAGCGGCATCTCTCTTGCGGGTCGTGACAGGAATCCCATAAGCTACCGCCACCGGTACTACAGCTTTACTACTAATATATTTATAGATATTGCTATGGCATAGTAGATTTGGAATCGTGTAAAAATGACCCCTGCTTGTCCTAATAATTATTCTTAGTTTCGCAATTCTGTAAGTGTGTCAGATATCTGTGAAAACATGATTTAAGCATCATCTATCGATATTCATTTCCAGGAAATTTTACTAACTAGGTTACCGCTTTAAAACGCTTGGATATCTTTCGAGACAATCATTTATACTCACCGTGATTATTCTAAAAACATTTTATGAGTTTTGTTATTTCCCTGCTGGAAACCTCCACCTTTATTTATTGCAAAAGGAGTTCGAGGAACGGTTTTATTGTGTTTATTAAACTTTAACAGTAGAAAAATTATGTAAAGAGTATATCAAAAAAGGTTAAGGCGATGCACTACGTCGTGTAATATTTTAAATTGAGCCGCTATCAATAACAACCCTTACGTAGATGGCGATAATTTTTAAATTCCCGCTTAACACCATCCGCCTGTTTTGATTTTATGTAAGGAAAAAACTTGGCCAAAAAAGTGCCTTTTATTTTATTTTGTGGATGTTCAGGCATAAATATTATTTTTTTTTGGATAATTTTATAAATAACTTAATTTGCCACATTATATAATAAAATTATAACCGAAAATGGGTTCGTAAGTAGGAGATTTTGAACTTTAAAGCAGTTTTCATAGGCCTTATCCATTATTTTTTTCTGGGCTTATAAAAAGACTTATCAAAAAAATACTCGATTATTTCAAAGGCCAAGATGTATTCTACTCGCAGTATTTAATTAAAGCATCTGAAACATTTCTAGGCGACCAAATTTTCAAACCAAAAACACATGATTTTGCATTACTACGCATGGCATCGCCTTAAATCATTTATGTACACAGCAGAAAGTATAACCTAAAATACATATTATTATGAATCCAAATCACCAAAATTACTGTACAGGCAGATAATATTAACAGGTTCGATTATTTATTAGACAAACCCGATCATTTGTGGATATTAAATCCTTCTATCTAGACATATCTTATAAACCAATATAGGCACACAAATGTGCACAAACAAGGTAAAAATATACACCTTAGAGTTGCGTGATGAAATACTGCAGGTTTTACTGAAAGTTGAAATATTCCGGCGTTAGAAAGAGAAATATTAATTCTTCTCAATTTGTCTCAAATGTATCCTACACTGGATGCGATGAATAAAATCCTAAATAACCAAGTGAAGAATTCCCAAACAATATCGTTTTTTAAACTTTATTTTTCAATTAATAAGCGAGATAATAACTGTAGTGACTGTGTTTGCAAAACTGAGTTTTTTTCGAAATAATACAGGACAACTAGAATTAGCTCTACATTGAACTTTGTGGCGGTACATACTAAAACTTCTTTTTTAGTCAAAGAAATTATTTATATCAGGCACCACTTATGTTTAATAAAAGTTAATTTAGATTTTTTAGACGATTGTCTACGTTCTACTCCTTTCTTAAATAATAAAATTTTATGTAAGTCCCATTTGCTAAAAACTGAATGTCACCCTATATGTCTTTATTTTAACACATACTGCACGAGCCTATATACCTCGGAGCTGTGGACCAACTTCAACAAAGCATCTCTAAAAATAATGGAAGTACAGTACAACATTTCCTACCGAATATTTTTTGGGCTGTCCTGGTACTGCAGTGCCACTGAGATGTTTGTAGAAGGGCGTGCTCCCGGATTCCGAGCACTAATGAAAAAACGGATCACCAGCTTTCGAACACGACTAGCCGCGAGCGAAAACGGTCTTGTGATGGCAGCACTGCACTTCTGGCAGGGACCTATTTACAAGCGATGGAGCCAAATCCTGATGTCATAGATAAAAATATATAATATATATATATTTTTTTAAATATTTTTTCTTTAAAAAAAAAAAACTTTAATCTCATTATGTTTTTTTGTATCATTATTATGATCTTTTGTTTTCATTTATTGTGTATGTATTATCTTACAATATTTTTTTTATATTTACTTTATATATATTCTATGTATAATATGGAGCTCGTGGGATTGCACCAGCCTCCCCGAGATCTGGAATAAAAATTAAAAAAAAAAAAAATTATCTACTTTGTTTCTTCTTTTGAATTAATGATTAGTTATGGCTCAAATATTGTTACAATATACTGTCAAATTACCCCATCTGGTAACACATCTAATACTTATTTTTTCTTTAATTTTGAAATATTTTGTGTTTGTATGTAGAATTACTTTATGTTTGTGATTACTCTTATGTTTTCTTCACTCAAATGTAAATTGTTAACCTCGATACAGGCATAGTCCTAGTGAGGTTGATTTTGTGTGAAAAAAAAAGTTTATGTATAGTTAGATGCAATAAATAAATAAATATCGCATTCTATAAAATTTGGAGTAAAAATTAATTAAAAATGTAGTAAGCATTTTTCATGTGCTTAATTTTAAATTTGTATTCTTTTGAAATATTAATGTGTATTTCAAATACATTCACGTGAAAGTAAATTTTATCTTGTTTATAAAAAAATATATATTTTTACGATAAATAAAAAAATATTATTGCTCATTTAAAATACATCAGAAGATTGCAAAGTGAGCAAACAAATTGAAAATTCTGACGGGTTAAAAATTGCAACGTTTTATATGTCTCTTCAAAAAGGTCCCATACGATAAAAGGAAAAAAAAAGTGAAAAATGTAAGTCATTTTTATTTTGATATTATTCAAATCCTCAATGATATTCTAATACTGTAAATTAGGTTGGGTTGGTCTTGTGTTCACAATGCACACAGCGAGGTATCTACAGCTTGTATTGAACAGTTGGAGGTATGGTTATCATTTTAAAAGCACATCTCGTTCTCGCCACACCTTCGGGATACAAGATTGAAGCCGCGTGGGACTGGCTCCTTATTTGTGTTATTGCTTGTTTACCATTGTTAACAACTTTACGATAATTCTACGAAGTGATAATATACTGGTGATTACAAATACAATTAATGGCTCGGTGTTCCAATGAGAGGTTCCAACAACATCAGAACCATTTTATCTCCACACAAGAAAATAATTTTCCTCAGAGCCTTTGATCTTTGGGGTGTCTTTTTGAGCAGTGAACATGTGTCATGAAGAGACCCATGTTGTAGGAGGGGGGAAACATAGAAGCTGGCAAATCGTTCCACAGACGAGCTGTTGAACTCGAGAACGACCTGTTCTCATATGACAAATAATTTTAACCGTATTCATATGTTGGGCACGCGTTTGGCGTGAAAGACTCAACATTATACTTTGTTTAAATCATTTTCAGTAGATATTCTAACTTGTCTAACTACCGACTTTGTTTCGCCTTATACACGGTGTCCGGAAACTCGTAGTACAAGCGAGAAACTGGAGAATCTACACCACATGGGGAACCCAAAAAAACATACTTTTTTTTGATTTGAGCATTTTCAAAAAAAAAAAAAAAACCAAAAAAAAATATTTTTCGGTTATTTTAGGGTTAAAGTTTTTTCTGGTGTTTAGGGTTGAATAACAGATGTTTTAACCCTGCAGAGCAGAAATATTTTATGATTACACCGGGTTAAATGAAGGGTGATTTCAAAATAATGCTTCAAATCCGATTTTCTTCATTTGTTTTACTTTCAAATAGTTTGAATTAGTTGGGTACTTTGATCTTCAGTAATAATTTATAAGAATTTGATTTAAAAAAAAAAAAAAAAAAAAAAAAAAATCAACTTCAAACTCGATTTACTCGATAACGAAAGCTCAAATAAAAAAAAATATACTACAAAATCGACTCCAAATGTGATGTAGATTCACCAGTTTCCCGCTTGTACTACGAGTTTCCGGACACCCTGTATTTAAATAGTAAAATGTGTACCTAGTTCAAAGATCTGATATCAGTGGTAAAAATAACGATGCGTTATTGTTGCGCTGAAGTAAAAATTAAAAACAGAAAAGGCTGCGCAAATTTTATAATGCCAGAAATCACCGTCGCGAGCTTTTAATATTTCAACGCACTGATTATACATATTTAGTATGTTTATGATAAAGTACATAAGTACTTATAGATAATTTTCATTGCACCAATGCTTAGATTTTAAAAACATTTAAAAAATAAAATATTTACAGCTGATAAAAGCTACACTTATGAAGGATCACAGAATTTGAACAATTTATCAAATTTCAAAGTTGATTTTCAAGTTCCCTGAAGGTTTTATTTAAGTTCTGTTATTATATCATTATAGGCTAGTTGCTTGACAAAACTAAAAAAAAAACATAACTTGAAAAAATCTTTTACCAAACTTGAAAATTAACTTTGAATTTTGAAGAATTGTTTAAATTCTCCGAAACAACCCGTTCTTAATGATGATGTGTAAATACTTAAAAAGTTGAGATACATATTCCATATTAATAAAAAAGCTTTTATTGAAAACCCCTAAAACAAAGACAAAAGATTAATTATGTGTTTGTTCAACGATTTAAGGGTGTTTCGATTTTTCAAGCTTTATTTTTGAATGTGTTATTTATCTCACAGGCTCGGGGTCAGAAATGTTGAAAACCTATGTTTTATCAGTAATCTTGAGCAATTAATAATACTCGTACATCACTTTTAAGGCGGGTTCGAGATAAAGTATATTTTTTCCTATACCCTCAGGCCGATATAAATATGAGGACATTATAATATGATAGTATTAATTTATTTCTACAAAAAATCGGATAAATAAACATCAAAACAACGTTTTCAACAATTGTCTTTTTTGGTTTGATTTAAGATTTATTTTTTTAATAATAATCTTTTAATAAAGGACATGTTTTCATTGAATTAAATAATCATCAATTTGTTGAGTCAGATTTTAACATAGCGTCGCGTTTAAAATTCACTGTGCAACAAACAAATGTTAATCATCGTAAAAAACAAAAAACAAACAACCAGAACAATAAATAATAATAATTTATTCACATCCTCGAACTTGAAATGTGTAGGTCACATAAAATATGCCAGCCTTATTTATGTTCTGAGTTGTCGCCTAGGTATCGAAATGTCACTCGGAACAGGCATAACAACATGAAAATGGTTCCGCGGAGATTATTGCTAATCTGGATTGAAAACTTGTTTTTAATAACTACGCATTTCAAAACTACAGTTAGCTGGTAACTGTTTCGTCTATATTTAATTCATACACTTTTTTGCAAAAAATAATTATATGCGTGACCATAACTAATGAAAGATAAAACCCACATCAAAATAAATTTTAAAACCAAATCAATAAAACAGGTGTTTTTATATTACAAATAGTTCCATGATAACTTAACATAGTGACAGTTAAACACACCTTTAAGAAGTGATATAAAGTCATTAATAACGATGAAAAAAAATAATTTAAACCTAACCTTACCTACTTAACCCAGTTTATAAAGTTTTTGTTTCATCACTTTCATGACTTTATATAACTTTTTAATGATGTGATGAATTATCATTTTGATGATTTATCCGGTCACCATTACAAATATTTGATCAAATAAAGCTTGTTTTCAAATTTGTATTCAACAAACTAGGGATCACCACATTCAGAACAATTTTAAGTGTAAACTGTTCCCCAAGCTGATGTTAAAGATGACATAACCGTATATATGGTCATTATTAAATAATTTCAATCTTCTATTCAGAGATTAATTTTAAATACCTTCAATAATAACAGCATCATCGGTTACTCGAACATTCGGGTCTTCCCTCTGCTCCCTGGTAAGTGAATCTCCCAGAACCGCTCCTAGAGACACTAGGAGGATCGCTCCCACTACGGCCGGAGAAAACATCATCAATATTCGGAAAAACTGTTTTCGAAACGCTCCCGTCGATTCCCGGCGCGCGCTCGCGAAAAACCAAACTCCGCGGGAAAGTCAGGCGAGTGGAGTTGGTTTGTTTGAGGTTAAGGCGGGGGTTTGGTGGGATGTCGGCAGTGCGGAGGCACCCGTCACAATGGCGGCCGATTTTACAAACCCAGGCTTTAAAATAATCCCGGCGCATCAGCATGGCGCTCCGGAGCCCGGCTCCGCCTCCGCCCACCAAACTAGTTTAGCGACGGGCGTAAAAAATACACCACGAATATAGGGGATTAATGATGACGGATGCCTTCCATTGGTCAATTTGTTACTAATCTTGTGGATCTCTTCTACTCTGGATTAGAAGATATTTCGTTCCATATCTTCCTAAATCTTCTCAACTTTACATAATATTAATCTTCAATACAAATGAATCATAGATCGATTTTTCTAAAAGAAGTAGAATAATAAAAAGATCACAAACGGTCACAAATACGAATTGTATTCTCTTATCTTACCGGGATAGGCGTCTTAAACCACTCGAACATTGGGATCTATTTATTCAGCATCATATTTGTAGATATCATATTTCAAAATCGGAATCAAAAATATCATCTTTCAAATATTTTTTCCAATAATATAATTATTGATAATCAGAAAAACATTGTTGTAAATCCTCTTTTGAATATTTTCCCACTTTTTTCTTTCTAGCAACCATGCAAGTCCCTGATTAACTCCCTCACCTTTCCACTCATCCATTAATTCTTCAGACGATTTGGGTTTGCACCTCCCCCCACCTTCTATCCCCTCTCCCAATGTTAATCAATATTTCAATTTAGTACACGACACATCCTGACGAAGAGAACATTGTTCTCGTAAAATGTAGATTTTGTATAAAAAATATTTAGAAAAAACTATTATTCTTCAAAAAAAAAAATTACCACATCTATTAACTGAAGTTTCTTAAAAAAATAACCTTATCCACTGTAACCATAACAGCGCTTAATATATTATTAATCATACCATACAATAAAATCATACTGTCTCACATTATAATAATTTATAGTGTCAGTTATCTATGATCTATTTGACATCCCAATATTAAACTTCACGTGGAAGATGTTTGGCGTAAGGAGCGGTGATAAATTTTAACCTTTAAATAAATGAGCACACAATAAATTTGTCTATGGACCACCCTTGGCTTGAGTCCATTTGAGAAATGAATGAGAATTGTTTTTGCAAATTACTTGGAGGTATTATGATAGATGTAAATAAATTAATGGTGAATTCATTTTAATAAAAAAATAACACGTTTCTTTCACTGTTACCATAATATTAAATAATATAACGTATTGTATCAAGTTCCTAAAAATTAATTGTTGAACACAAATTAAATTTTACGAGAAGTGAAACATATAAGAGGGAATGCTTTAACATTTTTAACGGTAAATTGGATTCGCAAAAGAAATATTGATATGAGAAAACGTTAAATTTAATCTGCCAACGCCTTTTTTAAACGAAACAGTAACTCAGTAACAAAAAAAATACATGAAAAGTTTCCCCATTTGTAGTTAGTATTTATTTATGAAATTTCTACCCATAGTGTTTTACGTTAACATTCAATCTATTAGCAGTTTATAAAATAACAATTAAAAATACGGATTCGGTTGTGATTTGCATCTGTCTATTAATCCGGTTTAATGAACTCAAGTGCTTGGATTTTATTTGAATTTAAGTGTCATTTTCAAAATTGGAATAGATTGTGAGGGCAATTCAGAAAAGCGATAAAGTAGGTACCAACGTTATTTTAATTAATTTATTCTTTTTTTTAAGAAATAAAAACATTCCCGGGTTACGGATAACCTGACAATATTTGAAAGTGTACCACAACAGTAAGCGGAAAATTTTGCTTGTGTTATGATGAAGGACTTAGCCAGCCGAGGAATTGAACACACAACGGCTGGGTGGGACCCAAACGCGATTTCAACTCAGCCACCGACCGGTCAAATTCTATTTTATTTAATAATTCTACATTTGAAAATTGTATTTATTTTGTTTAAATATTTTACAGATGTCGTCATTTTACAAGTTTACTGTCGGTGTTCTTATGAAAGGTAAATTTCACTCTCTCTAAAATTGACAATGGTTGTTTTTTTAAAGGCAATGATCCCGAGGCATTAATTGTTTTTCATTAGCTCCAACACAGGAGGCCCTGGGAATTTCCCTCTCCCCCCCCCCCCCCCTCAGGGCTTATGACATCTTTGGGGATGCTGTGGGGAGTGTCTTTTTATGGAAAGGAAAGATAAGAAGTTCTGGGAGCGAAAAAGGTGTGAGGAGTGGGTAGGAATCTGGAGTCAATGTGTCCAGGAGTGACGGATGTGTGAATCTATCCCTCTCACTGCGGCGATGGGTCGGGAGAGTCCAGCTGGAGAGGTCAAAAGGTCTCCTCAAGCAGTCTCTCCCGATTCGGCCCGCTACGCAGTAGGTGGGAAAACGCAACCGCCGCCACGACCTAGACAAACCTCGCTCCATGAACCCTGGCACTCCTGCTTAGTCACCAAACGTAGCGAACCACTTGAGGTGACCTATGGCAGGGGTGTTGGTTAACCAATAAATTGTTCCCGGGGCGGCGGTACTCAAACCCGCCTCCAAAATCGAAAATACTTTCAGATTCACAAATCCTACTATTATGTTTCCCGTCATTTTTCACGGGCCTGTGCTAGTTAATTAATAAAATAATAATAAAAATAGATCGTTATTATAACAGAATTGGAGATTGAGCAAGTACAAATATGATAGAAAATAATTGATTTTTGCTGGAATTTCAGTTTGAATTAACCTTTGTATGAACACATCAATTATCTTAATTTTAGTTTGAATTTACCTGTGTATGAACACATCAATTATCTTAATTTTAGTTTGAATTAACCTGTGTATGAACACATCAATTATCTTAATTTAGGTTTTTGTATGTTTCTAACTTTATATCACATTCTACAGAAAAGCTTTAGAATTCAAATAAATAAAATTAACTAATGAAGACAAATATTGGTCGTTTATTTGAATGTGAGCTACGTGAATGTAAACGGTTAGTTTTAAGAGCTTGGTGTGATTATTACGAAGCAGCTATTTGAATTTAAAATGACTCTATTTAATCCCTTCATTATAAAAAGGTTTTTGGCTTGCAACAATCTGTAACCCTTTCGTGAAAAATTAATGATAATTGAGGTAGATAATTATTTAAGGGATTAGATTGCATTTTTAGCAGCCATCGTTAAACTTTAGCGTAGCTTTCAATGATGCATAAAAGCTCGTGCTATAAAATATAGGCTTTAAATTGTCGCATATGAACGAAAAGAACTCTGGTTACTTTCATGTTTTTATAACTATTAAAACGACACCGCTATTTAAAACGATTCTACGTTGAACGAACATTATCTACGGATTTTTGATATACAAATGCTGACCTTGAACCCGATAATATTTATACATAAAAAATCAACCGCCTATTTCCAAAATACTTTTCGAACAATATTTTATACAACAAGCACATTCACAGACATGACACAAGAACGTGCAATGAAATCAGGCTACCAAAAAAGGACAAAGCCAAACAATTAATTACAATCAAATGGGATTTAAAAAGGAGTGCTTAACAAATAATATAAAAAGAGAATAACAACAAGTACAACGTAAGCCTGTTTCCTGGACCCCAGCAAGGCCTTCTATAGAGTTTCACCCCTTATTACACGCTGATCTCATGAAAAGGGGGATTCCATCAAAGGTCGTACACATTCTAGACACTTGGCACTGGCAGCAAAAAAACATTGTAAAATGGAAAAACGGACTCTCTGAACCATTCTACTTAAAAAGTGGTGTCAGACAGGGAGGATTTATATCTCGAATACTATTTAACGTAAATATGGATGATCAATGGATTTTGGCGCAGACGTTATAACAATGAGCTCTATACTCTGTTTAAGGAGATAAACGTCATAAAGTTCATAAATATGGGAAGACTTTGGTGGCTAGGTCATGTGGAAAGAATGACCGAGCATCAAGAACCAAAGTCCGTGCTGAGCTCAAGACCGATACGGAGAAGGAGCCTGGGAAGGCCAAGGTTAAGATGGAGCGACAACGTCCTCAAAGATTTGTCTGCCTTGGAGCTTCGAAACTGGAGAGAGCTGACGCGGGACCGAGATGAGTGGAGGAAGACTCGTGATGAGGCCAAGACCCACCAGGGGTTGTAGAGCCAAAAGTGATGATGATGATGATATGGATGATCTCAATCACGGACTAAATATTGCTGGGGTAGGATGCTACATCGGAGAACACTGTGCTAATAATGTAAGTTACGCAGATGACATGGTGTTAATGACGCCAATGATAAGGGGGCTACGAATACTATTAAATTTTTGTGAAGAGTTAGCACTAGAAACAACATGCTGTACAGCCAAAAAAGCAGCACTGTTGGTTATCAGATCCGGACAGGGTCATAAAAGCACCCCGCCGGCTTTCCTGGACGGCGAACTTCTAAAAGTGGTAGAGGAAACAAAGTACCTAGGCCACATCATCAATAGTAAGATGACGAACGATGATAACATCGACCGGCAAAGACGGGCGCTCAGCATAAAGTCGAATATGTTCAGCAGAAGATTCCGGCTTTGCAGCCCACGTATACAAATAATGCTATTCCTAACATTTTGTACGTC
This sequence comes from Hesperophylax consimilis, assembly GCF_061612785.1. Taxonomy (NCBI): domain Eukaryota; kingdom Metazoa; phylum Arthropoda; class Insecta; order Trichoptera; family Limnephilidae; genus Hesperophylax; species Hesperophylax consimilis. The sequence continues at coordinate 35,349,649 of NC_142838.1, read as the reverse complement.
CTTTTATACGTGCGAGCACTGGGCCAACTTTAAGAAGAGCAGCATGGAAAGGTTACCCGTGCAGTACAACAACGCCTACCGCGTGATGTTTGTCCTCCCATATACTGCTGTGCTTCCAAAATGCTCACGGAAGGGAGAGTACCGGGTTTTGTAGCCCTCGTAAGAGTACGGGTAGGAGGTTTAAGAGAGAGGACAAACAACTCAAAAAATGTCCTTATCGTGGAATCCTGCCAGAGTCCAGACTCGAGCATCGCAGCATACTGGAGAAAGTTGTTGCCCCCGTCAATCTAACATGTCCATATCGTGGAATCCCACCAGAATCGAGACTCAAACATCGCAGCACACTGGAGAAAGTTGTTGGCCCCTTCAATCCAATGTTTAACATGTCCATATCGTGGAATCCCGCCAGAGTCCAGACTCAAACATTGACATGAATGATCGTAGTACACTGGAGAAAGGTGTTGGCCCCGTCAATCTAATTTTTAATGTCTTAAAAAAAGATTAAGTTACTTCCTATTGTTGTATACATTCGTTATATTATTTTAATATTCTTGTATTATTACTATATATGGTTTATGGTATGATTGGGATTGCACAAACCTCCCCACATTCCGGAATAAACTCGTCATTATTATTATAACTAATAAATAGTATAAGGCGCTACCGGAAACTTGAAGGTCTGCACCAATTGATAGAATCAAACAGGTTTGTAGGAGCCGTATGAACCAAAAGACAATGTAATAAATAGTAAAATGTAATAATGTATGCAAGTAAATAATATGAAATTAGACATTTTTAAGCTTCTAATCTTTTCTATCTCTAAAATTACATAGAATCACCCCCGAAGTTATCGCACTTTACCCCCGGACACCCTGTATATTTTCGCTATATTAAGAAATATTTTGTGAAAATAATTAAACATTGTGCCCTTGTTCACTCTTTGCATTCTACGGAATTATGGGCTGGGGAGGATCTTATAAAAAAATTGTGCCCTCGAAACCCGTACCCCCGAAATTGTCGCACTGTCCCCCCGGATACCCTGTATTTTTTCCTAGGTTAAAAAAGTGAAATTGTTTGTATTGGAAAATAAATATTCTTCTACGGAAAAATATTTTTATATGGAAAATAAACATCGTAATTTCGAAAATAGTTATTTTTCTTTTTTAATTCTACCGTACTAATGTAAAATCACATCACTAAGTTAGCGCAATTTACCCCCGGACACCTTGTATACAAATATATAATATTATTAATAAATACTATTAGTATGTGAGTGTGAAGTTGAAGTATCAAAGTTTCATAATTTTTAAAATGATGATGCAAGCTAATAGTAATTGGGTTTGGCCTGTTAATTCTAGACAGTAAAATTAAAAGCTGTGCACATTCCATAACGCCATAGCTCTCCGTTCGAGATTTTCCACTGCTTCAGAACCAAACTTTTTTCTTAATTTTTATGCCAGTTATGCGCTAAAGTCCTAACTGCTCCCAACCGCATGGGGCCAGTGTATGTTGTGAGACTGAAGGTAGAGAGGAAGGGAAGGATACGGGGAAGATGAAGGTGGAAATATACCTGGCTATTCGAATCTGATCACCAAACAGGGCTAAAGCTACTTTAAGTAACGTTTCGATTTCTGAATGACAGGGTGATATTGAAAGTATCTACCACTCTGGAACGTACCGCAAACATCATATATATATATTTTAATTTAACAAATTGTGAAATAAATTTATTGCTTATGTCGGGATTTGAATCCGCGACCTCCGGATTCGCCAATGATTGTAGCCTATCACCACGGATGCCATCAAAGTTTAAGTATTCTACTTTGGTAGTTTTTTCACATAAATCTCCGCCATTTTTATATCATAAAAGCAAAGTTTAAGAATCTCTACCTATCTGAAATTCCAAAGGAAAATTACTTAGAAGCTTAGAATCATCATTTGAATTTGATGCGTTTCATAAATCATGTTGTTTTGTAAAACAACCCGATCAATAGGCGTTTTGAAGTAGCCACGATCAGATGCTATCAGGATCTTTCCCATCCTCCTTTCCTCCCACTTGATGGGTTCTCGGAAGACTCCCAAACGAAGGTCATTTTAAATTGCCAAATATTTTGAATAGACCAATGAACCCGCCACTGACCCTTTTTATTCTTATTGTGTGTTGTTCTGGGATCATTAGAAAAAAATAATAAAACTCACTTCAATGGTGCTCCAATTAGGTATTTATTACCTGCAACAACAACAACAAGACTTGGATTGTTGGACATGTTGGCATTGTTACCCTCGTAAACCACATTCCTCTGACATTTTTTCCATCCTCAAAGATTGATCCCTCAATTTTTGGTCAGAGGCACATTGCTAGTCAATCCAAGGGAGCCTGCTATGCCTCCATAGAAAGACTATACCATCAACACTGTGGTTTCAATAGGCGTTTTGAAGTAGCCACGATCAGATGCTATTAGGATCTTTCCCATCCTCCTTTCCTCCCACTTGATGGGTTCTCGGAAGACTCCCAAACGAAGGTCATTTTAAATTGCCAAATATTTTGAATAGACCAATGAACCCGCCACTGACCCTTTTTATTCTTATTGTGTGTTGTTCTGGGATCATTAGAAAAAAATAATAAAACTCACTTCAATGGTGCTCCAATTAGGTATTTATTACCTGCAACAACAACAACAAGACTTGGATTGTTGGACATGTTGGCATTGTTACCCTCGTAAACCACATTCCTCTGACATTTTTTCCATCCTCAAAGATTGATCCCTCAATTTTTGGTCAGAGGCACATTGCTAGTCAATCCAAGGGAGCCTGCTATGCCTCCATAGAAAGACTATACCATCAACACTGTGGTTTCAACAATTCCCCCATTTACCAAAAAGAAATTTCCTCACTTATTCGAATGAGAATTGGACATTGTTCCGTTCCTTCTCACCTTTTTTAAATCCATCTAGAAGTGGGAACTTTAGATCACACTTTTTTGGCTGTCCCTCTCTAAGCAAATATCCTCTCTTCTATGAAGCCTTATCTAAAATTGCCACCCGTTTATTCAACATCTCATCTCTTCTAAGTCTGAACTCGACTCCAACCATCCATATAATTTGAAATTTGCCCATTTAAACAAAATTAATATATTTAAATTCAACTTCCCTCTCTCCATAATTTGAAATTATGGCGTAGAGCACCCTTGAAGGGTTAAAGGTAGGAACATTTAGAAAAAAACAAGATTTGGAAAGGGTCGCTTAGAATATTGGCACATGTAGAGAGGATGAATGAATAAAGGAGTGTCAGGAGAATACATGACACAAAAGTAGATGGAAGAAGTCGAGTTGCTCCAATTCAAGGCATGGCACTATCGAGAGAATCGATTACATTAGACTGAATACTAGAAGAGTATTCATGAGACAGTGTATGAACGTGATTGAAGCAAGGAGTGTGTGCCAAAGCGGAATTGAGTAACCCTCTACGTAAAAATGGAATTATGTTAACTAATTAGTAAGATGATCGTCGTGGTTGTTTACCGACAATATATTTTATTGGCGTATTTCTCTTGCATATTAAGTACCTTGGAGAGAAGTGACTTCTATGTGAGTGTTTTTCTTGGAATTTTACTAAATGTCGTCATTTCCGTAAATGCGTTTCTTTATTTTTTAATTCATATTGTGTTTTTTTAGTCATCCCACAAAGCGTTGTAACTTTGAATAGCTAAAATATGTGCTCTATTCTCGGTCGTCCGAAATAATTAATTTGTGTGTTTTCAATCACAAGTGAAATACGGTCACACAAATACATCCAGATTATTCATAACTAGGAATTTTTTACTAATTACCTACGTATCTACATTATATATATGCACAAAAAAAAATTTTGAGTCTATGAAATTTTATAACATTTATACATGGTGTGCGGAAAATGGTTGAAAAAACTCGTGAAAACTCGTCAATCTACGTCATGTTTGGAGTCTATTTTGAAAAAAAATATTTAACGTTCGCTTTGGAGTGAATCTTTTACAAGGCTCCGAAAGGTATTTTAACCCTTTGATTGCCGGAAAAAATGGAAAAAATATGTTCAAAAATTTAAAAGTAAAAGTTTTTTGGTTCTCTGTGTAATGTAAATTCCCCGATTGTCCGCTTGTTTCCAGACACCATATGTAAAATACACAAAAATACAGTACGAAATGGTTGATAAAAAAAAGCATTGAAGTGTATACCATAATAGTTTGTTGAAAACAATACGTTTGTAATTGAAAATTTTGATTTTTCAGACAGCTTTGAAAATTTCGGGATACTATTCGAACTGATCTCTTGTCCATAAGTATTTGACCTCATCGTGTATGGTGAACTTACTGCAGTCACATTTTTTCAGACTGCAAAATTTAAAATATCTGTAGTGAAAATCACGTTGATCTCGGAAACCGCGAAAATTCAAAAAAGAATCACAGCAACACGTGAAAAATTGCAATGTAGCATTAGCATTGTAGACAACTACATATTAAATTATACCCACTTACTTACATGACGTGAAATGTATCTAAGCATATTACACGTGTTTTAAGATATGATCGGATTGATTAGACTTCTGCGCGAGATGACATTAGAGATATCAGTGATATCAGCGATGAATAGACGGACGGTCTAGGTTATTATCCCATCTATATTCATCTCTAATCAGTATTCAAATATATCTGAAGCTAATTCGATTTGGATAAAAGTAAAGTGTGATCGTTAATGGGTAGTGGGTAGGACGGTCCACGCCTTCCCATCCGTCAATCTGAATGACATTCTGAGGATAAATGCTGAATGCGTTTGTTGACCTACGTAGAGCGAATTCCACACAACTGGGGTAACCTCTCGTCATTTACTTTAATAATGCGATAATGAAACAAATAATTTATTTGTTAATTATTAATAATAATTAGTAGTCATATTTTGGGAAGTTTAAAAAAATAAATTTATTATGAAAATCCCAGATAAATATTAGGAAAAAATTTATTATGACAATCCCAGATAAACACAAGGAACAAATTTAATGTGAGAATCCCAGATAAACGTTAGGAATAAATTTATTTTGAAAATCACTGATAAACATTAGGAACAAATTTATTATGACAATCCCAGATAAACATTAAATACAAATTTATTATGAGAATCCCAGATAAACATTAGGATTAAATTTATTTTGAAATTCACTGATAAACATTACGAACAAATGTGTTACGAGAATCCCAGATAAGCATTAGGAACAAATCTCATAACCTCCTGTGCGAATGTGTAGACTATTCAACATCCACTGTAGTGGCAAGATTCCGGACATATTTAGCGATTGCCCACAGAACAGTTTTTACTGAACTTCACGTGACCCAAACGTTATTTTTATTCATTCAATTGTCTTATTTATTCTTTTACCTGTCTGATGTGCATATCTTTAAATAATATAAAACAAAGCCACTATCCACATCTGTCTGTGCGCTTATTTTTTTCTAAACTATGCAACAGAGTTTGATAGGGATGATCATTTAGAGAATTTCTTCCGGAAGGTGTATATATATAATACACGGATATTATATTTGTCAAATATAGAGAAAAGTCCAACAACTCGGGGTACACGTCAGCTAGTGAATAATAAAATGAAATAAATATACACGAGGAAAAAAAATTACAAAGATCAACACATTTTTTTATTACAAATAAGTAAAACGTTGTTTAAACAAATAATATCAATGTACATTTATTTTCTTTTGGTTTCTTGTCTTGTCACAAACCTGTCAATTTGTAAAATCGTCTATTGGTCAAACAAGCCTTTGAACTCTGGGTGTTTCATCTCGTACTAAGAATTCTTTTGAGTTTCCGAATAGATTGGAGTTTTTTTACGGTTTGCTGTAAAATATTCTCCGGAGTATAATGGGTCATTCAATTGAGGTTTAGTACCTTAGACGTACGTGATTGTGGTTACCCTCCATTATTATGGAGAAGTTCACAAACGAGTGTTATGTACCCATCTAGTATTTACATGCTACCGTATATTTGCATACTTGTATAATAGTGTCGTTCGTAAACCAATGTTATCCAGTAAACACAAGTAGAAATGTACTATTAAGACGAAATAACAAATGTCCCTTTCCATTAATACGTCACGTAGAAATTGCAAAATTTAATAATACAAAATCAACTCTAGGCATACAATAAATATTTACTACTTTGGTGACCACATCGTAGATATCTTCTTAGCCTCCTGTTGGCCTCTCCTATCGGAGATTGGCTATTATCAGGGCTATCAGTGCTATCACCACCCACCAGCCCTGAACAACTTTGAAGAACTGCATATGCATTATTATATATATCATCAAAACTACTAATTGTGGTTGTGGGTCTGTCAGTGATTGTAACTTTGGTTCAATGTTACATTAACATAAGTGTCATTTTAAAAATCGGAATAGATATGTTTAGCATTCAGACATAATTTGGTAACTTACCTAAATGGATCAAGAAAAAATATTCACGAAAAATGTTGTTTCGTGAATATTTTGCGCAACAATTGTCTTTGTTATAAAATACATATTGCCTCTGAAGAATTTCACTGACTTTTTTCACGACTCAAAATATGCGGGTACAAAGCTTTACCGTTTTTCGTTCTAGTTATCTAAGGACGGGTTGTTTTACAGAATTTGAACAATTCATTAAATTTTAAAGTTGATTTTCAAGTTTTAATTTATGGATTGCACGCCACTGATCGGAATCTTTGTTGTTAAAGAAGAGGCTTAAGTTGCCTGGCCTTAAATAGAGCCCCACTTAATTCATTTATTGATTAGAGATATGAGTCACATTTTGAATTTAATGTGTTAGCTATCTTTGTTTTTGACAGTGCTACATTTTCCTGTAACGGTTATTTTTTATTTATTATTTCGATACCACAGGAATGTCCGCGAGCGAAAACGAATAATACATAACTTGTGCACGTCATTACTTACAAAAGGCGATACTCAAATCGAAGCTTCAGAATATGTGAAAAGGGTTAAACAATGATCGAAGATTTGTTAAAATATGAACATTTTTTTGGACTTTTTGATGAATTGCCCTTGTACTAGTGATGTGTTCTCTTGTGCAGAATTTTTAAGTATGATGAGTCATAATAGAGTACTTATAGGCACATAAAATAATATATATATATATGGTAATACTGTGAAGAGCCAGACATTGTGATACTTAACGACCGGTTAATAGATTTACAAGCATAAACAAATAGCATGCAAATTGATGTGATTTGCACTCATTTAAATAACAACTGTAAATGTGCGCATTCATAGGATCAATCAAAATCAATCATGTGTCATCTGGGTTATATGTTACAATGTATGAATTATTGATATTATTTCGAAACAAATAATATTACAACTGATACATTTTAAGATCTATATTAGCTGTAAAGCTGTTCACTGTTAACTGTTTTGGTAATTCCAATGTTTGAAGGTAGTTTTTAGGTAAAAAGGTTGAATTTTTTTTATGTAAAAAAATATTCTTCCAAAGAAAAATATTTTTGTATGGAAAAATAAACAAACTTTTTTCTACTAAAACTGCGTATAATCACCCCCAAGTTATCGCACTTTACCTCCAGTTACCATGTATATTTTTGCTAGGTTAAGAAATATTTTGTGAAAATAATCAAGCATTGTGCCCTTGTTCAGTCTTTACTTATATTATATCTACGGAATTATGGGTTGAGGAAGATCTTATAAAAATATTGTGCCCTTGTTTACTCTTTGCTTTTATCTAAGGAATTATGGGTTGGGGAGGATCTTATAAAAACATTGTGCCCTTGTTCACTCTTTGCTTATATCTACGGAATTATGGGTTGGAGAAGATCTTATAAAAACATTGTGCCCTTGTTCACTCTTTGCTTATATCTACGGAATTATGGGTTGGAGAAGATCTTATAAAAACATTGTGCCCTTGTTCACTCTTTGCTTATATCTACGGAATTATGGGTTGGAGAAGATCTTATAAAAACATTGTGCCCTTGTTCACTCTTTGCTTATATCTACGGAATTATGGGTTGGAGAAGATCTTATAAAAACATTGTGCCCTTGTTCACTCTTTGCTTATATCTACGGAATTATGGGTTGGAGAAGATCTTATAAAAACATTGTGCCCTTGTTTACTCTTTGCTTATATCTACGGGATTAGGGGTTGGGGAATATCTTATAAAAACATAGTGCCCTTTTTCACTAAACTGAGCTATATAAATGCCATGATATTATTATTATTATTACAGGTTTGATAATAGCATGTTAGCGTCGAACCTTAAAAAATAGCACAATCTGATTTATTTAACAAGATTAACCCTAACAAGTTTAAACTAAAGAAATTCACATTTCAAATATAGAATTAAAATAATTTTCTGTGAAAAATGCTATATACTTTATTACTTGTCTGATTTTTTGACACAATCCGTTCCAATTTTGAAAATGACACTTACAAACCCGAGTTTATTGTACCAGAGTTACAATCAGCTACAGACATACCCTAAAACTGAAACCAGGGTCTTTATATAATTACTCATTTTCTTGATACTTCCTATTTTGTTATATAAATTTTCTAATATTTTAAACAGTCCTTTTCATTCTCTTTGAATCGTTTAAAACTGAAATAGCATGCAGTTGTCCTTTATAACCTTTGTTAGCAAACTTACTTGAAAAAAAAATCTGAAAGAGCCAGCTATTGTACCTGTTATAAGTGTTATAACCTAAGCATGTATTTCTTACTTAATTGTACGGTTCTTTTCACAGACCCTTGGGCAATAGGCAATGATCATTACAGTTGAAGTCTCCCTTTTCAGCATTGATAGATGCAATACCAATTCCAATCAAAATGAATTTATGCAAAGGACATGTAACTACTATAATAATAAATTTGCAAATATAGACACTCATGCTGACATATTCACTGCTAGTCACTATCACTACAGAATTTCATTGTATCACATTCTAACTCATATTCACGACTGTTAAATTGATTGTACCTAATATTTTAATATTACTTGCGTGGCAACTTCTCCTTATCCCTCTCCTCTCCTTTCCCGTTCCAATCCAAATCTATTTAAGTATAGTTATAATCACATTTATTTTATTTTATTGCTGTTTATTGTAGGCATATTATAGGTTTATCGTTTGTTGGATTTACATTCCTATTATTATTTTTCTTATTTGCTGCTTTATTCTGTTTTTTTTCTATTTTTATTAAATATTCTAGTTTACAGGTTAGTTTTATGTTTCTGAATATCTATCTGTGAACATTAATAATTGGTCTGTTTTTTTGTTATCCTCTTATGTATATTGTATTACTAAGACTGTTTATGTTCCTCAAATAAATAAATAAAAGTCTTATTGAACCTGCATACAGCGACACCCGGAGGCAGGTTTCTGAGTCTGGTCGGTAATATTATCATTTGTTGAACCATGCCCAAAGCTTCTCTTCGACATTTCTTCATAGATGTCGCTAGTCCCAGAATCTCACACATTTATCAGTATAAATATTACCTGCAGAAAGAAACGACCGAAACCGGTATTCTGAAGCTGTTACATAAATATGAATTATGTAACAGCTATTATGTTTATTAATATGTTATTATTCTAATTTTTTTACCAACCTACTTATGTGGACATTGAGCGACACGAGCGACACCAAAAACGCTCGAAGGGGATTTTTTTTTCGTCTCTGACATTTTTGGTTTCGTGGCGACTTAGGACAGTGGCAATTAACTTTTGAAAAGTGATTAAAATCCATTAAAGTGATAAAATGGCATATAAACCTAACCTAACGTGACATATTTCTTAGGTTTTTTCATCATTAATCGTGAATTTATCACTTTTCAATAGTGTGTTGATATGTTATGAATTGCCCAGTTACAGTAATTCTGTAACACGAACTTTCTTTGCATATTTTAAGTATAACTTAACTCACTAGCTGTGCAGCAGTTGTATTTTCAAAACCTTCCAAGTTTAAGGTCTTTATTAGTTTGTTTTATGGACATTTTGTATAATTAATGGATCATGTATTATTTCAACGGCCTCCGTGGTCGAGGGGTTACGCTCTCGAATAGCAACCCGAAGGTCGCAGGTTCAAATCCCGTCGTGCGCAGGTAAATTTGATTAATTTGTTATTTCACAATTACATCATTTAAAATAATATAGAGTATAATTACGGCACGTTCCAGGGTGGAAGATACTCTCAGTATCGCCATGGTGTAAGACCATCATTCAGAATTGAAACGTTGCTTGAAATGGCTTTAGCTGTGTTTGGTGATCGGATCTGAATAGCCGGGTACTCCCCCATCTTCCTCCTCTGTATCTCTTTCCCTCCCCACTACTTTCAGCCCCGCAACATACACCGATTGGGGATGTCATAGTCTCACTGGATTCAGACGTTTGGGAGCAGTTGGGACTCTTGTGCGGTATTCATATTTAAAAAAATATCTTACTAAGGAAATAAGGGTACTCTATAAGTAAATAAAATTCGTTGTATATTTTATTCATCGTTTATTACGTAGGTACGTACCTACATATTGCAATCACAATTTCAAAATTCAATAACCTAAACAAATTCATGGTTTCGACAGGTAGTCTAATTGGCCCGGTACAAACTCTGTGTGTATGCCAATTTATCGACATTATTTACTCACAACACATTAATTTATCATATCTTTGTTCTTACTTCTGTTTCGCTTTATTATTTATTGAATACAATAATCAATAAATTTTCTAAAGATATAATACACGTAAAATAAAACATTAATTGTACAGGTTTTTCCAATAAGAGGTGTTATTTTGAATACCCCACTATTTCGGTAGATGTTACTTTTGAAGCTGTCATTTTTTGACATTTCACAAGTAGAAACTACGTCATTAATAAAAAAGGAACGATACACGCTTCAACAACGCATTAAAATTATTAAAATTCACTTGAGTGAATCAAATGCAAATCATCTTGAGTGATGAGGCTCTTTTCCACCTCGGTGGCTTCGTCAACAAGCAAAATTGTCGCATATGGGGCTCGGAAAACCCAAGAGTTATTGTTGAAAAGCCTCTTTATCTTCAACGATTAACTTTTTGGTGCGGTTTATGGTCCGGCGGAGTCATTGGACCTTACTTTTTTGAAAATGAGGCTGGAGCAACAGTTACTGTGAATGGATTGCGCTATCGAGAGATGATTAATGATTTTTTATGGCCGGAATTGGATGGTATTGATCTGGACAACGTTTACTTTCAACAAGACGGCGCTACGTGCCACACAAGCAATGAAACCATTGATCTTTTACGATTGAAAATCAAAATAACACCTCTTATTGGAAAACCCTGTATATTTGTCGCCTGCCGGTTTCACTGGCCCCTAAACTATATGTTATCAACAGTCATTAATATATGGTATTGAGTTCAAGAGAATGTTTTGTGAAACTACTTTTCTTAACTTACCTTTGATTAAACTATTTCAGAAAGCTGCTTCTTCTTACTTTATTAGGTTCTCTCAGATACTTCGCACAACGCACATGAGCCGTTCTAAACTAGCAAATGCATAATTAAGCAGTCAGAAGGGAATAATAAAGTATATGATCAAGTGATGTTAATTATAATTTCAGGCTTTCATCAATGACTTCTTGCATTACAACCGTCGTGGACCAACTGTAATAGGACATGTCACAAGTTTTAATTACAATTTACCTTTTAGTAAATCAATCACTTTAAATCTTATCTACGCGGATAATATATTGTTTCCGCATTGGTGATCGCAATAGTTTTCGATCGGAGTTATTAGGAAAATGTTTTCTTTTCAGCTCGCGTGTTGTGGGCCTATAATGGCGGACACAAGCACCGACCAGTAGCAATTCCGGATAGTTAATGGGGGAGCGGCGTTCGTTCCTCAATTGAGAATGGATCTCTTCAAAGATAATAGAATATAAGAGTATCTTTGGATCGCATTGTGTAACCCATTTGAGGTAAATGTTCAGCTTTATTCAGGATGCCTTTGTGGAGTGGGTTCGTACGTCCTAAACCCCCTGTAGACAACTCAATTTAGTTGGTTCAACCGTTGTGTATCAGCCGTTGAGTGTTACGTACAAACGAAACGATTGCTGGTTTGGGGAAAAAAAAAACAAAAAATTGTGATCGCTCTTGTGGCATAGTTAACTATTGACATGAAATGAAAAAATACAAAGTGGGCAAAAAAGTGGCACAAGGAACGAAAGAAAACAGTAAGAAGCTACTACCAGAGTACATCTTGCTTTCAGTATCCTACAAGTAAGTTAAATCCTCATATAATCGTCATAACTTCACGATCATTAGTCATACCTGTCATTTTATTTATTATTCAAACAACTACGCACGACAGTTCCCTAGACACACTGAGTAAAGTTGGTTCAACCGCTCAATGACGTTACAGAGGATTCAACTTGGTTAGCGGTTGGTGGTTGGATGCTTTGACGGTGCAACCGTTCAACTTGATGGCCACACTCCCTTTTGCATACAAAGAATAATAATATTTGAAGGATTGTATGGCGCAGTTTTTGTGCAAAATCACCTTAATTATTTTTTTGTACAGGAATAAATTTAGTATATAATAATGAAATAGAATTTTAGCAATGATAATAAATTCGAAATGCTTTTAAATAGTACAAAGCATCAACTTTAGAACTTTACGTTCAACTCAACCAGATTGATTCAATCGCTCAACCAAATTGGATGGTCTGTAGTGCCCATTATTAATGGCTCACATACGTTGTGTATCTGGACGAAGCTATTGATACTAATTTAACAAAATAAATTCAAAGGATTCTATCACGAACGCGATGGAAATAGCTCGTTGTAAGGTATTTTCGTGAAGATCCTGTTCACGTACCCAGTTCCTATCTTCTCCCATGTCAGTTCGACAATCGGCAGCAGCTCTCTGTAGATCACCCGCCAGTAGTTGTTGGAGAAGTCATAGGCGATTTTATCTGCATGGCAACAACAAAAATAAATGAAAATTTAATGTAATAAATAGCACTCAATTATCATCACCAAATCTATCCATGTTTAATGTGTAAAATATTTACGTACTTAGATCAGGGTTATTTCCGAACACATTGGGGATGTGAACTTTCATATTTCCAACTTCAGGTCTCATAAAGAACTTGACAATCTTCATGTAAGTTTTTCCCTTCCTGACTTCTGGTTTTCCGGTTAGTTTCCACGTCCAAACGACGTCAGCTGAAAATAAAATTATTTTATACACGATATCTAGTACCTAACAACAACTTATGTGCCAGCTACTTTTATGAAATACTCCGATACGAAAACAAACGCTGAACTAGTTATTGCGGAACGAATTTCTGATGATGAAAATACAAAATTTATCTATTACACATGGTCGACACAAAAAATGCTACACACCTAACAGACACTTTGCGTGTCACGTTCGTGAGAAAATGTTTTGCAAATAAAACTATTCGTTCATTGACTGAGAGAACTGAGTGATAATTACTGATAATCAATTGGCAAACATTATGAACACGATATAAAGACATCTGGATAATCAATACAATAAGATAAAAACTACCACAGGCTGCCTCAAAATAGGAAACCCTGGTCAGAAGTGAGAAAGACACAGGAAAACTGTGACATTATTCTTCTCGTAGAAATTTATTTATTTTCGGGAATTCGGGACTTCGGGAATTTAGTTAGTATAGCCAAAATCAATACAATTATGGATTTCCTCCTTGTGACCGTACCTCTAATAAGACAACATTTTTTTTATTTATTTGTAAACTTAAAATTGTTTGTGGGGAGTCTGTGGCGAGCGAAATGCTGAAATAGGCCAAGCGTCGAGAATACAGCGCGCCTATAGCGTAGTCTGTCATAGGCTTTATGGAGTTTTGTTCTTTATTTTTTATCTTTGGTAATATATTTATACAATATATAACCAGAGATGTGTTTTATTTCAAATAAATCCATTTCAAATGGAAATGCAAAATGCAAAATGGGTATTTTCCATTTTGCATTTTAAATGCTTTTCTAAAAACCATTTTGCATTTTAAATGCTTTTCTCAATGCATTTTCCATTTTAAATGCTTTTTTGCAACATTCTTCCTACTATCTCCACTCATATTTTTTTCATAAGCCCCAAATATCAGTCGGTCCTCAACCTCGCTAGGAGAGATAATTTACATTTGTCAAGTTGCTCCCTGGTAGGATCCCTGGCAATTGAGTGATACCATTACAAAAAATACTGATTCAAATAGGTACTGAACATGGGGCCATGACGCTGCCCGTTCTCACTTCCATTTTAAAAACGGAGGCGGGTCCCGTTTTAAAAACGGATGCCCTAGCGGCTGTAGTGGATGTATGGAGCTGTTCACACTTGTCCGACACGATTTTAAAACAGATCCGACATTTTTTGTCGGATGGATCACCAGCGCAGCGCGTCCGTTTTAAAATCGTGTCGGAACTCGCTCGCTCAGGGCCCGTTCCCACTTCCGTTTTCAAATCGGAGGCGGGTCCCGTTTTAAAAACGGATGGCCAATGGCCCTGTTCACACTACCGTTTTAAAAACGGACCATACTCTACGAAAAAAAATAATTGTCGATTCAACAAAAACATGTTATTTGCTCATTCTTCAGTAATGGTGCGCAATGAACGACGATGAAGCTCTTGTTGTCATGTTGTACTTATTAAAAAGAAGGAAAAAAGTGAAAAGAAAATTTTGGGTACACCCAATCATAGCCGAATGATTTTCTGTAGGAATTTTCCAAGTATTAATTAGTGAGTTGAGAAGTGATGAACTAAAGTTCTTTAATTATTTTAGAATAATAATGATTGGATTATTTATATAGCGCCATTTTCACCATGAAAAATCACCTCAAGGGCGCTTAATGGCTTAAGAGAATGTCTATCACTTCCTTTAACCATCTACTGGAATGAGTTTCAGAGAGCTTAACATATCAAAATACAAAATTGAGAAAGTGCATTTGTCCTGAAGAAAGGCTATCGATATTTTAAAGTAAGAAAACAATAAACACTCAAATATTTTTTATTATGTGTTTATTAAACTAATACGCTCTTCCGTGCATCTCATTAAAGCTTTAAAATTTAAAAAAAGTAAACTTAAAAAAATAAAAATAAAAATTTTGATGTACTTACAAAAGTTGTTTTGTTTTTATTTAGTTAAAGATAAAATATTACCATACTCTTTCTTCGACCAGTGGTATTAAATTTTCGGGATTTATTTCCTTATCCATTATTGTAGTTTTGATTTATTTACTTAACAAAATAACCAAATACAAGCACGCAGCGTGCCTGCTTCCTTGCGACAGGGAGCGGGCGGGGAGGGGTCGGGGTTTGGCGGGGACTCTGCCGGAACGACTGGACGACAAGTGTGAACAGCTCCATACAACACTATGAGCGAGCGTGTTCCGACACGATTTGAAAACGGACGCGCTGCGTAGGCGAGCCATCCGACAAAAAATGTCGGATCCGTTTTCAAATCGTGTCGGACAAGTGTGAACAGCTCCATACATCCACTACAGCCACTAGGGCATCCGTTTTTAAAACGGGACCCGCCTCCGATTTGAAAACGGAAGTGGGAACGGGCCCTGAAGTTTTGTATGGAGCTGTTCACAACTTGTCGTCTAGTCGTTCCGGCAGAGTCCCCGCCACATCCCGACCCCTCTCCGCCCGCCCCTAGTCGCAAGGAAGCAGGCACGCTGCGTGGTTGTATTTGGTTATTTTTTTAAGTAAATAAATCAAAACTACAATAATGGATAAGGAAATAAATCCCAAAAATTTAATACCACTGGTCGAAGAAAGAGTTGTTACAATATTTTATTTTAACTAAATAAAAACCAAACACTTGTACACAACGTTTTTAGATTAAAATTATCAAATTGTTTCAAAATTTATTTTTTTAATTTTTTAAAGTTTTCTTTTTTTTAAATTTTAAAGCTTAAATTAGATGCACGATGCACGGAAGAGCGTAATTAGTTCAATAAACACATAATAGAAAATATTTGAGTTGTTATTGTTTTCTTACTTTAAAATATCGATAGCCTTTCTTCAGGACAAATGCACTCTCTCAATTTTGTATTTTAAAATGTTAAGCTCTCTGAAACTCGTTCTAGTAGATGGTTAAAGGAAGTGATAGACATTTTTAAGCCACTAAGTGCCCTTGAGGTGATGTTTTCACGGTGAAAACATGTGATGGTTAAAGGAAGTGATAGACATTTTAAAATAATTAAAGAACTTTAGTTCATCACTTCTCAACTCACCAATTAACACTTGGAAAATTCCTATAGAAAATCTTTATATAACTTACTGATACGACTGTATATAACTTACTGATACTACCCCGTAGTAAGCGTTCAAAGATGGTTTGAAAGGGAGATATGTAAATACGAATGTAAGAGTGAGCGCGCTAATATTAAAAAAACATTAACAATTAAGGGGAAATGGTGAAATTTTTTAATAAAACACGACTGGTTTGAAATAAAGCAAAAATTTCTCGACAAATGCTTCAGTAGCATTTAAAGATACACTGTGAAGAATCATGCATAAAACACAGTAAATAACGGAACAAAACGTGTTTTTAATAATTTTCGGAGCTTACTTTGCGATTTTTTTCTATAGAGGGAAATGCATATAATTAACGTTTTCCAATAAGATGTGTTATTTTGATATTCAAAGAAACTTTTCCTGTAAAAGATCAATGGTTTCGTTGCTTGTGTGGCACGTAGCGCCGTCTTGTTAAAGCAAACGTTGTCCAAATCAATACCATCCAATTCCGGCCATAAAAAATCATTAATCATCTCTCGATAGCGCAATCCATTCACAGTAACTGTTGCTCCAGCCTCATTTTAGAAAAAGTAAGGTCCAATGACTCCGCCGGACCATAAACCGCACCAAACAGTCACACGTTCAGGATAGAGAGGCTTTTCAACAATAACTCTTGGGTTTTCCAAAACCCAGATGCGGCAATTTTGCTTGTTGACGAAGCCACCGAGGTGGAAATGGGCCTCATCACTCAAGATGATTTTTCGATGGAATTCTAATAATTAATAATAGTGAATTTTAATAATTTCAATGCATTGTTGAAGCGTTTATCGTTCCATTTCTATAAATGGCGTTGTTTCTACTTGTCAAATGTTAAAAAATGACAGCTTCAAAAGTAACATCTACCGAAATTAGCGGGCTATTCAAAATAACACCTCTTATTGGAAAACCATGTATATACATTATCTTCCAAAATAACATTATTTTTTTTAGGAACTTAAAGAGTTAAAGAGAAACTTGTTATAAATCGGTGGAAATTGGGAATGCGGGGGCTTTAGTCACAATTACGTACACAGTTAGGTTAAATCGAAACGAATTGTGTGTAAATTACTAAACACCACTCATTATATTCGAATATCGGCTTATACATAAATGTAGATTATGAAATTAGTGGGAATTTGATTACTTACACATAGTATTATTGAAGTATCCTTTGGCAGTGAAGACCAGAGCATTCAGTCTCCCCTCTCCTTTCAAATTACCTTCGACGAATATTTGTTTGTTGCTCATATCAATTTCCAGTTCAAATGAGTCATCTTGGATGTTTGACCTGAAGTTTCAACACATTTTATAATTCAACTAGTCGATTAGATTTCTGATGTTGTACTGTGAATTTGCGTCTCGCAATAATATCGTTATTACATACAAGGTGTCTGGAGTTAAAGTGCACAAACATCGGAAGTATAGTTTAGTATGATAGTTTAAAGTAAAAAAGATTAATAACCCTTTCTAAATTTAAACGTTTTAAGGTAGTTTTCAAGTAAAAAAAATTGAATTGTTTGTATGAAAAAAAACTCTGTATAATCTACAATAATAATTGAGACAATAAAATTATCAACATTAACTCATGAATTTGATTGAACCTATTCACAATGAATAGAATTTAATAACACAATTGCTATATATAGTTTAAGACAGATTCCAATCTAAGGATACCTGTATTTTAATTAAGTTTATAATCAGTATTAAGTTCATATTCACCTGACAGCGTGAACTTTAGCTTTGCTCAGTCCATGCGCTTTTATGTTGTTTAAAATGGCTTTCCCTCCGATCTGAAAACCAATATTGAAGAAATGTGTTAAGTTAACAAACAAAAAATATTTCAAGTTTCTCAATTTTTTATGCTCGTTAAACAAAAAACTAGAAATAAAGTACATTGATCAATTTCAATTAACTCTATCATCTGCGCTATAAATCTTCGTGAAGGAAATACTGGACTAAAGAGGTTTTTAATTGTAGCGTTCTTGTTTCTGCATTGCCGAGTGCATTCCAGGGTCATAAATAAGTACATTTCAGAATGTAAGGCAATGTCCTTACAAATGCGCCGACCCAACTACATTTATAAAGATCGGTGTGATTTATCTTTTTTTTCTGTACTTAACAATGATATTAAATCAAAATTTAACACCATAATTTAATTTACAGATTCCATGTCACGCGTAACATTATATATTCAAATAAAATTTTGACTTCCATGGGCTCAATTCCATGGAACACAATTTTCTTGAAGACTGTGACAGACCACACTTAAATGTGCTATACTATTGTGGCTTGGCCTGTTTCAGCATATCGCTCGCCATAATTCCCATTGGGATTGTATGGCGAGCGATATGCTGAAATAGGCCAAGCCATGATGTGTATAACGTAATCTGTCAGTCCCCAGAATATTTAAAAGCACGTATATATTATTTTGTATAACTATAAAAACATTTTTAATCACTAAAAAAGGTTTTGTTTACAAATATTCGTATCACTATAAGAATGTTAGTTTATTGGTACTGCATTGCTACATTTCGTGTTTATTGGCACTTCATTGCTACATTTAGTGATTATTGGCACTACATTGCTAAATTTTGTGTTTAATGGCACTACATTGCTACATTTCGTGTTTATTGCACTACTTTGCAACAATTCGTGTTTATTGGCACTACCTTGCTACATTTCATGTTTATTTGGCACTATATTGCCTCATTTAGTGTTTATTGCTACATTTCATGTATATTGCACGACATAGCAACAATTCGTGTTTATTGGAACTACCTTGCTATATTCCATGTTTATTGGCACTATATTGCCTCATTTAGTGTTTATTGGCAATACATTGCTACATTTCGTGTATATTGCAACACATTGCTACATTTTAGTGTTGATTGGCACTACATTGCTACATTTCGTGTATGCGACATTTTTTAAATGTTCTGGGGAAATCATACTTCTTCTACAAGGTTCTACAAGATTTTAACTCTTTTGGGCTCTTTCACACCTCATACGTCAAACTTCACACCTCATCTCATTTGGAGTGGGACACCTCAAAACAGTATTTGAGTAACCCATATAAGCTCATTCTGTCATATCCAACACCATGTCTGGCAGATGAATATCAGATCCATGTTACTGACCGGTTAGCGGCTAAGTTAACAAAAGGCGTCGTGGGTGGAATTCTTCTCTCCATCATAACACAAGCAACATTTCCGCTTATTATGATGTCGTTAGGAGTTTTTGAAGTATTATTATTATGTTATTCGTAATCAAGGAATGTTTATCTTACTTTAAAATAAATATATTAATAACATTTATGTGCTCCGTCAGCCAGTGACCGGTGACCTCGAACATTATTCATTTCTCGTGTTCAGGAACGTAAGAAAATTTGTCAGTTAGTAATAGTTCCATGAAATTTAAATATAGCAGGTACGTCTGTAATTTAGTCAATATTTAGGCCAGATTGTTACTGTTGGGAAGTAAGAGCTTCATAAATGCACGCACAGATGGCAGTGCATAGAGCTTGCGTGGAAGTCCGCAAGATGGAGCCAGTGGCCAGTAGTCGCCAGGGCCAGTGGGAAGGCTCTCAGAGAAACTTACTGTTTCAGATTCCAATTAGCAAGTTTCTTGTTAGGTCGACTATCGAGTCACCATTATATTATGCGGAGTAATAATAAATCCCTTATTAATCTAAAAGAACTTATTATTCAAGAACTCCTTCCAAGACGAGTTGGAGACCTGCTTGTACGAACACAACAGTTGCAAACACTAACCCGCCTGGAACGACCTTCACAAAGCAGTGGATTGAGTATGGCTGATAAAAAATGAAATATTCGTCGACATTATCCAATACTAAATGTAGCCATGTTATTAGGTAGATTTCTATTTTTAATTTATTTAAAGAACACATCGAACGTTAATAAAACATTAGATGACACAATATTATGTAAATTCATGGACAATTTGACCCGCATAAATTAATATTAGCTTAATGGTAAATTATGCCGTTCAACATGTTACGTGTTACCTTGGGTTAATTATTCGAGTATTGCAAATATAGGTAACTTTGATAAACTGCATAAATACACAATATATTAAAATGTTTCGATTTCAATGTTTTTATAAAATCTGTGTGAAATGAAATGAACTATTTAGGTAGGTATATTATTCCCTTTCTGTGGTCAATTATTTACCAACAATAACGATTTAAAAAATATTGTTGGTAAGTTTCAGGTTTTGCAAAAAGTATTTCAACGAGCGGTCAAGGTACGTTATATAGCCTTTTTATAAAAATGTTAATAAACCAGTTCCTGATGAAGATATTTCAATTCTGTCTTGTTACGAAAATAAAAAGTTTCAATTTTCAATTAGAAAATTTAGAAAATTTATGTATTTCTATTAGAATTCGAATAAAATAACTTTGTTTTTAATTTCACTTTATTGCATGCTAGCTGACGTGTAGCCGGCGTTGTTGGGGATTATCCTTAGGAGATATACATAGACATATGAATATTAGTAGACCTGCCCTAAGTGATTAAAAGCGTATTATCCCCACTCCCCATACCGGTTCCATTGGAGCCGGCTGTGCTTGCGTGTGGCCTCAAGTGAAATTTGAAAACGTGACGTCATCATTCTTGTGCGAACTATGGTCGAGGCATCATCGGTTCATTTTACGAAATAACACGGCAAAATGTTGACTTGTACTATGAAAACTTGTAAAAATAGATGTGAAAAAGAGAATAAACCCAATTGTCGTATTACATTCCATATATAAGCATTATTTTACTTTATTTTAAGCATATTCACATCGTATAATATGAATCAGTTGTTACTATCACATCGAGAAACGTCTGGACGCGAAACACAAAGCTGGTTGGTTGCTGGGAAGTAAATTATGAACATTTATAAAAGTGTCTTAACTAAATACTTAAACGAAATATTCGACTCTGAAAAGAGAACCGAATTTTTTTGCCGAATTTGGACTTCGCAAATTTGTTCATAACGTGGCGAGTAATTTGCACTCCCATGTAAAAATGTCTATTCATTCAAAAGCAGATTTTACTTTTAAGAAGTAAATGGTGATATTATAATGCGAGATGCCTATTTACTATCAGATTGATTTATTGACGAATCACAGTCAGCTTCACCCCCTTCGTTCTTCAACAGTTGATTTTACCCCTCGCCATTATCTTCTCGTCTATTAATTCCTATGTCTGTGGAGATAGACATATACCATTATGGATTTTTCTGTAGGACTTTTCATGATAAACAAATTCATAGTACATTATTTTGACGTATCTCATAAGGTTTAGCCAGCGTTAGCAATATAAGCACCCGATTTTTTTTTACTTCTTGTTTACAAAACATCGACTTTTTCTACTTTCTATAAACACAACATGCATGTTTTATATAAATAAACTTTCCGGAATAAATTCTCTAAATGATAGTAAAACTTTATCAAAATCCATTGCGTAGCTTAGAAGAACTACGCGCACAAACAGACAGATGCGGATAGCGACTTTGTTTTATACCATTTAGAGATATATTTTCAATTTATAAAACAACCGGTCACTTTAAACTTCATCAGGGTTATATAAAAACATATTGTGTATTTATAGGTAAGATAGAAGAAGGAGAGAGAACATTTATTTTGATGGGGGTGAGGGGGAGGAGGCATTCGATAGCTACAAGCTTAAAGCCTTAGACACATTACGCTATATTAAGCGCGCATAAATTGGGCGTGGCATGTGCGTATTATACTACGCACACACACTACGACATACTACGCTATAATCTTCCTTAGGAGAGGGGGCACCAATAATTAATACACCTTTGAAAACCTTTTTATTATTGATTAGTAAAAAATGTTCTTAACTGTCGGTTTTCCAAATAAATTAGAAAAAAATAATTAAAGCATTGACGACTATAATAACATCAACTCTTTCAAGAAAATATAAAACAGACACGCAGAAAAAAAAGGTAAAGGTTGGAACTGGGACTCGAATTCAGATTCTCTCCAGTCCCGGTTTTAACCAGATTACGATTATTATGGCTATAAATTTGTTAATTTTTCGTTTTGTATATAATTTGGTTTTGTATAATTTTTTAAATTCATATTCCTTTCTCACAAAATTAAATAACTTTTTCCATATTATTCTGTCTCAGTTAAAGTCACAAGGAGGAATCCATAATTGGTTATTTTACTATATAATACGTATGTACAAACTGATTAAATGTAAACTGTCGATTTCCCGAAAATGAAAAAATAAATAAATAAATTACCAATAATTTGAAGCGATTCTAAATAAAATTCGAGCCCCAGTTGCGACTGTTACCTTTTTTATTTTCTGTGACTATCTATTTCATATATTCACTGAGAGTTAGTTGATATTATCATCGTCAATGATTAAATAATATAATGTACCTATGAGTATTTGTTGTTGCATTTTGTCTTCCACATCCCTTTAGCTAGGAAGGTAGAAAGGCTCCATGTATCAGTGAATGGATTAGGTACCTGATTCTGTTTGTATTCGATGACCATTTCCTTTTCAAGGTAGGGGTCCAGAGATCGCAGCTTGAGCGCTGGCAGTCCTTGGGCGAGGCCCTTAATGGCGGACTGGATGTTCACCTTCAGGCACTCGTCCAGCTCGGGGTCTTCCCGGTCGCATAGCTTCAGGAGTCCGGCTGGGGAAACCACAAATTACATACATAACTACATGAGTTATACAAAATAATACATTTTACATGCTACCTGAAAACCTAGTAGTAAGAGTAAAAAGCAGTTACTGTGTGGTTAAAAAAGTAGAAAAACTATTGCAAGGAATATACATATTTTATAGGATAAATACTAGTAGCACGGCTAATGCATGATGGTTTGAATATCATTAACGGATTGGTTTATTGGTTAGTAAAGGGAAACAGAATTAGAAGAACAAAATTATATGATTAGCCGGAACGTTGTAAGATGAGGTTCCGCACTTGGAACCCGGAATTCCGCAATGGTTGCTGATTATGAAAGCAAGAATTATTATTTGTATTTCCGTATTGGTGAATCAAAAACAGAATAACAGAATATACGAGTAGCTCAATCTGTAAACAAAATCATTCAAGCCCTCACCACTGTATTATTATTTCTATTTAATCCTGACAATCGTCGAGCCTTTTCCAAAGTAGCTACGTTTGTGTCCGTCAAGAAGTCAGCGGGATTTGAACATTAGCTTCACTCCATTAGGGCCTATATAATCTTTAGTGATGCTGTGCGAAGAGTCTTTTAAGAAAAATAAGGAGAGCAGGTTCTGGGAAGGAAAAGGGTGTGTCGAATGGGTTGGAATCTAGGAATCAGTGTCCAGATGTGACAGACGTATGAATCCATCATTCCCAGTGACGTGCAAGGCGATGGGTCGAGAGAATGGGCAGAAACATCCGCCACTAAAACCTGAAAAAAGCTCACCACATAATCCCGGGAAACCCTGTTAAGTCAACAAACGTAGTGAAACATTTGTGGTGACCTGTAACAGAGGTAATGGATATCCAACGAACGGTTCTCAGCCTCCCAAAATGTATCTAATTGCTACTGAATGTATTTATTTTCCAGAATACTTTGGATACAGTGGAGTAAAAATGAATAGATATTATCAGTTTAAAATATCCAGATGTTTGTTTCCATGGCAGGCTCTATATATATATCCTAATTTTGTATTGCCCATGAAGCCATGAAGCTTTGAAAATCAACCAATGAACATATATTATTTCGTGGCTCCAGTAGTGATATTAACAATAAACACTATACAAGACCACATTATAAAAGTCTATTGTTTCGACTAGACTCCATATCTAGAAGGCAATAAAGATATTTTAACCTATATCAGTTAAAAATATATATAATCCCTATCCATTATTAATAATAAATTCAATTTCAATATTTACATAAAACCTACCTTGACGGACTGAGTAATTCATAGTACTTCAAACCATTCGATTTGCCATAAACACCTACCTTCCAATATATGGTCCATAGACTTGTTACTGTCCTTCTATCTAACACTAACTTTATTGAAGAACTCTCTATAGTCAAATCTACCGCAATAAATATCGGATATGCCCATACCTTAATTGATCGAATCCTAGCAAAAAAACTACGATTCAAATCAACGAATAAATTCCTGTATATCCAACACCAGAGTTAATAAAAATCACGGTTGGCGTAGAATTTTATTCATTAACTAGCTGTACCCCGCCACTCGTTGCCGTGGCTATGCAGGTAGAGAAACAATAGCGCGTGTAGCTGTTACGTGCAACAGATGGCGCTTTTCAAAAAAAAAAGTTTTTCTTGTTACAGGTGACATCTATGTAATATAGGTATATACATTGATGTATTATACTAGATTAGCCCTGTCTAGTTAAATTCATTTTAAAAATAACGCCACGTAGCGTACGTCACAAATATGGAGATGAACTTAACAACCTAACTCTGTTTAAACTCCTTGTACAAGCGTTCAAACTCGTAAGCGAAACCACGGAGAATTTGTTGTCAGAGGTGTTGCAATATGGACATAATTCAAATTTAAATATTTGGAACTGGGTTATTTTTGTGATTGAAAAAATGAACTTGCCCAGCATAGCTGAGAAGCAAAATAGTTTACTCTTTACCAACAAAAGGTAAAACGCAATGCACAGTGCCCATTTCGCATAACGGCACAATGCGTGGGCCTTTTCATAAATGTGCACGTGAACCAAACCAAAATTGTGTTGGGGTTATTTTTAAATGAATATGCCGTGTCTAGTCTAATTTAGTCTATGGGTATATAATATTGTATTCAAATGCAACGGCGTTGTGTCAAAACATTAAACAATCGATGTAGAACTTTCGGAGATTTAAGATTTTGAACTAACGAACATTAAAATTTTTATTTATATAGATAATTTTTCATTCTCTTGTGTTTCAAAATTCCAAAATAAATTAAAGCTGCTTCCTTTATCAATAATAACCTAGACAAACTGTTGATCAATTCAAAGGATAAATAAATTAATATAAGCCATTCTGACATCTACAAACATAAATGAAATGATTGCTGGCATTTTACATACGTTTTTAGGTAAAACTGCAGGAAATGTTCAAACGAGGGTGGTTGAACAATTGAGGTGCCTAAATAGTGTAGGTTTTTCAGAATTCGCAACACACATAATAACTAAAGATCATTATTTTAATAAATCCTCGGGTATATATGTGCTGCACAGAAATGGGATAGGCTTGCATTCGAACAATCTAGAAGCTCTGGAAATAAATAAAAAAATCACTAAAAATAAATACAACCAATTTACTAAATAAACTATTAGACTTTTCAAATAACCCCATTTTAAAATATTCCCCTCCCCTCCGCCTACTTTTACACCCCTCCCCTCCACCAAAGTTCCCCCCTCTTCTATCTTACATATAAATACACTTATTATATTGTAAAATGTTTTTTATAACCCTGATGAATGCTCAGGGTGAACTGAAACCGGTTGTTTTATATATTAAAAAGGTAGGTATTCAATAAAGTGGTATTATAAACAAAGTTATTTTATAATAATTATGTTTGCTGCATGCAAAAATTTAAAAAATATGAATTAACAAATAAAAAACAGCTAACGGATAAAGATTTTCTCTATTGATATTGTTTACAAATACATTAGTATCCATTGATTGTATGCATGTAATTGTATAAATATGCCCATGCGTGAGTATAAGTATGTTGTGTGCATTTGAATGTGTGTATGCCTACGAGTATGTTGACTTCGTTATATTTATCTGTCTACGTATTTTATGTCTTTGTATTGTGGTCACTAAACATTTTATTCTTCTGTATCTATTTTCTATATTTAAGCATCTCGTTATACATGTGATTTTGTTTTATAATTAATATTATGAACATGACCTGCTGACAAACTGCTTTGGCAGTTAAGTGGATGTTTATATTGAAAAAGAAAAAATATATGCTATATTTTAAGAAACAGGGTTTTTACGTGTTGTGTGAGTTGAACCATGATGTACGTATATATAATGAACATGAACATTACGAAAATACGTAATTATTTCAGCAATTAAACAAAACATATCTACTTCCTTTACTGACCATTTCCTTGAACAACAACGTAAACTTAACGTTTTATGTTAATGTGAACGTTAACTTTTTATTCTCTGTGTCCTGTTCTGTTTCGTGGTTCGTTTATATTATCTTCTTCAATGATATATTACATTGATGGGTATAACCTTCAAATGTTAAAGAAACTTTGAAGTATATTAATTTACTTAAACATGTTTAAATAAGTTATTCCCAATTTTGTCGGAAAATTTCTCCTTCACCTTTTTTTAAAATTTATTTTTTGTTAAAATGTTTGAACGAAGAGAGTGAAACAATAAATAAGCATATTTATCATAAAATGTTGAGGATATTTAAAAAAAAAAAGAATATTTCTTTTCATTGTATATTTGTAAGGCCGTCGTCCCACGGGTCGATAAGGAATCGACATAAACTGAGTGCTGCATAGATGCAGGAAATGTTCTGAAATGTCACTGCACACGGAAGATGTCAAATAATAATTTTGTAGCTTATAGCCCAGTTAGTTCCTCACGAACACGATACGATCTACGATGTTTCCAATATAAATCTGATGTTCATAATATGCAAAGTCACAAGTTAGGTAGGTAGGTACTCTGCATTGCAGCAATGCCATAGAATGAACGATGCAACATGAAAAGGAAAGTGGCAATCTCTCCATAACCAGACTGCTCAATAAAATGCATGTATGGAGTAATAACATCTGTGAATTATACACATAACATTTTCTTCTGGTACGGATTTAACCATTCCATTACTTACTCCGATATTATGTACTTTAAAAATTCAAAATATTTATTTCACTCTTACTAATAAAAAAATACTTCCCAACCGTTAAACGGTGTTTTAGATACACATTGAATAGTGACTGTATAATTTCTGCTTCGAATTATTACTAATAAAAAAATATTTAGCTGTGCTGCAAAAATGCGTTTTGTCAGACTAAGCGTGAATTTCCAGGCAAAATGTCACATATTTTTAACGTTTTCACATACAAGGTCGTTAATCAAACGAATAAAAATTTCACCACTCATATTAGTAAGACTTTTAAAGTATTTATTTTTACAGTAAATTAGTGAGTGGGAAATATTACATCCATCAAGTAATCAAAACAAAATTCACCGATGAATACGGCTATCAGTGCTAAAAGCAACACATAACACAAAGATTTATTTCCCTTTTCGGGAATTTATTTGTAAGAATTATTAATATTTTGTCAACGCACGACTCAGGACCCTATTACCTAGACTGTTCTAGACCTATTAGTCCAAGCGATGACCGTAAAAATCCCATCCCATAGGCCACATGAACCAAATTAGTACTGGGCTTTAACCCCAAATAAGATTAGTTAAAAAAACGCATTCATCTAGATTTCGGCCCGGGAGGAGTCCTGGAAAGCGACGACTTCCGGTGTCATTTTTGGGATGAAAATATCCGACGTGCCACATTACCAAAACTAACGGCAAAAGTTGATTGCAAATTTGAAAAAAAAAATCGTTCGGCCAACTTTTGTGTGGGGAGAAGTACCTAACAAATGACATTGTAGGTATCCTCCAGATGCGGCAAAATATCTCATCGGCCACACGAAGGAAATCGATGGCGGAATTTAGATAAAAACTCTGTGTTTACGAATATGTCGTTCGGCCGAAATTCGGCCGAGGAGAACCTTGTGGTCTACGCGATTATTCGAGCGAAAAATACCTTTCTTCTAGCGACATTTTTAAATTACCCGCGTAGACCACAAGGTTCTCCTTAATATAATTTTGGCCGAACGATATATTCGTAAACAGGGAATTTTTATCCGAATTCTGATATCGGTTTCATTCTTGTGGCCGATGAGATATTTTGCTGCCTCTGGAGGTTACCTATAATGTCATTTTTAGGTACTTTTCCTGCGCAGCGGCCCGAGTGGCTCTAATTATTGTTATGTATGCTCATTCTGAGGTGGTATAAAAATAATTTATGCCCTGTTATAAATGATTGTAGTATTTATTTATTTGATGTATCGCTCATGTAATTCAAAAGAAACGTAACTGCATGCACCATTTAGCGTTTCGAGAGAACGGTGTGTAAGACTATTTAACGAATCAAACAACCCTCCACACAGCATCCCCAAAGATGACATAGGCCCTGAGGGAAATTATTTTCTTCAGGGCCTCCTGTGTGGAGTTAATATTAAAATAAAAAAAAAACGCAATATATAGATGTTTTTTTCTGTAATCAATATAAAATAGTTGTTTTAATGAAAATTTTATTAAAAATACGTGTTACATTAAAATAAATGAAATTTGTAATAATGGCATAGAAACATATCTAACAATAACAGTAAAGGTAGATAAATAGGAGATGTGGTCTTTTTAGACAACAATGTTGGTGAATTCGCGGATATTTCTGCATTTTTATATCAAAATCGCGATTATAGAACATGTGGTTCTTTTAACTTACATGAACGAAATACTAACTGGTAGAGAAAGGATGAAAGTAGACTGAATACTGTAGAAATGAGATCCCTGAGTATGTGTGGTAAAACCATGTAGAATCGTGTGAGAAATGTGGAGATCCACAAAGAGTGTAAGGCTGATGCAAGCGTAATAAGTAAGATAGAGAAAGGGACGCTTAGATGGTTTGGGCATGTAGAGCGAATAAGCGAAGAAAGGAGTGTAAGGAGAATATACGATACAAATGCGAATGGTAGCAGAAGTCGGGGACTCACGAGGAAGACATGGAACGACCAATTGAATCAGATACTTGAGTCGGGCCATGTCAAAAGTCAGAATAATAGAAAACAATGTATGAGACGACGTATGAATGTGAATGAGGCAAGGAGTGTGTGCCAAGACCGAGTTGTTTGGCGGTCGGTCCTCTCTGCCTAAACGGCGTGATGGTTAGTTCGTTACGAGTGGTTAGTTATATTATTGAGTAGCTGTATTTATGAATATTGAGGTAGGCATACTCTCCTGCAAGACTTTCTGACCTTGTTAAGGTTCTGAAGTGCATAGCTTAATCTGTAATCATTTAATATAATGAGATTCTCAATGCACTTATAAAATAACTCATGATTATTAATTTATAAGGAATTCATGTCAAGGCACAGTAATGTTTAATCCAAGTTTACTCATGTTAACATCGAAGAGAACTTGTCAATACTGAAGCTTTTTTCATAGGTAATAACAATAATTATTAAATTATAATCACGGCCGATGTGTGATGATGGTCACTGTAATGCTGTCCGAAACGTTAGCTAAAGAAGGAGGTAGCGCAACACGGCATAATACCCCAAAAATAAATCACTATAATACTTATGACCGAGACAATCTCAAATCATATCTATAATTAAGTACGTTTATTTTCGGCTTAACGCCCCAAGAATATTATATATTTATTTTGACGGTTGATGCATAACATTATAACGATAAAATTTGTTATAAGAATGATTGGTCGTAAAATGAACGCATATAAATAGCGTGTTTATGTCCAAACGAGAATAACAATAATATTGAATTAAGTTTTACATAAATAATACGTCATTTTTACATAATGCATACAAATTAATATTCTTATTATAATACATGAAATTAGCGCTTTCCTCAATATTCGTTTAAAAAATTCAATTATGACCATATAATTTTTTTTTTTTTTTTTGTAATTATTTTTTTATTTTTAATAGTTGTTTACATGGTACATAATTCATTTTACATCTTGGGTTTTTTTACTACTCTTCCATTGAAAGCATTTGCTTGTGTATGGAAGGGGAGTGTACATAATATTATCAACAATTATACATCTGGCTCACACAATTGAATAATTTCAAAAAACTGGCCGCAAAAGTGAATCAATTTAATTACTTTTCCAAATACCTATATATAGAAGGATCACGAAATGATAAACTTTTATAGTTGTTTTATTTTAGATTTTACAACAGCATAAAAAATTCTTTCGAAAACAATTCTTTTGCACCCCATTCAACAATTTTATTTACTTATTGTCATTGTCATATTACCTTGTCATTTAAGGGCGTAATTTTTAGGTATAAATTGAGCAGCATAGGTAACTTAGAGTGAACAATATTATCGCTAAAAACATGTATTCATATAGATCAACAAACGCTGATTCTTAATATACAAGTGTTACTACGTGTAATTATACGTAGAATTCATCAATTGTCATTTGAAAACGATTAAAACCTCAAGAGTCTTAAACGCCCTGTGATTGGCCGTGCACGTTGCGCTGCGTAGACTCGCACCTCACCACTGCGGTATACAAATTATTTCAAAATAATTAATATTTTTCGGAAACCTTGTAAAATATTTAAATTGGGTTTTGTTGATTTCATACCAACCCAAGTGGGAGTATTAACGGACAAACCGAGGTATTTCGATCGTTTTGGCGGGCTTTTAAAAATGCAAGCTTTGAAAATTATTTTATCCATAAGATCGACATTTGTAAAAAAAATATATATACTGTGATAAGATAATAAGTTATAAGGTATACATTGACTGGAATTCCTTATTATTACAAAGCTATGTGAATTTAAAGGTGCGTGTTCTTTAATTTGTATTGTTCTGTGCGTTACAAATGAAAAATTATACACAAATTACTTACGTATTTCAAGTGACTGTAAAGCTGTAAAACTGAATACAAAAACCACAATGCAAAATATTCTGCGCATTTTCGATGAAACTTAGTAACACTTCTACAAAGGAAAATATGTGGTATTGGGACGCTGCAATTGAGGCCTTTAGATTCTGCGGAATATTGCTAAGACTTGGGCAACATTTACCAATAACACAACTTGCGGAGAATGGAGGCACTGGTTATACTAATCTGCAAAGCGACTCGGAGTTCAGTGAAGGTGCCTTATTAAATTTAGTGGTGGGAAAACAGACTGACAGATTGTTGCATATTATTATAAAGGAGGAGGGGTCCCAC
This sequence comes from Hesperophylax consimilis, assembly GCF_061612785.1. Taxonomy (NCBI): domain Eukaryota; kingdom Metazoa; phylum Arthropoda; class Insecta; order Trichoptera; family Limnephilidae; genus Hesperophylax; species Hesperophylax consimilis. The sequence continues at coordinate 35,318,293 of NC_142838.1, read as the reverse complement.
GTGGGTTATTAAACTGAACACCAGTGAATAGATAATTTGTAGAAGTCAGATCTATAACGTTTCGGAAGAAAACCGATGCGAACTTACATAAACCTTTCAGGCGAACAATTAGGCAGGTGAAATTGATTGTCTGCAAAGTTGGATCAATTTGCACCGAATAAGGGAAATTTGATCTTGATTCGGGAATTTTATCGGTTTTTCTTCTCAGTGCTCGGCTCTTATATCTCTCAGAATAGCGTCTAGACAAAGTTTATTTAAATCATCGATTTTAACATTTCATTTTTATTTACTAGTAGTATTGTGAACAGATGGTAGACATCGCGTAATGTTAATTATTCCGAATTGACAGCTCTAAACGTTTACGCGAACTTTAGAGGAGTAAAAAAGCACTATCCAACACGACTACCATCTTGACAGAATTGACCGGAAACAATCAAAATAGACGAAATAAAAAGCACTGGAGTTTTTTTAATTTTTTTTTTTAAATATATTTCTTTTATATAAAAACATAAATATGTTAAATTTAAAAAAAACTAATTACAATAAAAATGTTTTCTTTTTAACGTAACTACCCAATTCTATAGAGAAAAACGTTTCTCGTGTTTGATTTGGGGAGTAGTGTCATTACAATATATTATATTGGGTAAAGAAAAGAAAGAAAGTTTTTATTTACAAAGTAAGAAATAAACAAAATGTATAAAGCATGATAAAAAAATTATAGATAATGAAAATAGACTACAATAGATGTTACTAAATTAGATACGTAGTAGGTAAATGTAAATAAATATAAGAATATATTTATTTACATTGAACATTAAATTAAGAATAAAAATAAAATAAAATTAATATTATTACATTTCGATTAAAAAGTAGGTAGTAGGTGGTATAAGTACATGGTGTTATTTTATTCATTTGGAGTAAACAGAGCTGATAGTATTGCAAGCGGAGGCACATAATAAATTGCGACAATAATCTGTTGGTGGCTCGAATGCTGATATAATATTAGAGGATATGGTAAAAGAAGAAAAATATATTTTTTTAGTTAATTAATTTTATGAAATAGTTAATTATATACTGAGTATGTACCATTAAAATTTGAATTTGATAAATTACTACTAATATGTACCTGTAATCAGTAGATATGTAAAAACTCAAATTAAAACTTATAATTATTATTTGGTTGGTTAAGAAGTTGTTTTATTTGTAATTTAAAAGCTTTATTTTTTTTTCAGATTTGATTTTATATGGGAGTGCATTAAAAAATTTTATACCTTGTTAAGAATAATGGTGTTCAGAAGCGCTCATTTTAAATTTAGGGATTTCTAAATTGCCACGTGATCTTGATCGGTTACTTATTTTTGGAAATGTTAGGGTAGGATTGAAATGATCTTTATGAGTTTGTAACAATGAGTTCTTTTTGAATATATTATTTAGACTGAGAACCCTAAAAGAGTTAAATAACTGTGTTGTTGGAAATATAGATAGTTTACGTAGGATGACTTTTAGAATCAACCTCTGTGCCTTTTCTACGGGTAAGAGGTTAGTTTTGAAAGTCACCCCCACCCAATTATACCATATTGGAGAATAGATTGGGTAAGAGAGAAATAAATAGTTTTAATCATATTATATGATAGGATGTTTCTCAATCTAATGAGAACCCATGTTGTCGCTTATATCATAATTCCTTGTGGAAGCTCTGTTTCGATACAATCCTTATTTACTTACTGCGCATATACTTATTTACTTCTAAAATAACTTTTGGTTATTTATTATTATGTTACTTATTATTATTATTATCTACTTAATTATCGTATTAATATTTACTTTAATTATTGTCTAGCTAAATTATTTACTTACTTACTTTTTATTATAATATTATCTACTTACCTATCGGTTATTATTTACCTTTTTTTATTTAGTTATTTTTATTTTTTCTTAAAATCTATTATTCATACTATCCATGTTGTAATTGTTAGTATGGTTACCCTATGCTTGTGTCTGATAAGCCAGCACAGGTACCTTGTACTTTAGTTAACAGAAGAATATTATTGTTGCCAACTTACTTAATAATGCTTCTTTTGTTGACTTTTTTGTTTTGTTTTTATTTTTTTCATACATTTGTTACTAAAATTTTGTTTTTTTTTTGTCTACCGGTCTCGAAACGTCCGTGTCATAAACTTTTCTTTTTTGGTTTAAATTTAATTTAATGTTGTTATTATTTTAAATTTACATATATGTATTTTTTTATATTATTGTAAAGCTGCACATCTTGATACAGGAATGCCCTAGTGAGATGTGCAGAGTATGCTTTTTATGTAAAAACTGTTTTTTGAATGAAATAAATAAATAAATAAATGAATAAGTAAATATGTTTTCTTGCTCTGGTTGCCGTATTTTGGACTTGTTCGTTCCATTTTAAGTGTCTATCTACTATGATACCCAGATACTTTATACTATTTTTGCATGTTATTTGTAAACAATTTACATTGCTGCATTCTTTTTTTATTTTCACACTGTGATGAATGGATTTTAATGGAAATATTGTTTTCGAAATTTTTTCCTGCAAAGAGAATGGGATGAAATATGTTTTCTCGGTATTTAGTGAGAGACAATTTAGGTCGAACCATGTTTTGAGTATGTTTATATTGATATTGGCTATCCTCGTTGTTTCCTCCCATGATTTTCCGTTTGTGATAACTACAGTGTCGTCTGCGTAAGATATGATATCTCCAACAATGGGAAGAGTGAACATTTGATTTACATATATAATAAAAAGGATTGGACCGATGACAGGTCCTTGCGGTATGCCAAAAGATGAGGTTTTGGGTTCACTAAGGGTATTATTGATTTTGACATATTGAAATCTCTCTTTAAGGTAACTTTGGAACCATGATAGCACTATTCCGTCCAATCCAATTTGTTTTAGTTTCTCAGTGAGTTTTGAGTGTGATATGCTATCGAATGCTTTGCGGAGATCAATGAAGATTCCAAGACACTTTTCTTCATTATCTAATTTTTGCATTATTGTTGATGTAAATTTAGCAATCACATCCTGTGTGCTGAGATTGTCCTTAAATCCAAACTGGTTTGGGCTCATTATCTTCTTATCTTTTAAGTAGTTGTTCAGTTGTTTTTTAACAAATTTTCATAGATTTTTGCTATATTTGATGTAAGTGGTATCGGACGATAGTAAGAAGTGTTTTTTTCGTCACCAGATTTAAAAACAGGGGTTACAATAGTCTTCTTATAGTTGTTCGGGAATATGCCCTTCTTCAGACTTACATTTATTATTTTTTTTCATGTTCTCCATGAAACGGTTATTTATTTATTTATTTATTCATTCATTTAAATTTACACACAGTACAATATGTTATATACAAGATATAATGAAAATATATTTTGTGATTATTGATTATTGTACCTTATCAGGTCGAAATTATTGGTTCCTAACTAGGCAAATTGCCCGTTCCAAGAAACCAAAAAATATGTGAAAGTAAGTGTGTGATTTGTCTATGTCTATAATATATCTCATTAATGTTTTAATTTGTGATGTTTAATCGTTACAATCTTATGATAGAGTCGAACTTGAGCTGTTGTGTATGTTTCGAATGTGTATGAGCAATAATTAGAATAATGGGAGATATATATAGTGTGTGATTAGTCTATTTATTACGTGACGTTTTTTAACATTTTTTCACATTCTCCTCTGCCCAGTCCAATCAACCATTTAGTTATTATTGGGCCTATGTATGAAATATTACAAGTTTTTATGTTTAATTCAGGGGGGATTTTGTTGTACAATTTAGGTCCCAAGTATGTGTGTGTCTTTTGGTACTTTGCCGTATTGCTCGTTGGGATCATAAGGTCATTTCTGGTGTGGCTTCTTGTGATGTGTTTATGGTCAATTTTATTAAAATTGTCTAGATTTTTATGTACATGGATAATAATCTTTTTTATATAGTTTTGACGAACATCAAGTACATTAAATTGTTTAAAGAGCTCATCGCTAGAGAACCTATATGGTTTGCGCATTATGACTTTAATTATTGATTTCTGGGCCTTCATAAGCGTTATACACCAATATATCATGGAGAAGATTACAAATTAAAAGGTTTACACAGGCAGTTTTACTATTTTGTCACATGCGTTATAAGATAGTTACTGAATTGTCTGTAGGTGACATTGAAAATGTCGATGGCTAATGCAGAATCGTTAAGCAGTTGAGTCGCTCTGTTTATTGGCGCGTTCTGATAGGCAGAAGTCCTCGCTTTCGGAGCATATAAGAGTGCATGGGATCTCCCTCGAGTATAATTGTTAGGGACATAAAAGTTAACCTCTTTCAACATAGGCGGATTATGTATTGTACCAGAGATTAACTTAAAATGGTGTTTGCCTAAAAGTATTTTATTTTATTATTATATGAGCAATTGGTTTGCTGATTATCTCACGTACAGTTTTTAATGTTTTTACAGTTATGTTGTCGTAGCCAGGGCCAGTTAAAACAAGACTTCGCTATGCCAAGTTTAACAGTCAATTCGGCTGTGCTAATATGGATTAACAATTTTGTGAATCTTTAACTAAATAGGTCTCTATTTTACCTGTTAAAGAACAAACTTCATGTGAACATAGTATCAATAGTTAAAACCCCTCAGTTACTTTTACAAATCGGTAAGTAATTAGATATTTTGTAAAATATTTATCCTCCCGCATCGCTGTGGAAGAAGCCATACTGGAGCGGGGTCTGCGATGGTAGGTACTTCTAGTCCTGAGATAAGATTGCTTGTACTGTAAAAATCTCCCTCAGCAAAGTAAAGCAAATTTTTAACACTTAGCTGGTATACGTATTTTCAACTACGTACACGGAATGCATGTGTCTAATTGGAATCGAATTCAATAAAATAGTGTAAACATTGTATTTTGTAAGTTTTCTTATTTGTATTCGATTTATTGAGATTAAAATTATCCAATAATAAGGTTACTTACACAATACAACATGAGTTTACAAGAAGACACACTTTTATCGATACGCACTCAAAACCTTATTATTTTTTCACTAAAATCTTTTAAACTCAATAACTTCTTACATCTCGAAAAATAAAATTACTTATTTTTTCCCATTAAATAGTGTAGAGAAAAAATAACAATCATCCTTTTTCGTAATTTTTTATACTGGATATAAGAAAATATTCTTTGAATATGAGCCCAAACTTTAAAAAAATACAAGTTACAAACGATTTTAGCAAGTTGCAAGCATACTGCAGCGAACTTAACTTAATCAATTTAATCAAGTTTCAATTCTGAGATTGTCAATGTACCTTCAGGTGTCCCTCAAGGATCTCACCTGGGACCGTTGCTTTTTACTATATTTATCAATGACATTGTAAAATGCTTTAAGCATGCTAAAGTCTTACTTTTTGCTGATGACATGAAAATATTTATTTCTATTAACTCTATTACTGAATGTTATAAACTGCAACAAGATCTTAATAGGCTTAATGATTATTGTACTGTCAACTATCTCCACATGAATACTGCCAAATGTTATGTAATAACCTTTACAAAAAATAAAAATAAAATTGAATATAATTACCATATTACAAACAGTCAACCACTCAAAAAAGTCAATCAAATTCGAGACCTCGGTGTACTGATTGACGACAAACTTTCATTCAAGGCACATGTGGATAAGATTGTCAAGAAATCATTGAGCATGTTAGGATTTTTATTCCGTATTGGAAAGGAATTCAACAATATCCATACACTCAAAATTTTGTATTACTCCTACGTCCGTAGTCATCTTGAGTACGCTTCTGCCATATGGAATCCTTTTTATAACATTCACACAAAACGCATTGAAGCTGTTCAAAGAAAATTTGTACATCACTTGAACTTCAGGAGACATTTACGTTATTACGATATGGAAAGCTCTATCAAGCACTACGGACTTAAAACATTAAAAAGCAGGAGAGACACTGCGGACATGATTTACTTACACAAAGTCTTGAGTGGTCATATTGACTGTCCAGCCCTTTTGTCATCAATCAATATTAGAGTTCCAAGTAAGAAAACTAGAGACAAATCATTGTTTCATATCGAAATTGCTTCAACGAGTCTCAGGCAAAATTCTTTCTTACCAAGAACTTGCAATCATTATAATAAAACTTATTTTAATGCTGATATCCTGTCGTGTACTTTAGGAGCTTTTAAAAAAATGTTAACAGAGTATTGTAATAATTAGCCCTTTTCTAAATTTAATACATTACATTCATCATTTATTCATTATCACTCTTACATATTATTTGTATTTAATATCAAATGTATGTATGTATGTATGCAACTATGTATATGTATGTGTGTACGTATGTTTTTATTTGTGTATATGCATGTGTATGTATATATATGTATGCACGTGTTTATACGTGTATATATATATATATATATATATATATATACAGGGTGTATCGGCACTAACCCGACAAACTTTAACCAGCTATTCCTTAGCACATTTGGAGTAAAAAATGTTATGGGCACTTTGCTGTCCGGTAGCATTTTTTTTTCAATTAAAAACAAAAAAATTTAAAATTTCCACACTACATCACTGTCATTGGCATTGCGTTTCGTGTTAAACAGCTGTTATAAGCAAGTGTGTCAAAAAGCGTCTTCGCTCTTTCGCACACACTAAATAATAATAGTTAAAAATGAGACGAATGGTGCCGTGCTATTTCGTTGTGACTGTAAACGTGCGCCAATATAGGTACACACGTGCATTATTCAACGGAATTCGAATAAAATATTTGCCAGATGGGTTTTCAAACTTTATCAAAGGATAAAACAGTGGTGACATGTGGTGAAAATATGAGTAATAAATTTTTTATTAAAAAAAAACGTTACCGGACAGCAAAGTGCACATAAGATTTTTTACTCCAAATATGCTAAGGAATAGCTGGTTAAAGTTTGTCGGGTACGTGCCGATACACCCTGTATATATATATATATATATATATATATACATTTTCTCTTATTATTTCCTTGTTTTTAACATTTCTTTGTTTTTAACCTTTCTTTGTTTTCTTTGTTTGTTTATTGCTTTTTAACCTTCTTTATCTTTATTGCATGATGTGAACATTGGTTATTGGGTTGTAACCTAATTCTTTTACTTATTTTTTCTCTCTCTCTATGCATGTTATGTTATAAACCTGTTAATGTTCCTAATAAAATAAAATAAAAAAATAAAATAAAATTAATATTTCGCATTTTGTGCAGATAATGTTAGTTTTCTTTTTTTTTGAGGGAAAAAGGTACACTTAAGAATTTTAAGATATACATGGGACAAATCTGACCCGACAGGGGACGTAACTCTGAAAATAACAGTTTACACTGGACGCGTGTACATCAACATTACAGTGTTCTGTAGCATTACGTAAAACTGAGGAATACTGGGCACGGCGATTCTGAATTTTGAACGACTCAAAAATAAACCACCCCTGAACGACTGTTGAATTACAGTCGATCATTGGTCTGCCATTGTCCATTTTGTGAACTAGATTTGTATTAAAAAAGTGTTTTAGAAAAAAATACAGGATATTGGGGATACACTTGTTAACAATTTATCCACATAATCGCCATTCCGCTCAATGCATGTGGTGAGCCGTGGCCCTAGCTTCTATATGCCCTCCTCGAAGAACTCTCCTGCCTGCTCCTTCCTCCACTTTACACCCATTCTACATTTATGCAACGGGTGGGCGTTTTAAAACAGCTATTTTATATTCAGTTTTTCTTAGAATTTGGGTAATTAGGGGTATTGGTCTAATTTACCAATGTTGTGTATCTAAATTATAAATATAATGTAAGGACTGTTGACTCAACTATTAATCTTACTTTAACATTGTCCTTGCATTTCCTATCCTATTTACCTACAAGTACATATCATTATCTGTCAGTGCTGTTATTAATATCAACTCAGGGTAGAAGGCCTGTGCAGTGAACATATTCGGTTCCCTCAGTGGATGTTATGGAAGCTTGTGCGTGAAATCATATCTCCTGTGAGTGAAATCATACCGCCATCATCTTTGAAGAACATCAAAGGGGTAAGTCGGATTCCTTCCTTACTCCATGTTCACCATCTCCAACCATAGTTGTGTCAACTTCAAAGTTCTCAATTAATATTTTACAGTCCACCCTTGATTTGCCTATTGCGATCACAAGGACATTAACACATTTTTTACTGCTACACTAAATCACGCCTAGTCCTAGACTTCCGCCCTCTTCGTCTGCATGTTATTTAATCCTTCTAGGTGTGTGTGGCATAATTATTTACGTGCTACATTTATACATACCCACACAAACAATAATTTTTTGGTATAATGTACTTATTCAAATAGATACCTATTAAAACTGTGCAGACCGTAGATTCTGTGTGTCGGACAGGGTATTTGTTGGGTTGGATCATTGAATAACATTCTTAAAAACGATGCCCTTGCCCGATACCTACTACTGGGAGAACAAGCCTTTGAAAATACGACTATTAGTTGAAATTAATTTTGGATTTAAAAAAATTGCATTATTTAAAACTCGAAATCATGTGACAGACCACGCCATAAGCGCACTATATTTGTGTGGCTTGGTCTATTTCAGCATAAAATCGCCATACATTCCCATCGGTAGTGTATGGCGAGCGATACGCTTAAATAGGCCAGGCCATGATGCGTATAGCGTGATGTGTCGCCTACTTTATTCAAAAATAAATTTTGTCCATCAGATATACTTTTATTTAAAAAAATGAAGTTTCTATGCCTATATAATATCTTGTGTGAAAATAACGTCAACAGTTTCCCAAAAAAAAAACACAGACCAACCAATTTTCTTCCTGCTTCCAACAAAAGCAGTGTTGCAAATGTGACATTGGTAGTTTTTGACACACATATAAATACTGAATGTGAAAGGTGTTACTACTCATTTTGGGATTACATTACTTGCTTCAGGCCCCCAGGCTGTCGAGCAGTTGCGGATCATAACTGGTTTTATGAAATAATGCATAATGCTATCATAAAAACGTCATTATATATATTACTGCAACCGAAAATCTATGAATATTATTTAAGAACTAAAAGTGGCGCAGTGTTTTAAATATCTGTTAGAAATATTAATAAAAAATAGTCTACTTACAACAATTTTAACTTTTTTGTGAATTCAAGCCACATTAAACCTAATATTTTTCACGTTACTTTATTTTAATTAACAGTGTCACGAACGCTGCCTCCGAGAAACAGGGTCGCATCTCGGAGTATTTAGACCTTTCCCCAGCACTCGGGAGTAGACCTTCTATTTACCTAGATACTCGTGGGACGAAAATTGGACCATTCGAAAACTCAGGGAACCAAGGGGAGTGGACTCCTCCATCGTAGGGCCTTCAGGAAACCAAGGGGGAGTGGATTCTTCCCTCGTGGAACCTTCAGGGAACTAAGGAGGAGTGGACTGCTACATCGTGAGGCCTTTAGGGAACCAAGGAGTAGTGGAGAGGAGAGACGAAAGCCTCTTCCCTCGTGGAACCTTCAAGGAACCAAGGAGGAGTGGAGAGGAGCGACGAGAACCTCTTCCCTGGTTGGGCCTTCAGGGAACCGAGGGGAGTTGAGTCTTCCGCCATGGGGCCTACAGGGAACCAAGGAGGAGTGGAGAGGAGAGACAAACCCTCTTCCATCGTGGGGCCTTTGGGGGACCAAAGAGGAGTGGAGAGGAGTGATGAGGCTCTCTTCCCTTGCGGAGCCTTCAGGGAACCACAATCCCCCATTGGAGAAGAGAGATGAGACCCGGGAAGAACACATTGTGGAACCATATCCAATGACAGCCCTGGTTATCTTTATAAAATGGACCGGGTGAGTATTAAACGAATTAGGTAAAAAGGGAGATAGCACAATGGTCTTTTGCGAAGTGTTAGTAATATAGAGGATTCTTGTATCATTTCCAGGCACGAAAAAACTTTAATTTTTCTTTAGTTATATTAATTGAAGCCTACGAATACCATGTTGGGAATTTGAATTTGGTTACTTTCTTTGGAATTAGATCATCTACCAGGGCATCAATCATACCATAAAATTGATGTAGCGCAGTATCCACGTCCTGTGGATTAACGACAGAGGACCAATCACTATTTCTGAGAGCATCATTAACTACTTCATTGTTAACTTTATTGAACATTTTGACTATCTGGGGTTTTTGGGATGGTAGCGGGGAGAGGAATATGTATGTATATATTTTTTAAAGTATATTTTATTTAGTTATAAAATTTTACATCTTATATTTAATATATTCATTTCTAAGACTACTATAATATTATTTACTACTTACATACTAAAATTTGGACTGCACAACATTGAGACATAATCCACGAAAAACTTTTAGCTTCCTTAACAATTACCGGTAGTTCATTGAACATTTTAAAACCTTTATAGTAAATTTTTTTTTTAGTTCAACTATTATAGATTTATGATGTGCATCTTCAATTACTAGTGGCGAGTCAGCCGCCGAGACGATGACTGTAGTATTACAAAGCACGAGATCTAAAATTCGTCCGTGAGTAGGTATTATAAATTTCGTTATACTGTGTTAAATTCAAACTGTTCAAACTACGACTAATGAAGTAATGAAAATGATAGATGAACTCAAGACATCGAATGCTTGTGGGTCAGATAAAGTGTCAACAAATTTGCTAAAAGTGTTGAAACCACTTATAGCTAGTACTATTGCATTTATCTGTAATCTTAGTTTCAAATCAGGCATATTCCGAACCACTTAAAAGAATCAATTGTCATACTGATTCACAAAAATGGAGACAAATCGGATATACAAAATTATCGGCCTATATCTCTACTAAATTCAATCTCAAAAATTATTGAGAAAATCGTCAAAAATCGTCTTAGTCTCTACCTAGAAAATCATAAGATCCTATCTAAGAACCAATTTGGCTTTCGACCTGGTTTAGGAACAGAATATGCTATTGCTAAGCTGACTGATATTATTTCCAATAATATTGTCCATCGCTCTCTTCCTTGATCTGGCAAAAGATTTTGATACCATCTCGCATAAAATTCTTCTGAAAAAACTACAGGCCATCGGCATTCAGGGACAGCTATTCAAATGGATGGATAGTTACTTAGCGAACCGATACCAAAAAGTTAAAATTAATGACACAGTTAGCGATCCCGCCCTTATAGAATTTGGTGTACCGCAAGGGAGTACCCTAGGACCACTTCTGTTCAGTATTTATATAAATGATTTATGTAACAGTAATCTCTCCAATCACATCATAACATTTGCGGATGATACTGTCTTAATATTTGAAGGAAGAAACTGGAATGCTGTACACAACAAAGCAGAATACGGTATTAACCAGCTTAAATATTGGTTAGATTATAATCTTTTGACTCTCAATTCAGAAAAAACAAAATTTATACGATTTAGTGCGACAGAAGCGGGCCAACCCAAAGAATTATACAATATTTTCATACATAAATGCATCGAATCAACTATCTGTAATTGCTATAAATTAGAATGCGTGAACAGTATAAAATATCTCGGTATTGTTACAAACATCTTAGATGGGACGGACATATAGACCTTGTGACTACTAAGGTTAGAAAGCTGACGCATATCTTTATGCCAATTAGAAATATCCTATGTCTAAAAGATTTAAGACTCATTTACAACGCTATGTGTGGGTCACTATTAGACTATGCATCATTAGGCTGGGGTGGATGCGCAAAAATGGTTTTAGACCACTTAGCAAAGGCCCAAAAATCCTTACTAAGGGTAATCATGAAAAAACCTTTTAGGTACCACAGCGATTCACTATTTGAAGAGTTACGAGTTCTAGATGTCAGACAATTATACAAGAGGAAAATAATTTTGAACACTCATAAAAAACGTCATCTCTACCCATCTATCGACCACTCTCACGACACCCGACACTCACGGAGGAATCCAATCGTACCACCCACAACCAAAACTTCACTCGCTCAAAGACATTTTTCATTCCTAGGCCCAAAACTTTACAACTTAATACCTGATGCTTGGAAAAAGGAAAGCATAGGTGCTCTTCGTAAATCGATCACTGTCTGGCTTCACCAATTAGGGAGAAAAGAGTGTGAACTCACACTTTTCCAAAAATAAAACAAACAAAATATCAAACACATTAAGAAAACAAGAAAATAAACAAAACTAAACAAACCAAACAACAAGTTAACATCAGTTAACTTTATAACTTTTTGCTTTTAATCTTTTATAATAATATTTTTCTTTTTAATGTATCATTATTTTTACTACCATTATCGCCCTGGTGTAAGACCACCATTCAGAATTGAAACGTTGCTCCAAATGGCTTTAGCCGTGTTTAGTAACTAGATCTGAATAGCCAGGTACTTCCCCACCTTCCTCTTTCCCTTCTCCACTTACCTTCAGCCTCACAACATCCCCCAATCGGGGATGCCATAGTCTCACTGGCTCCAGACGGGAGCAGTTGGGACTCTTGTGAGGTATTCACTATAAAAAAAAAAATAAAAAATAAAAGTTATATACAGGGTGTCCGGAAACTCGTAGTACAAGCGGGAAACTGGTGAATCTACATCACATTTGGAGTCGATTTTGTAGTATATTTTTTTTTTATTTGAGCTTTCGTTATCGAGTAAATCGAGTTTGAAGTTGATTTTTTTTTTTTTTTTTTAATCAAATTCTTATAAATTATTACTGAAGATCAAAGTACCCAACTAATTAAAACTATTTGAAAGTAAAACAAATGAAGAAACTCGGATTTGAAGCATTATTTTGAAATCACCCTTCATTTAACCCGGTGTAATCATAAAATATTTCTGCTCTGCAGGGTTAAAACATCTGTTGTTCAACCCTAAACACCAGAAAAAACTTTAACCCTAAAATAGCCGAAAAATATTTTTTTTTGGTTTTTTTTTTTTTTTTGTGAAAATGCTCAAAAAAAAAACTTTATGTTTTTTTGGGTTCCCCATGTGGTGTAGATTCTCCAGTTTCCCGCTTGTACTACGAGTTTCCGGACACCGTGTATATATTTATTTTTTTTAGTTATGTATATATTATATTACTTTTCTTTTTTTTCCTTTTTTGTTTTTGTTCTTACAAAATATGTATGCGTGCATGAATACTAACTCAATTTTGACTGTCCTAAAACGGGAATTCCTCCTAGTTGGGCAGTCAAAGTATTTTTTATCTACATGTGTCATTGTATCATCACCTGTACTAAATAAATAAAATAAATAAATAAATAAATAAAAAAATAAATTGGAGAATAAAGAGGTCGATACTATGTGGCTGATACGTAGAGTTCCAGCTCACATTTGGCATACCTATTGTAATCGCCTATTACTAGAAAAATGTCATTTGGAAATTCAGTAGTTAAGTCAGATATGGCAGTTGTATGACTACTGATAATAGAGAAACGCTGTGCATTTAGGACTAACTCCTGGTAAGTAAGAGCAACAAATATGAATATTTGAAACGCGATGTTTTGAATGTCTTAGTAATAGTGAGATCCATATATCCTCGGCTTTTGATGTCCATGATTTTTGAGATCGAACTTTACAGTCTTTTTTTATACCTATAGCAACGCCACCCCCTTTAGTTTCGCCCATTCGATTAGTATCTCTGTCATTTCTATATACGTTATACTGGCAATCAAACAGCTCATCATCGCATATGCTGTCAACTAACCACGTCTCACTAATTAATATTATGTCGAATTCGTTGATTAAGACGTTTTGATAGAATTCTTTCATCTTGGATCGGAGGCCACGTGCATTTTGATAAAAAATTATGGTTATGCATCATATATGAGAGAAACTAGTTTCCAATTTCGATTCCAAGTAAATAGAATAATATATTAAAAAATACATATTATTATTTTACTCAGCAGCCAAAAGTCCACTGGGGTAAGAATGGTTTTTATTTTGCGCAGATGTGAGTGTATTATGTTGTAGTATATTGAGTAAGTTGAGTAGTGTGTGTATAGAATTAGAGTTGAGAACAAAAGTGGAATAACTTGAAAGCAAAAATTAAATAAAATCAAATTTAAATTAAGTTTAGAAGAAATCATTGAGTTAAATTGTTCAATAGGGTTTGACTAGAGACGAGGATAGCAGGAGAGGTAACATTCTTTCTTATATACATTTTTGAGTTTCGTACCCATAAAAAATCATATTTGTTTATATTTTTTAATTCTTTAGCTGATCTTAGTATCAATTTGTTTTTTCTGGTAAGGTGATTGTTTATAAAAATTTTACCTCTACAGTCGACCCCCTTCTTCTTTTTAATGGCCGCAAGCAGTTAGTCCTTCTTCCTTTTGTAGATTTTATTTTTTAAAAGAATTCGCACCTAGATGCTACTATCAGTATTACACTGGTGTAAGAACACCATTCAGATTTGAAACGTTGCTTGAAATAGGTTTAGCCGTGTTTGGTTACCAGATCTGAATAGCCAGGTACTCCCCCACCTTCCTCTTTCCCATCTCCTTTCCCTACCCACTCCTTCAGCCTCACAACACACCTCAGCAGGGGATGCCATAGTCTCAATATGTCATAGTACTCTAATGCGGAATTCACATAAATTTCTTTTTTTAAATAAAACCTCTTACAGGGAACGCTTGCTCGCCCGTTTGCTGATTTATAAAATAATCGATTTTCACCCACATGGTTTTATGTGCTCCTTACCTAGTTCTTTTTGGTATTTCACAAGGAGGTTAAGTTTTCACCTGCATTATTTTCTGCTTTCCTGGTTTATTTTTTGTTCAAACAGCTTAGTGGCCATAATCAAAACAAATTTAATACAATAAAATGATCCTTAATATTTTCCTCCATTTTTATTGCACAAACCCGTCAAAAATCAAGGGAGTAAAAAATAAATAAATATATTTTTAACCCTTCAAGCCTCGGGAGGACATTACTAGCCACACACATGGCCAACATCTTAAACCAGAATGTAACAAACAAATTACAGACAGATGAAATGCCAAATGGTCGAGATAAAACAGGAAGTCCCCAAACTCAGTGAACGAAATAAAGGTAAATCATATCCGAAATAAAAGCCATTGAACATCTTGGTGAAATTTTCGCCTTCCATTCTAAGGCATCCCTTTCTTGTATCCTAAGTACATATATTATTATTCTGACCTAGGTACCTATTTTAAACATTAATACATTTTCACTCCACTCGAAAATCTGCTGGTTGAATCCAGTGATCTGTTGCACTTCAGACTAATATGCTGTGAGCTAAAATGTATGCAAATGGGAAGATAACAATAAAAATAATAAATCAATGAATGATTTCATAATAGTATATTTATTTGAGATACAAGAGATGCAGCATGATTAATACATTTGAAACTTAATTAAAAATGAGATATTTGTATAAATTAGTATACTATGTAATTTTCATCATAAACCACTGGACAGAACTTTTTGATGATTAATGGGTAAAAAAAAATCTTGACTAGTCAATAATACTTAAATAACCGAACATAATAACAATAGGCTGCCATTCTTTGAGGATTTAAACCTAAAACGACCAAAACATAGACATCTAAAGTGATAGACTTACCCTAATTTGAAATCTGGGTATCATTTCGACGAGCTGGAGGAAAATCACGTGACCATATTTTTGGCACCATGAGGGTTTGAGAATTCTTTGAATAAACTAAGGACGAGTTGTTTAGTAGAATTTGAACAATTCATCAAATTTCAATGTACATTTACGGGTTCTGTGAAAGTCCTATTCAAGTACTGTTATTGTATCATTATAAGCTAGTTGCTTGACAAAACTGAAATAAAAACAGAACTCGAAAAATCTTTCACACAATTGGAAAATGAACGTTGAAATATGATGAATTGTTCAAATTCTCCGAAACAACCCGTACTAAGACATCAGTCGAATGATGATCGCCGAATAGCGCACATTAAAATAACCAGACCCAAAGCATAAAAGTAAAGTTCTCCAAAGCAAGGAAACGGTATGTAGCACAGTCCATTGTGGGACCATTTAGCGCAGGATCTGAGTGTTTATTAAAACGGTTGAAAAACTGAACTGCATTCAAATAAAAAAATATTCACCCGATTTAGGATTTGTACTTAAGTTTTTACATAGCCAGAAATTTGCGCATCATTGTAAAAAAGACTAGTAATTAATTACAGATTTTATTTTCGTAGACTAAATGATGATATTACAATTCGAGTTACGTGTATACTGTCAGACTTATTTTTTGACGAATTACAGAAAGGGAGACGTCACACGCCCTCCCCGCTCCACAAACTAGGTTTGTTCCCCTTTCCCTGTTTGGCTATTCTATCAATTTGGATGTCTATGGACCAACATAAAATTTAAAAAAGGATTGTCAGTTGTATAAGAAAACCGATCGTACAAATAATGAGTTTTTTTGGTCGCAAATAATTGGAATATAAATTGAATCATCATCTCAATAATACAAACACAAATCGAGGTTTAAATAATATAATATTTCACCATACGAAATACCCACAACCTACCCTACTCTATTTACCTCAAGATAACAATTTTATAACCATTCCTTCCAAAATTGAATTTATATTCAACAATCTTAATTAACTCAAAACTGCATAAAATACAAAATGTGTTGGATATTTTTACCATAAATTCTGATTCAACACTTTGTTCGCTTATTTTTGATAAGCTTGTGTATATTAATAATATGTATGTAGCATAGGTATATCTATTTGCTTGCTTATTGAGAAAAAACACTAATTTAATTACATATCTTTAGAAGGATTGTGTGAATGATATTGTCATTCTTAGTTTCATAGGCCGGCACATGGAGGACGTGGTTTGGGATTCACAGCTATCATTACAATGAGTATATTTTATTACTACCTAAACACACATCTATTAGATTATGATTCGATAGTCATTAGATTGGTAAAGATCATTTAATTTTAATTTAAGATACACTTTTACATAACACAATAAAATTTAATAAATAAATCAGAAAAAAGAAAAAAAAAATAGAAGGGATTAATTAAAAATAATAATTGGAATGTTTAATCTCATCAATACTTGTAAATAAATCAATAAAAAATAAATAAGCATTTCTTGTTTTCTACAAGTAAAATAAAAATAGCCTCAGTTTTGTAAATTCAATATGAATTTTAGAAGGAAAGGACTTTCTTGTCTAGGAAAATAATGAATAAGATTCAAGTAGCAAATTTAAATAAAAAAGCAAGCATCTATCACTCTCTTGTCTCAAAAACAGGGTAAGAAAATACTACATAACAATTTATTAGCATTGTTATCAAAACATCGGATATAAACTACGTAGGTACATCATAAACTGTTATTATAATAGAGAAACATTCTATATGTAAGCCTCGTGCTTAATGTGTAGTATTTGGAATCAATTAATAGGTTGACATAACTATACTGATTGTGATATTCACGAAAGCAGAATTTACGGGATAAAATAATTAACTTTGCTTTCCGTTTGATTACAAAAATATACTATGCATATTGGTAGTTTCCTCTGATACGAATCTCCTTCACTCGTACCTATTGGTGATGCACCCAACACCTGGCATCTTAAGGCAAAATAAAAACTTCATTGATTGTTAAACACGGTGACTAAAATGAATAATAACTTTGTCCAATGGAAAAAAAAATCATTTCTGAAAGCTCGTAAAAAAACAAAATAGAACAAATAATAAATAAGTTGTTTATGACACCAATAACTGGCATAGACAAATTGATTGCAAAATCTGCTGCCATATTGGATTTACTGATTGGATTATTGATGGCGCCACTAGGTCCATTTGACAAATGACAATGTTATGAAACATATCGTAATATAGAGGCCTATTGGACAGTTTTTATTGATGCTATGCCATTTATTGTACCCCTGCCAGGTGTTGAGTCCATCCCCGTATAATATATATTGTACATATGTATGAAGATATTGATTGGAAGTTAGATTTGAGTGTGAATCAAACAACATGAATGCTTGCGCCTCGCGAGGAGGTGTTGGTCTACAACCCTAATCTAAGTCTTCTCTGCCATCTAAACTTCTACTAACTCTCTTAAACTCTATCATAAATATTATCACAATCTCTTTGTGTAACAGAAAATAGTATTTAATTGATTCGGTTAAGTCTTTGGGTAAAATTAATTTTCTACGTCTCTAGTTAGTTTAAAGATTCATTTTCTAATGGCAAATTTCAACCTTTTGCTATAATAAGAAGGATAGCATTCATTAATCCTCCGCGACAGAGGCTTAGCTAATTGTCAGCTGTCCGCAGCAGCCGTCAGCGCATTCTGTATCTTTTCCGGGTTGGTCTTCCAGAACCTCACCTTGCCCCCGCTGCAAAAGTACAGGAATGAGGAAAAAAT
This sequence comes from Hesperophylax consimilis, assembly GCF_061612785.1. Lineage (NCBI taxonomy): Eukaryota > Metazoa > Arthropoda > Insecta > Trichoptera > Limnephilidae > Hesperophylax > Hesperophylax consimilis. The sequence continues at coordinate 35,299,873 of NC_142838.1, read as the reverse complement.
AATAAATAACCAAAACATAAACACAAAAGTGGGGCCGAACTCTGTGAAATAACTTGATGACTTGTTACTTGACTAAATGAAATTAAAGAAAAAATCACAAAGAATAATAATTGTTTATGATGAATGATGGTGGCTTGATACAATGCGAACACATAAATAAAGTGATTTTTTTCATTTTAATGCTTCATTTAGTCATGATAATGAATACGGACTTCCACGACATTCAGTAAACATTAAAAAAAAACTACAAAACTTACACTGATACAGGTGAACTATAAAACCAATAATATAAGTTGCTGGTTTGTTAATAACTGGTTTTATTGGACAATAAACTTGTAATGCCTCTAATTTAAAATCATAAAAAAACAAAATCCTTCAAATATTTACTATGCATCATATTTAAAATGTGTTATTTTATTGTCTTAGTATTGTAGCTTTTTAAAGCGTACATAAATAAACACACTGTAGAAAGCTCTTTGCGAAAATGGCAGAAAACTTTGCATTTAAAGCTCAATAATGATAAATGGGTTGATTCCAAGATAAGAAAATAATGTGAATACATATTTCTGTTTTAGAGATTTATAATAATTATTGTTAAGCACAAATAATGTGATAATTTTGTTAAAACGGTGTTGGTTATGAAAGCTTAAAGGTGCGTGATCATGAATGAGTAATGAATTGAAAAGAAGTCAAGTGGGGGGTTGGTAATAAATAATATAATAGTTCTATGGCAAATAAATATAACAAACAGTTGATGACATTATAATATGCAAAAACTGATTTTATAAGCGTGCAACTAAGAGGCATACACCAACTATACAAACTACTGAAAATTTCAAAATCATACACCCTCCTCATGATTAAATAATCCCCTCAGCTTTTACTGTTGTGGTTATGTTGCACATCGAACAAAATCTTTTCCTTCGCTTAATTTTCATTGTGCACCAGATGATTCGATTTTCACAATAACTTACTTGTTTTTTGCAAATTGTAAATTGTACTGTCTTACCAGATAATGTGTTTATATATTTATAAAAGTAGTGTATAACCTACCATAAGTAATTTCCATAGAAAATGTATTTATTTTCAGAGAATTGATTTTTAAATAGTATCTTTAAGGATATGCTGGCGAACGAGAGGTTAATACAATCGGTAGATTGAGCATCATACATTGATTCCTTATAAAACAGAAAATCTATTTGATATCTCAGTCGGAATTCAACTTTAGCTCGTAACGTCATTTCCACGTAGAGCTATGAAACTTTAAATAGTCATTAAACTGTCAAAAACTAAGAAAAATGCAATATTGTGTTACAATTCAGGCGACCATAAAACAACAACTACGTATTTTCTTTGTTTACAAATGTATGTTGTATGGTAAAATGTAGCAAATTATTTATTTAGTGCCATCTCAGGAATGAAAATAAATTGAAAGAATGTATATATAAAAAAACATAGCAGATACTCATTTATTTACAGCGAATAAAAGAATTCTGGGACTCGTGCAATCGGTGCTTGCTTCTTGCAGACCGAGGTGGGATAAGCTGGACACACAAAACGTAATGAAAATGATAACAACCTTGGGTCAAACTGTCGGAGATGGCAAGATGCGGTAGTACGAGGTCGGGGACATCAGCAAGACTTGTGAAAGTGGATATAACACCAAGTGACGTGCGACACATGCATACAAACAAACAGGAATAGCCAAACACTAACAGAGTCCAGGAAATGTGAGCTGTAAAGTATCACATCTTCAATCATCCAAATTATTTTACTCAAAAATGATAAGATATGAAAAGGTGAAAACAATTCTATGTCAAAATACAGTATTCTCTCGGTAATCCGCCGCTCCATTATCATCCGAAAACTACTATAATCCGCCATTAATTTTACTAGTTGAAAGCACAAAATCAAGCTCTAGAATTTGTCAGTATTCTTATTTCGAATTCAGTACTTCATCATGTGCGTAGACTCGAGCACCAAACTTTGTACACCGACGGGTTGGGTTATCTTATTCTTACACACTCAATTACTATATCGCCGTCTAATCTCACTGGCCAGTCACCAGGGTTAATTATTGTTGTTTTAGGACATTTCATTTAGTCCTATGTATTCTAGCAACTGTCGCATGTGTTTTGTTCGGAAAATGTTCCATTTACAAACCGAAGTCTTCTCGCAAGCATAAACATGACCTTCCTTACTTAAAATAAAAAAATGTAAATTTTACGAAAGATCGATAGCGGTGCTTGTTTGATTTTATGAAATACCGGTTTTGTATGTATGACACTTGCCCGGTTTTGGGGATGACAGATTCTTAAGAGAGTACTATACTTGGAATGTGTAAGACAATAGTTTTTTGTTCCGATAATTTGGTTTACCAAATTATTAAAGTGTATTTGATAAATAACGAATTACAGTAAAAATGAATGTTACGAAAATCTTTGGCTTCATAATAAGTTCACACGACTCCCCTACCTAAAACTCTGTGAATACTGTGCGGAGTCAGACGCATAACCTGATTTTGCACAAAGTCGAGGGTTCAGTGACAGACATGCAAGTAGTGTTCTAACCTCTCTGCTTGACCTTAAAAGAAAGCCACATTATAATTGGCCTATTGTTTCTGACTACATATGTGCAGATAAGTGAGATTTAGGGAGTTGTGCATTTTAGTATTAGTGATAGAGAGGATACCTGCACCTATATATGTACACAGAAAATTAATTAATAAACTATGAACTACACATATATATAAAAAAAACCTATTATGTAATGAGAATGTACCAAAAAGTTTTAAAAATTCATAAAATCTAATAACATATTTTTTATGCTGCTAGGATTCTACACTTCTTTATTCATTTATTATTTTTAGCATTACTTTTAATAATTTAATGTTCAAAAATTGAATGGCAAAGAAAATAAAGATTACCAATGTTGTAAATAGTTTATAGACAGTGCCGGATCAGTCCACTACGGGCGCCGACATGCCAAGGCGCTGATAACAACCTAACACAGCACCCTTGAGGTTTTTACTAGCGCTAGGCGCCTTTTGGCTCAGTACTAGTCCTGTTCATAGATAAATGATTCTAATCGCTGTTACAACAATAATACGGCCAGTAAAAATTATTTTTTATTAGACAATGCCGTATTTCTTTCTTGTTCAATAAAGTACACATTTAATTTATTTACAACATTGCCTTTTAACATAAAAAAAGTATAATATACTAAATCTGTGAGCGGAAGGAACACCGGAATGAGTCAATACTTAGATCATTCAGATTTGCTCCTTAGATGTTATATCTAAGGAGCAAATATATATACGCTAATTATTGACTCATTTCATTATCCCTTTTGTCCACAGAAATGATTGCAGGCTTTGCACGAATACCGACAAATGGCACATTTGTAGAGGCTAAAACGATTGAATCAGTCATGTGTGTGTCAACTCCACTTTGTCCAAAATGTGGCTTTAATAGTTGTATGTGCAAAGTCTTCAAAAGCAAATCTTTTACAAAACCAATCTTAAAAAGGAACAACTACAATCATTTTGAAGCAATACCAAGAATAATAAACAAATAATCTGAGCAGTCGCATTATCAGTTCCACGATGCATGCAATTATAGAAGCAAAGCATTCGGCAAGCCCGGAGTGAACTAGAGCATGTAGTACATATGCCAAATAAGCCACCAAGCTGATAACCAAAGAGAGAAGGATGAACAAGTGTTGAGGGTGGGGAAGGTGAATTGGGGATTTGGCAGACAAGTTGGGATTAGGGTGGGGCACGATTCATTGCTCCGCCACGGGACAACGCCATATCTTCACCTCACCGCTACTGCAAAACCAAAATAACCCGTACAATTTAGTCCATTTCATATATGTATTATTAGAGTCCAATTTAACACGCCAGATGCGTCAGCTAGAATACTGTGGTTAAAATAAACTGAGATAAATGACACACACCAATATAATATGCTATAAAATCAATTTAAAAAAAAAAATACTTGGAATACTTTCATTACATAATAAAAAAAAAAATCTTGTTGAAACAAGTACAAAAATCCGATATTTACGATGGGAGAACCTAAATTGAAAAAATTACTTTGGATTTTGAAACACATTGCATGATTAAGACTTAAATTTGAAACAATCAAAAATGAATAAGTCCTCCCATCATAAAAATATATATCTCTGATTTTGCAATCATGATGAGGTTCATATAATTTTTTTATAAAATATTTTTTGCAGTTAGAATCGCAGTCCTCGGATTTTGAAACACATTGCATGATTAAGTACAAATGACAATGTTTGATGATATAGAAAAACAAATATTAATGGAATTATAGACAAACATAGGACGGGTTTTTTCGGAGAATTTGAACAATTCATCAAATTTCAACATTCATTTTCAAGTTCTGTAAGAGATTTTTTCAAGTTCTGTTTTTATTTCAGTTCTGACAAGCAACTAGCCTATAATTATATAATAACAGAACTTTCACAGAACTCAAAAACGAACCTTGGGATTTGATGAATTATTCAAATTTTCCGAAACAACCCGTCCTTAGTGTTTATTGATTAACTAGCGATTTTACACAAAAGGAATAATATATAAGTGACATTATACGAGGAAAACAAGCCATAACAATGAAATGTAATGGTTGAAAGATAATCTACTCTTAAAAGAAGTTATTCAACATCAAATATATTTACAGAATGAAGTTAATAATGTATTTTATATTGAATTTATTCTGACATAATCTACAAGATTGTCAGAGTAATAAAAAACAATAATTTTGAAACTTTTTTTATAAAAAAAAAAAGTTATGGTAATTTGATATGATTTCGGTCTAACAAATTTACTGCCTGTTCGTTTGTGCGAATAATTTTGACAAACATTCTCAAAATGCAAAAATGCCTTAACGATAGATTGATTGATTACCTTTTTCGTTTTTAATGTTCCATACTATTTGCTCTACCATAGACTGCAAATTCTATAAATTTTAAATATGAATAAAACTGCATTCACAACTCCAAGCTGTCATAAATCCTCTTATGCTTTCTCGAAAAATTCACAATAAAAAGTCAGTTGGCATAAAATAAAAGTAGAATATATGTTATGAAAATTTTATCATAATTTGTTCCTTATCTTTAACTTCAAGATCGCCGGCGCAAAATTTTCGCCGTGTGCCATTTTCGTACTTACTTGTTCTTAGCAAAATTATATTTTTCTAAATTGTATCATCTTACTAGATATTGTGTATATTTAAAAATAGTATATAATCTACCATAAGTAGTTTCCCCATAATAATAGCTAGTTATATTCAGAGAAATGATATTTTAATAGTATCCTTAAGGATACGCTGGTGTCAAGAGGTCAAGCCTGGAAACTAAAGGAGAGTGATGTAATTTATTTTAAAAGTTAACATTCACGAACAGGCAGCAAACATATAAAAATAAAAATAAATCTCTGAAAAAAAAGAAATCAATATGTTTGTGTTGGCTGGTTGGAGTTTGTGGAATACTAACTTGGAGGCGGTGAATATTTGCGTAGAGTTGGTGGCCACGTCGTTGATGGCAGAGCTGTCTCCCTTGACCTGAGCCAGCAGGCGGCAGGAGGTGGCGTCCCACAGCTTGAGCTGGCCAGCGCGGCAGCCCGAAGCCAGCAGTCGTCCCCCGCGCAGCAGCGCAAGGCCCATTACCCAGCCCTTGTGCGCATTGTACACAGTCTGCCAGTTACAAAAACATTAATTAAAAAACTATCGACTTTCCCTTTTCAATAAAAATCATAGGGTTCTTTGACAATATTCGAATTTCAGATCGCTGTCAATGAGGCATATAAATATAGATTCTATGACAAAACAAAACCTTTAAAAAAAATAACAAAGAAACTGTGATAGTTTGAGGTACAGGATATAGATGGCTCTAGTGTGGATAGATCTTAGAGGTTAAAGAATTATTCAACATAGTTAGCTAATTAATCAGTAGAACACAGGTTTGCCCCTCCATCTTCAGAACCAAGGTGGGCTAGCAGATGTTTTTAGCAACAGAGAGATTTTGAGAGCGTAACAGAGAGGACATTTGAAACCGGGCCGTCTTACACATTCGTTCCTGATTACAAGAGTTTTTAGTATAAATAAAGATTTGCAGCGAATAAGGAATATTAATTTATTCACAACACAAACAACAAACCTAACCTAAATTATTATCGTATCAAGTTCTCTTTTATCCGGTTACGATAAATAAAGAAGACATCCCATACGTACGGTGATTTCAGATCAGGTTACATTCTGTAGTCTCTCCCGTTTTACAGTGCTCGGTGTTTAAAACCTTTGCCGAATGTCCTATTTCAGTCGAGTAATGGATAGCAAGAATTACAATAAAATGGAGCCATATGTGTATACCCACATCTACGATTGCCGTTTGATTTTTATGTGTCTTATGGACAAATATATAATTAATATTGAAGCATAATTTATTTTAGGTAGGAACTTATCAAGTTGAAAGTTTCTTACACTGCTTGTAATATTCGTCAAGGTAAAATGTTTAGGAGACGAGAGGGATGGTGGAGATGTGGTGAGCTTTGACAGAAGGGATCGATTTTCAATATCATTCTGTCAAAGAGTTTATAATAAGCACATATTAATAAAAAAAATATGTAAAATAGTTGAAGTGTAAAAAAGTAATGCGGAAAGTGGCAATCAGTGGCATATCTTACATGAGGAGCGTCCTGCGAGCTGAGGTGCCAGCGCTTGATGCTGGTGTCGCGCGAGCCAGAGAACAGCGTGTCCTCGGAGAGAGCGAGGCACTGCACCCCGTCGTAGTGCGGCGGCTCCAGGTGCAGGCGGGGCACGCCCCCTGTGCTTGATGCCCCCCCGCGCACCTCGAATACCTGCACACAAAATATGGAATCAGACACACAACGTAGAAGGTATAGTTACAGTAAAACTTGCACACATAATATTTTATGCAATTTAATTTTTTTTTTCACCTCTGAATCTAGAGCAAAGAAGCTTAATATTCTGCAACGGAGGTAAGTTAACCTTTACGTACCAGAAGGTAAAAATAATGTTTCACCCAAAGGGGGGTCACTAGAACCCACCATATATCGCAGATTGATTGTGTCTCTTAATATTCCTTTTATCCTTTCCAGTAACACTCGAATATTAGCTACTACCTACAGTTTTAACCGGATATTGTCAATCATTAAGTAATGCAAAACGGTAAAAGAGATATGTAGTACGAAATCAAGCATAACTCAAACGCAAATTATTGTAGCCCTTTCCAGTAAAATGCACTTTTTACGATTGCAGTCGCTGCTTGTTTGTGGTCATTGATGTTTTATATTTTAGATGAGACATGAAGTGAAAACATAGGTTCCACAGTTGTCCGTTCAATTAATCCGATTTGGCCTCCATCGTCGACCGACCAGAAACTACAAAATCCCGTCTACGCACAGTGTGTACCGATTATCGCTAGTGGAACAAGTTTCAACGAGATATTAGTACACAATTGTGCCTTTATGTAATTCTTCTTCTTTCGTATGGTGGGGGGTCAGAGGGGGACATCTAGATCTGCGAGCCATTTTAGGGCCTCAGGCGTCGCCATGTGGACCTCATCAATCCCGCCGGGGAATGAATGGAGCGGGCATTCGTTGACCACATGTTCGGTAGTCTGCACCGCACCACATTCACACATCGCCGACTCTTTAAGGCCCCATCTGTGCATCATGTGGGCACAGCGGCTATGGGAGCACCTTAACCTATTGATGGCGGACCAGGTTTTGCGAGGCAGTGAGAACCCAGGCTGTCTCTCGGTGGGGTCCTGTATGAGATGGGCATTTCCCACGTTGGCCGTTTGCCACTCAAGTTTCCACCTATCTTCTGGGGTGAGAGGTAGTCGGAGGAGCCTCTCTCCTCCTTTATGTAATTATATAGGTCTATGATAATGTGGAGAAGGTAATATTATGTAATTATATAGGTCTATGATAATGTGGAAAAGGTAATGTGAATCGGGGGAGAGAGTAATTTCGTCAGTGTTGGATAAATGTTATTTAACATCTTAAAAAACACTAACGGGGTAATTATTTTTAAATGCAGATCGATGTACTGAATTAGGATTCCCTAAATTACAGAGTATGTGATGCAAAAAAAACAACTTAGATACTGCACAAAAATCTCGTACGGGTAAGTGTATTACCTCCCTCTGGTGTGGGAGGGTTTGAAGTGTAAATTTAAAAGTTATACATAATACAGGGTTTTCCAATAAGAGGTGTTATTTTGAATAGCTCGCTATTTCGGTAGATGTTACATTTGAAGCTGTCATTTTTTGACATTTGACAAGTAGAAACTACGCCATTAATAAAAATGGAACGATACACACTTCAACAACGTATTGAAATTATTAAAATTCACTTGAGTGAATCAAATGCAAATCATCTTAAGTGATGAGGCCCATTTCCACCTCGGTGGCTTCGTCAACAAACAAAATTGTCGCATCTGGAGCTCGGAAAACCCAAGAGTTATTGTTGAAAAGCCTCTATATCCTCAACGTGTGACTGTTTGGTGCGGTTTATGGTCCGGCGGAGTCATTGGACCTTACTTTTCAGAAAATGAGGCTGGAGCAACAGTTACGGTGAATGGATTGCGCTATCGAGAGATGATTAATGATTTTTTATGGCCGGAATTGGATGGTATCGATCTGGATAACTTTTACTTTTAACAAGAGGGCGCTACGTGCCACAAAAGCAACGAAACCATTGATCTTTTACGATTGAATATCAAAATAACACCTCTTATTGGAAAACCCTGTATAATAATGAACATATTAATATTGTACCTTGATGTAATGATCTTTAGATCCTGTGACGACAATATCATCCACATCAGTGAGGGGGCCCACAGCCAGGCACATCACAGCAGCTTGGTGGCCTGTGGACAGCTTGTTTGTGCATTCAAACCTGCAAATAAAAACTCTTTTAGAAAATTTGTATGAAAAATAATTTTCTTCCGACAAATTTAATGAAGGAGAGTCTGTTTACATAAAAGAAGGAGGAAATTGGGATCTTGTTACAGACATATCAGTGGCTGGTAAGAACTCTAAACGCACCCTTAATAATGAAATAATGTTTTAACTTACATTCTGAGATCCCAAATGCGGACTTTATCATTGGACGTGGTGTAGAGGGTGCTGCCCTGCTTATTGAGCATGATGTCGTAGATCTGCGACTCCCCGGCCGGGAGGTGCACCGAGCGGGACACGGCCGCCAGCGGCACTATGCTGCTCTGCGTGCTGCCCGAGGAGCTACCGACACATTGTATTAGAAGCTGAACATTGAGATAGAGCTACTTGTACTCACAATGAACTATTACCAGGGCACTGCCACCTCAAGAGACACACACACAGTTGTTTGCAGTGTAAAGCACCAATAGCCGTCAGAAATGTGAAGAGAACTCCCATCCACTTATGCAAAATATCCCTATCTGGGTCTTAGAGGTTATGATTTTAAATGCCACATAAAAAACGTAGCCTTAGAATACATAACTTTATACATATTACTAAAAGGTGGGGCAAAAGTAATCACCCTATTGGAAAACGCTATAACTTATGCAAATGGCGCCAAATGTCAATTCGGTTTTGACATTTGTGAAGTAAACAAATGCAGAATACAAATCGACAAGACATGAATCGGTTTACTGAAAAAAAAACAAATTTCACAAGCAGTACCAAAGTTTATCATAAAAAAAAAAAAATTATAGCTTAAGAACATCGGGTGATTACTTTTGCCCCACCTGTATATTCATAATAAACAATAACTGAACATAAGTATCAAAATTATGTACCTATTTAGAAACATTAACTCAAAGAATAATAACATATTGTCATAATTTTGGTGGTTGGTTGTAGATTTGCCCATGATTATATCCTATTTCCATTATGAATGATAGTTTTTTTTTCATTTAATAATAATTACATACATAGCTTGAAGACCCTCAAATTAAGTTTCAAATTCGCCAAAACTAAAAAGATACATATTTATTTAAAATCAAAACAAAGCCGCAACATACAATTACAAAAACAGAACGAAGCCTATGCAGTGACGCCAACCAAATGGTGTTTGATGGTGCAGAACCTTTCCTTATCAATAATAATAATAGTTGAGAGAAAGATGCACTTTTTCATAGTTGTGGTATATATTGATATAGTGTTGTATATTCTCACCACAGGGTGCGAATGGCGCGCACGGGGGAGGCCCGCAGGTCCCACACGCGCACGTAGGCCCCTGACACAGAGAAAACTAGGCGTGTGATGGGGTCGTAGCGCACCGCCACCACGTTGTTGGGGTGCCCCACCAGGGTGTGCTGCACGGCGCCTGTTGTCAGGTCCCATACTTTCACCGTGCGATCTGTACATAAAAGTCATTATAGAGAGACATCCACGGATGGTTTTGATTCACTTGGGGTTAATGTATTATCGTAACATTTTTCTAATCATCATAATAGATTATTTGCTGACATTATAGTAAATCATCAACTTAATCAAGAAGGTAAAAGCAAACTATTTATGTATGAATACACCTACCAGCAGCAGCACTGAAAAGGAGGTCCTCGGTGGCGTGCAGAGAAAGGACTGCACTATTGTGACCTTCCGCAATGTGGGTGCAATGCAGGAGGGCTCGGTCTACCGATTGACTCTGATGACAAACAGAGATTATTATCATTCAAAATTTTACTAGTATTATACAGGGTGTATCGGCACGTACCCGACAAACTTTAACCAGTTTTTCTTTAGCACATTTGGAGTAAAAAATGTTATGGGCACTTTGCTGTCCGTTGACATTTTTTTTTCAATTAAAAACAAAAAAAAAATAAAAAATCCACACTCCGTCACTGTCATTGGCATTGTTTCTCGTGTTCAACAGCTGTTATTAGCAAGTGTGTCAAAAAGCGTCTTCGCTCTTTCATACACACTAAATAATAATAGTTAAAAATGAGACGAATGGTGCCATGCCATTTCGTTGTGATTGTAAAAGCGCGCCAATGTAGGTACGTACGTACATTATTCAACGAAACTCGAATAAAATATTGCCAGATAGGCTTTCAAACTTTGACAAAGGATAAAACAGTGGTGACATGTGGTGAAAATATGAATGAAAAAATTTTTATTAAAAAAAAATGTTACCGGACAGCAAAGTGCCCTTAACATTTTTTACTCCAAATGTGCTAAGGAATAGCTGGTTAAAGTTTGTCGGGTACGTGCCGATACACCCTGTATATGCTATTGAGTAAAATTTCTACCTCTATTAAGATTTCTAATTGGCGCTTGTGATTCCTACGGCTATGGCACGGCGACAACAATGGCTATAGTGTTTCATTTCTTTAATAGGTGTGAGGGAGATGTATGATAATGATTGCACTTTTCTTTCGGAGGAAGCACAAATACATACATTGTTTTCAAAAGCTCTATTTTACATACTATTATTTAGTGCGTAAGAAAGAGATGTAGCATTATTGCGAAAAAGAACACACGTTTTACGTTTTGTTTGTGCCGTTGCCGAAGGAATTATAAAAGCGCCCATTAAGCAAAACTTAACATCCACCAAGTTAAAATTATCTTCTAAAGTAAAATTAGCGTTTTTCTCACGACGGAGAATCGTGGTTTGATAATAATCAGCTTGAAATGCTGACATTTTCATTAACATAAAATGATTTCCCTCAGGGCCTCCCGTGTGAAGTTTTCAAATCGAATTCAAATAAAAATTATAAGTAAAGTTTCGTACGAGAATAATCACCTTGTTAACAAACTCCTTGATGACCCCTCCGACCACATGGTCCGGTTGTACTGTGTTGCCCGCCAGCCGGCTGAACACGTTGTCGTCTCTGTTACTCGCTCTGCGATTGGCTGGCGGGGAGCCGGGGGGCGTGGCAGAGTCCAGGCCGGCCTCCCTGATTGGTTAGTGGGCAGCAAGCGTTATTAGTGGGAAGCTCGGGCGGGTTAGGCGGCCAACGCACACAACAAGACACTTCAAGAACCAAGAATTTGAATTTAGAACACTAAAAAAAGTAAAACTCAACAGGGTAAAATGATGCCATAAACATCTGCTTTCATAACAGCATAGACAACTCGGAAAACTTTTATTCATAAGGAGGTAGGTACCCATATTTTTAGGCAGGGCCAGAGAGAAGCAATAATAATATTTAGAAAGAAAGATATTTAGAAATTACAAGAATTGTATTATTGTCTCCATTGTATGAATAAAATAAAAGGGGTTTTGGTTCTAAATTCAAAATTAGGATTGAAAATGATTTTATTTCTTTTTTAACCACATTATTGACCACAACCACATGGTTGTGAAATGGCAGAGATTTGTGACAGTGAATAATGAATTAATGAAAATTTTTTGATTATTTTATTTTTGTTGGTTATTATTTATTATGATTCCGAAAGTGCTTTCTTCCACAATTAATAAAATAAATAGAATTTTAGAAAATTTGCTTGGCTCTTGAATGTCATGGATAAATAAATCATTATAAAAATAATATTTCTTGCTTAAAAGTTTGAAAAATCAAAGACTTTAAAAATTATTATGTATAATGAAAATAAATCATAATTCATAAAAGTTAATTAATTTGTAGAACTTGATGATTTTTGATTGTATTATTCTTATAATGATATTGAAATATCGATGAATGATAAAATGTAGAAATTGCTAAATAAATAAAAAATATTATTAAGAGGATTTTACTAAAACAAAAATACAAGTAGGCAATAATTCTAAAGCAAAAATTCAAGTCAACAATAAGATATCAAATGTATTAAAGTTTTAATAAACAACTATGTCTAATAGAAAAAAAGCTAAATTTAGTTTAATTAAAATATATAATCAGATCATATTGAAATAATATACTGTTACAAGGAAATATTATTAATTTTATAGTTATTTAACACATATTTTATTATATAGTTATATATTGACAAACAATATGGTTTTGAATATAACTATGTTTGGTATCTGAAGATGTGTGAATACCGATGAACAGGAATGCAGGATATATGAGTGGCTTATTTATTATTTTTTTCATTTACAGTGTTAAATTTTTTGCGTGTTTGAATTAGAAAAGTGAATTGATTCCTTTTTTGATGTAATAGATGTATTTGAAAATATTGCAAATTATTCTCCTTTATGATTTGATATAATTAATAGTATTATTAATAATAATAATTGTAGAGTAGTATTGCTTTTGAAAATTTTGTATGTAGTCCCCTTTAGAGATGCGGTGATTTTTTCCCTATTTTGATTTGTTGATCATATTTGAAACATTTAGGACGGGTTGTTTCGGAGAATTTGAACAATTCATCAAATTTCAACGTTCATTTGTAAGCTCTGTGAAAGATTATTTCAAGTTCTGTTTTTATTTCAGTTTTGTCAAGCAACTAGCCTACAATAATATAGTAACAGAACTTGAATAGGACTTTCACAGAACCCGAAAATGAACGTTGAAATTTGATGAATTGTTCAAATTCTCCAAAACAACCCGTCCTTAATGTTACCATTTGTGATTTGGTGATTGTATTTGAAATGAGAAATGTTTCCTTTTATGATTCGAAACATTGGTTGTCTTAATTTGTCATTTGATCATTGTATTTGAATCATTGAATGTTACCATTTGTGATTTGTTGATTGTATTTGAAAAGTTCCCTTTTATGATTTGAAACATTGGTTGTTTTAATTTGTCATTTGATCATTGTATTCGAAACATTGAATGTTACCATTGGTGATTGTATTCGAAATGTGAAATGTTACCTTTTATGATTTGAAACATTGGTTGTTTTAATTTGTCGTTTGATCATTGTATTTGAAACATTGAATGTTCCCATTTGTTATTTGTGGATTTTATTTGATATATTAATTATTCCTGAACATTCGCCACATAAAATAGATGCAAATATGCTGCATTACTAATTGTAAGAGATCGAGTAGGATAAATCATGTTAATAACCCTATGCTTGTAATTGCTGTATTTTTTAAAGTCTTTGAAGGTACCACACTAAATAAGCTAACATGCCTGGTAATGGCAACGGGTTTTCTTTATTCTTGTGAGTGAGAAAGAAGTTTCATAACATGCTACAATCTTTGTCTTTTCCTTGCCTGATTATGATTAAGCTTGCAGCAAAAAGTTGTTAGTTTTTTATCCACTTCAAGATGATTTACAAATATAATTTTGTTAGAGAATTAACCAATTGCTTTAACTCTTAGTGTGTCGCTGCAAAAACTTTCTAATAGTTGTTTTTTGCAAAATGATGTTTTTGTAAATTGAACCGTCTTACCAGACAATGTATTGATATATTAATCAAAATAATGTGTACTTTCCCCGGAATAGCTAGTTATATTCAGAGAAATATATTTCTCAATGTATCCTTAAGCATTTAAGGGGTTAATCACACAATAATAATAATCATTGTATTATTTATCCATTGAAATATCAAAATCAATAATAATTTTGAATGTCTGAGAAATAAATTTGAAATTTGCAGTAAGCCACACTGAAATGAGTTGCAATAAACCACGCTGGTATTTTTGAAGTTTTTTTTTGCCATTATTTTTTCCAAAGAAAGATTAGGCGTGTATTTTTATCATCTGTATGTATGTCATTCTTATATTGTTGGAAGTGTAAAATACTTGTGTATTGTTTAATGCATGCAGAGTTGTGTAGTTAGAATTGAAGCAGTTAGCATTGTTAGTAACAATTATTGTTTCCACAGTATTTTAGGCTACTACTTATTGTTAGTTTGTTAGAAACATTAGCAAACATTCTTTATTTTTTTACTGTGCGATATTCTTAAAATTGCACTTATGAAAATCAGGCACTGTTACAACTTTAAATAAAACATGTTCATATTGAAATTTTTTAAAAATTTATTAAAAAAATCATAATTACAATTAGATTTGTGACTTTAAAAATAATTAAGTAAAGGCATTATCTAACTGTAAAATCATCAATCCATGCTTAAAATAAATATTACAGCGTACAAAAACTATGTGATAAAAGTATTATATAACTTTAAGTCATAAATAATGTTTCAGTTAATTTTGTACAAAAGTCACAACATATTTGGCACATATGTTTGTTCTGTGATTCGATGGAATAAACACGTAATCCTATACAATTTACAAGACAGAGTAAGCAGAGAAGGTAAGAGCTATTGCAGAACTAAGGAAAGCATCTAACTAAATACATTCGGCTGTGCAGTTAATCTTTGTCCTCCGTAATGGATAATTCTGTTAAGAGACTGAAAATAGAAAAAAAATGTGTTGAATATCTGTCTATCCAACAGACAAATCCCTCGGCGATCTCTCCATAAGCCAGAAAGCAACAAGCTGTTTACATCCTAATTCAAGCGGAACAACAATCCATGCGCAAGGCCACACACTCTATATTTTCATTAATCTTTAACCAAATAATATAACCTACTGTTTCATATATAATTCTGTACATCCATGAGGAATGTAAAATGAAGTACCTAAATAAATAATATTAATTACAAAAAGGCAGAAGGTCATGAAAAACCCAAAACCAAAATATTCCCTTTCAAAGAAATGTGGCTTGTTTATTTCTGCCTTGTAATAAAATAACTATAGTCTACAATTTGTCACCCGATTATTGTTTTTTTCTGTAGAATTCTTGGGAGAGCCATTTAACAAGGTTTCACTACCAAAGAAAGTAATTTGCAGATTTTAGAATTAAAAAATTGATCTCAGATGTACCATTCTTCTTTGTTTTAATTGACTCCAAAAATTTATCAGTTTCCGAGATTATTATATAACCCACCACTTTCAATTTTATGTTCTATATTATCACACATCAAAAGTTTACTCTCTCATATTTTTATGTCTCTTTTATAAATTTCAACTTCCATAAATAATTTTCTCTCTCTCTCTCTCTCTCTCTTTCGATTTTTCTACGTAAAATCAATGATTATATAAAACTTACATACGGCACGATTCACAGTCAAAAGCCATAGTTCTTGGGAAACTACCTGGCTTCGCTATTTTTGCCTTCACGTAAAATGGATTAACAAAAAACCTCTAACGACTCGGCACAACTTGCCGAGATTTAAACGGTGTATGATCTATCTAATAATATGTGTATTTTTACACAGAAAATGTAATAAATGTTGGTTTTGCCCAAGTAATGCTCTTTATTTGTAGCGTTTTCACAACCGATTTAAATAAATAAGTCAGTGAATCAACACATTTTATTCATTTTTAAATATTTGAATAACGAAAAAATAATATAAGTATAAAGATAACAAAAATATATCAAAGACACACATACACATACAGATCATGCACTCAAAATTATACACACATGCAAATACAAGAAAGCATCTTCATTGAAAAGCGGTAAAAAAATACAACAAAACTTTAACCAATTTAAAAAAATTGAAGTTTAAGATTTTTGGTACATTCTCGATTTTCATTGTAAATGTAATACCTCTTATTTATTTACAAATCTACGGTGCATTTGGCAAGAAGAAGGGTGTACAACGATACTCATATAGTGTTGTGTAATTTTGTAAAATGCATGCCCTGATGTAACATTATTTCATTATTTTAAATAGCTGCAAAGATTAAATTTTGTGTGTAAAATAGTGTAATAGGGATGGGCATAATCAAGATATCAAAATGTTTTGAGAGATTGCTTGTTTCTTTCCACTTAATATTTTTTTTTTGTTTACTGTGTAATCCATTTAATAAATAAAATAAAAATTACTGAAATTATTGAAACAATATTAAATAATTTATTAGAATGTTTTGATTGTGCATATCATGGTGCGTAGTGTTCATTCGCTTTTGAACATTGTTCTCTTTGTCAGTCTAAGGTAGACATTAAAATCAGTGTCATGTTCACGTGTGTAAATTAGGTACTAGTGATTGCTATGGAAATCGCAAGGGCGTTATTTATGGGACACCGAAATTTTTGACTTCAATTTTTGATGGAGGTAGTATTCTGAATTTTGATAAGGTGAGTATAGCCTATAATTAAAAGAAATATTTGAGTAATTTTTGAGATTCATGGATATTTAGAGTAATGATATCGAAGTGCCATTTTAATGTAGGTTATCTTGCAGATCTGTTACTCAACAGTAGCAAACCAGTCATTTTGAAGAAATTCTTATGTAACGATGTCATCAAATAGCCATTCCGCACCATTTTGTTTTTTTTTTGACACTTGAAAGATCCCCATTAAACGCTGATTCTAGGTGCGTTTCAACTTTCTATCAAATTATAATAAGTTTACAAGGTTGACAATATGATCGTTAATCTCGTCTGCTGATCACAATTTGTTCAAAAGCTGAAACGGGTTTAGGAATCTTTCAACTGAAAAAAAAAATAAAATGGCGCTGAATGGCCATTTGATGACAATGTTTGAAAAAATTTGAATTTCTGCAAAACAATTGGGGCTTAGTTTTTATCCTGTAAACCTGGGATTTGAAATTTAAGAATAACTTTGCAATACTTATTTGAAATACATATCAAATTTTCCGAATATTTTATAAAAGGCTACAAAATAAAAAAAAACAGAAAAGTGTAGAGTAAAGGGAATGGCGGAATTAATTCACGCAGTGTGTGACAAAATGACAAACTGTAGAGTTATTATCTCAAAAATGTAACTTAATTAACCTTTCACAACACAATCTATCGATATCTATCATTTCGACTTCACGAATCACATATGCGACATTTGCGTACCGCGACAGCCACATAGCGTTGTAAAGAAATTCATGAAATGGCATGTAAAAAAATATAGCTGGGGTAATGTATGTTGTTGGTCTTTGGGGGTATGAATGTTGAAGTACTCACATGGATCCGGGTTTCCCGATGAGTGGATGTTGCATGGTGAAGCCGCCCGGACGATCGGGGAATGTCCGCCGAGCCGAGCGCGGTGAAATGAGCGACGGAATGTCGGAACTGTTAATGTTATAATACGTCTTGCGCGGGAGGAACGGCGACGGCCGCGTCATGTCATCCGCATTCCCCGCCGTGGATAAACTGCGCTGCGGCATCAGCCCTCTGCTCACACACACAAAACAAACAAGTGCTACAGGAATGCGTGCCAATACGTGCATTGATTCACGTACGTGCAGATACACATACATGCGTTGTTCACGTATGTGCTTGCTTCACATACGCAGAAGACATATTACAATGAAGAAAAAAGGTGCTAATTTATCATTTCAAAGTACGATATTTCAAATTTAACCTTCAATATTTAGATTTTTCTTAAAAAAACAAATCTAGAGCAGTTAGCACAAAGCATCATAATATTGTGTAGATTTGTTATTAATATAAATACATATTTAACAAATACACAACAATATCTATCAAGATGTACAGAGGGGCCAATATTTAGAAAAGCATTTCTAAAAATATATAGTTTTGCGTTAAAAACATTTATAATACAATTACTTAAAACAGAAATACAAAGCAATGGAAATGATTATGAATTTGTGACTAGAACCGTATTGCTTTTGATTGATATAAAAATGATTAATAAGATATTAAAATATTGAAGTTTTTGATGATTTGAGAATAAAATATTTATAGCTAAGTTGGTGAATATGAGATCAGGTCATAAAGCCTCGTGATCATCTGCAAGCTGTAATGTAACCGTTGCCGACACATTAACCAGGCTCTAGTGTACGTGATGTCCACACCACTGTAACGATAAGGGCGAGCCAGCGTCTACCACTCCCTTTGACTGGCGGCAAAACTGACAAGTCGTCGGCTCGCCGCGAGCTATGTATACATCATGATGATTTATGGTAATGGTTACGGTTACAACTCACGGATCAGTACGGGACTTAAGAAGTCAATGATAGAATACACTGACGTGTTAAGTGCTATTTTATATTAATGCATCTCTAAAGACAATTAAATTAGTTAATACATATTTCATATGAAATTTATATCATGACTGTTACTTAATTAACCTATGAGAGTACAATAATATCAAAATTAAATCCATTAACACATTGTGCGGGATGCCACTGAGATTATGAAAGAAAAATTAGTAGATTTATCAATCATATTTACTTGAGAGATCCCGGTGCGCTGGGCACCCTGGCCAGAGGCTGGCCGCGGGGCGAAGTCTCAATCTCCCCACCCATGGACTGTGTCATGACGGGGTCCCTGGCCTTGTCCTTGTCAGACTTGCCAAACACGCCAATCTCGCGCAGCCGTACAGACCCGCGTCCCCCCGCGTTCCTCTCGAAGGCCTGCCCTTGGGGCGAGGAGCGCTGTGGGGGGACGGGGGCTTGGGCGGGGGCGAGGGCGGGAGGTGAGGGCAGGGAGGGCACTCCCACCAGGTCCTCAAATTGATTGCTGCCATTCTGCTGCCTGGCGTACTGAGCCATAAGCTGCACAAGGGAGCTGGAATGACAACATAAAAGATGAGAAAAAATGTTAATGTTTAAATAAAATTAGATGGTGTTAAAAAGAGGTAGAGAAACAGGTCACAGGATGAGCTGATGACTTAAAGAGCACTGCCTGCTTCGGATCTATGTATGTGCATTCAAAACTGGATACATTTACGACTGAAAGAGAAGAAGACGTCAAATTATTGAAGAGTTGTCTGGGAAGATATGATAAATACTCCTTACAAATGAGAATTTTTAACCCATCCTATCTGAAGTTATTTTGACTAAAACTGACCAAAGCAACTGAATTAATTTTTTTGCGAACTTGTTCTGAGTTTAGTGATGTTTTAAAAATGAGATAATTTTGTACTTATTTAATGCAAATATGTACATTTTTTAACACAAAACAAATTAAATTATATATATTTTTTTAATTTGTAAGATGCATTGCATACTTACTATTTACATAAAAACAAATGTTTTGTCGAGAGACATAAATTATGGCAGCCCGGAAGGAAGGCAAGATAACTGCCCTAGATTATGGCAGCCCTTGGAAGGACTTCTAAGATAGCTGCCCTAAATTATGGTAGCTCGGAAGGAATGGGTTAAGTAAAAGTTTTTGTATTTTTGGGTTTTATCACTGAACAGAATCCCTAGAAGCATGATCTATACTGATTTGAAAGAAAACCAATGTCACCAATTTACATTAGACCTTTTGACTCCTAGGCAGGGGCCTGGTCCTGTCTGGGGAGACAGGCCAATGAAATTGATTATCTGTCCAAGAAATAATTTCAATATTTAAAAAGGTTCAATCAAATCAATTTCATTAGGAATTATTGATGTTATGGATATGATTGTGATCCCATGGCTACTATATGGTAACTATATATTATTCAAAATCTGTTTTTCGACGTATGTTAATTAAAAAAATGTATTACCTGTCAACTGGGGAGACAGATCGAGTGGATGTTCCGGAGCTGATCTCATTGTTGTTGTAGCAAATGGTGGAGCCCGAACTGGAGGCAGGAATCAGGCCCAACATTTCGCTGTTGTTCTTTTCCGCCAACATTTGTCTCAACACTGTTTGCTGATGCCCGCTCTCCGACTGGATCTAAAATATTAATACATCAACTTAATAAATCACAAAATACATAGAGGTTTTATAACAACATACATACATAAGCTGGACATCCTTAACACGCACAAATTATTTAATACAACTCTTTGTATCAGTTTGATTACAGTGAGAAGTATCACTTTCAGTCTCCCGAGAAACGAAATAATGCATTTCAATAGCTATTTCGTTTAAATTAAAATAGAAAAATTTGTTTTGTTCATTTGGCGGCCATTACTATTGATGTGATATAATGCATGAAAATAATTTTTGGGTCAGTTTATTTTCTTCTTTTATTTAACTCAATATTATTTTTAAAGAAAGGGTAAAAAAATAACAAAAAAAACCTGTTTCGTGTTAACACGACATGAACAAAGACGATAAATTATCAGTATATTCATTTGAACGAAATAGCTATTAAAATGCATTATTTTCTTTTTCGCAGATTGAAATAGACACTTCTAAATGTTATTAATCTGATACAAAATGTTTTAAAAAGGTTGGGTATTTACATAAAATTTGTTAATGTTTTTGAATAGCCATAATATTACTATAAATATATTGTCAGTCTGGCTTTTACCTCCATTTGACAATGTATTACAAACAGCTGTCACACAAGTAATAAATACACCAAAGCAGAATAAATAAAAAATTAACTAAAAAAACTTAAAATGTTGATTTATAAAAAAACACAAAAAAGCTTGTAAAAATAATTAAACACGTTGGAAAAATATATTAGAGCATAAAATAATAGTACCTACATATGTACAATATTTGTAAATATAAAGAGAAAAGCTAAAGAAGATACAAAAATGTTTCAAAATTTACTACGCATAATAATAAAGAAATAGTTAATCAACTTCACAACTCCACACCTCTGGTTATTTTATTGACAAAATATGTGCACAATGTATTATAGAGACTTACGTTTGGTGATTTCTAATTCAAATTGTATACATTTTGGTAAAAATGAGAGAAAACAACAATAAAAATAAAGTAAACAAATATATTATAATATATAAAAATACAAAGTATAAAATTATCAGTTTTTACAATGGAACTAAACAATTCTAACGCAAGAGGTGTGAAGATAGCGAAAATATCTGTAAAAAGTAAACAAAATAATGTACGAAGATTGTTTACAATCCACATGAAACAAAATAAAAGATACAATATAAAAAAGCAATAAAGGATACAATATTATGAATGCCTATAAGTACAATGTAACAAATAATAAGAAATATATCTGTATTTAAAATTTATGCATAAAAGTACCTATACAATTTTGTTTTGGGTGTGTTGGGCCGAAACATGGTAAATTATTTTTTGTCGAAAAGCGTGAGAATAAGGAATAGAATGTATGGCGATATAATGAATAGGTAAGTTAGGACAAAGTAATCAACCTCTTGCAGCTTGGCCTGGCTGTCCTTGAGCTGCATCTCCTTGTGGGTGGCCTCGTACATCTGGTTGATGGTGAGGTTGTACAGTTTGTCTAGAATGTATCGGGCCTCTCCTAGATCCTGTATTTGGTTCATCAGGATCTGGATATCACCTTGTTCCGGTGTATCCTGAAAAATAAATTGCTATTATTTATCAAAGTTATTTGTTGCACCCTTATTAGTTGAATTATCTTACACCTTGAATGACTTCTAGGTACTTAACTATTAAATTTGAATTTTTTTTTATTGACTACGGGGTAGGTACTTTCCTATTAGATTTTTCTCAATATTTTAATGTGTTCTTTTTTTAAAGTGTAATAAACCAAAGGAAAGAAGTTTTTTGACAGCTAATTTTTATGGAGGGAAAACATTGAGGTTAAGAAAAAATTTAAGGTTGGGGGTTAGAGAAGTGTGTTGTGAAAATATTGAAATAGTTTCATTTTTAAATAATAAACAGGAGAGGAAGAGAACAACACATTGTAAAAGAAAAGTGAACTGTAAATATGCAAATATTTTTGGGGTTGTATTTTCAATATGGATCGCAAGTGAACTTACAAATTACAATCAATAAATATTTGAATGAATTTACCTTTGTTTCTTCCATTTGCATGATTTGATGCTGCGTTTCCGCTATACTATCCTGGAGATACTCGATGTTAGACTTAACAGTGTCCAGTTCATTATCAATGTCAATGGTATCGAATCGGTTCATCACCGCCTGGTTCCTCCGCTGCTTCAGCCTCTCCATTTCCTTGCCCAGGAACTCCCTCTCCACTAGGTGGCGCTCCATGTCTCGCTCCAGATCCCCAACGGCCTGCTTGTTCAGGGCCACCTTGCTGATGTTCTTCTCAATATTCTGCCATTTGCTCTTTGCGGATTTTGGTGAAAATGCTTTCTCTGGAATGACAAAAATCGTATTGGGGGTTAGAAACTCATTCTCTACTACTCCTAATGAAAAATAACACAAAGATGTCTGTTTCTTGAATAATTTCTACAGGTGCAAAGCATCAACAGATTGGGAGGGCAATTATAGGCCGATAGCTCAGATGATAGGATGCTAAGCTACCAGTCGGACGGATCAAATTTGATACTCTCAGCTGGTACAGACTTACTTCCTTTACAGAATAATTTATGCTTGGTGTGATGTATGGTAGTAAAGTTGAGTATTTAAGCGATAGATGGCGCTAGTCATAAAGCTTACTCCAGAGTCCGACAGATGTCGCTAGAGTGTAACAATTACTTGTGAGATGAGATTGACAGGGAACAAGCTTCTCGAACCTGAGAATTACCAACCCTCGGGTAATGAACAGTGTAGCTAAATCCAGACCTATTATTTGTAACGTAAATAAACACAATTATAAGTAGAACCTTTTACTTTTTAACAAAGAGTTCCCAACACTTAAATCTACAAAGTAAGGCAGATATAACACTTAGTGAAAAGGTCTGTAAGTAAATAGGCCAAGCCAAAAGAATATAGCGCGCTTATAGCATGGTCTGTCACTGACATAATTATTTTTGTGCCCTATTTTTGTCATAGCTGTAATTTTTGGATTATCCTGTATTGTAACATTTCTCCTTGTATTAATATTGTGTAATATGTAATGTGTTGTAATTGGACATGGTCCGTTAGTAAATAAATAAGCTAAATCTCATGGCTTAAATTGAAGCACTTTGAAAATTAACTGCCAAAGCAGAAAAAACATTTGCGAGGAGTTGTTTTTACTAAAATGTTAATAAAAGCGCTAGATTACCTGGTCGCCTTCCGGCCACCTTGTTGCTCATAGTCTGCCTGTTTCCCTTCCTCAGGGCAGTCACCTCCTCCTGCTTTCTCTTCAGCACCTGCTCCTTAAGGCGCTTCTCGGCCTCCAATGACTTGATGGTGTTGGCGTCCTTGCGTGTCACCTTGCGCAACTGTGCAATTTCGCGGTTGCGGATGCTCTCTGCCTGCTTGTGGCGTGCCGATTCTTCCTTCATCTTGTTGAGCAACTTAACCTGGAGGAATGATTAGTTTCAGATAAGATGGATTGTGACTAGTTCTGGTGGGATATTAAAATATGTTTTACCTACCTACCTATCTTAATCTTGAAAGTGACAGTAGCTTTCTTTTAAAGTCTATAAAACATGATTACACAGCAGGACGGAAAGGACTGAGGACTGAAGAAAAATGGTTAGGGATTTTGAGCACATACAGAATATTTTGTGGAAGAGGTCAAATGACATGATAATGATTTTAGCTATTTAAAGATGTAGAAATTGCGACAGTTGTTCCCAAACTTTCATAGTTTGGAGATGTACAGTTGCATAGTAATCTTTAACTAGGTTCAATTTTGTACAAAAGTGTGTAAACCTAGTGATAACAGTTGAAGTTTTTTAATGCAATGTGGAATAAATTCACTTTGCTATGTAAATCTGAATCTCACAATTATTACAAAATAGGCAAATCGTTGATTCTCTTTCTCAAGAACAATAAATGTATGAGAAAAGGGGGTTACAACTGAGCTCTCAGTGGCAGAACATTTAAAATTTTTCATAATTGTACCTTATTCCTCTTCATATCGGCAAGCTCGTTCTTCATGGAGCGTATCTGATTGTCGCAGGAGGCTTGTGCGCGTAGCAGCTTGGCGTGCTCCTTTTGCGCCGCTTGCAGCCGCTTCATCTCGCGCTGCATATCGCCCAGCTTCCTCTCATACTCGTCCTTCACGCGCTTCACCTTCTCCGAGGGCTGGGCCGTTTGGGTGTTGCCTACAAATCCACAACCAACATTGTAAATGAGTACTGGAGAATCTCACTAATCTGGCAATTCATAAGTCTGGCACACTCTGAAACTAGTTTTACAGTACAATATTTTAACATTTAAGGTTATTTAAAGAGTCATTAAATAAATGTACTGTTTTAATTAAGATATTTCCTTAAATAGCACCATCCCTCTTGTAAAGCTGTGCTAGAACATCTGTTCTGCCGTGTGGTAACTTGAACAAGTCGTGGCGACGACTACGGCTGAAGCTTTCAGGTCGCTGGAGCTACCCGGATACAGTGAGACTACATCATCCTCAATTTGGGGAATGTTGTAAAATTGAAGAAACTTAAGAGAAGAGGTGTGGAAGAGGAAGGTTGGCAAGTGTATAGATGTCCAGATTTGGTCACAAAACATAGCTAAAGTTATTTCTAGCAATGTTTTTAGAAAAGTTTCTTTCACCTAAGAATGAGATGCAATTTTAATAACGAGTATGTGTGAAAGAACCAATACTTTCACTGCCTATGCCCAAATTTGAACCTGCGAATTTTAGATTAAGCTTAGCAGGTTAAACAGCTTATTGCTTTGCCACAGAGGACGTCGAAACATTTTCTGGTGGAGAAATCACAGATACAGGACGTTGAAGAAATATTTCCCAGGCATGCTTTTTAACCTTTTCTATGCGTCATAAATTTGTATCACTTCGTTCACACGCGGGGCTATTTATCATCAATCTAATTTATGACTTTAAACAATAATCACGCATGGATTTTAAAATTTGTTTTAAAAAATACGTCGCTTATGTCTTGAATTATCTTTTCAAGTATAAATAAACAATCCGAACATCAATGGGACTTGATAAAAATTCGAAGTATATATTCATAATGTAACTGATATGGTATACCCGGGCCGCCATGATAATATTTCAAGGATAACGATACACATGCATAAACAAACCGGAGTAGAGCTCTTCAACTGTGGTGCGATGTAAGTGGTTGATTTATGGGTGCGATGTCGCGTTTGACTGGATACATGAAATATTGACACACTTAAAAAGGTTCATATAATAAAAAATAACTACACTTAAATTTACAAAAATAATGAAATAATTTTTCTGTTATTATATCACCGTAAATATGTATCACTTAATATATTTTTTTATCGTGATAAATTTTGAAACAGTTCTCAACGCATAACGGCAGAATCATGTATTTCAGCAGCTTCGCAATTATTATCGACGTCACTGTCACTTATTTCAAAATCGGAATCTATTTCTAAAGTAGCACCAAATATTTCTTCGTCATTAAGACCACGACCCGACATTTTGTATTTTGGCAATAAAAATACTTTCAAAAATTGATAAAAAGTCAAACTTGTACAACTTTACACTTGATTTTTCACTAAAAAAAAGTTTTAACCACGTATCTTTATTTGAAAATAATCTAACACTGACGAAATTTTATATTTCTTCAAAAGTTTGAATGAATGTATGTAACTGAACTTATTTTAAAATATGATAAATCAGATGAATGTACACTGTAATTAAAATAGTTCATATCCACGAAAAAGCAAACAATAATTCGATAAAACAATGTAATCTACACGACGAGCGTCTCTGTTTGAGATCCTTATAAAATGCGCCTGCGCAATAACGTGTGTAAAGACGCGGGAAGAATTCAAACTGATTCATTTTTCGCTCTGAGTTGGAAGATCCCTTCAAATCTTTGTATCCATGATTAGGATACGTATTATGGATAAATATCGTAAGATGTCAGTAGTGTAAAGATGTGAGATTTTTTAGGAGTATAAGTTTTACCGTGCTCAAGCATGTTTCATACCCATAACGCCGAAGAAACTTTGCGTCGCACAGATGTGCCACCCGCGTACAGGGCATGTACAGTGCGTCGCAGGCGTGCGTCTCCCGCAGGGATAGGGTTAATTAACCTATACAATAAATTATTTTGTTAAATGTGTGATAGCTTTGTACGATTAGTAAATATACTAAGAGATATCTCACCGTAGCTGGCCAAGACCTTGTCTCGCTCCTCCTGCGTGAGCTTGATCTGAGTGTGCAGTGCCATGAGCTTGTCCTCGTAGTGTCTCCGCATAGAGTGCAGTCTTCGCTGTGACAGCTCCAGCTCCTCAATCAGTCGCTGCTTGGTGTCGATGTCGCCGCTGAGGGAGGCCAGTTCCACTCCCAGAAGGGCTACCACTGGAGATCAAAAAAAAAGATTTATTATGAATTGGAAAGAAGTACATATTGACTTTCGACACTGCTGAAAACGGTAACTAGTAATTATCACATTTTTGCAAAGGATTGGTCATTTTGATAATAAAAATAAAAATGTAATATTCGGTGTAATCCCTTTACAACCGCGATGATACGAGAGTGAATTTGTCTTTGAAAAAATCCTGAGAGAAAATTAATGTTTTTGAAAATGGAACCGATGTCTATCGAATGTGCGGGAGCTGCTTATATATGGTACCTCCACACGCACGTGTTTCAACAAGTAAGTCTCGCCCAGCCCTTGGGGATCATAACTAAGAGCATTACTGGTGTGGCCCATTACAATTCGGAATTTTTATGCCGGTTACAAAGGGTTATATGTATTAACCGCTGAGGTGCCAAGATATTCACGATAAAATGCATTGAGCGTTAAAGATTTTTATACGTTTGGTTTTGAATTCGCCCACGCACATTAAAAAAATCATTACTTAGTTTTGATAAAACATTTTAAACAGAATAATACACTAAAAATTTCAATTTGAACATTTTAGCATAGAGCTGATTTTCTAACAACTGACTAATCTATTTCAATTAATTTGTCTTTTTACCTTTATTTTCTGAATCAGTATCGTCTTCAGAATCTGAATCATCTGACTCTCCGCTCTCACCCCCACTCATCCCTTCCGCCCCCTCCCTTTCCCCGATCTCTGTCCCGCTGGCTAGGGTGCTGTGGCTCATCTTCCTGTTGAACTCCATCTCCCCCATGGAACGTGCCAACAACTCCTTCTCTTTATATAACTCCCTCTTCGCATTATTCAGAACTGTGGACGAAGTATTCAAGAGAGACACGTCCGGGCTTAAAATCAAACTCTTACTCATATGACTGTGCCTAGCCGAAGCTATATTATTTTTCTTTAACAGATCATACATTGTATTAGCTTCTAGTAACTTTGCTCTGAGGTCTTCAATCTCCCTGTGGTATTTCTGAATCATTTCAGTAACTCCGCTTTCTGTGCCGTGTTCGCCCTCGGATTTGATCCAGGAAGATATGGCTCTCTCTGCAAGGAGCTCGCTGTTGTTTTGTGATAGTTGATCTATGGTTCCCTGCATGGCTTTAACACGTGTGCGTAGATTGTTGAGTTCACTGGAAAGAACGGTGTTTTCGTGGAACATGTCGTTGATGCCTTCCTCGCCATTTTCAGATATTACCCTTTTACCCTGTAAATTATAATGAAACAGTTTAATTTAATTATTATTATTTAATATTATAATTGTTAATTTTTTAAATATTTATGTTGAGGGATCAGTAGGATTTATAGGCCCTGTTAGGAGTTCTACCGAGCCGAACCCTCTGATATGAAAATATCTGGAATCGGTGAATTATTTTCCCATTTGATCTCTGGTGAGTTGACGTGTTGTTCTTGTATTGTTTTGTATTTATTTTGCTTATATAATGTGCTATGTATGGTTAAACCGGGAATCGAACCTGGTTATTAAATTGGCTAAGCTCAGATAAAATGGTAGAGAGATGAGGCTCGTGTACTATCAGGGGCGGGCAGCTTCTTTGGTCATCAGGCTCGTCCATCGGTTAGGAGGTCAAAGGGTAGGTTTATCACACAATAATTACACATGAGTAGTAAGGCACAAGGTATATTAATTGTCTCGAGAAATACAGGTTGACATAGATCTCCCTACTAACTCTCTCTACTAATTTGTGACGACCAGATAAAGCGTGGATTCTACATGAATTTACGAGAATTGAACACAAGAAAAGGGGGAAGGTTGAAAGCTTACGATTCGCCTTGAGATGTGGTACATCATGTTGACCCAGGTTTCCCGCGCTTAAAAGGCAGCGGTACTGATGGTGTGGTAATATGCACTCGGGATTTTACACGAGAACGGGACTCCATTGAGTTTAGTTCGAACCGAGATAATAAACATGACTGCTAGTTTGATGGCGAAATGTATCTAGTTAAACTGGAACGAGATCGCGTCCGTTATTGCGTAATCATGCAAGCCATGCCCGCGAGGGGTTTTCGCCATTGTGAGCGACCGTGTTGCTAAGACCAAGGTCGGATTTGCACTGCCGAAGCGCGCTTAGGGCCGCCCGTGTTGACCGCGAGCAGTGTGGGTGGTCCAAGTCGATCACGTATTTCGACCATCTGGTCGCGTGTGTCGCAACTAGTGAGGGGAAATTGGGGCTAGTGTGCATCCTTTTTATAGGGTAACTTGTATTACGTAACACATTCCCCCTCCGCCAGTAAAAGGCGACGTGGTAATGAAGCTTTAGGCACTAAAAATCCTCTTCATCTTGTCGTGAGGTGAGTAGAGAGAGAAAAAAACAGTGTTGATTTGCAAAAAAAACAAAGAGAAAAAAAAAATATGGTTATGCAATGGTGAAAAGACAAAATACAAGGTTATGCAGTGATGACAAGAACAACATACAAGGTTATGCAGAGATGACAAGAACAACATACAAGTTTATGCAGTGATGAAAAGACAACATACAAGGTTATGCA
The DNA here is from genome assembly GCF_061612785.1 of Hesperophylax consimilis. Classification (NCBI taxonomy): domain Eukaryota; kingdom Metazoa; phylum Arthropoda; class Insecta; order Trichoptera; family Limnephilidae; genus Hesperophylax; species Hesperophylax consimilis. The sequence continues at coordinate 35,270,427 of NC_142838.1, read as the reverse complement.
GAGATGACAAGAACAACATACAAGTTTATGCAGTGATGAAAAGACAACATACAAGGTTATGCAGTGATGACAAGAACAACATACAAGGTTATGCAGTGATGAAAAGACAACAACCTGACTCTAAAATTTCATTGGTCTGTAAGCTAAGTTTGAAGAGCGTAGTGTTTGTTGAGTACCAAGTAGACGTAATTTCACTGAAGTTATTTAAGTTACACTTTCACTGTAACTTGACCCATTTGAGATTGCACTCAAGTATCACTAGGGCCATAGAAATTGAACTGTGCTTCTTGGTTGTGGTTGAGAGATGGTGATGCTGAGGGCCAGAAGTGTCCGGGTTCTGATGTTGTACCAGCGTGAATTCCATTATGCTGATGTGGTGGGGCAGTGGTTGTCAAGGTGAAGTGAAGTTGGTAAAGACATGGAGTAATACCAGTAAGTTGATTGATGATCGATGCGTGTGATGGCTATTATGTTGAGTTTGCGCATCGGCAAGTGGTTGATTTGTACAATGGCCCGTAGTTGATTGTACGACGGCAAGTAGTTGATCTGTACAAATGGCAAGTGGTTGATTGCACAATGGCAAGTAGTTGATTGCACAATGGCAAGTGGTTGATTGCACAACGGCAAATAGTTGATTGCACAACGGCAAGTGGTTGTTGCTCAAACGGCAAATAGTTGATTGCACAACGGCAGGTGGTTGATTGCACAATGGCAAGTAGTTGATTGCACAATGGCAAGTGGTTGATTTGTACAAACGGCAGGTGGTTGATTGCACAATGGCAAGTAGTTGATTTGCAGGAACATAGCTAACCTTGAGCTGGCATGCTCTGAGGTTGGTTCTTTTGAATGTGGTTTGAATGATGAGACAACTTGATTTGCTACTGCACGCACGACTCACACCTAATTTGGGTGCGGTCGGGTGTTTTTGGTACGCAGAGATTGGAGAGAAGTGAGTGATGGAAGTGAAGGCGGCAAAGAAGTGAAGCTCAGCTTGCAGGTGATGAGGAGGGCTGCTGGTCTTCTTTTTAATCCGGGGACAGGTTATTATTATAGTCAAAATTCTTGAAGTTTACCTGCCTGGTAGACCAATGATGAAAAAACGTTTGGAGAGAAACAAATTGTGTTCAAGAGAAAAGACAAAAAGACAAAAAACGTTGTTGGTTAGAGAGGAGAGAGTAGAGAGAGATCTATTATGCTGACTATACCATGAGTATCCCGAGATTGGGGAGACAAAAAAACTATCACGACTGGCGTGAGGTTACCTATTTGATTTACAAGGTACAGGTAGGTGGTTGTGCCGTAGTAACACCAAGTTTCTGAAAGAAGTTGGCCTTCCATGGCCGGTGTTAGCGCTTGAGCGATAACAACTTACGACTTTCAAAATTACAAGAAATGTGTTGATTACCTAGGAATGGGGTGAAGAGGAAGTTTTTGAAGCAGACTTCATGGATAAAGATTGTCTTAAAGACAGACGATACGCTATGTGCGTAGGGTACACCTTCCAGATTCATGAAATTAACCTCAAGAATAATGAGGGATGAGGAAAAAATGGCGTTGAGCGAGAAGGTCTGCTGGTGATGGAGCTGATTCTCCGTTCGATCTTTTTCAGAGAACGAAATGTGGTCAACCAGCAGATTTCTTAGCTCTTTACAAATATACATGAGTTTGATGGAAGGGTGAAGGATGGAGGGTTTGAGCAGCGAAAATTGATAGTGACTGAGCTAATTCTCAATTCGATCTCCATGTGAGGACGAAATATATCAACCAGCAAATTTCCTAACTCTTTACACATATACATGAATTTGATGAAAAGGTGAAGGAGAATACACAGTAATAACAATCTAATCTTTCACGTGTATTTGGTGAAAGATTAGGGGTCGTTTTTAATCTTCTACAGTTTGTGAGAACATGACAGACCCTTGCTCAAGCTTCACAAACCTGGGAGTTTTTCTTATTCGTCTCCCAGACAACGAGTTAGGTGGTTTTGTGTCACTGTCTCAATTAACTCCCACGACACGATACCTCATAAACAAAAGTGAAGCTGATGGCTAGTCCATGGTCAATGGATAGTGGATGGTTCTTGGGTCCGCTTGACAAGAAGTCCACAGGTATCAGTTAGCGTAAAAAATTTGCTGAATGCACAGCTTCATGTTTGTTTGAAGAGAACAAAAAATTTCACTACAGTGAAGGACATTTCCCTCAGTGTCATGAGTTATACAAAAGGGTCCCAATTAAGGGCGACAAGTCAGGGTAAAATGATCTACGTCTGGTAGAACAAGTACATAGTGTCAACTTATTTAAAGAAAACAACAACAAGATATTGTATCGTTCGCACGAATCATGGTAAATATTATAACGTTTCCACGTCTCATGTAGAAATTGAACGAATTACGAAAGAACCCTAGTATTGAAAGGACGGTACAACATAGATATTTATAACCATTTATGGAACAAATTATCTCTTTGGCCACAGTATATGTAAGCCAGTAAAAAAGTAATTATAACGAACTTCTCGTATCACGGTAGATATTATAACATTCTCATGTATAGCGTTAGATTTTATAACGATCCCTCGTCTCATGGTGGATATTGTAACATTCTCATGTATCATGAAAATAACATATCAACGTTCAATAATAAAAAAGTACCATTTCAATACCGGAAAAAAGATACATACACAATGTCAAAAACAATCAAGTAGTGGCTATTGGTATTATCAAAAAGACGATGGCATAACCTTTGGTTGGGTTTATGCGTTTAGTTGGCAATAATACGAGACATATGCCTAAAGATGTCTTACGCGAGACACACAGTATAGCAGAAGAGACCTATTTGGTTTTACTAACTCTTTGCTTACAAAATGTTGAGATGGCATAACCTTTGGTTGGGTTTATGCTTTAAGTTGGCAATAATACAAAACATATGCCTATAAGGATGTCTTAGACAAGACATACATATAGCAAAAGAGACCTACTCGGTTTTACTCACTCTTTGCTTACAAAAAGGTTTGTAGTGGTTTATTTAAGACCTTTTAGGGTTTTACTTACTTAAAATGACCAAACACAAAACGGGGAACACACTTGGTGTTGCCAAAATTGCCACAAACACGAATGTTGTGAACTTTATGTTACAAGTAGATACAAGAGGCACCTAGAGACACAGGATGACTTAATATAAGTGACCTGGCTCGGTGTATTTGACAAGGCAAATTAATGTCATTTAAGTCAAAATATAGTACATAATATAACAAATTGGGGTCAGAAAGTTGAGATCTTAAGACTTTACATACTCAATGTGACCGAAAGGTGTTATTGTTATTGATGAGGAGGACAAAACGGCGTTTGTTCTCCTTTACAACAACCTTTTTCAGAATTGACGTGTCAATATCAAATTCTGAAAAAACAACAAATTAGAGCAAATGGGAATATTGAGCGCCATTCAATTTTTTAGACAAAACTGAAAAAACTTTAAAAAAGGTAATTGTAACTTTTATTGTTACACCTTTGTAAACATGAATCAAATGACGATACCAAACTGGAATTTACACACGCATTATGATTACAAGTTACAGGGGTAGAAAATTCACCTCAATTGGGTGTATGTTGCAAAGGGTCATTGTTATAAGTACGATGGAACCCATTGGAACAAATGTGACGAACAAATGTGAAAGAACAATGTGAAAAACAATGTGAATAACAGAGAACATGAGAGAGTTAAAAAAACATTTACATACAATGTTGTACGTGACTTTTGTGGTAGTTATGACAAAAAATAGTTATGTATTTAGTGTCGTAAGTGTCAGAATGGTGACGACTGACAACTGATGTCCAGGGTCATGACTCCGGGAGCATCAATCGTTTTGGAGGTGGAAAAAGTCTCTTGACTGGAATGATCAGTTCCAGAGAAGAATATGTACAAAATATGAGTACAATTTATATACATTACACGGTGAGGTGTGACAAAGAAACAAAAATAACAAAAGGTTTATACAAAAGAGCATAGTAGTACATGTATGGGTGAGAAATGATTAAAAGCCACAGTTGACACTTCTGTGTTTTTAGAAAAAATGAGAAGGTTACCTTGCAGAGGTCGAAATGCGAGTTTTTATATGAAACTTACGCGATAGGACATGCTGTTTGTCTGCACGAGGGCCAAATCTCGTGGGACAAAGGTAGAGCCAAAAGTTTGTTAGTTATGAGTGTAGTGTCCTAGTGAAGGTGGTGTCCATTGTGTCCACACTTCCTAGTTTGACAATATCTTTCACGTGGTAGTTACCGATGTGTTTACCAGAGGCGTCCGATAGGGTATACACTACATCTGAGATTTTTCTCAGTACTTTTGCTTTAACAAAGCGAGGAGCTAGTTTTGCAGAGAAGTACAAAGCACCTTGCGAAAGTGTGTTGTTGCGTCTCCAAACTGTGTCGTTTTCCTTAAAGGTGACATGTTTCCTGCGTAGATTGTATCTGTTTGTGTCAGAGATTATAATGCCGGGTTGAAATTGCAGCCCTTTTATGTATTTCCTGTTATGAAATGCTGCGTACTTAATCAGGACGTTTTTGGTTTTGTTGAAAGGAGAAATATTCCTGTCTTTTAATTCCTTTTCTAAACTTTGAGTACTTTGAGAGCAGATGTTGGCTATTATGCCTAAGGTGTTGTTTTGAGGATTCATTTTGTGGAAGTTTTAAACTTTGTGAGAAGAAAAAGAATTATCTGAGTGTGTGGCTGGTTGTTTTTCAAAAAAAAATACCAGGGGTTTGCTTGTGATGGTTGGTGAAGAATTTTGTGAAATTTTTCAAAGTCCTAGTATGGAAAAAAAATGGCCAGCGGTTTCCTTGTGTTTTTGATGGAAAAATCCCTGAGATAGTGCGCTTTTGAAAAATTTCCAAAAAATTTTCAAAGTTTCAATTATGGAAAAAAAATGGCCAGCGGTTTCCTTGTGTTTTTGATGGAAAAATCCCTGAGATTGTGCGTTTTTGAAAATTTCCGAAAAAGTTTCAATTATGGAAAAAAAAAATGGCCAGCGGTTTCCTTGTGTTTTTGATGGAAAAAATTCCTGAGATAGTGCGCTTTTGTCCTAGATGAGTGAAGAAAATTTTTGAAAAAAATTTCCAAGTCTTTGATTTGTGAAAACAAAAACGGCCAGGGGTTTCCTTGCAATTTTAGTGGAAAAGTCCCTGAGATTGTGTGTTTTGAAAAAAATTTCCGAAAAAATTTCAAAGTCCTAGATGAGTGAAGAAAATTTTTGAAAAAAAATTTCCAAGTCTTTGATTTGAGAAAAAAACGGCCAGGGGTCTCCTTGCAATTTTAGTGGAAAAGTCCCTGAGATTGTGCGTTTTGAAAAAAATTTCCGAAAAAGTTCAAAGTCCTAGATGAGTGAAGAAAATTTTTGAAAAAAATTTCTTCCGAAAAAAAAAATTTCAAAGTGCAGATTTCGAGAGAGTATTGTTTGTTTCTTTCAACAATTAATTGGAGGGTTGTTTGTGATTCGAGACAAATTGTCTGAATTTAAGCAGAACCAGTGTTTGGTTATTTACTCGTAAAGATTCCCTTTCCCTTGGACAATCGACAGGCCATTGCGGAGAAGCGCCGAGGGTCCGGGTTTACGTCAATCGCGAATCTCAATTATATGTAAAGGGTAAGTCGGCTTTCAAGACTTTTCTTTCAAAAAGGATACTCTACCCACCTTTATTACATATAAAGCGGAATTATCAAATGACAGAAGGGCGTTAGTTTTCCTTGTCTATGTATTTTGCAGAACGATGCTGGCTTATGGCTCCACTAACAAGGAATTTATTTTGTATCATGTACAAGATTTGAAACTGTTGAATTGTAGATTATTGTAGTTCATTCTCTCTAATAGTTGCACTTGGAAAGTAAACCATTGTGGTTTTGGATCACTATGTGATGTTTGAGATGTCCGAAAAGAAGTAAATGTTGGTTGCGCACCTTGTGATGGAATACCGGTACTTAAAATTTTGTCGAGTGACGATTCGTAAAACTTGTAATTTGACACCGAATGGTTTTAATGTGACACGGTTGTTTTAAATTTGACGCGATGGTTTGTAGAATAGCTAAGATTTATTGGAAGAAAACATTGTTATTCAAAGGTTAATACAAAACAAGGCATGAAAACAGAGTGAAGGAGTACAAGATTATTTCCAATTTGACCTCCCGATGGACGATTAATTACCAAAAAAAAAACCACGTTTTTGCGCCAGTGCTAAGTATTGGTTAAACCGGGAATCGAACCTGGTTATTAAATTGGCTAAGCTCAGATAAAATGGTAGAGAGATGAGGCTCGTGTACTATCAGGGGCGGGCAGCTTCTTTGGTCATCAGGCTCGTCCATCGGTTAGGAGGTCAAAGGGTAGGTTTATCACACAATAATTACACATGAGTAGTAAGGCACAAGGTATATTAATTGTCTCGAGAAATACAGGTTGACATAGATCTCCCTACTAACTCTCTCTACTAATTTGTGACGACCAGATAAAGCGTGGATTCTACATGAATTTACGAGAATTGAACACAAGAAAAGGGGGAAGGTTGAAAGCTTACGATTCGCCTTGAGATGTGGTACATCATGTTGACCCAGGTTTCCCGCGCTTAAAAGGCAGCGGTACTGATGGTGTGGTAATATGCACTCGGGATTTTACACGAGAACGGGACTCCATTGAGTTTAGTTCGAACCGAGATAATAAACATGACTGCTAGTTTGATGGCGAAATGTATCTAGTTAAACTGGAACGAGATCGCGTCCGTTATTGCGTAATCATGCAAGCCATGCCCGCGAGGGGTTTTCGCCATTGTGAGCGACCGTGTTGCTAAGACCAAGGTCGGATTTGCACTGCCGAAGCGCGCTTAGGGCCGCCCGTGTTGACCGCGAGCAGTGTGGGTGGTCCAAGTCGATCACGTATTTCGACCATCTGGTCGCGTGTGTCGCAACTAGTGAGGGGAAATTGGGGCTAGTGTGCATCCTTTTTATAGGGTAACTTGTATTACGTAACAAATGCACTTGCATAATGTTGATTGACTAGATAATCATTTGTGGAAAAGTGTGTGGAAGGGTTTAGTTTTTCCTATGGGGAAGATTTAACCCGGACATAAAATCGGAAAAATTGAAAATAAAGAAACAAACTTTCATCTTCTAAACCTAGAAATGGACCAACTTCTCAGTTCAAAGGAATATTCTGAATCCCGGTCAGTAAGCCATTTTGTTTCTAGGTTCATATATGCAGGGCTTTTTTTTAAAAAAAAAAGGTGCCGGAACTCACTTCATGTCAATCTTTTTACTAAATAAAATTATATTCAAATGTCACTTAAATGAAATTTAAAGGAGCTATGCCACGAAGCGAACAAAAAAAGGTTGATTTTTACGATATTTATTTTTTTATTTTAGTGAAGACTAAGCTACAGAAACAATAAAATACATACATTATATTTGAAATATATTTTACAAATAATACTAAATTTAAAATATAATTGTAAATACATATGTAATGTATTTATTTATGAACTTGAATAAAAGTTTAGAGTGATTTCCAAAGTTTTTTCCAATTCTCGTCTGATACATCATCTCGATTCCTTTTCTTAGTGTTAGAGTCTAAGGCCGAATGTCTTCCTTTAAGTAACCACCTATCAACATATTTTGAAGGATCGAAAAGTGTCAAGGGTGGTCCCACGAGTTTGATGAACAAGAGTGCCGAAACTGTTTTAGTGTTTAACGAAGCTCTTGTTGGGGTAATAATAAGATTCATTTGCGAAAACCCCCGTTCACATTCACTTGAAGAAATGGGAATAGAATTCAGAGCATATACCAAACGCAAGAGTTTTTCAGAATATGTCTTTTCGAGAATGTATTCGCGAAATCCACGAATCATTTCTCGTTCATCTAGTTGTAGCCTGATCGAAATGTTTCTAATTTCCATCTCTCCAAATGTCAACCGATTATCAATGTCTTCAGGCCAATATTTTTGGTCAAGTACGCGAGCCCAAAGTGCAAACTCGACATCTTTATTATCTAGCAGCCTTTTTTCAATCGACGTTTTCAACGTGGAATAAAATATTTTCGGATCAATAGGAGGATCATTTTTAGAAACTTTTTCGTGAAGTAAAACTCCACGAAAATGCAGATTGCTTATAGCAGCTGCAGCACATTTATAATAGGGTCCAAAATTCTGTTTTCTTTCTTCAAAAACTTGAACGAGTTCATTTATTTTTCGATTTGCAATGTAAAGGTTCACATTGCGATTTTGTAGATCCAAACTAAGTTCCGACAATTCTTGGAGAGCGTCGCACATCAATGCTAGATCCAATAAAAATGCTGTTGATGTTATTTTGTTCTTTAAGCCACTGTAAGTACACTTGTCATTTTTATCTCTTGTAGGGTCATTCATCGCTTCTTCAAAATGACGCACAAGGGATTCATAATTATTCCACACAGCCGAAACTGAACGAAAACTAGATGCCACCCAACGGGTACTTAAAACTCTTCCGATTTTCAGTACCTCAACGCCTAGTGATTCTGCACATAAATGCAACTCTCTATTATTTTTCGGCGACGCATGGTATAAAACATAAAGTTTATCAATAAATGATTTGAATCTATTGATCCCTGAAATTTTCTTTACAACATCACTTACTGATAATTCTAACCTGTGATTAGCACAATGCCAAACTATAATTGAAGGAAATTTTTCTGTCAGCAATTTTTTCACTCCATTTTTAGAACCTAACATCACAGCAGCGCCGTCGCATGCAACCGAAACTAAATATTTTTTTAAATATTCTTCTGTCATCCCATATAAATCAAGAGATTGGAGTAATGATTCAAATATTCCTTTTGCCGTTACGTCTTTAAGTTCAATCAAATCCAAAAACAAATTAATTGGTGAATTCATTCCAACACTTTCGACACAGCATCGAACATACACAATGAGGGTGGTTTTTTGGCTTATGGTGGTAGACTCATCAATTATCAAAGAAATTATATTTTTCGACTGAACAATTTCTTTGAAAACATTTTTTCTCATTTCATCACATATATGATTTACAATGTTGATACATGCGTTAGTGGAATGGAGAATATGACCCATTTCGATCCCATTTAGTTCTTGGAGATTAATTTCACTTTCAAACATATTGAATGATTGATTTTCCTTAGCTACTTTATATGCAGTTCGAAAAATGTTTGCTGTTATTACTTTTTCGCGAGATAACGATTTTAAAAAAGTATTTTCAATCCGCTTATTTTTGGCTTCAGAAATGATTTTTAACGCTGCTTTGTGTGCAATAGATCCTCTGTGATCGAAAATTTTTTTTCGAAGTGACCCCAATTGTAGCTTCCTCTCTTTCCCAGAATACGTAATTTCATTATTGGCCCATTCTTTGGATATTTTCATTCCCATTGTCGTTTCAGTTCCAAGAGTTCCAACGTTTCTGCAAATTGTGCAGCCAAGTTTCATTTTGTGTACGTTCAACCATTCGTTTTTTGAGCAAAAATCGTTTTTTTGATCTAATGACCAGCAGTCTGGCCAATCGTTTTGAGTTCGACCTTGATCCCCGAGATCAGCTCGAGATGATTCAGGAACATCTACATGTACCGATATTTCCATATCTTCTGTCATCGTTTCTGTTACTGTTTTGAGCTTTTTATTTACGGAATCGGCGCCGCTGCCGGTGGTTGAGAAGTAACAGGAAATTTTTTTCATATTTAAACTTGGAGTTGCACTAAATAATATATAAAACAACACGTAATCGTAACACAAACTGACTAAACAAACGTAAATAAAAATATACGCAGATGCCGCCATGCGATAAACGTCAAACCATAAATAAATGCGTCAAACTGTCAAAATCATAATACGCAAAGACATACGTATGAAGCTAGTTACATACGCAGGTTTGCTATTTAAACTATACGGTTACTTCACTATTATCATTTTAACGAATTATTATTGTAATTACTTAAGCGCAAATATTTTTTCGTTTAATTAATTTTTAAATAAAACCGTGAAAAAAGGTGCCGGAACGCCGTTCCACCGCGTTAAATGGAAAAAAAAGCACTGCATATATGTATGGTGTTTTGCAGTGTATGAATATTTTTTACCTGTTTGAATTCCAAAAGCTCCAACTGCAGCTGTGCAATTTCTTGTCTAAGAAGTGATATTGTTCTTGAACTCTTGTCCTGGTTGACAACTATCTTATTCTTAATATTCCTCGCTCGGTTTGCGTATTTCAACGTGTTCAATGTTTCCATGAAGTCTCGATCACTGGGGGAAATGCAGGCTATCATCACAGTCTGACTGTTACCTGTCAAAGGATACATTAGTATCAGTATTATAGTATATAACCAGATCAAACATGCGAGCGGTGTGAACTCAAAGATTGAAAAGTGAATTACCTCCGAGAGAATCCTGAAGAAGCCTGGTGAGTTTCGAGTCCCTGTAAGGCACATGGGAAGCCCTTTTGGACTTGTCCCCCAGAGCCGATATCACATTTCCTAAAGCTAACAGGCCGCAATTAATTGAAATTCCCTCTTTGGCACGATCACCGGTAGCACCTAGCATAAATTAAATCAATTTATAAACACAATTAACACAAACAAATACTTAACATGAACACCAACTTTCAAATAAAAACATCAATAGAATATTATAAATAACTTAAAAGATTATTTATATAAAACTTAAGTAAAAAAAAAACAAATGCTCAGCTGGGGAGTAGTCAGAGGTCGGCAATATGTACAGCAAACAATGTGATAGTTATTGTAGGTATGGTAAGAAAACTAGATTTTGTAAGTAAGATTAAGGCGATGCCATACGTAGTAATGCAAAATCATGTGCTTTTGGTTTGAAAATTTGGTCGCCTAGAAACGTTTCAGATGCTTTAATTAAATACTGCGAGTAGAATACATCTTGGCCTTTGAAATATTCGAGTATTTTTTAGAGAAGTCTTTTTATAAGCCCAGAAAAAAATTATGTAAAGGCCTATGAAAACTGCTTTAATGTTCAAAATCTCCTACTTACGAACCCATTTTCGGTTATGATTTTATTGTATAATGTGGCAAATTAAGTTATTTATAAATGATCGAAAAAAAATTAAATATTTATGCGTGAACATCCACAAAATAAAATAAAAGGCACTTTTTGGCCATGTTTTTTTCTTGCATAAATCAAAACAGGCGGATGGTGTTAAGCGGGAATTTAAACCTTATCGCCATCTACGTAAGGGTTGTTATTGATAGCGGCTCAATTTAAAATATTACAATACGTAGTGCATCGCCTTAATGAAGTTAGTAACGAAATATAGTTTACCAGTTCTTTTTAGTCGTTCAGAGCCAGCTAAATCAACAAAATGGAACTTGGCTGTGAGGGTTTCAAACTCAGTTGTTGGGTCTACGTTACCGTCTCCATCACAATCTAAATCCTGAAATGAAACACATTTAAAATCATTAGAAAATAAATACCATCATTTGCTTTACTACAGTGAAATAGGCTTAATATCATAACATTTTTACAAAGCGATTACAATAATACTAATTGCAATAACAAAGGATCTCATTTCAGAAGTTATGTCGACAATGGACAGTGAATTATTTTATTTATCCAATAAAACAACGACTTTGTATTGTACACTTTACTGATTACATTGTGAGCACACAGCGAAAAGCCACCAAGTCAAAGAAAGCCCTTGTTTGTTGGTAGATTTAGATAGAGGATTTTTGCATAGACGTAGGCTCATAGTTTTGCAAGTTAAGATTTTTTATCTGAAGTGCATTTGGTTACATATTATAATTAAAACATAATATTTGTTGTCTACCAGATTAGCTCATACTTAAGTTCAGGAAAGTAATATTAACAATAAATATTTAGTTCATACATACTGATGTCCAACCAAAGTAAATAATTTTATAACTTTCATTCATTTTTTTTTTTTTTTTTTATTTTTTTTTTTATTTTTTTTTTTTTTTTATTTTTTTTTTTTTTTATATATACAATAATATTATTATTGGGTTTATAAAAACAGTTTATTTTTAAACAAGTTCTGCTGTGTAATTATTATTACGCGTGACAGCTGTTTCGCCCTCTGAAGGCATTATCAAACTGTGGGTAGCCCACTTACAGACGATACATTTATATTATTTCTAGGTAGGTATTTTTATTTCATTTACTGATTTCTTAATTGATTTCTAAGTAAAATATTAAAAATTATTAATGGTTATTACCCCAGCAAAGTTTCCCCAATTAGTGTAATGTTTAAATTTGACTGAATGTCTTTATGTTAGTTATTCCCAAACGATGACTCATAGGGTTATTTTAATAGCATAATTAAGTACTTCATAGTGCACTCATATTTGCATTAGGTTTGAAGATATCTAGTAGGGGTGAACGAATTATATTTGTTTGTTCATTAATTAGAATAGCTTTCGGATTATTAGAGTTTTTGTTAATTTCTAATTGCTCTAAAAGATTCAGTTTACGGCCTTTATTTAGTACGTGTAACGGAGTTGGTTTATTATTATCATTAAGTGAGTGATTTTCATCTAGGAGATGTTTGGCAAATTGAGATTGTATTTTATTATTATTTTTAAAAGATCTTATATGTTCTTTAAACCTAGTGTTAAAGGACCGGCCCGTTTGTCCAACATAAACAGCGTTGCATTAGAAATTAACAAAAACTCTAATAATCCGAAAGCTATTCTAATTAATGAACAAACAAATATAATTCGTTCACCCCTACTAGATATCTTCAAACCTAATGCAAATATGAGTGCACTATGAAGTACTTAATTATGCTATTAAAATAACCCTGTGAGTCATCGTTTGGGAATAACTAACATAAAGACATTCAGTCAAATTTAAACATTACACTAATTGGGGAAACTTTGCTGGGGTAATAACCATTAATAATTTTTAATATTTTACTTAGAAATCAATTAAGAAATCAGTAAATGAAATAAAAATACCTACCTAGAAATAATATAAATGTATCGTCTGTAAGTGGGCTACCCACAGTTTGATAATGCCTTCAGAGGGCGAAACAGCTGTTACGCGTAATAATAATTACACAGCAGAACTTGTTTAAAAATAAACTGTTTTTATAAACCCAATAATAATATTATTGTATATATAAAAAATAAAAAAATAAAATGGAGTTCTACAAATTAAACTTAATAACAATAAATAAACTTTCATTCACTTTAAAAAAACACTGTCCCAATCACAGTTGAAAGGTTGCATGAAGGGATATTTAACAAGAGTGTTATATCATTCAACATACCTCAACCCTCACAAGTCTCTGCTGTTTCACATGCAGCGTGAACACTGCGTGACTCCTACTGGAGTGCGTGTTCATGCCGGTGGCCGCCGTGGTCCTGGAGAGCGCTCCCAGCCTCAGGCATTGCATGGCCTCGGCAGCACTTCCCACCGGCTTCAGAGTCACCCCCGACACTCGGATGCTCCCATTGGCATCCTCGTGGATCTTCACCCGTCCGCCCGTCTGCAAAGTGTTTGATCTGGTTGCATTTTTTACCGCAAACTTAACACATTGGAAATGGTATCAGTGGCATTGAAATGACATGGGTGGTTAGGGTTAATTTATAGCTGTGGGTTAGTTAAGCGCTTGCATAACCAGATATCAAGAACCAAGTATTGGAGAACATATGAAGGGTTATGATGGAGTTGCATTATGGTCTCCATCTCTAGGGAATGTTTGTATTATAAACAAAAGATGCCACTAAAACTTTGTGAAGGAAACCGACTTTAGAAAGGCACATTCATTTTTAAAGCCAAAATTGTTTAGGTAAAGTTTTTTCATATGAAAGAGAAAGATGAATATTTGCGAGTTGTAGTGAGGTTTGCCTGGTCTTGGCAGCAGATGCCCACCAGCAGCGTGGCAGGCCGGAATGGGAGAGGCCGCTTGAGGGAGACTTTCACCACTCCAGGTGGACTCTCTTGACTGTTCGCCTTGTACCACAGTGGGAGGGATGAATTCATACCTCTGTCACTCCTGGTCACACTAGGAAAGGAAAAGGTGACCCCTTATGCCTTTTCCTTCCCCTCCTCTCCTTCATTTCCTTAAAAGACCCTCCATACTGCTTCCCCAAAGATAACATAGGCCCCGAGGGAAATTATTTTCTTCGAGGCCTCCTGTGTGGAGCTAATGTAAAAAAATATATTAACGAAAATATTTTGTAAAAACAATGACTTGACTTGTCCAATACATATAAGTTGTTTATAGCAACCTAAAAAGCGACAGAAAATAATTACAGGAGAGGACAATAAACATTTACAACATGACTTTTGAATAAAAAAAACATTCACAACTAATTAGTAATTAGTTAACTCTTGAAATGAGATATTGTGTCTACCTTGCACCCATAGGCATCTCTAGCAGGGTCGAACAGATCGATGATCTCCTCATTGTAGAGCTCCATGAACTGCGCCACGACCTTGAACTCGGGCGGAATGAGACCCTGTGCCCGGCTGGTGCGGCCGCGCTCCTCGATGCCATGGAACAGATCCTGTATGGCACGAGGGATGATGCCCATCTGCTCCTTAATCAGTTCCATGTCGAAGGCTGTGCCCATGGTGTAGGTCTTGCCCGATCCCGTCTGTAAACGGAAATTGATAGGTCAATAATATGATTTAATATATAGAGACATAACTCTGGCCGTAGAGTCAGGTAAGTTATCACTTATCTCACTCCTAGACATGAGTGCAGCGTTTGACACGATTGATCATGAATTCCTCAATAGGAGATTAGAGGAAACATTTGGTTTGAATTCCGACATAAAAAAATGGCTGGTATCCTATTTATCCAATCGCTTACAAGCCGTGAGGGTTGGAAATAAATTGTCCAACTTCGCAACACTTTCTTCAGGGGTACCCCAGGGATCCGTTTTGGGTCTACTTCTCTTCATCCTTTTTATAAATGATGTCGCCAAAATAATCGAGTCATTTGATCTCTTGTCTCACTGCTACGCTGACGATCAGCAAGTTTATTTTTACTGCGCTCCAAATGAAATCAATAGTCTCAAAATCCGTATAACTGAATGTCTAGAAGCAATAACTCGTTAGATGTCTTCAAACAAGCTGAAGCTCAATCCATCTAAGACTGAGTTTCTCTGGGCAGCCACAAACAAACGTCAACATTTCATAGACAATTCACCTATTACTATTTCCGGCAGCGATATCATCCCAAAAACAACAGTCAAACTTCTCGGTGTCAATTTAGATTCAGACTTTTCGTTTAAAAGTCAAATAAATAGGACTGTAAGCACCGGTTTTTTTCACCTAAGACAACTCAAGTCTGTCCGAAGAAACCTTCCTACAGAAGCAACAAAACTACTTATCAACTCCTACGTAGTCTCACATCTCGATTACTGCAACGGCATTTATGCCAGCCTTCCAAAATATCAAATTGACAAACTTCAATCAGTGTTTAATGCAGCAGCACGGCTCATAACCGGGGTTTCAAAATATTCACACATTTCAGAACACCTTCGTAACCTTCACTGGCTTAAGTGCCCTGAAAGAATCCAGTACAAACTGTGCTGGATGGTGTTTAATCCATCAATGAAATGGCCCCAACCTACATCTCTTAACTATGCGTCCCGGAAAACACTGGTCTGAGGCAGTCAACTCTTAGATCAGCAACATCATCAGCTGTAGGCAGACTGATAGAACCTAAGCGCAAGCAAAATACTAAGTTTGGTGATCGCGCTTTCGGTGTATCTGGGCCGAAGGCTTGGAATAAACTCCCTACGGAACTAAGATCCATAACAAGTCCAACAGAATTCAGGTCTAAACTAAAAACTTACCTTCTTAAGCTGTCGTACCCTTAGATTAAATATACCATTCCTAAGAGAAAGTCCAGTTATATTCAATTTTTCAATTAAGTCCTAAATCCTGTATCTAAATTTCGCCAATAAACAATTAGATAATGTTAATTAAGTGTTAATCTCAAGTGACCTACCAGGTAAGTATTGTACTGTATATTTTCTCCATAAATAGTTAAGTAATAACATAGATCACTGTAGAAATGTATTATAAGTTTGTACATCGCCCTTGAGGTGATTTTGCACAAAAACGGGGCTATACAAGTCATCCAATTATTATTATTATAATTATTATGGTTAATATTGTTTTGGGAGGGTGAAGTAGAAATATTATACATTAATTTGTAAAATTTGTCTATTTGACCTCATTCTGAATATGCATAGATCATTGAAATAACACTTTGTTTCAACTTAGTAACAATAAGAAACAACTGTTAACATCAGGGGAGAGGCAAATAATGCATGAAGTTGTAATTTTCCGTTTTCGGTTCCATGATAACTCAACACAATGACAATTCAATACACCTCTAAAAAGTCATTAAAAGCAATGCAAAAACTAACCTAACCTACATAACCTAATTTTTGTTTCATCACTTTATATCATTTTTTTAAAGTGGGTTGAATTGACATTTTGATGAGTTACCCGGTCAGCAAATAAAATATAGTTACTATTTAGTTTTTATACTTAAATTACCTTAACGCACTTAAATAACTTTAGTGCGCCCTACTGTCGAATTTGGCAGCCATCTCTGGTCCGGAGCCCCTAAATACCTGAAAAAAACCCTTGACTCTGTGCAAAAACGGGCGGTCCGTTTGATAGATTCCCCAATCTTAAAAAACGGACTGCAATCTTTAGAGCACAGGCGTCAGGTAGGTATGCTGTCCTTATTCTATCGGTATAACAATGTAAGATGCTCTGAGGAACTAGCGTCATTGATCCCTTCGGCACCGGTGCGTAGTCGGGATACACGCCAAACGCGCGCCCAACATTTGTACACGGTTGAAATTTTACACATGAGAACGGGTCGCTTCTACGATTCGTTCTTAAGTTCAACAGCTCGGCTGTGGAACGAACTGCCGGCCTCTGTGTTTCCTCCCACCTACAACATGGGACTCTTCAAGACCCATGTTCACTCCTTCCTCTCCACAAAAAGACCCTCCACACAGCATCCCCAAAGATGACATAGGCCCTGAGGGAAATTATTTTCTTCAGGGCCTCCTGTGTGGAGTTAATATAAAAAAAAAACTTTCCAGAATTTTTTTTATATCTCAACTATTGCAATCCAAAAGAGCGTGCGTGACAAATCGCCACTTTTTAAAAGTGAAAACCAAAATGTGTTAATGAAAATAACTATTTTCTTTTTAAATTACCCCACTTTAGATGTTTTGTCTTATTTAAAAAAGAAAAATTATGTGGACGGATTGTCAATATTATCATTTGAAATAACTTCAACAAAAACCAAATACAATCAGATAAATTATTTTGTATAATTTGTAATACAAACAAAAATTAAGCTCCTAATATGACGCAAATTACAGATCTCATTATACCTTAACCAGGACAGTGTTGGTGTAAGATTTTGTTCTAATGCGACATTGTAGTAACTTGAACTTTGATAAAATATCAAAATGTCAATTTAAAAATAAAAAAAAATCGTTTAGCATTCTGCCAAATTTGGTTGCCCAAAGCCACACTGGTGACAATTATTATCACATCCCAAAAAAGAAGTGACAAGTCAAAATAATAAATACAGAAATAAAATGAGGAATGTATAAATAATTTATCACTGGAAAAGCGTGGGAAATGCGCCTTATCTGTTTTTAATCGAACTTTTAGATGACCAGCAAAAAAGATGAATTTTTAATAATGAATCCGTGAAAATAGTGCCGGAAATATACAAAAAAAGTCATCAAAAATATTATATTTAAATTATTATAACCTACGAAAGGTAACAACGAAGTATTTTTTTCAATAATTTTTGGATCAAAACAACTATTTCCATTACTCCTAATTTTTAAACATTTAATTCATGGTGGAATTCCATTTTATTTTTTATAACTTTCTTCCATATTTATTTATTTTCGACCGGACCGGTTTCACCACGCATCTTCAGACTGTTTTAAGGTGAAACCGGTTTGGGTACTTGACATTCAAAATAAGAGGAAAATTTATTACTGATTTCGAGAAACTTCGTGTAAAGCTCGGGCAACGTCGGGTCCCCCAGCTAATAAGAAAAACATAAAACGAAAAAATGTGCGTAACGTATGAATGAGTAGCATAATTATTATTAAGGGCCTTATCCTATACAATGTCGTAACATGGATGTCGTAAAATAATAACTGCTAAATTAAAAGCTTTTTTAATAATAACGACTGCCATATAAAAGTTTTTAGTGAAAGCCGTAAAATCCTGATCGACGCGAAGGAATCTCACTACATTTATATTATGTTCGTATTTACATTACCAATGTTTCGACACTGAAAACTGATTCCATATCGAATAAAATAATTCGAATGTCGAGGGATAGAAATATTACCCAGTTTTATTCGCTGTTATGAAATACACAGCGAGAGATTATTTATAGTGATATTATAATTTATATGCAAATCTTGTAGAGATCGAAAACACTTAAGATACGGAATGCAAGGTTACATTTAATAATAAGTAATATTTTTTAAATAACATCTAAAACTAGGTTCGAAATAAATTATGAAGTTTATAATAAACATTGTATTTTCTTTTAATTTTTTGGATGGATAGAAACAAAGTGATTATTTTTTTTAAAGAATAACAACACATTTTATTTGAAAAATTCCTACTACCATCATTATGATCGAAAAATTCAGAGAAAATGGAACCGGTTAAAATCACCGGGATAGGAATATCGACGATCCCTAGACAATGCTGCGAACTTTTGAATCATTATTTTTTGGTTATTCGAAATACCACTTTGCTTACGTTTTTTTTCAGACATAATTTGCTCACGTACACTCCCAATACACTGTGATTTGAGTCAGTGCCAATCCACTAAATCCACTCGAGCGATTGGTTGTACCATATTATTTAACTAATATCATTCCTCAAAATATCAATATTGAAACATATGAACTGCTTACTGCGTTTTACAGCCAATGAATCGCACTAGATTGCGGCGTTTATCCAATATTTTTAGTTCTATAAATATGGCACATTATGACAAACAATCGCTCAAAACGTTTTTGCAAACTAATATTTTTTCCTTTTCTTTAAATAACAATGCACAATAACCATTAAAAAAAAATTAAAATCCCAACTTACACTTATATAAGAAAATTTAACCAATACACATAAATACATGTACCATTTAATCATAATCACGTAAACACCTCAGCACAGGTTCTCCCAGTGTGTTCACGAAACATATAACACTACCCACCAGTGTCACCTACTCAAACCTACCCCACACCCAGCATAAAAAATAATAATAAAACACCATATTAACAACAGTTCTAAATTTATGAATTGTATACAAATGTAAATATTTGGTAGACACTGTAATGTATCTATACAAATAAATAAAAAAATTTAAAAAACTTGGTATATTATGCCAAAAATCGCTCCAGTGGATGGAGCGATTTTCTCCTTTCTTTGATTGGCCACTATCAGGTAATCAGATCGCAGCCAAAATGCATTTAACTAATGCTAATTGAAAAAATATTTCATCTTTATAAGAAAACTATAAATTTATTAAAACCGGATAAAAAATGTTGAAAAACAATAATAACTCCAAATTGGAAAGCGACCTGAATTCGCCCACCTACCATATATAATTTATTACTAATGAATGCGAAATATTTACTGTCACCACGCAATATTTTGACTGCTGCGATAAAATCACATCATATTGCGTATCAGTTGCAGATGTGGGCTCAGATTACAGGTTAAATTGTCACTGATAATTATTAGTATGCACGAAACTAATTCCAAAAGATCTGGGGATAAACATCAGAGACCGTTATGTAAATAAACGCAAAGAGATTGTTCCGTAACGCCAATTGCTTTTGACAGGCCGTGTACTAACCAATCGTATCGTCAGAATTTGAACTGTATAGTTTAAATTTCGCACATGTCAGCTGGATCCACGGAGGCCGTGGGCCGAGCAGTCGCACAAAAACCGTTCGTCCCGTCATAACAACATTGCCGGTTCCTTATCGAAATAATTATCTTACGTATTTTTTATCGCAATTTAATCTAAAATAACGAGTGCTACCAACCACGCTAAACGTTCCAGTGCTGACAGATGATGCTCACTATGCAGATTTCACCATCTCCTCCCGGTAAGTTGATTGTGAATTAACGTTATGCATTGTGTTCTCGCATCGCCTGTCACAAGCTATATAATTAATTTATACTTTATCTGTGTGGAATAGCCCTGTAAAGGGCGGCTATTCCAACCCCTGTTCGTTTTGCGAACATTTTTGGTGCCGAAACTAGGGAACTTTAAGATTATAATCTATCTATGCCAAAACGGATAGTGCTGTGGAATGTTTCTTAAATATTGAATAATAATCAATTCGAACAGTAATTAGGTAGGTACCTAGCGCTTGAGTATTTACGACCTACCGCGCATATAATTATAATAGATTGAATTATTATCATTTATTTTGTTTCGTTTTTGGGTACGTTTCCAATCGTGTTTATTCAACATGGCCCCAGCCATTCAAATATTGCGCCGGAAACGGACATTAGCGAATAATAGGTTAGTCAAGACACATGAAATAGCAAAAAGCGCTTTGCACGATGCAACTAAGTGCAACTTACTGTTAGCGCATTATACTACTCTGGAAAAGATAGTTCTTGAATTTGAAACGTCTCACGCGGAAATATTAGCTTTAGATGACACAAACGAAATTGATGAAGATAAAATTCGCGAAACCTTTGACGAGATGTATTATCAAATTGTGGAAATTTACCAGGAGTTAACCAGTCAGTCTCTCGATTGTAAAACCGCGAATGCGTGCACAAACGTTAAATTACCAAAAATAAACATTCCAATATTTTCTGGAAATGTCAAGCAATGGCCCGAATTTTACGACATGTTTAACGCTCTCATTCATGAAAACAAATCTTTATCCAACATCGAACGCATGCAGTATTTGTTCTCATGTTTATCTGGAGAAGCTTCAGGGTTAATTCGGACATTTCCAGTACAAGGAGCTCACTACGTTGAAGCATATCAAAGATTAATCGCGCGCTATCGTAACGCGCGTGAACTCGCATTTACGTGTTGGCGGGAAATGCTAAATTTAAATTTTCCGTCTACCGATCCTTTTGAATTTCGTCGCGTGTTCGATGTATTTAATGAGGATTTAACAATTTTAAAAGAATTGGATCTCCCAATAGATAATTGGGACTTCGTGCTTTGTTATTTAATTCTGTCGAAATTAGATTCACCTACAAGATGCGCATTCGAACAACTGCAGTCTCCTACCGACCTGCCTTCATATTTGAAACTCAAAGAGTTTCTTTATAACAAATGCGAAGCTCTTGTACGAGACTTACATTTTTCGACTCGCGATAGCAGTACTATTGACAAACCTCTTGCACGGAACTTTAATCAGGCTGCCAAAAAACGCACTTCAGCGCTTCTTTGCGATCTTAAGAAAGGACAGCCTAAAACAAATAGGTCCTCGAACTCCACCACTTACCTGAAATGCTCCTGTTGCGGGGAAGACCACTCCATTTCCAAGTGCAAGGTATTTGCCCTCAAGTCAGTTCAGGATCGCCTACAGTTTGTTCAATCACACCGTTGGTGTTTCAATTGTCTTCATTCTTCTCATTATCTTAAAGATTGTAAATCTTTGTTTACATGTCAAAAATGTCAGCAAAAACATCATACTTTGCTCCATCGAGACGAAAACGCTTCTTTGGAAGATCAGTATCAACACTCCACGACGTCTACGGACCAGGAGCCTTCTTCCGACTCTAAAATTCAGGTCCTGACCAACTTAGGAGACAAGTCCATAGTACTATTGTCAACCGCCAATGTTGGCATTCGCGATTCGTCCGGCCGTTTCCAAACCTTTCGCGCATTGATCGATTCGGGCAGTCAAGCTCACTTCATCACCGATCGTGCTGCGGAGCTTGTAGGCATCCCTCGTCAAGCCAGTTCTCAGAGAGTTAGCGGCTTAGGCCAATCTTCCGCAACCACGTCAGGAATCATTCAATTAGAGATCGGTGTTAAGGGACGGGTTCTCTTCAACATCAAGGCACTTACGCTGCCTAGTATCTGTGGCAACATGCCAACTGTTCGTCTAGATAAGTCATCGTGGCATCAGTTGAGAGACTTGCCTCTTGCCGATCCTGACTGTCACAAACCGGGACCGATTGATCTTCTTTTGGGTGCTGAGGTTTTCTCTTCTCTTCTGAGACCTGGTAATTTGAATGGTGGTCCACGTCAGCCATCAGCTTTCAATTCTGCATTTGGTTGGCTTCTTCTAGGTTCAGTTGGTTCGAACACTGCTCATGAAACGAATTCTTTCATCGTTACTAACGAAGACCGGCTCCACGAAGAGGTCCAGCCACTGTGGGAGTTAGACACCATTCCCCAGTCTTCACACCTCACTCCTGAGGAACAACTTTGTGAACAAATGTACTACACTGACCACTCACGGGACACTTCGGGAAGATACATCGTATCCTTGCCTTTCCGAGAAAGGGGAAGGGATATCTCTTTTCCAGGGTCGCGTGAGATCGCTTTACGTAGATTCCATTCCCTCGAGCGCAAACTCATAGCAAATCCAACCTTACGTGAACAATATTCTGCTTTCATGACTGATTATTTACACAGTGGTCCCATGACTCGTGTTCCTGGAAAAGATTTGCACAAGGGAAAGTATCACATACCTCATCATTGCAATCTTCGTCCAAGCAGCGCTAGCACTAAGTTAAGAGTGGTTTTCGACGCCTCAGCGACGGATGTGAACGGATCCTCGTTAAATGATACCTTGCTTATCGGTCCAAAGCTTCAAAAGAACCTGCTGGAGCTTTTGCTAAAATTTCGTATACCATCGGTGGTGTTTACTGTTGATGTACGACAAATGTATCGCCAAATATTGGTTCAAGAACCAGATCGTGCTTTCCAAAGAATATTTTGGCGTTTTCATTCGTCGGAACCCAGCCAAGAGTACCAACTAAACACTGTAACCTATGGTATCTCCTCCGCCCCATTTTTAGCCTGTCGTACTGTCAAACAGTTGACCAAATATGAAGGTTATGATTTACTGCTAGCGCGTCGTGTGCTAACTTCGGATATTTACATAGATGACATCGTCACCGGTTGTAACAGCTTGGAACAAGCTCTACAAACGAAAACCGAAGTTATCGAGCTGTTCAAACGAGGTCAATTCGAATTGCTGAAGTGGGCTAGTAACAAACCAGAATTACTCGCCGATCTGCCTCCGGAATACTGCCTCAATGACTTGGTGTCCATGGATGTTGATAACTCTCACATTCTCAAGGTATTGGGATTAAAGTGGGAGCCACGACATGATACATTTTCATTCGAAGTCTTATGCCTCGATCGCGAGTTTACTAAACGCACTATCCTCAGTGAAGTCGCTCGGGTTTTTGACCCTCTCGTTTTTCTATGCCCTTTGACGTTTTTCGCCAAATCTCTAGTATCAAAGTTGTGGGTTTTAAAGGTTGGGTGGGATGACACCCCCTCTGTTGACATTGTTCGTCAATGGGATCGTTATACTAAACAATTACCGCTCTTGAAGTCGTTCAAAATCCCTCGATGGGTGTCATTCCCTCACATGGAGTCATGTCAACTTCATGGCTTCTCAGATAGTTCGGAATTTGGATATGGCGCGGTAGTTTACTTGCGAATCATGAATGTTGACGATAAAGTCCAAATATATTTGGTTTGCGCCAAGTCTCGAGTCGCCCCCACAAAAAAGATTTCATTGCCTCGCCTTGAACTGTGTGCGGCAGTTCTTCTAGCAGATCTATTAAAATTCGTCAAAGATTTATACGTACCATTACTTCCGATCTCCAATACCTTTGCGTGGTCGGATTCAACCATCGTGCTCGCCTGGTTACGTTCTCTTTCGTGTCGCTGGAAGACTTTCGTGGCTAACCGTGTCAGTCACATTCAAGATGCTCTCGACAGGACTTCCTGGCATCACGTGTCATCTGGAGATAATCCAGCGGATGTCGCTTCTTGTGGTCAATCCCCAGCCGATCTGATCGATCACACGTTATGGTGGGCGGGGCCTTCGTGGCGGATCCAGTCATTCGATTCTTGGCCGTCTTTCGATGGCAATGTCGACGAAATTGAACTTCACTCTGAGGAACGAGTTCGATCGTTATTTGTCCAACAGGACGAAAATCTGGTGGACCTATTACTAATTAAATTTTCTTCGATTCAGAAGATCCAACGCATTTTCGGTTACTGTCTTAGATTCATCTACAACCTACAGAATAAAGAATCTCGTCGTTTGTATCTTTCATTAAACCGTGCCGAAATTCACACTTCACTTTTGACAGTAGTTAAACGCACTCAACATGTACATTTTAATGATGATATCACGCGCTTGAAAGAGGGCAACCTTATGTCGAAACAAATGCGGAAGCTTAATCCCTTCATTGACGACCACGGTGTGCTCAGGGTGGGTGGCAGGTTATTTCGATCTGGGCTCGAATTCGAGTATAAACATCCTGCCCTACTTCCTCGCGAATCTAAGCTTACTTCTCTTGTGATAGACGCTCTACATCGCTCTACATTAACCAAATTATGTCCATTGCCTAGTCAATGTGACTAATCATCTTCGCTTCCGCGGCGCATTCTTTCTTATCATTTTCATTATTATTATTAATATATTTTTTTTTCTTTTTCTTCTCTCTTTTCACTATTTCTTCGTTCACGCAACGTTCCACAGCATTGCCCGTTTTGTTTCTAAATTTTCTTTAAAATACACGTTGTTGTATTTTGGTGGGCGGAATGTTCCGTAACGCCAATTGCTTTTGACAGGCCGTGTACTAACCAATCGTATCGTCAGAATTTGAACTGTATAGTTTAAATTTCGCACATGTCAGCTGGATCCACGGAGGCCGTGGGCCGAGCAGTCGCACAAAAACCGTTCGTCCCGTCATAACAACATTGCCGGTTCCTTATCGAAATAATTATCTTACGTATTTTTTATCGCAATTTAATCTAAAATAACGAGTGCTACCAACCACGCTAAACGTTCCAGTGCTGACAGATGATGCTCACTATGCAGATTTCACCATCTCCTCCCGGTAAGTTGATTGTGAATTAACGTTATGCATTGTGTTCTCGCATCGCCTGTCACAAGCTATATAATTAATTTATACTTTATCTGTGTGGAATAGCCCTGTAAAGGGCGGCTATTCCAACCCCTGTTCGTTTTTCGAACAGAGATAAATCTAATTTTGGAATCAAATATTAAATTAAACGATTCTTTTGTAGTAGACACAGTGGTCGTTTAATTTTAATCTACTCTTGCCGTATTTCTTTGGAAAACTGCATATTGTTTTGCATTGATTTATCTGCAAAGATTTAGGTCGAAATTATGGAAGACGAGGTAATTTGGTTTAAGGCGATGCTATACGTAGTGATGCAAAATCGTGTGTTTTTGGTTTGAAAATTTGGTGGCCTAGAAATGTTTCAGATGCTTTAATTAAATACTACGAGTAGAATACATCTTGGCCTTTGAAATAATCGAGTATTTTTTAGATAAGTCTTTTTATAAGCCCAGAAAAAAATAATGTATAAGGCCTATGAAAACTGCTTTAAAGTTCAAAATCTCCTACTTACGAACCCATTTTCGGTTATGATTTTATTGTATAATGTGGCAAATAAAGTTACCTATAAAATGATCGAAAAAGAATTAAATATTTATGCTTGAACATCCACAAAATAAAAAAAAGGGACTTTTTGGCCATGTTTTTTTCTTGCATAAATCAAAACAGGCGGATGGTGTAATGCGGGAATTTAAACCTTATCGCCATTTATATAAGGGTTGTTATTGATAGCAGCTCAATTTAAAATACTAAACGACGTAGTGCATCGCCTTAATAAAGTCCAAAAAATAGTCAAAATGAATAGTTCATATTTCGCGCCACCATCGTAACAATTGGTTTAATTTAAAAAATATATTTTTTTATTATATGAAGGAGATAAAAGTGAAGGTAAATTTTTCTTACAAATTCTTCAAACAAAACGAATGTGTTTTCGAAATATCAAGTTCTCCCAATTTTTCTATGATTGGAGTAAAAAAATTAGTAAAAATGTGGTTAGCATAGACATATGAATATTAGTAGACCTGCCCTAAGTGATTAAAAGCGTATTATCCCCACTCCCCATACCGGTTCCATTGGAGCCGGCTGGGCTCGCGTATGGCCTCAAGAGAAATTTGAAAACGTGACGTCATCATTCTTGTGCGAACTATGGTCGAGGCATCATTGGTTCATTTTACGAAATAACACGGCAAAATGTTGACTTGTGATATGAAAACTTGTAAAAATAGATGTGAAAAAGAGAATAAACCCAATTGTCGTATTACATTCCATAAGTAAGCATTATTTTACTTTATTTTAAGCTTATTCACACCGTATTATATGGATCAGTTTTAGAAACATATACTATCACATCACAATGTAGCGATTCTCAAGTGTGCTCATCGTTGTTTACTGGGGTAAGTAAATTATGAAACATTTGTAAAAGTGTCTTAACTAAATACTCTGAAACTAACTACGACTCTGCAAACAGAAGAAATTTACTTTGCCGAATTTGGACTTCGCAAATTAGTTCATAACGTGGCGAGTAATTTGCGCTCCCATGTAAAAATGTCTATTCATTCAAAAGCAGATTTTACTTTTAAGAACTAAATGGTGATATTATAATGCGAGATGCCTATTTACTGTCAGATTGATTTATTGACGAATCACAGTCAGCCTTACTCCCTTCGTTCTTCAACAGTTGATTTTACCCCTCGCCATTATCTTCTCGTCTATTAATTCTGTGGTGGTTAGCGTTTTTTTCATGTTTGATATTAAACTGTGGTCTATTAAGTCTGTGGTGGTTAGCGTTTTTTTCATGTTTGATATTAAAATTTTATTATTTAGAAATGCTAATATTTATTTTAAATGCATACACCGGAATGATACTTTTATCTAGTTTGTATAACAGTATTTGTTTTTACGGAAAATTAAAAAATGGCTGGAGTACACCGACTCAAAAAAAACTAATGTTCAGAAATCTTAATGTTACCGGTGTAAGTTTTGCGTAATTTGTCAATGCTTTATTCAGGTGTAGCTAGGTACCTACCATTCTCTCCGTTCATTTCTACTGTTCTATGTGTTTTGTACCGTGTTATATTATTGGGTTCAAAATTTAAAATTAGATTATTGGTCTGCAAATCAACACAAATTATAAAAGTAAGTGTATAATGTGCGTGCCGCTAAAACACATACACGAGTTCCGGTACGATCTAGGGAGTTATATGGTGTGGTAGCTCTCTATCCCCCATCCATGAAGAAGGTTCCCGTTTTTACCTGAAGGACGTGTTTTTTGAAGATATAAGGGCTGGAAGTTTCGCCTTCTAGAAATTTCTAGAACAGTCCAGAACATTCGAGAGTATTCGAGAGCATTCCATAACATTCCAGAACATCCCGAGATTGAGACAGAACATTGTGTTGACGTTCAGGAACATCCCGGAACATCCCAGATCATAATGAACTCAAAACGGGATTACAGGTCGTTTCCTGATAAACTTTTAGTAAATTCGTAATCATGACAATACATTGGTATCTCTAAATAGTATAAAACAAAGTCACTACCCGCGCCTGTCTGTTTGTGCGCTTAGTTCTTCTAAACTATGCAGCGGAGTTTGATATGGTTTTAGAGAATTTCTTCCGGAAGTTTTATATGTATATATAATACATGGATATTATATTTATTGAAAGTAGAGAAAAGTCGAACAACGCCGGATAAACGTCAGCTAGCAAATGTAATAAATAAAACAAATAAATAGGTAAATTAATAACTAATATAATATTAAAGAAATATATAAATTGAGCGTCAAAATAATCAATTCAAATTCAATGGAACGAAAAAGTTATCGAAAAATGTTAAGTAAGGCTGGCTAGTACTGGCAAAGGAAGGACGAAATAAGAATGAATGCAGAAGAGTATGCATGTGACGATGTATGAATTTGAATGAAGCAAGGAGCATGTGAAAAACAGAGTTGCATGGAATTCCATCATTTCTGACTACCCTCACGTTAATAGGTATCATTAAGTTCTGAGCTAAATTCGTTCGAAAGAGCCAAAATTTTCCAGGTTGGGAAATGTGAATACCTAACCAACCATAACCAACTCAAGATGGGTTGGGTTAGACTTTTCATTAAAAAAGAGTTATACGTATGTATTTAGTAGAATTTGTTCAAGGTCCGACAACGTCGTTTGCCGTGACATGACGGGACGATATAAAGATAATTTACACTTGACTTGCAAGCACGCGTGCCTCCTGCCTCGTGGTTTGTGCCCGTGTCCTGCCTTGAGTGAGACCGCCGCACGAGAATCCGAGGCATTTCACTGAGGAACTGTGATCGTTAGCACGAAGATCACCGCACTAAAAACGTGCTATAAAAAAGGTCAGAATCTTGGAATAGCTGAACCTACGACTAATAACCATGATTTTATCGTTAGACCTCGACTGCGCATAGCTTGACCTACGAACTGCGAAAACGTACGACCACAATCTCCTACTTCTGAAGAATTAATATAATATAATATATATATATATATATTATATATATTTTTTTTTTAACAATTTTTTTATTCAAGATAATGTGTCCTTACTGGGGTACCCCGTTCTAAGGTCACATTGTACATGGTTGTGTGTTTGAAATAGTATAAGTACATATGTTAAAATAATACATAGAAAATTAAAAAAAAACAATATTTAGAGAAAAATAAAACATAATACAAGCTTTAGTCTTTGTTGGGTTGCAAAATTATATCTATATTCTTCCTTTCCTTATCCATAATCCATTTCTTAATGTTTCTTTTGAAGTCAATTATTTTTTTAATGTTTTTTATTTCAAAAGGGAGGACATTAAATAATTTTATAGAATAATACTGCATATTTCTTTGTCCAAAAGTCGTTTTAGTTGTAGGTTGGTGTAACATATGTTGTAATGTGGATCTTGTGAGTCTGTCTGAGTTTGTCTGTCTAAAGTTGTCCTGGTTTTTGAATGCGTAAATTAGTATATCTTTTGTGATTGTTTTGGGGTCATTACATTCAGGGTTTTAAAAACATAGTAGGTAGGAGTTCTGATGGGGATCCTAAGTATAATTTTAGAATTGCCTTTTGTGTTATGAGGACTGGTTTTATAGTGGAATCGCATGAGCTTCCCCATCCGATAAGACCATATTGTAGTTGAGATTTGGCTAATGCGTAGTAAATTTGAATTAGTTGTTCTTTATCTAAAATGTTTCTTATAAAAGTTAACTTTGAAACAAAGTACACGTGTTCTCGGTATGTTCCAAAGATATTAGAAGAACGAGATGTGCTATGAGCAGTTCATATGTTTTGCCCAGTGTCGCCGGTTTTGTTCACCAATACTACTGCACACCTTCGCTTACGCTAAGGTATCAGCACTAATACATAGAACAGATTTCTGTGCGTACACGTTCCGATAGTATTCAAAGTACCCTAATTAGGTAGTACGCCGCCTACGGTCCGGCGGCCAACATAGCATATCTCGTTCTTCTAATATCTTTGGTATGTTCTGAATGATTAATATTTTATTCGGAAGTTTGCATGCTGTCACATTTTTAACAGGATCATGTTTCTCCGTGTATCTTTGCCCTTAATTACATGGCTGTTTCACTTGGCAAAAATACCTAATCTATCTTCATTTATGCAATAGTACCTACGCATGCACGAATGATATCACGTGTTATGTGTGTAGGCATTATAGTTATAATAGAAGGCCAATCGTAAATTAGCATTATAATCAAAACGGGAACATAAATAACCGTTTAGGATTCGATACACAAATGGTTTATTACCGCCGCGGCCATGCAGTTGCACCAGCTGCGGCAGTTGTAACCACGGGCCTGAAAGACTCGTTGTAGGGCGTGGGTAATTAATTCAAACGACTTTACCTCCACGGAAATGTACTTCCTCTAAGTACACGGCACAACGTAATCTTGGACGTGTGATAGCGGAACAAAAAACGCAAATATTTGAAGACTACAGGAAACCTATGCATATACCATGGTTTTTTAATGGAGTAAAGAGCCAAATGGTTATTATTGTAAAATAGCGCAGACCCATGAAAAATTAAAAGGACATTATAAATGTGGTATTGATAATTGCGTGTTAGCTAAAGAGCGTAAACGCTTGAAAAATCACGAAATTCGAATTTACTTACCAAGTTAATTCTAAGAATTTTAAACAAAAGAAATACTGATAGAATTTATTATTAAAATAATTTTCAGCTAATTTTTTTTTATCACATAGTACCAAAAAAGTATATACTGAAGAAAAGTTCTCGATTTATGGCTTTACTACAATCAGTTCCTATTTTGAAAAAGACTATTAAATTCAAAGCAAATCCGAGTTCTAGAGTTCATTTAACGAGAGTTACAGACAGACACACAAGCGAAATTAGTATTTTTGATATGTACAAAGACTTTCTTAAAATGCAATTATTACTAAACTAAAATAAATATCGTTTCGATCTTGAGTCAAGAACCTTTCAAGTTTTCGATCTTGAATCCAGAGCTTTTAAAGTTTACGATGAAGTCGAGAGTTCTTCAAGTTTTCGATCTCGAGTCGAGAGCTTTTCAAGTTTTCGTTGAAAACAACAATTAATAATATATATTTTTTTAGGATAACATTCTACTGTCGGAAAAAAATAATCAGCTGAAAATGTTATTTAAGATTAAAATATAGGCTTGCATTATTTGATCTGAAAATATATATCAACAACAGAGGAAAGATCTTCTTGACAATCTGACTATAGAGCAAGTAGCGAGTCGGTCTATGTAACAGGAAATTGCAAATTACTACGCAGGTTAGGGCGTCGAGAATATGCAAAACTGAAGGCATAAATAAAGGCAGAATAATAATATGAGGTTCCCGAAAAGTAACCAGCTAACTTAATGAACTAACTAACTAACCATCACGCCGTTCCCCCGCAGGGGTAGGCAGAGAGGACGGACCGCCAAACAACTCGGTCTTGGCACACATTCCTTGCCTCATTCACATTCATACATCGTCTCATACATACTCTTCTATTATTCTGACTCTTGACATAGCCGACTCGAGTATTTGATTCACTTGATCGTGCCATGTCTTCCTCTGGCGTCCCCGACTTCTGCTACCATTCGCATTTGCATTATATCCTCCTTACACTCCTATCTTCGCTCATTCTCTCTACATGCCCAAACCTTCTAAACGTTCCTTTCTTAATCTTACTCATTACGCTTATCAGCCTTGCACTCTTTGCGGATCTCTACATTCCTCACACGATCAAACATGGTTTTACCACACATACGCCTCAGGGATCTCATTTCAACAGCATTCAATCTACTTTCATCCTTTCTTTGCCAGTTCCATTCCTCACTTGAATACATCAACTTAATAACGATCAACTTAATAATAATCAACTTAATAACGCATGATTAATAAGTAATAATTTCCCCACTGATAAGTCAGAATGAACGGAGCGGTACACATAAAAAAATGAGTAGATATTGCTAATTTAATATGAATCTATTCAAATTATTGTTAATCCGGTTAAAAACGGGATTGCAGGCAGTTTCCTGATAATGTTTAAGTAAATTCGTAATTATATCGGAACACGGGTTACGGATAATATATAATGACAAAATGTTAGGATATTTGTAAAAAATAGTAAGGATATTTCGACACCACAACAATACATTTGCATTTTACAAAAATTTTATCAGCTGCAATACAAATAATTTTCAATAAATTAGCAATATTTTTTACCAGAAAATTTTCTCCGTGTTGCTAAAAATACAAATTTCTCAAATACATGCATGCAAGATTGCACCTATTCTCAGGTACAACCTTTGTTATTGGACCATTCACCCCATAAATTGCCAGAATGGGGTGTGTGCGCTGCATTCACTAATGACTGCTAAAATAATGCCCAGTTGTTGGAGGGTTCTTTACATGCAATTCCGCCAGCCTCACACGCGAGGGTTTCCCGGGAGACGAATGACTAATAAACGGGTAGTTTTATCCAGAAAAGAAGTGCATTTTAATGTAGGTATAAAAATGCTCAAGTGTGGACTATGTGAGCGTGCAATGACATTTAGAGACGGTAATTTCCGAGCATGTTCACGTCGATTGAAATTTCATTCGGAAGTTTTACTCGAGAACTACACAATACTTTACTACCATTAATGTATTATTTAGTCAATGTTTACTACATATTGGCATCCCCGAGGCACCATTGCTGTTGTGAAATGTCCAGAAAATTATTGTAAAGGAACGTATGTCTTGACGTAAGAAAGAGACAACAAAAAGACAAAGAGAGAAGATTTTTTTTTGATTTCTTTAGATAGTCATTTCAATTATTTATTGTTCTTTAAAAGTATTACCCTCTTAAAGCGAAGCACTACGAAGTAGTATAATAATAATAATACTTGGATGACTTGTATAGCGCCGTTTTTGTGCAAAAACACCTCAAGGGCGCTGACAGTATTTTGTTAGGTGTTGATCGCCATTATTCCAAGACAAACAATTATCTTTATAAAAGTAGACAGGGCCTAACGAAATAGCGGTGAAACAACACCAGGGGAAGAAGCATTTCAATTGCATCTTTAAATGGAAGCAACTTCGAAGAGTGAAATGGCTGTGACGCGTAAAAATAGCATAAACAAAAAAAACAGAAAATAATAATAAAAATATATAAATAATGGTTTAAAATTTTTTTTCAAATAATTATTGATAGACGAGCATTTAGATAGATCCGTAAGTCATG
Organism: Hesperophylax consimilis; assembly: GCF_061612785.1. Classification (NCBI taxonomy): domain Eukaryota; kingdom Metazoa; phylum Arthropoda; class Insecta; order Trichoptera; family Limnephilidae; genus Hesperophylax; species Hesperophylax consimilis. The sequence continues at coordinate 35,237,553 of NC_142838.1, read as the reverse complement.
ACGAACAATAAAACTGCATCGTTTAAAGATTACCACACCAGGGAATTTCCATAATAAGCATATTACGAAAATTAAATATTGTGGAATTTACATCAAACTCATAATATATGAAATTCTTTGGCAGCAGAAACTCAAGATACCAATAAAGGTTGTGTTATGGTTGTTTACAAAACATAGAAGATTGAAAATAAACAAAAAATAGATGAACTTTGAAGAAGACTAATATACGATTAGTTACACATCAATTAAACAGTACATAACCCCTTATCCGAACGATTTTAGTAGGTAGTTCTTCGAAGTCTAACCTAGGCTACCAAAGGCCATAATCCCCTCTCTTCCAAATATCCGACCACCCAACCATCCCCCATCCACATATCAGAAATACCAATGTAGACATACCTGTCCGTAGGCCAGCACCGTCGCGTTGTAACCATCCAGACTGCCCATGACGAGGCTTTCGACGCAAGCGCCGTAGACGTCCTCCTGTTGGCCGCCGGTGTCGAACACGTAGTCGAAGGTGAAGGATTTGTCCTGGCCGAGGATGACTTGCGGCTCGCCCGGAGTCACGGTGGTGCACATGCGGCACATGTCGATTACCTCGCGCGGGATCTGAGGACGAATCCTGGAAAAGATAAAAAAAATATTTTAAGAAAATTGTAAGATTGTAGATACAGTGCAACAGTAGATATTTATTGGAAATCAAAACTGAGTCTTCTTCTTCGTTTGGTTGAAGAGAAATGGTGGCTGCAACGGAAGGGTAAGCTCCTTCAGTCAATCAATGACGTCCGACGTGCAGCATCTCCTTGTTCCCGGGGAACTGGTAGAGTGGAAACTGATGGAAAATGTGCTTTGTGGTTTGAACCACTTCACGGAACACGTCGTATAAGAATGTCCCTCTGATAGTTTCCACCTGTGTTAAATCAAGGATTCCCTTTGCCATCGACTGATTGAATAACCTCAGCATCCCACTTTGACCTCCACCATACGAAGAAGAAGATTGGCCCCACATTCGCAAATTGATTGGCCTGACAGTACAATGCCAGCATCCCACAGCCTAGCAAACTCGCCACTACCGCCATCTACAACGACCGTCAGTCGATCTCCGATCCAACGCATCGTAGCAACTATAACATGGACATTGACTAGCACTAATATAAGTGAGAAGTTCATTTTCTATCAGTTATAACAGTGTAAAACAGGTATGGGGTTATCATCTGCTGAAGTTTTGAAAGAAATTATGTAAAGCTAGAGAAGTTCATCTCCAATCAGTTATAAAGTGTGTAAAACAGAAACGGGGTTATCATTTGCTCAAGTTTTCAGAGAAATGATGTAGGTACCTTCCTCTCGTATACAATTGCTACGCCATATTATTATTCGGTGACTCAATCCCATTTATGTTACAACATGAGTTTGTTTGTACGAGTATGAGGTTCGTGACATTATAAAGTTCAGAAGCAGGGGGTGATGGGTGCGCTACCTTAACAAAGGCTACGCAGTAAAAAAAAAGCCTCCACGGGGGAGGAAACCACCCTGTCTGCTGTCTGGGATCTAATGGACGATTGGTCACGTGCGACAATAGACAAGCGGAATCACACAATATCAACAAGAAAGCATCAAAGGAAAATAAGCTAAGACAAAAATTGATATTTAATTGCACACACACTATATGTTATTACACGAAAATAATAGGCACGTAGTCAGAAGGTGGTGGATTGAAAATATATCATTAAAAGAGCAGTAAGCTTCGGTATCATGATGTATCTGCGACAACTATAACAATTCTTTTAAGCTCTGAACGGCAGATCTTGAGCTGTTTACAACTATGAAAAAATGGACAAAGCGATTTATATTTTATTAATCCAAAGTACGGGCGAAGCTAGATTGTAAAGCTATCGTTAAAGGTGATGTTTAAATACTTTAAATATACAGTGTATTAAGCACGGGCAAGCCACCCAGTGAGGCCAACATTACTGGAAAATTTTGAAATGTAAAAAACATTGTACCAAATTAAAAAAAATAATAATAATAATACAATTTATTATAAAATAACACTAATATACTGGTAGTTAACATAATAAATACAAGTCACCAAAAACGAATGAAACCAGTTAAATGCTCTTTACATTTATTGTGATAATTCACTTATTTATCACTTACTCAAATCATCTACAATTTCGGTTGTCTGTGCGTGATTATTTTTCCAACTCAAATTTGCTTTGAATTTAAGTGTCATTTTCAAAATTGGAACTGCTTGCGTGAAGAATAATTCAGACAATTGATAAAGTGGGTACCTACCTATACTCGGTCCAACTTTAGAACAACCCGTGGACGCGCATGTCTCCGCCCCTTCGCCCCACTCCTAAAAGGACGAGCGTTAACACATTTAGACCCACTTTTTTAACAAATTAATTATTTAATTTATTTTCCTACCGATAAATAAAATAAAAAATTAAAACATTTTAATACATTCAAATAATGATGATGATAGTATTACAATACATTTTGTACTTTATTAGGCATCAGATTTATCAAATCGGCTAAGAAATCAATCCAAAGTTGAAAATATCATCATTGCCATTAAAAAAAAAATTAATTTTCCTCAGATGATTCATTTGAAATTTCAAAAGCTAACGAATTATCATTATTGTCCTCTAGTTCATCAACAATGTGATCGATATTCCGAAATTTTTTTTCGATATATATTTATTATCATTGTCCGTTGAGGTTTGTGCACCACCTATAAACATAAAAAAACCGATCAACACCAACATTCACAAATTTTATACATATATTACCTATCTATATCCTTGAATTATAAAAATGCATTGTTGTAAATACATTGTTGTCATACAAATAACACATAAATAATGTTTACCTGTCCTTTTTTGTTTTTCGTAATTGGTGATAATGAATTCGGACATATCGGCTGAACATCCATTTTATAGCAGGGTCTGAATGGGTTAATTTCTCTAAGCGCAGGCACTAACGACTAACGAATTGTCAGCGAAGATTGCCGGAGATAGCCGAGCGATGGTGAAGGAAAGGAGCGGGGGGGTGGTATGCGCAGAACGAACCTAATTTGGTACTCCAACAGGTCGTTCTTATCGTGGACAGAGAATAGCACCTATAATGCCACATCGGAATAGGCTCAGTCGCGTTGAGGAGTTTTTACAAAAAATGGATTTGTATCTATGTATTCTTGGTTAAAAATAATCTTTAAAAAAATTTACACATTAAAAATTTGAATTTCAATATCCCGTGATTTTTCGCGGGTCCGCGCTATTTAACTAATAATGACTCAGCAAAATATTTTTTTCAAGACGCGTTAATGTTTTACCCTGTCCTAGAATACTAGACAGAGGTTAAAGTGTCACAAGCTTCACGTTTCATTATTCCCATGACATTTAAAAATCTACGATAGTAAATTCTGACAGTTTATACAAGTTACACACATACATAAAAACATTTCTGTAATCATTCGATCCAATATTCTTGCGTTACACGAACATTTTTGCGCAAGACAATATATGCCTGGAAACATGGACGGAATTCTGGAAACCGTTTAGAAGTTCTGTCTGCCCCGAGTAATTTTATCTACTTATGACTCAAGTACTAACTTCTACTTTCCTAGACAAAACTCATTACTTGCAAATGCACGGTGAGCAGCCATTCTCTCCGCGGGAGTCTGGATTCCATACTAATCGTAATCTAATTAGCCAGTGAGCTTTGGCGCTTTTCCAGGTGCTAACTAAATATTTATGTTCCCATGGAACGCAATCACAAGTGTTTCAATTCTTAAACAAGAACCAAAACGTTAATGCATCTCTGTAAACTAGTTATAAGAAACCAACTCATTTAATGGAGGAATCTTTAATGTACTTAATATAGTACAATAGTGTTGCAATAGAATTTGAGGGCGAAATCATACATTTTGTTTTTCTAATCAGTGGGGATAGTTGGGCAGAAACATTTCAGAAAGCAGAAGACGCACTAAACGGGATCAAAAAATGGCTACACTACCACTCAGAATCGAGATCTAAATGGCTCTTTGCCAATCACTGTTAGAATACGGTATTATCGGATGGGGCAGTGCAAATGACAAAATTCTAAATCTACTAATTAAAACCAAAAAAAACATTACGAAAATGATTATAAATGTCTTGAGAACTGGAACTAACGAACTCTTCAACAGTCTTAACAATTGTCAATTAAACAACTTTAAACATTTAAAAGAATACACTTTTACATTCATAAATACACAACTAACACGTATATTACAAACACTAGATCACAGGGTCAACAATATATCCAACAAAAAACATGGAATACAACATTTAAGATTTAAATCTCAAATAAAAAGCTGGATATAAAACATAGGGAGATCAGAAAGAGAAAACAAACTGACACCAAATACAGATTAAAGCCGAAACCAAACAACACGACACTATCAATAATTCTTTCCGTAAAACATTGTATAATATATTTCTAATTACTTCGTATTATTCGTACTATCGAATTTTAATATGAAAATGAAATCCTCAGCACGGGAGATCCCAGTGAGGATATCGTTATCTCTAGTTGTTACAAAAAAGAAAACTAATAAAAAATTTAGATCATTATTAACTATAAAAATGTTTGAAGAAATTCAACTTGTTTAATATAATGTCCTGAAGGAAGAATGATTGTTTTCGAAACTAGTAGATATTAAACTCAAATAAAGCGATAGGTAAAAAAAATAACATCAAACAGTATTATTACAAAGTACAGTCCAGTGGTATTATGAAGCATTGCAGTATGTGACGTCACATGTAGGAAGAGATCAATACAAGTTTTCCGAAGCGCACCCTAAAATCAGAATGCTCTGGAATACGGACACTTTCCTCCAGTAGGAGCTTTTGGGTAAATTCTAGAAATTAGCTAAAGCGCAAGTCATGAAATTTACGTCGTTAAATGCCCTGTAAAACATGCTCTAAGCTAAAAGTGATGTCCCACTTACTTTATGTTATGTAGGGGTGAAACCATTTTAATGTGACAAACATAAAGAATTTGCTAGAGAGAATTAGTTGGGAAAATTGGAATTTCTAGATAAGCACAACTATTTAAAAAAAAACCGAAACGTCATTTGCATCATAATGGAGTTTGGAAAAATCCATTTAACTGCCAAAATACAAGACTGTTGTTAAAAAAGAGTGTTGAAATACGTCGAGCAATTGTTGGTAATAGTTAGTTTTTTGAAAAAGAGTGTTGAAATACGTCGAGCAATTGTTGGTAATAGTGAGTGTTTTCAAAAACAGTGTTGAAATACGTCGAGCAATTGTTGGTAATAGTGAGTGTTTTCGAAAAGAGAAATATCTACAAAAAATATTCCGAGGGACAGTTTCAAGTTAATAATAACTCGGGGATAATATTTTATGACAATCTTTAAATGCACATTCTATTAACAGTTATTAATAATATTTATTATCAACACATTCTTTTGTGAAGTCATATTTATTGAAAAAAAAGTTTTAAAATATAATGCTAATTTTGACAAAAGAGGAATATACAAGTCATAAAAAGTTTTCACACAGCGAAAAATCTTCGGGTTTAGTTTAACACTAAAATTATTATTAATAACAATTAAAAATTTATTTTCTTTATCTTAAGTTCCATCAGATGTTCTATTTTCTAGTACGCATATTGCAGTAATGCTTTGCGAAAATCTAAAATTACCCATTTCGAAGACATCTCCATGGAGAATAAGAATAAAAATAAACCGTATGGGGTAGAAATTTCTCTTTGTGAAAACGCTCCTCAATTATTATTTATTTATTTCTTAATTAACGCCCTTTTTCGGAGCTTTTATGGTGCTTTTACTAGATATAAATATTTTTAAAATTTTCTGGAGCCTTTTGATGGGTAAGCTAATACACTATAATAGATTTGCGACATATATTCAGAAACCTGCAATGCGCCCAAGTAAACGGGGTTAATCTCGTTCGAATTTAAATAACGGCTTTGTTTACGTCTGAACGTCTTAGGCTGTGAGCATTTTGCCCGAGATTTGAATAAAGATCAGGGGAATGTATGGTTTGATTTATCCCGCCAACTTATAAGGCCACCAGGTGGGTGGTGGGAGGCAAGCATAGGAATCATCACTCCTCTATAAGGAAGGCTTCAGGACCAAACAGAGAGAATGACTGTCACATGAATAATGCGTGTGTTCGTCAGGGGTAAAACAAAGACATATCTTCTCGCAGTGCTTTTAAGGAATATTAAAAACCAAGACTTTTCTATGAGCATTTTCTTGGTCCTTATGTATTATTTTCATGAAGACACTTTCATGAAAATGGAAAGAAGATAACGAAAACAAAAATTTCAGTGCTCTTACTTCGTACATAAATACGCCCAAATTATTAAAATAACAGTCAACGAAATTATTACAAGATATAACTATTGACGCCAGAGAGATGTAAAAACATGCATAAAATAGGTTATTAGGTTCTCAGTTCGGGTTATTTAAATAATTAATTCGGATTGAAGATTAAACATGGCATCGAATCAAAAAATATCTCATGGAAGCATTAATTTTAACTACTTAAATTGGAATTTTAATGCTTATTTTTCAATCTCCCTCAACGTAAAACGATGTTTCTTGTAGTAATTAAATTCATTTCATTTTCATTTTTAATTGCCGGCAACCCGGGTGTGTATTTCAATAACATAATTATATAAAAACAAGTAAGTAACCCTTCTCACTAGAACATTTCTGTTCTGTGGTGGGTACAAGTTGAAACTAAAGTGTTATTTAAAATAAAAGAAGAAAGCCAAAAGTGAAAATTTTACAAAATAAAAGAACGATGTCTTCATGAAGGCAATGCAGAAACGGTGCAATTATTTCAATAGTGTATTTTTAAGGACTGCATTAAGTTAGCAATAAATTAATAAAAAATAGTACTTATACATAATTTGAGGAAAACATCACTAATTTTGTTGTTTGTTTTTGGGGTGTTATGCCGTGTTGCGCTAACTCCTTCTTTAGCCTAAAACATCACTACATTATTTGATTATATTCATAGTATTGGTAGCCGGTAGGAAGAAATTTATGTCACGAAATAATAGCATTAATTTCCTGGTATCTCCTACACTTGAAATGAAAAATAACTTTTGCTAAAAATATGCCGGAATATTATGAGAAATGCGGCAATAACTTTGTGGCTTGCTTCTAAAAGGGCCAATGTTCGTTAATTCTTTTTGCGATATTGCCTCAAAATTAGGTAATCTTCCAAATTCTAAAAGAACCTTTCAATTTCGACAAAGAATTTTTCTGTTTTCGGGGGCCAATGTTCACTAGAAAATCATTACACTTAAAATTCAAACTTGCTAAAAAGAGCAAATTCAAAATAGGACTAGTGAACAAAAATCTGACACTGGCCCTTTAAGAAACAAGTCACCGAATTAAAGACCCAATATAAAACTTGTTCATCAATCCGATCCCCAGAGAAACGAACATCATAATTTACCATAACAAAAATGATTATTTTAATGTCAAACCATAAAAAAACTAATGGCTCGACAACCTTTGAAGGCTTAAAAACCAAAAAAACTATCTTTCAATTTCAAAGGAAGATCATCAGTTGGCATAATATCGTTGCCGATTATCGGAACCATAGAGTAATTTTATCTACAGTACAACTAACTACGTAGGTACTAAATAATATGATATCTACTGTCAGTATCACCACGGTGACAGATTTAGAGTTAAAAACAATTTATTAGAGAAAATATCTGAATCTACTCATTATTATGAATTTTCGTACGGATGAAAAGTTGGAGGGCCAAAATGGTGAAATCAATCGATGATAAAAAAATGCTGGACAATCGATCCATTGCCAACTTTTACCTCTTCAGTTTTTATTAGTAATCTGCAGCAAAGAGAGTCAGGCTTCAACTACCCGGGTGTGTACAATCCACAGATTCCACACAGTATAATCAATGCGAGAATAGCATCGCGCAACAAACTCGGTTAGTGAATGAAGCTCTAGGGTTAATCTATCATAAATCACAGTAGTTCAATGAACTTTCATAAACAATTTATTACGTGTATTTAAAAAGACATTACGGCGCTAATAACAGAAGGTGAGGTGATTTATATGACAAGTGGGTGTAAGCTGTAGAGAAGCGGTTATTATTACCTATTACGTATTCGTAAGTCGGTTGCTTTGATATTGTAAAGGATGGAATACAAATGGCACGCGGATAGAATGGCTAATGAAATGACATTTCACTAAAGACCTCCAAAGGAAAAATATTTACAACTCGTTGATAACTTATCTTTAAGTTAAGAGTAGGCAAAGCACGAGATGTTATACAGGGTGGGGCAAAATATTTACTACACGTTTTTAAATAACAGTTACAAAATACGCAAATGAGCCAAACACACTCAGATTTGCCAGAAATCAATTTCAAAACACTCGTTTGAAGGGGTAACGTCACAGTAAAAGATTTAATAAAAAATAATTACAAAATGATTACAGATTGCGCTCATACGTCCTAAGACATAATCAGAGAGTAAAGTAACGAATATTTATTTAATTTTCGCGAAATCGACAACGTAAAATATAAAAATATAAACAATTATTACAGATTTCCTGGAAATTCCTTATATATAAAAACATGAAAAACACAATTTCTCCTTAAGAGTGTAAGGAGAATATACGATGCAAATGTGAATGGAAGCAAATGTCGGGGACGCCCGAGGAAGACATGGCACGACCGAGTGAATCAGATACTTGAGTCGGGCCATGTCAAGAGTCAGAATAATAAAAGAGTATGTTTGAGACGATGTATGAATGTGAATTAGGCAAGGAGTGTGTGCCAAGACCGAGTTGTTTAGCGGTCCGTCCTCTCTGCCTACCCCTGCGAGGAAACGGCGTGATGGTTAGTTAGTTAAAAACACAATTTCATTCACACTAAAGAAAATTAATAGTGGACCCAAAGAAACGCATTAGTCTGTACAAATATGCTTTCAAAGAGTGAATTACTTAGCAACAGTTTATCGAGCTTCTTTACGCAAATAAAAACGCTTAAAAATAATCAGGTGGCTAGTTTTACCTCACACAGTATATTGTAATCCATTGGCAGAGGAAGATTATTTTGGTTTGCAAAATGTAAGGAATTGGTATGCGGATCACGTGAGATTACAGATGTTCTATGGACGTAATGGTTATTTATGTATTCCGGTAACTTTACATATTGGGTACTTCAAAACATAAGAAATCAATCGTTCTCGGAATATCAATATTATGACATAATTTTTATCTCATATATTTAAGTTTTCAGGTGCAGCAGATCTTATTGGTAGTTCATTTGATAGTTATCATTATTTCTATGATGATTGTGTGGTCAGTTTGATTGATTTGTGGAAAGACACAATAACAACTGATGCAAGAGAGTGTAAACAACTTGCCTTTATTTGTGATACGACAATGGAAAATATGTGACACGAGCGCGTGCTCTATGGTGACAAATTGTCTGCGCTAATAAAAAGGTCACATCCCACTTTAATTTCACACAAATAATTACGTGTTGATTATGTCACATTAAGATTAATTTATTGAATAATGATTTGGAAGATCTAGGCGTTAAACTTTCGGTTACGGTAATAGCCTTTTATGCGTGTTATGTTGTAATTATGATAATATAAGTTTAACCTTTTTATATGGGAGTAGGTGGGTAAGTATTTCCAAAAATGATAGGAAGCCCCAGTATTAAATCCTTTTTAATTGTAAATTGTCCTACCTTCCCAATGTACCCATCCTAAAAATTTCACCATGACTGGAAAAAATGCTGAAAGAAGATGTCATAAACTACCTTTCAATAAACCAGTGCAAATTGAGACTCGGTCGGGACGGATTGATGTGTGATTCTTTACCTTCGCAATTACTAGTGAAGCAAATTATTGTTTGTCTTATGTTCCAGAAGCCCAGATTTAATTTATTGCGGAATACTGTCCATCGAATTTAGCGGATAGTAGCCATTATTTGTCCCATATATGATAATAGTATTTGGAACTGGACCTCCAAGTGAGTTGCAAAAGTTTTATCCCAGCAGCAACTTCAAATGCCGTATTGTTTCGATAATCTTATAGTACCTAAGTACTATTACCCTAATACCCCTAATGATAACTTTACTGTTGATGTCCAAACGGGAAATTTTGACAATATTTTGCAAATAATTTTATAAATGGACCGGTTTAGTGATATTTTGCAAGCTGGAATTGTCCGATGTCTAAATGAACAAATTTGACGATATTTTGAAAGGTAAGTACATTTTTGGATACATTCTCAATGCAACGTTCAAAAGGGCAAAACTCTACTAACGGACCTTCACTCAATTATCGGCGAAGCCCAAAAAAGGTGTCTTTACCTGTAACGTACTGGTTACGTAATATTATCATGGCTATGCATTCTAACATGTAATATTCCCTTCTGGGCTGAAAGGAAACAAGCAATCAATCATAAACCTAGCCTGAGCTTTTTTGTTCAAAATAAACAATAAGTTGTACAAAATAAACCGATTTACTTTACAGGTATATGATAAAAAATGTCATGGGCCATGGCCATTTTGAAATAAATGCCTTTTTCGCATCGTATTTGATAGAATTAAAAGAGTTCACCAAGCTCGCTATTTTATCCGATATCCATAGATAAGATACGAAAAAATCGATTTCCTTAAAATACGTTTTATCAATCTACGGCGGGTGAATAATATTTCACCTTTATCATTAAAAATCGTTGCGTCACCACCGCAAAAACGCTACCTACAATGTCCGACACTATTAAGTGTTGTTTTTTTACCAATATTCAACAATCAGGTAGAAAAAAAGCAGCCGAAGAGACGCGATGACTGTCAGCTTTTGGCCAAGAACAAAGGAATTATAATCTCATTCAATATCAACATGATTATAAGGTCGGCTCAAATGGAGAGTGCAAAAAAAGGCAGCGGTAGACTGCTTGCCGCTAGGCTCAAATGGCATAATATAAAAGTTCAAAGGAGATAATTTTATGCTAATCGTACGATTCTTTGCTGTTGGACTTGTCTTAAGTTTAAACGATTGTAATTTATAGTAGGCTGACCGTAACCTGATTAGTTTATTCATGGAATTCGGCTTTAAGAAGACTTTTCTTATCGTTTTGCGGGAATCACAGATTAAAGAATATCTCAAAAAGAGCAAAGATTAATTATTAACTCAAATGGGAGAGGATGAATGGGGACCCCTGATATGACTTAATTATTTGCAAAAATAAACAAATAAATGTGAATTAGTATTAGGGAAACAGGAAAAATAGTAGACAAATGCATCCGTTAGTTTAGAGACATATCTGGATGGTAAAATATTTACTCTTGGCAAACCTAATATCCTAGTAAACAATACAAAGTTTTTGACAAAGGTGAATGAATTATTCGTATTATCCCACACACTTATGATTAGTTTCCAGACTAAGTATTAGGAATTAAGTATTAGGAACTAAGTATTAGTAATTCTTTAATGTAGAACTAAATTAACTCGTTTAAAATATTAAACTCAGTCGTAAGAAATGGCAAATTGTGTTAATGTTGCACAGGTAGCGCAAAAACAGCCCATTGAAATGCAAAACGAATTAGACTATTAAGATTTTTTAAAATACATTACCCACCTTATACACAGTGTCATCACATATTCATTACATAGAGAATTCCAAAAAATAGGATCTAAGCATTAATTTTTTTTTTTACTTTTCCATTTTTTTCGGCAACTATTTGACACATTTTAAAAGACAATAAAAAGCAGATAGCGACCAATTCTTTTCAAATTTGACCAAATATTCATACTTTGGAATCGACTTGGACTCCAAAAAAGTGCTCAAATAAAAAAAAATTATACAAAATCGAATCGAGATGTGATGTAGATTCACCAGCTTCCTGCATTTACCACTAGTTTCCGTATACCACGTATAATTATTATATACCTTATACATATTGATTGATTGCTAAGAACTAAGAAGTTTTGCCACGGACAGCCCTCTTCAGCATTCGCTGCGCCTTTGACGTCGTAGGAATTATTCCGTCTGCGTTCTGAAAATTTACTTCGGCACCAGAACGAACCAATTACTGTACAGCGGCCACAGTACAGACAGTCTACAGAACAGCCGCACAATACAATAGAATCTCGCACAGTCACTTTGACTCTGGCTGGACCGTATCCCGTATCTCGCCGGGGCATGGAGATGCGCGCAGAATGACGAGATCACATTTCATTACTAATTTACATACCAAACTGTGGAGACGGACATCAAATCAGGGCAGAATATGATTGGTGTTGAAATGAAAGCGAAAATAACTGTGGTTTGAATCGCGCGTATCATAAAAAATATGCGGAAACACGAAAAATGAGACACCTGCAAGTTTTTTGTAATCATCTCTGATATAAGTAAAAAAAATTAAGCTCAAATATATAAATTATCTATCAGATAAGCCATTTCAATATTTTAAGGCCATATTGAGCTGTATTTAACTGTGAGTAGTGGGTATTTTTTTACATATTTCAATCATTTTAATGAGTAATAAATTTATTATTTGTGTTATTTTTTCACACATAACACCACAAACACAATAAAATCGTCAAGTGTTATTTGTTTATGTGGTTTTGAGAGAGGTTTCTCCGAGAAATAAATTCTTTATTAGCCATTATTGCTCGTGGAGGAATCTGTCTAGCTGTCTATAAGCCATCTGACAGACAGACATAGTCTACGATGAGTCAGATATTTTCAATATATTTCTTGCTGATATAAAAGTCCAAGAGATGATTTGCGAATTTCGAAAGTTGTCAGAAGGTTTTATAAATTTAGTTGAACTTGAATTCAGCATCAACTCATACATTTAGAGGTATTATCTACTTTGGGAAGAGCTCGGAAAAATTTATATATTGTCAAAGGGTAATACAATGAATATGGTAATTAAATGAGATAAAAAGAATTTGCCAATCTCAGACTATAAAAATATTACCATTCGTTATTTCGGCTACTGGCATTATACCTAGCTCTCTCATTAAAAATTTAAGCGTATTAGATCTATCAAAAAATTTATATATAAAAATGCAAAAATCAGTCATTTTTAATACATGTAGGATAACGAAAGATTTTTTAAATATTTATGTTGAGGGATCAGTAGGATTTATAGGCCCTGTTAGGAGTTCTACCGAGCCGAACTCTCTGATATATCTGGAGTCGGTGAATTATTTTCCCATTTGATCTCTGGTGAGTTGACGTGTTGTTCTTGTATTGTTTTGAATTTATTTTGCTTTTATAATGCACTTGCATAATGTTGATTGACTAGATGATCATTTGTGGAAAAGTGTGTGGAAGGGTTTAGTTTTTCCTATGGGGAAGATTTAACCCGGACATAAAATCGTAAAAGATTATAAAGTAATATTGAAACCATTTTAATAATGTTTTGGAGAAAAAACACTAGTCTACTCAAGCATTAGTGTTTTAAAAGCATTAGGTACTTATAAAATGTAAGTGGTTTGGGGTCGAGGATTTTCTTCACGATTTGCGGCAGACAATGAACAAACACGAAGACTAGTCGACTCATCATATTTTTCATACAAAACTTAATTTTGAATATGGGATCAAAATACTCAATCAAACTGATTTTCAGAATCTGTGGATTAAAAAAAAACATTTTGATGGGCTTAAATTTAAACTACAAATGACTGATTTACATTGGAACACAAAATCTTTGTTGTAAATAAATAAAACTTCCACCTGAAAAGATGTTTTATTTTTAGCACAATAGCAAAAAAATATATTTTACTCAAAAACTCGCTAAAAATTTCCAACGTTGCCTCTAAAATCGGAAAAATTGAATTCTTTAGTGGCTTATATTAAATATCTAAATAAACGAAACTGCCCACATCCGTATAAGGTATATGCTATTCCTCTTGATTTAAAAAAAATAATAAATATATATATATATATATATTTTAGTCAGTTCGGTTTGGTATTTTGATCTAAAATCCAAAATTACGTTCGGTGTGAAAAGGGTCACGCAGCCGTTCTATTATATTCTATAGTCTATTGAAGTTTTCCAAATCTCAGTAATAGTTTGAAGTGCTTTCTTAAGGGGGGGCTAGGGTTTTAAAATTATTTTTTTTGCATTTTTTTATTTAAAAAAAAAATAAATGCTTAATATGTTAAGAATATTTTGTTCAAATTTCAAGTTGATTGGAGCAAAATTGACGAAGTTACGAGTATTTTTATACCTGTCGGATTTTAATCCCTACCCGACCATACGTATAAGCCGAGCAGAGTAGGAAGCTGAGAGACAAACTAAAGAAGGCAGGATTCGTCGTAGACAGGAGCAAAAATGTGCTTCAGACATCATGGATGATAGCAACATCCTTTATGGACCTGGCATTGATGATTCAGTGTGAGGTAAGCCGATAAAATTTGCTTATAAACGTTTAATACCAGATTTTTTAGTGTTCAAAACTTTATAGCGTTTTTCCCACAACTCACGTTTTCAAAGTCGGTGATCGTCATAACTTCAAAACTACTGCACCGATCCTTTTGAAAATTTGAAAACTATTTCTGTACATAATTTACGCGGTAACGCTGGAGAGTTTTTTTCAAAATTGTTAATAATTATTATTTTACAATAACAAATTAGCCGATTTTTTTCACTAAAAATAGCGTTTTTCCCTTCAAAGTGTTCGAAAATTTCGAAAAACCCTCCCAGCGTTACCTGGGAAAAACTATTATCTAACGAATGAACTTTAAATATGATTTAAGATTTTCACGGCCAAAAGTATTTTTGTTATTTGTTTTTGGGGTATTATGCCGTGTTGCGCTAACTCCTTCTTTAGCCAACGTTTCGGACAGCATTGCAGTGTCCATCATCAGGGCAGATGTCTTATTTGAGGTTGTGTTAAAATGTGAGCTTAAGTATGAGGTTGTGATACCGTGTTGCCAGCTCCAACCCTCTGAGCTAACATTAACGTATCATTTTTTTTTATTTAAAAGTGGTTTTCTTCGTTTAGCTCTGGTGTATCCGTCAATTACCGGATACCAAGAACTATTAAGCTTAGCTCCATCGTCTCTATTGATGTTTACGGGATTTTTATGAATTTCAATGGCCTCCGTAATCAGCCGTGCTCTATAAGTTTTCGGTCTCCCCAGGATTTCAGGAACAAATCCAAAGTAATGCCCGGTGTCAATCAAATGCTCGGCAATTGCCGATTTGTCAGGGTGGCCGAGTTTACAAGCTCTGAAGTGTTCCGAAATTCTTTTGGAGATAGTCCGCTCTGTCTGGCCTACATAGACCTTGTCACATCCGGAACAGCTGAGTTTATACACTCCATCTGTTTCCAGAGGAAACTTAGTCTTTGCAGACCTCAGTAAGTCCTGTATCTTTGTTGTTGTTCCGAAGACAGTCTTGATATTTTCCTTTCTCAAAAGCTTGGCAATTTTGTCTGTCACATTGTGCACATAAGGCAGGAAGGCACAGCCTTTCGACTCTTGTTCAACTCTGTCTTCGTTTGGTGCAGATTTGGCTCTTATGATTTGCCTTGTCTGACTTGCTGGGTAGCCGTTACGCTCCAGTGCATCGGTCAGCTTCGTAAGTTCCGCTCCGATTTTATGTTCTTCGCATATTCTGGTCGCTCGGGTCACCAATGTATGGATAAGTCCTCTCTTCTGCGCTGGGTGGTGGTGCGAATCAGCGTGTAAGTACCGGTTCGTATGGGTTCGTATATTCTCAAGAGGTGTAAAGAAGAATCGATTGTACCAGTACACATCCAAATAAAAAGATACATCACATCCCGGAAAGCAGATAGAGTATTCCAAAGAGCGGAGGCTGCACTATTAAGGGAGAGGATCCACAATGTGCGAGGCGAGCTGGATGGAGTATCTCGGGACCTTTTCGCTCTACATCTGCACCTAAGTGCAACCCTTACCGAAGAAGACTGGAGAAAAGTTGACAACATGACTTACCAACAAGCAGTAAGATTGTAGAAGTAGAATAAAGATGAAAGATTGCCTCAATTAGCGAGATTGCCGTTAACTTTCGATTCAGGAATTGCTATTCAGTGCAGAATCATAAACAATTACTCTAAAACAGCATCAACATATCTTCTTGTTTGTAGAGTCCTTGTTTTGTTCCTAGACTACGGACAAGGTATTGATGTAGGAACGTAGAGAGACAGGAGGAACTGGCCCATTGACCCTTGCTTAGTTACCAAGGTGAGAGCAGGTCGACTAGTATGGAGTCCGTATAGAACATAAAATAAAGAAGAACACAAGAAATTCCATGTGGACGTGTTCCGTTGTCAAAATATTTGGCCAAACGGGCCTTAAATTTCCAATACAAAACTGTGTTTCACGACGATTACGAAATTCAAATGGGATGGAGACCTACGATGGCAGACGAGTGTAAGTGAGACTAACCAACCTAGTCGAACATCACATCAAAACCAATGGACCACCCATTAAACAAAGATATTATAACCTAGCTCCCCAGAAACTTAAACAAATGGAAAATGAGTTAGACGAAATGTTGAGCTTGGGCGTTGTAGTTCCTTGCAGAAGCGCCTGGACCAACCCAACTCTTCTGGTATCAAAAAAGACGGCTCTGCTCGATTCTGCCTCGACAGTAGAAGGCTCAACGCTTGCACGGAGGCTGACGCCTACCCACTGCCGTTTGTTCACGCGATTCTCGACAAACTACGTAACGCCAAGTTTATATCATCAATTGATCTAAGCAAAGCTTTTTGGCAAATACCATTAGACGCTGCATCTTGTGAGCGGGTGCTAAATGGTAAAAAAAAGTCAGTGGCGACATTTGTTTATATTAAAATTTCACTTCTAGTTTCCTTCTTTATTCTATGTATGGACTAGTCACTATGGCGAGAAAGGATAAAGTAATAAGGATAATGTTTTAAGCCATGCCACCTGAAGGCGGATTCTCGTTCTTTATCCTTAGCTAAGGAATATACCTATCCCACTCATTTTAGGTTTGGTATAAACTAGAGCGAGATAGCCGCTTAGCGATCGCTAGCAGATCGCCTTAGGGTAGACCAGAATCAGAAGTGGAATTTTATCAGTGTTATCACAAAAGAAATCATTCAAAGATCCACCGACCGCCAAAAACAAAGGCTTTTAGCTAACATTTTTGATACGTGTAAGACCACCGTTAATCCATCAAGGTACATACTTTCAAATATTTTTAAAACTAATCAACTATTTTCGGGGATTTTAACAGGAGCTCAATGGAAGTCCGTCCGCTAATGACAAGTAAAACAGCCTCAGAAAGTCTTCCATCAATGGCCCGCGGTGCTTAATTTGTCCGAGAGATCTCGCATTATTATCTCACTGCAGATGTGGGGCATAGAACACCGTTGCGAACTAAATATGGAACAACATCAGACCCAACAGTTAGTAGATCGTAATCATAGAGCATTTGGCATACTTCTATTCAACACTTGCGCTTGAAAAAATATATTGGGCCAGTTTTTTTTATGAGGAAAATTTGATAGGTGTCAAGATTGAATATTTGAGTTAATTTCTGTTGATTATAGCGCAAAAAAGTGAAAAAAGATTCAATTAGAAGGAATAAATACAAAGGTGTGGTAACCTTTGTCTGCAAAGAAACTCCTTCATCATCACGACTTCTGAAAAAAAAGTTCTGTCTACCTGAACTTATAATTTATTTATTTACCCTAGTGGGATTTTATAATATGAAATCAACGTTAGTAATACAGTTGTGTTGTACATAGTAACAATGGTAGATAAAGCAAATTTACAAAGCATAACGCATGAGTCAAATGCAAACATGTAAATTATATAGAAAACACACTTTTTTATAATTAGAAATAGGTTTAGCAAATTAAATATGCAAACAATGTAAAAAATAAAATAAATTATAAAATTTAATACAAAAACGAATAAATACAGAAACATAGAAATATTTATATTCACTGCGGTGTGATAAACTCGTAGATATCAATAAAATTAATGTTTGGGGGATTTGAAAACGTGGAATCGGAAAAAATCAATTTATTGACATAGTTGAACCAGGGGCGGCTGCTTCATTAGGTCAATATGACAGTAACCCCCAAAATTATGCGGAGAAAACTCTTCAAATTATTCGTAATCCTCTTTAATGGGACTGCAGGCCCTTAACGAATGAATTGATAAGTTTCATGAAAAAGAAATATACTAACGCGACGTCGGAATAGGGGTTCATAAAAATGATTATAGGTATTTAGCATTTCGTCATTATATATTAACAGGGCAAACGCAGGTGCATGGACACTTTTATTTTTTTTATTTTTAATATTTGAAAAAATATATTTTTAATAGATAAGTAAGTTTACAGGACAAAAAAAGATATAAAACAATAGAAATTAAAGTAGCCTTTCCTCACCATAAAGAGACAATGCTCTTGTGTTTGGTGAGTATGTACATGTTAGTATGAAGGTAAATAAATTATTAAGAAACAACACAAGATTTAAACAATATTACTTCTAGATGTAAGTAGTGAACGTATTTTGGACTTATAATGTTTAAGGTAATTTTTTAATTTAAGGTGAAATTCCTGAATATTTTCGATATTTTTTTAATTTAATGGAAGGTTATTAAAATAAATTATGCCTAGATAAAGATAGGTATTTTGAATGAGCTTAGTGTTAAATTTTGGGATTTTAATAGTTTTCTGGTATCTTGCTGATGTATTGAATTGCAAGTTATGAGTATTTGACTGCATTTCTTTGTAAATTTGAAGTATTGAATATTTTTGATACATTTTGTCTGCTGTAGGTACTTTGAAAATTGTAAAAAGAATTTCGGTAGAAAATTTTGATGGTTTTTTCAAAATTACTTTGATTACCAATCTTTGAACTACTTTAAGTGGGTTCAAAATTTTATTATATGTTCCTCTCCAACCAATAATACCTACCATATTGCAATATAGATTGAGCAATCGCATAGTACACTCTTTTTAGGTTTTCCAGTCTAAGAATATTTCTAAGTCTTATAAATATATAAATACATTTCCTAATCCGTTTGACGAGTTCACAAATGTGTGTTTTCCATTTAAAATATTGATCTATATATACACCAAGATATTTGATTTTGGATGTTGGACTAAGGATAGGACAAGTTTGATTGCAGTTAGTTCTGCCACATTTGTGTTGGTGTATTATAATGTTTAAATCTGGTTCTGATTTAAATTTATTGATTGAAAACGGGATAAATTTTGTTTTTTCTGTGTTTAAGGAGAGAAGATTTTTATCGAACCAAGTTTTCAGTATATTAATATCAGCATTTGCCAAGTTATTACCAGTATTCCAATCCGTACCTTCGATTATTATGACAGTGTCATCAGCATACGATATTATTTTCCCGTTTAGTTTTTGTATGAATATGTAATTAACATAGATGATAAACAGTAACGCACCCAGAACTGTACCTTGCGGTATGCCGAATTGACTCGTTTTTGGCAAGCTAAACACATTGTTAATTTTTACGACTTGAGGTCGTTTGGAAAGGTAACTTTTTACCCATTCTAGAGCTGTACCATTTAATCCAATGTTTCTTAATTTACTTATAAGTTTGTCATGTGATATGCTATCAAATGCTTTTTTGAGATCTATGAAAATTCCAAGGCATTTTAATGATTTATCTGAAGAATTATATACTAGGCTACTCAATTTTGCAATTGCATCCTGTGTGCTTCTCCCTTCCATAAAACCGAACTGGTTTTCATTAATTATACCATTGCATTTTATAAATTGGCTCATTTTTTTTAAACTATTTTTTCAAAATTTTTTGCTATATTTGAGATGACTGATATGGGTCGGTAATTGTTTACTTCTTCTGGATTACCTGATTTAAATATTGGAGTAATGGTAGTTTGTTTGTAAACTGATGGGAATACTCCGCTTTGAAAACTTGTATTTATTATATGCATTAATGGTTTGGAAATTAGTTTTTTAAAATATAAACTGTAATTGCATCAAAGCCCGGAGCAGAACCTCCTTTCATATCAGTTATAATAGAAACTATTTCGTCCTCTGTGGTGATTTCAAATGTTGCCATTTTTTTTTTCAGCATCAATATTACAGTCTGGAGATGTTATATTTGGGTCAATATGTATAAGATTGGCTAGATTTTTCCCTACGTTTGCAAAATAGGTGTTAAATATATTTGCAGCTTTTGATGGGTTTTCTTTACAACATGTTTTCGAGTTATCATGATTAATAGCACTGATTTCATTATTCCTGTATTTTTTTTGTCAATTATTTCATTTATCACCGTCCATACTCTTTTACTATCATTTTCAGCCTGATCCACCTTATGTGTATAATAACTTTCTTTTGTATGTTTTATAATATAAGAAAGTTTGTTTTTATATGCTTTAAATATGCTTTACTTGTTTCGATGTATTCGTAAAGTACTAACATTTTATTACGAAACGGCCTGTTGTCCCGTTTTTTAATAAATCAGCAATACTATTTTTTTCGTGTACAAGACGACTTTCATATAAATGTTATACGAAGTAAATAAAGATTACTTAGACATATATTTTTAATGACCTTCCAATTCTGGAGCCACAGAATCGGCTCTGGAGGAGACAAAAGGAACTGTAAGGACGCCTCTTCTCCCGTTACTACTGAAAAAGACCTTGATATATTCAAAATGGCCGTCACCGTCTTAAAAAGGTAAATTTAGGTTAAGCTTTTAATGTGAATACGAGAATCATAGTCCCTCCATCCGAATTAAACTGAACTAAGTCACTCACAACTGGGGAAAGGAAGTAGATGGGGAAGAGGAAGATCGGAAAATACCTGTATGAAATCTAGTAACTAATGACAATGGATCACATGATCTTGTTGGACTATTTAAAGTCATGGTACTGGACATCGTTATCTTTTTAATAATACCCATATACAAAGAAACAGTCTCTGAATGGCCACCCGAAAATCAAACTATTTAAAAAAATAATTAGTTTATCTATTTTATAATGGCCATTAAAACTGTGTAGTTGACTTGTGCAAAAAAAAACTCGTTCTACGAGTCATAAAGATAATGGATCGTCTATTGTCTCTATGAACAGAAGATGTTCCTCCCAGTCCCAGGCATACAAGAATAAAGATGTCATTGATAGATTGAACAGAGCAGACATTGTAAATCTCAATGAGAACGTGTTGAATGTTGAAGCGAATTGCAGAGATACTCCTACGCCGTTACAAAAAAAAACAGAGTGATTGAAAAGATGGCAACATAATAATGTATTATAATAATAAGCAAGATAGTGGGTGTAACATTTGAAGCTACGCGTCGTTAAATAAAAAAAGATAAATAAATACAATTAATTTACTGATCAACGAATGCAACTGCATCGCAACACTTTGATCCCAATTGGGTTTGAGGTTTTTCATGGTTCCCTTCATCATTATGCAAATGCAATCACAATGAGACACATATACCTACATGGTGGCCTCCGTGTAGGGAAGGGGGGAGGGTAAGGCTCTCGTCTAGCAAGCTGGAGGTCGTGGGTTTAAATCCCTGCGTGCATAAATAAATCTGTGTTTTTCACAATTTACTCATGTAAAATAATATATAGTATATTTGTGGCAGGTTCCACCAGAATAAGACCATAATACATAATTGAAATGTTGCTTGAAATGGCTTTGGCCGTGTTTGGTGACAAGATCTGAATTTTCAAGTACTTCCCCACCTTCCTCCTTCCCATCACCTTCCCCTACCCATTACTTTCAGTCTCACACCAAACCCCAATTGGGGAAGCCAGTCTCACTGGCTCCAGACGGTTGGGAGCAGTTGGGACTGCGGTTTCACATAAAAAAACGAACATCTACTGTTTTAAATTTGTCTACATAACAACTTTTAGAAAACCGTTTGAAAAAAACAGATTTATCGACATTGAAATTGAACAACAACAAAAAGTTGGATAAATTAATGATAAATTGGAACCCACAAGAATCGAATTGTATGTTTTTTTTATATAAATCGAAATCGGTGGGTTTCATTTTAGCAATAAGAAGTATGGAAATAATATTCATTGATTCCCGAAGGACTGTGGGGGCGTGACATATACGCCGGGCTTTACCACACTTTTGATTTGATAATGTCACCTACACGTGACATTTATGCGCGATTTTTCGTACGGCAAATAATTTTTGCTACTCATTTTATTTTCGCAGCATTTAGCATGAGTGACGATCACGTTGGTGTGCTAAAATGACAGAAAATCAAAGTATAATAAATTAATATCACTAAACCACTTATTGATTTATTATAAGCCGACGTAGCACAGTGTATTAGAGCAGCTGACCGGGAATCAGAAGGGTGCGGGTTCAATTCCCGTCGGCGGCATTTATTTTTCTCGGAATTTTTTAATTTTATTTTTCATATTTAGTAAATAAAACATTTGTACAAATTTAGGGTAGTCCCACAAAGCTGTCATATGGCAGCTTGTCTGTAGGTTCTACCAATTAGAGATTCTTAATATGATGTATTAGAAAATATTTGTAGATAAATACATTTATAGTTTTAAGGAAACATTAGAATACATCACATAGTAATATTAGATAATTTAAATGACATCTATAAAATTTATAAAATATCTCAATATACCTACCTGCATAATAACAAGATATGTAGGTAGATACATTAAGAAATTCAAAGATACTTAAAATTTTCGTAAATTAACCACAGCTCGTGTTATTGATAGCGGCTCGATTTTAAATATTACACGACGTAGTGCATCGCTTTAAGAATGTAGACATGAAAATTTACATGAAATACTCGATCCTTGACTCATTCCCGTCTTGGATATTAAAATTCAGTCGTGGAAATCCTAACCCAATAAAATCTCATGTTACATTTACAAATATTTTTTATTTGTAACTTATAATAACAAATTAATATTTCGGGGGTGATTCTGTAAGACATTACAAGTAAAAAGTTCCGTGGCTTTAATTTAGTTGAATTATTTGTATTGCTTGTAAGGAAAAATATTTTTGTATAGGAAAATAAACAATGGAATTTCTAAAAAAAGTTATTTATCTTTCTTACTTGTTCTTTGTACTATCGTGCAGAAACACCCCCGAAGATAGTGCACTGCACCCCAGGACAGGCTGTATACTATAACTAAATCCACTGTTATTATTAAGTAAATACCCTTGGAAAAGTCCTACACAACACAGGTGAACTCCAAGCGTGGAGGACAGTATACAATATCATTCTATTATTAACGTGTTAAGAATAATAAAAATAATAAATATGAAAGCTTTATTTGCAAAACGTAGCTTTCTACATCTTTATCAAAACAAGTAGCCCTAATCTGCGAGCGTATTTAAATTACCATAAAATACTTCTTAAGACTACTTTAACAAATATGGGAAATACCATTAAAGCTGATTGGATAATAAATAGAAATGGCCAGATGCGGCGGTTCCCATATACACTGAACATCAACGCTCACCTTTGCACGTTAATCGATTTCAATCTAATAAATATTATAAAAAGAAACCCGTGCTTCCCTACCCGCCTAATTTTCTTCACAACCAGCTACTGCCACCCACCGGTGGTTATAGTGGTAGATAGTCCTTGGTGTCACATCGAAAGTAAGAGAGTTTGGTGGGGGTGGCTCACGTGACCCCACCGAACGCTCACCCACGGGTGGGAGTAGGTTGCGAAAATGTGATTTGTTGAGTGTGGAAGGTTCCAGAAAGTTCATGAAGGTTCTCGAATGCTCTAGAAGGTTCTGGAAGGAGAAAGTTCAAGACGGTTCTATAAGGTTAATACGAAATGCCGTACTGTTGGTTAAATATTTTAAATGGGATCAATTAAAAAATCGCAAAAAATGTGTAAACCACTAGATAGACTGATCAAAATGAAGAAATTACTGATCGTCTTTTCTCTAGAAAATTTTTTGAATGCATTCGTATACCCACTATTCAGTAAGTATTGCTACTGGGTAAACAACTAGTTTATTGTAATCAGGAAATCGTGGGACAATTCAAATAGGGTCCCGTATAAATCCATCCGATTACAGACCGGTAAGACATCCACCACCTCCGGATTAAACGAAGTAGAAACTGGATTAACAGTTCAAATCACGAAGAAAACAGCAAGAAACCAAAACAGTATAAAGAAAACGGTCAACAATGCTGTCATGAGTAAGATAGTACGGAGAAGATACCTCGCCCACTGTAAGAGCTAACCGTCAGCCAACCATCTAACCATCTCCCCAGTCAACTCTTCTCCATGCCGACCTTGCCTCGCTATAAATAATACTGTTGCAACTTACTGTCTGTCTATGTTCTATGCTCGGACAATGTTACTGTACGCCTAAAGCAACAAAGCTGCACTTTGTAAACATTTGGTACGAGTGGCAGTGCACAGAGAAATTTAATGGAATACAAATTTAAGCAGTTACTACATAAGCAGTTGATAAATATGTGGTTTATTATCCAGCTAACCCATTGGGCGCATTTATAATGATGCAATTTATTGATATCTTATATATTTAGGTAAATGACTTAAGAAATCAAACAAACCGGTAAAATGTATTCTTCTCTCATTTAAAGGGACAGTTGAAGGCTTCAACCCTTTGGTTCTTTTAACACTTTTGTTCAGTTTGCAATGTCTTCGGCGTACTACAAATGCGCTATATATATCTTATTTTTCGGTAAACACAAATACTGTCTTAGAAACTAGATTAAATTATCTAGTTTCTATAATAATTAAACATTATTATTTCTAAATAATCAAATTTTAATATCAAACGTGAAAAATGTTGTCAAAAACCCCAAGTACATTTTTACTTCTATCATAGAAAAATTGAGAGAAGTCGATATTTCGAAAAACACATAACATTTGTTTGGGGAATTAGTAAGAAAACTGTACCTTCACTTTTATCTCGTTCATATAATAAAAAATAAGAACGATTTTTACGATAGTGGCGCGAAATATGAATTATTCATTTGGACTATTTTTATGGTTTTATTAATGGATTCCAGTATAAATGTTTGAGACAAACTGGAAAGAATTATTATTTCTCTTTACGTCAAAAAATTACGTATTTGCGGATGATAGAAAAAAAAGATATAAATAAAACCTAAAACGCTGGAGGAGTTAAACTGGTCTCCTGAGAGATGTTATCAACATTTTAACTAAGTAAGAGAAAACATATATTTTAATTACCTACACGGAGAAATAAGTTTAAAAAATCCGGTTAAAAACGGGATTGCAGGCCTTACGAATGAATTAACAGGTTATGATAAACTTTTAATAAATTACGAATATATTATTACGATGACGGAACACGCGTTGATAAAAACCAGATAATTTTTGCAATGCAAAAATATGAAATTTATATCGGGAAGTGTTTTAATTATTAATACACATTAGCTTTTCGTGCGTTATGTCTCAATGTTGTGAAGTCCAAATATTAGTACGTAGGTAATAGAATATTACTATAGTAGTTTTAGAATAGGTATGAACTGATATAAAATGTAAAATTTATAACTAAATTAAATATACTATAAAAAATAAAAATAAATCCAAGATTTGCGAAAAGAACATTGAAATTCAACCAGGTGTATTTAAAAACAGACCACAATAAAAAATTAATGATCAGGAGTGCATAGATAACAAGGTCTATTTTTAAAACAAAAAGCGCCGTTGAAAACGTGAAACCTGAAAGTGGGGCAAGATGTTCAAATAAAGTAAATAAATATTGACGTAGAACCAGTCCTAGGATGAACTTGACTGTGTGGGTGCAAAACCACAAAACAAACATTGATAATAATAATTAAAAACCGAATCCAGTGTATTTTCACGAGGTGAGTTTTTACGACCATGCGCCTTATTTTGAAATAACAGGTTCACAAATGATAAAACAATTTTTTTTTAAAGCTAACATGATTTTGAAGTTTTTATTAATTATAGATATATCGTTAACTTCCTACGCCAGACATGGGTAAGACAATAAATGAATTTACAATACTAAATGCAAATTTGAAGGTTTGCGATCTTTCCCGCTCGTTAGTATTTTTCAAGGCGATGACAAAATAGTGATAACGAAGGAAAAAATCTCGAATACAAGAAATCCCTAAGAAATTTAGACGACATTATAATGACCCGGTGCATCTTCGTGTTGTCATTCCACCTCCCTTGCTAGTGGCATCAAGTTTTGTTATCTCATCTGACAAATATGTATTGATTACGTATATTTAAATATGCACTCTATGCCCGCTCTACACTTGGCATAGGACCTCTACCCGAGGAAACCTTCACCGAGGGTTACTGACAAGTGGCCAACGAATTCAGCTACTACCTACTAACCCCCTTACCAATAAATTTGCTTTAAAATTTACACAACTAATAAACAACCATTTACGATACGTAAATGGTTGTTTATCAGTTCTGTAAAATTAAAAACTTAAAAGCAGCAAAGTAGTGTGTATTTCCCAAAATTATTATTCTTCTTATATTAGCTTAAATACTTGACATATCGTTTTAGTATTTTACATATTTCTGCACAAATACATAAGTTACCAGTAATAGGTAATTGAATGAATAATTGGGATTTCTATAGTTTAAAAGCCCATAAGACAGAAAATGCATGGGGTCGTCGGAAAACCCATTTGGTTACAGACGTTTTGTTTGGCATCTTGGCCTGTCAATAGTTAAGGAAGGGTTGTTATGTTTAAACGTTCATTATCGGGTTCTGTAAAAGTCATATTCAAATTCTGTTATTGTATCATTATAGGCTAGTTGCTTGAAAAAAGTGAAATCATAACAGAACTTGAAAAAGTCTTTCACAGAACTTAAAAATTAACTTTGAAATTTGAAGAATTGTTCTAATTCACCGAAACAACCCGTCCTAAGATTCCTACCTGAAACCAGTGGAATTTTGGCATCCCAATATTGGGATTTGGTTCTTATAGGTAAACATTGGATTCAAAAGGTACCCACATATCATTCAATTTTAATATCTCCAGACTTAGTACAAGACACAATAGGATAACGGAATATCAAAACATTTTCAGGTGTCATTGCTCGAATAACTTGTGCTACACGAGATAACCGACTTAAATTCACAACGTATCCCCGTACAACGCTGTCGCCTCGATAAATTAAACGTTATAAAAAACCTAGTAATTAATAATTCTAAGGCGTTGGGTAACATCGTATCTACAATCTGCTGGATAAAGCCTTGTACAGCGCTGTAGGCTCGGTTCTGTCGTTCTGTGGCAATAACACACTAGAAAAAACCTCTCAGTAGTGTAAATACGAGGCGAGAATTTTCATTGAGGCCTCACCGGCGTCACATCCAACTACACATTCCAGAAACTACATAATCTCCGTGGTAACGAGACATATTTTGTGTAAACAACAACGCAAGATCCTGTCTAACGTGATGTTGCAATTTACCCAACAACAATAGGTAGAACTACACGACTTTATTGAACTGGACATCGGAGCTGAAGAAAGGAAAAAAAAGCGTGGTCTTGTGAGATGTGGTTTTGTAGTTTGATGAGTTGAGACTCGTCGCGGTGATGATTTGAGTGTGTGATTTTGTCATTAGTTTGTTTGGTTTTCACTTGACAGACGAGGAAATCTCCAAGGCCGACGCACGTGAAGAAAACCGGGCTCGGGCACGTGTTGTCACTAGCAGGCAAAACAATTATTTTAACTATATTTTAACGGTAGGTGGGATGCATTTTTTTCGATAATAATGAAAAAACATACCAGGACTAGAAGGCTTTTACAACTTTTTGAGCATTCTATATGTTAGCTAATACAAACGTACGATAACTAGCCAGGTAGATTCGTTTCTCTGACTTCGTGGGTTTCTTAATTTTCATATGAAGACCGGGTAAAATTAATCAAAAATATTAACACATTCTTTGCGGGAAACGAGAAAACTCGTCATACGCCTTTTTACAGTAAGACGCGGGAGACGAGTTTACTCGTTTTGTAGCGCAAAGCGGTAAGGAGCGGGAAACTTGTAAACAAGGGGTTCTAAATCATGTTTTTTCTAATATCGGCGGTACCCGATCTATCTGCCTGTCAATACAATGAGTTTGAAACACAAACAAAAAAAAATCGTTGTCGCGTATGTTTCGCTCACAAACTACGCAGTGAAACGCGGTACATGGGCAAGTTTTGCAATGTGCCCCTGCATTAAGGAAAGTGTTTCGAACGCTATCACACATTGAAGCACTATTAGGTTATAGTTTTTTTTTATAAGAATTGAAAATTTCTAAATAATTTTGTATGAATAAATTTCGGTATGTTATTTCGATTGTGATATACTGTTTTTTCTATGATTCCCAAGAAAGTAGATAGTTTTTGTTCATAAAAAAAGGAATTACACATACATTGCCAAGTAAATAAATAGAGACATCCTTTTAAAGTAAAACACTGAAAGTTTCATAAAAAAATATCAAATAGATCATAAGATATGAATATTTTGCGGAAAGACTAATTTTGGCGCTAAAATTTAAAAAAACACCCGCGTTACGCCCCAAATTTGGAGGTAAAATGCCCGACCATTTAGTGTTAAACATTTAAAAAAAATAATAAATAATGACAGTATTTCCACTTTTATAATTCACTCAGTTGACAGGTACACCAGAATTCACAACCTCAAAACTTTACCCCAAACCATTAAAAAGTCCCCGAGTAAAGCCGGGTACACGTCAGCTACATATTGTAATATAAGGTTTTTAGTTTGATGGAATGAAAAGGGTTTCAACACACAATAAAGAAGTTGTTGGACGGAACAATAAGCTGGTAACAGACGGAAAACTCGGATTCTCACGCTGTTTTAGAATGTTTATGTTTAGAGATTGCACGAAGTGAAATGTAGAGATTGCTGACCCCAGGGCACTTGCAGAACCCCCGTGGGAAGGCGGGCTTCCTGCTCCGTGTGTTGAACAATCACGGAACTGGTGTTGATTGTTGTACATACTTATCTGTCGTGACCCGGGGCCGTCAATCCGATGATTAAATCACCTTTCAATGACTAATTGCTACTATCAGCGACCATCGTGAGAGATGAGAAGGTAATGGGAGCGATAGTCAGCAAAAGTGCAGCGGATGATGGGTTTCTACTGTCTCCCAGTGAAGCAATACAACTATAGCGCTTTTCCGCGATTCTGAAAGAGGCTTTTGTTTCATCTATCAGTTATTAAAAAAACCAAGACAATCGGCGTTTATTAGGACAAAGGAAATTGACAGAACGTAGAAGTTGTGCGAAGAGAGGCTGGACGTACAAATTAAAACAAAGGACGCCTGGAATGTGATTATTTAGCAATGGATCTCTGACCTGGCCAGGAAAATTATGACCTAAAAAAGTAAGGCATTAAGATATGCGTATGCACACTTGTATGCGTACCGTATGCATACCTGCGTATGTACGAAATAAAGGCGTGGTCAATAGTAGAGATGATCAAATTATTCATAACCATGCAATATGTGAATACCGCATAAGAGTCACATTTATTTCCAACCGTCTGGAGCCAGTGATACTATGGCATTCCTAATGGGGGATGTTGTGAGACTGAAGGTAGTGGGGAGGAGAAAGAGTTGTGATATGAAAAAGGGGGGTACCTGGCTATCTGGTCACCAAACATGTCTATAGCCATTTCAAGCAACGTTTCAATTCTGAATGGTGGTCTTTTAACCGGGGTGATACTAAGAGTAGCTTCCAATCTGTAACGTACCGCAACAATGTATAGTTATTATTTTTTATAAATTAATTGCGAAAAAACACAAATTGATTAAATAAAATTTACTTGCGCACGCCGGGATTTGAACCTGTGACTTCAAATTCGAAATCAAACGAAAAAGCACGAAGCAAACACATTACGTCAAGAAAATAAAATGTGAAAATATTCATCAATCAAGGGAAAGATAAATAAAATTATAAGCCGAAGAAACTCCCGAGAACGGGTCTTGACGGCTGAGCGGTTCCATGATAAATCAACACAATGACAATTCAACACACTTTTAAAAAGTGATATAAAGTCATTAGAAACGATGAAAAAAAACCTAACCTACTTAACCCATTAATAAAGTTTTTGTTTCATCACTTTCCATGACTTTATATAACTTTTTAAAGATGTGATGAATTATCATTTTGATGATTTATCCGGTCACCCGGCTGAACTGCTGATGGGGCAGGCGCTACACCACCGACTCATAAGGGTATAAATATATTTCTTACTACATTTCTGACATCTTATTTGCTACTTATGTAGTAGGTACAAAACAAACGTTGCTTCATACACATAATTAATTAACTTCGCTGAGTTCTATGACATTAAGAATTCTCACAAGATGAAGTGAACGCTACGAGTAATTTATTTAAGTTTCATAATACCAGACCAGGAATATCAGAGGTCTAACATTTCACTAAACACGCCTTGCAAATATTTAAGCCAAAACGACTACTTACCTCTATAAATGTTGTAGTTACACACAGTCGAAAGATAAACGTTACGCAGAAAATTCAAGGCAAACCTTGGAAAGCATTTCAATGTGATTAGAAAATGAACACAATGACATCAAAGAGAATTTTGCAAAAGCAGGAACCTTGAATTGACAGATACATATTAATTCAATGACAGTGTGATCAAAGGCTTTGATGCCTTTTCAACGATAAACTTTAAAAGAGGTGACACCTGTCAAGAATCTGCATTGTTTTGACGTCACGATTTTCAATTTGATTTCGTTCCACATCATGAACAGATGGTCTTAATCGGTCCGTTAATGACCCGCGCAAATCCAACGGTGTCAGTCAGCCCATTGTCGTTCCAGCACTTGATTAATAAAGGCTTTATATTGAGATTCAGACGGTTTTGCAATCGAAATATTATGATATATGCACTAGTGATTACTTTTGAAATCGCCCACAGTAGGCATGGAGATGCTAGTGTGTAGAACAAAGCAGGAAAAGGTAATGTAAACAAAGATGAAAAAAAAAATTCAAAAATATGGCTTGAAGTAAAATAAAAATTTTGCGAACTACAATTTTATATATATGTTCATATTGATTGTAGTTCCGTGAATGAACATACTTACATTTTATATTAGGACCCGATGGAATTGTACTATGTTTGTGAACTGTTCAAATAAGTTGAAAGTGTCAAAAATACACAACATATTCCTATCGTAACAGATAGAACATACACAAATAAAAAAATAGATGCTCAGAAGAAAAACTTAATTTGATTCGTAAATTTTTATGATATGGTAAAGAAAAAATCTCCTAGAAAATCACAGTTTAACAACCTCCATAAAGGTTCGAAAAAAATAATCACCTTAATTTCTTGTCGACCACCAACCACAATCGGAATGTTGATTTAGCTATATTTACTAACCGTTTTTAACAGCTCAGATAGAAAATACTGCCAACCTTCATCTTCACTTCTCATTTCCCAGTGGCTCCGGATATTAGGGTTAAAATAAATAAACATTATTTAATCATTGATAAAAATTTCTATGTCATGTTATTTCGACGTTTAAATATCACAATGATGTTTAAAAGCTTTAATTAGTTATTACAATAAATTGAATATTCGTTCTAGATTATTAGAAACGTTTACAGATGTCCTAAAATAAATACGGATAGGCATATCCGAGACGCTATCAAGCTATATATGCAAATATATTCGGGAAGAACTTTACAAGAACATTAAAAATGACGGAAACTAATCAGGTCTCAATAGCTAAATTTGAGTGTTGTTCTGGTAACACGTTCTGGGTTCGATTCCCAGTTGCGATCGTTACCTTTTTTTATGTTCCGTGTCTTTTTCTGTTTCACTGAAGCTTCGTTAATATTTTCTTCTTCGATGATTAAATATTACAATGATGTTTATACGCTTTTGTAAGTTATTCCAATGAGTTGGAAATTATGTCTATTACTAGCTGTACCCCGTCACGCGTTGCTGTGGCGCAGTCTGTCTTTGGAGATAGAGAAACAATGGCGCGTGTTGCTTTTACATCCAACAGACGGTGCCGTTTAAAAAAAATTTAAAACATGTTTGGCCAACAGATGGCGCTGTTTTTCACAAAAAGCATGTTTTTACCTATCACAGGTGACATCAATATTATAATATAGGTATATAAAAACACACGCGTATTCGAATACAACGTTATGTATCAAAATTTCAAAGCAATCGGTGTATAACTTTCGGAGATTTAAGATGTTGAACAAACGAATATTTACATTTTTATTTATATAGAAGATTGAACAACGTTTTCAACTAGGTCGCACAGATAAACGTACAAAATTGGCAGAGAACACGTTATAAACTCTGCATTTTTATTAGGAACTAAGCAACTATGAAACTTCCAATTAGGGAATCCACCTGCTAAGTGCATTAGTGTCATAATATCGCATTACAAATTGCCGCGGCCATACACGGGTGTTGCCCGTGCATAGCCTTCTCTCCGTTGCCCAATTTGTCGCATTATTTAAATATAAAATTCAGTCGCATGGGCAGGAAACTGCGGTGGGCGGGAAATGAAAGTGCATCCATCGTCGATGATCCGCCCCCGCAGATGTGAGGGGACAAGTGAAATATGAAAGCAAGCTGATGAAGCCAAACAATTTGAATATAATCGCAGCACCATTACAGGCTCGATGAACGCATTCATTCAAGGAAATTGTCACTATATGGTTATGAGCATAGACATATGAATATTAGTAGACCTGCCCTAAGTGATTAAAAGCGTATTATCCCCACTCCCCATACCGGTTCCATTGGAGCCGGCTGTGCTCGCGTATGGCCTCAAGTGAAATTTGAAAACGTGACGTCATCATTCTTGTGCGAACTATGGTCGAGGCATCATCGGTTCATTTTACGAAATAACACGGCAAAATGTTGACTTGTACTATGAAAACTTGTAAAA
The DNA here is from genome assembly GCF_061612785.1 of Hesperophylax consimilis. Classification (NCBI taxonomy): domain Eukaryota; kingdom Metazoa; phylum Arthropoda; class Insecta; order Trichoptera; family Limnephilidae; genus Hesperophylax; species Hesperophylax consimilis. The sequence continues at coordinate 35,204,578 of NC_142838.1, read as the reverse complement.
ATAGATGTGAAAAAGAGAATAAACCCAATTGTCGTATTACATTCCATATATAAGCATTATTTTACTTTATTTTAAGCATATTCACATCGTATAATATGAATCAGTTGTTACTATCACATCGAGAAACGTCTGGACGCGAAACACAAAGCTGGTTGGTTGCTGGGAAGTAAATTATGAACATTTATAAAAGTGTCTTAACTAAATACTTAAACGAAATATTCGACTCTGAAAATAGAACCGAATTTTTTTGCCGAATTTGGACTTCGCAAATTTGTTCATAACGTGGCGAGTAATTTGCGCTCCCATGTAAAAATGTCTATTCATTCAAAAGCAGATTTTACTTTTAAGAAGTAAATGGTGATATTATAATGCGAGATGCCTATTTACTGTCAGATTGATTTATTGACGAATCACAGTCAGCTTCACTCCCTTCGTTCTTCAACAGTTGATTTTACCCCTCGCCATTATCTTCTCGTCTATTAATTCCTATGTCTGTGGTTATGAGGTTATATCAGTATCGCAGTTTCAGTAAATAAGATAAAGCCTTCAATTTGAAAAACCTGCATGGTCAATGGTGTAGAACAGGGTAAACAGGCTGGAGGTCGAGCTTGTGAGGCCCGAAAATATTTAGAAATACGAAAAAAATTGTCCGAGAGGTAAAAACTTAATGAAGATGTTATTATATATACTAGCTCCATCGATAAGAGCGATGAGAAAACTTCTGGCAATATGCGAAGCTTACGTTGATAGTCATGGGCTGATGTACAATGCTAAAAAGTCATCCCTGCTGATATTTAAAGCAAATACTGGTCCCACTGTCATTCCACCTATACGTCTCGGCGGGACCAACCTGAAAATTTGCAGCGAAATCAAATATTTGGGGCATGTCATCACCGATGACCTAAATGATAAAAAAGACATAGAACGTCAAAGAAGAGTAATGAGTGTGCGAGCTAACATGCTTGCCAGAAGATTCAACAAATGCAGTCCTCCGGTGAAGAAGCAACTTCTCCAAACGTATTGCATGAGCTTCTACACTAGCGAGCTATGGACGACATACACACAAGGCGTCATGAACACACTCCGAGTACAGTACAACCACGCATACAGAGCCCTATTTGGCCTCCCCTGGCGATGCAGCGCCTCACAGATGTTCACCGAAGGAAGGGTGCATGGGTTCGCTGCTTTGATGCGCCACAGAATAGCCGGGACGAGTCAGCGCTACCAGAGATCGGACAACACTCTTGTCCAGGCCGTTGCCCAGTGGCAGGGAGCGCCTCTACACCAGAGATGGAGAATTTCACTCAAGCCACCATAAAGTCCTAATGTGCTCATCAATGTATTGATTTTTTATTTTTATTTATTTCTTTATTCATTATATTTTTATGTATTAACTTAAATGAAAACTTTTGTGGGAGGCAGAGCATTGCACACACCGCTCTGTCCAGCTGAAATTAACATTATTATTATTAATGAATTACTTAATACCTGTAGAAAAAAGACATTTTGGTGTTTCTAATTTCTGCTAAGAAAGGGACTTGTTTATTTTGTATTCGAATAATGTCCATTTAAAACCGAATATGTTCACCTAATTCGTAATACACAGGAAATTGACACTTAAATGTGATGTAACAATTTCGTTTCAAATGTTCACACACAGGCAGACGTCACTGGTTATAAGTGATATACAGGACAAGTTGGTTAACTCCGCATTTGGCTGGTAGTTGATTCCACCAACATTATTTATATCCTAAAGTAAAAATTAACCCGCAGCAAGGCTTTAGCGAAGATTTCAAACTCAGCGATCTTTTGCTTGAGGGCAGCGGCCATTATCAGAAACATTCTGTCCATCACACACTACACATATTATACTGCCTGAAAACAATTTTATTAATTCGTTCATCGCCTTAAAAAAGGTAACAAACATCATAATGCCTACACCCTATACTGCAAAATTCACAACTCCGTAACTTCTTGACAAAACAAGAAGTTTGTTTCTCTCTTATCCATTTTTTCCTACAAGTTAAATTGTTAAAGTTGGAAGTAGGAGCTTTAAGCCATCGATAAGACATTACTTCCAGTCCGAGAATCCCACGTTACAGGATGAAATAAATAATTCAAAATGAGCAGTCCGTCTTACAAGACATATTATTATTTTACGCCATCTGGACCGACAGGGTGAACAGCTGGTGGCAAGGTGACTGCAGAACAGACAGCAAACTTAGAATCACACAGGTAAATTACAGCCAAATTTTGAACACTTCGCAAAAGGACAAAACGACAGAATACCGAGAATTATTCAAGATGAATCATGAATCACAACATTTTGAAGAAGTACCCACTCGCTTTGTAAATGAATTCGTTAATAATAAATGTGATACAAATATTTAATTGCAGAGCGTAGGAAGTAGGTTCACTCGTTATTGATTCCACGTGTTTAAAACAAGATTAAAATAACAGTAAATCCGAGACAACTAATTTTATGTCAGTTGGTAAAACTAGATATAAACTCGTTACAGAAATGGATGGTAATAATATATACAAATAGAAAATTATAGTAGTTACCTGACTTTTTGAGTAATTTACAAACAACTTCAGCCTTATTTCTTAAAGGTTCATGGCACGATGCAACAATTGTCAACAACCTTTCTTTGCGTACACGTAGAAAAATGAGTACGGCTTTTTAAAAATGTGACTGGATGACCAATTAAGAATAAAATATTAGTCATTCAGAATATATCTGAACACAGATCTGTTCACGCAGGTGGCCTAGTCCGAATAAATATAATGGACGAGATGTGAAAATACCATAATTTTTATGAACACGTGTTCCCACAGCACCTTAACATATTCGTGTTTTATCGACAGTTTGTTATGAAACCTGTCAATTCATTCGATATAGACCTGCTGTCCTGTTTTTAACAGGAATGCAAATAATTTGACCAGTTTTTTAATAAATTAGCTATATTATATCCGTGCAATATAGTGTCTCGTTGCTGGTTAGCTGATAACAATAACACTCCAATACTCTATCAATATAATTTATGATGTTAAAAAGTGAATAACGCGAAGCATCGTACTAAAAAAACTGCACTTATGAATATGCCCACCGTAAATTAGATTACTTGTATGCAGACAGACAATAAACCAGCATAAATGCCATCGTGACAATCCAAACAAATAGATGTCCAAACAGTCACTTTGAACTGGGCCATAAAAACAGGCAGTAAATTGACCAAATGATGATATCACTAGAATCCCATCGACAAGAGAACTTTATTCTCGAACGTTAATTTGTCATTTTCCGTCAAAGCCAGAAGGACGTGTCTAGATAATTTATCTTCACCATTCCCCCAAGATGGTCCTGCCGAAATATTTGGTACTCGAAGAGATGATGTGGGTTTTACTCCGAAAGGTGTCGCCTATGATCTCACGGAAAAAACCAAGGAAAATAACAGAATAAGAGCACGGACCATCCCACAGTAATTACACCTGCAGAGTTATTATGTTATTAGTAATCATTATTACACATAGTTGAGTGTGAGGTGTTTTAACCTAATGAGGGCATCGGTTGAGTGAAGTTACACATTATAATTTTGGGCTGTCTGACTGACTCATTTTATAGGAATAATTGGAGTCGAATAAAATACTGTAACATGATTGACATAATGTTTAATTATCTCATTCGGTATTGTAGAAGTTATAGAAAATACTCATTCTTACTTTCATAATTATAAGGGTCTGTTAGGCAATTTTTAATGGAGCACGAGAAATGGAAGAACGAGTAAAACCGATAATATTTCATTTTTTTCTAAACATGAGTTGGTATTATTGAAATCTCACTACGATGTGTATTAAAATCTGTCAGAGCAGTTATTATGGATCAGGGTATCTATTACGGTAGATCGATGCAACCCTATATCAATATGATTTGACGAAATCCGTCATTCGTCACAGTCAATTAGCGATATTTTCGAGCACTGTCAGCATGCTTGTCATGCATGTCATATGCTTTTAGCACATCCTCCAAGGTGTCAATATGCACAACTTTTTGGATAATGTTCGTTATTCAAAATAATTGGCTTATTAAGCAATGGAGACGAACTAACTAAGCTCTTAGAATTGAAAGATATCGTATGCACGATATATAGACAATTTTTAGTTGTGACTGCCAATGTATAAAAGTTAATATTTCAATTCGACATCTTTAATTAATTAGTATTTTAAACTTTTACGTGGCCGTCTGACATTTAGGAATGTCAATTCATAGACAGTTGCGCCAGTTTTGCCATCGTTTAACGATGTCCTATTATATTTCGTGTCAATATTATATTTATTAATATTATATTTGCACAGGCAGGGACACTCTTGTGAGGTGTCACATAAAAAAAAAAAATTTAAAAAAAATTTAAAAAAATATCGGTTCGCGTATCGACGGCGAAACCGTGCTCGAGATATTGATATAAAATCGTCCGAAGTTAAGTATATTTTCCGATATTGTTAAATTATCAATTTGATCGTGCTTGTACGACTAAAAATTAATATATTATGTCCGGAACCGGGAAAAGGGAGTTGTCAAAACTTTGGTGAAGCCTCAAAACAATTTTCAAGTTAAACACTTAAAATGTTGACGTTTTATACCATTTTACAGTCTTTTCACATGAAAATGGGCGCTAATAATGTCCACTTAGTAACACATTATTTCCACCGCAAGACCCACGAAATCCGTTCGTGGAAAATGCTACCCGCGTGTTAGCGACCACGTACTCAAAAACACAACTCGAAAACATTTTATCGGAATGGGTTGACTGTAATTTATAGGCTATTGGATATTGACACGCACTTATTTCGGTAAATATTTAGGGTTAACCGAGCACCTACTTATTGGCTATTTGATACAACTGTAACCACGAAACATACCAGGTAATTTAATAAACAAGCTCCGGCTTAGAGTGCTTTCCCCTCACGAAGAATAACATTAAAAAACATAACTTAATAAATGTAGCGTCTATGATGTTGGCTTGGCCCTCAGATATTATAATAATATTTTTGCAACGGGTTCCCTTAAATAATAATTAACAGAGAGTATATCAACCAGGTACAATTACTTGGGAGCGTGCCATGTCAAAAGTGTGACAGTAAAAACATATTTTAATTTTATAAGTCACCATAGTCATTTTTGCGACATCTCCAGAGAGCGTTGATCTTCATCTTTAGTTACTCATTTTATTTTTGTCTCAGAAGGCGTCCCAGAAAAATACAAAGTAACTTTGCTCTGATTTTTATTAGTGATATAACGAATCTTACTTTTAATAGGTGGCGGGTTGAAATCCCGGCGTGCGCAAGTAAATATCAATTGATTAATTTGTGTTATTTCACAATTTATTAATTTATAATAATAATATATAGAGTGGTAGATACTTTCAGTATCACCCTAGTGAAATACCACCATTCAAAATCGAAACGCTGCTAAAATGGCTTAAACCGTGTTTGGTGACAAGAACTGAATAGCCAAGTACTTCCCCACCTTCCTCTTCCCCATTCCCTCCCCGCTACCGTCAGCCTTACAACATATTCCAATAATTGGGGATGCCGTAGTCTCACTGGCTCCAGACGGTGAGAAGCAGTTGCGACCCTTGTGCGGTACATAAAAATAAAGTTTCAGACAATAATATTTTTGTTATTACAGAATAAAAGCAATTTTATTTATAAAAAAATTGGAACAACACAGTGAGCGGAAAATTGTGATTTACGGCTGAATTGTTGAAAAGCATTTCAAAAAATACATTTCAATTATGTTACAACTGATTAGGCAAAGGAACCAAGACAATATAACTGTGAAAATGCTTGTGACTGAGTCCCTAATTCAATTGCGAAATACATTACCAAAATCTGGACCAACCTCGGAAATTTTCTTCGTTAGATGTTTGATCAAAGTCTCCGCCGGAGCAGAAAATACGAACAAAAAACTCGACCATTTAACTGGCCACGGTCAAGTTTGGGCCTCGCTAACCGTCAAACTCGTATAGAATTTGGCTGTGGGCCAGTCGGGGACTAATTCAAAACCACACACTGATCAAACTTCGGTGATCAGAAGACGAGACTGCTTCCAGATTCCCGGACCGAGGGAGGAAGATCGCAAGAGTGAAGATTGTGTACTATGATTTATCGCACAGTCGCGACAATCGACTAATGTTATGTAACGAAAATAACGGAATTCGGATCCAAATAATGGATTGTCTGGGAATAAACTGTACTAAAATAAACGTATGCAGTATTATGACAGAGAAAAACAGCGTCTTCGTTGAGTCTAGATTCTAATATTCGCCGACTAAGAATTTAATGAGAAAATGGACTGGTGAGACGGGAGAGATCCTACTTTTTTTACAGAGATAAAGTAAATGAAGACATTGCAGTTTGAATTATATAAAATAAATAATAATTTTTCGAAGAAAACTTCTTCTAACTGCTTTTCACTTTGTGATGGCATTATTTATTTTTTATTAAAACACAAATAACATTGTTTACATCACTTTATTTCGATACAAAATCTCAACATGTTTCATGAACCAAGTTCACTTCATCAGGAGCACAAGTATACTAAAGTTATAATTAAAATTAGGTCTAGAAAGAAGAGGTAGAAGGAGCGGGGAGGGGTAAGAGTGGGGGAGGGTTATTCAAAGTAGGAATTAAAATGTCATTAGACGGGAAAGACCGGGTAATTGGGAAAATATTTAAAATGGGGTTTATAATTTTTTTTTTGTTTATTAATAATATCTGCCTTCATATTCACGTGTTTTCTTATTTCTAGGATTTCAAAATTATTGATTTGAGATACCTTGTAACCAGAATGTAGTATTTTAAAACCTGAATTAATATCGAAAGTATGGTCGTTATTTAATAAATGATCCGCAAATTCTGATTCACAGTTTCCCTTTAAAGCCCTAAGATGTTCTTTAATTCTGATCTCAAAGTTTCTATTAGTTTTTCCTATATAAAAGGAATTACAATCATTACAGTTGAGTTTATAAACACCTGATTTTTTAGTTTGACTATCAATATCTTTATTATTAAGAATATATTTTTTTAATTTGTTATTCGTATAAAACGCCGGTTGAATAGTGAAGGGGATGTTTTTATTTATAATTTTGGAAGTATCATTATCTACAAATAGAATTCTACGCCATTGTTTGTTTGTATCTTTATAAATAGGATAAATATAAAGTTTAAAGAATTTATGTTTAATTTTTTTATTTAGTATTTCATCTATCAATTTATTAGGATAGCCGTTATTAGATGCTATTTGTTTTATGATATTTAATTCTGAGATATAATTAGGATCCGACAAAGGAATAGAAATTAATCTACTAAGCATAGAATGGAAAGCTGCGACTTTTTGAGAAAAGGGATGATTTGATGAATTATGAATGACAATATCAGTGTACGTATCTTTACGGAAAATATTAAAATCTATTTTATTACCTATTATTGTTAAATTTAAATCTAAGAAATTTAAACTTTTATCTATACCTATTTCTAATGTAAATTGAATATTTTTGTGTATTTTATTTAAAAAGTTTAAAAACATGTTCAATTGTCTTTCTGTTCCTAACCAAATGCAAAAAATGTCGTCCACATATCTCTTCCAACAATATACATTTTTAAGTAACAAGGCACCGCTATTAAAAATCTTATTTTCTAAATTATTAATAAAAATATCTGCAATCAAAGGACTCGTACTGTTCCCCATGGCCAAGCCATCCTTTTGTTTAAAAATTGTATTGTTAAATTGAAAATAATTTTGTTTAAAAATAACTTCGAAAAATAAAATAAGGTCATGGATAAGATCTTTCTGTAAGTTAGATGAATTTAACAAATTATTGATGATGGTTTTACTTTCTTCTATTGGAATACTAGGGAATAAATTTACTACGTCAAAAGAAACCAACATAGCATGATTAGGAATTTCCAAATCCTTTAGATAATTAACTAATTCTAACGAATTTTTAACTGTGTATGTTGGTTGAAATATATTAGCATTATTAATTACAGTATTGATAGCTGACGCTAATTTAAAAGTTGGGGCATTACAATTAGAGACTACTGGCCTAATAGGTTTGTTCAGTTTATGTATTTTTAATAGGCTGTAAAGTTTAGGAATTTTTGGGTTAATTAAAATCAAATTTTTGTTATTTTTCATGTTTACAAAGATATCACTTTTACAGTAAACCTTTTTACCTTTTCTCAAAAAGTCGCAGCTTTCCATTCTATGCTTAGTAGATTAATTTCTATTCCTTTGTCGGATCCTAATTATATCTCAGAATTAAATATCATAAAACAAATAGCATCTAATAACGGCTATCCTAATAAATTGATAGATGAAATACTAAATAAAAAAATTAAACATAAATTCTTTAAACTTTATATTTATCCTATTTATAAAGATACAAACAAACAATGGCGTAGAATTCTATTTGTAGATAATGATACTTCCAAAATTATAAATAAAAACATCCCCTTCACTATTCAACCGGCGTTTTATACGAATAACAAATTAAAAAAATATATTCTTAATAATAAAGATATTGATAGTCAAACTAAAAAATCAGGTGTTTATAAACTCAACTGTAATGATTGTAATTCCTTTTATATAGGAAAAACTAATAGAAACTTTGAGATCAGAATTAAAGAACATCTTAGGGCTTTAAAGGGAAACTGTGAATCAGAATTTGCGGATCATTTATTAAATAACGACCATACTTTCGATATTAATTCAGGTTTTAAAATACTACATTCTGGTTACAAGGTATCTCAAATCAATAATTTTGAAATCCTAGAAATAAGAAAACACGTGAATATGAAGGCAGATATTATTAATAAACAAAAAAAAAAATTATAAACCCCATTTTAAATATTTTCCCAATTACCCGGTCTTTCCCGTCTAATGACATTTTAATTCCTACTTTGAATAACCCTCCCCCACTCTTACCCCTCCCCGCTCCTTCTACCTCTTCTTTCTAGACCTAATTTTAATTATAACTTTAGTATACTTGTGCTCCTGATGAAGTGAACTTGGTTCATGAAACATGTTGAGATTTTGTATCGAAATAAAGTGATGTAAACAATGTTATTTGTGTTTTAATAAAAATAAATAAATAACACTGCGTACCAAAATCAATCTGCATAAATTTGAATAGATTTAAGGAATAATTTTTTTTCTCTAGATTTTTCCACGACGTAAGATGTCTCACTAATTACCCATTTAGTTATTTCCCAACACGCCCACGTCATCACATTGCTTGTGATTTAAAAGTCAACTCGTAAAAGTGTCTCCACATACCGCCCAAATCACCGCCCATAAAGATAAAATAAAAACGTTAAAATAGTACAACTCCAATCAAGATTTCGTAGAGCGAGAGCTTTATACCTTTTTGCAAGGGGGTGTGTTTGCAAATTTAGAAACGTGCGACATAGAACAAAGCGATCTGCCTACACCATGGAAAATACATGATCATTATCCATTGAGGTAACATTAAAAAAACCACATGAAAATTGGTTATAATAACGATAAATCATTTCTTATACAGGTTGGAGCTGGGACTAAGATGATGATGTGAAATTATGGTTTTGTAGTTATCTTTGCACGATTCTTCCGAAAAGGGAAAAGAGCTTAGGCGTAAGCTTTATATTTTTCAAATCTATGGAGATAATAGATTACGAAAATAAACCATAAGTAAATATTAATAAAGTATTGAGATGACTGATGGATGGCGCAAGTACCTACCTACCTACTCATCGCGAAAAGAGAAAAATTTGCGTTAGGAAATCAAAAACAAAAATGACGCGGAACAATCGATGTACAGCTTTTTGTAGAGATTGGGTAGATATGTCTACCTGATGTACGTATTATGTTCGTATTTCCACAAGTTATTGCTTTACGTTTTGTGCGAAATTTTAAATTTTGATAAAAAATATTAGAATTCGGATCAATCGTTCGGATAAGAATGACACGCTTCATATACCCAAAAAGAACAACGGAGATATTGTGTCGCGTAAAAAAAACTTATTGTACCTGCTGTATTCCTAAAAATAAGTAATAACATCATGAAATGTTTCGAAAAGTAATTAAAAATTAAAAACTGAATTTTGATGAATGACAGTGTTGCTTGCCCATTCAGCGAAAATACATTGTTATGGTTAACTGAGATTGTTAACGAGTGTAAATAAAAGATTACTTATACTGGTATGTTTTTTTTTTTTTTTTTTTTTTTTTTTTTTTTTTTTTTTTTTTTTTTTTTTTTTTTTTTTTTTTTTTTTTTTTTTTTAGGAGAAAAAACAGATACAGATATCAATTGACAAGAATATACAAAACATCAACTAGAGAATTTACCTGCATCCAAACTATTTCTCACGAATTAACTTAAACAGCAGTTAAAAACATTTACAAATATTTTAACTTATAAATAGGGGAATATATACATAAGAATATTATTTTACAAATAGAGATATGAAAGAAATGCGCAATATCCTTATAAGAATTTACAAATTATTTTGAAAAAATTTAGAGAGTAAAACAAAAAAAAAATAATATATATATATATATATATATATATATATATATATATATAAATAGATAAATAGATAAATATAAATAGATAAACAATGTTAAACAGAAATTAAAAAATATATACATATTTAAACAAGTATGTATGTCTAAGTTTTTTACTATGAACTTTGTAGGAAAACAGTCTTCATTTTTCTACTAAAAGTAGTGCGTGTATCAAAGAATAAGTCAGAGTCCTTGAGGTTTTGGTTCTGATTAAGTGATTCGCACATTCTTCTGATTGGATCCCTGACACCAGCATTTGTACGCGTCCTGCTAATGTGGAATAAGTCGTTAAGCCTTGTTACTCTGGGTGGTACTTTGAAGTTTATTAATTTCAGTAAGTCGGGACAGTCAATAACGTTGTTACAGATTTTATACAGAGTCATGAGATCAAGGTATGTTCGCCGGTTAGATAGAGTGGAGACTTTATAACTCGAGAGCATATTTATGTACCCGCGTTTGGGTGCGCTCATTCTGTAATTGAGGCAACGCAGAAATTTCTTTTGAATACTTTCAATATTTTCTTTATAGATATCGTAAAGTGGATTCCATATGGAGGTGCAGTATTCAAGTTGAGAACGGACCAGAGTGTGGTAAAGAAGAAGATATGTTTCAGGTTTTCGAAATTCACGGCTGTTTCTGATGACAAATCCTAGCATGCTGTAAGCTTTATTCACAATATTATCAATGTGCGCATCGAAGTGGAGTTTGGAATCAAAAAGAACGCCTAGATCTCTTATACAGTAAACGCGCTCGAGTAAATAATTACCAATACAATAATTGTGTTTGATAGCGTTGTGGTTTTTAGTAAAACTTATTTGTTTACATTTATTGTAGCTTAGGTAAATTTTGTTTTCATTGCAAAACGTTTCGAACCTTACTAAGTCGCTTTGTATGAGCAGACAATCGTTTAGATTCCGAACAATGGCAAATATTTTTATGTCATCAGCGTACAAAAGATATAAACAATGCACGAAACATTTAGTAACAGTGTTAATAAAAAGAATAAACAACAGCGGACCCAGGATTGACCCCTGAGGCACGCCAGAAGTAACTGGTTCCCATGTAGAAGTGTGTCCTCGTAATGATACGGCTTGTTGTCTTTTTGTTAAATATGAGATAAACCAACGTAATAAATTTCCTCTAATTCCGTTGTACATAATTTTTTTGATAAGAATAAGGTGGTCAACCTTGTCAAAAGCTTTTTTGAAATCGCAATATATTGCATCTACCTGGTGGCCTCGATCCATACTAGTAAATAAGAAATTTGAGTAAATAAGTAAATTACTCATGGTAGATTTGCCTTTTACAAACCCGTGTTGTTGTTCAGTAATTTTGGCAGCAAGCTGGGGATATATATTGTTATGGACAAGTCTTTCCAATAGTTTAGGGATCGCCGAGAGAATGGATATTGGTCTATAGTTTTCCACTCTTTGACGCGAGTCACCCTTGTGGACCGGTATAATATAGGCCAACTTCCACCTATCAGGGAAAACTCCATCACTCAGGCATTTATTAAATATTATGGTAAGCGGCACACACAGTGACGACGCAGCAGATCTAAGGAAAAACGCCGGTATTCCATCGTGACCCGCACCCTTGTTTATGTCCATCGATTTTAAACTCGAGTGCACTTCTTTTTCCGTTAGTTTAATTGTGTGAATGTGCGCAAGTCCAGAGTCCTGAACTTCCTCAAGTTGGTCAATGTTAATAATTGGGTCATTGATAGAGGAAGGTTCAAATGTTGACTTAAAGAATTCAGAGAACATATCACAAATTTCCTGGGCATCGTTAGATTTGCGCCCTTCGAAGGACATTGCAGCAGGATATCCATCAGACGATTTTAATGAGGATATGTATGACCAAAAGCTTTTGATGTTATTTTGAAATGAACTTTCGATGTTGTCAAAAAATAACCTTCGGGTTTCATAAGTCAGTTTTTTGTATGTAGCACGTAAGAAGGAAAATTCACGATAATCAGAAAGACCTTTATATGTCTTCCATTTGAGCCAGACTTTATCTTTTTTCCTTGATAACCTAATAAGTTCTGGAGTAAACCATATGGGGAATTTGTCATTTCGTCGTGCCAATACTGGAATAAGCTTATCAATTACATTGTTTATTTTTAAATAGAATCGATCTACTGCTTTTTCGGCTGATAAATTTGCGATTTCAGATAACCAATCAATACAATTAATGTCCTCATTAATCTGAGCATAATTAGCTTTCCTGAAATTGCGCCTACGCTGTATTTTGTTTTTGATTTTTGGTTGAATTACGAAGGATAAATCAAATTCAAGGGCTGGGTGGTGTCTATCCTCTGAGATGAGAGGGTTGATGCTACGTGTAACATTTGTTTCACGACTGTAGAATACGAGGTCTAAGTATTTTTCATTATGGTTAGGTATACAGTTATATTGGAATAAGTCCATCAATGACATTGCTTGAAGCAACGTTTTCGATGCAGCCGTATTTGAGGAGGCGAGACCTTGACTGCTGTTTTCGGAAAATGACCAAGTCAGAGTTGGTAGATTCATATCTCCTAGTACACAAAAAGTATTATTTGGTTGTGATGAATATACAGATTCCAGGTTTTTGGAGAACGTATCATAGACCGTAGGTTGTGAGGCAGGAGGTATGTATACTGCACATATGATGAGATTGAAAGACCTTACCGGAATAGAAATGAAGATTTGTTCGATTTGACCATTTTCCCAGTCTTCGAGCCGGGAAGATGCAAGCTCCTTGCGCACTGCTACCAACACACCGCCTCCATCCATTTTACCAGTGAGTGTACGGTCCCTATCACGTCGGAATACCGTGTAACGCGAATCTATGAATTCAGCAGTATTTATATTTGCTACAAGCCATGTTTCAACTAGAACTATAACGTCGTAGTTATTCGATAATACATTAATTAGTAGCTCCTGGGTTTTGGTCCTAATACCACCACAGTTCTGGTAATAAACGGTTATAGATGATGATGAGATCATTTCACCAGAGTGGGAGTGCCGTTTGACATATTCCACAATCGCACGAGTGATACATTATGCAGGGCATATGAGGCTTCGAAATTACATAAAAAACATAGACTACTTATTAGATCAATGAATGTGAAATATGTTGACATTTTAGAATGTGAATGAATATGTGAGAAACATGGTATTGGTTTAAAGTTATAGGGATATTGCGCGCTAAACAAAAATATAAAGTAGCTTTGAAAGAAACAAATTACAGGATACAGAATACTGTGAGAAAGCGGATACCAAAGACAGCAGTAACATGTTTGTAGTCACATGTTTATCAGATTTATGATAATCAGATTAACCGAGAGCTGTAATCGACAAAGACGGACCAAGAGTTATTAAGGATATCCCGGAAAGAAAATTATTATTAGTGCCTTAGGGAAGGGAACAGGAACACCAGCTGTAGTGTTATTGGCGGAAACACGCTTCCGATAGCTTAGAAGTACAATCTTATATTTATAATCTCTTCGTAAACAAAACATTTAAATTGCTATTGAAAAAAAAACAAAGTTAAAATTAGTAATAAAGTTCGTATAGTTTATGAAAACATCAGTTGTTATCTGATGTGTTTAACGGTGTACATTGAGTTAAATAACAATGTGTGATTACTCAACTTTCTATTTCTATTTTCACATATAATTCAATAGCATAATATTATATGACAAGAAATTTATAAACCCTCATTTGGTTGAAATGTAAAATGTCAATACTGCGAGCCCAAACAATTTTTTTAACGTGGTAGACCATACACAATTCGAATCAAAGGAGACGAACGCTTTAGTTTATCTATAAGTATTTTGGTTTGTCACAGATTTGCCATTTGGCCCAACCTCTCTCAACTGTATTAACTTTCTCAATAAATACTTAAAACGATTTTCTTATCTAATCGACCGGTACTCGAGAAAAAACACTTAATACTTATGCAATGGAATAAATTCACACGTGTGTGAAATGAATAGGGAGTTGGTATTGTTCACATTCTAATCTGACGTGAGCTGCATAAACATGAATGGAGTATTGCTTTGTTGTTCATGCCATGCAAATGGTAAGAATTAAAAAAAACACACACACATACACAGCGAAAAGACTCGGCGAATACCGGTTTAAAACGTATCGGTTTTCGTGATTGTATTATTTACCGAATAAACATGTTATCTTTAACCTCTTCAGACCCCCCGTATCCTGTGGGCGACATAAAAAGAGTTCGGAAAAGTGGTGTGATTCTAAGATTATTATTAGATGCTAACGAGTTTCGAGTTTGAACTGTTGATCATAGATGTCAATTATTTGTTAAAAATTATTTGTTTTTCAAATAAATGCTGTTACAACGGTTTTATCGTAGTTTCAAAATGGCTGGTCTGAGGAAAGGACTTTTTTATGGTTCAGAAATTGGAAAGTTTGTTGTATTTACTATATTTTTGGATCAACTGTTATTATGTGTACTTTTTAGTGTTATAATATGTTCACATCAAATTGAGAGATTTTTTATATTTTGTCATTCATGTCTGTAAAAAAATGCCCAAATAGGTCGTATGTCTCCCGGAGGAGACATACTTATAATATGTCTTTCAACTTTAATAAAACGTTTTGCAAAAAGACATAATAATATTGTTTTATTATATTTATAACCAGTATGAAAAAAATATATATGCCAGAGAACCAGCATCTCCAACAAAGAGACAACCGATTTTTGAAAAACTATGCAAACAATTTTTAATTATTTTGATTTTTTTGAAATTCAATTTCACAAAAAAAAATTAAATTCGTAACACTTTTTCCCTGGGTCTGAGGAGGTTTTTATTTGCATACTTTTGATTGTGGTTTTGCAAAGTGTTGCGTGCTGAGTGCATACAGAATCAAGCATTTTTTTCAATTACATTTGACTTGAATGAATTAACTATAATGTAAGTATATGTATATCAGACGTTTTTAAGAATCTAAGCAATAGGGAAAACTGAATATAACTACCAACCAGTAAAGAATTAAATACTCTGAATTAGGTTGGGTTTCACCAAAGAAAAGCAAACCAATAACACGGAGGTAAGGGAACTAGTTCGCGATACCCAATAGATTTAGCAATTCGATGATTTTCTTTTATAAGACTAGGTACACCTGTATAAACGTTTTTCTTTTGTCTAATGTATTTTCGAAATGTTTGTTCAATCGATGGAAAAGCTCTAAATTAGTCATACTATCTGTTCAGATAATTTAACGCACGTATAACCATTTAATTGAAATGGAAATTAACAGTAATTTGACGTTTTGATTACACAGCTAATATTTGCCTATTTGGGAATACAGAATTACTAATCAAGGAGTTAATTAGTACTCTACAAACTGTTAGACTAATCACCGTAAAGTAATAATTTAATGAGAGATATCAATACAAAGTTAAACACTGTTACAAGTGCTGTATAGTTTATTGCCCCACGAAGAGAATCGAAGCAAAGCTAACGGCTGTCTAAATAATAAATAAACCGTCAATGTGTGCCCCAGAACATAAAATTATAGAAATAGTAACATTGGACTCATTCAAAGGAAATTCTGAGCATATTTCAAGTAAAATCAATAAATAGCTGCATAATAAATAAGAGCAGAATGCATGAAATTACTAAACAAAATAAAACGCTATCCGAATATCGGATTTGTAATTATGTTCACATTCAAATATATTATAATGTTGTTAACATTAAAATGTATTATAATTTTGTCCACTTTCAAATGTATAGGGTTTTCCAATAAGAGGTGTTATTTTGATATTCAATCGTAAAAGATCAATGGTTTCGTTGCTTGTGTGGCACGTAGCGCCGTCTTGTTGACAGTAAACGTTGTCCAGATCAATACCATCCAATTCCGGCCATAAAAAATCATTAATCATATCTCGATAGCGCAATCTATTCACCGTAACTGTTGCTCCAGCCTCATTTTCGAAAAAGTAAGGTTCAATGACTCCGCCGGACCATAAACCGCATCAAACAGTCACACGTTGAGGATAGAGAGGCTTTTCAACAATAACTCTTGGGTTTTCCGAGCCCCAGATGCGACAATTGTGCTTGTTGACGAAGCCACCGAGGTGGAAATGGGCCTCATCACTCAAGATGATTTGCATTTGATTCACTCAAGTGAATTTTAATAATTTCAATGCGCTGTTGAAGCGTGTATCGTTCCATTTTTATTAATGGCGTAGTTTCTACTTGTCAAATGTCAAAAAATGACAACTTCAAAAGTAACATCTACCGAAATAGCCGGCTATTCAAAATAACACCTCTTATTGGAAAACCCTGTATTATAATTTTGTTCACATTCAAATGTATCATAATTTTGTAGTTCAGTCATATTAAGTATAAAGTCATCCCAGAAATGAAATGATTTGCAAAAAAAAACCAACGTAATAATTTCAAACGGCCGCTCCTATGTGAGAACTATTTCTACCTAACATAATTTTTTAATAACAACAATTTTATTAATATAATTGTTAATTTGGAGGATATTGGTAGATTATCTATTATTATGTCACTTATATTTTTAGTTACCTATATTTGGTTAACTCTTATATACGTTATGTTACCTATATTTCTTCATTGTATTTTTTTTTTAAATATTTGGAATATGCGTGCCGCCGCCCCGGGAACCATTTAGTGGATAACCAACATCCCTGCCTGCCATAGGTCACTCCAAGTGGTTTACCACGTTCGGCGAATTAGCGCTATTAGACTCTCTCGACCCATTGCCTTGCACCACCGCAGTGGGAGCGATGGATTCAGGACCCCTGGACACATTGGTCCCCAGATTATCAGAACTTTATCTTCTTCCTTTCATTAAAAATACCCTCCACACAGCTTCCCCAAAGATGACAGAGGCACTGAGGTAGTATTTTTCCTTAGGACCTACTGTGTGGAGCCAATGAAAAAAAGAATTGTAGGTAAAAGTTTAAATGTGCTTCACAATGAAATGATGTGTATTAAAACTACCAGAAGCTACAACCGGTTTTCGTATAACGAAGGCTTTGAATCCAATAAGATTGAATTGCGTTTTTACACTTGCCAGCTGGGTTACAATAATTGCACAAAGCGTAACATTTATTAAAAAAAATTACATTTTTGAAATATGATAACGATCCGGTTAACTTATATGATCGGGTTAAGCTACAACATAAATGAGGCTACACCATTAAACATGAAGGAAAAACGTGAAATATGTAAAGAAGAGAAGGAACAAAGAGATCACTACTATTAAGAGAACACAGAAAAAAAACAAAGCTAACCACAATAATTAGGAAGCATTAAGTGAAACATCTCTAAAAGAGGAGAGAGACGGTGAGCTGTTTCCGAGCTACTCACATGGCAATGATAATGATGAAACAAAAACAATTAATAGTACCTACGGGAAGCACCGACTGTCGC
Source organism: Hesperophylax consimilis (assembly GCF_061612785.1). Taxonomy (NCBI): domain Eukaryota; kingdom Metazoa; phylum Arthropoda; class Insecta; order Trichoptera; family Limnephilidae; genus Hesperophylax; species Hesperophylax consimilis. The sequence goes on along the minus strand of NC_142838.1, from coordinate 35,186,543 downwards.
GCCAAACAAACCGGAACGGAGCCGACAAGAATAGAGCGGTGCCATAAAGGGGCTGTAGTAAGTCCAGTCAGGATGTGACAAACGCGGAGAAGAGCGCCAGAACCGGGAGGTGGATTGAGAACCATGAAGCTGTGATGGTGGGCTCATTTGAGACGATTGCAGGAGAACACGTCTAAAACATTCCGTTCTTATCGGCGGAAGTTTTATAAATAATTTAATAGGAATTTACAAAGCAGTGGCAATTACATATAGCACGCAACGAGAGCATTTTTGGTTCATAGGGTAGTCATCGCAATGTATCTTTGGGATTTTTTTTTCTTTTCATTTTCGTTTTATTTTTAATACATTAAAATACATTTATTTACTGACTGTTTAACACGATCTGAAAATGGTAGGTGTATAAACTACAAATTAGCTACACCTGAATAAAGCCATGAAAAATGGGTATTTACACAAACTCCGAATAACTAATAAATAAATAAATAAATAACGTTAAAAATGGGTGGAAGATTTTAAATTTATTTTTCTGATTTCAAAAACGATCTAAAACCGAACATTCCGAAACGGTTCCAACTGGCTACAACGTCATTGTGACATAGAAACCGCCATTGTCAGGAAAGACGGCTATCACCATCGTCGCCCGGCGTGACGTCAAAGTCGCCGAATTTACTTTGGCATAAAAAAATGAAATTACCTTAATTATCATAATTAAGGTTTTTAATTTTAATTTTTTTCGAGAATAAAAAAAGAGTGAAAATATCATATTCCACAAAAACAATGTTTTGTTTTGAGTTTTTCTAGTTTCAGTGCATTCCTGAAGCTATAAACAGAAGTAGTTACATTTATATATCAATCATTTAAATTTTTCAATCCAAAGCAACTTTTTTCAAAAAATTATTTTATTTTAATTCAATGTTATATTACATTATGTCTTATCAGGTCGATATTAATTCCTAGCTAGGCAGATTGCTTATTATAAGGAATTACTCGTAGTTACAAAATATACCACAAATATAGCAAATAGGCATAAAAATCGTCTAGAAATGGTCGATTTAAGCGCAGTGGTTTTTATTTATTTTATAAATACTGGTTATACGAAAAAAGTCAATGGACGCTGTCACATAATCGTAGCCATAGAAACGTATTTTTAAAAAGTTGTTTGCGTTCATAATTAAAAATTTTAAAAACATTTATTGGTAGTAGTTTGCGCTTAATTTTTTTTAATTAACAAGTTTATTTTAATTCTACTGGATAGCAAAAGCTTCAATTTCTCCTATCCTATTTTTTTGGTATTCTTTATAAGCCGAATTTTATTTATTTTATAGTTAAGAAAATCAAAAATAGTGAAAGAAGTTTGGTTAGGTGTTTAGAAAGAATTAACGTTACACAATAAGTACATGTGAAAATGTACTGTTTCAGTTGTGTGTATTAGAATGATGAAGTTAAGGAACTAAGGATCCATAACAAGTCCTACAGAATTCAGGTCTAAACTAACAACTTACCTTTACCCTTAAATTAAATGGTGACCGGATAACTCATCAAAATGATAATTCATCACATCTCTAAAAAGTTATATAAAGTCATGGAAAGTGATGAAAAAAAAGTTTATTAACTGGGTTAAATAGGTTAGGTTAGGTTAGGTTTAATTTTTTTTATCATCGTTTCTAATGACTTTATGTATCTTTTTAAAAGTGTGTTGAATAGTCACTGTGTTGAGTTAGCATGGAACCAAATTAAATATACAATTCCTGAGAGAAAGTCCAGTTATATTCAATTATATCCTAAATTCTGTATCTAAATTTCGCTAATAAACAATTAGTTAATGTTAATTAAGTGTTAATCTCAAGTGACCTACCAGGTAAGTATTGTACTGTATATTATCTCCATATATAGTTAGTAATAACATAGATCATTTTATAAATGTATTATATATTTGTACAGCGCCCTTGAGGTGATTTTGCACAAAAACGGCGCTATACAAATCATCCAGATATTATTATTATTATTAAAAGCGATAAAAATGCCATAATTATAGTAGTAAAAAAATCATTAACAAAATATATTTTTATTGAAGATATAAACGTGTTTCATTTCGAGGATCGCGTCGTGCATAAATTTGTCCCGAGTCACTATTTATTTGGTATCCGCCCAATAAATATTAAATAATTTTCAAGACGGCTTATTAAAATGCACGACACGAGCTAGGAACCACGAACCATGTCCTGCATAAAGCATCAAATGACACGTAACAACTACGAGCGAGGCTCCTGGCCTGCGATTCTGGAGTTAAACGATCAATCGTTTTCGTATGCGCCGTCTTCGAGTGAAAAACTACTAGTCGTCGCGACTAACTTTTTCGAATGTTTCAATTTTACGTATTCTTGAGCGTCGAACGGTCGAAGTTGGTAGAAGAGATGATTATATTGGCACCCCTGTGAATATTGTCTATGTTCCTGATGTTTTTGGGATTTCTATGGTGTGACTGTCAAACAGACAACAGTTATTCGTTATTCAAAACAGAAATGGCTGCGGGACATATTACAAATTGCCAAAAGCAACTCTTAATTGAGCTTGTAAGCTCCGATAAAGACTTAGTAAGTGGGAAATTTTCACCCACTTTTACATTTGCGGAATCCGCGCGGTAAAACAACAATTGACAGCTAGACTAGATTTTGACAGCCAATTCCATAGAAACGCCAACAACCTACCACTCGCTGCCCTGTTTCTACTGGTTATACCCAGTAGATGTTGTGTGGAATGACTTTTGACGTTTGGCGTCGAAGTATGTACCTTCGACCAATTTCGGGAATAGCAACGACGACCAACGTACGTACTTTCGACGGCGATTACGAGCGCCCTCGATTCAGGAATAGAGCCCCAGAGTATTCTAAGAGTTTTTGAAGTGCACCTGAAATGATAAAGACGAAGTTGATTGTGTGTGAAAGGCCGGATGCACGAGGCGAATCTGGGTGCATGTGCATTTGTGCAACGCGCATCGACACGGCAGATTTAAGGACAGAAATACCTTTTCCGGGCGTCTGGGAGGACCTTTATGGTGTGGAGGTGAAACAAATTAAACCGTCGCTAAAGGGAAATGGCAATTAGTGAGAGATGAGTTGGATGCTGTAGGGAAAATTTACAGACAGCTACGGTATAAATACTGACACCAACATCAGTGCAGTTCACAAAAGCTGAAAGCTGTGCGTTCCCTAAGAACAACGAAACATAAAAATTAATTTTAATCGGTCTTAAAAAACGGTCTGTTTTTGTCAATCTCTTTGTATTGTAGTATATTAAATTAAGATTGCTTATGTTTCTTAAATAAAAAATAAAAGACAACACAAAAATACGACAAACCTATATAAATAAAAATGTAAATAATGTTCGTTTGTTCAAAATATTATATTACCGAAAGTTATTCATCGATTTCTTTGAAATTTTGACACAACTTTGCATTCGGATACGCTTGTGTTTTTATATATCTATATTATATAGATGTTATCTGTGACACGAAAAAACGTGTTTTTTACAGCGCCATCTGTTGCACGTAAAAGCAACACGCGCTTTTTTATCTGTCTGCACAAACAAATTGAGCCACAACAACGCGTGACAGGTACAGCTAGTTTCTAATAAAAATGTATTTTTTCCATGAATTTGGTAAGGAACTTCCATAATCATTTATTCATTTGGCCACAACGATCAGCGGAATCCATCAATCTGAATGTATATATTATATAAAGAATAATGTTCCGGTGTGGCGTGTGGGTATAAATCTATAGATTTATTCGGGATTGAAGGTATTTTGTGCTTTCAAAACAAAAGTTTTCCTAATCCGTAAAGCAGAAATTTGTTATTTCTTGATGAAATTTTGCAGACTAGAGTTTTAAAATAAGAGAAAAATTACTGTATACACCTGATTTGGACAATGACTTAATTTAGAATGACAATAAAATGGCAAATTTCAATATTAATGCGTAATTAATAACTACATTTAAAAAACTAAACACAGCCCTATCTTAGGTTGCAAAGCAAAGCACGCCACTACCCACACACAGCACATCTTTAGAATTTGATGGTCAGATTAACTAACAGTAGAAGGTCGTAACGGGTCCAATATTTTGATATTTAGGGAAGGAGTTTAGTAATATAATCGAAATCAATGCCAATAGAAGCTGTAGTACCTTATTAGGAGTTCGATAAGCAGACCTGAATGAACATGTCAACACAGATAAGAACTTCTAATAAGACCCATTGTTTCGAACTCGAACATTGACACATTAAAGATTTCCTAAATGTCAATAATGATATAGCAATAAAAAGCTACCGCCTAAGAACAATGCATTGGAAATTTAATCTCAACGATTCGCGTATAAAAAATATCGACAACAGCTTTCATTGTAAACATTATACTGTAAAATATTGTAAACACCGAATGCATTGCACAATCCATTCACGAATAGGTCGTGCCATATTTGGTATGGCCGGGCTGTGGTCACATTTGGCCGTATCGGTACTAAGTACCACTATGTCCACGGCAATAAAAGTTAGCCGAGTCAAACCAAGCAAAAACAGCCCACACAACATGCGGTACCACTACTTGACACACATGTGTCAACGGGTAACTTTTACTCGTACATCCAAAAGTTCAAGTATTAATACACTCGTGATTTTTTTGATTAAGTGTCTCCATTGAATATAGTTTTTAATCGAGAAGAAAAAATTATATGAATGAGGAACGTGATTTAGCCATACTGATCTCGAATTCTTTTAAGCTGTGGAGGGGTATTTGATCGTATATGGTGGACCGGAATTATCACGCACAAATGAAGATACCATGTTGAAATATTTATCAGGTATCTGCAATCTCGACAACTAACCGTGTCAAGAATAAGAAAAAATGATTTCTGGGTTCATCATCATCATTTCATGTTTGTTGGGGACCCGAAATATTTTTGACGAAATTCGCGTTATTTTTTGGGGAATTTATGGGAAAAGTTCCTTAAAAAGTTATTTTTAATTAAAAGCTGTGGTATTTTGCAACTACAGTGAAACCTCTATCTATCGTTCCTCGAATAATCGTTTTCCCGTATGTATCATTTATTTCTTCTAGTCCGAATTCATTTCATACAAAAATAGATCGCATCGATCGTTTTTATGTCCACCATTTTCCCGCATTCATCGTAGGAATTACGTCGCGTATTTGACATATTTTGTCTGTGTTGAAACGGCGCCAGACGGCACTCGTTACGATGCGCGAAACTTTTCATAGAGAAAGAGAAAGAATAACAGTTTGTCGCCGCTGTACCGGACAGCAGGCGGATGGACATAATCATTAAAATAATTAAGGAAATGAATATTTACTGTTATCACGCATTTAACGACGCCGAATCCTTTTTGAAGCTTATCACCGGACACGTATCATGTTTCAAATGGGATTTAACCGTAGTAATTAAAATTTAGTTATTTTTTTATTGGTTCCTTAATGCTCTCATGCATCTTGTTTAGAGATAAGAATATTTGATATACATTAACACGTGTTCAATTCGAACTCAATAAATATGCAAACAACTGCCACAATCAGTCAGTTGTCCGACGACATTCGCAAGTTGTGTTTCTTTGAAAATCCTTACCTAAGGTACCCCCGAGAGGAAAACCGGCATTTACAGTCAATGTCACTGGCGTAGGTGTCCAGTACAGCCGCCATCAGTCGCTAGTTGTCGTCAGTTGTGGCTAGATACCCGAACTTAGTGGAGTGTGTGCAGTTATCCTTTTGAGCTTTTAAACGATCTTCGAAATGAGCCGTTCGATAAAAAAAGTACGTACTCTTCAAGAAAGATTGAAAATTATCGAAGAGGTGGAAAAAAACCCCGCTGAAAAACGCGTCGATATAGCCAAGCGTTTAGGAATCGCGGCATCCACGTTAAATTCTATTTTCTTGAAAAAAAACGAAATTCGGGAGCAAATTCAAAAGTGCGGAAAATCTTCGAAAACTAGAAAAACCAGTAAAGAATCAAAGTTTAGCGAACTGGAGAAAATTCTTTTCTCTTGGTACCAACAATCTCGTGCCATTAACATTCCGATTGATGGGAGCATTGTTCGAGAAAAGGCAAAACAAATTGCGGAGAGACTCGGCATTAACGATTTTGCAGCATCGCACGGGTGGATAAGTCGTTTTAAAGATCGCCACGGTCTTGTGTACAAGAAGCTCGCAGGAGAGTCCGCATCCGTAGATCTGGAAAGAACTTCGCTATGGATAAATGAGCTTCCAAAACTGTTGGAAAATTACGAGCCTCGGAATATTTACAATGCTGATGAAACAGGACTCTTTTATAATTGTCTGCCCGACGGCACACTCACGATAAAGGGCGAGTCCTGCCACGGTGGTAAGGGGTCGAAAGAGAGGATCTCTGTGTTATTTTGCGTTAACAGTGATGGAAGTGACATGCGCGAACCACTCGTTATTGGCAAATCGTTAAAGCCTAGGTGTTTTAAAAACACAAAAACTTTACCAGTAAAATATTACGCGAACAAAAAGGCATGGATGACCACAAACATTTTTAATTTGTTTTTAAGGGACCTCGATGCGGAAATGCGCGTAAAGCAACGAAACATTTTATTGTTCATAGACAACTGTGCAGCGCACCCAACTGAGACGACATTTTTGAAGAATGTAAAAGTTATTTTTTATCCTGCAAACTGTACGAGCGTTTTGCAACCATTAGATATGGGAATTATCAAATGTTTCAAAGGATTTTATCGGAAACAACTTATGCAGAAGGCTGTGTGTTTGATGGATTCGGGCACTTCAGTAAATAAGGCAACTTTAAAGATTGACATTCTACAAGCGTTGCATTTCACATTGACTGCTTGGCGTCAGGTCAAACAGACAACAGTTGTAAACTGTTTCAACAAATGCGGTTACAATAGAGTGTCAGAATCATTAGATGAACAACTAGAACACGTTGAGGTTTCTGAAGATGATTGGCTTAGATTAGATACTCAAACAAATTTTAACAATTTTGTTACTTTCGGCGACAATATTCCAACGTGTGGGATAGAAACTATCGAAAGCTTGTGTGACGCAAGATTGACGGAGACAACAGAAGAGGTCGATATTGATGAAGAGGAGCCGCTGCCTGTACCTTCATTTTCAGAAGCATGCACACTTTTTGAAAGATTGAAAACTTTTTACTGCGCACACTCAATAACTGATGCCGAAAAAAATATCATTTGCAAAGCTGAAAATATGCTATTGACTTGCGGAAATAAAACAGCAAAAAAACAAATGTCAATGAAAGATTATGTATTTACAATGCAATAAACTTTAAACAAATTTTGGTTCTGTTTAGCTTTGTATTTTTTTAAATAAATACATTTATTTACATCTAAAACATATTTTCTTCTTATAATTTTAATCTACCAACGGTTATGCAGATTGGGAGGAAGGTATCTTTACTGGATCGTATCTCCTTGTGTCTTGTCCTCTCAATCCCGCATTCATTGTTTTCCCGCATTCATCGTTTATTTTAATAGGTCCCTTTAAAACCGATAGATAGAGGTTTCACTGTATATGTAAAAGCTTTTAGTATTTTGCTGCAAAAATGTCAAAACAATAGAAAAATAAATATTAACTTTTTTTTTTACAGAAATCACAAGAAAAATACGAACATTTGCTATATTATCATGAAAATTGCGGAATTTGCGTTATTCTCGTGATAATTACAAAAATGTCGTTTTTCGCGTAAGATTACAAATTTCTCATTCGCGCTATCGGAAATGCGAAATTTTCAGGTCTCTAGTAGCCATTATTTATTATTGGAGAAATATAGGTCAATAAAAATTAAAAGGACCTTACCGTTCAAAAGTCAAATAAAATGTACATAAAACCAAGGTAGTTGGGGCCTATTTATCAATTCTATACACCGGGAAGGTTAGATTACGTTTGTCATAGAATTCGCCATTTAACAGTTCCTATATCGAATAAGAAATTGAAAACAGTCAAATATTTATTCAAAGCATCAATCAATTTCATGTTAGTATATTTAGAAATATCAAGCTTTAACCTGTTCGTAAAACGCATTAACCTCGGTTCTTATAATTATAGAAACACACACATTTTTTACAATCAAAATTTATTGAATCTGCCGACCGTTTTCAAAAAAAACAGCAGCGTTAATAAGCTAATCAGAGATCAGCTAAAACAGTTTGAAAAAAATTACGTAATGGTTCTTCCAAAAGTGGAAGTTTTAGTAACTTTACCACACAGAAGGTGACAAAATTATAGATACGAATCAAAAACGAAACAGGATACCATAAACACGAATCGGTCTTTCAGACATAAAATTACAAAACCCGCTCACGTATCAATTTTTAGGAATAAAAATATGAAAATCGGGATCAATAAAGGATGCAGGTGTGACTGAAAACAATCAAGTTCTTATCTGTTTTTTCTAAGAATCCTATAAGCACGTGAGTTAAATAATCATCATGAGAATTCTGAGACATTGGTCCCAGGATGGTCATATTTATTACAGTGTGGAAGGTCGACCAGAATCCCACCTTGTTAAATCACTTCAAGGTAATATGGCAATCATTACCCATGGAGGAGAACCAATTGACATAACATCAAATCGACATTCGATTTATTAAATCAGCAGAGCTTGGTCAAATGTATGACGCACAGAAATAATAAAGGTGCAATATAATATGTTATTGGATAAATGCACAAAAGGACTCCGCAGTAGTGTTCAAGACAATTGAGATTAGATTCGCACTTCGTGGGTTGGTTCTCCTATAGCTACTGTCATCTCGTAGTTTAAAACAAAGTCGCTATCCGCGTCTGTCTGTTTGTGCGCTTAAGGCGATGCACTACGTCGTGTAATATTTTAAATTGAGCCGCTATCAATAACAACCCTTACGTAGATGGCGATAAGGTTTAAATTCCCGCCCAACACCATCCGCCTGTTTTGATTTATGCAAGAAAAAAACATGGCCAAAAAGTGCCTTTTATTTTATTTTGTGGATGTTCAGGCATAAATATTTAAATGTTTTCCGATCATTCTATGAATAACTTAATTTGCCACATTATACAATAAAATCATAACCGAAAATGGGTTCATAAGTAGGAGATTTTGAACTTTAAAGCAGTTTTCATAGGCCTTTACATTATTTTTTTCTGGGATTATAAAAAGACTTATCTAAAAAATACTCGATTATTTCAAAGGCCAAGATGTATTCTACCCGCAGTATTTAATTAAAGCATCTGAAACATTTCTAGGCGACCAAAATTTCAAACCAAAAACACATGATTTTGTATCACTACTTATGGCATCGCCTTAACTCTTCTAAATTATGCAACGGAGTTTGATAGGGTTTTCACTATCATTTAGAGAATTTCTTCCGGAAGGTTTGTGTATATAATACAAGGGTATATTTATTGGAAGTAGAGAAAATTCAAGCAACGCCGGTTCCACGTCAGCTAGTTCATAATAAAATGTCAACTGTGAAGAATGAATTATGGTTTAATTTGAAACCAATATTAAAACAATCCCAATCGCTAAATTAAACGCATTAAAAATATTGATAAAAGGAGTTATTCCCACGATAGGGATTTGAACGCCAGCATATTTCGATAACCGATCGACTGTTATAAACAATTGAAAACCATCCCATCTGTGATTTTCGAAATGCATGCTTTACATATTTGAAAAATATTAAATTAATATTGATTTTGGGTTTATTGTTTATTAAATGACCCACCAAACTAGGCGCATTTCCGTACCATTTCCATGATGGTAGAACATACAGCCTGTGACAGACCACGCTATATTCTCGTGGCTTGGCCTATTTCAGCATATCGTTCGCGATACATTAATAATAATAATAATATTTGGATAATTTGTATAGCGACGTTTTTGTGCAAAATCGCCCCAAGGGCGCTGTATAAATAGAGATAATAATAATAATAATAATACCTGGATGACTTTTATAGCGCCGTTTTTGTGCAAAAACACCTCAAGGGCGCTGAATGGGCTGAAGATGGCAAAATTTAGCATTAATTTTCAAATTTTTTAGCATTAACAATAGGAAATTTAGCGTTTTATAGCATTTTGAGGCATAATTTAGCGTTTTGTAGCAAAATAGAAAAAATGTATTTCCTGAATGTTTTTAGCGCATATTTTAAGTTTTTTTTGTTAAATATATGTTTAACCTTCATTTGCAAGTATTTCTATGTGAAAGATTATAAATAATTAATAATAATATTAGAGGAAGGAAACTCTAAGTACGGGTCGAACACAAACACAACAAATGCAGATCGCGATTAACATCAATAGGCGTAATTTATTTCGCACAAATTGTGTAATGTCAAAAAGTAATTTTAGCCTACAGTACAAAAATATTAAATATTTACACATAAAATAGTAACAAAATTATAAAAAATCGTAGGAAAGGCTTCCAAAAATGAAATAAAGTAGGCATAATACTTTTCCCTGCACATTCACATGAAACTACCTTCCTTATGCATTTTTCTCAATTCTTCTTTAGTTGTACTGGACTAAATATTACTGTATCAGCTTCTCCAATTTGTATGGTTCTTTGACTTCTGAAATACGCTATATTCTCGGAAAGCGTTTAAATTCAGCGTACAGTATAAATTAAAAATATTAAATATTTACACATAAAATAGTAACAAAATTGTCAAAAGAGGTAGGACAGGCTTCCAAAAATGAAATAAAGTAGGCATACTTGAAATACAGGTAAATACAAAAAACAATGGAAACGTTTCAATAGTGGGCTCCTTCATTCTCGTACGCCTGTCAGTCAATACCCGGTATTTTCGGGAAATTCGCGCCTATTTCGCTAAATAGAATAATTTAGCTGAAATACGGCCAAAATCACGTTTTTCGCGTTAATTCGCGAAATAGAAATCACTGGAAACACTTTCAAATGCCTTGAAACGCAAATAAAATCTATAAATGCCCTATTTTCGAACCATAAATATTTTTTCGCGTTTTTAGTTAAAACGAAATTTTGCCATCTCTATGTATAAATATATAATGCATTTCTACAATGATCTATGTTATTAATAACTATCTATGGAGATAATATACAGTACCATACTTACCTGGTAGGTCAATTGAGATTAATACTTAATTAATATTAACTAATTGTTTATTAGCGAAATTTAGATACAGGATTTAGGAGATAATTGGAAAATTGGACATAATTGAACTTTCCGTTTCAATAATATAAATCTACGTCCTTTAATGAGCGTGTTTAGGAAAGGAAAAGCAAAATTTATGCTAGCGGGACTACAGTACAAGGTTTTGATCAGAATTCACTTTCCTAAATGCATTGGGATTATATGGCGAGCGATGTGCTATAAAAAATAGGCCAATTCATGAAGCGAACAGCGTAATCCATCAGCCCCACAATGATAACGATAAAAATAATAATAACAACAACAAAAAATTACTATAACATCATTCCAAGTTTTAAACTTATTTAATCAAACTATGTGTACTTACAGTACTTGTTTGCACATTAGTATATATACAATATTATTATTATTTGGATGAATTCCTATTGTAAACTTTAGAACTCTATACAATATACACGAATAACTTACTTACTGTAAACACCACCTACGTATCTACCTGCGACGCGATCTTCCGTAAATGAGGAATTTAAGTGAAGATTCTTACCTGAAACAAGAAAAAGTAAATAGTTAGATTACGTGTCTAAAACATGGAGAAGCAAATACAAAGAAAATAGCGGAGACTACGCGATGGATACGTTATGGAATATGAAAGCATTTTAATCGAAGATATATCCATTTGCAAAACATTTTAAAATTTAAATGTTTCCTATTTAATTATTATGACGGAAAATAATCGACGTGTAACAATCGAATTCAGGCGAAATGACCACTTCTTACGCAAATGGCGATGAGATTGAAATTCCTACCAGTTTTGATTTATGCAAAAAAAAACATCACCATTTTTTTATTTTGTGATATTCAGGCTCAGGTAGGTACTAAAAAATTCGGACGAAAAATAATTTATTTGCCACTTCATACAATAAAACCATATCCGAAAGGGGGTTCGTAAGTAGGAGATTTTACACTTCAAAGATTACAACACAAAGTAAAAATATAATATTTCTAATCGATCAAATCTGCAAACCGAAAACAAGATGATTTTGCTTTTCAGACTTTAAAATTTATCCCAAAAATCAATTGATTAAGAGACCGCGATACATTCTTTAATATTCTAATTAGTACTTTGAAAGATTTTCTATCTAAGGCTAAATATTAATAAAACAGCTTTGAATATTGATCACGTCACTCGCGCGGGACTGGCTCCATACTCGAGTGCTAATAATTGTTTTCCTGGGCAGCCAAGTGTAAGTGCAGATCACTTGAATCTTCAATGAAAACAGAACCGAAAGGCTATGCAGATTCTGCAGCTTTGGCAGTGCTTATTATCAATTTGCTTTTAGGGAAGCTAACATACCAGGTACCAGGCGCTGAATTTAGTTGTGACTACAGTATGGAAAGAATGTCTTAAAGGTAGACTTAACGGCGTATCACCCGTCTGCCGAGATAACCGGTATCAAATACAAAAACAGCTAGATTTACTGGAGTCACTGGTACTTCAATCCTCATTTCTGTAAAAAGTAATACCTATACTGACTTATTCTGCACTAGTAGTTACTATCTAGCCTCTTCCGAGTTTCAATAACTGTTTTTTCTTCTTGGACAATTTAAAAAAAAAACTAACAATGGTTTTGTACCATTGATGTATTATTTAGTCTTTATGTGCGTATGATTTTTTACAGTAAAATTGATATTTCAAGCTTCATGGCCTGTGATGGAAGCGAAAATATTTGCAATAACCAAGAAATTTCATAGATTAAAAGCGGTTCTAATTTCATAAACATGCCTGGGACAGACCACGCTATAGCTCGCTATATTTTCGTCTGTTTCGCCTATTTCAGCAAATCTCTCGCCATACATTACAATTGATAGCGTATGGCGAGCTATATGATGAAATAGGCCAAGCCATGCTACCTTTAGTACAATAATTATAGACGATTAGTTTATTATATTTAAAGTACAACTGGTAAAACGGTAAAAATGGAAAGAGAGCGACTAACATGCGTAATTGCCTACCGATCTATCGATTCATCGGAAACATATACGTTCACTATTAATCCATAGTCTCCGACCTACGTTCATTGCAGAGAGTTATACCAGGGGAAACTAACAGGTTTGGTTTTTTATCGTTAAAAGGTAGGTATATCGTTTGGTTAACAGCAGAGGTTCCCAAAGTGGTCTATATGGACCCCCCAGGGGTCGATATCGGCTTGCTGAAGGTCTATGTCAGCGAGAAAAAAATTTGGGGGTCCACGAGATTCAAATGGGGGTACATACGAGCGGACCCCAATTTATCTCAAGTCAATATTTAGGAGTACCGTAAATGACACAATAGACCTAACACAAATATAATAGAATGAGAAATTACGTATTTGATATTTGTATTTTTATATTTTGTAAAGTTGTTAATTGAGGTATATAAATAGAGTCTACGTTCCTTTTCTCGTCAGAAATAATATATTCAAGCAAAAAATTGCACATTGGGAGCCGCGAATTTTCCTAGTTCCCCAACTTGTTTTTTGAAAACGTCCAGGGTAATAATGACGTTCAACATTTAAATGCTCTTCACACAGACTTCAAAACTAAGTTTGAGGACATTTTGACATTTGTGACATTTGTGGGGCCAGCTACAGAAAGAAATTCCCTTTGCTTATCCTGCTTCATTTTCATTTGGTGTAATACCTCACAAGAACGCCCCTGTCTGCAAAATGTAAATACAGAGGAACTTTATCGCCAGCAGGTTGTTGGGCAGGCAAGGGAAGGGAATCTTTTTACGAAAAAAACAAATGATTTTCACATGGGACGTTAATAGTTTTAGGAAAATTCAATATTCGGCAGGCAGGGGTCTACGGAAAAAAAAAATATTTGGCAAGTGGTCTACGGGGCAAAAAAGTTTGGGAAACTCTGGTTAACAGAATCGATTTTTATTTCAAACCTTTTAATACATTTGAAACTTGGGTCATCAGTTTAGATCAAATATTTGTTTAAAATATTGTGTACGCTTTTAATTCAAAGTTCGAAAGGCTGAGATTCGAGCTATGATGTTTACACATAAAACAAGATTTTAGTCAAATTCCATTCTCATGATTTAAAATTTCGCGTAAATCACACCAATTAAATCATCGGAATCTAAAAAATAACGATGAAAATTAATTATACATATATTTTCTTATTTCTCATGCAAACCGGTTCGACTACATTCTCAAGACTCATACGGATTCTAAATCAAATTAATTATTTAAGTTACACGAGTTTTAAGCGTAAATTATCGTAAATTTAAATTAACTACATTGTTTTTTTATAACATCATTTACTCTGGGGATTTTTTAATTATATACCTATGATTTATTTATACAAAACGTGAATATAAACAGTACACATATATATATTTATTTTAAATTGCTTAAGTAATACTTCGTCACTAAAAGTGATGAATATGTGGATATACCTGATCTGTAGACATAATATTCTTATGCGAATACGAGAAAAATAGAATAAATAAAACAACCTCGTTCTGCTGAAATGATGAATGGTTTCCCTGTGTGTTAAGGCGAGATTACAGCAAAAACACGAAACAAAGCGCAGGTTGGATAATATATTAGCTGCAGAAGAATCCATTAGAGGTAATGACATCACATGACACGAAGGTCGTGGTTCCATACAACATATCATACGCTATACAAGTACCTAAAATTATGCTTACAAATTGTGTTGCGTTGGGGAGGGAGGGAACATATCACACGCACTAAATAAACATAAAAAGTGTTTTTATTATTTACATACAACTTGTGTGTACCGAAAAATCTGTGATAATTTATTATAGTGAGACGCTAGCAAATACTGTCACTACAAATGTTATAAAAATATTAAGTTAGATCATTGATTTCTTAGTATTTTGTGGCGTATCGACTCATGTGACGACGATTCGGACATCCCTGCGGATAGCAAAAACCAAACAATCAGGATATCAATAAAATTACACAATTTCATCAGCAAAAAATAATGAATAATTGAAAATAAGACTAAAAAGTAACCAAGGCCATAATTTTCCTTGTTTCTTTTGGAAACTGGCGAAACACGACTTTTGTGGAGATGGATTCCAAACGACAATAATAATAATGTCTAAGGACGGGTTGATTCAAAGAATTTAAATAATTCATCAAATTACAAAGATAAAATTCAAGTTCTGTGAATGTTGTATTCAAGTTCAGTTATGTGAAACAACTGACCAATAATTATATAATAATAAAATTTGAATAGAACATTTACAGAACTTGAAAATTAACTTTTGAACGCCCTTTTAGGGGCTTTTACATTTGAATAGTAAAAATATATATTACTACCTTATATATTTATTATTCATAACAAAACTGTCTCAGTAACAATCTTTTGTATTTGATAAGTGATAAATTAAAGATGTCCACTCACTCACTGACTATAATTATATCCCTCCGTAAGTATTCTGAGCAAAGAGGAATGCATATGGTAGGTAGTACCAGAATTTCTACACCGAAATAAATCCCGACTAGTAAGTCTCACGTAGTTGAATCAAATTTGAGCAACTGTTCAAATTCTGTGAATCAACCCGTCCTTAGAGTTAAAATGTTGAATCTCATTAAATCACAACATTGAGAAAACTGACATTGAATTTTTGCAAACCAAGTTTTTTGTTCCATTTTTAGTATCTGTATCTGATCTAAATACAATATTTTGACACTGACTTTCTTTAAACATTAATAATAATTTAAAAACAATGTCTGGAGGATTTATAATATATTTTGTTATGTCTATATCTTTGGGACCGTAGGTTTAGGAAATGCAATATTTGAACCCAAAAACATGAAGGCTATATTTAGTACATTTCAGTACTTACCTAATTTTAACCAAAATTGGATATACAATATTTTAACTCTTAGCCATCGAATTATGCTAGTTTCTGTTTCTATTTGGGAGAAGCCTTAATTAGTAACATTTGTTACTAGGATCGGAAACGCAGGTTTGAACGGTCATAAACGACGTAATGCGATTACTGTATTAAGTAAAAATAACTAAATACCCGTAGCTAGTCGCGAGGCACGATATTCATGGAATATAATCTATTACTGTGTTTGTGTTTTGCTATAAATCTTTAAATAGTATAAAACAAAGTCACTATCCGCGTCTGTCTGTTTGTTTGTTTTTTTTTTTAATATTAACTCCACACAGGAGGCCCTGAAGAAAATAATTTCTCTCAGGGCCTATGTTATCTTTGGGGATGCTGTGTGGAGGGTCTTTTTGTGGAGAGGAAGGAGTGAACATGGGTCTTGAAGAGTCCCATGTTGTAGGAGGGAGGAAACACAAAGGCCGGCAGTTCGTTAAACAGCCGAGCTGTTGAACTTAAGAACGAATCGTAGAAGCGACCCGTTCTCATGTGACAAATGTCAACCGTGTACAAATGTTGGGCGCGCGTTTGGCGTGTATCCCGACTACGCACCGGTGCCGAAGGGATCGATGACGTTGTCTATGTGAGGATGTTGTGTCAGCGCTCTTTATTGGCAGCAGACACATGTCAGCGCTATATTGGCGGCAGACACATGCCTGAACGGATGACGAACCTCGTGCTGGCACAGTTGGTCTAAATAACAAATGTAGATACTAGGAAATAAATTGTACAGCGCCCTTGAGGTGATTTTTCACAAAAACGGCGCTCTACAAATTATCCAATTATTATTAGTTCCTCAGAGCATCTTCCATTGTAATACCGATAGAACAAGGACAGCATACCTACCTGACGCCTGTGCTCTAAAGATTGCAGTCCGTTTGTTAAGATTGGGGAATCTATCAAACGGACAGCCCGTTTTTGCACAGAGTCAAGGGTTTTTTTCAGGTATTTAGGGGCTCCGGACCAGAAATGGCTGCCAAATTCGACAGTAGGGCGCACTTGCGATTTGTACAGGGTCAGCAGTTGTGTACTATTAAAGTATCTGCGGGCCCTGTACAGTACGCCCAGCTTCTGAGAGGCCAACTTTACTCTGGCTTCGATGGAGCCCCCGTACCTGAGCTGGTCACTTATAGTTACACCAAGCATATCAATGGAAGGCCTGTTCGGAAGATTGCTTCCGTTGAAGGAGACTAGATTATCATTTGGATCCCTTTTAGACGTAATCAGACAGGATTGGGTCTCGTGCGCTTAGTTCTGCTAAATTATGCAACGGAGTTTGATAGGGTTTTCACTATCATTTAGAGAATTTCTTCTGGAAGGTTTATGTATATAATACACGGGTTATATATTTATTGGAAGTAGAAAAAAGTTGAACAACGCCGGGTACACATGTCAGCTAGTTTTATAATAACCGAGATAAAGACGTAGGTAATCTTGTTCAACATCACAAGGTAAAAGTAAAGGCTGTACTTTATCGTACAAAACTTAAATATGGATTTAAAGCCTAAATACCAAACAAAATGTTTACTTATTTTTTAAATCAAAAGGTATAGCAAATACCTAGTAAATCTATGTGCTATTTTATTTATTTTTGTTTT
This sequence comes from Hesperophylax consimilis, assembly GCF_061612785.1. Taxonomy (NCBI): domain Eukaryota; kingdom Metazoa; phylum Arthropoda; class Insecta; order Trichoptera; family Limnephilidae; genus Hesperophylax; species Hesperophylax consimilis. The sequence continues at coordinate 35,168,866 of NC_142838.1, read as the reverse complement.
AAATTATGATTTATACGTCATTAAAGAAATTAATTTTGTATGATTTTAAAGACAAATGCCAATATTTTTCTCTTAATTGAAATTATTATAAAAAATATCTTCGCTTACCTACTGCTCGAATAAAATTAAAAAATATGGTAAAAAATCTTTTTTAGGTAGAAAATTTAATTTAACAATAACAATACAACAAATTTGTGTTCCAACGTACATTGGTCGCTTTTAATTTAAATTTACAGCCATCAAAATATTCTTTGTTCAAATAATTATCATTTTCACAAACAGTTATAATTTATAGGTCATTAAAGAAATTAATTTTGTATGATTTTAAAGACAAATGCCAATATTTTTCTCTAAATTGAAATTATTATAAAAAATATCTTCGCTTACCTACTGCTCGAATAAAATAAAAAAATATGGTAAAAAATCTTTTTTAGGTAGAAAATTTAATTTAACAATAACAATACAACAAATTTGTGTTCCAACGTGCATTGGTCGCTTTTAATTTAAATTTACAACCATCAAAATATTCTTTGTTAAAATAATTATCATTTTCACAAATAGTTGATTCTAAAATCGCGAAAAAATGATTTCTTTAATGACCTATATACTATAATGTACATCACAAATAAATAAAGTAGCACATAATAGTAATAATAATAAATAAAAGTGTTTATTCCGGTATGTGGGGAGGTTAGTGCAGTCCCACACATTTCATATGTAGATACAAAAAAAAATATGATCAAAAACCAAAAAAAAGAACAGAAAAACAAAGAAGAAAAAACAGAATAAATTGAAAATATAATGATAAAATTAATAGAATAATAGAAAGTTGAAGCCTTTAGGCTTCATTACATATATACATATCCATACTAGATATTCGCTATAGCGTTGGTTGGTATATTATGAGTTTGAAATGACCTTTTTGAATTTTTTTTGACCTTTTTGAAATTTTTTATTTTTGCATGAATTGAGCTGCGCAGCCGTTCCTCTTAACAAGATTTGATTCCAAGCCTCGAAGGGGCAATATGCAAAAAATTATGTTTTATTTAATTTATGTCACACCGCAAAGTGTGACATAAATACTTGGCAGCAGTTTGAAAAGTGGGTCGGTACTAGGAGTTTACATGTTATGCGGGGTCTTGCTCCCCGCTGTAGAGATAAAAAACTATTATTTATTTAGTGAATTTCTCCACGAATCGCTCGGATATCACCCCTTAGTTCAGAAGGATGGGACTTGCTTATCATTTATTTAGGTTGCTGCGCATTGGTTTCAAGAACTCCGTTAATAGAACTCCATTTTTTTTAAATATATTGTCTTAAGTATTTCTGTCACAGAGAGCTATCTAAGATGGCATTTGTTGGTGGGGACGGCCATATTATGATGTGGAAATATTTAATATCAGCGAGGTTAAACAGGGAAATCCTTCTAACTCCGAGAAGAAATTAGCCTAACACAAACAACCTTCACCATAGCTTGCATAGCTTCTGGCCTTTACTTTTGCATATTAGCATATATGTTTTAAGAAAGGCAAACAACTGACAATATTTGAAAATCTACTACCACCACAGAAAGCGAAAAAAGTTGCTTGGGTCATGTTGGAGGACTAGCCAGCCGAGGAATTGAACCCACGACGACTGGTCCTAGAAAGTGTTTAATATTATCTAATATGTACCTATATACAAAATACACAAGAAAATATTATATCTTTGGTATTCATGCTCGTATTTAAAAAAAATAATATGAGTCAGCTTAGAAAATGGGAATCACTGACAATCTTGTATTAAAATTCTACCAGAGAGAATGCCTTAAAAACCTGTAAACAAAACAATGCTATTTGCAATGATTTAGTACCTATACTAAACTTATCAATAGATGTTGCAGGCAATTTGATATTCAGCCATCAATCAACTGATTGTACTGTACAGTGCCGACGTCATTTGTCTATACGCTCAACATCACATGAGTAAATGTAAAACAATCATTTGAATGAATTAGTTAGGAACAGTTGCAAAACAGCAATGATTATTTTTTTACATCATTTGGGAAATGAATGAAGCAACGAATAGTTCAATTACATAATCAAATACCCAAAGCACCACCCTTGGTCGACGCAACGATATCGAATTTGTTGCCGAGGGGATCAGAGTTACAATTTAATATCACCGTAATACATCAGAATGGTTTTTGAAATCATAAATGTATAAAGGAGTATCTATTTCACACGGCATTAGGACTATTATACAAGTATCTCAACCAGCACCTGTCCCTAGTCTTTCTCCTCTCCAGGTTCTCTCCTACAACTCCAGTAATTTACACGTCTTCATTGTTTTGCTACAAGGACGGTCACAATGTGGGACCTACTGACTTGTACAATAGTGCATGGCCTATGATGTTCTGTCATATTTTGACATGATCATGGATCAGCCCATCGGAGCCCTTAAGACCTACAGAATCTCGACCACAAGAACATTAGTTTCATGATCAATTTAAACTCATCAGTAGATAAATACGATAATATCCACAACAGATACCTAAGACCTAGCGATGCAAAATCAAATAAACATCCATCCAAACAACGAACAAATAAACGAACATCCTTTGCAAAATTAACCGTTAGTCCATTACTATAAACACTATTGAAGCTGGAAAATCACCGAAAGGGGATTTCATTGCTTAACTGATTAGGCAGTAAACGAGTTAAATGGCTGATGCCTGACAGTAGGAACGTGTCACAAGAATAAACTATAAATTAATAAGAGGTAAATATTCAACACGATAGCTGAAATGTGAACAACTCCATCACATCCGCTTACTCCTACGCGACACGGCGTGACTATGTAGGTACCAGTACCTACGTATTTAAAATACATATTTTTGACTTATCTAACAGTTAGATCAAAAAGCCGCCATCTCGACTTACCTGATCCCTCATATTTTTCACGAGTGGGAGGGATCTCGAATGAAAACAACACACTCATAACCGAATTGAGCATACATTCTAAGAACCTATTATGTTCCGCTGGAGAAATTAGAAAATGGTAAACCAAAATAGACGAAAGAGATCTTCTAAGATAAACGAGCCAGTATTATTCGTCTCGTGAAGTAAGAAGTATATTTAACGGATTATTGGAAAACGAAATTAAGGAATCCAAAAGCAATAGTATAGATCAACTCGACACCAAGTCGAGCAATATTATTTGATATCTCAACAGCCGGCATTTCAGTCTCCTTGGTAACACATATTTAATCAAAATCAAACAAACTTTTCCATTCAACATCGATCCCAAACTCATTCTTAAACATAATGAATGAACGATAAAATAGCGAAGAGAAGAAATTATTTCAACCGTGGCCTTATTAAGGGAACCTAAGTAAAGTAGGTTATGGAGTTTTTTCGGACCCTACTTAATTAATTTTATTAATCTTAATTATTGGCACCTTTTTAATTTATTTTCACAAATTACAGACAAGTGTTCCAACAAAGGAACTTGCGTAGGATCTAAACAACTAATATTATCATATCGATCCATAGCCACCTAGGTACGACCCTACTTTATGTACCAAACTATACTATTATATGTACCGTATAGAACAATTGTATCAAGGGAATGGCGTAAATTTAGCTTTGGTGATTTTCTGGAAGAGTTACAGACCTCTACTAAGTACACCCAATGTTTGGGAAACAAAGACCCCTACCGAACTTGTCAAGACATATAATAAAACACTTTCATGTCTGTTAAATAAATATGCCCCAACATCATCAAAAACACGAAAAGTTCGAAATTATGACGAATGTCGAAACCAGAAGAGACTTATGCGGAAATTAGAGAGGACCTATAGGAAAAACTCTTTTGTAACTACAAGAGACGAGTGGATCCTTGCTCAAAAACAGTATACGAGTAAAATAAATTCCAAAATATCAGAGTATTGAAAAGAAAAGATTAACTCTGAGCGAACCAACCCGCGACGTCTCTGGAACTCAATAAAGACTGTAATATCCGAAGTCACTGTTCCAATGAAAATAGATATTACCCCGGAAGCCTTCTCAATTTTTTTCGGGAAAAAATTGAATCCATCCGTGCTTCCGCATCTCACGCCCCTCCGCCAATATTCACTGTAAATTCTAAAGGAATTTTGTCTTCCTGTAAACCCACAACGCTGGAAGAAGTAATAAAAATTATTTCAAGCTCGCCTAATAAGCAGTGCAGTCTTGATCCTATACCGACATGGTTATTAAAACAATGTTCTATTGTTTTAGCTCCATTCCTAGTTCACTATTATTTTTAGAATTTTTCCTTAATATACCATAATATCATCGACCAACGATATCATAATATTTTATGTAGCTTTTACTAGCTGAAGTCCTCGTTGCCAGGGCTTTACGCAGAGTTTATCGAAATCAGACGTAGAAAGTAATTTTCCTTTTGTTTTGAACGTCAAGTGTGCAAAATTTCATCAAGAAGTATCAAAATTATGCTATAAGGGATGGGAAAATAGGATGGGAGTAGTTTTTCGAAATCTCGTGTAGACAGTGACAAAATTTTATCAGTCTCGGAATAAAACTGTGGGTTTGCATAAAAAAACAAACCCATGTTCCACAAAGGGACAATATATAGCAGTGGCGTTCTGTGACTTTTCAGTGTGCTAGAGTGGTAAGATTGAAAAAAAAACATTAATGATGTTTTAAATTTAAAAATAAAAAAACTAATTTCAATTTTTTGTAGGAAGATTTTCAAGATTCTTTGAGTTTGGGGAAGCGCAACATCCCAAACTGAAAAATCTTCATCAAAAAGTGAAATTTTGAAAAATAAATAAATTCAGCTACAACATCATTAACGTCATATTTTTCAATCTTACCACTCTAGATCACAGAAAAGTCACAGACTGCCGCCACTGATATATAGACAGAAGATTGTTTAACCCCACCAAGATCATGGATTCCAAGACGAAACAGCTTGCAAGAGGACATAATAAAAAGTGTATTAGTGTAGCAATAATTAATAATAAAATAAATATCTGTGCATCATGAATTTCAGTGTAAGGCCTTGCGCGCACCACGATTTTCTGTACCATGATAATTTTGTCGCAGAAATGCAACGTATGAGTTAGTAAGGCCTTGCGCGCACCACGATTTTCTATACCACGATAATTTTGTCGCAGAAATGCAACATATGAGTATTTAGAATAGTTTCAGCATCCAAAGTTATTTCCGTTAAGAGCTGTGGTGATTAAATTAAAAAAATATGTAAGCGTACTAAAAACATAAATACAACATCGAATGATCTAGATCTGTTAATTATAGCTCAGTCTTCTACGGCCACCCAGTATTATTACTTTCATTGGACCGCATCAAACAGAGAAATGCAAAAATGCATTAGAAAATGACCATCATATCATCATTGGCATAAGTGCAAGTGGCCACTTGAAGCTGTTTTTATTGATACCGGCGGCGGAGAGCAGATTATTTCAATTGCATTTAAACTGTGATAGGACTCAATAAACACTGGCATGAGTTACTTGACCCTTGAGGTGGAGATGAAATTTTTCCTTTGCTGAATCGGTTATTAATGGTCAATTTTCATTCTGTCTGGTATCGCTAAATGGTGGAATTGAAATTGTGTGGGCAGAACAAGTAACCAGACCAGAGTGCTGGAATAATACTTTATGAAGACAACGGCAGATACCTAATAATGTTTATTATGGACCTGTGAATAATGGAAGCAGAAATAGCCGCTATTGACCGAAGGGAGAAATTCTGGATGGATAGAAACGAGGGCTACACCTAATGATAAATATTATGATCTCAGTACAACCGTTATTTTATAAATACCATCTATTATAAGGCTACAAAATATATAACTATAATTAAATAACCCCATAACACTTATTTATTAGATTCTAATACCCCGGTTCCGCGTTGGTATGGTAAAGCCGGCATTGGGCTTGATTTAAGTACACACGCCGTGGTAATATGTCAAGTTTTTTCGCTGTTCCGACAGCGTATTTCCTTTTCCATGTTCAATAGGAGGCAAGTACTAGAGTTAAGAAAGAGAATTAGCGTAACAAACCCGTGCGTGTTTTAAGGCGGTACTGCCTCCTATTGAACACGGAAAAGGAAATACGCGTTCCGACCTTACACACCGCGTAATATTTACACCGCGTTTATAAGTAAGGTAATTATTTAATACATATTTTTCGCATTTATTATAGGCTTTATAAAAAAACAAAAACGTTACTTACATATTGAATTTTAATGTACGATACGCACGATTATACGTACGATTTGGATGGGCTGTGTAAATAGACTAATTATAATAGATACTACAATTTGAATTAAAAAATGCATATTTTGGGATAAACTTACTGTAATGAAAGAAAAAATAAAAATACACAAATTTACATAATAAAGTAAAATATATTAAAACTATAACTAAAAAAATATTGCGGGCTAGCACTTAAATACCGATTATTACTTTATATTAATTTAGTTGTGTTAATTGTATGGTTATAGTAATAATATTTTGTGTGTATGTATGTAATTGATCATTAACATCCTGTTGACAAACTGCTTTATTGAAGTTTAACGGGATTGTAACTTGAAAACCAATAAAAAAAAAAAAATTATGGTTATGACTTTCTGATGAGATGAATCATTTGTCAGTAGTTTGGCTCTAAATTCTTCTGAGGTGGAAAGTATTGAAAACGAAAACTTATCTACGTTAAAATAATAAATAGATACAAAAAAGTTGACCTGTCGTGACTTTTTTCTTTCCGTATACGATAAGTTATTTACTACGATTTTATCATATGACTTACTTGAATTATCTATGTATTAAATAATTAAACATTACACTTGATCTCATTTCACAAGAATCGTTTAACACATTGTTCCTACAATCAATACGAAGTCTAAACGGTAAATTGAATTGAGATTTAATGCTTTCACCCATTGAACGTAATAGTAATAAATTAGCTGCAAATCGAAAACAATGATAGTGCATAATAAGATTTCACACCTGCCACATTGACCAACTCTAGGAAATGCATTTAACAAAGCGTCGATTGTTCCAAAAACTTGGGAGTACTAAAATTGAGGCCATGATGAAACTTCATTATAAATATTAGTAATCTAATACTGAAACAGAGACTCATTAGAATGATGGCTTATTACATGAACAACCACACAATAAACTGTGTCCCCAATAGAAAGTTCAATGAATATTTATACGCAAATCTGTAGTTGGTTAAACGCGTAGGAGGTGGGAATAGATCCAAGTGTTCATTACCATTTTGTAACCTATTCAACTGGATCGATCCGCCCACCTTTACACACGCTAAGTGACGCTGAATCGCTTGGACCTCTCAATTAATTTTGCGTTGATAAAAAAAAGAGTACCACAAGGAACTGACTTTGGGCCTAACTTTATTTATTTATACCGGGTTCTTAAAAGACAGTTACAAAAATATCTGCTATTTTACAAATAAGTGAATAGAATTACAAAAACCTACTCAGTCAAAAGATACATAAAAGTATATAAAAAACTCACTCAAATTATAAATAATAAAAAAGAGTGGCAAGAGATACAAGTGATACTTAATACAATTAGCTCAATTGTTACACAATTTGGACAAAAGCTTCTGAAACTGGGAATCGATAAAAATGTCTACTTCAGCACACTCTATCTAAGATTTACAAAAAACTCCATAAAATTACAAAAACCTATTCAGTCAAAGGATACATAAAGTTATATAAATACTCACTCAAACTACAAATAATAAAAAGATCTCAATTGTTACACATTTTGTGCAAAATCAGGACATTTTCTTCTGAATCTGTGTATCGACGAAAATGTCACTCATATCGTATAATGTAGGCGTCACATTTAGGTCAGAGGGCTAAAATACGTGGCATTAATTTTTAAATGTATTCAGGTGAAACGTCCCATGGCGTGCGTCGTAAGCAATAGGAATTGGGACATTTATAACAACAACTAACAATAATTTATTATTTAAATATTAATTTAATGAATTTACTTCAGACACAAAAAATTCTTAAGTCAGTAGATGCAGCAGACTGACCCAGTCAAAAATAAACAAGTGGTAAAATAATTTAAAAAATTTTAATTATAAAATTTATCATGCAATTTGCCACAGTCATTATTTAACTAAAATATTGACAAATTAATAATGAGATAATCAAGACATATTTATTTTGTGAATAGAGCTTTGGCAAAATAAATATATAAATAACAATCGGAGGCTTTCCAAAAACAACTGCTGACTTATCGTTAAATTTTGCGTGAAGCGCGTTTACACTTCAAAATATTAATATCAATTTATAAATATTCGTTTTTATATTAGAAGCAAATATACAATAGGGATATTTTCACTCGCTGTCAGGCGACGCACGGTGTGCCGAATCCCAATCTAGCTCCCCTTTAATACAAAATTGGTGTATTTCAAATATTTTTTAAATATTCAGCATTGAGTTGTTAAATATCCCAGGTAGATAAAACTGCAAAATATTTTTATTTTTATTGCCTTTGGGGTAGGTTTGATCACATTTAAAGTCCATTGTACTTGAGCCGCGGCGCTGTACCCCAATAAACAGTCTGTTTTGAACGTCTGCGCTCAATGGTTGTGGTTTATTTGTGTGAAATTTTATTATTTTTCTGTGAAATGGAGGCGACAAATCAAGGTATGCATTAATTTTTTTCATCGTGTTAGACCATTTATATTTTCCAGATTGCATGTAAGATTTAATAAAAAATAATATAAAGCAATATTTATTCATTTATCTGGTTTCAAAAGTTTACATGGTCTGAAAGTTTATTTCTATGCATTTCTATGATTCCAAAAAAAATTAGTTGTAAGGTTGACTCATCTTTATTTCATTTGGCTGAAATTTTTTTGCATCTGTTTGCGTTTTCATGCCATTTCTTCACATTCCAGTGATACAGCCATCAATTTCTAACCGAACGATATTCGATATTTGGTTACGAAACCCGAAGGAAGACCGAGCAAACAAGATATTATGTCATGTTATTCGACATTTTGGTTTTGTAGATTCTACTGACGATATTTTGAAATCACTTAAACATTCGATTAGTGTAGTGACCATTGGAATTCACATGCGTTGGAAGAAAAGTGGAAGACGTGCTCATAAATTTGTGAATAATTATTCCGTTTGACTCAACAAAGACATTAATTTTAGTGATATTTTTTATGGTGCAATACCTTCTTGTAGTTACAATACGACGTTAAACGTTACAAGTGCTTCCAGACGTGGTCGCCCAAAAAAACTTTTTGCGGATTGTTGCGAAAAAACCAAAGAAAAAGAAGTGAAAAAAAATCCTTCAGTTCTCCAACAAAACACAAATATCCATGGTGGCTCAAGCATCTCTACGGGCTTCTGGTAAAAAAGATGCTGCTTCAATGGTGGGCAAATTATTTTCATCATCGCCGCAATATGCCACAAAAATTTAAAAAAATAATATACCTTATTCCACACAAGCAACATTGACGGCAAATCAAGCTCTGTCTTTGATCGTATAAATATTATACTAAAACAATTAAGTTTTTGTAGGTACAAACAATATTTAAATTAATGCCTGCCAGTGTAAAAAATAATTAGAAATATATTATTACACAAAACTCCTTCTTTTTAAACTACCTTTAAAATGACGTAAGACTCGAAACATGCTAACTTGTTCACAAAAACGACAATGGAGTAGAAGGGTAAATTATTGAAAGGACAAAAATATTCTAACGTGTAATAATATTAGTAAAGTACTTAAAGCGGTGCCTACACTGCCTACCTATATAATATTTTAAGTAATTTTTTTTCTTAAACACTTTCATATTTAATTACTTTCAAAATGACGGAGGTTTTAAGGCTATAAGTATCTTATGTTGTTCAATTGAAATTGGAGTATTGGGAAGATTTTTTATTGAAAAGACAAGAAAAATTTAATCTCTTCTTATTCATGCGAAAAGCTTGAAAATTAATGTTTATATACGTTTTATTTTTTCAATACTTTCGTATTTAATAATCTTCAAAATGATCTAAAATGCAAAGTAGTATTAATGATATCTTATTTAAAAATCATAATTCTTTAGAAGTTGTGAAAGAGACATCAACGCACTCCAATACGTATTAATTTGTTCAGTATTAAAATTGAAGCCTTTCTACGTAAATATTTTTTTTAAATTATGCGATTTTTGTAAACTGTTTCTTATTTAATTACCTTTAAAATGACGTATTTTGTAATTCTGTAAGTTTGGTATCTTGTGAACAAATGATTTTAGAGTATGGGAATGAATAAAGGGGAGCTAGATTGGGATTCGACACACTGTGCGACGGACGTAGGAATGCCTTTATTGATCGTGCCGAAAAAGCATGGAAGGGGAGAAATATTATTATTGCGTGACGGCATCTTCGAAAGTGTTTCAATGTATTAAAAAATATTTGTTTTTTAATTACTCAAAGGCGTAAGAGCTGTCAGAAATCAATGCAAATAGCAAGTTTCAGTAGTACTAAAAACCTACATATAAATTTGATTTTCGTGAAAATGTAGCGTAGATAAGTCGTTCAACCGAACACACCTTTATTGCCAAACTGAGAAAAATGAGTAATGCTGATTTATTGAAAACCTCTTCGAAAATTGGTACTCCAGTTAAAAACGGGACTGCAAATCGCTTTCTGATAAAGTTTAAATTCGTAATAATATCGGAACACGTGTTAATACATCTGCCTTTGTTTTAAAATTCTGGCAATTTTGTTGAACTACAACACTCTTTTAAATTAAATAAATACGCTTAAATTGTATTATTTTCACTGACTTAGTATTGCTATATAACATTCTAAATGATGCATTTGATAGTTCAGAATTGCTTTCCACTACGTAATTCCTAGAAGTCGGGATTTATCTCAGTGAACAAATTCTGGTACTAACTACCATATGTATTCCTTACTGCCCAGAATACTTATGGAGGGAGTCAGTGGACATCTATAATTTATCACTTAACCAATACAAAAGATTTAGGAAAGCAGTTTAGTTATGTATGGTAAATATGTACAGCCTAAATATATAATTTTTACTGTTCACGTGAAAAAAACCATTAAAAGGGCGTTAATAAAGTAATAAACATAGGGAAAGTCATTTCAATAACAAGGGTGATGTTATGAGTATCTTCTGTGTGCTGCAAATATAGGCTTATTAAAATTTATCTTACTAATAATCTAACCAATCTTAATAATAACGTGAAATGCCAAACGTAAGTCAATGTTCACCTCAATTAATCCTTTACTTGGTATACTGGCGAAGAACTTTAGGAAATTACAATTCGTTTACGGTAATGTCTAGCTTTGTAAAGCGCCTTTGAGGTAACATTTTACAAACATGGCGTTAATAACTGAATATTAATATTATCAACTGGTGAATTAATTATCAGTTTTCTTTTTTAATTAATGATAAATAATATAAAATGTAATGATTTGAACATACCAATTTATTAGAAAATAGCATACTTAGTGAAGCCATAATATCAGATTGGAAATTTATTCCGTTGATCCGATGCAGTCGACCAAATCCAATCAAAACTCGACTCCAATAAATTTGCGAAAAAAGATCCGAAGAAACGACATTCCTACAGCGAAATGAATAAAATACACACAAAAAAGGCTAATATTAAAACAAGAATATATTTGCCATGTTAATGTGAAAGAATTAATATACATCAACGTTATATCATGTACTGGCTAGATAAAAATGTTGACTATTTAAATACCGAGTCAAGACCAAAAAGGCGATTTAAAAAATCATTAATAAATAGGTAGGTTATTCGATCACGTACGTTATGTCATTATCAACTGTGTTCGCCTTTGGGAACAACTCACATGGTCTCAAAGAAATCGTTGTATCTACCTTACTGTCACGGTGAGAAAAGTAATTAAACGGTGTTAGAGAGAGAAAATACCACGCTTTATATTCAAATCTAGAAATTAACCACAGAAAAAATTAAATGTGCACCTTTATGGAACCACATATTGATAAAACTATTTTCATATGAAACGACTAAAAATTGAGATGACAGTAACGTTTTTTAATACTAACTAACAAAATGTGTACGTGTTTTTCTTTTTTTCCGTTATCAGGCAAAACGTATTCCATTCCTTTTTAATTTTTTATGTTCGCATTCAAATAAAATTTATTTCATAAATGATATGTTTATTTCTAATAATTAAAGTTTAAGCGTATTTTATCATCTTTCAAAAGCAGGTTTTAGTTTTCGGATATGTCAGAAATATTCCATTTTTGATTTCATTGAAAATCGAAAATATTCCAAACTTTATGTCAAAATAAGGCAGAGGCCTGAGGAGTCGAAAAAGATAAACAGAAAGCTGTAGAATTGAACTCATTAGATGCACTGTTATTATTTCCACAAAAAATAATGTAAAAATTGTACTGAAATAATAATAATAATTACTCAAATTCATAGAGCGCTATTTAGTGAGCAAATCTCCTCAAGAGGACTTTATATATTGATAAGTAATTAATTTAATTCGTAAAACACCATTACATTTTAAAGTAAGTCGATAATATATTAATGTTATTATTAAGTTCTGCAAGTATATTATTATTAATAATAATTAATCAGCTGGCAGCATTCTGCTGATGAACTCACATCCGATTTCACAATAATATATAAATATAGAAAATATGCTAATTTGTTATTATATCTTATTCAAAAATATATATAACATTTCTAGAATGATCTCGGTGTCGAAAATAAATAATTTGTAAGACGAATTCGAAAAATTTTAAACAACTTTAAAAACAACATCAAAATGTCGTCGCTCTAGTTCGTTTTTGTCCAACAGACCATTTTTGGCGAAATTGAGTTAAGTATGCAGTTGTTCTCCAAAAGCATTTATTTATACGATACAAGTGAAAAATATTTTTAATGTAATTTCAAAACGAAGTTTGTCATAATTCCACTAAAATTAAATCAATATGCCGAGCTTGTTTATCCAAACTGTGTCCTACATTTAAATTAAAAAGAATTTTACCTAAAAATAATAATTTCATTACTTTAAATCATTTTAGTAAGCTTAGAATGAGCTAATTTCATTGTATATGCGTTTTTCGTAAAAAAAAACTTTGAAGCCCTATTTCTCCCGATTTACGTTTTGGTCTGTTGGACAAAAACGAACTATAGCGACGATGTGGCTAAGTAAACATGAAGATAGAGAAATTATTAAAATTATGAAGACAGCAAAGGTGAGAAGGACTTTGAATGCAAAGAACTTCTATTATACTTTATAATGTAACGCATGATAAATGAATCATGATTAATAAAAAAATAAATAAATGTAATTTAAATTGTCCAACACTGATATATTTAGGTAAATTTAATTTTTTTCTATACTCTGTACCGCATTACAAAACTGAATTTGAATCCAATAAAAAAGTGCATAATGAAACAGGCTAATGATTACGGAGACGGTTGATTAGTAACTTTACCGAGAAATATTATTATTATTCAATGGGGGTTTTAATCATTTTAGCGAATATCACTGTTTATTGAATAGCTTCGGATATAATATTGATACGAGAAAATTTTACGATTCGTTTGTAAATATCACCTCTTAATTATAAATAATACTAAGTGAAACCATGCCTCATCATGTTTATGATAATTTTTATTGACGAGTTTAATGATTGCTGCGTGATGTGAGTTCTTTTGAAGACAAATTATAATGTTTGCTTAATGAAGTCACCGGCCAAAAACCATGTCATGTTTTATAATCAATATCAAACAACTACCTGATGCCTGCCGCTTGCACGCCATGTCTCACGTAGATACGACATCTAATATAAAATTCTGGATGCTGGTGATGGGTGTAGATTTTACTTTAAATTAGAGGCAACAAGAATTTTTTTTTTTGTGACTATCGTTAAATTTTGTTCTTGAACTGCTGCCAATAATAGTTGAGAAAGATAATGTTTGTATGCACGTAAGAAGATAGTAATAAAAGTTCTAATACATTTAAGTGTTGCGTCAAATATCTTAAAAATCCACAAAATTTTACAAGTAAAACCTAATTAGGACTCTAGAGCGAATGAACGCAGGAAGTAGTGTTACATGACGTGAATATGAATGGTAGAAGTTGGGGAAGCCCAAGAAATACAAGTGGGATATAGGTAGAAAGATCGTATACAAAATTATCGTCATAAAATTATCGTAATCAAATGATTGTAAGTAACTACAGGGTTTTCCAATAAGAGGTGTTATTTTGATATTCAATCGTAAAAGATCAATGGTTTCGTTGCTTGTGTGGCACGTAGCGCCGTCTTGTTGAAAGTAAACGTTGTCCAGATCAATACCATCCAATTCCGGCCATAAAAAATCATTAATCATCTCTCGATAGCGCAATCCATTCACCGTAACTGTTGCTCCAGCCTCATTTCGAAAAAGTAAGGTCCAATGACTCCGCCGGACCATAAACCGCACCAAACAGTCACACGTTGAGGATAGAGAGGCTTTTCAACAATAACTCTTGGGTTTTCCGAGCCCCAGATTTTTTATTAATGGCGTAGTTTCTACTTGTCAAATGTCAAAAAATGACAGCTTCAAATGTAATATCTACCGAAATAGCGGGCTATTCAAAATAACACCTCTTATTGGAAAACCCGGTATAATGCACGTACATTATATAAACAGCCTTTTAAGATTTTTAATAAAAGAAAGATTGGAGTTGCTCTCTTCAGTTAGCCATGCTGTGGGTTATTTAGTCAATAATTTACGAACATTTTTAAATTTCATATTAAATGGTAACTTACGGTCATTTACGATCAAATAATAATTACGATCAAAACGCCGGTTACAGATAAAGTGAACAAAATACTTTAGTCCAGCCATTTCAAACGTCAGAATAATAAGAGTGTATGTATGAGACGATGTATGCAAGTAAATGAAGCAAGGAGTGTGTGCTTGCTTGCTGTTAAAGCTGGCAAGGAGTTTTATAGTTACTGTTATTAGCCACTGGAGTGATTTTTTGTCATATTTTTCCATTTTGAAAAAACTTTTTGAGAGATCGCTTGTCATATTTGTGCCAAATTTATAGAACCTAAAAATATGAGATAAACGGTGAAATCTAGTTGGATTCATTGACTTTGAGCCGCAGTAAGCAAGGTCATATGTTTTCATATAAATATTTAGAGGAATGGTATTAATTAAATATTTTGGTAAATGTATAAATATGACACCGATCACTCCAGGGGTTAGTAGCATTACATTAAGGGAAAATCACAGAGGAGGTATTTGAATTTCCGTGATATATTGGTGTAGCTCCGAACTCCACACATTTTATTAATCAAATTGACGAAAGTGGATTGCTTCACTTGGGTAAAGTCAAGATCATGAGTAGGTGATTTACATAATTAACTAACTAACTAACCATCACGCCGTTTCCCCGCAGGGGTAGGCAGAGAGGACGGACCGCCAAACAACTCGGTCTTGGCACACACTTCTTGCCTCATTCACATTCATACATCGTCTCATACATACTCTTCTATTATTCTGACTCTTGACATGGCCCGACTCGACTATCTGATTCACTTGATCGTGCCATGTCTTTCTCGGGCGTCCCCGACTTCTGCTACCATTCGCATTTGCATCATATATCCTCCTTACACTCCTATCTTCGCTCATTCGCTCTACATGCCCAAACCATCTAAGCGTCCCTTTCTTAATCTTACTCATTACGCTTACATCAGCCTTGCACTCTTTGCGGATCTCCACATTCCTCACACGATCAAACATGGTTTTACCACACATACGCCTCGGGGATCTCATTTCAACAGCATTTAATCTACTTTCATCCTTTCTTTGCCAGTTCCATGCCTCACTTCCATACATCAAGGTAGGTACCAACACTCCGTTGTGGACTGCTAACTTCGCTTCTTTAGATAATTTTGTTAGCGCCAACGGCGTTCAGTCCTCCATTAACGGAATTACCAAAATATAAAAGGTATAATAAATATAAGAGATAAGAAATTGGGTGAATGGTATAGGAACGGGTACAGGACAAACAAAGAAACGTACATTTTATATACAGGGTAAACGGTACTATCTCTGGCACCCCCCCATTGATTGGCACTCCTGAATTGAAACAGTAATATTAGTGGCTACGGCGAGAAATATATTCTAATTTTAGACGTATTGTGTTCCCACACTATCCTATTTTTAGATGGGCATAATTTATTTCATACATAGGGCACAATTTTTCAACTGTCAACTGATCCGTGGACGCGGGTAGTGCTCATCGCGTTTTATCAAAATTTCTTATTGTTTTCATAAGGTAAGTCTTCCATTATATTGATAATTATTTCAAGTTTTTACAAGATATTGATATATTTTAGAGTGTTGTGTTGTAAATAAAGGCCAAAGGTGAGTTTCTTTGCCATCCTTATTTAGTTTAAGCGCCTGGATAAGATAATTGCCAGGTGCCAATGATTGTGTGTTACATTTGTATGGAGGTCTATTCATTGGCATGCATGTCAATCACTGTACTTTCATATAATAATTGATAAATTGTGTTTTTTTAGACAATTGATATGTAGTTTTGCTTAAATTCAGCAGTAAAATTTAGAACATACATTTGTTTAATTAAAGTATTATTATTAGCAGTGACAATCACTATAACCTGCACATGACAATCACTATACTGATAGGGGTGCCAATATTTACACTGCCAATGATACACACTCTAAAGTTTACACCATTAATTGATTTAAAATTATTTATTAAAGTTAGTTTTGTTTGTGTTTTTTACAGATATCAAATTAAAATGCCTAAAGTTCCTGCTGATTTAAAGTATTTCAAAAAATACAAGGAGAACGACATTCAGAAGGCTTTAGATGCTGTGAAAAGTGGTATGTCAAAAAAAGCCGCTTCCAAACAATTCAACATTCCACGGTCTACTATTCAATTTAGATTAAGTGAAAAATATGTTAAGACAAGACCCGGACCAGCAACAGTTTTAACAGAAGAAGAAGAGTCTATCCTCGTTCGGTGGATTAGTACAAGCAGTCAGAAAGGTTTCCCACGAAGAAAATAAGTTATTCTGAAGAGCGTGCGATATTTTCTCAGTAAAAATCCTCGACCAAATGCATTTATTAACAACAACCCTGGGGAAGGATGGTATAAATTATTTTTACGGAGACATTCTGAAATTTGTACCCGAACTGTTGAGGCAGTAACTTCAGCGAGCTCGGTTGTTTCAGAAACAAACATAAGACGCTGGTTTCAACAAATCTACGACTACTTACATGAAAACGATTTAACTGAAATACTAAATGATCCAAAACGTATATTTAACGGATTAAAAAATCAAGAAAAATATCGCAAAAAAAGAATAATAATACTGCGATTGAAAATTTGCCCGTTTAAAAGCCAAATGAATGTTTGAATTTTGAAGATACTCTTCCACCAAAGATAAACAAGAATGGTTCGACTTCAACACAATTTCATTCCAAAACTTCTTGTTACCTCGTGCAAAAACCTACAAAATTACAAATAATTACTCTTCTTGAAAAGGAAAAATCAATAGGAAAGGAAAATGAACCATCAACATGGAATAATATTTTCCAAACCAAAAGTGCAAGCGTACATAAATCTGTTGAACCTAAAATAAAAATCATTTCATGCGTGACACTCAAAAAACCATTTAAAATTATAGTTAAAAAACCCGTTTCCGGAAATGACAATAATATTCAAAGTCTTACCAGATGACACGAAAAATCTTTCGGAAAGCGAAATTATTGAAGCTTTGCTAAAAGAAGATTGAAATTTCTTAAAAGAAGTACGTAATACCCAACTACCGCAGTTTTTTTTAATATTTGAAAAATATAATTTTTTAGTAAAATGTATCCTCTTTGTGAATTGTATCCTCTTTCAATAAAGTTTACTGAAAAAAAATGTTTTCTTTACAAAAATAATATATAACACAAAGTGCCAATGATTATACTTCTTGCAATGCCAATTAATGTATCGTGGGTGCCAATGATTGTACTTTTTATATGTTTGCGATTTGATTCACTATAGTGAGAAACGCAAGCAAAATTAAAGACAGGCAACATTGAAAATGTGCACTCAATTGTTGAACAAGTCAACTGTAATAAATATATTTTAAAAAACTTGCAATGATAACACAAAATCGGGGAACAAGTTGGAAGTTTACCATAAAGTGCCAACCATTGTACTCCTTACCCCATATAGATTTTCTACAAAATATTCGAATAGGAAAGAACGGGTAATCATGAAGAAAATGTATGCAAAAATCACGAAAACTGAAAATCATGTATCTATTGAAACGCCGAGGAAAACTTTTGTCAAATAATATCCCTCACACACACAACTCATAACTATATGTTTCCACAAGCAACAAAACTACGAAGTTAACTATTTATATCTTTCCTCTTCCGCTACTATTCCCCGGGTACGTTGACCGGGAATACTCAGTTATTGAGATTAAATTTAATAGCACAAACCCACAAAAAGTTTCCGCCAGGAATAGGGATCTATGTCAGCTAAATTAGAGCCGTGACGAACGGCTGCAATTCGGCTATGGTCTAAATCTAAATACGATTGTTGACGTTTGAAATATTGAGGTGGTCGTCACTGTCGTCAGCCGCTGTCCGTATTCGACAAATCTATTCTTTACGAACGAAAATAATTGAAGGTCAATAAATTGCGTAACATCTATTTACGATTTGTAAAGAAAAATAAGCTGACACAGTGTCACACAAATTCAATGCTAACCTTTAAAATGGACGCGAAGAAGGAAATAATATGGACGAAAATTATTAATAAACACAGTAAAAATGTTTCAAAGGCTTTGCAAATTTAGACTCGGCGTTGTTTTTTCATAATGCCCTTTCTGTGATAAAAATAGCATAATTACAAACATAGAAATCCAAAGATGATAGACATGCCCCAACATGAAATCGGGTTATCATTTCGACAAGCAGGAGGCAAACCATGTGAACGTATTTTTGGCACCAGGAGGGTTTGAGAATGCTTTGAATAATCTACGACATAGAAGAGCGCACATTGAAGTAACCAGAAAAGTAAATTTCGCTAAGTAAGTCAACGGTTTGCCGCGCAGTCCATTGTGGGACATTTCTGCACAGTATCGAAACGTTCGTAAAAACAGTTTAAAACCGAACCGCCTTCAAATCTGGTTGCGTTTCAACGCTAAAAATGAGTGAGGTGGGTAAATTATAACACTATAAAAGTGTCTAAAAAAACATCAAGTTTTGGAAACAAGCCCGAACATTGTTCACCCGATTTGGGATTTGTTGTAAGTTTTTTAGGCAGGCAACAATTTGCGCGCTAGTGTAAAAGGTACTACTAATTCGTAAGCAGATTTTACTTTCGCAAGTAAGTTTTTTGAGTAAGTGTGTAAGTTTTTTTAAGTGTCAGATTTATTGACAAATTACAGAAAAGGAGACGGTCAAGCCCCCTCCGCGCAATTTGGTTTGTTCCTCTTTCCCTGATGGCCAGTCTATCAATTTGTATGTTTACGATTACCAACTATTTCCTTGTCTATAAATGTTATTTACAGCGTATGTCTTTTTCATGCTACGATAGAGGTATACATTGGAAGAACCATTTATTCTAATACTTTTCTAATGGCGTTGTAAAGAAGGTAGGTATATATAATAGGTAGCAATTTTATATAAAATACAATAATTACTGCGTTTCTCAAGTTTAGTGAAAAAAAACACTTTTGTATAATTATGTTTGTCAGATTTATGAACTCATGTAGGTTTTTTTAAAGTCATTTATTATTTTTATCTGGCCTCCAAATGCAAATACGAAACAACCATAAATCAATAAGGTACCTACCTATGAATTCAGTCTATTTAAACTTCAGTATCTATTTACCTATAATATATTATTTACATTAATCTTTTCATCATGTTATTATTCTAATCTGGCTTTTTAATGTTAAATTTATTTCTAGTAAATCATCATGGCATAATACATTTAAATATTGAATGGATGTAAGTAAGGTTCATTATATTATTATTACGTAGAAACTACCAAGTGATTAATTTTGAGTAAGTAAATATTCCGTACATAACATATTATTAGAGGTAAAGCTCACTAAGTGGCACATAATGAGTTTTACCTCTGAAAGGACGATATACATAAGTCAATCTATTAGAGTAGATAAATTGGCTGTCGGTACTTGTAATTATTAACATAAAGAAATACAATCACCCAGAATATTCATAATAAAAATTATTTTATAATGTAATATTTTGTAGTATTCATCTATCTATCTATCTATCTATATAAATAAAAATGTAAATATTCGTTTTTTTTTCAAAATTTTAAATTTCTAAAAGTTCTTCACCGATTGCTTTGAAATTTTCACACAACATTTTGAAACCACGGATAAGCGTGTGTTTTATATGCCTACATTATTTAGATGTCACCTACGACAGGTAAAAAATGTTTTTTGTAAAACAGCGTTATTTAAATACTGTTTTTATCTTAATATATACACGCTAATCTCCGAAATCGTCCAATCGATTTCAATGAAATTTTGTGAATGGTTCTAGTTTTGAATATAGAATAGTTTTGGACCCGATAGGTGGCGCTGTTGTCGAGATCTTAATTTTTACTAAGATTTATCATCTAAAGATACATACAACCACAAATTTTAACTTCCCTATAGAAGAACTACATAGAAGGCGATCTGTGGCAGGACAACATCTGGCCGGCCCACTAGTATATCTATATTATACAGGTGTCACCGTGACAAGTAAAATTATTTTTTTTAAAACAGCGCCATCTGTTGGATGTAAAAGCAACACAAGCTATTGTTTCTCTATCTGCACAGACAGCCTGAGCCACAGCAACGCGGGGTACAACTAGTTAAAAATAAAAAAAAACAACTTAAGGATGGAATAGTTGGCTGTTTTATTTCTCATCATTCGGATTAAAACATACGCAAAGAAAAAGACAAAACCAAGCATTGACACAGACGATACACGGAGAAAAATGAGTCTGGCTTTTTTTTATCAAGATACTGTTAAAAATGTGACTGCATGACCATTTCCTAATAAAATATTAGTCATTCAGAATATATCTAAACACGTTTTCAAGCAAGTGGCCTAGTCCAAATAAATATAATGGACGAGATGCGAAAGTATGATTATTTGTAAGAACACGTGTTCCAACTTCATCATAACATATTCGTGCTTTACTGATAGTTTCTTATTAAATTTGACAAATCTTTCGTTATAGGCCTCTAGTCGCGTTTTTAACAGGAAAACGAATAATAAGATCAAATTTTTCATATCAGTAAGTATTCACATTGTAGAAGCTTTTGAAATGTGGATTCATAGGTAGGTACATCGGGACATAATAGGATAACTAACGAGGAGATTCTTCACGGAATGAGTAAACATTGCGAAATTATACCATATATATAAGATCTCTGCATGAGGTAGTGCGGTTACTGTCCTAGAGCTAAAGAGTAAATTTTCTGGGAATGCTCAGACTCTCTGCGGCTCAGGAGAGAATGAAGCCGCCACCCACCGCGTGGCTATACGAGAAACTCAGCTATTATAGAGCGAGTTTTTTGAGTCTCTATGACTACCTTAGACAGCGTCATCGAAGATATCTTCCTGTCTGCAGGACCAACCTGCCAATATCTATTCCCGGTGGGCAGGGGTAGATTGCTCCTAAATTCGTTTTGCGTCATTGAGAGATTTAAAAGGGAAATGCGATCTTTATTATAATGATCTTGATATGCCATTTCTTATATGTATTAAATTTATATCATTTTGAAATATGAGATTTAGGTAAACAATATAGGTCGTCGATCCGAGATGAGTGATCTCACAGGAGGCTGTGATATTATTAGCTCCAGAGTCTGTAGGATAGTGTAATACCCCGCGGGCTGTGGGAGGTGGGAGGCTCTACCTTCAAACAGTGTGACGTGGGCGCCAGTAGTTATGTTCTGAAGAACAACAAACACTGCCTAGATCCTCTATCGACCGCGCAGAGGACAGATGTGGCAACTAAACTAACAATAATTTAATAATAAGCATTCAACAGTCTTCCACTTGAAACAAAAATTGAGGAAAATAAAAATAAATTCAAACACAAAATAAAAAATGGATTGAAGAACAAAAAAGACAATATTTCCAAAATTCTATAACATAAAAGAATAAAACATATACACGCAACACAAAAAAAATAAATAAAACACGCAACACGCACAAACACATAAATCATTATAAATGCCGATTTCCATTCTCTTTTAATATTTTTCTTTTAGTGTGATAATTAGATTTTAATTTCTAATCTTTATTTTTAGTTTAAATTTATCTTTATTTTAATGTTGGTTTTTGTTTAAATGTATAATTTCTTATATTATAAAATGGGGGCCTCAGCACGGGTAAACAACCCAGTGAGGCCAACATTACTGAATTAAAATATGAAATACTGTAAAATAATGTATCAATAATAAAAAAATAAAAATAAATACATTTCAAAGCACAAAGACTGATACTTTACATTACATGCGCAAGATTTTACATAGATAATATTGGAAATGAAGACTTAATAACGTAAAACGAACCCGTGATGATGTTTAATCATCTCATAAATATCATAAATTATGATCTTACTAGAGCAGACCCGTGAAAAATCACGGTTTATTATATTTGTAGAATGGATAATCGGATGTAGCTAAAAAGCTACGACTACTTATCAACCCTAAAAAATTTGATAGTGTAATGAAAAAATACACTTATATTTTTTGACATATAAACCATAGTTTAAGAAATAATTGTACCAGTCTGAAGATAACCATAATAGGCTGGAAACGATTAACGTTAAAAATTACATAAGTAGAAAAACTTTCAAAATCATTCAATATATTTATCTTTATAATGGAATTCTGCCACGAATTGTCAGTATCAAAAATAAGGAATTTAAACAAAGGAAATACGGGAAAACATTATTTTCTGAAAAAAAATATTCACTTTATTACAGGTATTTTATAATATTAATATTCTACAGACCCATCAGTTTAAATTTTGAAAATGACAAACAACATGATTTTACGTTAAAATATTATATTACAGGTACTTGTTATTCTTGACATAATCAATTCCAATTTTGAAAATGACACTTAAATTCAAAACACATCAAAGTTCATTGCACCAGAATTACAATCATAGGCACACCAACAACCAAAATAAGTCTTTTTGATTATTTGTATAAGAAACTAACAGGTAATATAAAATATTATTCTTTTTAAAATATCTGTTTGCACCTTCTGATTATATTACTCCTAATCCGATTTGATTCATGTTTTAGCTCAAATGGAAAAGCAACCCTACGAGTTTTCTTAGCAAATGACAGCCAATTAATCATGGCTACGTTTTTAGCAGCTGACATTGGCACCAAGAGTTTGTTGACTGCAACAATGACAAAGATATACCTATTAACCAGGCCTTAAAAAAACACTGACTGACTGAATGCGGATTTAACACAAAGTAAAATTTAGCGTTTAGTAGGTGTTGTGGCAACTTAGTGACATAATTCCGAGGCTTGGTCCAATTCAAGGTTTCCCAGCCTTCCCACTGGATTCTTCTCATACCTCGTAGTGTAGGGCGTTGCTAAGTTACAAGTCAACCCAACACAACACATTAAAGCACATTTCATAAATAAATAAGAATATTATGATGCTTTTCAAGACGAATATAAATAATACGCGATGATCTGCGAAACGCAGCGGCTAATAAAAAATAATAGGATCCTTGGACATGCGACGCGCGATGTCGTCTTTATTTCGAGCGATTACGTCTTCATTTTTCAATTTTATTTATGATAATAATTTGCATGTTTATCAACCGTCATTATCATAGCATAGCACAGACAGGTTTAGAAATCATGGCGCACTTAGGATTTGGTATTCCACAGTGACATCATTGGGTTTATGGCATTTCCAATTGGGGAATGCTGGAAGAAGGAATGTAAAAAAAACAGTAATACCCGTTGGCAGCACTATCAGAGGAATATTTTAAATCGAAATATAGATATAACAAAGAAAATAACGAACGCATAATCAAATTGGCCAAATTTTGAAGCAATTCAAAGCAGACCGGGCCAATGACATCACAAATGTCATCTGAAGAAACGTGAAGTAAGCAACAAAACGCGAAATGCAAAAATGATCGTATTTTTGAGGATGGGAATAAAGTGGGGCCAATCTTGCATGAATATTATTATAGTAACTAATACCAGAGCTGCAGTGGCGCATTGGGGAATCTTTATGAGACTGAAAAAGTACAATAAGGAGGAAACCTAAACTACACAAGAACATTGAAAAGAAGTTTAGATTTATGAATGGTAGGATTTTTAAGATTTTGTTTTTAACTCTCGTTTAAATTCGGCCAAATTCTGGATATTAGTAAAAGCTATAAAAAGGATTCTAAGGATGAGTTGTTTCACAGAATTTGCACAATTCATCAAATTTAAACGTTCATTTTCGGGTTCTGTTAAAGTTCTATTCAAGTTCTGTCATTATATCATAGCTAGTTGCTTGACATAACTTGAAAAAACTTTCACAGAATTTAAAAATTAACTTTGAAGAATTGTTCAAATTCTCTAAACCAAGCCACCCTTAGAAAATATCTACTACTAAACAAAACCTAAGTCATGTCAATATTAACCCTTGGAATGCCAGGGGAAAATGTACGCCGGCTTATAATTATTTTTTAATAGAGTATATTTAGGAAACATACAGTTGTACATGTGAATTTATTTTGCATTTAAGCTGTTGAGTATAAAATAATCCAGTTAAGTTCCATTTTAAATTTTCTGAATAAATTACTTGTTATTTCAAAATTATGTCTGCATATTGTACTGGCTACTTATATTAAGATAAATGCTTTTTTAACACCAATGTCATAATTAAATATACAAAATATAATATATTGAAGACATACGAAAATATTCTTGAGTTTTATTATATTTTCCAGCTAAATAGGCATTATTTACAGTAAAAAATGAAGTAATATTAGGCTTTCCGGTAAATGCATTCAGTACCGTGACTGTCGAAAAACGGAATTAAGACATTTGACACGGAATTAAAGATGGACTTTTCATGGATAAAATAAACATATTTACAATTGACGAAGGGACAAGCTAGAATACTATTAAGGTACCTAAAATATTTTAGTATGCTGTGAGCATTTAATAAGGTTCAAATATCATAAAATCGAGGAATACGCAGTGGAGAGGTACTTACAAATCCACGGTGGATTTCTTGGCACACTAGAGGTTAAGGTTATATTTCCCTTTGAAATAAGGCGAAAATAAGTTTTTTTTTACTCTACAGGGGTCAATAATAATAAACTTCACTTTGTCGGGATTCGAGCCCGCTGCACGTGGGCCCAGAATCAACGAACCTTGTCATGAATATTACAAATTTAACTTACCAGTGTTGGCGGCCAAAAGAGGAACTTATGAACAAAAATAGTTTTATAGGTAACCCTATCTACATTAATATTCTACAGGAGCATCTTCCTGACTGACAGACAAATTTCAACATCAGTAATTTATTTAACATTTTTATAAAGTTATGATCAGTAAAGACAATATAGGTAAACTATTGTAAAGTTGGAGGCATTGAGATATCCTCAATGGCTGGAGGTGATTTTATAACTAACGGCTAATATCATATTATTTGATCCATACTAATATCATATTACAGATTTATATATTCCATCCAAAGGAACTGTGATTGAACAGTGTCAGTCTTCTCCGTTAAATTCTCAAAAAGGCACACTTGGAGCACGCGGGCACACTTCACATGCCGTCTCTCTGATATCCATACTCTAAAGATGGGTTGTTTCAGAGAATTTGAACAATTCTTCAAAGTTAATTTTCAAGTTCTGTGAAAGATTTTTTCAAGTTCTGTTATTATTTCAGTTATGTCAAGCAACTAGCCTATAATTATATAATAACAGAACTTGAATAGAACGTTCACAAAACTCTAAAATCAACTTCGAAATTCCTCAAATTTCAACCTTCGTTTTCAATTACTATGAATGTCATATCATTATTGGCCAGTTTTTTTACAGAACTTGAATAAAACCTTCACAGAACTTGAAAATCAAATTTGATGAATTGTTCAAATTCCCAGAAACAACCCGTCCTTAGATTCCATATATCTGGACAAGTACCAGTAGAACAGAGTAATGCAGAAATACCCACACAGCTTTCCATATTCGACGGAGGAATTTGAAACTTTGCATAGTGAACCAGTTGTTGAATATGATTGTATAACCATAAAAACTCACAAATGGAATGTAAATACCTCCAATGCAGCCAACCATGTTTACCGGCAGTTAAAACGAACGGACAAAATCATTATTGTCCATAAACGTACAAAATATTCGGATTGCCAATGATGGAGGAAGGGGAGGTGAAAAAACGACGGGAAATGATGTAGAAGAAGGGATGTAATAATTGAATTGTTCTATAAAAAAAAATCGAAAAACAAATTAGGGAATTCAATTTGAATTTCAAGTCAAATTCTTGTTATTGCCGGAGGCAGTCCTCGGCCTTATTCAGATAGGGGTTTTTTTAGCGCATTGCGAATTTCGCAATTTTCTATAATACGTCACTTTCGTTGTTGCCTAGGTGACTGACTAAAGACACCGAAGTTTTTATCAATCGATAGTTGTTATTTTAGACTATTTGTGCCAATAGTAATAATCTGAATTTCTTATAAGTAGCAACAATATTATTTATATTTATAATTAGTAATAATATTATGTACACATATTTATATTTTTAATTGAACATGTACATCCTGTTGACTTAGTGGTAGTTTAACTGGAAAAAGTGATTCTTCAATTTCACACGGAAATCCTTAGAAGTTGTACAGAACGGGTACCCAGTTAACGAATGTCAAGCAACTTTTGTGTCACACATCTGCCCTGATGATGCACACTGTAACGCTGTCCGAAACTTTGGATAAGGAGACAGCGCACCACGGCATAATACCCCAAAAATAAATCACCACAGCTTCCGTGTCCCTTTGATCAGGTGACAATTGATTTTATTCATTTATTGCATCTCACTATACATAAATCATGTCTTTTCTTATAAAAATCAACCTCACTAGGACTAAGCCTGTATCGAGGTAAACAATTTCCATTTGAGTGAAGCGAACATAGAGTAATCACAAACATAAAAAATACTACATACTAACACAAAATATTTCAAAAAGAAAGAAAAATATGTATTAGATGAGTTACCAGATGGGTAATATGATAGTTATTGTAACAATATTTTGACATTAATCATTCATCATTATTCCCCAGAAAAAACAAAGTTGATAATAAAGACAGCTAGGGTGACATTCAGTTTTTAGCAAATGGGACTCATATAAAATCTTATTATTTAAGAAAAGACAAGGATGAAAAAATATTAAGACAATCAATTGTCTGTCAATACAAACATCTAAACTAACTTAATTAATTTAACTAAGGAAGTGGTAGACTATATAGTTTAAAGATGTTGTAAAGGAAACAAATATATGGACGAGGACATGGAAAGACCGATATTCAATAGAGCAGGTATGCTGCCAAGACGTTTTAACTTTTGCAGTACAAACGTCAATAGGATACTATTCAACGCATTCTGCACTTCGCTGTACATGTCAGAACTGTGGGTAGATTACACAGCATCCCAATGGCATAAGCTAAAAATCGCTTACAATAATGCTTATCGCCAACTATTCCGCCTACCGAGATACTGCAGAGCTACGGAAAAATTCCTGGAGGGACGAGTGCACTCTTTCAGAGCGCTTCTCCGCCACCATATGGGAAGCTTATGGAGCAGACTACGCCAATCAAATAACGCAATCATCACTGCCATGGTTGCCTGGATGGAGTTCCCCCTGATGGCCCTCTGGTGACGGGAGATGTTCAAATGTCCTACATAAACGGCTGCTTGCACACATTTTTGTGTTCTTTTTTCACTTAAATTCCCCATTTTCTGTGCCTATCTACGTACCTATGATTATTATGTCTTATTCTAATTATTGTATATATTATTTCAAAATATGGACTGCATTGCATTGCACTATCCCTGCATACATTCTGGAATAAACTCTTATTATTATTATGAAATTTGATCATCTTGGAAATTCATCTCTTCATCTGCTAGATCACACGATACAAACGTAAGCGTCGCGTTTACTTAAAAGTTTACGTCTAACTGACAGCGCATTCGTAGCAAAAAACGCGTAGTGTAAATGGCGGAGCGCCAACTCTTACGTCATAAAATCTACATAATCTACAGTCTAGGCGTCGAACATTTAACTTCTTTCTGAACGAGGCTTCGGTTTATGGCGCTTTTGATTGAATTTGTAAGACTTTATGGAAGATTGTTTTTTTCATAAATATTACTGTTTGTAATGGCGGATTTCAGATTTCCATATCCTGCTTATTAAGATGTTGCGATAAAACTCGAGACCGTCTTTACATTGCCGACAAACACCCCAAAAGATAATTAAAATTTACAAGTAAGGAAACGTGTAAAATTGCCACAAACTGGTGACGCATAATTTTAAATAATATACTTAGTTCAACGTCTAAATTTCGTCATAACATGTGTTAATAAAAACTTATTATACGTTTTTTTTTAATGTGAAACCGCACAAGATTCCCAACTGCTCTCAACCGTTTGGAGGCAGTGAGACTATGGCATACCCTATGTGGGAGATGGGAAAGAGGAAGGTGGGGAAGTACCTGGCTATTCAGATCTGGTCACCAAACACGGCCAAAGCTATATCAAGCAACGTTTCAATTCCGAATGGTGGTCTTACACCCTATGGAACGTGCCGTAAATATGCGATATATGACATTTTTAATAAGTAATAACACTACCACAACAATATGAAATAACACAAATTAATATAGTAAAATATGCTTGCGCGCGATGGGATTTGAACCAGCGACCTCCGGCTTGCTATTCGAGAGCCTTACCCCTCGGCCAGTGAGGCGGTTATTATTATACTTGAAAGGATAATACTAAAACAAATTAAATTTATACTAAAACAAATGTTCTTCAAAACGGTGACCAGATAACTCGTCCAAGTGACAATTCAACACACCTTTAAAAAGTGATGAAGTCATGAAAAGTGAAACAAAACTAGGTTAAATAGGTTAGACACTTAGGTTAGGTTTATATGCTAGTTTGTTCCATCGCTTTTAATCTTTTTTCTATATCATTGTTTAAATGTGTGTTGAAGTGTCAATGTTATTATGGAACCATCAAAGACCGCACGTATTAGTGAAACACGGCGGGCTGCTGTTATTGCTGTAAACTAACTAACTAACCATCGCGCCGGGGTAGGCAGAGAGGACGGACCGCCAAGCATCTCGGTCATGGCATACACTCCTTGCCTCATTCACATTTATACATCATCTCATACATACTCTTCTATTATTCTGACTCTTGATATGGCCTAAATCAAGTATCTGATTCACTCGATTGTATCATGTCTTCCTCCTTAACTACTGCTACCACTCTCCTTACACTCTTTTCTTCGTTTATTCGCTCTACATGCCCGAACCATCTTAGCGTCCCTTTCTTAATCTTACTCGTTACGCTTACATCAGCCTTGCATTTCTCACACGATCATACATGGTTCTATATACATACGACTCAGCGATCTCATTCCTACAGTATTCAGATATTAGATTAATCGCCTGGAGAGGGAAAGATCTCAGTGTTAAATAGCAATTGCGTTAAAAAAAAATAAAAAAATAGTGATAAACTAACAAAAAAAATAAACTTATTATCAATTAAAACGACAAATAATCAAATCACGCGGGAAAATTAAAAACTGGCCCAGATGTGGTGATACAATCAGTTAATTGAGGTAAATATGAGCTTTCGGTGCAAATTTAGCTTTATCATTTTAGTCGAAAGCTTTTAGTGAATGTAATTTATTCAGATTAACATCGATTGGTAACCTTTCGTGAATAGTGTCACCTCAGTAACCTCGACCTTCATAATACATTTATAGTTGAAATTACTAGATTACTTTGTAGGGCAAAGTCTGCCCTACTCTATTGTTGTGACCGAAATAAACCACGAGTTTATGCGGACGGGAAACTACAATTGTGTGACTCGTGATACTGTATAAGTTACGTGATAAATAATTCTATTGGTGTTAATATAAGCGTGAAAAGTAGGGTATAAGAAATTAATGGTATTTAATGTGTTGCGAAAAAATAATAACATAAATTCTAACGTTTTGATGGATTAAATAAGGTTAGAACTACTGTTTTATGCGAGCTTTTTGTTTTTTTTTTGTTTGCCCCAAATTGAGTGTAATAATAATAAAATTCCTTTATTGGGTATGCTGTATGCTATATAAGGTTGTTATATGAACTTTTTAGGGGGGGGGGGTTATAGGTGGCGGGAGATAATACGGCATTTTCACATTAGTCAAAAAGATTGTTATTTTTCCTAATCTACGGTCCGATTTTATAGGAAAATTACACACCACTTACGCAGTGTAATTATACAACATTGTTTTATTATAAATTCCTTATATACCATCCGTAGATATTACCGACAAACAAATATGTTTAAAACGGTTCCATGATAACTCAACAGTGACATTTCAACACACTTTTAAAAAGTGATATAAAGTCATTAGGACGCTGAAGAAATTATTTGTTTAACCTAACCTAACCTACTTAAACCAGTTAATAAAGTTTTAGTTTCATCACTTTCCATGACTTTATATTACTTTTTAAAGATGTGATGATTTATCCGGTCACCGTTTAATACAATGTAAGATGAAAAGATTTACCAAATTCAAAAGGAAAAAAAAATGCAGATGGAAAAATTAACATTGCTGAATTATTAAAATTCTGTTAAAAGGGTGACAGCAGGCCATTTCGTAATAAACTTTTAGTACTTTCATGATATATCGGAACACGTGTTCATGCAGCTGCATTTATCCTATGTGCGAACACGTGTTTTGACATCGCCATAACACATTCGTGTTTTACCGATAGGAAATATGTCCATTCATTTCTTAAAGGCCTGCAGTCCCGTTTTTAACAGAAATATGAATAATTCGAAGATATTATCAATAAATTGGCATCAGTAAGTTTTATATATTCAAATTTAGCTATTTTGGAAAGCGTAGAGCCGTAAGAATTAACCGGATAATAGCCTTCAGATAATCTATCCTCAGTTAGTTCCTCCATTTTTCGTTGATGGGAATAGATGGAGTTCAAATATAGTCAGGATATTCGTAACCCAGGAATGTTTGAAAATAAAAAAATAATAACTACAACATTCACTTCTTCCATAATCATGTATCTTCCGGTAGTATCTTGGACTAAATGGGTAGGTGTACCTATTACAAATACACAAACATATTTGTGCAGGCAGCGATTCCCTCAACTGCACAAGAATAGGTAGGTACCTTGCTATGTGATTGATATCATATTATTTTACGTTTCCAAAATATTAAATTACATAATAATAGCAACAAACTTATTCCATTTATCATTATTGATTGACGTCCGCCTAAAACCGTGCGTGGTGATTTTTTATTCAAATCTTTTCGTTCTTATTAAAAACGGGTCCACATAAAATTATAAAAGTAATCAATAACTATTTTTTTAATTAAAATATCGGCTCTGTTTGAAGGATGTAAATTAAACTAATCAAGCGCCCGTCATGCAAAAATGCAGTTTGCGAAAAAACTGACTGACGGGCGAATAATGAATTCAATCTGTTGTAAAGCTGGTCAAGCATGAAATACAGTACATAATTCAATATAACGTTACAAAATCTAAACCGTGACAGGAATGCAGAAGAATTTCTTGATTTTATCGATATTGGAAGATTTGTTATTATTATGCAAATTATATATAACGGCGAAATTTTATTTATAAGAAGGAAATAATTTCTATTAATCTGAAATATAATTATCATTATTAGTTGTTGAAAGCTTGATATTAAAAACGGGGGAAATAATTTTATACACATTTCTTTTTTTTAATTTTTATACAAATTCTTGAAATTTAATACCCACACGATATTTTTTCATCGAAATTTAATCTTAAAATCCAAATTCCAAAATAAACTTTAATTTAATTCAAACAATGTTCACAAACTTGGGTACCAACATAATTTTAATGCCTTAAAAAAATCAAGTATATTTTAAAGTTACTTAATTAATCAAGTATAATTTTCATCATGCAATTATTTTTATTAAAGGCCTTACACACTTCCCTCCAATCGGGTGCAATTTAAGGAGAGTGGTGGATTGCAGGGGGGTGTGTAAGGCCTATTAGAAAAGTAGGCAGGCACAATTATTTAAAAATTGGGAAAAGGGTTCAAACGTTCTAAATTTCAAACAAACGAATACGCATACATACTTATATACCTACGATGAAGAAATAATCGGATAACATAAAAAAATTATTATTATAATTTACCGAAATGCACCACACACGGGTAGAATAGAAAATTATTTTCTATGAGAATATACTCGTATATAATTTTTTACTACTATGTCCAACATTGTGAGGTAAATTTCTCACGCGAGCAACCAAAAATGCCGCAGCGAGTTGCCTGTAGCATGAGACCGACCTATTATTGTCGAACGATGTTTAACAATAAATTAATAAATAACATTACAGGATTACAGCATAAAATGTAAATAACTCAAGAAGGTACACCTTCCCAACACTATTTTTACCGAACTAAACAAATAAAGAATTAGGACAGAAAAGCCGGGGGCAATGTTGAAACTAAATTTCACAGAAAACTTAATGTATCGAATTAATCTGTGTAGGGGGTAAAATTCTTGCTTTCAGGATATTAAATTCAGATTAAGTTCCTAATTTATTATAACTAACAATACAAATAATCCTTTTCTTTTTCTGTTCGGCTAATGTGTTTGACTTCCATTGTTTGGTTTGAAGCTGGCAAAAAATTGGCTGAATAGCTGTAATTAATTATTATGTTACGAAAATAATTAAATGCATGATTAAAAGATTATATTTGCAATTGAAGAGGGCGTTAATGTGTGGGTGTATAGCATTTGATATTTATTTTGTAACTCATAGAGATGTAAAGAAAAAAAAAGTGGGTGTGTCAAGCCTACGCAAGACAGAAGTGAAACTTCTAGTTTCAGCTGATGCTTGGCGTGGCGCAGTTCGCTGGTGTCTGAGAGAGAGGAAAGAAGAGAAGAGAGAGAACGTTCGTGAGCGGCTCCCCCACCTCAACAAGGTTTCACTTCAAAAATGCCACAGCCGAGAATCGAACCTCGCTTAACTGATTGAAAGCCAACCACGCTGAGCACCAACTGTAAGCAAAGCCGCATAAATTGATTATATTATGTAGGTTCTGAAAATATGAGAGCTTGTTATGTTTTATAATGTTACCTACATCACACCCAAAATATAATATATTTTTAAAAATAATGTACAATGTACAGAAATAGAATCCCACACAAGATCGCGTAGTGCGCTCTAGCGAACGGATATTTTATCAGAGGGAGATAGTTTTAATTTTTTTTTCTGTAAATTATTACATATTATCAAAATAAATAAATTAATTAAATAAATGTAATACAATTATCATAATATACGGATTAGATAATAATTTTAATCCAACACAATAACGCAAAGCGCGCTCTAGCGGAGTAATGTTTTATCACAGTGAGATAAGTGTTTTTATTATTTTGCAATATTATTTTCTTTTAAAAAATGTTCTGACCTACTAAAAAATAAGATATTGAATGAAAAAGGCGTTAAAAACAAAAAAATAATGTGCGATGGCCGAGAATCGAACTCGGATCAACTGCTTGGAAGGCAACTATGCTGACCATTACACCACCAACGCCAGTTGTCGGGATGAGCTAAGAAGCATTTATATGTTACTTCAAAACTTTGACTAGATCAAATGAACTTTAATCGGTGGTGGGGGTACCCGCATTTTCGTTTCGGTCATGAGTCGGTTTTACTCCGGTCCTCGAAATTGCATGACGCGCGTAAAGAAGTTTCACTTCAATAACACTGATGCAACGATACGTTTTTAACCGCGAGATAATAAACGCATTTATTTAACTATACTAATGGCCGATCCTACGTACTAAAAAACAAAAAACATGTGTTTGATTTTCAAATGAGAATATGCTTAGTTCCTACCGGAATGACATTTAGCAGTTCTTACCTCTCCCTAACCATCACCACCACCTTGCTGGAAAAATATTTGAAATTTGGAACAATGGCAAGAAAATAGTGCAAATTCGAGTGCATTTTTTTGAAAACAGAAGAAGGATTAGAAGTGAATGGTTTATTTATGAATTGGGACTACCTTGGAAGCAAGTTGTTGGTGTTTTTCGTATACATCTTGTAGAAAATTAAAAATAAGAAAGTTGACTATTTTGAAGGTGTGTGATATCGATTTAAGTACACATTCGTTTTGTTGTGGCGATAATTACCTTCAGATATCTAGGTGGAACTCACTATATTGTGTGCTCCTTCGCGGAGATATAGTGGTAAGTGATTGGTCATCACATTTTCCTTCCTTCCATACCTTGTTGATTCCTACACACACTTATCACCCAATTCCAGTAAACACAAATTCATTTTGTTTCGTTTAAATTAGCCAGTAAAGAGTCCATTTTAAGTGCATCTGAAGCTGTAATTCGTAAGCAGTTTCGGATGCAACAATATGTAAAAATGTATTTTTTTACATATTCCTATCTGTACGGGACGGCACTGTAGTCGCCGGCCGCACAGACGATGTAGCGGGAATGGCCGGCTGGCCGCTTCGACGCCTAGGAAGAAAAGTCGGGAAAAAGGAGGGAGAATGTGGGAAAAGGGAAAATGGGGAGATTATGGGAGAAAGGTATAAGGCAGGGGGGAGGAAGGTAGGGGGGAACCTGCGCCCTGACAAAGGACGTTTCGACTATTGCAAAATGTTTCTTCTTGGTGAGCACCAGGGAGCCGGGAGAAAGAAGAAGGCCAGGTTGAAGTGAAGGTCCCAGGGCAGAAGAGGCTTGAAGAGGCAGTCAGGGGCAGTCCAGGAGAGATGTTGTCGAGGCGATGGTTTCTGGATCTCTGTCGAATTGTGCAATTTGTCCGCCTTTTAAAGGGCCAACGGGCCCTGCTCTCCCTTTGTTTGCGAGAAATTCCGAGAATTATTTTGAGTTCCCGGAATCTTCACAGGGATGAACGCGCCGTTGTTGGGCAACGCGCTAGCGGACGAAATTGCCTGGGTCCCCTGACTGCTTCCTCAATCCGCTTGCCCGGGTCATATTTTATTTTTATATATTTATGTGAGTTTGCACAAATTTACAAATAGATATTTAAAAGGAAGCTTTGCATAATATTCGATTTTGTGCAAACGGCGAGTTTTGTAAAGGAAACTGCGCTTGCACAATTTCAAACTTCATGCAAGTCATCCATGTTGTTGTACAAATTTAGGTATTTTAATTTATAAGAGGGTATTTGGGGGGTCAAGCCTTTGTTTTTTGTCTATAATGATGACTGCTTGACCCCGTGGTTTTATTTATTAATCAATTTTGCAGATAAGATTTACAAATTTTTTATACAAGTTTAGAGTTTGTTGCATAAATTCGAAGATGCGCAGAGGTAAGTTTGTAAAGGAACTACCTCTGCGTAAATTCAAATTTATGCAAATTAATTTAAAGTCGGTCGAGGTACAACGTCCGGTACACTATGTATATTCATATTATTATCTAAAATAGCTGGACTGTCAAAATGGCGAAATGCTAATGCAAATATATATATATATATTTTTTTTAAAAGAAAGACAAACATTCCCGGGTTACGAATAACCCAACAATGTTTGAAAATCTCCTACTACCACCACAGAAAGCCGAAAATGTTGCTTGTGTTGTGATGGAGGACTTAGCCAGCCGAGGAATCGAACACGCGACGCTCGGGTGAGACCCAAGCGCTATGCCCACTCAACCACTATTATATATTATATATGCACTATTAATGCCAAAATATTCACTGAGAGCCTAAAATATACGATAAACTAGGGAACACTTTTGGTGATTAGTAGGGGGGTTACAGCAAAATTTTGAATAACCGATTTCTGAAAAAAAATCATGGCTCGCGAAATCATAAACATAATAAATTTCTTTTCTCTGAAAAGTCAAGCCTATCCACCATTTCAACAGCTCATATTTTGAAGAATTAAATGGGTAAAATAGATAATAATGACGGAAAAAGATATATTTAATAACGACAAAAGAGGCTCAAATATGCACTAACTACCAAAAAGGCTCAAATATGCACTAACTACCAAAAAGGCTCAAATATGCAGTAACGCAAAAAAGGCCCAAATATGCACTAATGACTAAAAAGTCTAAAATATGCATTATGCATAAATATATGTACTTAATCCGATGTCTAGTAATATGAAACGTTTTCGGTAAGAAAAATGTATTTTTTCTATGGATTTGTCTACGAGCAGTACGTTACAAGCTCCGAATATATTATAATCTATATAAATCTCTAAATAGTATAAAATAAAGTCGCTATTTGTGCGCTTAGTTCTTCTAAACTATGCAACGGATTTTGATATAAAGTTTTCACAATCATTTATTTTTATTTTATTTTTTATTTATTATTAATTTAGAGAATATTTAGAGAATTTCTTCGAAAGGTTTATGTATATAATACATGTCAGCTAGTAAAAATATAAATGTTAGTTTGTTAAAAATCTTAAATCTCCGAAAGTTCTTCACAGATAGCTTTGAAATTTCGACACAACGTAGTACTCGAATACGCGTGTGTTTTTACATACCCATATTATATAGATGTCATCTGTGACAGGTAAAAACATCATTTTCTTTCTAAGCAGCGCCATCTGTTGGACGTAAAAGCAACACGCGCTATTATTTCTCTATTAGCACAGACAGACTGAGCCATAGTAACGTAAGCGTGGCGTGGTACAACCTAGTATCAAATAATAATTTATTGGTACTTGCATTATTTAAAAAAAAATCATAGGTGGGTATGATTAAAAAAAATGTAATCGTAATTGTTCGATTAGTGATGGATTAGCTGTAATTAACATTGTACTGCTATTGATTGGACTAGTCGGATTGACTATAATTGTTAAAGAAAGAATCATTGCCTAATAATTCACCGTAATGTTATACAAAAAAAATATTGCACTAAAGGTAATAACATTTAAGATTAAAAATAATTAAATTCTTATATTAGATATTAAATATATCAAGAGGTAACGAAAGGTTATCTTATGTATTTATTATTTCCAAAAGGTTGCCAGGCAAATGTCAAATGAACAAGGCACTAAAGTATATACACAGTTATTCTTGAACATAGATAGACGTCAGTTAAATTCCGCTGATGTATTTATTACAGCAGAATACGTTGAACCCATTCTCTTTTTTAATGAATAGAACGTTCATTTTCCTCGCAATAAAAGCAATAACACCGATTTAACAATCACGTAATCGAAGGGAAAAAGAAAAATTAATAAGCACTATTACGCTTGGTCTAAAAACCTTCAATCGT
The DNA here is from genome assembly GCF_061612785.1 of Hesperophylax consimilis. Taxonomy (NCBI): domain Eukaryota; kingdom Metazoa; phylum Arthropoda; class Insecta; order Trichoptera; family Limnephilidae; genus Hesperophylax; species Hesperophylax consimilis. Next base: position 35,131,189 of record NC_142838.1, on the reverse strand, counting down.
AAAAAAATGTAATAATCTGTAAATATTAGCCATTTATATCTACTGAAATGTGGAATAACTCGATTAAAATAATGACCTGTTCTGAATCAGAGTGGTTGACAAACCTTGGCTACGATTCCAGATCTCGCGGGTTCAAATCCCGGCGTATTCAAGTAAATTTTACTTAAGAGGAAGCTACAAGCCAAAAATGTGCATATTCTTGGTATACCTTATATCGTAGGTAATAGACATTAAAATCGCTTGACAAACGGAGTCTAGAAACGTTCGATTTAAAGCAAAAAACTGGTTTTTATTTATTTTGTAAATAATTTATTAAGAAAGAAAAAAAAATAATCAAGTGAAACTGTCACAGATAATAGCTATAATACTGTATTTTTTTAAGTTGTTTCCTTTGTGCGTTCATACATTTCTATTGAAAAAATATTTTTTTTAGTAGTTTGCATTTATATTTTGTATTGAGTAATTTATTTTTATATTTGTATTCTACTCAAGCGAAGCGATAGGAAAACCTTCAATTTATCTAAAGCATGTTTTTGGGTATTCATAATGTAGACCAATTCGTTATAAAGATTAATCAAAATAGTGATTTAGCATTAAGCTTCGCCTTAATTAAATTGTGTTATTTCACAATTTACGTATTCATAAAAAATAATATAATAGTACATTTGCGACACGTTTCAAAGTGGTAAATACTATCAGTATCGCCACGGTTAAATACAGTGTTTAATAGCCAGGTTTTTCCCAACTTTCCGCTTCCCCATCTCCTACCTTCAGCCTCATGACATACCCAAATGGAAATGCCATATTGTCACTGGCTGCAGACTGTTGGGAGCAGTTGGGACTCTTGTGCCGTAGTCACATAAAAATAAAACGAGGTTTTTTCGAACAAAAGTGATAAATGAAAAATAAAACCATTCAGTTATAGAGATCTGAAAACGAAAAAAAAAACACGAAACATCATTGCTAAATATCGCAATAAAAGTGATAGTAAAAAAAAAGTTTTATTTTTCTATTATGAAATTAAACTAAACTTTGTAGTTTTCAATGAATTTTTCTTTCATAAAAATATTGATGTTCTTTGAACAATGTCCATTCATTGTAGAGCTACTGTGTAGTGTACCTGAAAGGTTGTTGAGCGACAAACAACCACACACGATAAATCAATGATTTATATGCAAACAAACTGACCCAACAATGTTTTTATTGAGAAAGTTCCACTTGTAGCTTGTGGTGTGAAAACTTCATAGAACATATAAGGTACCACAACTAGACTAGTGTTTTTGTGTGCTTACAATGATTGCGCTGTGGGGAGGTGTGTGTTGAATGTTTTCATAATAAGAAGATAAATAATGATATTATTGAATGAACTTAGCGGAGACCTTTTGTAACACGACCGTTTCGCATTTATTCTGTTTGTAAATTTGTTTGTGCGCCCCGTTTCCGGTTCAAGATGGTGGCCGTTTTAATGGTTCAGTATAGATTATTTCAAATTTGTTATCTTTAGCTGTCTTATTCACATTTTTTCAATGTTATGGTACCTACCTGAATGAAGAAAGTTTGAAAAAAGAATTATCGAGATAGTGACGTTGTGAGTGTATAATTCCTTATTAGAAATTTAAAAAATATTTGGCTTAGAATTAAGTAGGTAGGTATGTAAGTACCTACATAGAAATCTTTATGATTTCAGGAGAAATTTTGATTTTTAAATAAGATAAAATTAGAAACATACTTCTCTGGATGCGGGGTCTACTTTTCACAGTACTAGTAGTTATGTAAGTTTATAAATTTATCGTATACATCAGTTATTTAATCATAGAAAATGTTAGAAAGGAATGCCAACATATGGAATACCAACAGTTTTTTTTTTCAAAGAGATTTCTAGATTAAGAGCGGGTTTAGATTGCTTAGGAGGTGGTTTGGGAGAAGTTGAATTATAAAAAGAGATTAAAAAATCAATGATTGTGCATATAAAGTCAGGATTACGGTAATTAAATTTCATGAGGCTATTTTTTATAACAAAGGTACCGAAATATATATTAGATGTATCACAAGTTAAATTTTCTCTTGTTTTTCAAAGCCTTACATCGGAAAGTTTTTCCTTATATATGTATGTATAGGAATTATTATCTAGGAAAAAAACGGTTCCAGACTTAACCACCACGCAGTGATAAGGGTTATACATGCATATGATCATATTAAATAATAAAAAACCATATACAATATTGGCATGATAAAGTTACTTAAAACGCCAAACGTTGGCATATTTGCTGTGCCATTGCTTTTACTAAAAAAAAAACAATAAACACCTTTTTACATATTATATCATTTATCACTATACAATTTCTAATCTAATACTACGAAAATATTGAAATAATTGCCACATGTAATGTAACTCATAATCAAATGCATTAATTGTGCGATTTTCGTTTGCATGATAAAAATTTAATTATTTACCAAGAAAAAATAATAGTACCTATGTGGTGATAAATAATATAACATGAATATAAAGTTTAAATTCTTACCTCAGAGCCACGCGGACACTAATATCATCATCAGGCATTTTCACTGGTATATTTCCACGTCAAACACAAACTGCAACAAATAAGATACAAGTATTTATTAATTAGACAACATAGAAAGAGAGATGTTGACAGAATAAGATACATTATAGAAACACAACACTTCCAAACAATCATAATTCATAGAATTCATTCAAATCACAGAGGTTGATGCCTCAATGAATAATGTTTTTTAATTACATTAGGACAACTGCTCAGAATTAAAATGTTCTTGAACTAATATACTAAATGCTGTGTTCAGCTACCAGATCTGAACAGCCATTTTTTTCTGTCTAGCTCTACGCTTTTAGTCTAATAACATTTCCCAATATTGTCAGTACACAGTTACAATAGCTTTGTGGAGATAAATTTCCATGTGGGTACATCCCACGAATATAAAATACTAATGGAGGAATTATTATGATTCTTACCTAAATTTGTGCAATAATATTGTAAACAGACTAAAGAATATTCTACATATATGATAAATAATATGCTCATAACAATGTTTGTAGGAATGGCCCTAATATTGATTAATTCTTTAAAATATCTTTAAGTTTCATTCAGTGATCAGGTGAGGTACCTACTCCCTATAATTGCTTCCCAAGGTTTTAATAATATGGTTGGATTTTAAGTAATAAATAAACAAATTACTTATGGTCATGTGGCCATAAAAATTGGCTTAATTGAAAATGGATTCTATATTACAAAACAGACTAAATAATTCAAAGAAAATTATTTACCAAGTAATAACACAAATGACTTGAATTATTTACACCTAGTTAGTAGTTTGTTCTATAATAACACAAAGCATGTAAGTCCTAAGAAGACATTGAAGCATCCTACATGTTTTTCTTTTCTTGGGTGGAACTGGTTTTCAATGACAAAAGATTTCTGTGTGTGTGAATTGTAAAACTATGCATGGGTAATAAAATCCTTATCTTCTGCTATCAATACTACTAGTATTGCTTACATAAAACACAAAGGTTACCGACTTATCTATTGACATGACAAGATCTGCAGTGAAATCAATAAACTCGAATGTTAACATGTCAAACAAAATAATAATAAATACAATTGTAAGTTAAATACTCCATGAATATTCCTTTCAAACTCGGTTTGTTACAAAGTGAATTATCATTGCAATAATCGGCAGTCTTCATAACACAATACGATTCAACGAAACATCCATTATTCGGAAATAATTTATACTCATTTACAGCATCCAAAAGGGATTATTTTTGTGCGAAAATATCAAAGAAATGGGAACGATGCATAAACTAAGAACATAATCATTTTATCTCGCAAAGTTATCTTCCAAATCGATGTTAAGAGAAAAATCAATAAAGACAGATTAGTTTGTAACTAATTGCTATTGCAGACTGTTGCAGATATTGCGGCTAAAAATCCTGCCAAACGAATACAAGACACTTTGCAAATCAATAATAGAAAAGAAGATGATAAAAGATACAATATTATTGACTTACCTTTGCTTTATTCAAGCCTTTAACAGCATACAAAATATCAACACACAAATACGAATTTAAATTGGTGCAATGAAACAACATAATTCAAACGATGTAAGATTTAACACGAAATAAGCACAATTCATTTTTAAATCTTCATTTTGCGCGACACTCTCTCGCTCCGTGTTTGTATATTAATTTGTTAAACTGACGCGACGATTCACCACAACGTTCCGCTCCTGTGCGGCTTGCGATTTGCTTGATTTGCTATTTCCACAGAAGTCATAGAACAGAATGCTATTGTGAGATTATGTCAAAATTTACTAGCGGCTAGATGTACGCCAGCTCTTGCGTATTATGCGAAGCATAAGTATTGGTTATAAAAATATTGTCGAAAAATATTATAACGCAGTATCGTAGTTTCGTAACAGTCTCTTATGAACATTTGAAAAATGCGCTTATTAACTAACTTATATAAAAACTGAATTCCCCGTATTTCACCTAAATAGGCTCAATGCAAAAAAGGAGCCTCAGCGAAAAATATTATGGATTTATTATATGTTCATATAAATCGGCAAACGCCGATTCGAAACGAAGTATAAGCTTAATATAGGTAGAATTTATAAATAGACATTTAAAAATTAATAAAACACCATCACATTAAAACTCCCTGATTCTTTGGCACGACTGAATCTGTTTCTAACGTTTGAGTCTGACTGTAATATGAAAATAAAAGTCACACGTGTCTCGCAGGAACACAAATACCACACCGATGCGCATGCCAAGGTCTTGGAAAAGGTGGAATTATTCAAATATCTAGGAATTTTAATAAATGACCATTTTACCTAGAGAGCGCAAATTGAGAAAACTACCAAAATGTATAGTTTTCATTTCCCGAATAGAAGCATTGTCTGGCTGAATTGAAAACTACTAAGGTATATAATAGATTCAAACAGCAATACAGAAAGCATTAAGAAGACCCTCTTAAAAAACTAATTACGGTATGGCTGATAGAAAGTGGTAGAACAGAATCGGAAAGCTTTCTGAATAAAATTATTTTCTGGCTGAATTGAGAACTAGACAGGACAGGACTGGGATTAGTGACTAGATTGGTCAGGACTGGACTTGAGGACTGAAGAAGCAGATTTTGGGGTGCTGTCTTTATCCAGCATGACGTCTCCGGATTTTTCTACCAACACCGAGGCACACAAATCCTTTATTTTTGTTGTGTATGTTATATGTTCTTATATGTATTATTTAATTACCACGATACGGGCATTTGCCTAGTTTGAGGTATTATAAACAAAATAGTTGATATTATTGATGTGTTTTAAAATACACAATTTTTTTGTTTGACTGAGGATTGAACCTTCCTTTCTTCTGACTTTCAATTGTTGTGAACTTAAAAAGTGTATTTTATTACTAAAGGTTTACTGAGGATTAAACCTTCCTCCCCAGTTACTGGAGTCTACAGCGCTAATAACTGAGCCAAATCTCGATAGAGCAGGACTGACATTTATTTCCTGTATTATCTTCTGTAACGTCGTCCGATTTCAGAGAAATGTGTATATTTTCGCGTGCATTGTCATCGACAACGAGTCTATCTGCTGAGTTTCAGCTTGACCAGATGTTGGGAAGTTGGTTTATTTTCACTACTAAGATGTGCATTAATTCATTCACGAAATCAAAATTCAAATAGATTTATTCGAAAAAGTCTCGACTCTCGACGCCGCTATGCAAAATACCGTGCCTATATAAATAAATAAAGGGAAACCTTAAAAGTTTTTTTAACTATTAATAGAAAGTAACTATGTATAACAATAAAAAAATTGTGTTTTAGTTAGAAGGCCATCATTGATAAAAACAAACATTTAAACAGGAGTTCCTTGACGTGACGAGATAAATAAATAAAAAAAGTACTATTGCCCGGAGTCAGAGGGCTGTTATCATTAGGGTTGTTTTATAGCTGAATGCTGGGTTTACCATACTAATTTCATATGCAAATACACTCTATTGCATTTCTTTTTATCCAAGAAATAATTTTGATGATTTATTTAATGTTTTTAAAAATCGAAATTAGTCACAGGTGCGTGCTTTTTTGTAGCCGTTCGTTCGTGGGTATTGCCAGGTGAAGATATTATTTGCGTATTTTAATCAGTGCTGATTGAAGGGATGCTTATAGTATTTATTGTAAGATTTTTTTTCCTATCTCTTCTAGACCAAAATAATTCGCATCTTTCTTGTACCTTACAAAGATGATAAAAATGAATATCAATAATACAATACAAAAATAATTTCGCCTGAAAGAAATGTAGATGGTGCTTTGTAATTTTTTGGCGAATGGCAACATTAGAACAGCTGTCACCGGGCATCACAATCAGGCCGAGAAAGATATACAAAACAAAATAATTTTTCCGACACAACGAGGAGAGTGGTTTATTTATGACAACGAGCGAACTGACATAGTGCTGACATGGAACATGCATGGAACGAACTGTCAAGAGTTTCAAGTATTTGGTGTCAAATAATTTTTGCTATGCATAAACAGAAAATATAAAGAAATGATTGATTTATTTCGTATCGTGACTGACTAATAAAATTTTATTAGAAGATTGTTCACACCTACACGCTTATTTGATTGGAGTTCGCCAATGGATTGATGAAGTAGGTAAGTAGATTTGCTCTCAATATCGCCATCACGATATAATACTATTTATGCAACAGTACAATGATGACTACATAGAAATGATATGGTCTTCATTATTATGTTTTTTTTGGTAATTATTCGGAATCGCTGGACAAGGATTATATGAAATATTTTTAAATAAAACCTTCTGATTTACCTTAATTACTATAAAAGGAATCTGACTGCATTTGGGATATTTTTAATTTTAGCATTTTAATTTTTAATTACGTAAATCGAAAATTGATGGGATGACAGCTGGAATGCTTTCTGTTGATAAAGTTTTCTTTTGTTTGTATTCCTGATACGAGTGGCTATATTTTTTACCATGATCAAATACTAGTTAGGTACTATTTTAGCCAAACTCGAAAAATAAAATAAAGATATTTAGGTATGTTTTATAAAATAGAAAAATTAAAAAAGGTGGGGTTATTATAGGTAAGATTGGATTATTATAGGTTAGGTTGGATTATTATTAGGATATAGGTTAGGTTAGGTTAGGTTGGATTATTATAGGTTAGGTAGGATTATTATTAGGATATAGGTTAGGTTGGATTATTGTATGTTAGGTTAGGTTAGGTTGGATTATTATTAGGATATAGGTTAGGTTAGGTTAGGTTAGGTTGGATTATTATTAGGATATAGGTTAGGTTGGATTATGATAGGTTAGGTTAGGTTAGGTTGGATTATTATAGGTTAGGTAGGATTATTATTAGGATATAGGTTAGGTTAGGTTAGGTTGGATTATTATAGGTTAGGTAGGATTATTATTAGGATATAGGTTAGATTAGGTTAGGTTGGTTTAGGTTTGATTATTATAGGTTAGGTTAGGTTGGATTATTATAGGTTAGGTTAGTATAGTTTAGGTTAAATAAAACAATAATTATAATATTACCTAAATATAAATAATTTAAGTTTTATAAGTAACATAAAAATATTTTATTTTTCGAGTTTGGCCAAAACAGTACCTAACTAGAATTTGCATTCCGAAATGATTCAAATTCTAGCTACTCGTATCAAGAATACCAACCAGAGAAAATGTCATCAACAGAAATCATTCCAGCTGTCATCCCATACAACGAAAGTGAATTTCCGATTTACGTAATTAAAAATTAAAATGCAAAAATTAAAAATATCCCAAATGCAGTCAGATTCCTTTTATAGTAATTAAGGTAAATCAGAAGGTTTTATTTAAAAATATTTCATATAATCCTTGTCCAGCGATTCCGAATATTTACCGTTTTTTTTTTTTTTACTTTGATGTAACTTTGGAGTGAATAACGCGAAACACATTTCATAGGTAATAATAGTTTAACGAAGTTTGTACTTTCTTGAAAGATATTCCTAAAAACCATTTAAGTTTTGTTGTTTTGATACTGAAGAGATAAACATAAGTTTAATTGGGACATGGAGAGGATAGACTAAGGTGTGTGGGCGTGCGGCTGCACATCAGTTAAAAACTGTCCGCACACATGTTTTCATCTTCCGCACACAAATCGAAGACAGGAACATGACACCAGATTTTTGTTTTGCGAAAGCAATCATAAAAATAACTGATATTTTTTGATAGGTTCTCAGAGTTCACACCATATGTTACGTATTTTGAACTAACACTATGAATTATTCTTGTTTGAAGGTATTTGTCTTATAATTTTTAGTTTGTATAGTAGAAGTATAAATAGAGAGATTATCTCTTTTTACTGTGACTGTTTCATTGTTGTGTACCTAAGAAACAATGCATAGTCTTTCGAGGCGATACATAATTTCATGAAAATTTTGGCAGTCTTCCCCTCTCCATTATGGACCAGTAAGGAATCAACGTACATCGGAATAAATAAATTACCTATTATAATATTTATTATGACAAGTGCTACACAAATTATCAGTCAACATGTACCAATATATCACCAATTATTATCAGCCTACTGGTCTCCAATATGAAGGAACATTATCAGTTAGAAAATAGTTTTTTTTACAACCCACATACATTAAAAATGTAATTTATTATTTTCTGATACATTAACCTGATTGCTTAATTTTAGCTGCGCATGAATGTGCATGTTTGCGCTTTCTCCTATTTCTTTCTTTAATTTCTTGCCCGGATAAAGTTAATGGGCCGCACCCACAATGAAAAAATTAGATGGAACATTGTTTGTAGGTCAGAGTGAAATTGGAGGATAAAATTATAGGATAGAAATATGCTATATGAACAGAACCGTGAAGTAATGTAAACACAGGGATATTATGTTTGGTAAAATCTCCGTACTTAGCTTATTGCTAAATATGCCTCAATTATTAAAGTAACACTCTGTTTCAACTTAATACAGAACTATTTACGGGAGAGAGGAAAAACATGCACAAAATAGGTTCTTACTTTGGGTTATTTAAATAATTTGTACTTATTTAGATTGTAGCAACACCTTTGGGAAACATCACTTCATTCTAATAAAATCCAACATGGCGGCAAAAGATTTTTTGACAAGGAAATTTAACATTATTGCGTCCTCTTCCACCTCCCCTGACAAAAATTGTTTTTACTTTATATTTGTTTGTCAAGTGATTTTGATGTATGCATTATGATATGAATATTTTTTTATATATTCGTATAAGAATCAAATGATTTTCTATTCAATTCCATTAATACTGTAAATTAATTTTTTCAGGTTTGGCTGGAGAGCTGTGCCTACAAAAGGTTCATCGTAAGACTCAAGAGGAATTTTTAAACGTTGCGGACTGAGGATATTGTGCATTGGGACAGCACAATATGCCTTGAACAATCAAGATGAATTAGTAACGGCAATACATTAACTAAAAAAAGCCAAAGAAATAATTAACTAAACAATGTAGTATGATTCTACTAATCGATTTAAATAAAATATCAAATATTTTAAATCTTTATTGTGATGATAAAATGCAATAATGTTTTTTGTTCCAAGTATTAAAAACTCTAAGATTTGTTGTGTTAGATAGATTATCCCTTCGCAACCTTTGCTCTTGGTTCCCCATTCCTACGTTATTTGTACTAAGCAGAAGGCTTGTTCTATCTTGTTCAACATTTTCTGTGATTTTTTTAGAATAGCAAGTCTTTGGTTAGGTCCTGTGCTCTGTTTTAGGTCTCCACTTGAGAACTCTTCTCGTTAACTTATTATCCCCAAGCCGAACAAAGTCCTGATATTTTTTTATACATCGATATTACAGAGGTTCTAATCTTAGATCTGAAAATTACTAATTTACTGTTTTTCTGTTAATGGCTTTCAAATGATTTGTTTGTTGAATCAATTTACTGCTGAAACTTCTTTTTAAACCGTCGAAAGAAATGTGGTCCCTGAAGTTCATAGTAATGCTAAATAGTGCTATAATAATTACGATAATGGCAATACAGTTTGTGAGACTAGTTTATTATTATTACAGCAAAACTTAGTGTTGACAATTGATGTGTTTTACATTTGATGTGTATTACATTTGATGTGTTTTACATTTGCTATGTCTTACATTTGATGTGTTTTACATTTGATGTGTTTTACATTTGATATGCTTTATATTTGAAGTGTATTGCATTTGATGTGTTTTAAGCGCCTGGTTCACGTTGGCCCAACGCACTGTGCCAATGCGGTGGCCCAACGTGCACAGGATCACTTTGCGTGTATTGGCCGTTGCACACATTGGCCACCTGATTTTTGTCAGTTTTCGTGCACACATCAAAGAATCTTGGCGCTGACCCGTCAACAGCGTTCACACGTTGGCGGGTTAACGCCGACGTGTTCTAGGGGCTTTACATTTGATGTGTATTACATTTGGAGTTAGCATGATTACTATGTAACATATTAGATTTACTCAAATACACTTCATCAAATCACAGCAGTTATCCAACAAAACTTACCAAGGGATCTCAGAGTAAAGAATCATCTGCTGAAGTTTATCCTTGAATGGGTGACTGTTTAATGACGTGGGATTTAATAATATGATGCATTCCACATATTATATTGTTCACAAAAATATTCTGCTCCATTAAGCTTTTTGGGATTAACACGTTCCCGGACGAGCATGCTATAGCATTCGCATTGGATAGTTTAATTATGTCGCGGTTGCTATTGCATTCGAAGTTTATTGAGTTTTTTTGTCAGATATGCTTGAGCACTTGCTTTATTCTTATAAAATATAGGTAGTCTATTTCTTACTGTCACTGCTGACACAACCACAGATCGCTTACTGTCACATGAGACCTTTTCTGCACACAAAGATAAAACAGTGTTTACCCCTTCCCCTACAGCTCGCCCGACGTACCCCGCGTGGTGGCGTATGCTATAGCATGCGTCAAATGTATTGAGATACGTCTGCTAGAGCATTCGCGTCGCTCTTGATGCTGTTGCTTGGTACGTATCATGACGGAAATGCTAGAGCAATCGCAAAAATCTATTACAAAAAAATAGTGCCAAAGTAGGGTGTCTCACTGCCCGTGAACGTGTTAAACAAATAAATAGTTATAGCTGTGTAGCCATAGAATATTGATTTAACAACATCTCTCCATCTTCCACTCCGTGTATGCTGGCATTTGTCAACAATGAATGATAATACGAACAATACTATAATAGTAAATTAGAAAAAAACTGTTTTCTGGAGCGTTCAAGGCTGCCACAGCACTTTTTTCCCTCAAAGATACGAACGGGAGACTACTTTGTACCCACTTTGAACATTACACTGTGATTTACTAAAGATGCGTCAATGAGACCCCTTCCCTTTTTTTGACTTTATAAGTCTGGTAGTCTAAGAAGTAACGAAGTTATAAGGGAGTGCCGCTAGGTTTTTTTTGATTTTTGATATTTTCTGAAGCTAAAAGTTTTTGGTTGGTATTATTGTAGTCGAAGAGATTTAAGGTCTATTCACATCTACTGTCACAAAGCGTGGCAGACACGGCACAGACGCGAGTAAAATAGCACCGCATCCACAGCTGATTATGACACTGCATGGTTGAAATCCATGCGAACATGATTTCAATTCGTATAAGAATTCATTTTAATTGGAATTGAAATTGCGTTCGCATGGACTTCGCCTACGCGGTGTCATAGTCAGCTGTTGATGCGGTGCTATTTTACTCGCGTTTGTGCCGTGTCTACCATGCACTATGCCGTTAGATGTGATAGACCTTTATTCTTGCTCCTGAAAGTGTAATCACCAGATAGCCTTTTTTGCCGATTTGATAATTTTGGAAATTCAAACAAAACTTTTCATGTAGGTCTTATCGAGCCTAGGAATAACTAATAATAAGGTGTGGGTGGTACTCTTTTGACTTCGATCAGTTATTATTTAAATTCGTATATGTGCATAGCACTGATGCTTGGAATATTTGCTTAAAAAAATTTTATTCAGTTCAATCGATTTAAGGATGCCATGAGTCTTGTATGGATTTTAGCTGTGTCCATTAATATTAGTCATTGTCAGCTATATTATTGCTATATTTTATATGTCGATTTCTTTCTCCCCTTTCTTCTTTCAGCTGGTCTGCCTTCTATTCCTGCTCATTGTCAGATTGTTAGCCAAAGTTTTGTGGAGGTGTTGAAGAATATTTCCATCACATTTGAAAGTTTGCAGTAGCATTTGAGCCATTGAAATGCATTTAAGAATAATTTTGTTAGTTAAACAGTTTCACTATTACACTCTGAGCCTTCCAAGGTTCACCGAAACCAAAAAGGTCTATTTTCAGCGCCAAAGATATTATTACCATTAAAAATATGCTTATCAATTTCTAAGAACGGCAAAATAGGTTAAAATTACTAATTTCATCATGAAGTTTATATGTATTACGGTTTTGGTATTTATACATTCTCTCTTGAGGAGTCTGTATCTTTGGGAACTCCAAACTTTCTATGCACAATTTTTCCAAACATTTTCCCAACATTGTTCCAACTATCAGTGACTTGTTTTGTCTTTTCTTACTGTCACAAGGATTTTCTTGGTCCTTGAGAAGTTATTAGGTTTATGTAAAAAATGCTGTGAAATATTTAGTCTAAAAACAACATCATGAAAACCATGTTTTATTGATGTTATCTTATTTGAACCAATAAAAGACATGTGGTTTTAGGTTGTGTTCTTTTTTTTACTATGCAATTCTGTGTTATAAAATAATGTAGAGAAGAAAGTTGATTTAAAGGTTATTCAATACTTGGTTCTATGGCTCAAGGATAGAAAACCCATTGCTCCCTCCTAGGGATTACAGTGTAAGTCCTGAGTTACTCCTATCTGTGTTTGACCGGTTCAGTGCCGATCACTCCCATGGGCGGACTGATCGTGTAATTTTGTAATTTTAATGATAACAAAGGCTCCTGGCAGCGAATGTGTTCAAGGCAACTAAACAAACATGCCCTCTGTTGATTTACAAGTCTACATTTCCACACCCGTTCACCTTTGGCGCCTGGATTAAAATTATCCGCAACATGCAGAACACCACAGTATCAAATTGCGGGTAAATAGGAGTTTTACGCATTTTATAATAATTAAAACCTGAAATGTTTATTTTATCATAAATTATTAATACAGGTACCTTACTATGTAAATCTTTGATGTGAAATTCACATTCATTGGCTACATGGGTGGTAAATTTAATGGTTACAATTAGTTGATTCGTTGTCGAGATAATGCTAAATATCCAATTGGCAACTTCAAATTCTGAACGATAAAATGTTTTGTTCGTACTTATGAATTGAATTTTGGATGAACGTGACTAACACTTTAACTACGACATGTTTATTATTTATATAACTTTTGACATACCCATGTTGTGTTAGTTGTTGTTGAATACTTATAGCTTTTGTCGTGTATTGTTTAATTTACCAAGACAATAATATTCTCTATATTGTTGTGGTTTTAAGAACCATCGACAAATAACATAAAAAAATATATTAAAATACCCAATACAATAAAATTACCATGTTTGTAACGCATCTCTCAAGATGATTAAATCAGTAAATAAATGTTTCATAGTGAAATTTACCTTCTTCTTCTTTATGTGCCGTAAGAGGTCCCCCCGACGTTGGCGATCACTCTTGAAAATGTCTCTTTGTCTTGCGCTGCCCGGAATAGCTCCTCCACACTTCTAATGCCGGTCCACTCTCGTATGTTTCGCAGCCAAGACATTTGTCTCCTACCAGGCCCTCTGCGACATCTTGCCTTTCAATATTAACTGGAGCAAGTGATACTTCTCCCCTCGAAGTACATGACCCAGATATGAAATTTTCCTGATTTTTATTAATCTAAGCAGTTCTCTCTCTGCTCTAGCCCGCCTGAGAATTTCTGTGTTGGTGATCATGTCGGTCCACGGGACTTTGAGTATTCTCCGGTGAAGCCAAATTTCAAAAGCCTCTAACCTGTTCATGGTATTTACTTTCAAGGTCCATGTTTCACATCCATACAACAAGACCGACCACACATAACATTTTAGCATTCTCTGCCTTAGTTTTAAGCTGATATTATCATTGCAGAAGAGGGATTTCATTTTAATGAACGCAGTTCTTGCTGCTTCAATTCTGCACCTAACCTCTACATCTGGGTCAAGAGTCTCCGTGAGAATACTGCCGAGGTATCTAAATCTTTCGACCTTTTCGACATTGCAACCATTTAACTGTATCACTGATTCAGAGTGATCTAGTCGTCCAAAAGTCATCCATTTTGTTTTATTGACGTTGATTGTTAGGCCCAGTTGCTCACCAGCATTATTAACAAGATTTAATAGGTCTTGGAGGTCATCGATACAGTCAGCTAGTAATACAGCATCATCTGCGTATCTTATGTTATTAATGACAACTCCGTTGATCTTAAGACCCTTCTCAGTATTACTTAGGGCTCTTTTAAAGACATAGTTGGAATAGAGATTAAACAATAGTGGCGACAGGATACAGCCTTGTCGTACTCCACGCTGAATGGCAATTGCATTAGATCTCTCATTCCCATGTCTTATTTCTGCTGTTTGGAACCAATACAGGTTTTTTATGAAATTCTGGTCTTTGGTGTCAACGTTACAATCCGCAAGCATTTTCATTAGGTCAGCATGTTTTACCCTGTCAAATGCCTTTTCGTAGTCAATAAAACAGGCAAAAACTTCCTTTCTTTGGTCACGACACTTTTGCAATAGTACATCGATAGACAATAATGCCTCACGCGTCCCAAACGCATTTCTGAAGCCAAACTGGGTGTCATCCAAGTCCTGCTCGCACTTATTGCGTATCCTGGCATGTATTATTTTGAGGAATAATTTAAGGACATGACTCATCAGGCTTATTAATCGATAGTCACTGCACTTCTTAGGGTATTGTTTTTTAGGCAATGTCACGAAGGTGGATTTTAGCCAATCTTGGGGTATATTCCCTGTGTCGTATATAGAATTAAATAACCTCAACAGGTAGTCAACATTTTCATCATTAAAGAGCTTCGACACCTCAACTGGAATATCGTCTGGTCCGCACGCTTTTCTATTGTCTGAAGTCTTTATCGCATGAAGAATTTCTGATTTTAAAATCGATGGTCCATGCAATTGATCATTGGGAATATTAATGTCAGGTCTAATATCTTTGAATGTATCATGAATATACTTTTCCCATGTTTGTAAAACATCTTTTTCATCCAATATTAATTTATTGGAATCGTCAACTAAACATGATGGAGTAATTCTTCTAGAAGTGCCTGTAATTTCCTTTAATTTTTTGTGAAGTTTGAATGCATTGTGACTACGACTGTACGATTCTAGTTCTTCACACTGTGACTTCATCCATTCTTCTTTGGCTTTTTTAATTTCACGTCTAATCGTTCTTTGTAAGTTTTTATATTGTGTCTCATTATGTTTGTGTTTACGCGTCTCATCCATTAAGTTCAAAATGTGGTCAGTCATCCAATTCTTTTTTCTAATTTGCTTATCAACTTTCAAATTTGCATCACAGGTTTCACGTATAACTGACTTAAGGTTATCCCATTGTGTTTGTATTTCTATCGATGGATCACAAGGGAGTAGCCTAATATTATCGTTCAAAGTCTGAGATACCCTATTTCTGACCACTTCTTCATGGAGTTTCGAAATTTCCATTTTAATTTTGGTTTTGGGCTTTTTTATTTGTTTTAAGCGCAAAACAATATCGGCAGTTAACAAAACATGGTCAGAACCAATGTCCGCACCAGGGTACGTGGTGACTCTCTTTACGGAGTTCCTGAATCTATGGTCTACTAACACATAGTCAATTTGGTTCCTGACAATATCATAGATTGTTCCATCCTGGGGTGATCTCCACGTATAAAGCTTTCTTTTCGGGAGTTTAAACCAGGTATTTAATACAACCATATTTTTATCCTGGCAGAATTCATATAGTCTATCACCTCTTTGATTGCTTATGCCTAAGCCATATTCACCAACTATATGAGAGCGGCGACCTTCACCAATTTTGGCATTTAAGTCTCCAATGACAAAATTGACTTCTCCTCCTTTCAAACTTTGCAATGTACTGGCTAGTGAGTCATAAAAAGATTCCACATCACCATCATATCTCACTTCCGCTGTTGGTGCATACACTTGAATAATATTCATGTTGATGGGTTGACAGTGTAATTGTAATAATATTATTCTGTCCGAGATGGGTACAAAATTCTTAACAAATTTTACATACTTCTCCATGACAAATACAGCAACTCCGTTTCGACGGTTTCTGTCCTGTGGGTCACTTCCTGAGTAGTATAGATTTCCCTTCTCATGTTGGTGTATGCCGCTGCCAGTCCATCTCAGTTCACTAATTCCAAGAATATCTACTTTTAATCTTTCCATTTCCTGTATTGCATTATCCAATTTACCGCTGTATAAACTTCTTACATTCCATGTTCCTAGTCTTATTTTTGAATTCACTATTTTGAGTCGGGAGATTCTTCGCACCCCTGGCCCATTTAAGGGCCGCCCGGGACTCGGGGCCATTGGTTGGTTTCTCTCCATAGTGATATGCTGGGAAAAGATACTGCAGTGGTTTCCCATTGCCTTCTCCATACCTTATTTTTACCTTATTTTATACTAATTATTGTGTCCCTTTAATTCTTAAATCATTTTTTCTGCACATATAATTTGGTATCGGTAAAATTTATTGAAGTAAGCCGTTCAACTTCTTCGGATACTTTTCAATAAATGTAACAATCTATTCATTAAACTTAACTCATAAAAGAACTATTGAATATTAAAAAAAATATCAATATTTTTTTAAAAACCTGTTTATGCAATAAACCCTCCATGCTTATAAATCTTTGATTCCAAGATGAAACATTAAAACATACATTATTTTTATTGCAAAACAACGAACTAAAAAAAGAAACATTCCAATCAAAAAATAATTATGTATTTAACCTTTAATAAAAAGCAAAGAGATATGCAAATTTTAACAAAAATCGGCATTGTTTGTCAGGACTCTGTGATGCTTACTTTATCTGGAGTTATCTTTTAATCATTGGTCGCCTCTTTGAGATGGGCATTTTATAAAAAAAACCGCCGAGATCTTATCTCCTAAAGGCTAAATAATTTGGAACCTAAAACATAATTTTGTGGATTTTATTACGGTTTCTGTACGTTGACAAAGTAAGGTTAAATTACACCCTCAGATATTGATAATAATATTGTATCAAGTTAGTGTTTATTAGTTACTTGTTTTCATTAAAATAATATTATCCGCTTTTATTTGTGTATTACAATGATGGTAAAATGGGTACCCAAAACCATTTGAAATGGAAAATGGAAATGGATCAAAACTTTTCCATTTGAAAATGCAAAATGGTTTTTAGAAAAGCATTTCAAATGCAAAATGCAAAATACCCATTTTCAAAATGCATTGAAAATGCAAAATGGTTTCTCAGGTTAAACAATTAAAATAATTATAGAATTTTTAAACAATTTTGTCATTTAATAATGGACATCAATGTAGAACAAACATTATACATGATGGTAAATCCAAAAACACAACGACTACAGATTATGAAACCACAAAAAATTTGCGCGGGACTAATGTTGCCAACGTAAAAACATAGAAACTGCTATCTAACATTTAATATTACAGCATCATGGCCCCATGTTCAGTATTTGAATCAGTATTTTTTGTAATGGTATCACTCAATTGTCAGGGCTCCTACCAGGGAGCAACTTGACAAATGTAAATTATCTCTCATAGCGAGGTTGAGGACCGACTGATATTTGGGGCTTATGAAAAAAAGATGAGTGGAGATAGTAAGAAGAATGTTTGCAAAAAAGCATTTAAAATGGAAAATGCATTGAGAAAAGCATTTAAAATGCCAAATGCAAAATGGTTTTTAGAAAAGCATTTAAAATGCAAAATGGAAAATACCCATTTTGCATTTCCATTTGAAATGGATTTATTTGAAATAAAGCACATCTCTGTGTATTACAATGATGGTAAAATGTATATAGTATTCCTTTCTTCCGTATGTAATACCATATTCATTAGTATTACGCTCAAAGAAAGGTCTTTACCAATTCTCCCTAACCCAACCTAACTACCTAAGGAGAACGGCAGATAAAACTCCTCCGACAAAAAATTATCTGAACTAATTGTCTTTATAAATATTTATTTAGATGCTTCATATTTTTGTGAATAGAAATGCAAGTCACGCAGCTAAACTGTGGATTCACATAAGAGTTATTCCACATTACACTGGTGGATACTGGGCACTCCAGGCAGTGAAAGAATCCAACATTTTAAAGAGATGCTGCGGGCTCCAGCTTTACTTATTTTGGATGCAAGATTCTAGTTACTTCAAACCTCAAGAGGCCTTAAGCATCATACGCCATACGCTAGTCGCAGGGCCGGCCCTCGGCCCTCTGGCGCCGCCGGCAAAATTTTATTTTAACATCTCATAATTTATATATATATAATCTGTCAGTATTCTTAAAAGATATTTTTAATATTCTTCTGACGAATAAAGGGTACTTCTGAAACCGGTAGAGTGTAATTAAAATAAAGTGGTCAAAAAATAAATGTATGCGTCACTCACTCCCTTACACACAAGCCCTGCTTATTTATGGGGGTAAATCAAATACATATATTATGTACTTAAGGCGATGCACTACGTCGTGTAATATTTTAAATTGAGCCGCTATCAATAACAACCCTTACGTAGATGGCGATAAGGTTTAAATTCCCGCTTAACACCATCCGCCTGTTTTGATTTATGCAAGTAAAAAACATGGCCAAAAATTGCCTTTTATTTTATTTTGTGCATGTTCACGCATAAATATTAAATTTTTTTCCGATCATTTTATAAATAACTTAATTTTACACATTATACAATAAAATTATAACCGAAAATGGGTTTGTATGTAGGAGATTTTGAACCTTAAAGCAGTTTTCATAGGCCTATACATTATTTTTTTCTGGGCTTATAAAAAGACTTAATATAAAAAATACTCGATTATTTCAAAGTTTAAGATGTATTCTACTCGTAGTATTTAATTAAAGCATCTGAAACATTTCTAGGCGACCAAATTTTCAAACCAAAAACACATGATTTTGCATTACTACGTATGGCATCGCCTTAATAACTGTATTATATTTATTTGTAATTCGTGTATCTTTTTGTTATTAATAAAAATATATATACTGTTTGTTGCGGAAATGATTTTACGTCATTGATGTATTTTTTTTAATTAGCTATATATTGTATTTATTGTTTTATGTATATTTAACGTACATCTAGTACGTCAAAGATTTTGAATACTTGGTTACAGTCGATCATTCTATGTTTTTAAGTAAAACCTTTATGATAGTTTTCTGTGTAATTTTCATAGGATCGATAGCTGAGTTTGTTGCTCCGCAATTTTTCAATTAGATATTTCGTTGAAATTATTTTTCGGTATAATTTAACATCTTTTGTTTACGCTGTGTTTTGATATACATCTAAAACGAACTCGCAACCTATTTTCATATTCAAGTAAAGAACATTAAAGATAGCAAGTGAATACAACGAATTTCTCAATTTTAACAAAATACCTATTTAAATGCATTATTTTCCTTCTCCGAAGATAGAAATAGATGTTCCTTATTATAATTGAACTGATTCACAGTGTTTAAAGAATAATTTGTGCTTGTTAAGGATATCAACATGGTATAGTTGGCATTATTTTCCTTTGAAAAAAACACTCGGATATTTGGCAAAAACCCCAATAGAAAAATCAGTTTTGTAAAAAGCACAGACATAGGAATTAATAGACGAGAAGATAATGGCGAGGGGTAAAATCAACTGTTGAAGAACGAAGGGAGTAAGGCTGACTGTGATTCGTCAATAAATCAATCTGACAGTAAATAGGCATCTCGCATTATAATATCACCATTTAGTTCTTAAAAGTAAAATCTGCTTTGGAATGAATAGACATTTTTACATGGGAGCGCAAATTACTCGCCACGTTATGAACTAATTTGCGAAGTCCAAATTCGGCAAAGTAAGGCAGCTTCTATTTTCAGAGTCGTAGTTAGTTTCAGAGTATTTAGTTAAGACACTTTTACAAATGTCTCATAATTTACTTACCCCGGTAAACAACGATGAGCACACTTGAGAATCGCTACATTGTGATGTGGTAGTATATGTTTCTAAAACTGATCCATATAATACGGTGTGAATAAGCTTAAAATAAAGTAAAATAATGCTTACTTATGGAATGTAATACGACAATTGGGTTTATTCTCTTTCTCACATCTATTTTTACAAGTTTTCATATCACAAGTCAACATTTTGCCGTGTTATTTCGTAAAATGAACCGATGATGCCTCGACCATAGTTTGCACAAGAATGATGACGTCACGTTTTCAAATTTCACTTGAGGCCATATGCGAGCCCAGCCGGCTCAATGGAACCGGTATGGGGAGTGGGGATAATACGCTTTTAATCACTTAGGGCAGGTCTACTAATATTCATATGTCTATGGTAAAAAGGCTGGATTTTTTTCCAACTCTGTATACGAAATGATATTATATACGAAACTTCTTTTAAAGATTCTGAGTAAACATAAAATTATGGTTATTTTCTTCAAATACTTGGCGACCCCACAATTTCTGCGCTCGGTGCTTTGGGGATTGGTGTGCTCGCCCGGGCCGGCGCTGACATCAGGTCGCGCCGCCGTCGATCAAAATGCGCGTCACATAACACACAGTCGGCCATATCTCCCATCTGAGCTCTGACCACATTTTTTGGTAATATTCCTTAAAAGCCAGCAGCGTATTTCTGGGAAGCGTACAGTATTGATCAAAAATAATCACGTTGATTGGATGCCCGACAGCGGAAAGCGCTCCTGTTTCTTCTTTCTTCATTATAAGTAGTGTTATTATTATGTGCAAGAAGCTACGGAACGTGTGCCTGGACTTCTAGCCATGGCGACGTGTGACAGGGCTGGCTTTAGATATTATACTTGTATAGGCCCCTATTGATTAATTAATGTTATTTTATTACTAGAATCGATTTAGTATATATTGTGAATGGCTCTTGTTAAATAAATAAAGCCTTCTTCACAACAAAATTCTTTATCTTTATTTAAGCTGGAAACTCTTATAATCGGGAACGAGTGTATAGGACTGCCTGGAGGCCAAAGTCATCTCGTTTATGCTCTCTCTTGCTAATCTCTATTTTTCTAGAAACCTTAGCAATGAGGTATTCTATTCTATATATGGATATGGTATTCTACTTATTCTCAATTTTTGTAAAAGATGGTCTAAAATGAAGACGAATCCTGGTTGTGTTTTTTTTAAATATACTGATTTTTTATCCTTTTACATTTTTATACGCGAGAGTTTTAGTTTTTAGAGAGAGAGTTTTTTTTGCACGAAAACAGCTCATTTTTACAACTAATTCTTTTACTGCATACACTTTAGAATTTTTGACTTAAATGACGTAAAGATTTTAATTTTCTAATAAATCCACTCTCACTCCTTCCTATTTTTTAAAAGATCCTCTGTATAAGTACGTATATGAACACATATAATAACCTGTTTTAAATGGTGACCGGATAAATCATCACAACGATAATTCATTACATCTTTAAAAATTTATATAAAGTCATGGAAAGTGATGAAACAAAAACTTTATTAACTGGGTTAAGTGGGTTAGGTTAGGTTAGGTTTAATTTCTTTTTCATCGTTCCTAATGACTTTATATCACTTTTTAAAAGTGTGTTGAATTGTCACTGTGTTGAGTTATGTATCCTCTCCGTGTGAGTGGTATATCTATGCTCTCTGTGTACGACATTTTTTTTTCCATTATTTCTGGCTTTCACCCTTCAAGGGTGTTCTTGGCCATCATTTAAAATTATTGAGAAAGGTGTATTGAAAGGTGAATTTAAATATTAATTTTATTTAAATAGGCAAATTTCAAAATTATAATGAAAATTGGAGTCGAGTTCAGACTTAAAAGAGATGAAATGTTGAATGGAGGGGAGGCAATTTTATTTAAGGCTTGATAGAAGAGAGGATATTTGTTTAGAGAGGGACAACCAAAAAATATGTGATCTAAAGTTCCCACTTCTAGACCACAGAATGTACAATCTGGGGAGTCAAGGACGTGAATTTTAAAAAGATGGGAAGGAACGGAACAATGACCGATCCTCATTCGAATGAGTGAAGAAATTTCTTTTTTGGAAAAATGAGGGAATTGCTGAAACCACGGTTTTGATGGTATAGTCCTTTGTATTGAGGCATAGCAGGCTCCCTTGGATTGACTAGCAATGTGCCAATACTCTGACCAAACATTGCGGGATCTTTCTTTGATGATGGAAAAAATGTCAGATAAGGGAATGTGGTTTACGAGGGTAACAACAGGGTTGGACGCTCCTTGTTTTGCCAAGGCATCCGCAATATCATTACCCATGATACCAACATGTCCAGGAATCCAAATCAGAGTTACAGATTTACCAGAGCTTTGAATGGATGCTATCATCTCTCGAATAAGGCATACAAAATGATCATCAGGATGAAGAAGAGGACTGGATTTAAGTTTTTGGAGGGAACTGAGAGAGTCAGAGAGAACGAGGGAATGTTCAAAATTATTTTTGATTATATATTTGAGAGATTCTATTATTGCAATGCACTCAGCTGAAAATATTGAAAATTGATTTGAAATTGAATGAAATATTCTATCATTAGAATTATTGTGGTAAACGTTAATACCTATACCACAGTTAGGAGAGTCGGGAGATTTGGATCCATCAGTAAATAAAAGAGAAAAGTTGGGCCATTTAGATAAAATAATGTCATTGAACATATTATTGACAGTTCGGGCCGGGAGATTGGAATGACTTTTAAAGATTCCGATCCCTTCTAATATTGTTGGGGATAGGGTGACGTGACTATATTTTAGTTTGTATAAGGGAAGTAGATCATTTTGGATGATGTGGAGCTCTGAGAGAGACTTAAAATTTTTACAGATGTCAGGAATAGGTTTAGTTGAAGCTCTGATTGTAGATGAATGGTTTGAGTCAATGAACAACGAGAGGCTGGGGACATTCCTCGCTCAAATTTAAGCGGGATAAATTGGCCGCTCAATCCTTGATAGGCCGAAGAATAGTTCATTAGTTCTACTATACTGTACTGTATTATTCACATGTCAAATTTGTCATTTACGTAAATAATTGAGTACTTCCGTCTCATCGAAATTAACGTCAATATCGTTATTTTATTAGTATGCTCTATTATATTCATCGAGCTATGAGGAATTAAGGTATTGTGAGAGTTTAACATCAACATTTACTCCAGTAAAGCACCACGCTGATTGAAGTGGGGAACTTTTTCAAAAATCATTTCGTAAATTATACTCACGTAAAAATACACTGACGTTTTGAAAGATCGCGATAGCAGTAGAGAGTAGTTTGGTTTTACAAAGAAAAAAGAAACACGATCCTCTATTAAAATCATACATTTAATATTGTTGATATCTAGGCTTTAGACCTAAATACGGATTATATTCTAAGCCGCGCTAAGCTAGACATTCCAATCAAGCCGAACTTGAAATCAACTGATATACCGGGCTTCACTGTTAGAAAACACATTATTTTGAGTGAAGACTGAACTGTAGAAAGTATTGCCAGAAAATGCTATTAATTGAATATATAATCAAAAACACAAATTTTGGTTGTCAGTGCGTTGGTGCATGCGTGATTGGAAATTGTATTTCTGCGTAATGCTTAAAAAAGTTCAGTGAACTAAATATTTTCAAAATTGCAATTGATAAATATAAATCATATAAGACAAGCGATAAAGTAGGTACCAATATTGTTTTAGTAATTAATAATTCTTTATTTAAAATGTGTTTTGTTTTATTTAAAATTTTTGATTGATTTACTTGGCAGGAATTCAGTAACACAATAGAAAATTTAAGCCTGGAGAAAATAAGACACTAAAAATTGACAATATTTTTTATTCGAAATGCAATGAGATTCACAAATCCTGCAATAAATATATTTTTTAAATTTTTTTTTACTATTTAATAAATGTTTACATGTTACATTTTTTGTCATTTTTTTTTAACTACCATACTAGACTTTGCCCGTGTTGTTACTATCTAATTACGAGTAAGTAATCTACACTTATTAGGACACAATCACAATTTTCAAATGATTTTATTTGTTGGTAAATATGTATGCTATATGACGGCCTACGTTATCAAGGGGTAAAGCTCTCGAATGGCAAGCTGGAGGTCGCGGTTTTAAATCCCGGCGTGCGCAAGTAAATTTTATTTGATTAATTTGTGTTATTTCACAATTTACTCGATTGAAATAATACATAGTATATTTGTGGCACATTCCAGAGTGGAAGATACTCTCAGTATCGCCCTGGTGTAAGACCACCATTCAGAATTGAAACTTTGCTTGAAATGGCATTGGCCGTGTTTGGTGACCAGATTTGAATAGCCTATACTTTCCCACCTTCCTCTGACCCATCTCCTTCCCATTTACCATACCCCTACCTTAAGCCTCACGACATACCCTAATTAGGAATGCCATAGTCTCACTGGCTTGGTAGACGGTTAGAAGCAGTTAGGAATATTGTGTGATTTCACATTTAAAAAACCTGGTATAGTAAAAAACGCAAATTCCATTCTCTCTTTGTGGTAAATCTAGGCGGTAAATTGTTATTATTTATTACTCTTAGTTAAATATTTATGGTTTTTATTATAAATTTTCTTTGTGTTGTTATTGTTTGTGGTATTGCCTCTCGGCTATTGACCTAGTCGGCCACTACAAAAGGGATAGCATCATGCAGTCTACTGTAGTGGCAAAAGGCGGTAACTGTGATCGCATTTCTGAAAAGTTTTACTCTTAAAAAC
This sequence comes from Hesperophylax consimilis, assembly GCF_061612785.1. Classification (NCBI taxonomy): domain Eukaryota; kingdom Metazoa; phylum Arthropoda; class Insecta; order Trichoptera; family Limnephilidae; genus Hesperophylax; species Hesperophylax consimilis. The sequence goes on along the minus strand of NC_142838.1, from coordinate 35,106,152 downwards.
CATTTTTTTTCAAACGAAGTCTGTAATATTCAAGTTCGCCTGCAAAATTATCTATATATATACTAATTAATTCATAGCAATCAAATTCAGTATAAAAATATGCCGATTCAGCAACCTAAACTAAATTTGATCAATTAATGCTCAAATAATAAGGAAATTGTTGAAAATCTAAATAGTTCTATGACTGATAAAGTACTTTATACTGCGCAAAACTTGCCATTTTTCGAGAATGATTTGGGAAAATGCCCCCTTCCAACTGTCGCTATAGAGAGATCCCATATAAAAAGTTAGATAACTGATAAGGTACTTCATACTGCGCGAAACTTGCTGTTTCGCGAGATTGATTTGGGGAAATATCCCATACCCACTGTCGCTATATAGAGGTACGATATAAAAAGTTCCTATACGTATAGAATCCAAAAAAAGTTCCATAACTGATAAGGTACTTTATACTGCGCGAAACTTGCTGTTTTGCGAGATTGATTTGGGAAAATTCCGCATTCGCATTGTCTCTATAAAAAGGGCTCTGTCCAGTCACCAGTTCTGGGAGCCAGTTCAGTCCAGGTTGGAAGTCGGGAGCCAGCGAAACTGGAACAAGTTCCCAAAAACAGAATCACTTAAAAGAACGCTCATTCGGGATGAATATATACATTAATTTTATTGATATATTATTCAAATGCCGGAAGGTGAATGGCACCGAGAAGCTTCTCAGAAGAGCAATGGCTCTCATAGTAACTAACCTGCGTACATAGTATTGTCACACGCACACGCACACGCACATGCACACGCACACGCACACGCACACGCACACGCACACGCACACGCACACGCACACGCACACGCACACGCACACGCACACGCACACGCACACGCACACGCACACGCACACGCACACGCACACGCACACGCACACGCACACGCACACGCACACGCACACGCACACGCACACGAACACGCACACGCGCACGCACACGCACACGCACACGCACACGCACACGCACACGCACACGCACACGCACACGCACACGCACACGCACACGCACACGCACACGCACACGCACACGCACACGCACACGCACACGCACACGCACACGCACACGCACACGCACACGCACACGCACACGCACACGCACACGCAATTTTGTTTAAAACCACGAATTCGTGGTTTTAAACAAAAAATATATTTTTTATTTCATTAAAATGTTAAACCACAAAGTGATTGCTTTCTACGAAAATATAATATTAAAAGTCTTTCAATTTTTCACGTCGTGGCAATTTAGACTGAATGTCAGCGCTTGGGCCCGGTATTAGTAATCAGTATTTAGCAACAGCGCAATAATAATGCAATTTTACGTTTTTATTTGAAAAGTACCACTAAAAGTTGGACTTTCGAAAAAGTCATTTATCTTTTTTACTTGTACTATCTATTGTAGAATAACCTCCCGGACACCCTGTATATTCCAACTATACAAAACGGAGGAGAGGTTAACTAACCTGTTCAAACAAAACAAGTTAAACTCCTAATTCGATTGTTGTGAACTCCTGCATTTAATTAAAACTAAACTCCTACATCTCATCCAAGTATAGTTTGCATCTCCCAATACAAAGCTTACAAAGTCTCGGTAATAAGTATTTAAACGATATTGATTTATTTGATAATAGTTTGTACATACGCTATGTTTATGAACTATTTCTACATAGTTTATGAAATTATTATTAACAACTTATACATTTGAACAATCTTGCAAGTGGAAATTAATCCACTTCTCTGATGACTGTGCATTATAATTATTTTGGTGGCAATCACGCTTGAACCCGCGGACGTTAACGAATTTCTCTGAAATTGGATATTACCGCAGTCAAAAAAAAAAAGTCTGTCCTACCGAATTGGGATTTGGCTTAGTTGTTAGCGTTGTGGACTCTGGGCATGAAGGTTGAATCCTCAGTTAAACCAAAAAATGTAAAATAAAAATAAATACATACTAGTTAAAACAAACTTTTTTACGTGTTTTTCACCTATATTTTGTTAACTTTTTTTATTTTCATTGTAATTTTTCAAACAAAGATCTACTGCTTTATATGTAAAAGCCCTTTGTGCGTCTACATAAAACAATTAGCACCTAGTTACGCTAGTCATTCACTCGCGATAGAAAGAATTCAAAATAAATTCTTAAGATTTATTAATTTCAGAATGGGTTCTACTATGTCAACTCAATTTATTAAAATTATCTGAACGTAGAATATGTAATGACCTAACATGTTTATATATAATCATAAATTCAATAATTGACAGCAATGAACTATTATAGATACTTGATTTTTTTACATATACCTCGCAAATCAACATCAAGGCATTATCTACCTTTCTATTGTGATGACAACACAAAATCACAATTCTATTCCCCCGTTCGCCGTATTCAAAGTTTTGGTAATGACTATAAAGATGTTGTTGATATTTTTTTTATTTATATTTTTTTTTTTATGTCCCACCTCACAAGAGTGTCCCTGCCTGTGCAGTGTACAGACCGGGGAACTATGTCACCACCCGGTTAGGCGGCGTTGTGAGGCGGAATAAGGTAGGGGCTGTAGGAAGGGATTTGTTAATGCGGGCCTTGAAGAGGCTCGGATTATAGGAGGGAGGAAAAACAAATGCCGGTAGCTCGTTCCACATACGAGCCGACTTACACAAAAACGAGTCGTAAAAACGGCCCGTTCTCATGAAGCCAACGTCAACCGTGAACGGGTGTTCAGTTCGTGTCCGTCGAGTTTCGCGCACGTGCACCGGTGCATCAGGAATCAATGCTGTTAGCTCCTTGGAGCAGGCTCCATTGAAATACCTGTAGAACAGACACAGCATGCCTACATTGCGTCTATGCATTAGAGAAGGCAATCGGTCGATTAACAGCGGATTGTCAATCAGACGGATCGCTCTACTTTGCACAGATTCAAGCAGGTTTATCAAGTATTTTAAGGCACCAGCCCAAAGGTGGCTCCCAAATTCAATAGTTGGGCGGACTTGAGACTTGTACAAGGTCAGCAGCTGGTCACTGTTGAAGAATCTCCTAGCCCTGTACAAGACGCCCAACTTTTTGGAGGCCTGATTTACTCGGGCTTCTATGGATCCCCGATACTTGAGCTGGTCTGATATAGTAACTCCAAGCATTTCAATGGAGTCTTTATTGGGGAGAGTGCTCCCATCAAATTGCACCAGACAGTCATTGATCTCCCTCTTTGCCGAAATCAGACACGCTTGGGTTTTTGAGACGTTGAAACTGACCAAGTTGGCCTTACCCCAGGCACGAACCATCTCGAGGTGGTGGTCGATTTAATATAATATATCCAACACATCATTCGCCAAATATAAACAGGTCATTACTCAATTGATTTCAGAAAGAAGAACATCAAATTAAATATAATTTAACCATACAAATTACGTAGATCTGTTTATCTTACCAACTTATTTAACCAATGTATTGTAATTTTCCTAGTGTTATATTTTTTGATCTTGCATGTATGCATGTATCTAGTTTCGATTTTATTTCGTTTTTGACGTTGTTTTTGTTTTAGAGGTTGTTTTTTTATTTTGTCTTCTATTTTCTTTTTTTATCTTGCTTTGATTTTGTTGTGCTTGTTTAGATGTGTTTTGTAATAAATAAAAAAATAACACGTAATAGCCCAGCCAGGCGTGAAATTAGAAATAAATAATTCTTTCATTATTTTTCTTCGATAAATATCGAATGCCTTAGGAGGACAATTATTTTACAAGCAATAATTATTCGCCTGAAACACTCGTCCACATTGAAAAATCTCCTGATAAAAGATACATGACGCCAACTGGACTCGAACCCGTGTCCCTTCGATTTCCGGTCGACAGCTCTGACCACTGAGCTATGGCGGCTTATCTCTTATCCGCGAAATAATTCAATATATACTAGTGTTTCATTCAACAATTACTGCTTGTTACATTTTTTCACCTGAAAACAACCAACTTTATTTTATATGACAAAGCCATTGTGAATGCTAACTCTCTCACTAGATGGCGTCGAGACAAATTGTCTACATTTTTAGGTGAAATACTAGAACTTGTCAAATATAAATTTTTTTGGTAAACTAATATTTAAGACAAGATTTTTTTATGCATAACACAAAGGGTAACAATTATTGCTTGTAAAATAATTGTCACCCTTTGTGCCATGCATAAAAAATCTTGTCTTAAACATTAGTTTACCAAAGAAATAATAATTTACTTTAGGAGGACATTACTGATATACTGTCGGATATATTTAAGGTACCTAGTACACATATAGTTTTAATAGATTCAGATTTATCTCCTCTTCATCTCTCCATCTCCCGTCCTCATCTCGCCATCAAGTTTTATGTAACTTCTTTTGGCAGTCATTCAGAATAAGGTCCCTGTTCCGCTGTCTTTATTCTTGAATATTATCTTTATTTTACGTTAAGCGCAAAATATATTCGCAACTGCACTTAATAGTAGATAATTTTATTACTTTTATGACCATGATATTATGCATTTCCAAAATGCATTTACAAAAATTAGCTGTGTCAAATCAGGGCCAAATTAGGAATTATATTGTCATATTTTCCTTTCTGCTTGAAATCTTTCACGTTTAGGAAGGTTACTCTATCGATTACTAAATTACAAATGATATAAACAAAATTATATTTGCTAGCAAACCTATCACGGATTATTATAATTGTATGCTTTATAAATCTTATTGCCTTTAAAAAACAAATAATTTCAATTTTTGTTTATGTATTTTTATGTTGACAATGTCAATTAAAATGGAGGATAAAATAGCAACTTTAAATCATTCAATATTGTATTTTAGCCAAACTTTCGAAAAAAAAGTGTGTTTATCTGAATTGGCCTGTCAGGTAAATATTTCGAAAATTTAAGCACACAAATACATCTTTCAAATAAAGTACAATAAATATACAATAATTATATGTAGGTACCTACGAAGACGTCAGACTCCAGGTCGTCCCACACATTTGTACCTGATTACAATTTTTTTTAGTCAAAATAAATTAACAGTGTTTTATTGAGAAGATGTTTTATTTCAATAACCATTCACAACGAAATATGTATATTATATTAATAAAGCGTGTTCAACGCTTATACTGCGAAACTTTGGGAACGGTTTTTCATGATAATCTAAGAAAAAAACCATAAAGTTTGGCAAAAAAATTTGCAATTCAATTTTGCGAGTAATGCACGTGTTTGGATAACAAAATGGCCACCCTCACATTTCCAATCATAAATTGAACAACTGACCGAGTGTGAAGAAATAATATTTATAAAGGTGAGCGAATGCCTTGTAAACCGCAAAAAAATTAGAAATTTATCATAACTAACTTATTTGGGCACTAATGAGAAAAAAATAAGACATTTAAAAAAAACAAATTTGACAACCTCTCTCAGTATTTCAACTTCTTTAAAGTTTCGCGGTATGAGCGGGGAGCACGGTGTATGTAACTGATAATATACATAATAGAATTTAATCGAAGTGAACTTATGGAATGTACGTTTAATTGTCTCTTATCTCCGGAGAGCCAGCATAAAATTCACATACATATGGTGGAGTCATAATATGAACACAAGGTTTAAGTTTCTCTAGGTTCGAGTTTCGAGTGTCCATAATATTTTAGGATACGTAGTAAGCTAGTTAGTTGAAAGACCAAACCGTTCACTCCATTCCATGTAGTGATTTTAATCTTTTATAATCGCTTGCAATAATTTGTAGGGATGGCCTCTAGAATTCTGCCCTGCACTGTGGTGGTTGGGGTCCCGCGCGTGCGATGAATGGCAACGGGGCACTCCGCCCGCGGAGCCCCGGGGCGCCCATCCGGCCCTGAATGATCCAAAACACAGAGCAGTATTTAGTTTCCTCCGAATATTTTCTCTATTCCTTAATGATAATAATTAAACGACGTTCATCCCACTCCGAGACCTATCAACCCATATTTGAGATAAGATTAATTAATCACATCTCCTTTGATCAAACGTCAGATTTGGTATCAAAAATCCGTAATTATGTGGTTCCTTATAAACAAAATTTACTTATTAAATTAATATAAATCGAGCAATTCGTACGTTTTTGGTGTAGTTCCTACAAAAACATACTATTTGTAAGCACGTTTGTTTTTTTGTTCTTGTAGCCACATATTATATGATTTTTTAAAGATTATCCTGCTTAGAAGAGCTGCTACATAGCTTGAATACCTGTACATCTCGTACAGTTATTAAAAATAAATAAAATCAAGCTCGTACATCCTAAATTATTAGCACGTCTGAACAACTTATAATTATTTCCATAAATAAATGTTGTTGTTGATCTGGGCCAACAGCGATCTATTACTAAACAGGAATGCGCTCAATAGATCGCGGTGAAATGTTCCAATGGAAAATACAATCCACATTTCTCTATTCCTACCCTGTCGCGGGTAAATCGAACAATTTAGAGATGCGATACCAAAAATAAAGGTCGATTTGCATAAAAGAATAAATAAATATAAAAACACGGACAAAATTCGCAAAAAGAAACGATGCGACAGGAGCGGGAGCGGGAGCGGGAGCGGAGCGGGTGGAGCGCTGATGGAAGGCGGGCGCGGGGCCTCCCTTGCCGGTAAGAGGACCGCGGGAATGTGCGGAGTGCGGAGCTTCTTGGGGTCAACTCCGGATGAAATTTATCACTTCCCGTCACAATTTGTGGCAAAGTATCAATTTATGGGTCTCCGGACCAACAATTAGGTCCCCGGTTGCACACTATCGAATACTCGTTGAGATTATTCCGCGCGGAACATACAGGGTGTATCGGCACTAACCCGACAAACTTTAACCAGCTATTCCTTAGCACATTTGGAGTAAAAAATGTTATGGGCACTTTGCTGTCCGGTAGCATTTTTTTTCAATTAAAAACAAAAAAATTAAAAATTTCCACACTCCATCACTGTCATTGGCATTGCTTTTCGTGTTCAACAGCTGTTATAAGCAAGTATGTCGAAAAGCGTCTTCGCTCTTTCGCACACACTAAATAATAATAGTTAAAAATGAGACGAATGGTACCGTGCCATTTCGTTGTGATTGTAAAAGCGCGCCAATATAGGTACACACGTACATTATTCAACGGAATTCGAATAAAATATTGCCAGATGGGTTTTCAAACTTTGACAAAGGATAAAACAGTGGTGACATGTGGTGAAAATATGAATAGTAAATATTTTATTAAAAAAAAAAACTTACCGGACAGCAAAGTGCACATAAGATTTTTTACTCCAAATATGCTAAGGAATAGCTGGTTAAAGTTTGTCGGGTACGTGCCGATACACCCTGTATACAAAATTATTATGATAAAACTGAATATTCTGAGAAAGAATAGCGTTTCACAAAGGTTTTCTTAATCAAACCGGCATCCTATTATAAACGAGAATTTAGTTTTTGATTTTATTCTGTTTAATTTTGAGTGTTGTATCTCTGTCGTTTTCAACAACAGCTGAACGAGCTGACATATATTAATTAATTTTATTTATTTACTGTTCAAAGTACATAACAAGCATAAAATTGATGCTCCGATAGTAACAATAATTCAACAAAACGTGTCTTCTTCGTTTGCGTTGGTACTAACCTTATAATGCTAGAGAACGACGAACAAGTACCGACTATGTTTTAATGCCCTGAATTTAATGTCTCTGAAACAATTAAATTCAAAAGATATTTTAATTTATTCATTTAAAAACGCTGTGTTATGTTTTTCTTATATACTTTTCTTCTGGTAATATTTTAGCACATTTACAAAAACTTACTTAAAAAAATAAACATACTTACAAAAATCCAAGTAAAATGTTACCTTAGAACGGGGCACCCCATTAAGGTCACATTCTTTTCAACATTTGTAAAAAAATGTGACTGCGATGAGACCAAACATTCTTCGAAGAGAACTTTAATGCAATTTGAAGAGATAAATTGGAAGAGAGAATTTATTTTTTATTATTACCAATCACTTATGTACTTATTTTCTTACAACAGAAACCTCAGATTGTTCCAACACCGATGGACGATTATTGACGATGACTTATAGTATTTTTGTGTCACTACAAAGTATATGAAGATAGAAATATTACAAATATCTCTCGAACAAAAATACACACAGGCTTACTCCAAGTCGATGGATTTTCCAGCACGAGAAAGAAGAATATATTGCAAGTAAATGTTATTTCAACAACTCTTTTCCTTGATCGTATTAATATGCATCAGTACCTACCTATAAACCAGTCTTATGCCAAAAACAGCATAACACAATATTTAATTGAAACAATACAACGGGTCATAACTTTGATTTTATTATATTACGTTTTGTAACGATAACCACAGAATGAGTTTAGGTCTCAAGGGTTTAAATGGTTATTATCACGGTTAGTTTTGACTGCAGTTATTTCAGTTAACCACAAAGATTAGTTATGAGCAGAGATGTGCTTTATTTCAAATAAATCCATTTCAAATGGAAATGCAAAATGCAAAATGGGTATTTTCCATTTTGCATTTTAAATGCTTTTCTAAAAACCATTTTGCATTTTGCATTTTAAATGCTTTTCTCAATGCATTTTCCATTTTAAATGCTTTTTGCAACATTCTTCCTACTATCTCCACTCATCTTTTTTTCATAAGCCCCAAATATCAGTCGGTCCTCAACCTCGCTATGAGAAATAATTTACATTTGTCAAGTTGCTCCCTGGTAGGAGCCCTGGCAATTGAGTGATACCATTACAAAAAATACTGATTCAAATACTGAACATGGGGCCGAGACGCTGTAATATTAAATGTTAGATATAGTTTCTATGTTTTTACGTTGTCAACATTAGTCCTGCGCAAATTTTTTGTGGTTTCATAATATGTAGTCGTGTTGTTTTTGGATTTACCATCATGTATAATGTTTGTTCTACATTGATGTCCATTATTAAATGATAAAATTGTTTAAAAATTCTATAATTATTTTAATTGTTTAACCTGAGAAACAATTTTGCATTTTCAATGCATTTTGAAAATAGGTATTTTGCATTTTGCATTTGAAATGCTTTTCTAAAAACCATTTTGCATTTTCAAATGGAAAAGTTTTGACCCATTTCCATTTTGCATTTCAAATGGTTTTGGGTACCCATTTTGCACATCTCTGGTTATGAAACATAAAGTATCTCACGTGACGTGGCCGCGGTAACTAGTAGTAACAATGGGCGTCATTCAATCTGTTTTATGTTCCTCACACAGTCCCGGAGTCAAACAGTCTCATAGTCCCACAGTCTCGCAGTCTCACAGTCTCACAGTCCTAAAGTCACACAGTCTCACAGTCATACGAGGGTCACAGGCCCTCACTTTTATTGGCATATGGCATAAATTACCCGGGGAAGCGAGGGTTCATCTTCTTGAGGAGTTTGAAGTGCTAGTATATGAAGATACTCCGCTGGGTGGAGACTGAAAACTAGAGTTTGCATGATTTGTTGACTTTTTACCAAACGAACAACTCATATCGTCGATTCTTCATAATTCTCTATTTAAATAGTAGTCACCAATACAAATAATGTAACCTATTTAATTTAACCGATCGAACGAATCCGCGTATTTAAGAGCGATCTTGATGAACTAATATGACAATTTTATGATAAGACGGCAGCCGTCACTCCTCCTTGGTGGGGAGAGTAATGTATTGGAAATGTTTGTATAATTATTTGGCTGTAAGTTTGTTATTTGATGCCATCAATAGATTATACACTTTCATGAAAATATCTCTCACAGTCGCGAAAACGAATTGTCAATATCGTCCTTTAATAAGCACATCATATTATATTTGTATTTTGGGTTGGACAAAAACCTATCTTCTTATTGGTGAACTTTAGACCGGCCATGGTCAAGACTATACCTCAAGCATCAGGTTGGAGAAGAGGAGATGATATATTATTGGAGTTAGCGAGATCTTACCTACTTGCTCAGTTCCAAATCCTAGGAATCCTCAGTTCAGATAATTTCCGTTCATCAATTCCGCATTTGTCCGCAATTTTTTTTTACATTATTAGTTAAGGCCTAATTTTATCATATTATTTTTGAGGTCTTGTTCATGAGTCGTCTTGCCTCCAGCTTTGGAAATCGTTGGGTGACTTCTGCTTCTATGTTCCAACCAATGACGCTATCTGATGATACTATTTTAACAACTAGAGCTCTAGGCGCCCATAAAGTGGATATGCTCATTTTAGGCAAATTCTATTATGTGTTAAATACCAATACGTTCGTTATTGAATTCTCTGCTCATTTAATATTTTTCTGAACATTTTTGTAAGTAAATTGCAAAATTAAAGCATTCTTAAATTTTGACCCCAAGTGAAAGTTGCAATGTAATCATTTCAAACCTGGTTTTTAGTTCTATTACGAACTCTATAAAACATGTTCATTAATATCGTGTAATAAGTACAAGTTTGAACTAATTTCACGTGTTTGTGAATGTATTGATTTTTTTTACATAACCTACAAAATAGGTTGAATGACAAAATATAGGTAAATTCATTGGCTTCAAACGTCAGTAAGCTGTTTATCTGTTTAAGTATCAATATTCGGAGGAATGATCATTTAAAAAAAATGTCACATAAAATATTTACAAACAGAGACATAACTTAAAAGTACTATATGGATCAGAGAGCCAACTTACAATAAAAGGTCTCCTTTGGTTCACTACTATTATGGATAACATGGGGGAAAGCCATAGACTAAATACGACTACATCAATGGGGAAAGCTCATACAAACACCCACTGGTTCACAAACATACCACAAGATTTAAAGTAGGAAAGGGCCTAAAAACACCTCAAATACTAAATAAATATGGAAGCTGTACTCTTGAATATATTTCCAGTGATTTTCAATAAAATCAATAAAAACTTTAGATTTGAAAAAAATGAGAAACTATGCCCTAAAATGATAAAACTGTGGTTAATTAACGAAAATTTCATGTATCTTTGAATTTATTAATGTATCTACCTAAATATCTTGTTATTAGACAGGTATATTGAGATATTTTATAAATTTTATAGGTGCAATTTAAATTATCTAATATTACCACGTGATCTATTCTTATGTTTCCTTAAAACTATAAATGTAGTTCCTATACATCATATTAAAAATGTTTTAATTGGTAGAACCTACAGACAAGCTGCCTTATGACAGCTTTGTGGAACTACCCTAAATTTGTACAAATGTTTTATTTACTAAATAAATAATAAATAGATAAATAATAAAATGAGCGCGGGCAAATCCAAAACCAAAGGTACGGAAATCTCCTGCGATCAAGGCATTTTTTGTAAATATCTTGGCGCGCTAGTAGATAGTTATGTAAGTGTCTCTAAAATCAAGGGATGTAACATGGCTAAATTCTATAGCTTTTTTTGAGATAATCTTTAGCTCTATGGAAATGCTGTGACTGCGCAGTGTCCTTGGCTACTTGGTCCGTGGCTGCAAGTTAATAAGGCCGGGACAGTACGGAGGTTTGTACCGCGGAAGGAGCGCCCGAGTCCGATGTGACATTTTGGTTGGCCGGAGTCATTGCACCGCAAGACCACTTTTTGCCAGAAGACATCCAAGTGCATTGATGTTGACTATAGTGTGCACACTGCCAGAAATGTGTACCTACCCACAAATATTTTGCTGTCGACAGGGAAGGAGCTATGCCTTTATTTTTAATTTTTTTAAGTAGGTACTGTATGTCCACATCTGAATCTTCGCCTTGAAAAACACAGTATTTATTTTCAAGTTCAAGCTATGTTGATCACCATTTGGTATCACCCTGTTTAGCGACTAGATCCGAATAGTAAGGTAATTCCAGGCTTTCCTCTATTCCTTCTTTCTTACCCTCCTCGCCTCCTTCAGTCTTACAAAATAGATATTTATTATAATGAGCCAAGTGTCATTTTTAAGTGAGACGTAAATTCTTCGACGCCATCTAGCAATAACTTTGTTTGAATAACATTTGTTGTTTGCAACAAATGACAACACAGAACTCTTTAAAACGATTTTTTTTTAAATTAAAAATATGAGCAAAACCATAAATTGTCATATTTAATTATCGAAGATAATGTTAGCGATTCTCTGAAAGAGAAAATCATAAAAATTACGGGCGAATGTCTTTAACCTTGAATAAAGATAGCGGCGAATAAAATTACGCGTTAAGAGAACGAAGATTGGTTGTTCTTATTCGCAGTATGATATAGTTAAATATGACCGAAGGAAATAAGGACGAATTAGCGCAGTTGGTAGAGCACCGCTTCGGCAAGACGAAGGTTCTGGGTTCAAGTCAAAGATGTGTCCATATTTTTTTAAAAATATTTTTCTGTTTCATATTTTCTTTTGAGAATTGCTAATTTTAACTTCAATAATTAAATAGAGAACTCGGCTGGATTTTTTTTAAATAGGAATTAATAAAAAAAATGCATTTTTATTACTGGCTAGAATAGCGGAACAGGTTCGATCTTAAAAAAAAATGTATATTTTGAATTATGTTATTATTTTGAAGGGAGTCAAGTTCGGTCCTGATCGAATGCCGAAACAAAAGAACGGACACTGACGATTTTGGGGAAAAAACGTCAATTGTTATTCAAGCAAACTGGTTTCGTTTCCCGACCATTTGCAATCATCATCTTTTTCCCTTAACCCATCAATGCACGAGAATGTTGATTTTATTTTTGTACAATGGTCTTGAAAATTATTAAAATGCGGTTCTTAGATTTAACTGAGATATAAATAATAATTTTCAATAACAAGACAAAAAACCTCAAAACAAAAATAAGTTAGTGATTTATTAATCATACATAACATAACGAGGTATTAGAATAGGTAGCATTAAGAATGTGTGATTATCGTACTAAAAATATGTAGATTTTTTTTTCATTCGTAATTAAATTTCTAAGACCGCACGTTCCGAAAAGGTTCTAACTGGCTACAACGTCATTATGACGTAGAAAAGGCCTCTGGCTGGTAAAACGGCTGTTACAAACGTTGCCCGGAGTGACGTCAACACCCCCGTATTCACGAATTAAAAAGAACACGTCGACTGCCGACAAATCGAAAATGGCACATTTGAAATATTCAAATAAATGTTATTCGTCTACATAAAAATAAAATAAAAAAATACTTTCCATATCGTAATTTTTTTAGAGAGTACAAAAAACAGTGAAAAAACTCTATTACATTGATGGAATTTCGAAAAAGCGTTACTTCAAATCACGTTGGAGGGCCATCATAGTGGTTTGTATTTCGAACATAAAGCTTCAATTAGAGGCGCTACTGCATAGTAAAATCTCATCGAAACAAGTAAAGTTAGAGCGTTGGGAGAGTTTGAGGTCAGTTGGAGGTAAAAACGCGGAACCTATTTTTTCGCTTCATGTCACATCTAAATGATTTCAAACAAGTTTCATGATTTTATTGAAACGCATGAAAAAAAAAAATTAAATATCTTCACCTCAATGTCATACAGCTTGACACAGATAATTTTTCAGGCGGACAGAAAAGGAACGCATTATTTTTTATTAACCGGCTGTTAAAAAAAGTTGTATTATGCTACGTATACATACTTTAACTTATGGGAAAGGAACTGGAAAAAAACATTGCCGTAATTCAAAACTCGTGTTTCGGTTCGCAAATGTATACGCACTATTAGTTCTGTTTAATCTTGATCATATTTGTTACTATACTATTATAAATGATGCAATTAAAAAACCTATTGAATCTGATGAATGAAGCATTACTCACAAGGATTTGACAATCATAGACTTATTAAACCAGGAAAAGTTCCGATGATGACATTTTTTTGTAGATTATATGACAGTACCTACAACGAAATGTGTTTTTTATTATTATTATTTTCGCGTGCTTCAACGTGTTACAGAAGAACAATGAAGCGACGACAAAAACTTGTACAAATTTATAACAAGACCCGAGTGTGTGGTATTTCAACATACATCCATAGGTACACACTCGTTCTCGTAGGCACTACTTGCGCCCAAATGTACGAACTGCTTCTCAGGTACCTACTTGCTTTTACTGGCACCTACCTTAACCTACACCTACTGAAAGATTCGGGGTAGCATTGAAACAAGGAGAAAATAAGTTATTTGACGGTTGTGGTAAGGCTCTCGACTAGCAAGCTGTAGGTATTAATTTGTGTTATTTCACAAATTACTCAATTAAAATAATACATATAGTATATTTGTGGCACGTTCCAGAGTGGAATATACTCACAGTATAGCCCTGGAGTAAGACGACCGCTTAGTATTGAAACGTTGCTTGGCCGTGTTTGGTGACTAGATCTGAATATCCAGGTACTTCCCTACCTTCGTCTTCCCCATCTCCTTTCCCTGTCCACTCACTACCTTCAGCATCGAAACATATCCCAATTGGGAATGCCATTTCCTCACTGGATCCAGATGGTTGGGAGCAGTCAGGACTCTCGTGCAGTTTCACATTAAATACAGGGTTTTCCAATAAGAGGTGTTATTTTGAATAGCCCGCTATTTCGGTAGATGTTACTTTTGAAGCTGTCATTTTTGACATTTGACAAGTAGAAACTACGCCATTAGTAAAAATGGAACGATACACGCTTCAACAAGGCATTGAAATTATTAAAATTCACTTGAGTGAATCAAATGCAAATCATCTTGAGTGATTAGGCCCATTTCCACCTCGGTGGCTTCGTCGGTGGGGCTCGAAAAACCCAAGAGTTTTTGTTGAAAAGCCTCTCTATCCTCAACGTGTGACTGTTTGGTGCAGTTTATGGTCCGGCGGAGTCATTGGACCTTACTTTTTCGAAAATGAGGCTGGAGCAACAGTTACGGTGAATGGATTGCGCTATCGAGAGATGATTAATGATTTTTTATGGCCGAAATTGGATGATATTGATTTGGACAACGTTTAATTTCAACAAGACGGCGCTACGTGCCACACAAGCAACGAAACCATTGATCTTTTACGATTGAATATCAAAGTAACACCTCTTATTGGAAAACGCTGTATAAATATGTGCGTACCATAGAACAAAGAAGAACACAAGAAATTAAATATGCATCCTGATCCAAAAGTCAGACTGATCGGATGTTGATTTCCAATACAGAACTGTGTTTTATCCATAGAGCTATATACAGAGGCGGATTTTCCCTTAGGCCTATGTAGGCCCGGGCCTAGGGCGGCCAGATATTAGGGGCGGCCAATCGTGACAAAAAAGTCACAGATGATAACAAGAAATTACTTACTAAGTACCTAAATATTCTAAGTACGAAATAGCGATATGCAAGAGCGTGTTCACACACAGCACACAGCGCGCCCCCACGCCCCGCGTTCTTTTCTCTACTCCAAGAGCTGTATAATTTCTTTGCAGCATAAACTCAGCGTTGGGAACTCCTACAAGCCCATTTCACCGTCAAAAGTCTATCAACGACTCGTTGGTCAGCTCGTGCAGATGCATGCAAAAGTTTACGCGAATCGTGGCATGAAATCCATAAAGCGTTAGTCTCGATCGAAAATGACACAGAACAGAAGAAAGCCGTTTTATGTGAAGCAAGAGGTATTCGTTTGAAACTGGAACGCTTTGAAACGGCCATCATGACTGTGTTTTGGGGATTTTTACTGAATCGCATTAACGCCACAAGTAAAAAACTTCAGAGTGTGGAAATTGACATCACCATTGTCATAAAACTGTATGAGGTACATATACATTTTATTGGCGAAATGCGAGATAATTTTGATGATTTCGAAAACCAAGCCAAAAAACTGTCCTTTTTACAGGAATATGAAAGAGATTTTCGACGCAATCGAAAGCCTAAGCTACATCCTGGTGAGAATAATACAGGTGAAGAGATGCAACAAAAAAACGGCCGCGAAAATTTCAGAATCGCTACTTTTTTAGTAATAATCGATTCCTTATCAGCAGAACTAAAAAAACGACTGGGTGCTTACAAATCACTTTATAATAAATTTAATTTTATTACTCAATTGACAAAACTAAGCCCGTTTGAAGTCGAAGAAAAGGCAAAATCATTGCAAATGATTTATTCTAGTGATTTAGAAGCCCATTTTTCAGAAGAATGTCTCCATTTTCGTTGCAGTTCTTGCATTCTCACTGCAGTGTGAAAAATAAGGATCGAAAAAATGCTGTCAGTTTGTTAAAATGGTTACGAACTGAAGATCTTCAAACCATTTATCCAAACGTGGATATTGCTCTTCGAATGTGTGTGTGTACTCCCGCCAGTAACTGTTCTGGAGAACGATCATTTTCTTGTTAACGACGTGTAAAAAATTATTTACGCACAACAATGGCGGAGCAAAGGCTGAACAATCTTGCTTTGCTTAACATAGAAGCAGATTTTTTAAGGAAATTGGATTGCGAAGATCTAATTAATGATTTTGCTGCACTTAGTGCAGACGAGAATTGTTACTGCCAGATTTTTGTTTTGAGTTCAGTTTTTTTTTTATGTTAGATAATGCTTTACGTAAATTTTTTTACCAACGTTTTAATTTGTATTTTAAGTTTAGTTATTATATTCGAATATGTACCTTAAGTTGATTTTTATTTAAAAGAGGTGGTGATTTCTTTTATTTGTTTGGAGACATAATAATAACTTTTTATCCAGCCCGTATCTGGCAACCCTAATTGTAACTGTGAAACACTTATATATTATTGTATGAGAATAAACCTGAAACTAGTTAAATAAATTAAACCTAAAACCGTTTTAAATGTTTTATTCAAATCCTTGAAACCTTAGAAAGTATTACAAACTAGCAGCTATTATAGTAACTAAATTTCTAAATCGATTTCGATAAAAGTTGTCAATAAAGTAAATTCACTATGTAATCTATAGTATATATCAGGGGTCTCCAAACAACGGCCCGCCAATGTCATCAATCCGGCCTGCGACAATCGACAATTATACAGTAATTGAACTAGCGAATTTAGCAAGCGTATTTTTTTACATTAATTCCACACAGGAGGCTTTGAAGAAAATATTTTCCCTCACGACCTATGTCATCTTAGGTGATGCTGTGTGGAGGGTCTTTTTAAGGAAGGGAAGGATAGGAAGTTCTGAAAAGGAAAATGTAGGAAGGGTCGGTAGGAATCTGGGGATTAGTGTGTCCAGGAGTGACATACGTATGAATACATCCCTCCAACTGCGGTGCAAGGCGATGGGTCAAGATAGTCCGGCTGGAATGGTCAAAAGGCCTCCCTTACCCAGTCTCTCTCGATCCGGCCCGCCACGCAGCAGGTGGGCAGACGTATCCGCCGCCAAGACCTAGACAAATCTCACCCCATGAACCATGAATGATAATGGCAGGAAAATTAAAACGGTTTTGACCCTAGGAACTTACTGAAAAGTTTGGAAACTCCTGGTCAATATGATGGGTACCGAGAAAGGGGCGGCTACATGGTCTGGGGCCTAGGGCGGCCAAGACTGCAAATCCGCCTCTGGCTATATACAATAAATTACAGGCGCTATTGCTAAGGTTTTGTCGAAACGTGTTCCACTAATAGAACACGATAATTTTGTAGTTTCCGGTCGTTAGGGGTTAGAACGTTGGGATCGTTGGAGGCCAAATCGAACTAATTGGTGGTACAAAAGTGGAATCAATTTTTTGGCTTGATGTCTCACCTAATGGTTCCATCATCATTATGAAATTTTTATTTCAAAAAATTGTAATGGCGATGTAAGATGTCAGGCAGTGCGAGAGAGAGCGCGTGCAAAATGGACAAGAACCAAAATAACTAAACACAAGGTATTAAGTCATTGGCGACATTGGTTTCCATTCAAAGCCACATATGTAAGGCATCTCCAGTGTTTAGATAATATATTCAGTACTATTCAGTTACGTGTACCGATTGCGAAACGTTACAGCATTGGGTGCGGTATCAATTTGATTAGAAACTAGGTGAAGTTGCCCGGGCTTTATTCTGCTTTGGGGTAGGACAAGGGTATGGAGGTGGTTTTTCTAAAGATCATCAGGTTTCTACTTTTCTACGGCTTGTGACCGATCGTTTTAAATTTAAACCGAGTTCGGCTTACATTTTTCAACATAATGATTTTATATCATCTCAAATATTCCTAATAATAAATTTAATTTATTTTATTGAGTTATATTGGATTTTTATCGAGTAAAAAGTCATAGGAGATACATAAGTTAAACTTATATGTACAATTTATTTATATCTTTCATACTTGTTTTTGTGCACCTTTTATCGCTGTATTAATTTAGCTATGCTCTGTAAAACACCCAATCGAACGTAAAAAAGGTTTGCTAAATACATGAAACATACTTTACAACCAACTGTTCAAGTATATTTTTATAATTATCTACAAAGTTACTACACATTGCTCTGTAACTACTTTCATAGTATCTTTCGTATGGTGGGGGGGGTGAGAGGGGGACATCTAGGTCTGCGAGCCAGTCTAGGGCCTCAGGCGTCGCCACGTGGACCTCATCAATCCCGCCGGGGAATGAATGGAGCCGGCATTCGTTGACCACATGTTCGGTGGTCTGCACTGCACCACATTCACACATCGCCGACTCTTTAAGGCCCCATATGTGCATCATGTGGGCACAGCGGCTATGGGAGCACCCTAACCTATTGATGGCGGACCAGGTTTTGCGAGGCAATGAGAATCCAGGCTGTCTCTCGGTGGGGTCCTGTATGAGATGGGCATTTCCCCCGTTGGCCGTTTGCCACTCAAGTTTCCACCTATCTTCTGGGGTGAGAGGTAATCGGAAGAGCCTTTCCCTTCTGGGCGGAAGGAGAGAGTACTTATTTACTTATTGTTATTACCACTTTATATTGTTAATTTATTAAGAATCTGTTCAAATTATTTGTAATCCTGTTAAAAATGAGATTGTAGGCCTTTAACGAATTTCGCATTTTGTCATTATACACTAACAAGGCAAATGCAGGTGTATGAATACGTGTTCCAATTTTTTATAGAAATAACTAAAATTTTATCAGAAAATGGCTTGCAATCCCGGTTTTAATCGGATTACAAATGATTTGAAGAGATTTTGAATAAATTAACAATATTAACTTTTCTCCGTGTACAATTATTGAATTACTGTGATGTATGGTAATTAGGTTGAGTAGTTAATCGATAGATGGCGGTAGACATAAAGCCTACGCCAGGGCCCTCCAGATGACTAGTGTATTTTTTTAAATTTTTTTATTTATTTTTTTAAATTTTTTTTATGTGACACCTCACAAGAGCCTCCCTGCCTGTGCAGTGTACAGACAGGGGAACTATGTCACCACCCGGTTGAGCGGCGTTGTGAGGTGGAATAAGGTAGGGGCTGTAGGAAGGGATTTGTTAATGCGGGCCTTGAAGAGGCTCGGATTATAGGAGGGAGGAAAAACAGATGCCTGTAGCTCGTTCCACATACGAGCCGACTTACACAAAAACGAGTCGTAAAAACGGCCCGTTCTCATGAAGCCAACGTCAACCGTGAACGGGTGTTCAGTTCGTGTCCATCGAGTTTCGCGCACGTGCACCGGTGCATCAGGAATCAATGCTGCTAGTTCCTTGGAGCAGGCTCCATTGAAATACCTGTAGAACAGACACAGCATGCCTACATTGCGTCTATGCATTAGAGAAGGCAATCGGTCTGTTAACAACGGATTGTCAATCAGACGGATCACTCTCCTTTGCACAGATTCAAGCAGGTTTATTAAGTATTTTGGAGCACCAGCCCAAAGGTGGCTCCCAAATTCAATAGTTGGGCGGACTTGAGACTTGTACAGGGTCAGCAGCTGGTCACTGTTGAAGAATCTCCTAGCCCTGTACAAGACGCCCAACTTTTTGGAGGCCTGATTTACTCGGGCTTCTATGGATCCCCGATACTTGAGCCGGTCTGATATAGTAACTCCAAGCATTTCAATGGAGTCTTTATTGGGAAGAGTGCTCCTATCAAATTGCACCAGACAGTCATTGATCTCCCTCTTTGCTGAAATCAGACACGCTTGGGTTTTTGAGACGTTGAAACTGACCAAGTTGGCCTTATCCCAGGCACGAACCATCTCGAGGTGGTGGTCAATTTTTTGCTTCAAAATTTCCCGAACTGTTTGGACATCATAGGTGGAAGGGGGCCTGTCAAAGAAATAACCCTCGTGAACGATGCTGTCATCAGCGTAGTAGTGAATTGGTGCACATTCAACGAGATCGTTGATGTGCAATAAAAACAGCGTCGGAGACAGCACAGAACCTTGGCACCCCCGCATTGATTTGGTGCGGTGAAGAAAAAGAGCCGTCAACCACGGTTTGAATTGTTCTTCCCCTCAGAAAGTCTGCAATCCAACTATGCAGGGTTGGGTGGATCCCATACGATGGTAACTTCCCGACAAGCGCCCGGTGCCAGACTCTGTCAAAGGCTTTGGAGATATCCAACCCAACGGTTTGAGTTTCACCAAAACGTTCCATGTACCGCCCCCAAATATTTATTTATTTATTTATTTATTTATTTTAGGAACATTAACAGTCTTAGTAATATAATATACATAAGAGAATAACAAAAAACAGACCAATTATTAATGTTCACAGATATATATAGAAACATAAAACTAACCTGCAAACGATAAACCTATAATATGCCTACCATAAACAGCAATAAATAAAAGTGATTTTAACTATACTTAAATAGACTTGGGTTGGAACGGGAAAGGGGAGGAGAGGGATGAGGAAAAGTTGCCACGCAGGTAATATTAAAATATTAGGTACAATCATTTTAACAGTGGTTAATATGAGTTAGAATGTGATACAATGAAATTCTGTAGTGATAGTAACTAGCAGTGAATATGTCAGCACGAGTGTCTATATTTGCAAATTTATTATTATAGTAGTTACATGTCCTTTGCATAAATTCATTTTGGTTGGAATTGGTATTGCATCTATCAATGTAGAAAAGGGTATTTTGTCTGCTGTATCGAATTGGCGCATGGAAATTTATTTTGTTCAGCAACTCCGGGCAGTCAACTTTAGAGTTAATAATTTTATACAAGAGCATCTGATCAGCGACAATCCTCCTGTTGAGTAGTTTCGTGATTCGAAAATGTTTCTCGATTTCGTCGTAAGAGTTGTATATGTTAAATGATTTAAAATTGAGGAATTTGAGAAATCGTTCCTGAACTCTTTCTAACCTGTTAACATAAACAATATAGCGCGGGTTCCAAACCGGTGAACAGTACTCCAGGTGAGGACGAACATGTGAATTGTAGAGAGTCAGATATGTCTTAGTATTTTTGAAAAATTTGCATGTTCTCAGTACAAAACCTAGACTTTTTGATGCTTTGGTGACAATGTTATCAACGTGTTTATCAAAGGTAAGTTTAGAGTCCAAGAAAACCCCGAGATCACGCACATAGTCTTTATTTGTTAAAATCGATCCAGAAATGGTGTAATCATGCAGTATTTTCACACGGTTACGTGTGAATGTGACTTTGCAACATTTAGAAATATTGATAAAAAGCTTATTTCTGAGACAGTAATCCGTCAGTCGATCAAGATCTGCTTGTAAACGCGCAGAACAGTCCGGGGAGCTTATAGGAAGGTATATCTTCATATCGTCAGCAAATAGTAAAATTTGAGCGTTGTGAAAACATGTCGTAATATCATTAATATAGATAGAGAAAAGCAAAGGACCCAAAATGGACCCAAAATGGACCCCTGAGGCACACCGGAAGTAATGATTTTCCAGACCGAGGAAAATCCACCCACTGTCACAGCCTGGGATCTGTTTGTTACGTATGAGGATAACCAACGAAGGAGATCTCCATGAATACCATGATTAGCAAGTTTTCTAAGCAGAATGTTGTGGTTGATCTTGTCAAAAGCCTTGCTATAGTCGGTATAGATTGTATCAACTTGCACACGTTTATCCATGGAGGCAGACAAGAAGTTTGTAAAAGTTATAAGATTAGTAGCAACAGAGCGACCTGCAAAGAATCCATGCTGAAATTCGTTGATCGAATTCTTTACCACAGGGAATAACTGGTCATAGACTATGTTTTCGAACACCTTTGAAAAAATGCAAAGCTTGGAAATGGGTCTATAATTATCTGCTTCACACTTAGTTCCCGATTTATGAATTGGTGTGATGTAGGCTCTTTTCCATATATCTGGAAATGTACCAGTCTTGATCGATATATTAAACAGTATTGATAGCGGGAGTGACAAATGATTTGCGCACTCGGTAATGAACAGTGGTGGGATACCATCCGGCCCAGCTCCCTTGCTAGAATCGAGCCGTTTTAAATATTTGGACACGAGGTCAGCATCGATAAAAACTGATCCCATCGCACAAACCTGCTTAACTACAGAGTCATCGCAGGAAATCCCCAGAGGGTCAGCCGGTTCGTAGACAGAATGAAAGTAATCAGCAAATAAATCACAGACTGCCTGTCCACCCTCGGCTGTTACATCCTTAAGATTTAATACGCTAGGAATAGATGCTGATAGTTTTTTTGATTTAACATATGACCAGAATGCCTTGGGATCTTTGGCGATATTCTCTTCAGCATTATTAATAAAGTCTTCGTGACACTTTTTTGCCATTTTTTTCTGTCTGGTGCGTAGCCTTGAAAAAGTAATGTAATCGGAAGGGTTCTTGTAGGTTGTATATAGTCTGTGAAATTTCTGCTTTTCACGAATAAGTTTTATTAATGATGAGCTATACCACGGGGGGTAGGAATATTTACCAGTACGCCTCAATGGAACCTTATCAGCGATCAAATTATTAATAATATTGTAAAAATGCGATACTGCAGGATTGACGGAATCGGTAAGGTTAAGTGCGTTCCAATCTTCTTGTGCCAGGCTATCTCTTATGTCATCATAATTAGCCTTGTGGAATGAGGGCCGTTTAATTGAGTTTTCCTTTATGACCGGGGGTTCAACGAACTCAGCAGTGATAATGATGGATTTATGATGAGCATCCTCAGGAACCAACGGATCGTTCGCGGGAGCTACGCGTACCAAAAAATTACAGAGAACGAGATCAAGAATTCTTCCTAATGTATTTTGAATACCATTATATTGGTGGAGGTTACAGTAATTAATATTGTCGATAAATGTTGAGCTTATTGTAGAAGTGTAGTTGCTAGGAATCAGGTTAACCTCACCCACAGGAAGAGTCCAGGTAATATCGGGTAGGTTAAAGTCTCCCATGATAAGAAACTTGCCGTCTGGTTGATTCAAAAGCTTAATACCTAGATCATTCGAGAAGGCGGTGATTCGAGCATTGAAGTTGAAACTTTTTGACAGGTATGTACAACAGAGATGAACGTTAGTGAATCCAGTTGCACGTGGGATGCGAAGAGTAACCCATATGTCCTCATCCGTAGAACACCATGAGTAATTACAAATTGCATTGAGTTCCTTTTTGACAGCCAGGAGCACACCACCACCCATGGTTACACCTTCGATACTTCTGTCGCGTCGGAATACGTTGTATCTTGAGTCAAAAAGCTCACCATCTGAAATAGTATCTGTAAGTCAAGTCTCTGTTATGCCGATAACGTCATAATCACCGCTCGTAACACTACGAAGAAATGTGTCAGTTTTAGTCCTCAGACCGCGTACGTTCTGATGAAAAATACTTAAAGGCAGTGACTCTTTTTCAGTTGAGTGTCAATAACAGAGAATGCGTGAATAGAATGTGAGGTACAATATAGTATTATCTGCAGAAAATAAAATAATAGTAATATCTCTAAGTAATTGTTCGTTACGAAAAGGAGTGGATCCTATAGAAGCATAATACATTGTGAGTAACATGTGCACTTGGAAATGAACGCTTAATGAGCCATTCGCACATCAGTATTACAGAATTCCGAGTTAAATTATCGAGTGACATTTGAAATATGAAGTACATAATAATATGATGTGTACAGAAAGTGAGAACATCTTGCAGTTGACAGGAGTTGTGAACATGATGATATAATAAGGTAATGTTGTGAGAGTATAATAAATATAATAGTAATGCAGTTGCAACATGAGAGGGAGGGTAGCGGGCGTGTGGAGGGAGAGGAAGGGTAGCGGGCGTGTGGAGGGGGAGGGAGGATAGCGGGTGTGTGGAGGGAGAGGGAGGGTAGCGGGCGTGTGGAGGGGGAGGGAGGATAGCGGGCGTGTGGAGGGAGAGGGAGAGGGAAGAGTAAACAATAGTAATAGAATGAGCAGTATTTTCTTATGAAATTTTCTGGAGGTCGTCTTCCCTCCTGACTAAAAAAGCTGGTGAATTATCGTTTTTTCTCACTAAGATCTTACAGTCCTTTACCCATACAAATCTGTAGCCTGCTTCCCGTGCCTTGCTTTTAACTTTGGAGAGCAGAATCTTATTGTTGATTGTTAAGTGGTTGTTAACATAAATTATTGCTTCTGGTCCGGAATATTTCAGGTCGGTACTGGTGATCTTCCTGGCCTTCTTAGATAGTGCAAGAAATTCCTCCTTTCTCCGTTTGCTTGCAAAACGGATGATTATCGGCTTAACCTGGGCGGACTTGGTAGCCACTCGCGTCACTGTGTCCACATCTTCTGGTTGTAGTTCAAAGCCAATCTGTTCGCCTATTTTCTTGGCTATGCAGAGTAAGTTTTCTCCCTTCGTCATTGGCACGTTCTTGATTTCTAGGTTTTTCACACGGGAGAGCTGATCGCGCTCGTCCAGTTCGTATCTGAAGATTTCCATGTTCTTCTTGATGGATGCAACCTCCGAAACTAACTTTTCGACAGTCTCCAGTCTCTTCTCAACCGCCTCCACCCTTTTTTCCGTATCGGACATAGCTGCTAGAGCAAACTCGAGGCTCTTCTTTATGTCAGATATCTCTCCCCACATGGGCTTGATGCGAGTGAGCTCGACATCGATTTTGTTGAGCTTCTCCATTATTTCGGCTAGAGAACTAGCCGGTACCGTTTGTGAGGACGCTGCTGGAGTTACAATTGGAGACCCACTGCGGGCTGCATTACGCGTACACGGCTTCATAATGTTGTTATAGTCGGTTCACTTATGTTGACTGGTCCAAATTGTGTTTATTTTATACACAGATAAACACTGGATATTACAGCAACTACAGCAAATATGCGTCACATATCCGAGTAGATCGCCACACGATCGGTTTCGACGAAATCCATATTGCCGATCGCTTAAGATATTGTTATTCTCGAGATATGTGAGCAATTTGTTGTTAACCACCCTCTCTAATACCTTCGAGAGTATGGAAGTGATGGCTATGGGGCGGTAGTTAGAAGGGTCGGAGCGGTCCCCTTTTTTTGGGATTGGGTGGACGATTGCCTTTTTCTAAAGATCTGGCACCTTTCCACCTTTGAGAGAGAGCCTAAATAATTTCGCGAGCACTGGAGTCATTTCTGCAGAAAACCTCTTGAGGACTAAGGCAGGTATTCCGTCCGGCCCACTGGCTTGGATCTTCGATTCCTCCATTTGAAAACCGCAGTGCGGAATGGAAGGGGGAGTCTCTCCGTTATCTTGAAGAGTTGAGTTTTCCGAGAAAATTTTTCCTAATAATTCAGCTTTCTCGCGGGCCGAGTTAGCCAGCCGACCATCAGGCTTGGTCAGAGGTGGGAAAGTGGTTCTGCAGAAATTTCTTCCGATCGAGCTAGCGAGTGACCAGAAAGCACGGCTACCAGTGAGGCAGTCAGCCAGCTTTTTCGCAATTCTCTGGTTGTGATCGCTCTTAGCTCTATTTAGAACTCTCTTGCAATCCCTTGCCCGTTTTCGGTATTTCGAAAGGTTATTCATGGAGCTAATCTTCCGGAGTGCATTAAAAGCCGTATTTTTGAGTCTGACAGCTTCAGCACAGCGATGGTCAAACCACGGTTTTGTGCCCGCTCCAGAGGATTTGACGGAGAAGGGAATGTAGCAATCCATTGCTGATGTGATTACTTCTCCTACCTCGCGTGCACAAATTGATGGGTCCTCGGAGCTAAAGCATACAGTACTCCAAGGAAAGGCGCCGAAGAAAGACCACATGCCGTCCCATTTTGCTGCCCTGTAGTGCCATACCTTCCTCTTTACATGTTTGTCAGGTTGACGGTTCATGGAGGATGGGACAGAGGTGGTAATCAGGCAGTGGTCAGAGGATCCTAAGGGCGCTGTCACCTCAACTCTGTACCCGAGTGGCTCACTAGTGAGAAACAGATCGAGTAGGTTGGCTCGATGTGATGGGATGTCTGGTATTCTGGTCCGAGATTCTATGAGTTGGCTTAGTCCATGGATAAGAGCAAAGGATTCCGCTGATCTACTGGCAGAGTTCGTTGGGCCCGAGAACTTCAGCCATTGTTCATTATGAACATTGAAGTCCCCCAGGATTACATACTCGGCCGATGGGTAACGGGGCAAGAGAATATCTACAGTGTCACTCAAGTATTTAAACAGCTCAACAGTGTCTGATTCGGCAAGGTTTGGTGAGCGATATAGGCACGCATAAATTCTCATCATACCGGTGAGATCCACACGTACCCATAACACTTCGTGTTTTGCGCTCTCGATATTTGCGAGACGAGCGCAGCTGATGTCAGCACGGCTGTAAAGGCAGACACCTCCTTTTGGCCTGAAAAGGCTTTCCAGATGATATCCTGGGCAGTTCAGATAGGAGGTATCTGGGGGCTCGGCAATCTGTGTTTCCGTAAGGAAGAGGAGATGGGGATTTTGTGAGAGAAGGTGGTGGTGGATGGGAGTTAGGTTGGTGTGCAGACCGCGAATGTTAGCGAAATTCACCTTCATCCTCGGTCCACACTGAGGACTCCTATTGTTCGCTGTCGCTGAGTTTATATTAATTGGTTGTGAATTCATAGTTTTTATGTTTGTTGTATTTGTTTGTGGGATTTAGGATGGGTTGGGAAGGATTAGGTTAAAAAGGTTGTGTAGGGAGCTGGAGAGTGGAGCAACTGGATACACCAAATGTAAGGTATGTTCTTCTGACTGCGGTTCCAGGCAATGGGCAGGAGAGTCCGGCTGTGGAGGTCACCCAGTGCGCCCCAAACGCTGGATGCTGGGTCCTCACCGGTCATGAACCGGCACAACATCAGCGGCAGGGTTTTTTCGCTGGCTGATGGGGCAGCCCACCCTTGGTCGTGAGCCCAAGGGTCGGGCCCCTGTACTATCCAGCGGCCCGGACAGCGATAACCGGTTTACTGGATCTCCCTCAACCGGCCTCTCCCAGCCCGGCCCGCCCCGCAGTAAGTAGGCCGACCCATTCATCAGTGTGATCCAGAACGCACAACCCTCCATGAGTCCGGGCACCCCTGCTAAGTCACCAAACGTAGCGAACCACTTCAGGTGACCTGTGGCAGAGGTGTTGGTAACCCAGAGTATGGTTCCCGGGGCGGCGGTACCCATTGACCACCTCCCAAATTAAATTAGTGTATAGCATATACTTGCGAGATATTATCGGACAGAGATATTATCGTCTGGAGGCTCAGAGATTTACTTACCCTCTGGTAACGAACAGTTCTAGCTACCAGACAGGTTATTGTAACAAAATTAGATACTTTTATACTAAGAACCTTTAACTGTTTTAAAGAGTTTCCAACACCCTGCATAAGTCTGCATAAGTAAAGGAAGATATAACTATTACTTTGTGCAATAGAACTCTTTACGATAACTTGTATTGTGCCTGCTTATATAGTTCTTACTTTGTATATTATGTTATGTACTATACACTTATTATTGTACTCCTTAACAACTTACGAGCACCTACAACAAAGTATGCATGTAAAAGCCTTCAAGGCGTGAATAAATAAAATATATAAATTATGCATGTTGTATTACTTGTTTTTATATTTCTTGTAAAATTTATTAAAAAAAAAAAAACAAAAACTTACAAAATGCGAGAAGAGGTGGTTGTGGTTGGTAACACGAAGATGAGTGCAGGTTGTGTTTAAAATTCGGCACTAAAAAGTTGTAGCGATGCAACGACCATGTTCCTTGTTTCACAGTTACAATAAAAAAATACTATTCCACTCTAGTCAAAAACAACCACCTCGAAATGAAAGAACGGTTACCCGCCCATTTTCATAAAAAACTTAATTATGGATTTGAAGCCAAAATACCTGAACAAATGTAAACCTATATAAATAAAAATGTTAATGTTCGTTTGTTCAAAATTCTTATATCTCCGAAACTTTTAAACCGATTGCTTTGAAATTTTGACACAACTTATCATTCAAATAACGCGTGTGTTATTATATCGATGTCACCTGTGACAGGTTAAAACGTGTTTTTTTTTAAAATAGCTCCATCTGTTGGACGGAAAAGCTAAACTCGCTATTGTTTCTCTATCTGCACCACAGACATAGGAATTAATAGACGAGAAGATAATGGCGAGGGGTAAAATCAACTGTTGAAGAACGAAGGGAGTGAAGCTGACTGTGATTCGTCAATAAATCAATCTGACAGTAAATAGGCATCTCGCATTATAATATCACGATTTACTTCTTAAAAGTAAAATCTGCTTTTGAATGAATAGACATTTTTACATGGGAGCGCAAATTACTCGCCACGTTATGAACAAATTTGTGAAGTCCAAATTCGGCAAAAAAATTCGGTTCTATTTTCACAGTCGAATATTTCGTTTAAGTATTTAGTTAAGACACTTTTATAAATGTTCATAATTTACTTCCCAGCAACCAACCAGCTTTGTGTTTCGCGTCCAGACGTTTCTCGATGTGATAGTAACAACTGATTCATATTATACGATGTGAATATGCTTAATATAAAGTAAAATAATGCTTATATGTGGAATGTAATACGACAATTGGGTTTATTCTCTTTTTCACATCTATTTTTACAAGTTTTCATAGTACAAGTCAACATTTTGCCGTGTTATTTCGTAAAATGAACCGATGATGCCTCGACCATAGTTCGCACAAGAATGATGACGCCACGTTTTCAAATTTCACTTGAGGCCATACGCGAGCACAGCCGGCTCCAATGGAACCGGTATGGGGAGTGGGGATAATACGCTTTTAATCACTTAGGGCAGGTCTACTAATATTCATATGTCTATGATCTGCACAGAATACTGAGCCCCAGCAACGTGTGGCAGGGTATGATAATGTTAAAAAAAATTAAAGAACAACCGACCGATTTACATAGAAACACAAATTTATATTCACTTTTTAAAGATGTTTTGACTTTTTAAAATTATTTTTTACTCCAAAATTTTTCAAAATACGTCTAAAATCAAGAAAAATCGAATTATAAAGTAGCCCACATCCGTACAGGTATTTGCTATACATTTCGGTTTAAAACATTTTTAATCAGTTTAGTTGGATATTTTGGCTTCAAATCCAAAATTAAGTTTTGTGTGAAAAAGGCCTCACCATCTTAAAAGATTTGCGATCTTATATTAGCAGTTGAAAAAGATGCGTGAACCTAAAGCAGAGTATCGAAAATTACATAACGCTAGCAATATAACGAACCACTAAAATAATCCAATTCAATCATGTTAAAACGTCTTTTTCCATTTTGTTGCAACATTGTTTCCATCAATAAGCACTTACATTCAAACAATAATCAATACAAACATTACATTTTTTATTACAATTGAATTCAACATTCAATTTAAAACACGACCATATTGTTTTTCTCATAACCCATAAAGGGCATTAAGGGTGCGTTTGAACCTGCAGGCTTCGGTCCCACGGAACATTAAAATTCGGATACAAACATTTATAGCATCATTTGCGTCAGGGATATTTTCTTTCAGATTGCGATTTTAATCGTTAATTCATGAGAAGCTGAAATAAGACGATATTCATTTCAATTATGTGCGGCCGTTGGCGGGGATATGTTTTATACTTATGGGAATGTTTGCTATCGGACAGGGAACTTCAACATTCATCAAGAATGGTAAAAATATTGAAAATATATTTAAATATTTTAATCGCTTAATCATGAGAAGCTGAAATAAGACGGTATGTATTTCAATTATGTACGGCCGTTAACGGGGATATGTTTTAGACTTATGGGAATGTTTGGTATTGGACAGGGAACTTCAACAATCATCAAGAAAGGTAAAAATATTGAAATTGCTGATTAATTAAAATTCTGTTAAAAACGGAATAGCATGCCGTTTCCTGATAAATTTTTATTACATTCATAATATATCGAAACACGTGTTCAAGCACCTGCGTTTGTCCTGTTAATACACAATGATAAAATGCGAAAATATTAGAATTTTTATGCATCGTTCTGACATCGCCATAACACATTAGTGTTTTACCGATAGTTTATTAGGAAACCTGTAAAATCATTCGTTAAAGGTCTGCAGTCCCACTTTTTACTGCAATACGAATGATTTAAAGAGATTTTTAATAAATTCGTAATATTTGATATCGTAAGTTTTCTCCATGTGGGATTTTATAAATTTTTGTCATGGTTGAAAACTTTGATTTTATGCGTGCTAGTAGTTCTGAGAAAAGTAGACTTGAAAATAGGTACTTAAATATCTACGTATTTAATTAAATACGTAAGTACCATATATTTTATGTAATTTAAAAAAATTCAAATGAGGAAATAAACAGTTCTGACTTGTGCAAAATTATCCTTTTGACGTTTGTACTGCAACAGTGAAAACGCCTTGACAGCATACCTGCTCTAACGAATATAGCTCTTCAGTGAAAAATATGTTATGAGATTAAGAAAATTCAAATAAAACCGACAATTGCATATTTGAAAAAATAATATTGACTGAACCATTAAAACGGCCACCGTCTTGAAACATTAATACAAATTTACAGAGAGACGAGGTCTGGAAAAAGTGAGGCTTGCTTGAATAATAAAATGATAAAAGATAAGGGTAAACTTCGGTTTATGGGCGAAATTCCTAAAAATAAAACTAGTTATTTTTATACTAACTTTGGGCCGGGGAATCCGAATCTGGAAGAATTAGGTTGCGGCAAGCAATATTAACTGAATTACACGACTTAAAAATTTCGACGCACAAACAATTTAACTGGCCATTTCTGACAATAAAACTAGTTATCTTTATACATCTTTATACTAACTTTGGGCCGGGGAATCCGAATCCGAAAGAATTAGGTTGGGGCAAGCAATATAAACTGAAATACACGACTAAAAATTTTCGATGCAGAACAAAATACAATACGCCATTTTCGACACCTTGTTGACAATAAAATCCATAGAAAAATAACCAAAGATATATCACCATATGAAATTAAGTGTTGCTAGTAAGCAATAATATCAATAACGTAAAATAACATGTTTATAATTTCAGTAATATTTCTTATTCAAACAGTTAGATTTAAGTTTATTATCACGAAAGGTGAGTTTTTATGTCGGGGTAGACGGAAAATTTATATTTTAATTTTGCTAACATTAATTCATTAACGTAAAGTATTCAGATACATTTTATTCACTTTTGTATCACAAACCATGTTACACAAACCTAGCGTAGCCGCTAAACTACTTGAAAACTGGGATGTTTTCTTGCCTTGACGCGAGTAGGCGCTACGAAGAGGGCACTTTCTTTTCTATCACAAACCAAAATAAATAAATATTTTTGAGAGTTGGTAACACTGTATGTAATATCTTTGGTTATTTTTCTATGGATTTTATTGTCAACATCGTGTCGAAAATGGCGTATTGTATTTTGTTCTGCATCGAAAATTTTTAAGTCGTGTATTTCAGTTTATATTGCTTGCCCCAACCTAATTCTTTCGGATTCGGATTCCCCGGCCCAAAGTTAGTATAAAGATGTATAAAGACAACTAGTTTTATTGTCAGAAATGGCCAGTTAAATTGTTTGTGCGTCGAAATTTTAAAGTCGTGTAATTCAGTTAATATTGCTTGCTGCAACCTAATTCTTCCAGATTCGGATTCCCCGGCCCAAAGTTAGTATAAAAATAACTCGTTTTATTTTTTAGGAATTTCGCCCATAAACCGAATTTTTTCCAAAGATAATTGAAAACGCCAACGGAACGTACAAACACAGACAGACGGAATGCAAAACGGTCGAGCTAAAGCTGAAATTTACTACACTCATACGTTAGTAAAAACCACCAGATTGTTATGTACATGTCATTATTCTGTGGCGGGTTCGAATCCAGGCGAGTGAATATAATTTTTTGTATTATTACATTTTAATTATATTCAATTTCGTCCTGGTGAAAGACCACCATTCAGCATAGAAATGCTACTTGAATGACTTTAGCTATGTTTAGTGACCACGTCTGAATAGTACTTCTTTACCTTATTCTTCACCATTTCTTTCCCCTCCTGACACTCTTCATTCTTTCAATCCTCCCCAAATAGAGGTGACATAGTTCCAACAGCTACAGGCAGTTGGGATTTTTGTGCAGTATTCGCATATGAAAAATCATGCTTTATAAATATTTAATAAAATTAATAATTAAAAAATAATATAAATTAATAATAAAAACAAATCTAAAAAAACTAAACAAATAATACCTCAAACCCATACACACAAGCAACTGCTTATTATGGGAGAACAAAAAATATTAAAAAAATAGAAAAAATCATGGCATAAAGTGGTTAAATTTTAATTTTAATCGATTTTTATACCAACCATTACATATTATTTAATATTTTTTGTATTTATACTTATACCTTTTTAGTTATTTTATACTTTTTATTTCTACCTTTAAATAAATATTGTAACTGTAAAAAAAAAAATTATCATTATTTTTTTCAATTTAAATATGCAGTGTCCTTGTCTATTTGGTACGTGGCTGCAAGTGTATTGATTGATATTGGTGATATTTTGCACGCTTGACCTTCAAAACAAGAGGAAAATCACTGTCTGCATGAAGTTTCGAAAACCCACCTCATCCCATTCTCCGACCCCCTTAAAGCAGAATTTTGATAAATCACGATCGTTCACTCGACGTTCAAGAAAAGAAAAAAATAAGTAGCGTTTTCACAAAGTGCAATATCTACACCGAAAGGTTGTTTTTGTTGATTCTTATTTTCTATGTGTCTACGATATGGCTAATTTAGATTTTCAAAAATAAATTTATTTATCTGCTTTATCCGTGTAATAGAAAATAATACATTTTCACAAAGTAAAACATCTTCGTATTAACATGTATATAAAAGTGAAGTAACTAGGTAGGTAGGTAGGTATATAATATAAGACAAAATACATTATTTTATTATTTTAATGTATCTGAGTAAAAGTTTTACTAATGCACTTTTTATACGTAACATCAACAGGAGGTCTTATATTTTAAATTCTAAATCGAGAATTTTTAAAAATTATTTTTTCGGTGGAAAAATAAAGCAAACGTACATTTTTATTTTTATTAAAAAACAAATGAATTAGCATTTCAATTTATGAAAAATTATTTTTTTAAATATGTAGATTATCTTTTTAAATCGAGATTGCTTTTAACAAATCTGAAAAAAAAAATCTTTTGACAAAATACCAACTCTGTTAATGTCCAATTTTTGCCTGAACTTTGCAAAATAAAAGAAAACACACTTTCTGCCGTTTTTTCCTCGCATAAATCAAAACAGGCAGTTGGTGTTAAGTGGGATTTTAAACCTTATCGCCATCTACATAAGCTGTGCAATTGTTTGTGGCCCGATTCCAAATGTTACACGACGCGGTGCATCGCTTTAAAGTATATTAGGAATACACAATGTTTTATCATCTGCCGTAAAGCGAGAATACCCCTGCTATCTGCTATCTCGCTTCAATCTAAACTGCCACCTCGGAGTGCTTTGCCATAAAGTACTACCATTAAGTCTTCCAATTATTTATTAGCTTCAGTATCTAAAGTTTAAAAACCCCATAAGTTGAATAAGATATTTATTTGGATTCCACCCGCAAAGATAATCAGTAGGTATATACACAGTCCATTTTGCATTGCATATTACATTTATCTAAAGTAGCTGAATTAAAAACATTTTTTAAGGGTGCAAATACTTGGGGGTACGAGAATATATAATACAAACTCCTTGAGTAATTTTGGGAGATATTCTTCACAGACAAGACACAACTATAGAGTCCTTTTGCGAGATATAATACTCGTATATCCCAGCATGACGGCTGATTGTTTATTACGTTGAGAAATTTGATTTAAATAGTGTTAGAAAGAAAAAATACCGAAAATGTCGAAAAAATTCTATGAGACAATATTTAGCATTAGAATAATGTTGGTAAATGTTTGCAAATTTAAAAAAAATATTTGTTTATTAATCGAAAAAAATTAAAGTGAAAATAAATTTTATAATACCTTTGTCTAATTAATTGTATTTTTTAGTTTCGTGCAAAGTAGTCATTACAGTTTACATGATAAAAAACCATCGATGAGCGACTTAAAAAACTTTTTTGTTGTTTGCGTTCAACATTTAAATATTTTTATTGTGAACGTTTATTTACATTACCTAAATCTGAAAGAGTCTTTTATTTGCTTTAAAGCACAGTATTTCATTTTGAATTGCCTTCAAAAACAGCAAATTCATCTAAATTTGAATGTAATGCGAACATATTTTCCCCATATGAGACGTATATTACAAAATGTCAGACGCTCAAATAAAGGTTTTTAATTTAACCCCTGATCTAGGGGGTCGGTTATTGAATCAGTACAAACCAGCCAATCAGGTTTCGCTTATCTCAAGCTTCATAGGGGCTTATATATAAACTAATTACAGTTGATAAATACATAAATTTAATGTATTATAATTGTAATTGATATAAATAAGAAAATAATACAATGACGGAAAAAGATACAAATAGAAAAGAGGAAGAAAACTTATTGGTGGGTATGTAAAGGGACGAGGAAACAGGGGGTTAGCGGAAAAAATTAAATATAGGACAATTTTTAAATTATGTTGGAGTTATTATTAGCGACTTTATAGATAGCCTCGCAACACTGTTCATGTGATCAACGAACGCAAAGGACAGGCTTTCTTAAGTTATTATTAGCGACTTTATAGATAGCCACGCAACACTGTTCATGTGATCAACGAACACAAGTGACACGCTTTCTTAAGTTATTATCAACGACTTTATTGATAGCCACGGCACACCGTTCTTCTTATAAAAGAACACAAGTGACACGTTTTCTTAAGTTATTATTAACGACTTTATTGATAGCCACGGCACACCGTTCTTCTTATCATCGAACACAAGTGACACGCTTTCTTAAGTTTTTTATTAACGAATTTATAGATAGCCACGCAACACTGTTCATGTGATCAACGAACACAAAGGACAGGCTTTGTTTTGTTATTATTAATGACTTTATTGATAGCCACGCAACACTGTTCATGTGATCAACGAACACAAGTGACACGCTTTCTTAAGTTATTATTAACGATTTTATAGATAGCCACGCAACACTGTTCATGTGATCAACGAACACAAAGGACAGGCTTTGTTTTGTTATTATTAACGACTTTATTGATAGCCACGCAACACTGTTCATGTGATCAACGAACACAAAGGACAGGCTTTGTTTTGTTATTATTAGCGACTTTATAGATAGCCACGCAACACTGTTCATGTGATCAACGAACACAAGTGACACGCTTTCTTAAGTTATCATTAACGACTTTATTGATAGCCACGGCACACCGTTCTTCTTATCAACGAACACAAGTGACACGTTTCCTTAAGTTATTATTAACGACTTTATTGATAGCCACGGCACACCGTTCTTCTTATCATCGAACACAAGTGACACGCTTTCTTAAGTTATTATTAATGAATTTGTAGATAGCCACGCAACACTGTTCATGTGATCAACGAACACAAAGGACAGGCTTTGTTTTGTTATTATTAACGACTTTATTGATAGCCACGCAACACTGTTCATGTGATCAACGAACACAAGTGACACGCTTTCTTAAGTTATTATTAACGACTTTATTGATAGCCACGGCACACCGTTCTTCTTATCAACGAACACAAGTGACACGCTTTCTTAAGTTATTATTAACGACTTTATAGATACACATAACACACCGTTCATGTTATCAACGAACACAAAGGACAGGCTTTACTTGAAATTGGTGTTTACTGAAAGTTTATTATGAAACCTATCAATTTGTTCGTTTAAATCCTGCATTCCCGTTTTAAACCGGATTACGAATACTTTGAAGAGATTCTTAATAAATTAGCAATATTATATATGTCACTAAGTTTTCTCCGCGCATGTTGTGAAAAGATAACCCGTACCTATTATACAACTGGACGAAAAAATGGTGGTATGGTGTAAAACGGCCATTAGATCTTATTTAAATATCGGAGATAATTTATGGTAATCCTTTCGCATAATGATTCGGAATTAATATGGCTGTTTCCGTAGATTGATTGCGACATATTTCCATAACTACTACCATAGTCTACTAGTGTCTAGTGACTAGACACTAGTAGATATTCTGTAGGCTCCTCCGCTCCCCTCAACACTAACTTGTGCTGTGCATGTCCATCTGCTCTCGCAGCACAAGCTTCTGGACAGCATTCCACGCTAAATTACAGGGCTGGCCCCTGAGATTTATTGCCGTGAATCAATCCGTCCATCGCCCGAGTTACGGCGTGATATCCACGCCCTAACTCAATGTTCGCCAATCAATCTGCAGGGCAAATTAACAGCTAATCCACCGCTACTCAAATAATGTACACGCTTTGTAATTAATCCAAATTCGATCAAAGCAATTACATGGTCCGTCTGAAGCCTGAACACATTAGGTCGTCTTCGGATTAAACTCTTAGCTAGGAGGTTATGGGTACTATTTTTGCAGAAGTTCAAAATTACATCATTTTTGCAGTGTTTCAACAAGCTATTAATTTATTTTAAATTTATACAAAATATACATATTTTAACATTAATCTTAGTTAAAGATCTTGAGGATAAAAAATTCTCTCAGGGACTGTGTAATCTTTGGGGTTGCTGGAAGTTAAGGATATGAAAGAAAGGAAGGAAAGGAAGGAAAGGAAGGAAAGGAAGGAAAGGAAGGAAAGGAAGGAAAGGAAGGAAAGGAAGGAAAGGAAGGAAAGGAAGGAAAGGAAGGAAAGGAAGGAAAGGAAGGAAAGGAAGGAAAGGAAGGAAAGGAAGGTGTTCTAAGAACGAACAGGGGTTGGAATAGCCGCCCTATACAGGGCTATTCCACACAGATAAAGTATAAATGAATTATATAGCTTGTGACAGGCGATGCGAGAACACAATGCATAACGTTAATTCACAATCAACTTACCGGGAGGAGATGGTGAACTCTGCATAGGCCTCATCTGTCAACACTGGAACGGGATTGTCGTTCATTATCACTCGTTATTTTAGATTAAATTGCGATAATAAATACGTAAGATAATTATTTCGATAAGGAACCGGCAATGTTGTTATGACGGGACGAACGGTTTTTGTGCGACTGGTTCGGCTCACGGCTCCGTGGTTTTAGCTGACGTGTGCGAACTTAAACTACACAGTTCAAATTCTGACGATACGATTGGTTAGTACACGGCCTGTCAAAAGCAATTGGCGTTACGGAACAGAAGGAAAGGAAGGAAAGGAAGGAAAGGAAGGAAAGGAAGGAAAGGAAGGAAAGGAAGGAAAGGAAGGAAAGGAAGGAAAGGAAGGAAAGGAAGTTCCGGGAAGGAAAAAGGTATGAGGGGTGGGTAGGAATTTAGGGATCAGTGTGTTCAGGAAAATGAATCTATAAGGCGACGGGTCAAGAGACCAGTTGGAGAGGTCAAAGTGTCTGTCCAAACCAACCTCTCTTGATCTGTTGGTGGGCAGGCACATCCTGAACACACCTTACCCGATGAATACCCTGCTAAATCCTCAAAGGTAGTGAACCACTTGGGGTGATCTATGCACAGATGTTGATGTTGGTAATCCAATAAGTGGTTCCCGGGCAGCGTTACGCAAACCCGCATCCCAAATTATAATATAAATAACTTTTTATGCACCGCTATTTAATCACAAAGGATCTCCCTGTTTTAAAACCAATGGTTTCTTCATCAGGATAAACGTAAAATAAAAATTACCAAATTGAAGAATAAATAAAACGAATTAATTGATCGGTTTCCTATTAAACTTTTGGTAAAAGAGAAATTTTCTATCACAATGTGGTCAGAAAAATATTATATTTGCGAATTTCATCATTATTTATAACATCCAGGCATGGAGCACGTGCTTGAACACGTATTCCCATATATTAGGAATGTACTAAAAGTTTATCAGGAAACGGCAATACGCATTTTTGTTCGTGTAGGTACTCATTTGTCTATACTTGTATATTCTTAAATTTGTTCATTTTCGATATAAGTTTATCCCGACGAAGATTTGGTTTAAAGATTGATTCTTTAAAAAAATGCAATATTTTATTTCTGTAAGTTTTCTCCATGTATTAACAAAAATATCGCGATGGGCGGTAATTAATTAGTAATCATTAAAAAAACAATAACTTTAAAAAATATATATGCATAAAACAAGTAATTATGGCATTTATGTAAGTAACAAAAATTATTATAAACTAACACATTTATGTATACATCAAAAACTTTTATAAATTAACCCAACAGAACCAAGTAGTTAGCAAGATGTCTAAATAATAAAAAGAATATTAATATAAATATAGGTAACAATGTAAAAATAAATTGAAGATTTGATTTTTTGTTTGTTTATTGATAATATTGACATAAACGAAAATCTGAAACAGAAAAATCAGAAGAAGATACGATCACATCTAGGACTCGAATACAGGACCCTTGCCTTGCCGGGGCACAGCTCTACCACTGAACTAATGGGACCCTATCTGCTTCGGTCATATTTAACTGTATCATACTTCGAATAAGAACTACCAACATTGTCTTCATTTTTCTCACCGCACATTATTATTGGCAACTATCCTTATGTATGATCGCAAGATTCAACCCGAACTTAATGCAATCTAGACAGCGTCTTTAGATAAACATATCTTATTTTTTTTTATTTTAATGTTCGACATCTACCCCGGCAAAGTCCTAAGCGTTCAAAAAGCGTTGATATTTTTACAAACTTTTTTTTTGTGGAAGATTACTACTCTCCCAGATTTTTTGTAAGCACTTCTAACAAAAAATCTTTACAACACTAAGTGTGAGTGCAGCCAGCGGCATAAGTCACCTTCATATATTTTGCATGAAAAATCTCAGTGCATCGTGTTGTTACCTCTACCGAGACAAGAAGTAGTAACAACGTAAGAAACGTAGGAAAAGCTGCGTTGTTTGCATATTACGTATTGGCGATGAATATTCAGTATTAAAAAATGATAACATGCATAATTTGTGATTTTTTTTTCTTTCATGACGTAAAATATCAAGGTACTCGTACAGTAATAATTGCACCTATGCCGCTTTTTAAGGGTGTTAAAACAAGTCGACCCCCTTGAATTACAAAATTTGGCTTGTATAATGATATCTAAAAATGTACGTAGCGAAAATCTATCAGGTACAGTTGTGCCAATTCCACAAGACAAGCGTTAAATAAGTTTTTCTGCATAAACAATGTAGGTAACTGGTAACGAAAATATAAAATTGTTAAAGTTACAGTTGTGCCAATTCCACAGGACAAGCGTTAAATACGTTTTTCTGCATAAACAATGTAGGTAACTGGTAACGAAAATATAAAATTGTTAAAGTTACAGTTGTGCCAATTCCACAGGACAAGCGTTAAATAAGTTTTTCTGCATAAACAATGTAGGTAACTGGTAACGAAAATATTAAAATTGTTAAAGTTACAGTTGTGCTAATTCCACAGGACAAGCGTTAAATAAGTTTTTCCGCACCAACAATAATAAAATAAATTATGATGTTTGTATGATTTGCGTAGCGCCGCAAAATCACCCAAATGGCAACAATGTAGGTAACAACAATCAAAAATTCTTAAATATATAGTTGTGGTTATTTCTACAGGATAAGAAATAAATATGTTTTTCCGCAAAAAAATGTTCAAATATGTTTATTTAAGAAGAACACAAAAATCAAATGACAAATCACATCGCGCCTCTGCTAGAATTAAAAGCGGAGAGGGTGAACAAACATGTATGTTTTGTAGCCTCTTGTAGGTATTAACCTTTTAACGGTTTCCCATGAGTCATTTTTGCATATATCAAATTATCATAAATCATTATAATTGCATTGTTAAAGTGGTTGCAGTGCCTGGTAGGTATATATGATTTAATGAAAAGTTGCGTTGTAACAAGGGCTCTCAATGACATCGTTTTCCGATTTTTCCTATTTTAAAATAGGTTCCTACGGAAAGTTCTTTTCTGGATTTTAAATGGCCTTTTACCGTTTTCCGATTTTTCCTCTTTTAAAATAGGTTCCTACGAAAATTTCTTTGCTGGATTTTAAATGGCCTTTTTTGATGAAATACATTATATACATTTCTCTTTTGATAGAGCGATCTGCACTCAACTAATTGTAATAGTTTTAGTAACAGAAGCTCAGGTAAAAAAACTAATTTTTAGTAAACAAAACATACACTTTTGATATTGTTCTCTACCATTCCACCTGCAATACTGCCCACGCGGAGAAAACTTCCTCATAAAAATATTGCTAATTTATTAAAAATCTCTTCAAATTATTCGTATCCCCGTTAAAAACGGGATTGTAGGCTATTATAGACGGAATTGACAGATATCCTAAAAATATTTAAGCAACATACCTATGTTT
Source organism: Hesperophylax consimilis (assembly GCF_061612785.1). NCBI lineage: Eukaryota > Metazoa > Arthropoda > Insecta > Trichoptera > Limnephilidae > Hesperophylax > Hesperophylax consimilis. Next base: position 35,065,432 of record NC_142838.1, on the reverse strand, counting down.
TGTAACAATGTCTGAAAACGAGTTCTTAAAAGTTCTTTCTATTCCAATTTTGCATTTCGTCTAGATATATGTTTAAGACCAACGCGTGTTAAATGTGGATGCACACGTGTTCCAATATTATTACGAATTTACAGAACTTTATGAGGATGCGGCTTGCAGTTCCATTTTAAACAGGATTACCAATTAACTGAAGAGATTTTTTCAATCAATCACCATTACTCACTTTTCTTTGTACAATTATAAGTAGGTTTCTGAGTTATCTAAATAATTACTAGCAAAACCAAGGTTAAAACAGTTTAAAGGTTAAGACGTAACCATGGAAATTCATATAAAATTAATTGTTCAGATGCCATGATGCCAGAGCTCACCGTTGGGGGGTTCCGCTTTATTAAAATTTACAGCAAGGCTTCGTCTTCGTACTAAAAAAGCAAGATGACTATTTCCTTTTAATATTTCGGCACCTTTAACTAAAACGTGTTTGCACACAAAAGCTGCATTTAGTACGCAATGTGCCCATTATTCAGATGGCGGGCTGTAACTTCATTGTTTGTTTCTTCGGGCAAACGGCGCAGAGGAGTTGGCTGTTTGGTTCCCGGTGCGACTGGCTGCTGGTTAGCGCGGTGTGCGGACAGCGGACATGTCAACCGCTTTTTGTCAATCACTTTTTGTCAACCGAATTGTTCGGTGCGCGGCAATCCGCGAATACTACGCGTGGTCTCCGTGGAGCTTCGTATTCTACAACAAGGGCGCACATCCTGTCACGGTGTCAAAAGAGAAACCATTTTTACGACCAAAAATTAAATAAATACGACAATTCAATACTTCCGAAACCAAAATAAGTTGTCACGATTAGAAGATAAAAAATGGAAATCAATTATTTTGCTCCTCTTTACTAGTGTAAAGATAGTTCTTTACGGTGTATCACAAAATCATCCCACTTTCAGAATCTGAACACTGATTGAATTGGCTCTAGACGTGTCTGTAGATATTAATTGCCAGGTAATCATAATTTTCCCCTTTCTTCTTCCAATTTAATTCAACCCCAATGGGTGAATGCTACAATCCCACCTGCTGCATCCGAAACTGCTTACGAATTACAGTTTCAGATGAACACGAGAGTGGACTGTAAAAAAATTAAACGAGACAAAATGAAATGGTGTTTGTTGGAAATGGGTGAAAGTATGTTTAGAAATGAACATGGTATGTTCACGGTAAGGAAAGAAAGAAAACAAGAAAACCAATCACTTACCATTGTATCTTTAAAACGGTATATACACATTCAAGATGGCAACTTCCTTCGGATTTAAATGCGGGTCTTGAAGAGATTCGGATTGAATGAACGAGGAAAAACAGAATTTCGCATGTGTTTTGGATTATCGAATATATTGATGTGTAATATTATAACATTACGAATTTTTTAGATTTAAATATTATTAAATAAATTAAAATCTTTTTTGTAAAATTTCTCACATTTATGTAAGTATTTTATTACCTTTCTAAACCACCAAAGACAGCAGTTGGGACTCTTGTGCGGTTTAAAATAAAATTTAAAAAATATTTCGACTTCTATGATATATTAACGTAAAATGAAGAGTATAATTTTACATGATATTTAATGAAATGAATGAGAGAAAACCAAGGCGCACAACTCTTGCCGCTAGGAGACGCTAGTGTAGCAGGTTGTCATCAGAATGAATGGGAAACGTCAGAAGTTGGAGGATAGATAGGAACTGGATGAATGACATCCCGGTAGGAACTAAGCATATTCTCATTTCAAAACCAAACACTATCTATCATTCACTCCATATTTTATAACCTATGTAGTTCGATTTCTCCTACTGCAATAACTTTTAAGATTTAGTTCTGACTAAGGTTCCACCTTGCTTTAATTAACATAGCTTCATGAAGAAACTTTTTGCCATTTGCTAGATCGTAAGATATATTGGTATTCCTATCACGATTAGAAAATAATCAAACACGCATGTAGATATTATTATTATTATTAGTTAATGAGCAGGCAGCATTCTCATATCTAATTTCACATTAATCCAAACCTTTCTTCTCTCCAAATGAGGTTACACCTTTATATTAATAGCATGATGGCATGTTGTGGAAGTTTGTTCAATGCTTTCCAACTCTTCTTCAAACACAAAGCAAACATATTTATTTAAAGACCAAACATAAAACTTGTTCCGTTTGTAAATTACGCACTATTATGACGAAACGTGTTGGATTTTTAATCAATAAAAGTGGTTAAAATTAAACGTTGATTAATTTTTAATTCCATTACTCAACTAACAAGGAAGTATTTCCCAGGATTGGATGCAAAATGTGGTTTGTTAATTTGTTTAGTGTCCACGGAGATTTACATGTGAGTTGAAGATTTCTTGAATACTATGGCAATTATAAAATCAAGATAAAATTTTGAAAGTCTTAATGAAGTTTATTGAAGAAGAAGATAATTCTAATAAATCTAAACGAAAGTGAAACAGAACAAGAAACAGAAAAATACAAAGATGACGGTTACAACTAGGAATCGAAACCAGGATCTCGTATCTTACCGGGACAGGCGTCTTAAACCACTCGATCATTGGGACCCATTAATTAAGCGTGATATTTCAAATTCAGATTTAACAAAATCATGTTGCAACTATTTTTTTCCATATTTCTAGCAGCTATTTTTTTATAAGTTAAGTCATATTTTAGTTGGTGACCGGATAAATCATCACAATGATAATTCATCACATCTTTAAAAAGTTATATAAACTCATGGAAAGTGATGAAACAAAAACTTTATTAACTGGGTTAAGTAGGTTAGGTTAGGTTAAGTTTAAAAAAATCATCGTTTCTAATGACTTTATATCACTTTTTAAAAGTGTGTTGAATTGTCACTATGTTGAGTTATCATGGAACCATTTTAGTTATATTTAAAAAAAATTATATTCGTTCTTGTAATGTTGGTAATTTTACTTCCTTGAGTCTATCTACATATCGTTGATCTTTAAAAGCCCTAGGTATTCTTTGTATTTTGTAAATCGTCTCTGTACCTTCTCTAGACATAAGTATTAAAGCTTTTTCCATTTGACAATAATTTCAAAACTTTTCGATGAAGTGCTTCTCTGCTTATCAAAAGCATCCGACGCGAAACTCATTGTACTAACGAGAGAGCTTTTTGCCAGTATCCTGTTCAAGCAGTTTTCTCATTTGGCCAATGCACGCAGTTTTTTTCGGGAGGTTGTGCGCATACTCAATGCGCATTGCCATGCAGGCCTTTGATACCATCACGCAGCGGATTGAAGCAGCAGAGACACTACGCACATGTTTGGACTCCTCTCGAGTGACATATTGCACTAGCCACAGCGTATATAAAATAGCTATCGCCAGAGATACGCAATTCAGTGTGATTATTATTACGCATAAGATTCTGTTTATGGACATAGATAAATATCTAATTGTTGAAACTAATGCGTCTTATACATAATTCAGAGATATAAATAATGTGATACTTCATTAGCACAAAGTATAAATGGGAATTTTCGTCAAAGTTTGTATGCATTCTATTTCCATTCGTTTTAATTTCACTTATATAAGTTTCTTATATAGTAATATAGAAACATTACCAGATTACTATATAGAAGTCGGGATTTTTTTCAGTGTGGACATTGCATAAATTGCTGCATTAAATCGTGTATTACAATGCATATTGCACTGACTAAATTGTTAGATGTTTAAAGTTTAATTGGGGCATAAATAATTAATTAATAAGAGTAAGGACGTTTTGTTCTTGCTGCGGAGGGCCAAATGCACCGACGTATCTTAAGGGGCGGGTTTTGACATTATAGCTATGTTCTATGATATAATGTCACAGATTGTCATCATCATGTAACAATTCAACGGAAATTGTTATTTCTTTTTTTGTGTCTTTGTCTTTAGAAGTTGAAAAATGTACAAAAAAAATTAAAAGGTAAATTTGTACATCACTAAAGGAAATTTGTCTAGAGTTTAATAACTAATAACCTAAGTCCACATGTTTTCTTTAGTGATGTAGCAATAATAAAATTATACGAAAATGAAATACTTTGTGTACACCTCTTAATTGTTCTGTGTACAAAGATAAATATTATTATTTTTTAATGATAAACTAATGTTTATAAACAAGGTTTTTATGCATAGCACAAAAAACATTGAATTTTTATTTTTACTCGGGAGATATTTTCAATTCGTATGGATATTTCAAGCGACTAATTATTGCTCATAATAATTTTTTAAAGTTATACATGTTTCATAGTTAATGAAGTCTTCGTCAGGATAATGTAAATTGTTTGATAATTTTCATTATTCTGACATAGAAGTCATTGTTAATTGAAAGTAGTATATACAAAGTGTTTCATTTTCATATAGTTAAAATTACGCCACAAAGTAGTTTTGCAACTATTGAAGAAGTAATAATAATGTGTTTATTCCAGAATGTTAGGAGGTTTGTTCGATATCACACATTCCACAAAGCAAATAGAATATATACGTAAAAAGTAAGAATGTACAAGCAAGTAAAGATTTTATGGAAAAATTATAGAACTTCGTTTCTTCAGACCAACCAAAAGGACATAGGAGTGGGGACACTTCCAATAAAACAATACGGATATTGATTGGGAGACAAGAAACGGTATCTAGCAAACGGCAGATTTTATGGGAATGGATCAGGAATGGTGAATTTATTGATTGCTGTCACAATGTCACAGTGCCACGATGTCACGCTGTCACTTGCCCACTAGGTTCTCTGGAGCTGTCACTACTAGAGGTGAAGCGTATTTACTAGAACAGATGTTTGGAACAGATATTTGAAAGATACTTTCGTACTTAGTATTTGTTCTTAAGTATTGCGCGTCTTGCGAGTCTTGCGCGTCTTGCGAGTATTGCACGTCTTGCGAGTCTTGCGAGTATTGGACGTCTTACGCGTCTTGCTGGTCTTGCGCGTCTTGCGAGTATTGCACGTCTTGCGAGTCTTGCGAGTATTGGACGTCTTACGCGTCTTGCTAGTCTTGCGCGTCTCGCGTCTCGCGTATTCATACCGAGGGCGGGGCATATGTATAGGGATCTCGTTACTCGCTTACATAAGAAGAGTGTTTCCCTAATCTTTGAATATTAGGGAAACACTCTTCTTATGTAGGTGAGTAAGCGAGAAAGGATATGATACTGAATTTAGTACCAAAAGTCTCGGTACTCTTTCTCGCTTACTCTCCCACGTAAGAAGAGTATTTCCCTAATCCAAATACTGAAACAATGAAGACGAGGTACTTACACTAAGCCGTGCATTACGAATCTGCACTAGGTAGGAAGCGCCCGGCCGGACCTCCTTTCCGTCAATGCTTTTGTACACTTGCTAAAACCTTTTTTAACTGGTGGACGCATATTACCGGAGTTTTATTGACAATTTTTATTCAGTTTTTTTATTTGTACATTATTTTCTCTTACTTAGATCTTACAAAACTGATCAATCAGTTTAATTGTAAGAAATCTCTCACTTTTTTTATTTATTAGCTTATAATAATATATTTAATTTCAACTTGATATATTGGTACCACAATATTAATTGTTTTTATGTTTTACGGAGGTAGAACGATCTAATTTTCGTTTTTTATTTTTGAATGACATGTCTCATTTTTAATATCTTCTGGTAATGAGTTAAACAATTCCGGAATTTTATGTCTTTTTGTTCTATCTCCGTATACATTTTGCGATATTTTAATAATAAACATTTGTGCTTCTCTATGCCTAGTAGGGTAGTTATGGTTTACAGGTTTTTTGAATTCTGTATTCCAGAATTCATCTAGCGTTAGTTGGTAATCTATCCTACTATGTATAATATTATACATTATTAACACATATATTATATATATTTAAATATATAAATATTTATATATTATGTGTTAATAATGTATAATAACACAGTTCAGGTACAAGGGTCCCATTCGAGGAAATTGATTTTGTTTAAACGGCTATTTCTTTAAAATAATACATATATTTTATTGAAATTTTGTACATAGTTCTCACCACATCCCAACTATTATCTGAAAATAAGCCTACTTATGTCATACGACTCCATAAACTAAATTTTAATTCAGTGTTTAGCCATTTAGCGATGTTTTATGTGTAGAAATGTATATATTTTACTCTCTTTTTTTCATTTTCGAACAGAGCATTTCAAAACAAACAAAATTTCCGCATCTCCGGAGTGACAAGTGGAAGGATGTGTTAGGTACCCGTTTTACGGGTTTATATGCAGTTTCCTTTTGATGAAATATTCGTACCCATAAAACACAAGGATTTGAAGAGTTGTTTCAAATTCTAGGAGATAATTAAACATTATTAATATATTTTTGGTTTCGGTTGCCTCCATATTGTACTTTCTTCAATTGTCTGCTCATAAGATTCTTATTTCTGAGCACAAACTGAATCCTGTTTTATATTGTGTTTTAGTTTTAATGTTCTTGTTTTGTCCTGTCCTGCTGTTATTGTTATTCTACGTTTTTTCATCACTTTGTATAAACAGTGTATTTAGTTATAGTAATAACATGGCATTTATATAGCGCAGTTTAGTGTCATTTCACTTCAAATGCGTTTTACTATGACAAACTTAAAAACGGTAAAGTTATATAACGGTAGTGTTATAATATTAGATCTGTATTGGGTAAGGCACCTTGAAGGAATAATTTTAAGAACATGTCCATCAATACTAAATTACCATTTTTAAGTTTGTATAGCGCACTTGAAGTGAAATGACACTGAACTGCGCTATATAAATGCTATGTTATTATTATTATATATTCTGTGTTAATAACTCCCTTTTAAGATATTTTTACAAATATATCTACAAAAAATTAAATACAGCAGTTAAAAACAAACTGTGTACTTACGAGATGAATCAGTAATCCGTAAAGTTGGAGAATTACTGACTGTTAAAAGCCAGCGCGATCTCGACTGGTATTGTCAATAAATTCCGACAGTATGCGTCAACTAGTTAAAAAAGGTTTTAGCAAGCGTACAAAAGCATCGCCGGAGACGAGGTCCGGCCGGGCGCTTCCTACCTAGTGCACATAATTAGTGCACGTCTAATGTATTATTTTACAATTACTTGCCTAGCACAGACCAGACTACACGCTGCACCTGCGTAATAATATTTACTTCTGGGGCTAGAACAAAAACATTTTTTTATTTTCACAATCCTCAATATTTGTTTTTAAAAATGGCTCCATTGCGCAGTGTTACGTGGCGTGGAATCATTTTCTTTACGAGGTAGAATATATTTATGTAAAACAAGACTTCAGTTTAAATTTTATGCATTTTTGGCAAAAATATGAATACTTACATAAATTTTTTCTATAACGAAATACGTAACGTTTAGTTTATTATCAACCACAAGGGTATTTTTTTACATTAGCTCCACATGGGGGGCTCTGAGGAAAATAATTTCATTTAAATAAAACGAAAATTCGCTTTCGAAAATTGGAAGCTATCTTGTGCGAACTGCGAACGAATGTGGCGCCATCTAGAAATAAAATATTAGGGCTTTGTAAAAAATATTTACACTGCGTTCTTTGTTGGCATCATAGACATATGAATATTAGTAGACCTGCCCTAAGTGATTAAAAGCGTATTATCCCCACTCCCCATACCGGTTCCATTGAGCCGGCTGGGCTCGCGTATGGCCTCAAATGAAATTTGAAAACGTGACGTCATCATTCTTGTGCGAACTATGGTCGAGGCATCATCGGTTCATTTTACGAAATAACACGGCAAAATGTTGACTTGTACTATGAAAACTTGTAAAAATAGATGTGAAAAAGAGAATAAACCCAATTGTCGTATTACATTCCATATATAAGCATTAATTTACTTTATTTTAAGCATATTCACATCGTATAATATGAATCAGTTGTTACTATCACATCGAGAAACGTCTGGACGCGAAACACAAAGCTGGTTGGTTGCTGGGAAGTAAATTATGAACATTTATAAAAGTGTCTTAACTAAATACTCTGAAACTAACTACGACTCTGCAAACAGAAGAAATTTACTTTGACGAATTTGGACTTCGCAAATTAGTTCATAACGTGGCGAGTAATTTGCGCTCCCATGTAAAAATGTCTATTCATTTAAATGCAGATTTTACTTTTAAGAACTAAATGGTGATATTATAATGCGAGATGCCTATTTACTGTCAGATTGATTTATTGACGAATCACAGTCAGCTTAACCCCCTTCGTTCTCCAACAGTTGATTTTACCCCTCGCCATTATCTTCTCGTCTATTAATTCCTATGTCTGTGGTTGGCATTTAAAATCGTTGTTGTTGAGATGCACCACCATAATAAAACTTGGCTTGTGAATGTGGGGGTGTAATATTATGTTCGTTATTTTTACTATGAGTATTCTGTTTATATTTTCATTGTATTTTTAAGGTGGTATTTAAAATGTTTATTGTTATTTCTAATACTTTCTGAAAATGTATTAAAAAAATTTCACTCCAAGATATTTACAGTTGAATTGCACTGTTTTTTAATTACTTTTTCGAGTTTTCTTTTAGATCATTGATGTATCTGTGTTGACCATGTTGTTTATTTCCGTCCATGTTTATTAGTACCACTGTGTCGTCCTTTTGTTTCACCTCAATTACTATAAAAGGCAATCTGCATCATAACAAGAGACTTTGCACCTCGGAAAAAAAAATCCATTAGATATCAAGGAAATTTAAATTTTAACATTCTAATTTTCATTATAAAATGAAAATTCGCTTTCGTTGTATGGGATGACAGTCATTTAATAATTTAACTTCTTGGGGCCTCTTATTTAGGTAGCAAGTTTTCCGTGCTAAGACTCATTTATCAAATTAATTAGGTTAGGTTAGATGAGAATCTCCGAAACCGGTTCGTTCGGAGAGAAATAAATAAAGTTTTAAAAATTTATTTTATTTTGCTCCATTGAAATTGAAATCCTCTAGCAACCCCCCCCCCCCATAATGGATTTGAAAAGTCGTTGTGGGAATCACATTTTTTTGCGGGAATTACTTTTTTAGAAATTCTCTAACAATCCCCCCCCATGTAATGAGCAAGTGAAATACTAGGGAACAGGTATTTGGACTAGGTATTTATTCATACTTGTACCAATTGTTCCAAGTACCAAGAAGAGCTAGTACGACTCACCTCAGAGGTGAAGCGTATTTACTAGAACAGATGTTTGGAACAGATATTTCAAAGAGACTTTCGTACTTAGTATTTGTTCGCGTATTTAGTGTTTATTGCGCGTCTTGCGAGTCTTGCGCGTCTTGCGAGTCTTGCGCGTCTTGCGAGTATTTCACGTCTTGCGAGTCTTGCGAGTATTGTACGTCTTGCGAGTATTGCACGTCTTGCGAGTATTGGACGTCTTGCGAGTATTGCACGTCTTGCGAGTATTGGACGTCTTGCGAGTCTTGCGAGTATTGCACGTCTTGCGAGTATTGGACGTCTTGCGAGTATTGCACGTCTTGCGAGTATTGGACGTCTTGCGAGTATTGCACGTCTTGCGAGTATTGGACGTCTTGCGAGTATTGCACGTCTTGCGAGTCTTGCGAGTATTGCACGTCTTGCGAGTATTGGACGTCTTACGCGTCTTGCTAGTCTTGCGCGTCTCGCGTCTCGCGTATTCATACCGAGGGCGGGGCATATGTATAGGCATCTCGTTACTCGCTTACATAAGAAGAGTGTTTCCCTAATCTTTGAATATTAGGGAAACACTCTTCTTATGTAGGTGAGTAAGCGAGAAAGGATATGATACTGAATTTAGTAGATCGCGATCAGCGCGATTTCGACTGGTATTGTCAATAAATTCCGACAGTATGCGTCCACCAGTTAAAAAAGGTTTTAGCAAGAGTACAAAAGCATCGCCGGAGACGAGGTCCGGCCGGGCGCTTCCTACCTAGTGCACATAATTAGTGCACGGCTAATGTATTATTTCTCGCTTTCGAAAATTGGAAGCTATCTTGTGCGAACTGTGAACGAAAGTGGCGCCATCTAGAAATAAAATATTAGGGCTTTATAAAAAAATATTTTCACTGTGTTCTTTGTTGGCATTTAAAATCTTTGTTGTTAAGATGCACCACCATAATAAAGCTTGGCTTGTGTAGGTATGTGCGGGTGTAATATTATGTTCGTTATTTTTACTATGAGTATTCTGTTTATATTTTCAGTGTATTTTTAAGGTGGTATTTAAAATGTTTATTTTTATTTCTAATACTTTCTGATAATGTATTAAAAAAAATTCACTCCAAGATATTTATAGTTGAATTGCACTGTTTTTTAAATTACTTTTTCGAGTTGTGAGAGTTGATGTTTATCTGGGTTTTCTATTATTTTAAAAGGTGCAGTTTTATTTAGACTATTTTCTTTGTAAATCTGTAAAATTACGTGATATAAAAATAATGCATTTAGTTTTCTGACTTTAAATTCTTTAAACAGAAGTTCTGATGAATATGTACCTATATGATTTAAGTGGAATTATTTTTTAATTATTATTTTTTTGAATCTATGATGTATCTTAGTTTCCTCACTCTGTCTTTGAGTACGTTAATGTGTGTGGACGATTTTATCCATTAATTTGTCTACTGTAATGTATAGGTATTTTATTTCTGTTTGGCTTTCTATCACTAAACACAAGATATTGCAGATATGTTGTTGTGTATTTGCTTAGAGTAGATTATAATTTATTTTTCTTGAGTGTTCCTTGTTTTTTATGCAGAATTGTATATAATAATTTTTTTTTAAACATAGTGTTAAGTAGTAAATTTATGTCAAACCACTTCTTTTAGTTCATTGATGTATCTGTGTTGGCCATGTTGTTTATTTCCGTCCATGTTTATTAGTAGCACTGTGTCGTCCTTTTGTTTCACCTCAATTACTATAAAAGGCAATCTGCATCTGGGAAATCTAAATTTTAACATTCTAATTTTCATTATAAAATGAAAATTCGCTTTCGTTGTATGGGATGACAGTCATTTAATAATTTAACTTCTTGGGGCCTCTTATTTAGGTAGCAAGTTTTCTGTGCTAAGACTCATTTATCAAATTAATTAGGTTAGGTAAGATGAGAATCTCCGAAACCGGTTCGTTCGGAGAGTCCATTGAAATTGAAAACCTCTAGCAACCCCCCCCCCCCCATAATGGATTTGAAAAGTCGTTGTGGGAATCACATTTTTTTGTGGGAATTACTTTTTTAGAAATTCTCTAACAATCCCCCCCCCCATGTAATGAGCAAGTGAAATACTAGGGAACAGGTATTTGGACAAGGTATTTATTCATACTTGTACCAATTGTTCCGAGTACCAAGAAGAGCTTGTACGACTCACCTCTAGTCACTACGACTCCCTAATCCAAGATGGCCGACGGTGTTGCCAGTCACTCGAGGAAAGATTAACCAACAATATTTTTAGTAATAGGCTAGCTTTAGACTTTCAAAATGCAATATGCCCATTGGCTAGTAGTCGTAAATTTACGAAAAAACTTACAAGTCTAAAGCTAGCCGTAGAATGCAGCACAGCGATGGAAGTAACTATTGTATCCATTGAGCGATGAAACATTTACAGGCAGCCACGACAATGAACATGTTTTAATTTATAGTCCTGTCACAGAAGCCGCCTGGCTAGTCAATGGTGGATGGTCAATCCTCCGATTTGAATTATACTTTTTTAACACATTTCTAATGAGCATAATATCAGAAAACCATAATACTTCTCCATGAACGATGTAAATAGTAGTTTGGGAATACATAGTACAATGAAGAAATGAAATAAGTCCATGCAGAGCTAGGTAGTATGTTTAATTTTTGTTTTTGTTTTTATTTCCTACATAAATTCTACTAAAACTTGTTTATATTTAGTGATTGATACATTAAATATTATGTCAACAATATACTTTTTCAATTTTTAAAAAGATAGACAAACATTTTCGGGTTACGAAAATCCTGACAATATTTGGAGATCTCCTACTACCACCACAGTAAGAGGAAAATGTTGCTTGTGTTGCGATGGAGGGCTTAGCCAGGCGAGGAATTGAACACACTACGCCCGGGTGGGACCCAAACGCGATGTCAACTCAGCCACCGACCGGTCCTTATATTCACTACCCGAATTCTGTATACGGCGAACGGGAGTACACAATTGTGATTCCGTGTTGGAGTTGTTCCAATAAAACGATATTTCCTCGGTAGATATGGAATGAAATAAAGTTTAATAGTTAAGGGCTGTCAATGATTGAATTTATGATTTTAAATACAGACTTTAAGTCATTAATTACTCTACGTTCGGATAATTAAAAAAAATTTAGTCAATACAGTAGATAATAACAAATCAGACATTCATAAATCTTTAAAGAAATATTGTTTATAATGAGTGAATGAATAATATTACTTGAATCCCACACTGTTGAATTGTGCTCGATTTGACTCCTAACAAATGACATTAACAATTTTTTCTAAATCCGTATAAATTATCGACGAAAATGTCTACTTCAGCACACTATATTTTATTATCAATTCGAAATATTTGAGTCAGAGGGCTAAAATAGGCGATAATTTTAAAATGCATTCAGGTGAAACATGCTGTAGCGTCTTAAACAATGAGAATTGGGAACATTTAATTAAATATTGCTAAGTTGTAAATTGTTATCTTGGCACAAAACAAAAATTCTTTAACAATGTTTGGCAGTCATTGCGTTTTTTAAAGCTTTGTATATTTTCACATCGTCCGCAAACATTAAAACTTGGACATTCTGGAGGAGGCCCACCACTTCCCCGCCCTGTTTTAGGTACTGAAGGTACCCCTTCAGAGCTCTCTCAAGGACGCTAATTTTTTGATATAACGAGTCTACATTTAAAATTTCAAAACAAGACCTCCAAAATGTCCATGCATAGAGTGTTATTCGCAGTATGCAAGTGCTGCGTATTAGTAACCTGTTGGTAAAATCTACTCTATTTGGTTAGTTTAACAGGTCATATGTACAAGGTATCAACAATAACGGGTAAAAATAATAATTTAAAGCCACCTGCAAAAATGAAAAATTATGAGACAAAAGAAAATGGTGAAATGTACACCTCATTTTTTGTGAAGGGGTGTCGTCACTCGCTCCCAGGCAGTCCTAGGGAGAGAAAGCAGGGCATTGGATAGGTTTCACGAGGATCAGGTTCCGCGCCCCTAAGCCAGGAAACCGGTTGTGCCTCGACGAAAGATGTAAGTTGGGGTTGGGAAGATCCCAAAGACCATGAGGAGAAAGCGTCGAAGAACCTGGAGGCAGGGCGGAAGGTCACCAATTAACGATCAGCCCATCCTCAGTCCCGTTCCTGGCCTCAGGGGAGGCACTGATGGCAGGCGACGGCACCAATCCCTCATCGCAAAATGGTCGTCCAAGATGGGTATGCACGGACGAGGTCTTATGCCACCCCAGAGTTGGGGTACACCGGACAGAACAAAAAAAAGAAATCAGTTCAGTTCTGCTACCAGCAAGCACTTAACTCTGTAAAAACAATAATACAAAACACAATAAAAGAAGAAAATTGCGAAATAGATTTATACTGTCGCGTTATTTACAGGTCATCCTCGAAAAAAAAGTTAAAACTTGGAAATCGTTAGATATAGTAAGAGCATCATTCTCAATTAGCAAAAATAAAATATGTCCCAAATGTGATCTTTGGGGGACACCTCTGGTAGCCATGCAATTATATGCGGTAAAGTCATCAATGTTAACAGCCAAATGCCTATTTCTTAAAAAACCATTAAACCACACGTATAAACACTCTGCTATTCCAAATTTATGAAGCCTTTTTAACGACAAATCATGATTACCTCTATAGAATGATTTGCTGAAATCGGTATAGACAGAATCAACTCGTAACTTCTTGGACGTGGATTCGGATATAAAGTTTTGGTCACTTAAAAGATTACACAGAGTAGATTTTACTGAAGTAAAACAATGATGGTAAGGTGAAATTACCGGTAAGGTGAAATTATCCGAGGACAAACTAGGTAAGCAATCATTGACTATTATTGAGTCACAGACATATTCAAATTTTTAAAAAGTCAGTATTTAGGGGAGCTACGTTTTGAGTTTCTTTGGTATTTTTTCTTGCATAGCGCATGTTGGAAAAAAATGACGATGACCTTACATAATTTGATAACGATTTCTCCGCTTTATATTTTTTTGCGAAACTTTTTTTTTAATGTGTTAAATGGATTCATTATTTGTTGAATCAATTTAGATGCTTTGATACTTCGAAATTAAGTAAGTGTATGCATTCTCTGATAATGGGATTATGTATGGAATAAAATTAATAGAGATTAAGAAGATATATATATATATATTGATTAATTTTAAGTCAGCCAAATAGGGATAATATTAAGTTATGCAAGTATTTTAGTTTTGCAGCTATTTCGTCAATCAAGGCCATTAATCAAACTTAATAATTAAACACAAAAAGTATGGTGATAATGTAGAGGAAGAAAAAATACATAATAATTAACATTTTGGGCAAACACGTAAAAATGCACATTTTAATTGGTGAATAAAACATCACCCCTAAGTTCTATGACCTAAGCCAGTGACGTCCGCCGCGCGACTCTTTTGCATTTAATTGATTGGCCGTTTCCCAGAATCGGGTATTCAATAAGGAAGTTGAGTAAAAAATATTTTGACTTATAAAAAATATGTTCATGTAGATCAAAAAATATCGATTCTAAATATATAAATATATTTCTATATTATTATTCTTAGAATTAGTTAAACGTTCTTGAAAAAGCATTGAATAGCAATTGACTATATACGCTCCACGATTGGTCGAAAGAATTCTGACGTCACATGTGTCGTGATTGTACGTACAACAGATCACCTATGGTGCATCTCTTTCTATTACATGAGAGATGGTCGGTTTAGATGAGAGAGGTGTATAGGCCAAAAATTTATTTGGGTTTGTCAAATATATGTACGTATTTGTTGTTATTATTATATGAAATGGATTTCTAAAGATACATATTCGTAGAGTGCTTTATAATAATATGTTGTTTATTGCATAACTTAGAAGTTTTTATTATTATACATGTCACATAGCATGTGATACACTTCAGGCCGCCGGCCGCCCAGAAAAGTCAAACAGTGAACTGGGCTGTAAACCGTTATTTTACTATTGGTCTTTACTTTTCTGCGCGGTGGTCCTGAATTCGCGCGGGGAACGTCAACAAGTAGCGACGGCAATACCGTACAAGTACCGTACTGGGCGAGAAAAGCAAATATTCTAACTTAAAATATTAATTTAACTATGAAATCTTAATCAATTTTCTTTTTTTTTAATAACATCAATTCTAATAGACGGTTAACATTGGTAAAAAAATTACTGGAATTCCTTGTTGAAGAATTACAAATTTTTCGATACAAAATGCTTATGCGACGTGGTTTTCACAGTTCTAATGACGTCACACCACACCCCGCCTCTTACCGCTCGGATTCCGCTCGTTTTGGCGGGCTTAATAAAATTTAAACTTTGAGAATTAATTTAATTATGAAAACAAACTATAAAAAAAAATAAAAAATACCAGTATTTAAGTTTGAATGCGAACATTGATAAAAAAAAATAAAAAAAATGGACTCAACTTCCTTATTGTACGAGTCTGGTTCCCAAGCCCCCCCCCCCCTTCACTGCACCCACCCCAGCACCGCGCGCTCACTGAAATTATTTCAGAACCCCGCACCGACTCGTTCCTCTGTACTCCTGGTATCCGCTGAGGCCCGATTGACTTACAAAAGGGTACGTTATTTTTTCACGTGCCACCGAAACTTGAAGCATCTGCCTCATTCGGCATTATATTTTTAAATACATCTATTTGAATTTCTCTTTTGCTATCGGTAATGACGATTATTTTTACTCATACCTTACCGTTTCACTTTCCCGTTCTTCTGGTATCGACTGAGGTCCGATTAGCTGAAGAACATTAATTAACTGAAAACGTAATTAACTGAACACTAATTATTATTGAAAGGGGGGCGTTATTATTTCAACGAACTCTTCTTTGAAGTTTTGAAACATGCCTATTTTAATTTATTCAGCGTTGTAGAACATAAGAATTATTTTTTTATTTTAGCATAAATAATTGCACCTAGTCGCTCTTCTGTGTTCCTGGTATTTATTCTTATGCCCGATTGACGCTAGAAAGATCACTGGCCGATAAATTTCATTCCATATTTGAGTTTAGTTATGTGCCCACTAACCAACTCTTTATTCTGTGCTCCTGCTATTCACGGAAGCCCGATTAACGGAAGATGACTTTTATTGTAGAAGTCGGAGACGCCTGAGAAAGATCAAAATGAACCTCTATGTAAAATAACAGGGTGAGACGATGTACGACTGTGACTTTGAGGTGCAAAGAGTGCGCCCCAAGACCGAGTTGTTTGCCGTTTGTTTGAGTTATTCGCTCTGCTACGCTCCTTGTATCGGCTATCAGCTAGGTCCGAACCAGGGGCACAGATAGTTCGGTGGGTTGAAAAAATAGATATGCTTGTTTTTTAAAAATTACTTCAGCTTGTGAATTATTTGCCCTTGGTATACCGATTCGATCTTATGTTTTCCTGGCATTCGTTTGGTAACGAATATAAAGAGACGACATTATTTTTCACCAAAATTATATGTATATTTTTGAGTTTCCATTTGAACGAATTTATTTGCATACCACACACAATATAGACTCCGTCTGTGCTCCTGGTATTCATTGTGAGCCGAAAGAGGACCATTCTGTGTTTTTTCCCTTTGCCTGTTAATTAGGTTAGATAAAAGTTAAAAAAACAGGTGGATTCCGTAATTATTTATTGTCGGATTTAATCAAGTAAATAATTTAGTCAAAATACTTCAAAGCGAATGAGGGAGAGTGAAAGATAATTAGATTTGTTCAAGTTGGAAGTAATAGCCCTAACGTAAGTAAGAGCACCACATTTCCCATCCTTTGTCCTCTGCATTGTACGTCTCAGTGCCTTGAGACATATCCCGCGAGCCTTTGTCTCTCTGCGCAGCCTCCTCGCAAATACCTTTTCTTGCGCGCAGCTTATTTCCTAATTGGCGCAGCCTAATTCTGTGTGCACGCGCATTCACCGTCAATCATCGCAAGACGATATTCCGGACAACCGCCTCTTTCGTCAAAAACAATTTGCCCACTTCGTTGGACGCTCATTTAATGAACTGCCAAACGACATGATTTCATTGCCTAGAATTATTTGAGAACATTCTTTAGGACATTTAGCTATTTGGATATTTATCTCCGAGAATTTCAATGCATTATTTGAGATTTTCAGGGCCAAAAGTATTATAGTGATTTATTTTTGGGGTATTTTGTCGTGTTGCGCTTCTTCTTCTTCTTTCAGTGTCCATTACCAGGACAGATGTGTAAAGATTGTGGTGCTTATGTATGCAGGTTTGATACAGTATTTTGGGTATGTCCAAGATTTAATACAGTTTCCTACAATATATTATTTCAAATTAACTGAAGTAGGCTTATACAAATATGTCATTATTGTAGTTTGACATTTGTCTTTAGTTGACACAAGAGTTTTTTTTAAATTATTTAATTATTTAATAGGGTATTTTCACTTTTATTCTTGAAAAACATTACGATAGTGAAGTCATTTGAATTTTATTTTTAAGTTGACGATAAATTTTAAAATGTGCTATTATTTTCGATTTTCTGCCAAAACGAAAGTTCGTTTTTATTCGTGAATTGGACGGCATGTACGCCGGGCGACGTTAGTGACAGGCGTCTTTCCAGCCAGTGACGTTTATGTCATGATGTTGTTTTGGCCAGTTGGAACTATTTCGGAATGTGCGGTTTTAGATCGTTTTTTGTTGTAATCAAAGTCACAATTTTAATAAACAGTGACCAGAAACACAAAAAGAAACTTTAAATCTTCCATTAATTTTTAACATTATTAAGAGTTTTCGAAAATACACACAATGCTTCGAGCAAGCATTGTCTTTTTAAATTATTTTGGATCTGTAAACTAAAAATAGGTATACCTGTATTGTGTTATTTTGTTGTTGGATTTCTTTTTTCAAATAAATATATTTACATTACCAAAAAAAGGATGTTAATTTATTGGTTAATAAATACTAATAAAAAACATTAATATATAAATAGGTAAATCAAATAAAAACTAACGAGGTTTTGCAAAATCGACGATTTGACACTATGTTATTTTTTTCTCTAGTTTTGTTTACTTATTTATTTTATTTTATTTATTTAAACGCCCATTGGGCTTTTACATACATTGTTATTAGTGTTATTACATTAACTATGTGACATTTAAAAGTTTACGTACATATATAAATAAAATAGTTATTATATCTGTAGTACATAAATGTTTTACAAATAATACAGAATACCATTATGGAGAACAGTTTTTTTTTTTTACTTAGAAAAATAAATGGATTGAAATTAATCAGCATTTATAGGGACTTAAAATCATATTCGAATTGTTATTTAAATAACAATATTAATTTGTAAAGTTAAAACATATATATTAAAGTTAAAAAGTCATAAAAGAAAAGAGTGAAAAAACAGAAGCTAAAAAATGGGTTTTTCACTATGGAGTGGATAAGTCATACATTTCAGCAAAGTGTTTATGTAGATTTCGTTTAAGCACTGCTACGGAATCTCTAAATATATCAACAACATTACCAAATTTATTACCAAAATTTTGTATTCGATTTAACGATATGTGCGCTTGATAATTAGATTTGAAATTGTCACAGAAAAAGGTGGAATTTTGTCTCGTATTTTTGGAAGGTACAAATAATTTTATTGTGGCAAGAATTTCAGGGCTGTCGATTCTATAATTAATAATAATTATGGACTAACTTATTTTTTAGATAGTGTTTGTATTTTTGTTACTCATCACTATCATTTTTATCTGTGAATTTCTGATTAAACTACGCATGTCATACTTACTACTTTTTAAATGTTATTTATTATTTTAGTTATATGTGAATTAAACTTACCTTTATGTCTGTATTTTTTGCTTCTTTATCTAACATATAATACAAAAAAATTATATAATAAAAACATTTATTATTATCATGTCGAACGACACAGTTTACGTTTTTTTTTATTATCTACTAGTAATCCTTTTTATTTGCAAGTTTTTGTTAATATATTATGTTCAATGACAGAGTTTGTTTTTAAAAATGATTTAAGATTTTCACGGCCAAAAGTATTTTTGCTATTTGTTTTTGGGGTGTTATGCCGTGTTGCGCTAACTCCTTCTTTAGCCAACGTTTCGGACAGCATTGCAGTGTCCATCATCAGGGCAGATGTGTTATTTGAGGTTGTGTAAAAATGTGAGCTTATGTATGAGGTTGTGATACCGTGTTGCCAGCTCCAACCCTCTGAGCTAACATTAACGAATTATTTTTTATTTTTTTTTTTTTTATTTAAAGTGGTTTTCTTCGTTTAGCTCTGGTGTATCCGTCAATTACCGGATACCAAGAACTATTGAGCTTAGCTCCATCGTCTCTATTAATGTTTACGGGATTTTTATGTATTTCAATGGCCTCCGTAATCAGCCGTGCTCTATAAGTTTTGGGTCTCCCCAGGATTTCAGGAACAAATCCAAAGTAATGCCCGGTGTCAATTAAATGCTCGGCAATTGCCGATTTGTCAGGGTGGCCGAGTTTACAGGCTCTGAAGTGTTCTGAAATCCTTTTGGAGATAGTCCGCTCTGTCTGGCCTACATAGACCTTGTCACATCCGGAACAGCTGAGTTTATATACTCCATCTGTTTCCAGAGGAAACTTAGTCTTTGCAGACCTCAGTAAGTCCTGTATCTTTGTTGTTGTTCCGAAGACAGTCTTGATATTTTCCTTTCTCAATAGCCTGGCAATTCTGTCTGTCACATTGTGCACATAAGGCAGGAAGGCACAGCCTTTCGACTCTTGTTCAATTCTGTCTTCGTTTGGTGCAGATTTGGCTCTTATGATTTGCCTTGTCTGATTTGCTGGGTAGCCGTTACGCTCCAGTGCATCGGTCAGCTTCGTAAGTTCCGCTCCGATTTTATGTTCTTCACATATTCTGGTCGCTCGGGTCACCAATGTATGGATAAGTCCTCTCTTCTGCGCTGGGTGGTGGTGCGAATCAGCGTGTAAGTACCGATTCGTATGGGTTGGTTTCCTATATACAGTATGCCCTAGGCTACCATCGCTTTTTCGCATCACCTCCACATCTAGAAAAGGCAGGATTTTATCTTCGTTTTCCAGTTCCATTGTGAATTTAATTTTGCTGTGGAGAGAATTAAGATGGTCCAGGAATTCGTTTAGTTTCTCCGTTCCATGAGGCCAAATGGCGAATACATCGTCGACGTAGCGCCACCATACTTTAGGGACAGCCGAAGCTGTGTCGAGTGCCACTTCTTCAAACTTCTCCATAAAAAAGTTGGCTAGTACTGGCGATAACGGACTGCCCATCGCAACTCCCTCCAATTGCTCAAATAGTTCACCCTGAAACGCAAAATATCCCGTTTTGAGGCAGTGTTCAAAAAGTTTGCAAATGTCTTCCTCATATATCTCCCTGAGCATTGTCATGGAGTCTTCTAGAGGCACATTTGTGAAAAGTGACACGACGTCAAAGCTGACCAGAATATCTCCTTCCTCAGTCTTAACTTTCTTGAGCTTACTAATCAGATCTGTAGAATCCTTAATCCAAGATTCGGTTTTTCCAGTTTGTATCTGCAGTAATCTTGAGAGGTATTGGGAAAGTTTGTATGTAGGAGCACCAATAGCGCTGACAATCGGTCTCATTGGGATTTCCTTTTTATGTATTTTCGGGAGACCGTACAGGGCAGGAGTTCTAGAGGCTTTTACAAAAAGCTTAGGCCAATCCTCTTTCCTGATGCTAGAAGCTTTCACTAGTTCCCTTGTCTTTATGTCAATCTTGTTGGTGGGGTTGTTTTTAATCTTCTTATAGGTGCCTGAATCGCACAAGAGGTCTTCCATCTTCTTTGTGTAGTCTGCCGTATTAATCACAACAGTGGCATTTCCTTTATCGGCTGGCAGAACCAAGATTTCCTCATTGGCGCGTAGTTCTTTTAGGGCCGCAAACTCTCCTTTCGTGATATTGGGGCGGGGTATTTCAGCCCTTTTCAAAATATGGCAAGTCTCTTGCCGGATGTCCTCTGCTTGCACCTCTGACATTTTGTGTACTTTCATCATTGTGTAAAGAAGAATCGATTGTACCAGTACACATCCAAATAAAAAGACACATCACATCCCGAAAAGCAGATAGAGTATTCCAAAGAGCGGAGGCTGCACTATTAAGGGAGAGGATCCACAATGTGCGAGGCGAGCTGGATGGAGTATCTCGGGACCTTTTCGCTCTACATCTGCACCTAAGTGCAACCCTTACCGAAGAAGACTGGAGAAAAATTGACAACATGACTTACCAACAAGCAGTAAGATCTAAGCAGTCAACAGATGCGAGACAGAAACAAAAGTTTGAAAGGCTCAACAGAGACAAAAAAGTTGATCGAAAACAACTCGATCAAAATAAAGTTGTCATCAACATCTCGACCCTTGCGTTGAGCCCAGACGCAACTTCTGTGCTGGCAAAGGGGATGAATTTTGCAGTGGCCCCCAAAAAGATACCTGTGGAATCCATCGTATGTGGTGTAGAGACTGCACTACATACAATGATGAAAGTACACAAAATGTCAGAGGTGCAAGCAGAGGACATCCGGCAAGAGACTTGCCATATTTTGAAAAGGGCTGAAATACCCCGCCCCAATATCACGAAAGGAGAGTTTGCGGCCCTAAAAGAACTACGCGCCAATGAGGAAATCTTGGTTCTGCCAGCCGATAAAGGAAATGCCACTGTTGTGATTAATACGGCAGACTACACAAAGAAGATGGAAGACCTCTTGTGCGATTCAGGCACCTATAAGAAGATTAAAAACAACCCCACCAACAAGATTGACATAAAGACAAGGGAACTAGTGAAAGCTTCTAGCATCAGGAAAGAGGATTGGCCTAAGCTTTTTGTAAAAGCCTCTAGAACTCCTGCCCTGTACGGTCTCCCGAAAATACATAAAAAGGAAATCCCAATGAGACCGATTGTCAGCGCTATTGGTGCTCCTACATACAAACTTTCCCAATACCTCTCAAGATTACTGCAGATACAAACTGGAAAAACCGAATCTTGGATTAAGGATTCTACAGATCTGATTAGTAAGCTCAAGAAAGTTAAGACTGAGGAAGGAGATATTCTGGTCAGCTTTGACGTCGTGTCACTTTTCACAAATGTGCCTCTAGAAGACTCCATGACAATGCTCAGGGAGATATATGAGGAAGACATTTGCAAACTTTTTGAACACTGCCTCAAAACGGGATATTTTGCGTTTCAGGGTGAACTATTTGAGCAATTGGAGGGAGTTGCGATGGGCAGTCCGTTATCGCCAGTACTAGCCAACTTTTTTATGGAGAAGTTTGAAGAAGTGGCACTCGACACAGCTTCGGCTGTCCCTAAAGTATGGTGGCGCTACGTCGACGATGTATTCGCCATTTGGCCTCATGGAACGGAGAAACTAAACGAATTCCTGGACCATCTTAATTCTCTCCACAGCAAAATTAAATTCACAATGGAACTGGAAAACGAAGATAAAATCCTGCCTTTTCTAGATGTGGAGGTGATGCGAAAAAGCGATGGTAGCCTAGGGCATACTGTATATAGGAAACCAACCCATACGAATCGGTACTTACACGCTGATTCGCACCACCACCCAGCGCAGAAGAGAGGACTTATCCATACATTGGTGACCCGAGCGACCAGAATATGTGAAGAACATAAAATCGGAGCGGAACTTACGAAGCTGACCGATGCACTGGAGCGTAACGGCTACCCAGCAAATCAGACAAGGCAAATCATAAGAGCCAAATCTGCACCAAACGAAGACAGAATTGAACAAGAGTCGAAAGGCTGTGCCTTCCTGCCTTATGTGCACAATGTGACAGACAGAATTGCCAGGCTATTGAGAAAGGAAAATATCAAGACTGTCTTCGGAACAACAACAAAGATACAGGACTTACTGAGGTCTGCAAAGACTAAGTTTCCTCTGGAAACAGATGGAGTATATAAACTCAGCTGTTCCGGATGTGACAAGGTCTATGTAGGCCAGACAGAGCGGACTATCTCCAAAAGGATTTCAGAACACTTCAGAGCCTGTAAACTCGGCCACCCTGACAAATCGGCAATTGCCGAGCATTTAATTGACACCGGGCATTACTTTGGATTTGTTCCTGAAATCCTGGGGAGACCCAAAACTTATAGAGCACGGCTGATTACGGAGGCCATTGAAATACATAAAAATCCCGTAAACATTAATAGAGACGATGGAGCTAAGCTCAATAGTTCTTGGTATCCGGTAATTGACGGATACACCAGAGCTAAACGAAGAAAACCACTTTAAATAAAAAAAAAAAAAATAAAAAATAATTCGTTAATGTTAGCTCAGAGGGTTGGAGCTGGCAACACGGTATCACAACCTCATACATAAGCTCACATTTTTACACAACCTCAAATAACACATCTGCCCTGATGATGGACACTGCAATGCTGTCCGAAACGTTGGCTAAAGAAGGAGTTAGCGCAACACGGCATAACACCCCAAAAACAAATAGCAAAAAAAAGAGTTTGTTTTTATCTACCTACTAGTAATCCTTTTTATTTGCAAGTTTTCATTAATATATTATGTTCAATGACAGCTTCTTTTTATCCATCTACTAGTAATACTTTTTATTTGCAAGTTTTCATTAATATATTATGTTCAATGATAGCTTCTTTTTATCCATCTACTAGTAATACTTTTTATTTGCAAGTTTTCATTAATATATTGTGTTCAATGACAGCTTCTTTTTATCCATCTATTATTAAAACTTTTTATTTGCAAGTTTTCATTAATATATTATGTTCAATGACAGCATCTTTTTATCTATCTATTAGTAATACTTTTTATTTGCAAGTTTTCATTAATATATTATGTTCAATGACAGCATCTTTTTATCTATCTATTAGTAATACTTTTTATTTGCAAGTTTTCATTAATATATTATGTTCAATGACAGCTTCTTTTTATCCATCTACTAGTAATACTTTTTATTTGCAAGTTTTCATTAATATATTATGTTCAATGACAGCATCTTTTTATCTATCTATTAGTAATACTTTTTATTTGCAAGTTTTCATTAATATATTATGTTCAATGACAGCTTCTTTTTATCCATCTACTAGTAATACTTTTTATTTGCAAGTTTTCATTAATATATTATGTTCAATGATAGCTTCTTTTTATCCATCTACTAGTAATACTTTTTATTTGCAAGTTTTCATTAATATATTGTGTTCAATGACAGCTTCTTTTTATCCATCTATTATTAAAACTTTTTATTTGCAAGTTTTCATTAATATATTATGTTCAATGACAGCATCGTTTTATCTATCTATTAGTAATACTTTTTATTTGCAAGTTTTAATTAAATTTATTATGTTCAATGTCAGCTTCGTTTTATCTATCTACTAGTAATACTTTTTATTTGCAAGTTTTAATTAATATATTATGTTCAATGACAGCTTATTTTTATCTATCTACTAGTAATACTTTTTATTTGCAAGTTTTTTTGCGAGTTAACGGTTTTATCTATTAGTTTTGTTGGTCTAACTACAACTTTTTTTATCTTAGCTAACCTTAATTGATAAAATAATAAAAGTGTTGTTATTAAAATTATGGTCTCCAACAATTTTATGAAATTCGTGACGTGGAACAAATGAATAAAAAACATTTTTTATTTATACTTGACTTGATTTATTGCTTTTATGAAAAACATAACTTTAACCAAAAAGCAAAATGACACATTAAGATTGTTAATTAGAAGGTAAATAATTTGTAATTTTCACATTATTGGAATAATTTAACAATGCCTGAAATGTAAGGACTTTGTAACTGTAACTAAATATATGGAAAGATAAATTTAAATTTAAACAGTAGTAATAAAAAAAATTCTAAAAATCGGTTAATTAATCAAAGTTTAATAAGCACTTTCGCAGAAGTTTATAGAAAAAAATAAATATTATTTAAATACATTTCAAGATTTAAATGCGGTACAAGTTTTTTAATGTATTATAAATGGTTACAACGTTAAGATTTGTGAGTAGGTACATAACATGCTGAAAAACAAAAATGAAACAAAATAATAAATGTATATGGAAATTAATTTGGTCTAATTAAAAAAAAAACTATTTTCACAAATAAGCAATATTACGCGTATTTTGAATAATAATATGCCTTTGTCAATTGGATACGATAGACATGAAATGAGATATTTTTAGACAATATCATTAACTAAAAATGAGCCACACGAGTACATAGATAAATATTGTTTTTTTAGGCACAATAAATGAAGAAATGTGACTGGAAATTTAAAATTGAGTTGAAAGAATAAAGCCCAGTTGTGTCGCAGAAATTCACGCGCGATTAAGTCATCAATCGGCCACTCAGCGCCGTTTCTTTTATTAACAGTAGAAATTAACCCGTTAAATGCCGATCCGAAGACCGTTTTAGCTTTTAAACAAATTTCGATCAGCGGAAGGGAACAACTCAATACAATTTGATATAAAACTGAAACATAACTATAATCAACGTTTAATTGTCACCTTTCAAATGTAAAAAAACGAAATGGCGCTGAATGGATTTTGTGACAATGTTATATTTGAATTTCTGCGAAACAAATGGGTCTAAATTATAAAACATGGAAGGAGATGTTATTTAATGATAAATCGAAATAAGTTTTTTTTGGGAATGACCTGTTTTGTTAGGTCAGTAAAATAATTATTTCCCCGCTATTATGGACAGGATTTCAACAGTCAAAATAATATAATAACCAACGAATTATAATTTTACAACAATTTTTTTTTGAATTTTCGAAATGCAATGGATAATATAAATTGACCATTCATAAAACAAAACAATTTTGTGACAAGTAAGTGAGATCATGACAATAAACAAACATACAATATGAACTTAAAACAATTCTAAATATAATGTTATTTATATAGGTAATGCTATTTTCTTTCTTAAACTAGAATACGTCGACTGGGATTAAATTATTGTTATGTTTAATGAGAATTATTTATATTCATTATTGAGAAAATAAGGCACTTTAAGAATAATTGATCTGTACACGAGTAACATTGTTCAAGCTCATTAAATCTGAAAAAATATTAAATTATTGGATTTACTGAGAAGCAGGTTAAAAATATTTAACTTAGGGTTGCATAGTATTAATATATTGGCAAGATAGTAAACACATTAAATTTAACACTTTCTAAGATATCTTATTTTTTCACTGCTGGATAGAATGTGTATTTTAAATTCAAGTTTAGGATGCTGAGAGATTATCTAAATAAACGACAAACGAAGAGAAAAACCGTTATTATGGGAATTTTTATTTTTTTTTGTCCTAATTTCCATAGGAAATATAGGTAATAGGTTTTGTTATGTTGTTATTTCCAATTCATGCTTGGAGTAAAATTGACGAAATTATGTCATGATGTGTAATTATTTCATTGAAGGGCATAACCGTTACAGAGTGCAGCAAAATCAACAGTGCAGTTTTGAAGGGCGGATACATCCCTTTTGTTGGGAGGGTCGTGCCGTTTTCAGTCGTTACCATGGTTTGGTCCGAACAACACCGTGGCTTCGCCGTTCGCACGTTCTTTGAAAATTGCTGTTCTTTCGTCGTCACCCAGTGTGCCTTACGGCAGCAATTTGCGATTTCCTGTGGGGATACTTGAAGGAAAATGTTTTTAAATACCGGTCTCACACCTTGGAAGAAGTCAAGGGTCGAATATGGAAGGAAATCGAGATGTGCTAAAATGCGGCAGAAAACGTTAGAAATCGCCTTCATTAATGTACCTCTGCTCGGGGGCATCATCTTTCTGATATCACCTTCAGGATTTGATGCATAAAACAGAATGATGTACCAAATAAAATAAAATTAACCCATTTTCTGTAAGTAGCCCTTCAAAATTGCACTGTCTGTTTTTGCACGTTTGTTTTGCCGCACCCTTTATATCTAAACAATTCTATAATTAAACATGTTCTATCTCACACTAACTACTATCCGTTAAAACATACAAATTATTATCACTTTATTAATTTTAAATTAACATTACATATTTACAAAACGTATTAAAATGCGTAAAATAATTATTACGTAACCTCTTGTTGGACGAATGATGCGTTTCAAAAACGCAGTGAGAGGAGTTTTAAAACTTTTTTGGCGAGATGTTTTTAACGTAGAGTTGTCTACCTCCATTAATTCTATCTATCAGATTTATAAGCACTTTAGTTAGTCTCAGTGGAAATAACATCATTCGAATGAACTTGACTTTCTGGAAAACTGTCGCGCGGTTTGATTAGTGTGTGCATTCAATATCAAATTATGTACAACATTTTTGAGTTAAGGCAATTTTGGTTCCAGTTGCATTCAAACATTGACAGAGCCATCTAATGCTGCATTTAAACAGGACGAAAAAACAACGAGCCTTACCACGATCTGTGGGAAAGGAAGGAAGCAACCGCTGGTGGCGTTTCGTGCCGTTTGCGGTTGCTTCGTTCCTTTCCCGTAATTCGTGGTTCGGCTCCCGTATTTTTTCTCCTGTTTATACGTAGCCTTAGACAGCCCCGCTATACAAAGGTCTCATTATTATAACTTCGAGTAATCGCGCCGTTTTTATAATCTTACTTGCGCAGACCCTTGAGAAATCACAGTATAGTCTGAATTCTTGACAAATAAGTTTTAATTTACTGTTAAAATAATAATAGGTAGGTACTTGATCCCTTGTCAGAATTATAAAACAAACAGTTCCTAACAAATATTTTGACACTTTAGTTCAAAGAAAATTGAACCAGAGTTACGCAGGACAGACACACAACCGAGATAAGTATTTTTAGTATTATGGCGTGTTGCAAATATACAATTTAAACTCAAAATAAAAAGCCAACGTTTTCATCGTGAATTGGACCCTTATTTGCATGAGATAGCCATTATAACTGAATGATTTGACCTGACCCTGGAACTGATAGCCTTATTCCAGATGACTACCACTGTTCATTCGAATTATTTTGAATTTAACTATTTCCCGCAGCGCTGAGTTGCGCGTGCGCGAGCATGAGGATGTCCTTCTTTTCTTTGGGGAAGCGCAGTTCCCTCCCGGCCAGGCGCGCCGTGCGCAGCTCCCTCTCTGCGCGCGCAAGCTCTCGTGCAAGTGCCCCGGCCGCCTCGCGCTCGCGTGCAGTCCAGTCCAGCGCCATCTGCGCGCGCATGTCATCGTCCAGGGCGCGGTTGGAGTAGTGCGCTACCACCTCTTGTCTGGAACACTGTCTCTCCCGCATGGCCTTGAGGGAACCGTTCCAGTGGAGCAGCTGGAAGACTGTCATCAGTTCCTGGAACTCCAGCATAGTACGGCCCTTGTTGGCTTCCAGCATGAACCTGGAAACAAAAAGGAAACCATTTAATAAGTATTAAAATAAACTACTGTCGTTGGGGTTTGTCAGAATCGGTGATGCCATATCCCAAAAATAAATCTAAATTAGAAGGAGAAAAAAACCTATGTAAGAATGCCATAGTTTTTGGTAAGCTTTTTAACGAAGGATTTAAATTGAAAAACTAAAGTGCTTAATTATTTTCTATAATGCTTTATGAAAAACAATCGTTTTATAATGTTCCTTTGAATAATAGAAAAAAAAATGTACCAAAATAGGGTCAAAAACTATGCACCTGGCAACACTGGTCAGAATTCTTCGTAAAATTCAAAATTTGGTTTCATTGTTTGACAATGAACTCAAACGAAATTCTCCAGTCAGTGATTGAAATGCCGGCCGTGGCGGTACATTACCGATTCAATCAGCGCACAAGCGTGTATTGTTTGAGCGTATCCGCGCGTCTCCTTTCTCACGGGCGCGACGCGGCGATGCCAGACGCCACGAGAAAGTTAGCGAAACCACGTACCCAAAGGCATTCGCAGACGATCTGGAGCTTTTAATATTAAATCGGCGTGCCAATGGAAGACAGGTACGTTACGTACGTCACCGCGACAGAAGCTGGTCACTTAGCCACTCAATGCTTCGGGAACTTGATCGAAAGAATTGGAACAGATTGGTGATTAACAAAATAACGTAAAGTTTTTGAAAACAGTCCTATTGCATTCGAAATTTGGGGTATGTTGTGAGACTTAAAGGGGAGAAGAATTCGATGGGGAATAGGAAGGTAGGGGAGTACCTGGCTAGTTAAATCTAGTCACAAATCACGGCTAACGCCATTTCAAGAACAGTTTCAATTCTGAACGGTGTTCTTACATCAGGGCCATACTGAGAGTGTGTTCCATTTTGGAACGTGCCGCTAGCCTTTTGTTTATTAATTTAAATGAATAAATTGTGAAATAACACAAATTCATCAAATACAATTTACTTGCGCTCGCCGGGATGTGAACCCGCGACCTATGGATTGCTAGTCGAGAGCTTTACCCCTCGACGTCAGAGGTCGTCGAGGGGTAAAGGTACTATTTACGACGACCTCTGTCGTCGTAAATAGTGGTTTCCCCTTAAAATTATAAAATTTTTCTTCCGATGTGGAAAGATATGCCATAACATAGCCTTTAAGCCATTTTTGTAAGATTAATCAAAATTAAGTACTGCAAAAAATAATGTTGGCATTAAATTAACTCCACATTCTTAGGTCTCAAAGTTAGATGGATAAGCTTTAGATACTACGCCAAAGAGATAATCTAAAAAGCATTAAAAATCCTAATTTGTAAATTATTTCCAACGTTGATATTGGTACTATTCTCATGAGTGTGAAATGTTTTTTCATCGGTCAACGATCACCTGCCTTCGCTTTTAGCAGTCACTAAACCAATAATTCTAAAGCTCAGTCTTGAATAGGTCAAAGCAAGGTATACGAGTGTATAAGAACTTGCACAAAAACGGCGCTTTACAAATCATCCAAATATTATTATTATATGCATTCTTGTTACATCAGTAGGAGGATGAGATATATGGATGTTCACGATTAACCTTGCGAGTGCGTGCACGGCATGCGGTACGACATATTGCGGCACGGCGACAGCTTGCGGGCTCCCTGCCATCCCATGAGAATATTGGAAACTTTAGCAAGTTGTCGATAATTGACGTTTTGATTGACCTTTTATGAGGATGTTTAATTAAATGCACGATTACAGAAATAATACAAATAAATGGGTAGTTATATCTTCGCTTTATACCGCCTTTTATTGTCACCCATCACAAAGCTTTAGCAAAATATGCCTGATGAATACATAAGCAATGTAGAATTCTATTATTGCCCTGGGTATTTTATATTCCCGATGCATCTAAACAGTCCAAGGTCATTTAAAAAAAAAACAAATTTTACACTTTATGCACGTTCATTCGGATTGATATTTACTTGACATTCGTAAATCAATCAATTTTAAAAACTATTTTAAAAAAAAGCTTCATTTCACACGACAGAACTGGAGATTGAAAGTGGCGACTTGAAGAGATCTGGGAACGGGTACCGCCGCCTTGGGAACCATTTATTGGACAACCAACACCTTAGCCGTAGGTCACCCCAAGAGTTTCGCCACGTTTGGTGACTTAACGGGAGTTCCCGGGTTCATAGCGGGAGGTTTGTCTATGTCAAGTCTTGACGGCGGATGCGCCTGCCCGCCAACGGCATGGCAGTCCTGTAGGGAGAGGCCGGTTGAAACCCTTTGACCTCTCCAGATGGACTCTCTCGACCCATCATCATGAAACGCAGTGGGAGGGATGGGTTTATAAATCCGTCACTTCAGGAAAAACTCACCCCCAGGTTTTTACCCGATCTATTTTCTTTTCCAGAACTCTCCTTCCTTTCTTTGAAATCCTCCAAAGATATATAAGATATAACACAATCCCCGAGGGAAATTATTTTCCTCAGGGCCTCCTGAGTGGAGTTGCAGATCGGGAAACATTTAAAGACTTATGAATCGGGTGTGTGATGGTAATGATGATTACCTGAAGGCCCCAATGCCCGTGTTGGGGCTGTCGGCCTCCTCGGGTCCGCCCTTGAAGCTGGCGCGGGCCTCAGCGACGGCCTTCTCAATGAAGTCATCGCTGATCCGGCGGCTGGGGTGCTCGTTGAATACGCTATTCATCAGGGCAATCTTCGCCGCGCTTCTGCGCGCCTCGGCCTTCGTTGGGCAGTTCTGGAATGGAAACACTTACATTTTAGGAATTTACCATACACAAGTATCATCATAACTAGCGAAAACCAATTAAAATCACGGCATATTATGTTAGTAAATCTAGATTGTTAGTTAATAAAGCTTTCTTGTTAATGAAAAAAAGCGCAGACCCATGAAAAATAACGAAATTTGACTTTTCTTATCAAGATTAACAAATTTAAACAAAATAAATACCCATTTCAGACGTAGAGTCAAACTACTTTTTCGGTAAAAAAGGTTTATATTAGAAGTAGGTACTTAATCGCTTGTCCGAATTCTCACACAATCAGTTCCATTTTTGAAAATGACACTTAAATTCTAAACTCAAATCCGAGTTTACTGAAGTAGAATTATAATCACTCACAGACCCACAGCCAAAAGTAGTGTGTTTGAAAATACAGTTGTGATCCAGCATGGTTGTGTGGGTTATGCAATACATAGCATCAACAAATTATAAAAGTAGGTCTACACTGAACACCGGTCTGTACCGAATGTACACAATATTAAAATTTTGGGAGTGAGGAAAATAAAGTATGGCACCTTTGAACAACAAAAAAAAACAAGGAGGGACCAATGAAAGTGCATAATTTTAACATTAGCTCCATACTGAGAGCCTTGAGGTTTACCGCATAATCACGAATCACAACATTACTATGTACAGGCGCTGTGCACGCGTTAGCATCTGACAGGCGACTTCCGAGTGACAAAATGATCAAAGAATTTATTTCCTCGGAGCACTTTCCCTAAAAATAACGGTAAAACTGACAGATATTACCAATCTCTTTTAGATTTGTAGGTGGCTCAATTCTTTGTAAAATCATAAGGTTTTTAATATCTAAAATCTATTTGAATTTCATATTAGTTTTAGGTAATGAACGAATGCAAATCTTGGTGGCGGAAATAAACCCACTTCCCGACATCCGATCGAGTTGAAACTCTGCAGATATACTCGTTGTCGATGACAGTGCATTTAATTTTGTGGCAATTACGTACACGGACGCGGATGTACACGCATTAATCGGATGATGTTGCAGTAGTTAATATACGAAATAAATGTCGGCTCCTACCAGATAGGGATTCGGCAAAGTTGTTGGGGCCGTTGATGTTCAGGGACTAGAGCCCTGAGGAATTTTTTTATGTATATCTACTAATAAAAATAGTTTACGGTTTATTTTGTTTTATCCACAAATCTACAATAACGATCTTCCCGACGACATAGACGAGTTAAAGAAAAAGCCGATTTTTAGTCATTTACTAAATTTGGCCACTAGCTTTATATGTGGCCTGTATTTCTTAGTTCTGAAAGTACGCACACGCCTGAAAGATGTGCGTTGAAAAAGTTTAAGATAGAAAGTTAAAAAGAAAGAATAATCTATTATACCCATAGGATAATTCTGTCCGCTATAGGCATCAAACGTATTTGCATATAATTTGGAACAGGTGATAAGCTAATGATATATTCAATAAAACAACATGATAAAAAAGTAAATAGTGAGCTCCTCCCAAAACAGGCGTCAATGATTTGCTACACCTGCGCCACATTTCGTGTAATTGGTTTTATAGGTTCCCTGGTACCTAGCTACATTTCGTTTCGTAAATGCTTTATAACTATGTTATTCCTTAACATATAAAAATAAACCTTTAAAAACGAAGTTTTCTTTTATAATAAAATAAATCTATTTTTAAATACCTTTTTTTGATTGAGGATAGAACCCATATCATCTTTGTTCTGAGATAGTTAATTTGTTTATTTTAAAGCTATAGTTTTTTTTGTAATCTATTTATCTCAAAATCCCATGTATTAACGTTAACCATATACCGTACCTAGGTGGAAAAATTGATCAAAATTTAAAATGGACTAAACACATCAGTTATTTAAACAATAAAATTTATAAAAAGAAAATAAAAGTATTTTTTTAACCATCAAGAATGTCCTCATTAAAGAAGTCTTAATCCATATCTGCTTGGCTCTTTGCTAATCATAGTTCGAATACGGTATTATCGGATGGGGATCTGCTAATTAAAATTCAAAAACTATGGTTAAAATTATACTTAAAGTACCTGTAACTAGTACTGACGATAGCTTCAACAATCTTAAATTCATGTCAATTAAACAACTTTACTCTAAAAAAATACTCCTATATATTTAAAAATATAAAACGCAAGAAATAACAACTAACACTTACGAGATATTAGATACATTAGATCTCGTATATTAGATACATTAGATCTCGTATATTAGATACATATCTTCGTATATTAGATACATATATTCGTATATTAGATACATATCTTCGTATATTAGATACATATCTTCGTATATTAGATCTCGTATATTAGATAAATATCTTCTATATTAGATAAATATCTTCGTATATTAGATAAATATCTTCTTATATTAGATACATTAGATCTCGTATATTAGATAAATATCTTCGTATATTAGATACATTAGATCTCAAGGTCAAAAACATATCCAACAAGCAACTAAAAATACATCATTTGGGCAAAAAACTTCTTATAATATGGTACTAAACTCTACAATAAAAACCCACTTCGATTGAAAAAATCACTACATTATTTCACATATTACATTTTCATCTTAAATAAAAAGCTGGATCAGGACACAGTGAAATCAGAAATGGAAAATATGCTAACACCAAATGCAGACAGAAATCGAAATCACTCTACGGAACTAAAAAACACCATGTAACATATTTATAAGTACTTCGGAACAAAACACTACGTATTATCTGATAGTATTATTGTCCCAGCATCTGGACGATGTAGGCCCTCTGATTGGTCAAATTAAAATTGTCTGTTTCGGGTAACTTGAAAATTAAGACACGATTTCATACTAAAATAGGATCGCCTCATAATAATACGAGATTTCTTCAAAAGCATCGTTTCTGTCATATAATTTTTGGATAATATCGAAGAAAATATCTTTTAGAAAGTTCATAATCCATTGGATTAATTACATTACAGTGAAAATTATCCACAGTTACGTGATTATGTTTGACGTTTATAAAAAAATCACGCGTTCCTTCAATGGCCGATACGCACGGCTATAGATTAGATGGCCGACAGAGCGTACCTCTGGCGGTATAAAAACCAACCAAATGAATGGCGCGAATATTTAAATATGCAGCTCACAATATTTGACTACTTACGATTAACAAGCGTAATAAGAAGATTTCTTCTGGAAGCTTATCACTTTGTAATGGCATTTTTCATTATTATTTATATATTTTTTGTTTATTAATTATATCTGATTTTATATTGACATGTTTTCTAATTTCTAAAATTTCAAAATTATTTATTTGCGATGCTTTATATCCCGAGTGAAGTATTTTAAGACCTGAATTTTTCATCGAAAGTGTGATCATTATTCAAACTCAGATTCAATATTTCCATTTAGAGCCCTGCGATATTCTTTAGTTCTGACTTCAAAGTTTCTATTGGTTCTACTTTTGTAAAAGAAATTACAGTCATCCCAATTGAGTTTTTAAACTCCTGATTTTTTTGTTTGAATTTTGCTATCTTTATTATTAAGAATATATTTCTTCATTGTTATTAGTGTAAAACGCCAGTTGAATAGTACCAGGATTGTTTTTATATATAATTTTAGAAGTATCGTTATCCACAAACAGAATTCTACACCATTGTTTATTTCTATCTTTAGAAAGACCGTTTGAAAAGAATATGTTTAATTTTTTTATTCAGTATTTCAACTATCAATTTATTAGAATAACCGTTATTAAATGCTATTTGTCTTATAAATATATTGTTTTATGGTTATATGTTATTTGTTTTTTTCAGGTCTTAAAATACTTCACTATAAATAGTTACGAAATTTTAGAAATGAGGAAACATGTTAATATAAAAACAGATATAATTAACAAGAATTTTTTTATAAACTTTCTTTTAAATATTTTCCCACTCAACTGGTCTTTCCCGACTAACGATATTGTAATTCCTAATTATTATAAACCCAGCCTACTCTTAACCCTCCCCCCTCCTTCCACTTCTTCTTTCCCAATTGCAATCTATATTTAATTTTTGACTTCGGTGTATACACAATAAAATGTAAACATTATATTGATTAATTTATTGGACAATTTGCATAGCGCCGCTTTTGTGAGATATCACCTCAGGGGCGCTATATTGTAATAATCTACCTTTATAAATAGATTTTTACTCTCCTGATGAAGGTGTATATATAATCTAACTTTAAACTTAATTAGATACAGTAACAGTTGTAGGTAAAGAATTACCACCAGTTGGAGTAAAATTAACACCTTTTAATTAAACCGCCTGCTAATGTCATCGCACAATTACCCTCCTTTTATTCATAAACACGGGTACAATTAATCAATATGTAATAATCTATTATTTAAGTGAACTTTGTTATAACTATCTTTAATTGTGACAAACTAAACGATATTGATTCAACTTATAGACATTGACGGTTGTAACACATATTTAAGCACTGCAAGTCTCCTATGAGCTAATTATATTAGGTACGATAACAGTTAATATCAGTTGTAGACATGTAGTCAATAATAGTGTTTCATTTGAAATAATCCATCACAAATAAGTAAAATTTCATTTATTCAAACAACTGTCATTCTTATTATGCGTAAATTTAGCACGTTATTATTAATTAACTCCTTCCTGTTCCGTGTTTAACAATATATATACTCACCCTCTCTCTGTGAATGTCCTAATATCTATCTATTAAATGAAACTGTTGTTAATATCACTTAAAATGGGCGAAATCCAACTAAGAGCCGCCCGCAGGGCCTAGCCGAAAAAATATTTATAATTACTTCATATTATTCACACTACTAAATTAAAATAAAATGCAAATGAAATCCCCAGCACGGGAGATCCCAGTGAGGAGATAAGAGTGAGTTATCTCTATTTGTTATAAAAAAATAATTAATTAAAAAAAAAAAAAAAAAAAAAATATATAAAAATAAAAAAGTCGTGGTATAACTGAAAGTATACTAGATTATGAATATACATTTGTATTACTTTACCAACAGAATTTCTTCAATTCAGTTTCATTTTCAAATTCATTTTCTTGTTTTTATCTATTAATATTTCTTTAGTTTATTATGTCAGCTAAACAATAGTAAAATATGTCGTGATATAACTGAAAGTATTCTAGAATATGAATATACATATGTATTTTTTTTAACAACAGAATAGTCAACACTATAATTTTACATGTAAAAACATTATCATATTGGAATGTCCTAAAACGGGCAATCGCCTAGTTGGACATTTTAAGTTCATTAATTGTATTATGTAATATTTACAAACAAACAATAAATAAATAAAACAATAAATAAATTATTTTGGATCTACTCGCGAACTTGAACTAAGATTCGTATTCAGTGTTGTTACAGCGAAGGAATAATAATAGAACCCATGTTACATTAACATTGATAAATGTATTCTAAACGAACAAGCTCTTCGATGAATGTCATTTATTCTTGCACCATCTGTATTGTTAACAGCCAATTATATTGTTCGAATAGAACATTTATTTACCATTAGTGAACAAAAAAGTTGGCCCTTTACGACTCAAAATGATACAAAAACGCGATTGTATATATCTGTACAGTGGAATTCTTGAAGAGAAATGCCACCCTGGACGCCTTGCTCAGAATAAAACCCATTCACATAGTTCAAGACGCTTGAAATGTAGGAAAAAGAGCGTTTAATCGCCCATCAAGCCAGCCAACCAATCCAGACTCCATTCTCGGTTTTAATACCCAGTAAAACTTCAATACTTCAATACGGAACGTGACAAAACTGGCATTACAAGCACTGGAAATATAAAATCAACCTAGCGTGTTTTTTATCGCATTTTGAAGGTAATATTAAGAAATACGATTATGCAACGTCCATTGTTTCATTAGATGCACTTGAAACTTGAAAGCGAGCACATAAATTAAAATATTTGTTTAACGACTCGATAAATTATGCAGTATTATGCACCAGAATATAAATGCAATTTCATTGTCATGAGTCATGAGTCATGTATTTTACATGGCTTCCCACGGTGTGTGATTTTTATCAGAAGAAACGACGCACATAGAGCTTTTGACGATCCTTAGAAAGTCGAAGCTGCTAGAAGAATTTTTGGCAAAGCGGGAGCGAACAGTGAAAAATGTTACTAAGTGACAGTGAAATAAATAATATTAAAAGCAGAATTATCTTATCTCTCTGGGGAATCTACCAAAATAAATTAAATAAAAGTACAAGCAGTTATATGAAGTATTCTGCCAGCAATGGTTATGACGCCTGAAGGTGTCTAATAAAAACAGTGGACTCTATGGATCCAAAATCAATTTGGTCGCTTTTGTTCAAAGCAATGAAGTTGATCATTACTGTTAAATAAAAATAATTGGATAAGATATAAGTGTAGTGAATTTGGTATTTGGTATTTGTAATTTGGTATATAATTAAGTATTTATACATATAGATAGAGAATGAAATCACCTGAAAGCTACCAAAGCAAGAGCCCCCTGGCAGCGTGACGTAGCAGATGTAGGGCTGCGCAGTAGCGGGTACGGACTCGTATATGACCACGGCTCCGTTACGTAGTTCGGCTCCTCGGGCCTGCTTCATCTGCCAGAACTCTTGCAGGGCTTCCACCACGTTCACTGAAAACAAACAACAACATATTGTAACTAACAGCTCATCTGATATTGGGTCCCTGTTCGCTTAAGCAATGAGTGAATTCTAAATATCACAACTAAAAATATTCACACCATATGTCCTTTATGAACCGCCGCCCTCTGATAATGCTGGTGTTCTTTTTGACGACAAAGTTTTTTAAAAACCATTCACATCATCCATCACGCCGTTGGAATAAAATGCCGTCTGAAACGTCAATTTCAATGCAAAATACAAGAAGTACCTCAATTCCGTTAAGCTTTTGGTTAATGTTTCGCTTCCACCCAGTTTTAAGGACAACAGGATATTTTCACTGTTTTTCATGTGAAACATCTTTTGGCGCACCTAGGGGGGCAGCACCAACTCTTGCTTAGCAAGCATGGTAAGCGGCTCTTGAACGGAACAACAGCTCTTTCGCTCTCCAAAACTCTGCGCGGGGAAGAGTAAACTATGTGGGATGTTTCGTTATCCCGGAGCTAATCTCAAATATTTTTCTTCATTCCGAAGTCAAGTTTGTTGTTATTCAGTAAGGCTTTCTTCTATATGAATATTTTCACTAAAATCATCAATATTTTCATGAATAATCTGTGGTATTTCTTTATTGAAAATCGATTTGTTTACGATACAACTTTGTAACTGCATTGTATAAATAAACATATTTTAAATTTGTAATATATTTCTTTGCATCTATTTTTATAATAATAAAATAATTGTTTTATTATAAAAAAATTAAATACTTGTTAATTTTCAATTTAATTTCCTTCAATAAAAGTCTCGTAACGGCTATTATTATTTGTTGAAAAAACTAAGTAAAATGGCGAAAAAAAATCTTTGACGATTTAAAATGTGCCATTTATGATTTGCCGACAAAAAACACGTTTATTTTTGTTCGTGAATATGGCGTTGTTGATGTCATTTTATTTTTATGAATAAACTTTTCTGAGTAGAGCTCCCTTTGCGATTACTTGGATCTCATTTTTAAGATAAATTATGACTTCGTCATTCTGATTTTTATGTTGCGTGGAGTTATATATCTTATAGTTGTCCAGGTGTTTCAATGAATATGTTTTTATACAACACTCTGTGAGTATGATGATGTCGATATCCTCATCAAATTGCTATAGCATCACCGTCAGTTCTACGAAATTTTTGTTGATACTACGTATATTCTGGTGGAACATTTTTAATGTTTTTCTTTTTGTTTTTATTGTTGTTTATGAAGTCATTAATTTCTCATGTTGTTGAAGTTGTGATGGTATCAGGAGAAGGGTAATATAATTCAATATTAGCTAATGGTATAAGTGTCTATGATATTGTAGATAATTATAGAAAATATGGCTTTTTTACATGATTTTAATTTCAAGGTCATTGTGATTTTTTGATTTCAATAATTAATTATTTTAATAATTATTTCATATAATTGAAGTACTTTGTGTTATTTAATAATCCAAAACAGTTTTATTCGTTCTGTGAATATAGGTTGGTTGGAAGTTGCAAGAAATGACCATCACCTGGCAATAAGCTCATCTGTATAGGTACTATTGAAATGTATTAATATAAATTAGATTAGTGTTATTTAATGACCGACATTGCTGTGGAAACTGACAGGTTAAGTTAATGGTTGTCAGGAATGGATTGTTGTGAAATATGTGGCTATTAAATTTATTAACTGACAGTAGGTAAAGCCGTATCAAGCAAATTTCCATCACGAATGGTGGTCAATATCCACGAAATTAAATTTTTAATTAAAGTGCTTTTGATCAAATTAATGTTTATTTTATGTTTGATTTTTAAATATATATGTAGTAATCTATGTTCTAATACAATCCTTATACCTACAGATCATATATTTTCGAAATTTTAATTAAAATTTGTTTTAATTTTTTATAATGTAATGGTAATTCGCTAATTATCTTAATTTTCTCCGATCATCAATGATTTTTGACTGTGGGTTTTTTTGTAAAAGAAGAGTCTTGTTCGATTTCTTTTCCTCATCGTATGTGTGTGCTGGTGCTGCGGGTTTTCAATTTTCTCAGAAATTCAGTTGATATATGGTATTTTTGTACATTAAAAAATAAGTAGGTAAGAACTTAAGTAAATCATTTGTTTGAATGAGAATATATTTAAATCATTCAAGGTTTCATTGACTTTCGCATATCTATTTTTAAGTACATCTTTTTGAATTTCTAGATGAATGAATTCAAATCTTGAGTGGAGTAGAAATTGACCCACTTCCTGAGATTCGATCGAGCTGAAACTCGGCAGATTGACTCGTTTACGATGATAGTGAATTTTTGGCGGCGATCACGCATACACACGAAGATATGTACACATTTCTCTGAAATTGGATGAAATTACAGCAGTCGATGTACGAAATAAATGTCGGTCCTACCCAATCGAGACTTGACGCAATTGTTAGCGCGGTTGACACAAAGTCAAACAAAACAAAAAAGTATTTTTTTAAGTGTAAAAAAACATTTTAAGAGTCATAGCAGTTTAAGTGTCAGTCCTGGGGAGGAAGGTTCAATCCTCAGTCAAACGCTTTTTACGATTACCTAATTGTCGACCAACATGAAAAATTAACCGATCCGTACACGTAAGTCGTACAATAATAGCAAGAATATGTAAAAGATATTAATTTTTTATTTATTCTTTTTTATTGCAGAAAATACGGATGCAGACAGTAAAAAACATAAATTGTAGAACTCTCCTGCATTCTAACTATTTCTCACAGATTAACATAACAGCTGTTAAGAATAATACTATTAAGACTTTGAGACAATTTTTTTTCATGTATACAATACTATGTAAAGGGTCTCATTAACGGATACCTAAAGTGTGCATAGTTGATTGGCAATTTAAAATATTATAATAAAAACTGGAAGGAATAAGTTTTAAATAGCATTTTTGCGATTCCCAATGAAAGATAATGAATAAAGAAAACATTTTTAATCGCCTTCTCTGCAACCCTCTTTTGTAAAATGGTAAAAAGTAGCATTTTGACGGATCCGTAGGTAAGTTATATCTAAGAAAAGTAGCGTCTTGACGGATCTGTAGGTAAGTTATCTCTAAGAAAAGTAGCATTTTGACGGATGCGTAGGTAAGTTATCTCAAAGAAAACTAGCATCTTCACGGATGCGTAGGTAAGTTATCTCTAAGAAAAGTAACACCTTGACAGATGAGTAGGTAAGTTATCTCTAAGAAAAGTAGCATCTTAACGGATGCGTAGATAAGTTATCTATAAGAAAAGTAGCATCTTAACGGATGCGTAGGTAAGTTATCTATAAGAAAAGTAGCATCTTGACGGATGTGTAGGTAAGTTATCACTATGAAAAACCTTTAACGTCTGATGTATTCCGGAGAGGTGCCCATTAGGTAGGAGGTTTTATACGTAAACATTTTTTTCGTAACGAGGTTTTATACGTAAACATTTTCTAGCGTAGATAAGATCTTTATAAACAAAACCACCTTGAGGTTCTAAGGAGTGACAGGATAACTTAACACGGAAGATTTTCCTTGCTTTCGGGAATAAGTCGATACTAAGTCACGCTATAAAAATAAACTGTTAACAAGACATAATATTTTACATTACAATGCATCATCAAAATTAAGCACGGAGAAAAATGAGTACTGCTAATTTATCGTGATAATGTTTTCGTAATTTTTTTATTTTTTATTTATTTTTTTTTATTTAGTAAAAGATTATACATTTATATACATTATTTAAGAAATGTTTTGACTGCCCAACTAGGAGGATTCCCGTTTTAGGACAGTCAAATTAGGATGAGTATTAACATTTTGATAAGTTGTTTGATAAGTATAGTATTAAAATAATAATGAAATAATAGGTATATGTTCTTTTAACTGGTGCCTAAGCCTACTAATTTACTATATAATTTACGATATTATCAGGAAGGCTTTTAATTCTTTCGGTAAGGAAATCCCGGTCTTAACCCGATTACCAATAATTTAAAGAGATCATTTTTTGTTGGAACAACTTGTCTTTCAATAACTTTTGAAGATTATACTCATCGATGTAATAATATGTAATTCTGAATTTAAAATATGAGAAATACCTATAATAATTAGGTCCTAATGGTCGAGATGTAAGACAGAGATCCTATCTTATCTCTTGATTTTTCTGCGTCTTGTTCTCTTTCACGTTTCGTTTAGATTTATTAGTATTATCTTCTTCTTCGATGATATATTCTAAATAAATTAGCAATACCTACTCATTTTTCTCTATGTGCAGTGAATTAAAAATACAAACATATATTGAAACTAAATTATGAGCGTTGTTGGAAAATATTAAGATGCATTTCATATTAAACAGAAGTCATAAACGAAATGTCATTCGATAAGTAAATATTGGTAGGAATGTATACGTCAAAATTTCAACAAAGTTAAATAAAAAATTGAAATAAACCAACAAAACATTTAGAAAAAACGAATAAATCAAGAAGCATTTTAGGTACTGGAAGATAACTCACAAGTGTTTGCATGTATTAAAAATAGCAGTGAAAACTCGCAGCGAGTTGTCAGGATTTTGGAATAGTGTTAAACAATTCGACAGTTATAACCCGTTGAAAATATTATGCATATTATGTCGATATCAAATAAGAACGAAGCAATATATAATGAAACGTTTCAAAATGTTGGCAATCCTTTCATACGAAGACTGGATTCTAGATTCCAATCAATGTCGAAGTTCACTTTCAAACGAATGTTGTAGTGTCGTCGTTTAGTAGCGAAACAAGGTGAGAAAAAATGGCAGGCAGCAATTCCTTATTTGATCTTTCCATTAAATTCAACATAAATAAGATTCTCACTGTGATATGGAATACCTAGAAAAATACATTCTTCTCAACACGTAGACCGGACTGTTCCGTTTCGCGAGAGTGATCCGTATCGAGTCCAAGACGATGAAAAAAGTAGTTTAATAGAACTTTAATGGTAAACGGCGAAGATCAATAAGATAGCACATCTTTAAGGAAGAGAGATGTTCATAGAACCGAGGAGATTCTGTAGAATTCAAAGATAAGGTCGCTGCACATTCACTATTCGTCCGGACGGTAGTAGTATCAAATAAATGATTTATTGTCATTTAACTTTCTCACTACCGCTGCTCCACTCTTATAATATATAAATGCAAAAGGTTAGCTGGTTTAAAAATTTAAATAAATAACGTATTCATATATTCATTTATTAAATATTGTTGGAACCACAGATATTCTTCATCGCCAATAATATATAATACATTGTTTAAGTTCAAAATTTCCCGTTTTTTGACACCATGTTTGATCTTGTTAGTATGTTGCGAGGTTTGCCCAAACATTCCATTTCGATCTGAATACGTACAACTTATTTAAATAGTCTAATCTAAGAAACATATTTTGTTCCTGTTTTTAATAGTGGTTTCTTGAACTAATAAAGGTGAAATGAAGTGTTATTTCAATAATTTGCTCGTATTAAGTTTGAAGCGGAATTCTCGAATTTTACCAAGATCTGTACAAACGAATATGGAATCTATCGCGTTGTCTAGATTGGAAACCATTCAAATATAAGCTTTTAGGAGCATGTTAGGTAACAAATATATTCTGGATGGGACGAATAATTATTACAGCATGGCAACAGCGTCGTCAGAAATCAGAAAAACCTTTACCATTCCCCACAACTTATTGTGAACGGAAGCTTGGAATCGGATGGCAGCAATTAGCAATTAATATGGTTGAAGAACATGAGAAGTTATAC
This sequence comes from Hesperophylax consimilis, assembly GCF_061612785.1. Classification (NCBI taxonomy): domain Eukaryota; kingdom Metazoa; phylum Arthropoda; class Insecta; order Trichoptera; family Limnephilidae; genus Hesperophylax; species Hesperophylax consimilis. Next base: position 35,021,632 of record NC_142838.1, on the reverse strand, counting down.
CAAGATGGCGGCCCATTCTCCACTTCGTTTTGCAGAAATCTTTTAGGTAGATACCTTAAAATACCCGCTGACTACCAGAGATAAGCCATACGATGTAAAACAATCTGTAGATTTATAAACAGTAGATTAGTGACGTATCGAAACTCTAGTTACGTAGGTAGAATTAAAACATTTAGTTAAAATCTAGATATGCTTCTCATTCTTAATGGGGCTGACAGGCTTGCGCTATTCTCTCACGGTTATATTGGCCTATTTCAGCATATCGCTCGCCATAAATTACCACTGGGTATGCTACGAGAATATAGCGTGGTCTGTCACAGGCATAATACGCATAAATCATTTTGAAAATATTTCATACCAACTTTTTCAGTCACGGGAGAAGTAAAATACTTCACATCAGTTTAATTACAATGAGGAACAACTATTTCAGTCATCGAAGTAGTAAAATACTTCACATCAGTTTAATTATAATGAGGAACAACTATATCAGTCATCGGGGAAGTAAAATAGTTCAGATCAGTTTAATTACGATGAGCAATAACTGATTCAGTGACCTTTATAATTTTAATTAAATTGATACGAAGGCTTCTAAAATACATTTATGTATTTTTTTATTTAGATTTCGGGAATTAACGAATACAAATCTTTGAAGCGGAAATTATACCACTTCCCGACAACCGATCGAGCTAAAACACGTCAGTTAGCCTCGTTATCGTTCATAAAAGTTAATATACGCAATAAATTTCGGTATTATCCAATCGGGATTTGGCTCGGTTGATAGAGTTGTTGACTTCAATTCCTGGGTAGAAAGGTGCAATCCCCAGACAAGCCAATATTTTTTTTCTTATAGTATTGACATTTGAAAATAGATGTATTTTAGTTAAAAAAAAAGCTTTGTGTTTAACGGGTTCATTGTAAAAAAATAAATTATTTGTGCTAATCGGATGAAGAGCTTTTTTTGTATATTTACCAAATATTATTTTTCAGTTTAGGGCTGATTGTGCCCATTTTATTCTCGTTTTATTTATAATTTGAATCGAAACAGGATCTAAATGCAGACTGCAGCGGAATAAATCCCCGCTCGATAAGAACGAGTTGCATCAAGTACCTACGCAGTTTAGCAGCACTTCCGTCGCAGTTACACTTAATGTGAAATCAGGTAGACCTCAGACCTCAATCTTGGCAAGAGCAGATGGGACAAGTCTCGATCGTTATAAATAATTGTGTTCCGACACACTTAAAGTGGAGTGCGCATGTGTGATTGATTGATGTACATAGGTGACACTATAAAGTTGGGTTTACAATTGGCTTATTTCATTTTTAATGTCGCATTACATTTCCAGAATACCGACAGTAGGTAATTTTCAATGTTTTTTTTTATTCTTTAAAAAAATTAAATTATGAAAAAGATGGTATTTTTTGTTTATTTTTGTGTTCAGAAATTAATTTTCCATAACGATTTAAAATGTGCCATTTTCGATTTGCCGCCGAAACGATATGTTCGTTTTTATTCATGAATTCAGCTGCGTTGACGTCACACCGGGCGAATTTGGTGATAGCCGTCTTACCAGAAGTTGGCGTTTATGTTGTAACCAGTTGGAACCGTTTCCGAATGTGGGGTTTAAGATCGTTTTTGAAATCAGTAATTATGAATGAAAATATTAAAATGACATATATTTAGAACAATAATCATTATCATTAGCTTACAATGATATATTATTCTAAAGACTTTTAAAATTGTTATTTATGTTTTTCATAATTTTCTTTTTCTATATTTCTGTAAATTTTTTTTTTTTTTTTTATATATATAATTGTAAAGATGTAACTGTACATTCAATATGATAAGATTTATAATGTAAAGAACCCGTTAGACAAACTGCTAAAAAGCAGTTTATCGGGCCTTTTTGCCTTATATTTGTAAAGTTTGTTATTTATAATAATAAAAAAAATAAAAAAAAACTAAGTCTCCCACACACTTTTAACGGTTTTCATAGTTGATTGTAAATACCCTATTAATAATTATCTAGTAGTTCTGTGAACAGTGGAACTCGCGTCCGAAAAATGAATGTATCTAATTTTATCTTATTTACAAAATGAAAACAAAATTTCCCATGAAATCATTAGATTTGTAAGTAGGTACTTTAATAACTTAAATACCTACCCACTTAATTATAAAACGTACATATATTTCGTAACACATTACTTTATTTCAAATAAGGAATTATATAATTTGTTCAAAGTAAAGTCTCCATCCACCATCAAAAGAAAATTCTTTTTTCAAATTTGCTTCAGTCCGGTAGGTACTATAATATTGATTATTCAGATATGACAGCTCGTAGTAGGAACCACAATCGTGCGAACTCTGGCGGGTTAAAAAGGTAGTGACCAACAAGGCCTATGTCATGAACCGCAACCCGGACGTAACAAACAAATTTACAGACAGACGAAATGCCAAATGATCGAGTGAAAAGAGGACTTGGTTACCACATGTTCCCACACACTTGCAGTGAAGTGGGTTTGTATGTAATTTTGATGTAGATGACACTATAAAGTTGGATTTAAAAGCGGTTTATGTTACGTTTCCAGAAAACCAACATAACTATATAGAAATATTTAGACTTTCAGACGGCTTTCGTAGTTAAGTGGTATAAACCCGGGCTCTAATCCTGGCGTGCGCAAGTAAATTCTACTCGATATATTTGTTTTATTTCACGATTTATTTATTTAGAATTCAATGTATTTAGTATATTAGGGGAGCGTTCTAGAGTGGTAGATACAAAGCCCTATAACGTACTCCAAGTGGGGATGCCATAGTCTCACTGGCTCCAGACGGTTGCGAACAGCTCAGACCTCCCATAAAAAAATACCCCACTCTTCACCTTTCTCTTTGCATAATCTTTACTCGGGACTTCATTACAATATTTCATATTTGAAAAATAAATAAAGGTATACATTTTAAATAACTGTCTATAGATTTTAAATCCCCAAATCGGTATGCCATAGATTCAGTGGCTTCAATTCGATAGAAGATCCTACAAATGATTACCAAAATAAATTATACTAGACATCCGAAGGTGTAAGAAAACCTTCTGAAATCACAATTAGATTCAAATAACGTCAGACGTGAATATAGCCTTAGTTCGGCATTACCGGCACCAGTAAGCGTGTGAAAGTGACACATAACAGCACGGATTGTTATCGTGGGACGTGGATAAAACGCCAATAAGTTTCAATGGAACGGACGTGATAAGTGTTACAACTCCGAAATGCATGGATTATTTTACAGCGGTCTCTGAAGTCAGACTTTAAGCAAATTTTCTGAGAAAATCAACCATATAATCCATTTTAACTTTAGAAGGAATTAACATAGCCATCACTATGATAGAGCGCGGGATCACATAAGCTCACTTCTAAGTTAGTGCGTTTTTAAAATATATTTATTTCAGTTTTCATACATTATGATTATGAAAACTGAAATAAATATATGTACAGATCAATATGTAAAACAAATTATATGTAAAAAAAACAATTTACATAAAATTGTATACAGGTTGCAGCGATTCCTAAATTGGTCGTCCGATTAGCGGAAGTGTCCGTATTCAATAATAATACAATAAATATTAACCGTCTAACTAATTAGTTCTTACACACCGGTTCAAAGTTAATGTTGTAAAGCCGGTTTAAAACGTCATAGTAATAAGTCAAATTTTTAACTCTTCTAAACTTACGCGCGGCGTAATATTTACACCGCGTTTATTGGTAAGGGGTTAAATGTTTGTGTGCTATATATTTTTTTAAATTATCTTCTGCGGAGATTTTTTAATGTGAAAAGGAGTTTGACACCTTTTTGATAAACGTGTTAATTTATGTGAATATTTCAATATCAAGGGAATTACGTATCTATCTGAGAACTTTTTGTAGCCCTCCAACTAGTCCCACCCTGACTACATCACACAATGCTAGCCAGGGATGAAAAAAGGACCTAAGAGGGTGTATGTGTGCATAATATGTTGTATGTGTTGTGCGATTCATGGTCGGTAACAGGTAACCTTGAGGGACGCGGTCGTGATGTTGGTAACCGTCGCAATTAGCTCCTCCGGCCCGGGGCGTTCACGCTGCAGTACAACCAACCTGGAGAACCTTACCGTTCAGGACAGGGGAGGTACAACGGGGGGACCACTCGACTATACACAAATTATTATTTATTAACTAATTATAACAATTTCCGATCCTGTGAGAGCTTTACATTTTATTTATTTATTAACGCCCTTTTTCGGGGCCTTTACATGAGAATATTAAGTAATATACATTATTTATTGTACATAACTGAATTGCTTCATTAACAACATTTTATATTTGTTTAAACATAAATTGAAGATGTTGACTGACTTGGTATAATTGTTTCCATCCATTAGTGTTCTCGGCAAAGAGGAATGTATATGGTAGTTAGTTAGTCCTAGAATTTCTGCACTGAAACAAATCCTGACTTGTAGTATTACGTTGTGAAATCCGAAAGCTTATCAATTTTAGCAATACCGGACTATCAACTAAATCATTTAGAATTTTATATAGAAATACCAAGTCAGTGAAAATTCTTCTGTCTGACAATTTGAACATATTCATGTAATTTAACAAAGTGTTGTAGTTCAACATAATTGCTGGAATACACATTTTAAAATTTATAAAACGTAAGAATTTGTTTTGTATTCTTTCAACGGCTTGTAGATGTATTTAATGTGGGTTCCAGACAGGAGAATTGTACTCAAGTTTACTTCTTACATAGGCAAAATATAACAATTTAATACACTTTATATTGTTAAAATTTCTGGTTAGCCTCGTTATAAATCCCAACATTTTTAAGCTCTTATTAGAGATTTCTGTTATGTGGTTAGCAAATGAAAGATTTGATTGAAAAGTGATGCCTAAGTCTTTGATTTGTGTACAAAATGTTCGTAAACGAGTTATAATAAATTAAAAGAATATTTTTCTTCTAGAGGCACGCCGAATTATTGTAAACATAAATAGGTAATTAACCTTTTTGCAATATTACTATAAAATCAAAAATTTTAATTGGCTATTATTATACTATTTTATAAAAATATTAATTTGTATTGTATTTTAATTGGCTATTATTATAATGTTTTATAAAAAATTGTCATATGCATTGTATTTTAATTGGCTATTATTATACTGTTTTGTAAAAATAGTCACTTGTATTGTATTTTAATTGGCTATTATTATACTCTTATAAATACAGTCATTTGCATTGTATCTCTGTTTATTTTCTTATTTCATTATATTCTCATTCTACGTGTAACCTCCGTTTGATCACTTCAGCTACATTGATATATTCTGTTTACATATGTACACTGTATACTGATGATGTCATGAATCGCAAAAAAATAAATTAAAAATTAATTAATTAATCAAGTAAAAAAATTTTAACAAAGAAAATTGAAGCTTCAATCCTTCCAATTCCTTTCAAATTAATTTACAAGTAGGAAAAAAGCAGTAACGTAAGGAAATATATGTGTTTACTGTTTTTGTGTTTAATTCGTGGATTCCATTATTAAAAAAGTAAAATAAAAGAACTTTAATCAAATTAAATTATAATTTTTTTTAAATTTAAAACTTAAAAATAATATTTTACTTACAATAAAAAAAATTAACAAACATAACTAGTTTAAATAAATGATTTTTGTATTATGTGTTAAACGTCATTTATAACTAAAATAGAACAATGTTATTAGTAGTGTAATAATAAATGCGTGTTAAATCGCTGTTTTTCTTTTTTGAATACCACCATAAAGTAACCAAACCTCTCCAAAGAAAACTTATAGGTAAAATTATTTTATTAGCTTATGCTTGTTCTTAAGGTATTTTCCACTTTCCTTGTTGTTGTTTGGTGGATTTGTAACTACTGAGTTACTTTAGTTACTAGTACCTACTACTAAGTAAGGTTGGGGCTAGATACCAAAATCCACCAAATATCTAACGGGAAAGTGAAAAATGTCTGAGGAACAAATATGGCAACTAAAAAAATTAAAGTCAACTAAACTTGAATAACTTGAAAACCCCTGCCAATGAAAGTCTTTATTTAGAATAAGGCTAATAACACCAACTAATGAGCCCTTCAGGCGTTCTTTCTAACGCACCTTTCAGATAATTATTAGTTGAACCGTTTGTTGGAAACTTGCCCGCCAGACAAAAGACCATTATAATTTTACGCAAAACACCGTAGGGTTTAGAAAAAAGGGCCAGCGATTAGCGCGTTAATTTGTGAAACAAAAAACTTTACAAATACTACCCAAGGGTCGTCAACCGCCGTGTTATGAAAAATCTGACTACATTACGTCATCATCGTATAGAACGCAATTTCCGTGCCGAACTTGATTCTTGTGAAAAAATACATTATACATAGAAAACCTAAATAATATGGTGTCTTTGCAATACGAGGGTTTCCTTTCTGACTTCAAATGCCAAAATGATTGAAATATACCTATTATTTTGTTAAAATCGACAAAACCCATACCGACTCCGATTAAATTTGATTACACTGGCAAATAAGCCTCTGTCATAAAACAATACATAAAAGTTCTGAAACTCAGATGAAGCTCAGCTGTTACTACTATAATAGTCAAACAGAAACTATCAGAGCGGTCAAAGTTCAACTTCGATCATAAATTGTACAGGTAAAGTTTCACGAGAAGTTTCTCGACTTATATAGAGTTAATTTAACGTAATATGTTTTTTTATTATCTTTAGGACAGAATTCAAATATCAAGTATGGTTACCCTATGCTTGTGTCTGATAAGCCAGCACAGGTACCTTGTACTTTAGTTAACAGAAGAATATTATTGTTGCCAACTTACTTAATAATGCTTCTTTTGTTGACTTTTTTGTTTTTATTTTTTTCATACATTTTTTTCATACATTTTTTTCATACATTTGTTACTAAAATTTTGTTTATTTTTGTCTACCGGTCTCGAAACGTCCGTGTCATAAACTTTTCTTTTTTTGTTTAAATTTAATTTAATGTTGTTATTATTTTAAATTTACATATATGTATTTTTTTAAATGATATTATTGTAAAGATGCACATCTTGATACAGGAATGCCCTAGTGAGATGTGCAGAGTATGCTTTTTATGTAAAAACTGTTTTTTGAATTAAATAAATAAATAAAAATAAATCTGAATTTAAGGACTTAATTAAAATGCGTATATAAACAAATATTAACCTACAATGTATCCGGTAAATCGTAGTACATATTGATTGAGGAGATTTTTGAACAGGTTTTATCTTATAATGAATGCTAACTATTGTATAGTCACCAAATTGTAAGTTTAAACAAAAAAATAACACTATAAAAATATCATTGTGTACATAGAAAACATTAAGTTATACACACACAGTTATATATTTTATTTATTTATTCTTTTAGATTTACACACAGTACAATATGATACAATATATAATTAAAATATTTTTAGTGATTATAGATTATTGTACCTTATCAGGTCGAAATTATTGGTTCCTAACTAGGCAAATTGCCCGTTCCAAGGAACTAAAATACGTGAAAGTAAGTGTGTGATTTGTCTATGTCTATAATATATCTCATTAATGTTTTAATTTGTGATGTTTAATCGTTACAATCTTATGATAGAATCGAACTTGAGCGAACTTTATATATGTGCGTATTACAATAGCGAAGATCCGTCAAAAAGCAAAACCAAAAGATCACAAAAAATTGACGGAGTCAGAACTGAAATTATTTTAGTATTTTGAATAAAATAGAATTTCTTCCTGAAGGCATGCGGGGGTAGAGCAAAGCAATACCTACATTCCATGTTTGAGAATAAATAAGATTAACAGAATAACAGGGATAAATGCGAAAAATGTGGTTAATTCATTTATAAACCCATTACAAACTATTTAAAAAAAGGTAAAACACGAAAAAATTGATTATAGAACACATTCCTTCAAAGTTAACATAAAAATATAATAAACATAAAACAGAAAATTACAGATGTATAAATTATTCACACATGCATCACTGTCCCTTTTTAGCTGCGTGTAATTCGTAACGTTCGTATATCGACATCGTTGCATTGCTTCAAAAAGGTACATGTGGTTGCGATTATTGTTTATTTTGAATTTTCGTTGACTATATTATTAATTTGCACTGATTTGTATACCTACTATTTCTATTTTTATTTTTATTTGTTTGTGTTGATTTGATTTTTTATTGTTTATATTATTTCATTGTTCATTATTATACCTAAATATGTATATATTATTATATTGGAGGCACTGCTGAAAACCAGCTGCATTCCCGGAGAGATCCGGAATGCATAGCTGAGCAGTGACGTTTTTGTCAATAGAATTTATGTTAAAAAATATGTAAAATTTATCTATTGGCAAATAAATGTTTTTATTATTATTATTATTATCTACCATTTCATATACTCCTATTATCGGCTAAAAGTATTTCTTAAAAACAAGTATAACAAAGTACACAAAGTATAACAAATTATTATAAGCGATAATTAGTCGCCTGAAATATCTATACAAATTGAAAATATCTCCAGAGTAAAAATTAATGCCGCCAACGGGAATTGAACCCGTGCCTTCTGATGTCCGGTCAGGTGCTCTGGACCACTGAGCTACGTCGACTAATTATTGCTTATAATAATTTGTTATCTGCTAAAAGCTCTGATACTAGATCAAATATCTAATTAATTCACGTGGGTAAAAAGGGACTAGTGTTTGATATTATTAAGTCAACATATTTGTAAACGTACAATCAATAATTGTTCGCTTTTACAGAAGCACGATGATTGTAACAACAATATTCCATCGGATTCAGTAGCCTAATTCAGCGACATAACCGTCCTAGGAATTTCTGAAAATTCGTGGTGAATTATAATTATTAGGAATCGTCTGAAAATAACGATTTAAAAACCCAGTTGCATGTTTATGTAATGTATTTCCGAAAAAATAAGAATAGAACAAATAACATGAATTGAAAAAAAAATAAACGGTCGAGTGTCTTTCATGTTTGGTTTTACGAAGTTCTATAATCCCCGTAGGAGATTTTGAGAGTGCGTTTTTTTTTACACTAGTTCCACACAAGACGCCCCGAGGAAAATTGTTTTCCTTAGGGCCTATTTGGGGATGCTGTGTGGACAGTTTTTTGAGGAAAGTGGTGTGAAGGAGTGACGTACGTATGAATCCATCCCTCCTACTGCGGTGCAAGGCGATAGGTTTAGAGAGTCCTGCTGGTTAGGTCATATGGTCTTCCTTAACAAGCCTCTCGCGATGGGCACCCGCATCCGCCGCCAAGACCTAGATAAACCTCACCCCATGAACCAGGGCGAACCACTTAGGACTATAGCAAAGGTGTTTGTAATCCAATAAATACCCGTCTCCCGTTTGGTAACTGTTTGACTGTAACTACCTTTAAGCATTTTCTTAAAAATGTGATTTTGAAAAACAAACACTGTGAAATCTAATCAATCACTGGGGATGTTTTTTTTAACATTTCAACATAACATCTCTCAGTTTCGATCATTCATTGAAAAACCTTTACGATTTATTTATTATAAGATGCAAAGCGAAGAGAAAATTCACTTAATGGATTGACGTCATAAAATGCACACTCGCAAATCTGTGTGCAACCTTAGAGGATTAATATTTAAATAACACTTCAAGTCTGCGGTCTGCAACCTACAATACTTTGAGAGGCAGCATAAAGTTTATTGTATTCGTGAAGTCTCATTAAAAAATACGCATCTACCGATGTGGCACAGGGCTTCGAGTGGTTGGTCTAATGAGGATGCAAACTGAAGGTGCCCAATGCACATTCTGCTGCACGTGGAATGATTATATTACAACTGATTGTTGATGTTGAAGGTTGATTTTAAAATTTTATAATAAATTAAAACCTCACTTGTTTTTTTTGTTTGCGGTACGAGAACCTTAAAAACAGAATAAAACGTTGAAAATGATAACAAAACAATTACACGGTGTAAATATACTTATACGATTACAAAATTTTATAACTAAAATTTACAATCAGGCATATACAAATTTACAAAGTAGGAAACAAGATGTTAAGTAATATAACTGTTTAAAAAAAATATCTCTACTTCTGCATATTTGTTACCTCAGTTGAGTATGCGTGGTGTAGGGAAGTTTATAAACCAATTTATATTGACATTGGTTAGTTTTTAAATTTTCACGGCCAAAGAGAAAGCCTAAAGAAGGAGTTAGCGCAACACGGCATAACACCCCAAAAACAAACAACAAAAATATATTGACATTATTTTTGCAGAGAAAGTTTATACGAGTCAATTTTTTTTGCTGCATTTTTTCAATAGAATCTGAGTGAACCTTATAATGCGGTGACTAAATAGGTGAGTTATACTTAATTTGGCTCCGGACTATTGTGAAACCGAGCATTTATATATTCCTATGTTCGAAATATTTAAGGATCATAATAGAAAAAATAATTTATTTCATATATTAACTGTAATGTATGGTAATAAGTTGAGTATTTAAGCGATAGATGGCGCTAGTCATAAAGCTTACTCCAGAGTCCGTCAGATGTCGCTAGAGTGCAACAGATGCTTGTGAGGTTATAGGGAACAAGCTTCTCGAACCAGAGAATTATCAACCCTCGGGTAATAAACAGTGTAGCTAAATCCACATCTATTATTTGTAAATAAACACAATTATAAGTAGAGCCTTCTACTTTTTAACAAAGAGTTCCCAACACTTAAATCTGCAAAGTACAGAACAGATATAACGCGTGTGTGTATGTGATAGTCACCAATATTTTAATAAAATAAAATACTTTTTTGTTTTAAAACCACGATATTTATTAATTTAAGAACCGACCGGTTTCGCTTTACTTAAGCATCATCAGGGTACAAATTAATACTAAAAGAATTCTTAAATTAATAAATATCGTGGTTTTAAAACAAAAAAGTATTTTATTTTATTAAATATGTCAAACCACAAAGTGATTGCTTTCTACAATAATAACCAATATTTTATTTTATTTTAGTTTTGGATGCGAAGCAACGTAAAAGAAAAGGTGCCGTTGAATGTTGTTTGAAGCATACATTTTTTTTTATTTTTTATTATATAAGTACATTTTTGTTTATTTGTTACAATATATGATCAAATATTTCAAGACCCCTCTTCCATAGAAGCATTATCCCGGATAAGTAAATATACAGTTACTACAGGGCGCAAAACATAAAAACATGTTTTCACCAAGTTTTATTTAGAAAAGGCACAAATAATCGAAGTAATAACCATAAAAAAACGATCTCAATGTTTTGAACTTCCAGAGAATTGAGAGCAAACATTTATAGCGTAATAAAAAGCCAAAGTTACTTCAATCACTGCAGCTTTTGCAATCTTTATAGCCATGCGGATTGAGCTTATAATGTGCTGTTAGTAAACCAAATTTAATTTAATTACGCAGTACTAAAGATAATAATTTAAGAGTTACACGATACTTGCCAAAAATTAAGACGATTGCAAGTTTTACCTTTCAACGTTAGGTTCGGCATAATAAGAAAAATAGATTGATTATGGACCTTTTGAATAAAAAAGGGTACCATCGATATAAAGATATTTAAGCGTAACTTAACAAGCAAGTGAATAAATAAGATTGTATATGATAAAAAATAAGGTCAGGTGTTAGGTTTGGTTAGGTTAGGTGAATATAATTGATTATTTACATAATAGTTTTGAGTCGATGAGTCGAGATGATTAACAATTAACGTAAATTGGTTGAAAGAGGAAATATGTATTGTATTTACCTCTGTATCCAATGTCGTCGTAGAGGGCAAGGTGGGGGGCGGCCGTGGGGGCGGGAGGGCACTCCCACCGGGGGTCAGGGTACACCATCATACTATTAGATTGTTAAGGGTAGTATTCTATTGCAGAATATGCTTTAATCTCGCTTCTTCTTATAAGCCTTTAAAGGTGACTCCTTTTCAGAATCTAGCTCTTTTCCCTTGCCAAAATTTTTGTCATCAATATTTTTTTATTATTGATTAATGTCTGATTTTTGATCACTTGCCACTATGACAGATTTTTAAATTGTTTTACAACAAGTCTTGGGAATTTTTGTGAAGCTTATATTTTGTTATTGTCTTTTTTTATAGTTGTTTCATCCGCTTGTAGGTTAAAATAAAGCTACATCAAAATTTCATCTGCAACAGTTTATCGGGTAAAGCACACACTACTTCGATCAAAAATGTCCAAATGAGCACTTATTGCTGTAGTGAATTCTTCGCATTCATTTTATTGGTCACGATTGACGTTTTTAAAGGCATTTTTATCTGTTTCAATGAAGCAAGGAATTGAAAGTATTCGGTTTGAAGATAACATCGCATGTTCGAGTCATTGCGTTATCCTGCATCCTTTACATCCAGTAATTAAGTCCTCATAAAACCGTAATTTTATGCGAAAAGAACACTTTTCGCTGAACGTAAGACCACATCAATTTATTTCTATTTCTTTTCAGCATTCTTAAATTACTTGATAATTTATTATTTTGCCCGTTTTATTGCACTGTTAATTAAACTTCGTATAATTACATCACAGGGTGATTTATAATAAACACTTATCACTTCATTGAAATAATGCAGTTCACTTTATACCCATGTAATCGAACCGTTATTGAGTTATTCACACTTTCATTGTACAACTCTGTACCTACTTTGTATGCAACTGGAATAAATCACTTTGTTAAATAACAACTTTCTTTTTGAAACGTAGATAAGGCAATTATTCAGCAGGAGCGACGGCAAGACCCGACAAATTTAATTACTGACGCATTAATATCCGATCCCGTGATCTTGTAGAGCAGCGATGTGGGAATCCCGGCCAAAGAGGATGAATGGGGTAAAGCGAGCAACTTCAATTATTCAAAATCTATGTCGGATGTTTAAGACCCCGAATTTCATATATTCATTGATGTAATAATTAGTTAATGTATACATCCCATGAAAACTTTAAGTTATAAGCTCTTTAAAAAAATATGTTATTTTTTAAGATAATCATTCAGATGCCGGGAGTAAATAATATTTTGGAAGATAATCATTTAGAAGCCGACATAAAAAAGGTATTTTTTAAGATAATCGTTCAGATGACTAGTTAAAAATTTGTTATTTTTTAAGATAATCATTCAGATGCCGGGAGTAAATATGTTATTTTTTAAGATAATCATTTAGAAGCCGACATAAAAAAAATAAGATATTTTTTAAGATAATCGTTCAGATGACTAGTTAAAAAATGATATTTTTAGATAATCGTTCAGATGACTAGTTAAAAATGCGTAATTTTTGAAGATAATCATTCAGATGTCGAGTTTAAAAATATATAATTTTTTAAGATAATCGTTCAGATGCCTAGTAAAAAATATGTTATTTTTGAAGATAATCCTTCAGATTCCGAGTTAATAAATATGTTGTTTTTGAAGATAATCATTCAGATTCCGAGTTTAATAAGGAATTATCTATCATATGAAATGCCCTCGATAATAAGTCATGTTTCATTAAATAATTTGTCAACAGTCGCTTATGCCTATTAATTATAATCTTTTTTTTTAATTTTCTCTCCCTCTATCATTTTTTATTACATATCTCCCTTTCAAGCCGTATTCAGTAATCTTCTCCTTCTTTTTCAATATAATAGTTAAATAAAAAGGTTTTCAGAATTGAACCAAGGACCTCTTCCTTGAGGAAGTGCTTTATCCACTGAGCTAATTCAACCATATCAACTTACGTCACTTTTAACTGTGTCGTCCTTTGACTGAGAGCTACCTACATTATCTTTATTTTCTTAAAGCGTATTTTTTTTAGCTGCTATCTTTATGTATGATTTGCAATATTCTAAATGCAATCTAGATAGTGTCTTGGATAAATATATTAATTTTTATTTTGATGTGCGACATCTATTGACTTTCCTACAAGTGTATGACGAATATATTTTATGTCATACATCCCGAATTGGGTTATGTTGTTATGTTAAGGCTGATAACAGATGGAAAGGGAAGGTGATGGGGAAGTTGAATATTAGGAAGTACCTGGCTATTCAGTCAGAACTGGTCACCAAACATGCCCAGAGTTATTTTAAGCAACGTTTTAATTCTGGATGGTGGTCTTACACCAGGACGAAACTGAGAGTATCTTCCACTCTGGAACTTGCCGCAAATGTAATATATATTATTTTAAATTAGTAATTTGTGAAATAACACAAATTGATCAAATAAAATTTACTTGCGCACGCCAGGATTTGAACCTGTGACCTCCAGCTTGCTAGTTGAAGCCTTTCCCCTCGATCACGGAGGCCATTAGTAATTTCAACCATTAAAGCCAATATTTAAGTTTCTTAAGGCGATGCCATACGTAGTAATGCAAAATCATGTGTTTTTGGTTTGAAAATTTGGTCGCCTAGAAATGTTTGAAAAAAAAATTGCCATAATGCAAGTTTTATTTTATTTTGTTCAGACACAAATATCAAAATATTTTCTGATAATATTCAAAATAACTTAATTTGACACATTAAAATAAAACCACAGCGGAAAAGAGGTTCGTAAATAGAAGATTTCGCATTTCAAAGCAGGATTTATAGGCATTATACTTTATTTTTTTCTAGGCTTATAAGAAGACTTGACAAAAAAAACACTGGATTATAGCAAAGGCCAAGAAGCGTTCTATTCACAGAATATAAACATCCGTAATATTTCTAAGCGATTAAATTTTCAAACCAAAGACAAATATTTCCAACAAGTTACTTGTGCAGCATTAAAATTATTATGGATTATTTTATCACTGATACACGAAAACAGCTGTTATAGCAGATACATATATGACAAATTATAATAAGTAATAGTTAGCCGCCTGAAATATTGATACAAATTGAAAATATCTCCCGAGTAAAAATAAGACACATGTATCACGATGATGAACATTGCAAGGTTGTCCAAAACATTGACTCAAGAAAGACAACGCGATTATGAAATTTCTTGTACAGGTAAGATTTTAGATTTTCACGGCCAAAAGCATTTTAGTTGTTTGTTTTTGGGGTGTTATAACGTCGGCTAAAGTAGGAGTTAGCGCAACACGGCATAACACCCCAAAAACAAACAACAAAAATGAAATTTCTTAATTCATTAATGTGTTCTGTCCCCCTACTACAAGCCATTCATTTTTCCTGTGCACTAAATGAATTCTCATCCTGAGAAAATAAAATAAAAGTATACTAAGAAAAATAATACGATATGAGAGTTTGAAAATTTGTAACGAGTAACGTTGGTCAAAATCACCGAATAGATTATACACACCTTCTAATAGAAATGTCTCATGCAGAATTGAATGAAAGCCAATTTCACCACTGACTTTTTGACTAATTGATCGAAACACGTAACCCAACAAGAAGAAGAGTGAGTATTGTTTATTAGAAAGGAAGGAACGAGAAAGGAAGTCAGGTTGTTCGGATGCATACTAGAAATAATTTCTCGTTTACGTCCGAAGTCGGAACATGTCTCGCCACTTGACAGAACAAGTCTGCTGTTCTCCCGAGTCGTGGCTTGTCAATTTCCTCGCGAGCCTTTGTAAGCTGCGAGCTTATTTGTATGCAAGCTTCGCGCCGTTCCGGGGACGATCTGTTCTCCTGCTGTAGCGGTGAATGTTCCTGGTTTCTAGTGATTGGCTACATAGTAACTATTTGTCGTGCATCTTGTTGGGCCTAGACAAAAGCTCCCGATGCGAGATGCGTCTGACAGCCTGTCTCCGATAGCTCCTTCTGCCTTCAGGATTTCACAAGTCACAACCGAAGTGTTTGTTACTTTCGGGAAACAAATTGCCACACACTGAATTGCTGGCAGACAACTTACGGTAGAAGCGAATGCGCGTGTCATCTGACAAGTTTCTACCACATCTGGTTATATTTAATAGTATGTATATTTAAGTGAATAGCTTTCACTTAAATATACATACAAGGAAATATAGTTCCCTGATTGAGAATGTTTGAAACTTATACGAAAATAAGGAAGGGAAATGTATGTTTTGGAGTACCTTCCTACATGTGCAAGTTTTTGTACTAGTATTTATGTACGTGTTTTTTTAATTTGGTTAAGGCGATGCACTACGTCGTGTAATATTTTGAATCGAGCCGCTATCAATAACACACCTTACGTAGATGGCGATAAGTCTTAAATTCCCGCTTAAAATCATCCACCTGTTTTGATTTATGCAAGAAAAAAACATGGCCAAAAAGTGCCTTTTATTTTATTTTGTGGATGATCATGCACAAATATTTATTTATTTATTATGTAATTTTTTTATATTTATATTTAAATGTTTTTCGATCATTTTATAAATAACTTAAATCGCCAAATTATACAATAAAACCATAACCGAAAATGGGTTCGTAAGTAGGAGATTTTGAACTTTAAAGCAGTTTTCACCAACCTTATACATTATTTGTTTCTGGGCTTATAAAAAGACTTATCTAAAAAATACTCGATTATTTTAAAGGCCAGGATGTATTCTTCTCGCAGTATTTAATTAAAGCATCTGAAACATTTCTATAAGACCAAATTTTA